>NC_064926.1:561911101-563188601 GCF_023897955.1 Schistocerca gregaria
TTACTCCACAGTTTTGGCATTTTCACTTTATGCAAATATTATCTGCATTCCTTGTAAATTATAGTATCTTGTGAGGAAGTTTGTGCACAAGTAACTGCACTCTCATGATATACATCTTCATCTTTCTCTGTTGTAGGAAGTACATGAGGAGGTTGAATAAGAATGTTGCCGTGTAAATAATTTGTAAGCTTATTTGATATGTGAAAAATGTCATATTAGCACATTGAGCTGCTGGTGAAATACTTTATTTATACAACCAGTTTCAGTCATCTGACCATCATCAGGTTCACTAAAGTATTAACAACGTCATGTTAAACAAAATATAAAATTGTGATTTTAAGATGGTAAAACCATGAATAATATGCTTTTATCATATCACAATATAAATTATGTCACCAATCTATAAAAACTGTGCTAGGGAGTGTACATATTCATAGTAAAACTGTAATTGGCATTAACAATGTGAGCTGACTCATACCACACAGAACATAAATGTGTACACACTCTAGCACAGTTTTTATAGACTGATAATGTAATCCATGTTATAGTGTGATAACAGTGTATTATTCATTATTTTATCATTTGATGATGATGATTTTATGTTTCACCTAACATGATGCTGTGAATATTTTTATGAACATAATGATGGTCAGATGATTGAAACTGGTTGCATAAATAAAGCATTTTACCAGCAGCTGAAGAGGCTAATATGACTTTTTTCAAACATATGAGAGCTGTTGAGCACAACTTCCTGAAAATATACTCTTTTAATATGCATGTTAAGGTCCCTTTTCTTTTAACCAGCTTATATGGATTTGACACTCTTTGTGCTGGGAAACATCCTGCTAATATCATCACAGACGTGGGAACATTTAATCCCATCACAGATTGTTCAATTGTCGATCACTCCTCACAAGGTGTTTCATGAACAACTATGTCTCTTCATGTTGGTGACATTTTGCAGTAAATTTCCTCTAGTACCACTTTGATGACTGGCAGTGCTTTTTTAGCTCAGCAGACTACTTTTACAATGCTTGAGGAGAAATTTTATGAACATTTCTGTCCTGTTGCTATTTTTGAAGTTGTTCCTGCTCTCGCTGACATTTCCATTTTGCAGCCCTTTCTTCATTTTTAGCTGATATTGGCATTACTTCTCTTTTGATGACACTCTGCCTATCAGTTGTTGCTTTACTTCATAATGTTTTTCTTCAACTGTTAGCTTCTTCTTCCAATTATGCACTCTTACTTTCCCAGGTGTGTGCGATGTGGCTACTAGATTTGGTGGATACTGAAACAAGAGCAATCTTGTCACTTGTGTAACAAAATGACACACACTGAATCCTACCTCACATTTCAGAAACACTTATAATTACATGAGAATTGATCATTCTAATTTGGTAATGAAATTAGAGCAAATCAATTGAAAAGCCATTGCTTCACAACTTCAGCATAGAAATATTTGCTTATATTGTTAGTCATGTGATTAGGATGATATGTGCAAACAGATTGTTTGCAACCAGTTTGAATAATTTGAGATTTGTTGTTAGATAGGAGTCACAGGTAGTAGGTGCAACTGTTAAAAAAAAGAAAAAAGAAGCAAAAATCTTTCCTCTTGCTCTGACAAGGGGGGGGAAAAAAAGTGTAACTGGAATTTTGCAGTTTGCATGTTTACTGTCACGCAGTTTTGTTGCTTGAATTGCTGGTGATTAATACATACAATTATGTTTCATTTCAAATGTCATTTTCACTACTTTCTTAAAAATTGAAATAGAAGTATTTTGTCCAGAGTAATGTGAAATGTCCCATCTACTCAAATGGAGAAAGTCAATGTTATGGGGGGGGGGGGGGGGGGTGTTTGATTGCTACCCCCTATAAAGTGGAGATGCTGAATCACAGACAGGCACTATAGGTGCAGATTTTTTGTTGTGCCTTTCTGCTATTCAGTGTCTCCACTGTATGACAAATAGCAATCTATCCTTTTCATAATATTGTCAACTGGAAGAAGTCTTTTTTTGTCTTGACAAACGTGACAAAGTTGTTGATTTTCAAACATTTCCATGACCTTTTTCGGTACGATGATATTCCTTTTTCTCTGTCGACCTCATTACTGATCTTACCATTCTTTCTGAAAAACAGACATTTTCCATAGTCTTTATAGTGAGCTGTATGTGAGGAACTAAAGACCGAATTCGATTTTTTTTTTTTTTACTATTGGGTATGTTCAACATTTCTTTGATCATCTGGTTGTAATCTAAACATTTAAGACTTAGATGTATTTGTACTTTAGCTCATCAGAGGGTGCCTTTCCAAAGCCAGCAAATTTTTCATTCCCTTTTGTGTTTGCCTGTTGATAGTCCAACACTTCTGCTGCCTAGTGAATGGCCTCCTGTACTTCTACATTATTGGCATTAAAGACACAGCTTGCATTACATTGCTTCAGTTCATCAGGTTCACCAACTATTGTAGAGTTCCTAATAGTTGCTTCTTCAACCTGATGCATCTTTCACTTTACGTAGTCTTTTTATCACTTGAAGCTTTTTTTTTTCCCCCCCCCCAGTGGTGATGTTCTGACAATGGATTAACTGAAGAGTTAGATAGCATTTCACCAATTCAATACCAGACTATCACCTTTCAACATAACCTAGATCTAGGGCTATATTACATATCAGTATGTCATTATATTCCAGATTTGGTATTAGGCCATACCATACTAAGTACCCAAGTGACCATAAGTGATTTTGTGTGAACATTCACTCATCATGTAATGAAGATTAGTAAAGTTTTACTTTCGCCAATATAATACTTTTAAAGATACAGCCACTTGTTTGATCTGGCAGTGCAGCTATTGAAAGTGTGCCCCAGAATTTTCATCAACTCTGAGACGGTAATATCTCTGGCACTATTTTTGTGAAGCAAACAAAACTAGACTATCTTATACAACTTTCTGCCCTCTACTAAGCAAAGTAATTTTAAAAAATCTGGAGCAATTGTTATGTTTATAATTCAAAGCAAAAAAAGTAAGTGTAGTCATTTATATCTCCAGAAGTAATTGCAGGATAAACCTGAAGCTTTGTATGTAATAACTTATCAGTACAAGGTTTTAGAATATAAAGTTTCATTCTCCCACTGCTTTCCATATTTCACAAATTGGGGGCAAAATTGACAATTTTTGTAAAAACACCAAAAATTGATATTTTTAGCACTCTTCCACAAAAAAGTCTTCTCCAAAGCCTTTTAAACCATGTGCATTAGAAAAACTGTGTCAAACCACGTAAAAAAAATTGGTTTTTTCAATGCAAACATATAAGACGCTATAAAATGATGGTAAAGTGGAGATATATTTGAAATACAGTCCTATGCCTAATTTCCTGAAATTGAACCTGACTCTTTTAAATTATGCACTAGAATTGTTTAGTACTCTCTGGGAAAGGTAATATTGAAAGCCAGTCTTAAGTTCCTCGTCTTTTCTGACTCCCTGAGTGCCCTTCAGACCATGCAACACTTGTACCCAGCGGATACGGTCGTCCAGAACATCCATGATGCCCTACTCCACCTGCAACGGCAGGGAAAGGAGGTTTCTTTCTGCTGGGTGCCGGGGCACGTGGGTATTAGGGGAAATGAACTGGCGGATGTGGCTGCCAAAGATGCATGTTCCCTCCCTCACGTTGTTGAATGTGCCGTCCCCCTCCATGCTGTAACCTCCCTTTTGCGTTTTCGTGTTATGCATCAATGGGAAGAGGAGTGGTTGGCAGTTTCTGACAATAAGCTGCGTCTGGTAAAGGCCACTACGCGACCATAGCGTACGTCCTACCAGTCATACAGGCGGGATGAGGTTCTCCTCACTCGCCTCCGCATTGGACACAGTCCCTTCACGCATGGTTTTTTACTCCGGCGGGAGGACCTCCCAATCTGCAGTGCTTGTGGCGTCCAGATTACTGTCCGCCACATTTTACTTGACTGTCTTTTATTCTCTGACCAGAGGGCGGTGGTTTCCTTGCCACCGGATTTGCCCTCTATTTTGCAAGACGACGCAGCGACTGTGGTTAAGGTCTTACGGTTTTGTGTCCTGTCCAATCTGTTGCCTCGGATTTTAGGGAGAAGGTTTTAATGTGCTGCTGGGTGACTGGCTCACCCAGGTTTTAGGTAAGAGGTCCGCCAGTCACGATTACCTCCTTGTTTCCCTTCGGTATCTGTTCTCTTTTCCTTGTGTTTCCTTTCCTTTTTTAGTGTGTTTCTTATCCTCTTGTTTTGCCTCTGTATGTGCGCATTTGGAACTGCGTCAGGCCTGTGTCTTTTAGCCGTTCTCCTTGTTCGGCGTCTGTCTTCGTCCCTTCACCGCTTGTGTTCCTGTTTCTATGCGTTTGGGCGCTGATGACCACGCTGTTTAGTGCCCGTAAACCTCAAACACACACACACACACACACACACACACACACACAGTCCTGCTGACTGGGAAGTAAGGAAGAGTCAGAACAACTGAAAAACTTAATAAGGGAGGGCAGGGGGGCATGTATCTCCTGTCACAACTCATCATGGCATACTTCGGCCGCTTTTCTGCTCTGATAACCACAGAATCAAACTGGTTATAAACTTCAAAAAGCTAGCTCTGCTTTACCACAGCAATGGACATCAAGGTAGTAAAATCGTTGTGTAGCAGCAGCAACACCCACAATTTAAACTGCCTTCAAGTTTTACACCATTGTCACATTATGTAACCTTTGGGGAAGTTCATAGCAATCTAACTGACATTTTGTGGAAAGGATTCATATTACAGAGAATTCTGAGTATGACTCTTCATTGTAATGCTATTGACATCATAGTTTAATTCCAGTTTGAAATATAGCATATTTTGGTTTTGCTTGTTTTTGCTTAGTTAACTGTGTATTTGAACCAATAAAAAATGTGTTGCTATGGTCCATGTTGGCTTAACCACTGGTGGTTTCTTGTGAAGTGAGAAAACCAACATCTCCATCGCTGTAGGGCTCATACCTGATAGATGTTCAATAGCAGACACAAGTGGGTTTTTTACCACAGGTTCCTAAGCCTGATAGAGATTTGTTTACACAGGTGCCCAAGCCTGGTGGTAATTTTTTTGTGTGTCAGAGGACATAGCTAGAAGAGGCCCCTTTAGGACACTAAGTGTATGTTGTCTTGAAGCTGCTTGAATTTGTTATGTTTCATTAATTTGCTATATACTGTCCCAAGAATAATTGTATTGCTGGCCACATAATGTCACTGAGAGTGCTGCAATAACTGCAACAATGAGCCATTCGGGAACCCAATACTTGTTACTCCTCGATGGCTAATAAAAAGGATTTTCTGGACCATGTTGATGCATAATGCTTATTAAAGCATACATCTTCTTAGCGTAAGTCTCACTGATATTAAGTTTTTCAGATGTTACTGATCCACCCAACGCACCATTACTCTTTTTTTCCCCCCCAAGAACACATGGTGAATATTGCCCTGAGTGACTGGTTGTCCAGTGTTAAATCCAGCAAAAGTTGCATTCTCAGTGTCGTCACATTCTGTGGGATAGCAAAAAAGCCAGCTGGATTTTATTTACTAGTTCTTTTAACAGTTCCGTCCCCTTGTCCATTGTGTGGACCAATCTCTGGCAGGCCTTCGGGACCAAGGTCCATTCTCCAGTTTCTGGCCTGACCATAGCAGATGATGTCATTGTGGATCCCATTGCTGTCTCCAATACCTTATGCCACTATTTTGCAGAGATTTTGAGCTCCACTCACTATCTTTCTGCCTTCCTCCATTGGAGACAAGTGGAGATGGTTCAGATGATAGCCTTCTCCTCTCAGAATTGTGAATGCTACAATTCTGCCTTAAAAAAAAAGCACACACAATACTATGAGGTAGCTAGATAATGCTCTCACTTCATCCTGATATTTCACTCCAGGGATGGACAATGTTCATATTCGGATGCTGCAGCACATCTCTCTTGTGGGCACGCAATTCTCCTTCATAGGTACAGTTGCATTTGTACAGAGATCATGTTCTCTAGACACTGGTCTGAGCCACTTTGTTACCCTTACCTAGGCCCACTAAGGACAAACACCTTCCTTTTAGCTACCCCACCACTTCTTTCACCAGCTGTGTTTTCAAGGTGATGTATGATTTATGCTCAGCTGGTAGGTGGTTCCACTAACCACTGTACAATGTGGATTTCAAGTGCGCCGTTCTGCAGTCGATCATCTTGTCACTTTGTCAAACCATGTAAGAAGTCTGTGGCACCTGCTGGAGGACCAGTATCCTCTGAACACTCTACATATGGGGCTTCCGACACTGCCTGCCCCATTTCCATCAGGAATTTTTTCAAGGTACGTGTGGGTTGTGCCTTGTCTGACACCTTTATCCAGGAAAACAGGGCACCTCAGGGCTCCGTCCTGACTGTTGTCCTCTTCGGTATAGCCAGTAACTGTATTACGGCCTGTCTCCCACCACCCATATCTGGGCCCCTTTTTGTTGACAATTTTCAAGTCTGTTGTAATTTTGCCTTTGACTTATCTCCTTGAACAGCGTCTTCAGCAATGCCTCAATCGCCTTTACTTGCGGAGCATCAGCAGTGGCTTTAAATTTCCCATTGACAAAACCATTTGTGTGAATTTCTGATGGTGCAATGGGTTTCTTTCACCATCTTCACATCTTGGGCCTGTTGCTCTTCTGTTCATGTGAACTACAAAACTCCTTGGGCTTGTACTTGATAGGAAGCTCTGTTGGTCTTCTCATGTGTCTTACTGGGCTGCCCGCTGTACCCGGTCCCTCAGTGTCATACGTGTCCTAAGCGGTACTTCCTGGGGAGTGGATTGGACCACTCTCCAACATTCATTCGAAGCTAGGCTATGGTTGTTTTGTTTATACACCTTCACGTCTCCATTTTTATATGCCTTCTAAATACAATCCACCATCGTGGAATCTGTTTGGCCACTGGGACCTTTTACACTAGCGCAATTGAAAGTCTAAGTAGAAGCTGCCGAATGATGGCTGTCATGTGGTGTGATGTTCTACTCCGTGGATATGCATAGCGTTTGTCTGCCGTGTCCAGCCACCAATCCTATGCCTCCTTCTCAATGTATGCGCCATTATGGGGCACATCCTTCATGTCTGTTACCTCCTGGAGTTTGCTTTCGACTATTGATCCAGCAGCTGAACTTCACGCTATGTGCCACTTTCAGGACGGTTGTGAACCCTTCACCACTTTGGCTTCATGCGGCGGCCTGTGTTCACCTTGGACTTCATTCACTTCCTAAGGTAACTACTCTAGATTTGACCTGTCATTGTAAGTTTCTCGACCCTCGCTCGGAACTTAGTGATTGTATCTTTGTGTACACTGAAGGTTCTCAGACTGACCATGGTGTCGGGTGTGCCTTCATCATTGGCAACGACGATTTTCGGTATTGGCTTCCGGAAAACTTCATAGTGTTTATAGCAGAGGTCTTCACCCTGTATCAGGCCACTTAGTACATCTGGTGACACAGGTTTTTCAATTGTGTCATTTGCTCCGATTCCCTCAGTGACCTTCAGAGCCTCTGCGTGCTGTTAGTGCAATGGGACCAAGAAAGCTTCTACTTTCTCACTCTTCAGGAAGCTCACGTCGGTCTGATGGGAAATGAGGCTGCTGAAGCTGCTGCCACGGCTGCAGTCCTCCTACCTTAGCGCGCTAGTTCTTCCGTTCCTTCTGATGATCTCTGTTAGCAGATGGTGTCAATTTGGCATCACCAGTGGTCTTCCCTTCATGGGAACAAGCTCTGGTGAGTTAAACCTCTCCCAGCAGCTTGGCCTATCTCTTCTCGACCCTCTCGCCACAAGAAGAGAATTTTAGCTAGGTTACGTATTGGGCACTGTCGTTTTAGCTATCGCCATTTGTTAAGTGCTGACCCCCCACTACTTTTTGTTCATTGTCATCAACCTTTGACGTTTCACCATTTTCTGACCAGATGTTCTTTTTCTAACTACTTAAGTTTTAATGTATGTTTACCATATGAGTTATTGGTCGTTTTACCAAACGATGCGGGATGTCCACCACATTTTATTTTTATCCATCATAGCAATATTGTGAACCACAGTTAATTTTTAGTTTGTAATCTCTGTTGTCTCTACAGCATATTCTGTCAATCTTTCTTCAGGAGGAAGTCCTTCTTTTTAACTCTCTTTCCTTCCATCAATTGGGCTTAGCGTATAGTAATTTTTAACTCCTTTTTCATATGGGCGCATATGACGTTACTAGTTTTTGCACCCTAAAACAAAACAGTCAGTATCTTGCTTGCACCAACAAATTGATCTGCAGTGTAGCTCATGGTCTACACTTGTCATCGGTAGTGCTTCCTCCATTTTCAGTACACATAATTGTGATGACCTGTGTAACCCGTTTTGAGAAAATTTGAACATGCCGTTATCACATGTTTGCTTTGATCTATGATATCATAAAAATGATGAAAAATCCTTTCACACAGTCCCAGTATGTGTAGAAAATGTACCATAATGAGGATTATAGTTACACTGATGACATCAAGTTTTGTACCTTCACCAACTCAACCAAGCTGCGACTCCCCAAGGTCATTTAGATTGTAGCATACAATACAGATAAGTGTGTTACCAGATCCAATTTTATATTCACATTCTTGGCTTCACTAACTCACAACTGAACTGTCACCTCTCAACCAAACCTGGTATATGAGCTACCCAGCAGATCAGGCTGTCACCACAATCTTCAACCCAAAATGGAATATAGAAGCAAAATAAATATTGCCAGTGCCCTTTTCTCTCTCAGCAACGTATGATTCCGCACACTACTTCATCATTATGTTGTGAGTCAAACTGATGTCTGGTTGGTAGGTACAACCAACCACTGTTTTGTGAGTGGTTCAGCCACTTCAGATATTGGTATAAACATGTCGTAGCTGCACTTGTAACGTTGGTATAAATATTTCACAGCTGATATTCATTTCATGTTTAATGCTTGTTTCTGTATAAATGGCTAAAACTGCGAGGTAAATTCAGAAACACTGTACTGCATAGCAGGTGACTCTCACATTGTGAATAGTGCAGAAGGGGGTTTGATGAGGTGCTGGAGAGAGCACTGAATAACTTCTACCAAATGCAATATCTGTGTAATGAAGTAATAATAAAGATTTTTATGTGTCTAGTTGTTTATTCACAGTTGATGGTTATTTTTTCATGACTGCACAGGATTATGACTATTTTGTTGTATGGCGGTGATGTACTGCTGATTGTAGATGTGGTTCTTTACTGTTTTTGTCTGATGTTTAGTAGTTCAGTATGATAGAACCTAAATTGTGTGTGTGTCATGTGATTTATGGCATCTCTTTTTTATGGGTTACACGGATCCAGACATGTCCAATGACATTTCCAGCAGTTTCTCAGAAAAAAATATTGGGGGCCTTTTTTCAACGGTTCTTGATTGTAAATAGCTTCTGAGCTGTACAAGGGTCATTCAAAAATTAAGGAGACAAATTGGTCTGGGTAAAAGAACTGTTAGTAGGGCTAGTTTGGTACTTTTATAGCTTTAAGTTGCCATCACTGCAGTGAGCCCTGATCAGCTGAAGTATCAACAATGTTTTGTTTGAAGCCTCAAAAATACATTTTGAGGAGGCGAGTCTGCTTGAAATGCCCACATTAGTTAAACAATGTTCTGTTGTTTGTTTTTTAGTTGCTGAAGGCAAGAAACCAGTGAATATATGCTGTATAGAACGTTTAAAGTTAAGGTGAAGGTCGTATGAATTGTGCAAATTTTTACAAGTGAATAGAGCAGTTCAAAACTGGTCGCGACTTAGTGACTGACGAACATCGTTCTGGCCAAGCAGTTGCAGTTTCAACTCCCTCACTTGAAAGTCAAATTGATGACATTATTCGTGCCGACCGCCATGTGAGGGTGGAAGTGATAGTTGATAAGGTTTGAGTTAGTACTGGTACAGTTCATAACATTATCTGCAACAAGATGAAGTACTGCAAAACATGTGCTAGGTTGGTCTCAAAGGGGTTGACATGGCTACACAAGGGAACAAGGTTGAGAATGTGCACAGAGCTAAAGGAACATTATGAGAAGGTGAGCACTTCGTCAACAAAATTTTAACTTGTGATGAAACTTGGGTTCACTATTATGAACCAGAATCAAAAAGACAAAGCATGGAGTGGAAGCACACCAACTCACCTGTCAAGAAAAAATTCAAAACCCAAGCATCAGCAGGAAAAGTCATGTTGATGCTGTTTTGGGATGCTTGACGGTACAGTTTTTTGTGATTAAATGTTGGAACACGTGAGGCAATACTGACCTTACGACTTATCTTAGAAGAAAGATTAAGAAAAGGTAAACCCACGTTTCTAGCATTTGTAGACTTAGAGAAAGCTTTTGACAATGTTGACTGGAATACTCTTTTTCAAATTCTAAAGGTGGCAGGGGTAAAATACAGGGAGCGAAAGGCTATTTATAATTTGTACAGAAACCAGATGGCAGTCATAAGAGTCGAGGGGCATGAAAGGGAAGCAGTGGTTGGGAAAGGAGTGAGACAGGGTTGTAGCCTCTCCCCGATGTTATTCAATCTGTATATTGAGCAAGCAGTAAAGGAAACAAAAGAAAAATTTGGAGTAGGTATTAAAATTCATGGAGACGAAGTAAAAACTTTGAGGTTCGCCGATGACATTGTAATTCTGTCAGAGACGGCAAAGGACTTGGAAGAGCAGTTGAATGGAATGGACAGTGTCTTGAAAGGAGGATATAAGATGAACATTAACAAAAGCAAAACGAGAATAATGGAATGTAGTCAAATTAAATCGGGTGATGCTGAGGGAATTAGATTAGGAAATGAGACACTTAAAGTAGTAAAGGAGTTTTGCTATTTAGGAAGTAAAATAACTGATGATGGTCGAAGTAGAGAGGATATAAAATGTAGACTGGCAATGGCAAGGAAAGCGTTTCTGAAGAAGAGAAATTTGTTAACATCGAATATCGATTTATGTATCAGGAAGTCGTTTCTGAAAGTATTTGTTTGGAGTGTAGCCATGTATGGAAGTGAAACATGGACGATAACTAGTTTGGACAAGAAGAGAATAGAAGCTTTCGAAATGTGGTGCTACAGAAGAATGCTGAAGATTAGATGGGTAGATCACGTAACTAATGAGGAGGTATTGAATAGGATTGGGGAGAAGAGAAGTTTGTGGCACAACTTGACTAGAAGAAGGGATCGGTTGGTAGGACATGTTTTGAGGCATCAAGGGATCACAAATTTAGCATTGGAGGGCAGCGTGGAGGGTAAAAATCGTAGAGGGAGACCGAGAGATGAGTACACTAAGCAGATTCAGAAGGATGTAGGTTGCAGTAGGTACTGGGAGATGAAGCAGCTTGCACAGGATAGAGTAGCATGGAGAGCTGCATCAAACCAGTCTCAGGACTGAAGACAACAACAACAACATCTCAAAGTGTAGAGGACAATGAACAGCTAATACTACTCGGATTTGCTTTTAAACAGAGTGAAACCAGCCATGAGAGAGAGACATCATGGATCTCAAGAGGGGTGTGATTCTGCAGCAAGACAACGCAAGTCCTCATATTGCTCAACAAACCTGTGAAACCATCGACAAAATGGGTGGAAAGTACTGCCTCTTCCCCCTTAAAGTCCTGATTTAGCATGTAGTGATTTCCATTTGTTTGGTGCACTGAAGAAGGCATTACGTGGGATGAGGTTCCAGGACAATTAGGACATGAAAAAGTTTGTGCGAAATTGGTTCAAACATCAAGATAAAGAGTTCCTAGCACCCAGAATAAAAAAGCTTGTAGCCTGTTGGAACAAGTGCATAAATGGTCAAGGGGATTATGTTGAAAAGTAGAAAAAGTATTGTTTTGCAAAAGTAAGTGCTACTAACTGCTTTTTCCTCCAGACCAATTTGTTTCTTCAGTTATTGAATGACCCCATATTTTACAGAATAAATCTTTAAGAAACCATTATAATAAATAATGTCCTTAGTAGTTTTGTGCCTTTAGAATTTAAATTGCTTTTTCTCTATTGATCCCAATGTCTGTTCTTGACCGTTGTATGACTTTACCATAATATCTGGAGGAGGGTCTCTGGTAGAGTTTTCTTGCTGTATTGGTGAATTGTGATTGATTATATACCAGACACATTCTGTTTTGTTGCATGGGTATGTAAGAAAAATCTCATATTCACTTGGTGTGGCTACATTTTCAATATTTCATGTTAAATGAGCAGCAGTATTGTTCAAAGGAGTGAGAGTGCAACAAAATTAAGATATACGGACAGAATATATCAATAATGTGTAGTAGAGAATATTATGCTGTAGTGCTCACCAATGAAATTGTGCAGTAGTGCTCAACAGTGAAAAAAGTTGTAATATTTAGTAAATGGAACATAATAGACTTAATGGTAGACATTGCATCTTTATTGTTTTCAGTGGAACAATGTGTATAAAAAAAAAAATTCTCACTATCAGGAAAATTGGTTACAACTTTAGTAAAGGAGCATAACTTTAAACTTATGTTAGAGGTTATGGAAAGATATGAATGCGCAGACATTTTAACAGTTCTTTAGAGTGACATATTTATATTTTTGAATATTCAAATGAAACTGTATAAGTACTGCAAAATGCATAAACTGCCGTACAGAAGGTTGTATCTTCATGTCATCTGATGGCCCAGGAATAAATTTTAGAACTTGGACACTGTTATAGCTTCTCATCTGTCATATACATCTTGGAAAAGATAAATATTATCTTTTCTTATGAATTGCTGTATTAATAAGCAATTGTTTTAATATACTAATAATGAGAGTTGCTTATTTTGTGTGTTTCTCCAGGTGAGACTGGTCTTGGAAAATCAACCTTGATGGACTCATTATTTAATACAAATTTTGAATCTACTCCGAGCCCTCATAATCTCCCCTCTGTTAAATTGAAAGCTCACACATATGAACTACATGAGAGCAATGTAAGATTGAAGGTGAGTAAGAAATACTTTAACTGAAAATTTGGTGACATAAGGATATAGATAATATGTCACATATTTTTCAGCTCACTATATGTGACACTGTTGGTTATGGTGACCAAATTAACAAGGAAGACAGCTTTAAAGCTGTTGTTGATTACATAGATGCACAGTTTGAAGCGTATTTACAAGAAGAACTCAAGATAAAAAGATCCCTTTCAACTTACCACGACAGTAGGACTCATGTTTGCCTCTATTTCATCTGCCCTACAGGCCATGGGTATGTCAAAGTGAAACATAGTGTGGCGATTTTATTACATTGTAATATGTGCTCATAAATATATTAACATTTCTTCTTTTTTTCTAGATTGAAATCTATTGATCTTGTATGCATGAAAAAATTGGACACAAAAGTTAATATTATCCCAATTATTGCTAAGGCAGATACGATCTCAAAGACTGAACTCCAGAAATTTAAGGTATTGTAGCAGTGTTAGTAAGGAAACGGAAAGTATGTTTACACATCACTATCCACTTCAGACTTACTGTTTTCACATTTTCAGCAAAAAATTATGTCAGAGTTGACAAACAATGGGGTACACATTTACCAGTTCCCTGTAGACGATGAGTCTGTGGCAGAAATTAACACAACAATGAATGCTCACGTCCCATTTGCTGTTGTTGGCAGTACTGATTTTGTGCGTGTAGGCAACAAGATGATGCGTTCCAGACAATATCCTTGGGGTACAGTGCAAGGTAAGCAATAAATAATTCAGAGTTCTTTGTTCACAAGTTACTCTTTCGTATTGTCACAGTAATGAACTACTAATTTTTTTAGAGCAGTGTATTAGCGATTTAAACTAAGACATCCCTTTAATTAAAGAAGGAGCAAAGTTGTGCAGTGGTTAGCACACTGGACTGTCCGAATCCGAGATGTTCATTTTGATTTAAATTGTCTGTGGTTTCACTTAATCACTTAAGGCAAATGTTGGGACAATTCTTCAAAAAGGGCAGTTCGCTGATCGAGTTTGTGCTCTGTCTCTAATGACCTCATTTTCACCATTTGAAAGTGAGATTTTGTGAATCAGATGGAAAGTGTATTCCGTATTTTTCTTTGAAAGTAGAGTTGTGTAAACACTACAAAAAGGCTTTTCAGAGACCCCTACCAATCACATAGTTTGTTCACTTAGGCTAATTAAGACATTTAATGAAGCAAAATGTTTTGAGGTGCAAACCTTACCTTTAGGCTACTGTGGCTGTATAAAAGCATTTAACAAATGTACATACAGATATTAGTGATCTGTACAGTCTTAATGTGTGTTGTGGTCATTCTGCAGAGAAGAAAAACGTAATGAATGAATATTCACTTTATTAGTCTGCTGTTCACATAAACATAATTGGATAATGATTCACTTTGTTTATATGAAATGACTATTATCTTTCGGTGTGTTCAGTTGCCCCTGTTTTTATGGCTTCTTGGAATCTGTTAACCGCCATTCATAAACTTGCAAGGGACACTCAAAACACTACATGACAATAAACGGTTTTTTGCACTAGGGACATGATGGGTAAAACAAAGCTTGTTTCTTTTAATCAGGGATGTGTCGATACTGGTGTTATAAATCACTTGTAGTATCTTGTGCACATCTTGCTGTCACGCTCTGATTTTGGTTTATGAAATAATTTATAAAATTACTTTAACAATTTGGTGTTATAAAATTATGACAGTATCAAAATGATTTTGAAGAATTGCAAAGGTATTACCATTAGAACCCAGATTCATATATATTTTTAATTATGTTTTCCATTTTAACAGTACTGAATCTTTCTTAGTGTAGAATTGAAGAGTTCTAGAAATCTGTAACTGGATTTAGGGTCTCGTTTGTTCCTCCTTTAGCCATGGATGAGCATTTTCATTTCCTCCAAGATGTCCATTTCCCAGCTGTTTTCTAAATTCAACTTTGTCTGGTACACACATGAGGGGAATTTTCTCTCCAACATATCCTACAGAGCTGGATAGTTCAGTGGTTGTCACACATGTGACAATGGTTCCTAATGGTTACTACTTGTGTAGTTGCTCTTCTAATCAGCAGCCCATATGAGCAAACCAGTTGCATCTTTACCTGTGATTACAGAGCTGCACCTAGCTGTTTAAAAAGAACAGCTTCTTGTAGTCATGGGATAGGGCCACACGTCTGCTTTCATGCTCCATAGCTGATTCGCTGCAAATAATAAACTGTATCTGTGATGTTGCAGTATAATAGTCTGTGCATTGGCTAGAATTGCAAGTTAATAACATATGCAGAAATACAAAATAAAAGTTAAATGTATAATTGAATAACAAAGGTTCTGTTGTTGTATCTGTAATTGGTGTAGGCAGCAGTGAGTTATGTTGAGTAATGTTTATTCAAGAAAAGTTGTCTCACACAAAAAGAAAGTGGTCTCACGATATTCAGATAACATAGAGACAGAAAGTGTCATTTTCAGATGGAGTAAAGTTATGTTGAGATTGTTACAAGAATGGTATCAAAATTCCCAAACTAAATAGTCATCAAAGATACGTAAAAAAACTAGGGCCATTTTGTAATCACAATGCACAGTCACCAGCTCAAAATAGTTCAGAATTAAACATGTTGATCTACAAATTAACACTCATGCTCAGAGAATAGTCAGCTGTACTCTGTCTGTTCTCAGTTCTGTATTACAAGCAGAAAAAGTTCGAGTCCTCCTGTGGAGCACATGTAAACCTCTCAAAATATAAAGGCCTGTCGGAAGTTAAAATATGGTAGCAACTGTTAACGTGCTCAGACTTAATCATTCGCTCGATCAAATATTACCTATACTACAGACGGACCTGCCTTCTTCCAGCACAAACATCCAAGTGTCTAGAATCATTCCCTTGATCTCTTCATTTGAAAACTCCCAGTCTCCACTTGACTCCAATAGCGTTCTGTTGGCTGCTGTCTGTTTTTCCTTTGGCTGAAGGCCATCCCCACCAAAATATATCATCCCAAAGTTCTACAGACACAATTTGACAATCATGACCATTTCCTGGGCTAAACTAATGTATTGCAACAATATTTAAAGAAAGAAATGTTATAAATATTTTGCTCACATTTACATAATTCACAATAATTACAAGTAAAGGTTTGATCATAAATAAATAAGCTAGTATTCTTGCACAAGTCTACTCACATTAAATGACGCTGAATTGTCATTGCATTATGTTTAAACAATTATTTATGCTTTCTTGACAGAAGTGTCCTTTGGTTCTCTTCTCAATTGTGATGTCTGCTAACACATGCGATTAACCACTTTTAAGTTCACACAGTTTCTTAATAGAACTTGTATTCAAATTTTAAGTAAACTTATTGGCAAAATAATAAACTGTTCATTAAAAAAGCACACAAGTTTGACAAAATACGTGGTATCAATTCTGTGTTGATTTGCTGTGGTAATGTGGAGAATACTATGTTCTGACAAACATTTGCATATTAAAAAAATAATAAAAGACATAATAAATCAATAAATAAAATGGTCATATATATATTAGTTTTCATAGACAACAGTTATAGTGCATTACTATCAAATGAGATAACGTTTGTTGAAACCGAGTGAAGCAATTAAAAGTTGTTGATTCAGAGGGTCATTGTAATACGTTTATTCACTGTGAGATATTAACTCCTGTTGTCATGAGATGTACCTCATTTTTAGGATATTGTAGATGTATTCAAATTTGCATTAATATCTGATTGCAAATTATTGTAGACCCTTAAAGCGCTGTAAGAAGCCATATTTCAGCTTGTCTGACACTCCACCATTTCTTGGAGCATTATCTCCTGCACAAAGGCTGCTACATTCCCAGATTTTGGGATTTACCCATTTTCGGAGACTGGTCGTCTCTGCAACTGGCTGGCCAGAAGGTGCAGCCTACCCTGAGTCCCAGGCCTGCAAGCATACAGCCATCCATTAGGTACGCCTTGCCTCGTAGCAGTTTTGGGCAGCCAATTAGCTCACCGAAATACACCTAACGTCACACACTGAACTCGCGTTCAGGATGACGACAGTTCAATGAAACCTGCGGCTGACCATCCAGATACAGGTTTATTGTCTCAGTGTTCCATATCTTGATAGTAAGGATGTGAAAGTTTGATTAATTTGGTACTGCCCTTTTTAAATAGTTCAGCCGGGATTCCATCCAGTCCAGGGGCTTCGTCTCTCCTCATTTGGATAGCTTTTTCATCCTCTTGAAGGGAAGGGTCATCACTCATATGGTCTTGAATGGGTTTTTGTGGTATTTGTGTAAAAACGTCCTCATGTACCTCTGACTCTCTGTTTAGAAGTTCTTCAAATTGCTGCTTCACCAAGAGCCGATAGATGCCAAGTCTTTAAAGAGTTGTGTACCATCTTTAGAGAGAAAGGGGTGCAGACCTTATTTTGGAGGGGGGCATAGATCACTTTTGTGGCAGTGAAGAAGGCTCAGGAGTTGTCAGTTGCACCTAAATTTTCCATTTCAGGTGATTTTGTAGTCCACCATTGGTTTTTGGGACCTCTGGTTTTTGTTTGAACATCAGCTTTGAAATGGAGATGAGCTTGTTTTTTGTGGACTGATTTTTGATCTTTTTGTCAGGTGCTGTAGGCCTTTCTTTTTTATCTAATGTGCTTTGAATTTTGTCATCATTTTCAGCAAACCAGTATTGATGTTTTCTTTCAATGATTCCATTTCATTCTTGGTAAGCCAAAACCGTGATGGTTTTCGGAATTGACCAGTGTTCTTCAACATTGTCAGGATACTCAACAGGCTACTTTTGCTTCACAGTGTTCTGAAAATTCTTTTGGGCCTGTTTATCTTTTAGTCATTCAAGTTTTAGCAGATGTTTTGCTTGTTTCTTTTGCTTCCACTGTTTGGGTGGCACTTGTAGAGCCATTACTGAATGGACAATTTGATGATATTTCTATCAGTCACTAGCCTGAGCTACGGTTCTTGCATCACGTTGATCCCTAGACTGCACAATCACATAATCTATGAGATGTCAGTGTTTTGACCTGAGATTTTGCCGTGTCGTTTTAAACTTATTTTTCTGTTGAAAGAGAGAGTTTGTAATGTGTGTTTTGAGTATTTAGTCAGAAGAAGGGTTCCATTGGAGTTGCCATTGTCTATACTCTCCTCACCAATGATACCTTTCCATAGGTTGTAGTTTCTGCCAACTCGTGCATTGAAATAACCTAGTAGAATAATTTTTCTTGATGGAGGTATGGTTGATAAGAGTCACTCTAGTTGGTTGTAGAGCTCTTCCTTTTTATCATCCTATGAGTCTAGGTGCGCATGCACTAATTATAGCAGCTTTTTTGTTGTTCACAAGTTTGAGATGGAGGGTCGTAAGTCTTTCATTTATTCCAGAGGGTGATTAATCTAGATCATTGACAAGTTCAGTCCTCACACCAAAACCTACCCCGTGGATATATGAGTCTCATTTTCGTCTTTCCCTTTCCAGTATGCAAATTTAAATTTAAATTTAAATTTTTAATTTCTCAAAAATCCCATCTTCAAAAATTTTCAAACCTTAAATATAATGCTTCACATTATTGTTAATTAATTCGCTAAGAATGAAAGTGGGACTGTCATGGATTCACACCTATAAAAAAAAAAAAATTCAGAAATTCACATCTCACTAAAAAATTATATTTTTGTAAAATTTGTAGATATATTGGACATATCCGTAATTAAATGGTAACTAAATTTACACTTTTTCATAAATTTATTTGTAATATGTTTAAAATGTCACTAGTCACTGTGATGAGTGATTATTGTACCAGAAGTACTAAAACAGTTTAATACAGTTGTAATCTGTAACTGTAAGTATTAAGATTTGATTACTGTATGTAAGTAGAATAAACTGGCATAGAAATTCTGATTGTTGATTCTAATAATCATAAATAACTAACTGCAATGGTTGTAGATGTCCAGTTCAGTTCAGGGTCAAGCCACCTGTAGCTGAGAGTCTGGAGTTGTTATGATTTAGCTGCTTTAAACCTGTAAGTGTTCGGGGTGACTGAGTGGGGCAGTTGGATTTGAATGCTGCTGGTGATTAATGTGGTTAATGTTTTGTAAAGTATTTATAAACTTTAACTGCAGATGGTATTATAAGGAGAAAGATATAGACACTACAATGTTGCA
Source organism: Schistocerca gregaria (assembly GCF_023897955.1). NCBI lineage: Eukaryota > Metazoa > Arthropoda > Insecta > Orthoptera > Acrididae > Schistocerca > Schistocerca gregaria. Next base: position 561,930,247 of record NC_064926.1, read on the forward strand.
TTCCTTTAAAAAAAACACTCATTCAGTGAAAAATATAATGTGCCTGAAGGGATGTGCAATATGTTTGCTGATACCCCAAAGACATATAAAAAAAATTGTGATAATTTTAGAAAGCAGATTGGTTCATTGAAAAATATTCAAGAAAATAATGATTATAGAAAATCTTCTGATGATGATGATGATGAAACAAGCTATGCTCCTTCACCTTCATCTGTTCTAGACACACTAATACGTCTCGTCAAGAATTAGGAGAGAGACCTGTACATCGTACAGAACTTAAGATGAAGCAGTATTCCACCAAAAAATTAAAAACCATTGATTTAGCACTTAAAAAACAATTTTTTGCTAATGCAGAGGATTTCTCTGAAAATGAATGTATCATTGGAACAGTCAGTAATAAGTAACCTAATAGCTAGTAGTTATTCACGTAGTTGGAAACAAAAAGTAATGCCACTAACTTGTTGCCTGAATCTTGGCGTGATTATTTTTATGAAAATGACGAAATAAGCAGAGTAATGCCAGGGAAGTAAGAGTGTGTAACTGTGAGGGTGGAAGATGGAGATAGATCAGTATACATAAAATACTTATTTTGTTCAATTTAAAAGAAGCATATAATAGTTTCAGAGCTAAATTTCCAGCAATGAAGATCGGGTTTTCTAAATTTGCATAACTGTACACAAAACAACTGTGTTTTACTTGGTCATAGTGGACCACACTCAGTATGTAACTGCACTACACATCAGTATGTCAAACTAATGATAGAAAATGCTAAGCTCCATATCTTAACCAATGGAGAATTGCCCTCTTATAAACACTGTTTAGCAAAAATGCTGTGGAACGCGGTATCATTCCACAACATCATGGGAAACTGTGTTGCTTCATTCGGCTTTTGTTTGTCAGCTGAGTTCTGACTTTCCTTGAATCTGAGGTGAAGCTCTTTTTATTAACAGAGCAGTTTTCTAACACGGCTATTAAACCACAGTGGGTCTTTCCCACCCCCTAAGACCTTGCTCGAAACACACTTGTCTTAGGTATGTTGAACAACACTTTAGAACTTTTGCCATTTGTGTTCCACAGCTTTGTCCTCATCACTGAATATTTAATGCTGACTACACAGATACTCAGCAGTTTGTATTCCATCACTGCTGCTAAGCTAAAGTATCTTGCAACCGTATTTAATATTCTTACACTACATTTATGAGAATCAAAGTATATGAAGGGAAGGAAGTAATTGAGCAGGGAGTGAGACAGTCTTGTAGATTATCCCTGATGTTACTCGGTCTGGACATTGAACAAGCTGTGAAGGAAGCCAGGAGAAATTTTGAAAGGTAATCAGATTTCAGAGGAAAGAAATAAGAACTGTGACGTTTGTTGACAACATTGTAATTTTGTCCAAGATGCGAAGAACTTGGAAGATCAGTTGAATAGGAAGGATAGTGTCCCGGAAAGGTGTTATAAACTGAATATCAGTAAAATAGCATGGATAGGGCAGCAGTTTAGCATGGATAGGGACCGCGACTTCTGTGTTCGGATGTGGGCTGTGTTGGCATCCCTCCGCTCCCAGCTTCAGGCAGTGTTGGCTTCGGTCACACGGCTTGAGGCTGTTGCCAATGGGCATCACTGTGGGGGTCCGGATGGGGGTTTGTCGGGGACGGCCAGCTCGTCCCACGCATTCCCCAATCGCATTACGGCTGTGGCTGCTCGGGATACTGCCCACATTGAGGCTGACCCCTCACCTGTGGTAGAGTGTAAGGTCGTCTCGAGGTGTGGCAGGGGGCGAAAGACATTTCGAAGGGCTGAGCGGAGGGCCTCTCCAGTTTGTCTGATGGACCGGTTTCAGGCTGTCTCTCCGTCTGATACTGATCGTCGGCCAGACATGGCTGCTTGTCCTGTTCCAGAGGTTACCCCTCAGTCTGCGAGATCTGGGTGGTCGCAGAGGGTGGGCTTACTGGTAGTTGTCAGCTGAGTGCATATTGGGGCCCCTTAGGGATATGGCAGCAAGAGAGGGGAAGAAGACCAATGTGCACTCTGTGTGCATACTGGGGGGAGTCACTCCAGATGTGGAAAGGGTCCTTCCGGTTGCCATGAAGGGTACAGGGTGCACCCATCTGCAGGTGGTCGCTCATGTCGGCACCAATGATGTGTGTCGCTGTGGATCGGAGGAAATCCTCTCTGGCTTCTGGCGGCTATCTGGTTTGGTGAAGACTGCCAGTCTCGCTAGCAGAATGAAAGCAGAGCTCACCATTTGCAGCATCGTCGACAGGACTGGCTGCGGACCTTTGGTACAGAGCCGAGTGCAGGGTCTGAATCAGAGGCTGAGACGGTTTTGCGACCGTGTGGGCTGCAGATTCCTCGACTTACGCCATAGGGTGATAGGGTTTCGGGTTCCGCTGTATAGGTCAGGAGTCCACTACACACAGCAGGTGGCTACATGGGTAGCAGGGTTTGTGTGGTGTGGACTGTGCGGTTTTTTAGGTTAGATGGCCTCAGGCAAGTACAGAAAGTACAACAGCCTGAAAGGGTGCAGGGCAAAGTCAGGACCTGTGGGAACCAAGCAGCAATCAGTATTGTAATTGTAAACTGTCGAAGCTGCGTTGGTAAAGTACCGGAACTTCAAGTGCTGATAGAAAGCACTGAAGCTGAAATCATTATAGGTACGGAAAGCTGGCTGAAGCCAGAGATAAATTCTGTCGAAATTTTTACAAAGGCACAAATGGTGTTTAGAAAGGATAGATTGCATGCAACCGATGGTGACATGTTTTTCTATGAAATATTATGGGTGGAGGTTACACTCAACAATTGAGCTAGGTTAATAATTGTCTCCTTTTACCGAGCTCCCGACTCAGCAGCATTAGTGGCAGAACAGCTGAGAGAAAATCTGGAATACATTTCACATAAATTTTCTCAGCATGTTATAGTCTTAGGTGGAGATTTCCATTTCTCAGATGTTTAGGGCGGGTGGTAGGGTCAGAGCATCGAGAGACATTATACTGAGTGCACTATCCAAAAATTACCTCGAGCAATTAAACAGAGAACCGACTCATGGAGATAACATCTTGGACCTACTGATAACAAACAGACCCGTACTTTTCGACTCTGTAAGCACAGAACAGGGAATCAGTGATTATAATGCTGTTGCAGCATCCCTGAATTCGGAAGTAAATAGGATTATAAAAAAAGGGAGGAAGGTTTATCTGTTTAGCAAGAGTAATAGAACGCAGATTTCAGACTACCTAACAGATCAAAATGAAAATTTCTGTTCCGACACTGACAATATTGAGTGTTTATGGAAAAAGTTCAAGGCAATCGTAAAATGCGTTTTAGACAGGTATGTGCCGAGTAAAACTGTGAGGGATGGGAAAAACCCACCTTGGTTCAACAACAAAGTTAGGAAACTACTGTGAAAGCAAAGAGAGCTTCACTGCAAGTTTAAACGTAACCAAAACTTCACAGACAAACAGAAGCTAAACGATGTCTAAGTTAGCATAAGGAGGGCTATGCGTGAAGCGTTCAGTGAATTCGAAAGTAAAATTCCGTGTATCGACTTGACAGAAAATCCTAAGAAGTTCTGAGCTTCCGTTAAACCAGTAAGGGGATCGAAACAGCATATGCAGCCACTCTGGGATGATGACGGCATTGAAACAGAGGATGACGCACGCTCGTAAAGCTGAAATACTAAACACCTTTTTCCAGAGCTGTTTCACAGAGGAAGACCCGACTGCAGTTCCTTCTCTAAATCCTCGCACAAACGAAAAAATGGCTGGCATCGAAATAAGTGTCCAAGGAATAGAAAAGCAACTGAAATCACTCAATGGAGGAAAGTCCACTGGACCTGACGGGATACCAATTCGATTCTACGCAGAGTACGCGAAAGAACTTGCCCCCCTTCTAACAGCCGTGTACCACAAGTCTCTAGAGGAACGGAAGGTTCCAAATGAGTATACAGAGAAGTTGCAGCATTAGAAAATTGCAGCGAAATGCAGGAAGATCTGCAGCAGATAGGCACTTGGTGCAGGGAGTGGCAACTGACACGTGTAATGTTTTGCGAATACATAGAAAGAAGGATCCTTTATTGTATGATTATATGATAGCGTAACAAACACTGGTAGCAGTTACTTCTGTAAAATATCTGGGAGTATGCGTGTGGAACGATTTGAAGTGGAATGATCATATAAAATTAATTCTTGGTAAGGCGGGTGCCAGGTTGAGATTCATTGGGAGAGTCCTTAGAAAATGTAGTCCATCAACAAAGGAGGTCGCTTACAAAACACTCGTTTGACCTATGCTTGAGTCTTGCTCATCAGTGTGGGTTCCGTACCAGGTCGGGTTGATAGAGATGATGAGAAGATCCAAAGAAGAGTGACGCATTTCATCACAGGGTTATTTGGTAAGCGTGATAGCGGTACGGAGATGTTTAGCAATCTCAAGTGGCAGACTCTGCAAGAGAGGCACTCTGCATTGTGATGTAGCTTGCTGGCCAGGTTTCGAGAGGGTGCATTTCTAAATGAGGTATCAAATATATTGCTTCCCCCTACTTATACCTCCTGAAGAGATCACGAATGTAGAATCAGATAGATTCGAGCGCGTACGGAGGCTTTCCGGCAGTTGTTCTTCACGTGAAATACACGCGACTGGAACAGGAAAGGGAGATAATTACAGTGGCACGTAAAGTGCCCTCCGCCACACACCATTGGGTGGCTTGCGGAGTATAAATGTAGATGTAGATGTAGAAAATTAAAGCAAAGATGTTGCAATGATACTGAGGGATGTAGAGAAAGAAATGAGATACTAAAGGTGATAGATGTTTCCCTATTTAGACAGCACAATAATCAATGATTTCAGAAGTCCAGAATGTATAAAATGAAGAGAGGCAATAGCAAGGGAACACTTTCTGGAGAGAAAAAGATTGTGAACATTGAACGTAAATTTTTATTTTAGAAGGTCTTCTCTGAAAGTATTGGTTGGATTGTAGCCTTATGTTGAAGTGAATTGTAAGAGGTGACTAATGCTCATTTGTTAAGTAGATTCAGATTGATGTAGGCCGCACTAGTTATCCTGAGATAAAGAGACTTACGCTGTATTGACTAGCATGGAGGGCTGCATCAAATGTTTCCAGACACACTCATGACACTGAAAAGCAACAGATGTTTGGAAAGGGTCCAGATCCAGGGAAGAGAGCGTTGTGGGGGCCACCCATAGAACCCTTTACAAAAAGCATTAGTACTTTTACAGATCGGTTTAGAAGTTTCTTAGCAAGCATTTGGAAAACAAAGCCTTAAAACTGGCAAGGAATTCTAGAAAATTATGAACTATGATCAGTAATGTACTTGAAAATGGCCTTACAACTCGAAACTTAGGTTGTGCAGTGACATCAGGGCAAAAAACAGTGTTTGTTTAGTTAACTATGATTAGTTTGCAGTACCTTTCAGTTGCTTGCTTGCGGGTGGGGAGGGGGGGCTGATGCATTTGCAACCTGATTAGCTACAGAGAATTTCCCAGCCAGAAAAAGATACCTATTTACAGGCTAAGTGTACCTGCTGCCAACAAAAAGTATGATGCACCTCATGAGTCATGCGGAAATGGAAACAACTGAAAGAAACAGAATATCCCCACTCCCCATTTACATGATCCCAATGTCTGCAGACTTTTCATTATGACACCGCTAACTAAAATATTTGTCAGCGTGAATCAGAACGAAGTTGAGAGAGATTCAGTATAGTTGCACAATTTTTGGAAATTTAATCACATTTGTTCCCACTAATTTTCATATGCGCACCATACTGTTGAATGCCCGTGAGCTGTGCGCACGCGCGCAAGCGCATACACACGCACACACACTGAGATGCTAATAATGGCGAGTGCACACTTTGGTTTTATATTGTACAAGTTATGACTTTGCCAAAGTCGTGAGACTTTCTTGCTATTATAGTTCCATAAAATTTATTATTATTATTATGTTAAAACATTTTATATTAATATTACTGAAAATCCTAAGAACCTGTGGTACATTAAAGCAAATTACATTGAGATTGGAAGAGTGTGGGTGGAGGGGGGGAGAAGTAAAAAAAACTGTGACCACTGAGCCCAACCCTGGATCCGCACCAATAGTCAGTATGTCATAACAAGAAACTGTCATCACTTGCCCTATACAAGTTAGTAGGATAGATAAATGTGACTGTTTCGAAGACCAACTAAAGTTTCAGTCTACATCTTCCGAATTTGGAAAACATATTTGTAAATGAACTCAAGACACTTTTTACAGGGAGAGATTTATGTCTGCAAATTAGAGGTGTAACAGAAAGGAAAAAATGTTAATTACACAGTAACACTTTACTCCAATAGTTCAGTGATCAATTTGACAGTTGCATTCGTATAGGAAGTCCAGTTTTGTAGAATACACCTTGGAGTGTAAATAAATGATATTTAGTCGCCGGCCGCGATGGTCTAGCGGTTCTAGGCGCTCAGTCCGGAACCGCGAGACTGCTACGGCCGCAGGTTCGAATCCTGCCTCGGGCATGGATGTGTGTGATGTCCTTAGATTAGTTAGGTTTAAGTAGTTCTAAGTTCTAGGGGACTGATGACCACAGATGTTAAGTTCCATAGTGCTCAGAGCCATTTGAACCAATATTTAGTCAGTGGCATGCATCTGTAACTTTTTCAAGTAGGTGGAAAACTCATTCGTGTGAATATATATACCTATTTACACTTGAACTCTGGTCCTGTAAAGTGTTCCAAAACAGCTCTCATTAGCCTGTAAAATGTTCATACTACTCGCATTTCTTGTAGTGGAGACATTAATTTACAAATTAGAATAATCACCTTGCTAATCACAAAACACTGATGTATTGATAACACTGAGAAAGTTCGACTTTCTAGTTTTTGATTGTGAGAAACATTTCATAAACAGCATATTTGAAAACAAATATCTTAATGAAAGCAGTTATAGCTTGCAGGGGAAATGGCGACTGTAGAAATTAAGTTTTTCAGGACAGTCACAGGTCACACTCAGTACGTTCTATAAATCAGGTTTGCTCTTTAACTTGAGAAGAACAGCATCAGGAACTCTGGAATTTACGGTTATAAGTACAGTAGTTGGCTGCGTACATTGCTGGCAGTGTAATCAGCTGACTGCTGTATTTAAAACTGTAAATTCCCCAGTTTCTGATGGTACTGTTATTAAATTAAAGGCAAACCGGTTTTAAAACATACTGAGTGCGACTCGTGGCTGCCCTTAAATCTTAATCCCTTGCTATGTGATATAAACTCCGTAAAAAGTGCTTCATCACAATGAAAATCTTCAGTTGGCAAAAATAAGTGTCCATTGGATTCAGAACAATTTGGAAAGAGGAATTGGGTGGATGAGTTTGGATGGGTGAGAGAGGTGGGGCAGAAGATCTCAGCAAATATAAAGGAAAAACTTGTCGGGGAGGTTGTTTTTGTCATTCTCATTGTTGTTGTGTTCTTCACTCTGAAGACTGGTTTATTGCGGCTCTCTACGCTAGGTTAACTTGTGCAAGCCCCTTCATCTACGAATAAATACTGCAATCTGCAGGGGTTGGACATAAATATGGAAACACCACGTGAAACACATTTTCGAACATAAATGCAGATACCAGCGAAGCCTCAGGTGGGGCTGTTGTATTTGAGCACAAGCAGCACCATCCAGTGCTCTCAGTATGTTGCAAGTGTCAGTTGTTGTCAGAACAGTGCTCTGTGTAGTTATGAGTGCGTTATGTTGACAGTAAGTGAATTTGAATATAGGCAAATTATTGATGATCGTTTGGTGGGTGCTTCGATAACTAAGGATAGCCAAAATGTTTGGTGCCTGTAGAGGGGTTATGTGAAAAGTGGAAAAACATCATTCACTGAGCCACAATGCAAACAGAAGTGTGTGTGTTGAGTGATATGATAACTGGAAAAGTCAGTGCAGAACTGAATAATGCACTCATGAACCCTGTGTGCACCGAAACAACATGAAGGGAGCTCCATAAGTAGGGAATTGCAGGGCGAACTGGAATTGCAAAACCACTCATAGTGATACAAATGCCCATAATGCAATGGAAGAAAGTCATTTTGTCAGATGAGTTTTTTTGTTCAACATTTCAAACTTATGTCCAAGTTTATGTCCCAAGCTTGACACATGATGGTGGTTCGGTGATGGTTTGGCCAGCCATATCATGGAATTCTGTGGGCCCTGTGGAAAGGTCCCATTACTGCCAAGGTTTGTGAGACCATTTTGACTGATCAAGTCCATCCCATTGTCTGTTGTTTGTTCCCAGTGGTAATGCTGTGTTCAAAGAGGACAGGAAACTTGTTTACATGTTGCGCGTCATCCATGGCTGGTTTTGTGAGCACAAAGATGAATTGTTTAATCTCCCCAGACCATCACAGTCACCAGATCTTACTATGATTGAGCCTTTGTGGTCTACTTCAGAGAGAAGGGTCCATGATCGCTATCTACATCCATCATAGTAAATTGAACTTGCCACTAATTTGCAGGAAGGACATTATAACATTGTCTTGAAAGCCATAGGGGACCTGTATTTACCCATTCTCAGAAGACTATAACTGTTTTGTATGCCAGTGGTTTTTGTACATCATGTTAGAAATGGTAATCTGTTGAGTTTTTGGTGTTCTCAAATTTTTATTTACCTCTTGTATATCCATTTGAATCTACCCATCCCCCCCCCCCCCCCACTCACTTTCCTCCCATACCATACTGACAATCCCTTGATGCCTCAGAATGTGTACTATCAACCAACCCCTTCTTGTAGTGAAGCCGTCATATATTTCTTTTCTCCCCAATTTGATTGAGTACCTGGTCATTAGTTATGTGATCTATCCATCTAATCTTCACCATTCTTCCACAGTACCACAGTTTAAAAATTACTGTTATATTTTTGCCAGAACTGCTTATTGTCAATGTTCCACTTCCTTATTGGGTGTCACTTCAAAGAAATAGCTTCAAAATAGAAATCCATAGGCATATATTTGATCTTAACAAATTCCTCTTTTCAGGAATGCTTTTTCTGCTGCAACTGTTAAATATTTTATATCCTCTCTACTTATCAGTTATTTTGCTACTCAAATAGCAAATCTCATCCACTACTTTTTGTGTCTCATTTCCTAATCTTTATTACCTCAGCATCACATGATTGAATCCGACTAGATTCCATTACCTTTACTTCTTTTTGTTGATGTTCACCTTACATCCTCCTTTCATGTCACTGTCCACTCCATTCAACTGCTGTTCCAAGTCCCTTGCTGTCTGACAGAATTAAAATTTCATCGAGAAACATCACAGTTGAACTTTCATTCTTCCTCTTTTTTTTTCCGTGCTTGCTTAGTATACAGAGTGAATAAAATTGTGGATCCTTTCTCAACTTCTGCTTCCCATTCATGTTCTTCGACTCTTCTAACTGCAGTTTGGTTTCTGTACAAGTTGCGCATGCCATTCTGTTCCCTGAATTTTATCTCTGCTGCCTTCAGAATTTCAAATAGAGTATTCCAGTATTCCAGTCAGCTCTGTCAAAACCTTTCTCCGAGTCTCCAAATGCATATGTTTGCCTTTCTTTAACATAACTTCTAAAATAAGTCCTAAGATGACTATTGTCTTGCATTCACATGCGTTTTTCAGGAATTCAATTCCCCAAGGTCACCTTTTACTAGTTTTCCCACTCTTCTGTTAATAATTCGTATCAGTATTTTGCAGCCGTTACCTACAAAACTGATAGTTCAGTGATATTCACTCCAATTGGCACCTGCTTTCTTTAGAATTGGAATTATTACATTCTTACCAATGTCTGATGTACTTCGCCTGTCTCTTGCACACCAAGCAGAACAGTTTTGTTACAGATGGCTCTCCCAAAGATCCCAAATATTCTGAGGACTTTGTTTTGGTTTTGATCTTTCAGTGTTCTGTCAGATTCTTCATGCAGGATTATATCTTCCATCTCATCTTCATCTGCTTCCTCTTCACTTTGCATGATATTGTCATAGAGTTTGTTTCCATTGTAGAGATTAGGCTATCAAAATATTGCATTAGTGAGTATTATGCTACGTTTATTTCAGACATGACAAGAGAATGAGATATGGATTAGAAGAAGAAGGTGTGAATAATAACACAATTGAAGAATAAGAAGTGGAAAGAAAGAGAGAACAGTGAAGAAAGTGAGAAGAGCAAAAAATGGGAGTAGTCACTTATGGTGGAAAACCGAATGAATGAATGAATGAATGAATGAATACATAAATAAATAGTAAAATCCTGACAAATACCTATAAAGGAAGGAAGATAGGAGGGCAGGGAAGAGATTAGCTAAGGGAGGTAAGGACCAGGAGGTAATTGATGGGGAGAGAGTGCGTTGAGGATCCACGAAAAATAAAAAGCGCTGCGTTTATCACTGGAGCGTCAAACATCAGCTAAATAATAATACTGTCTCCCTTTCTCTCAGTAGACAAACCATATAGACTGCTGTGCCAAGTTATCACCTTTTTTTCAAGTCAGGCTCTAAAATGATGATCTCTCCCTTTCTACCCCATGTCCTACTGTCAGCCACCTCCCTTTCCCCACACTCCCACTCCCCCTCCTTTCCCCACACTCCCCCTCTCTCCGTCTCCCTCTCCCCCCTTCACTCTCCCACTCACCCCTGTCACTCTCCCACTCACTCCTGTCTCTCTCCCACTCCCACTGCCTCTCCCATTCCCAATGTTTCTCCCACTCCCACCCCGCCTCTCCCACCCCACCCACTGCCTCTCTCCAACCCCCACGCCTCTCTCCCATCCCCTTTCTCCCTAGTCCCTCTCCTCCCGCCCCCTTATTTACTATTCTTTAACGACTGCTTTTGTTCACTGCTTGGTTCTAATTGTATATTTGTTGAATAAATTTTTTGTTCCATCACACTTAGACGTGTATATTTTTACATGAATGTTCATTGAAATGTTAACATTTTTCTTTGCAGTTGAAAATGAATCTCATTGTGACTTTGTGAAACTTCGTGAAATGTTAATAAGAACTAATATGGAAGATATGCGAGAGAAGACACATATGAGACACTATGAATTGTACAGAAAAAAGCGCCTTGAACAGGTATGCTTAATTTATTTTCCCTTCACTAGCTCTATTACTGAGAGAATGAAGCAATAAGTTGACTTTGACTCTTGCTGTTAAATTAATCAAGTTTACAAATTTAATCACCATGTTGTAAATAAAATAGAAAGAAACTTCCACATGGGAAAAATATATTAAAAACAAAGATTCCAAGACTTACCAAGCGGGAAAGTGCCGGCAGACAGGCACATTAACAAAACACACAAACACACACACAGAATTACTAGCTTTCGCAACCGATGGTTGCTTCTTCAGGAAGGAGAGGGAAAGACGAAAGGATGTGGGTTTTAAGGGAGAGGGTAAGGAGTCATTCCAATCCCGGGAGCGGAAAGACTTCCCTTAGGGGAAAAAAAGGACAGGTGCGGATGGATATGTGTGTGCGAGTGTACACCTGTCCTTTTTTTCCCCTAAGGGAAGTCTTTCCGCTCCCGGGATTGGAATGACTCCTTACCCTCTCCCTTAAAACCCACATCCTTTCGTCTTTCCCTCTCCTTCCTGAAGAAGCAACCATCGGTTGCGAAACCTAGTAATTCTGTGTGTGTGTTTGTGTGTTTTGTTAATGTGCCTGTCTGCCGGCGCTTTCCCGCTTGGTAAGTCTTGGAATCTTTGTTTTTAATATAATCACCATGTTGGATTGACACTCTAAGTTTGTGGGCATGGTCCCCTTTTCGCTACCCCCATGTTCATCTTTATGATGAGGAGGTCCTACAGCTAAATTACTGTTAAGACAAATCATTATGGACAGCAGCAGTGCAAACTGTTTGAGTTGCAAAGAGAAGAAAAAAAGGAGAAATTTTGAGCTGGGTGCAATAAGTACAATTAGTATGCACTCTTGGTACAAATATTTACAGAATTATTGTTCGCTTTCAGACTTAGGCCTTTGCATAGTGTTCAGTTAAATTCAGTATTGGTAAGTAAAATACTGGTTGTAGTGATTTATACAGTGAAGTCTGTGTACACTTTTATACAATTGCAATAACAGATTAAAATGCCCTATTTTCCAGTGATGGTTTTATTTCAGTGTCAGTAAACACCATTGTGTGTCTTGCTGAGTGTGACAGATTCCACAGTGACTTACATACTTTCTAAAGTAATCTTTGAAAGCTGTTAACATCTTTCTGAGAGCTTTTTGGTTCTTATTTCCTTTTTCTACACTCCTGGAAATTGAAATAAGAACACCGTGAATTCATTGTCCCAGGAAGGGGAAACTTTATTGACACATTCCTGGGGTCAGATACATCACATGATCACACTGACAGAACCACAGGCACATAGACACAGGCAACAGAGCATGCACAATGTCGGCACTAGTAGAGTGTATATCCACCTTTCGCAGCAATGCAGGCTGCTATTCTCCCATGGAGACGATCGTAGAGATGCTGGATGTAGTCCTGTGGAACGGCTTGCCATGCCATTTCCACCTGGCGCCTCAGTTGGACCAGCGTTCGTGCTGGACGTGCAGACCGCGTGAGACGACGCTTCATCCAGTCCCAAACATGCTCAATGGGGGACAGATCCGGAGATCTTGCTGGCCAGGGTAGTTGACTTACATCTTCTAGAGCACGTTGGGTGGCACGGGATACATGCGGACGTGCAGTGTCCTGTTGGAAGAGCAAGTTCCCTTGCCGGTCTAGGAATGGTAGAACGATGGGTTTGATGACAGTTTGGATGTACCGTGCACTATTCAGTGTCCCCTCGACGATCACCAGAGGTGTACGGCCAGTGTAGGAGATCGCTCCCCATACCATGATGCCGGGTGTTGGCCCTGTGTGCCTTGGTCGTATGCAGTCCTGATTGTGGCGCTCACCTGCACGGCGCCAAACATGCATACGACCATCATTGGCACCAAGGCAGAAGCGACTCTCATCGCTGAAGACGATACGTCTCCATTCGTCCCTCCATTCACGCCTTTCGCGATACCACTGGAGGCGGTCTGCACGATGTTGGGGCGTGAGCGGAAGATGGCCTAACGGTGTGCGGGACCGTAGCCCAGCTTCATGGAGACTGTTGCGAATGGTCCTCGCCGATACCCCAGGAGCAACAGTGTCCCTAATTTGTTGGGAAGTGGCGGTGCGGTCCCCTACGGCACTGCGTAGGATCCTACGGTCTTGGCGTGCATCCGTGCGTAGCTGTGGTCCGGCCCCAGGTCGACGAGCACGTGCACCTTCCGCCGACCACTGGCGACAACATCGATGTACTGTGGAGACCACACGCCCCAGGTGTTGAGCAATTTGGCGGTACGTCCATCCGGCCTCCCGCATGCCCACTATACGCCCTCGCTCAAAGTCCGTCAACTGCACATACGGTTCACGTCCACGCTGTCGCGACATGCTACCAGTGTTAAAGACTGCGATGGAGCTCCGTATGCCATGGCAAACTGGCTGACACTGACGGCGGCGGTGCACAAATGCTGCGCAGCTAGCGCCATTCGACGGCCAACACCGCGGTTCCTGGTGTGTCCACTGTGCCGTGCGTGTGATCATTGCTTGTACAGCCCTCTCGCAGTGTGCGGAGCAAGTATGGTGGGTCTGACACGCCGGTGTCAATGTGTTCTTTTTTCCATTTCCAGAAGTGTATTTTGATGACTTTGCTTTATTTACATTTTATGTAGTGACTACAATTGAATATTTAGGCTGAAATTTCGTAGACAACTTTGTTAGCAAATTTATCACAAACATGAACAGTAAATAAACCTGAAAAGTCCCAAGACCCTCTTCAATGGAGAATTATTAGACGTAGTGACGACTGAAAAACGAAAGGCCTGATAACTTGGTTTCTAGAAAAGTTAGTTGTTTGATAGTTAACAGCAGCTTGTTCATTTTCACAATATTATAATTCTCAATACAGTTACCCAGCGGAAACTTCACGTCTTTTAACAATTTGTGTGTATGGATGATATGTTTATGCAGAATGGTTAAATGGGTAACTTAGAGTGAAAGGACCCCCAAAAGATTAATTTTCATTCCAATTGAAAGTATTTTGACCTCTTACTAGTTGGAGATGATCGTGGATGATTGATTTTATAATGTGGCTAGAGTTGGTTAGTGAACAGTAGGAACACAATTTACAGGATGACGTGTTACTTTGTGGGAAATGACTTCAAGTTTGACTCATGTTGTGCCTCAGTACCCCGTCCACCACCAGGAGACCTGGCATAGCGCACAATTAAAATAGCTACTTTCACTGGTCCGAAGCATGCTCGCTGTGTGTTTTGGCTTCATGAAACACTCTCTGCATCAACTGTTCACTGTAAATTACTCACTGAATATGCTAAAGCACCTCAAAGTGTACCTACAATTTACTCTTGGCATGAGAACTATGTTGAGTTGGATTTTTCATTGCGACATGATAAATCACCATGTCGCCCGCATGTTGATGATTGTCAAAAAAGTTGGGAGAACTTTGCCCGCAGTTCACAGAAATCTGCATGACTTGCATCTCACAAGACTGGCATTCCACAAATGACTATTTGGTGAGTACTGTGTAGACGTTTACATTTGAAACTATACAGATTCTCAATGGCACAGCACAGTAGTGATGCAGATAAGGTTACCTGTGGGGAATTCTTTGCGGAAATGATGCATGAGAGAGAGGACAGAGACATTCCTGAATACAATAATCTTCAGTGATGAGACATCGTTTCGTATCAGTGGCAGAATACGGGGCAGCGAAAGTCTGCATGCAACCATGGAACACATTGGTGATAGTCTCGAAGTTAATGTGTTTTGTGTGCTTAGCAAATTGAAAGTGTAAGGCCCTTTCTTCTTCATGGAGAAAACTGTCACTGGTATTGTGTCTCTGGATATGCTTGAAAACTTTTTAATTCCACAGGTGCACCACTTCATTTCTTCACAGAAGTTCAGAAGCTCAGGGTTTTCTTGATAATCGCTTCTCAGGTCAGTGGATTGGCTGTGAAGGGTCGGTCGAATGGCTACCTTGCTCCCTAGTATTGACACCACTGGAGTTCTTTCTCTGTAGTTTCATTAAAGACTGTGTGTTTGTTCCGTTCCTACCAAACAGTTTAGCTGACGTGAAAAATGCAATCTACGCTGCCGTTTCACAAGTTACACCTCATTTGTTGCAATGAGTATGAGAAGAAATTGATTACCCATGGGATGTTTGCCGCATCACAAATGGTAGTCCCATCAAACTAAAGTGACCCTTGGCACTGTGGTGTAAAATTTGAGGTTGTTTGCTATAAAATGACACATCTACCGCTTCTATAAGTGATCTCAATACATTTCTATGCCACTCCAAAGTTGTAAACTCCCTTTTTGACTTGCCCTGTGCTATTAGTAGTAAAGAAGGGAGCCAACTGTAAATTTGGTGCTTAATTTATACCTAAAGTTCTTTTGTTAATTTTCAGTTCTTATTTAGCAAACTACATTGTGTTATGGTGAAACAAGTCTATCTCGTCTATTTCCAGAAAATGACTGCTCTTCCACAGCTACACATTATTTCTCTATTTATTCAGTCACAGCTAGTTTCAAGGGTTAAGTCTCATTATTAAATGTTCATGCATGCAAATCTCATTGAGCATCGATGCTTCATAATGAGGCTTCAGCATTAAAATTGATACCGACTAAGTATGTAAAGAAGTAATGTGTAGCTCTAGCTATGGAAGAGTTCATTTCTGAAACATTATCAGCAAAAAAATGGAAGTGATTATGAATAATTATATGAGCTACATTCTCCAGAGTTTCGTTCATGGTTTGTCGGTAATGGATCCCTTTCAGTTTAAGGGTCTTCAATAATTAAATAGGCAAATAGCTATACAGCAAACATGGTTCGTTAAATCAACATTCTTTTGTCTATTTTTCCTCATAATTCTCACAAACTTCTCTGTACTTGGTCCATCTTATGTGTCTACCTGTCCCCTCAGAGAAACATTTTTTTACTTCAGTCTTGTGCATTTTCCTTAATCTGTTTGTTGCTGTTCCACTCTAAATCCCACACAAAACTTCCTTCATTAAATTAAATCAATAAAAATCCAAAGGTGGAAGGTCAGGGCCATAAGAATGATGAGGTAGTAGCTCCCAAACCAATTTTCCAATAGTTCCCAGTGTCAGTTGTGCCACACGAGGTTTAGTGGTTTATTTATTTGAAGAAGTGTGTTTCCTTTGCCGTCATGGACATCCACTCCTCAGCGCAGGCTTGATCATCATCTTGGTTGCGCTTTATCAGTATAGGTTGTTGATAGTGTCGCTATAATAATAATAATAATAATAATAATAATAATAATAGATTACAGGCACTCCTGTAGGTGGTTAACTTTGATTTTCTTGTAGACAGCCAATTCATAGTGCTTTCCCTGCACACTTTCATGATTGGACTCTCACACAAAATGGTTTATCCAAGTTTCATCACAAATTAAAACCCTGTTCAGAAAATGCTTTACATTGACTTTTGAAGTGTTTTTTGATCTCAGTGCAAATGTGAAATCTGTGTTCTTTGTGAAGAATGGCAAGTTCAAGTTTTAACAGTAGTTGTCTTTGTTCAGATGGGTGGAATGAGTTGCGCTAACATTTGTTAGCAGTTTGTTCAGTTGTAAGTTTCTGGTCTTCTTGGATAAGCGAATTTATAAGTGCTTGCAATGCCATGGTTGATACGCTTAACAGATGTTCAGAATAGTGTTTTTCAATTATCCTTTTGTGACTACTTTTAAAACTTTCCACCCACACATAATAACTTACACGGGTCATTCCATGTCAATTCAACCAATTTAAGAAAATGTTCCAGCTGATAGTCTCAGATTTGGCTGAAATTTGGTGCACCAATGCTACCAAGTGTGGAACACTCATGTACAAAATTTTAAGTTCCCCTGCCAATTAGTTCCAGAATTATAGCTTGTGAAAGAAGGTGGCGTGACCCGGAAATTGCAACCCTCATCTGACAATAGACCCAACTTCAGGTCTTAATAACTTTGGAACTATTCTGCACAGTCCAGCGAAATTTTTACAGCCCAGTAACATCCACTTAGAGAACACACTCTATGAATCAAAACACCAACATCATATTTCTGACAGAAAATAATAAATTCCAAGATGTGATTAAAAATGTAATACGTTACAAGGTACATATTGTAAGTGCCCTCTATGCCAAATATAATTCACTCCAAAGGGTATAACTTTTTTTGTGGTAAGCCTAATATGGCCTAAACACACACAGAACTCATCTTGCCCATATGACTCACACAAACAGAGTTACATGCACACGAAACCACAAAAATTTGAAAAATTACCTGAAAAACATAGATTTTCTAAGTGTGGTAGCACAAAAGGGGCAAGTGATATCCAAGCCAAATTTCAAACACTGCATAAGTAGACCATAATATAATATGTGGCAAAATTTCAACGTGTTATTGCAAAAAAAGTTGACAGAGATGTATTTGGTTACATTTCTTTTAACGCGATTTACCAAGTAATAGTGATGATACAGACAGCTTGTTTCAGATAAAGCTGCAGCAATTGTTGGGAACCATTAGGCAACAGAAAGTTAAACTATGGTAGTTTTCAGTGACAGAATGAGCCATTGTTAGGCAGGAAAAACAAAGGAAACAAGCAACAATTACAGGTTATTCATGTTTTTAAGATTCTAGTTCAGACTGGTCAGTATTGTTGTGGAAAGTCAGTATGGAGACAGAAGAGTGTACTAGTGGTGCTTTTGTTCAAACAAGTTGCAGTATTGGTAGAGCACAAGCATCTGAATGTCATAAAACAACATATGGAACAAAATGTGGCATTCGCTTTGTACTGTATGATCTGGATGAATCAGACCAAGATTTGTTGCTATGGAGATCCGGGATACACCCTGTGGCCACAAGAAGTACAGTTCCAGGAAACTTTAGTGTTTGTTATCATCATATGAAAGTGTTTCTGGATAAGTATTCTTTCCTAGAAAGAAGTTGTTTTGATCCATGTCGGATTCATAAGAAGACAGTGAAGTGTAGCCTCAGAGAAATTGATATAAAATCAGTACTGAAAGTGAATCAGGACAAAAGTTATGTTCCAGGTGTGTTACACTGCTAAAAAATGAAGTATATTCTGATAATTTACATGGCAGTGACGAAGAGTATCAGCCACCTACAACCACAGCGGATGAGCAATTAAATACTTCAGTGACTGCTCTTGGTTTGTCTCCCATGAAGAGACACAAAGTTGGGAAAAGAGACAGGTTCAGCTATGGTAGAAGAAAACTACAAGAAGCTCAAATGGAATTAAAACACAAAATAGCTGACACACTAATGGTGGAATAGGGATAATGTATCTGCTTCAAAGGAACAGAAATCATGCCAGAAATGCTCTGATTTGGACAAAACTGTGCATGATTTGAAAGAAAAATGTGCCATATCCACACGCCAGAAAAAAGTAGGTATCCTTACCCTTGCACCTTCCAACTGGTCTATTGACTACACTGCAAAGGAATTCAATGTTTCTACATATATGGTAAAGCAAGCCAGGAAAATAAAAGCAACCCAAGGAGTTCTTCCACAACTTCAGCAGGCTCAGGGTAAGCAATAGAGTTCAGAAACAAAGGTGCTAGTGCCGGAGTTTTATGAAAGTAATGACTACAGTCGTATAATGCCTGGAAAAAAGACTATGTATGGCGAAAATGGGAAATGTACTTGTACAGATGCAAAAAAGACTGTTGCTATGCAACATATCAGAACTATATGTAGAATTCAAGGAAAAGCATCCCAATACCAAAGTAGGTTTATCATCTTTCTTCAATCTTCAGCCAAAATGGGTTGTGCCTGTACGTGCAAGAGGCACACACAATGTTTGTGTATGTGAGACCCATCAAAATGCTAAGCTGATGTTTGCTGCTACAAAGGATTACAAGGGTGCAATGAAGTTGCTGGTGTGTGACATCAGTTCCTAGCAGTGCATGACACACAGGAGTGAAAAGTGTCCTGGTAAGGCAAATCTTGCAGAACACATGAATAACAAACTGTGTGGTGAACTCCTTATGGATGATGATGAACTTGTTTCTTATAAACAATGGACACACATGGATAGCACAAGTCTTGAAAGAAAGCACAGTACAGTGGAAGATTTTGGTGAAATGTGTTGTCAAAAAACGGACAAACTGACCCCACACACAGCTTCACAGCAACAGCACAATCAGCTTATCTCCAGTTTTGTAAGGATAATTTGGAACAAGATGAAATTATAGTAATACTAGACTTTTCTGAAAATTATGCATTTATAGTTCAAAATGCCATCCAAGGATATCACTGGAACAACAGACAAACAACTCTCTATCCATTTGCGATTTACTATAGAGGTGAATCAGGTGATATGTCTGTCAGGAACATGTTTTTAGTGACTGTTTAATTCATGATGCCATTGCAGTTCATGCCCACATTTGCACTGTCATGGCATATGTGAAAAACAAGCTGCCTCACATACATTTTGCGAAATACTTCAGTGATGGGGAAGCTAGTCAGTACAAAAACTGTAAAAATCTCAAAAGTTTATGCATGCATTACCATGATTTTCAGATTCACACAGAATGGAATTTTTTCGCAACAAGTCATGTTAAAAATGAATGTGATGGTATTGGTGCTACCGTTAAGCGCATGGCATCATGAGCTAGTCTGCAGCACCCTACAGAAAGTCACATTCTAACACCTCTTCAATTATTTACCTGGGTACAGAAAAATAAATCTGGCATACGATCATTCTATGTTTCGAAAGGTGAGGGGAAATCGGACAAAGAGTTGCTAAAAAGCAGACAAGAATATGTTAAAACTGGTGCCGACACAAGGAGCCATCACTTCTCTCCAGTGGACTCTGACAATGTGCAGATGAGCAGATTGTCCGGTTATAGCTATAGGTTCATGCACAACATGTGACTTCACAGTGTGTCTGACTCAAAGCAGAAGCAGCAACATACAACCAGGTTGATATGTTACTGCTGTTTATGATGACAAATGGTACTTAGGATGTGTTACAGACTGCTGTGGAGCAGAAGGTGATGTATTTGTGAACTTCATAGCACGAGCAAGATCATTTCATTGGCCAGACAGGTGTTGGTTTCCTTTTGAACATATTCTTATAACAGTTCCAGTTCCTACCACAGTGGCAGTAAGACAGTACAATTTGCCACTCAGTGTACAGAGTACAGTAGCTAAAGTGTGGGAGAACTTCTCTTCGAAGCACAATGTTGGATTACGAAAGACATGCATTGTAAACAGGACATCAAAGTCAGAATGGTATTGGTTCAAGAGGCATTTCAGAAGAAGAAAAGACTCTTAGTGGTTTGAATACCAAAATAAGAAAGTGACTAGGGAAATCCCTGAAGTGGAGTGTGGCATTGTATGGAGTAGAAACATGGACACTGAGAAAGCAGAACAAGAGAAAACTGAAACTTGTGAAATGTGGATGTGATGCAGAATTGTTAAGATCAGCTCGACTGATGAAGTCAGGACTGAAGAGCTACAGAGAACAGTTGGAGGGTGTTGCTAACAATGAAAACAGGAAAAACTTTGAAAATCCATGGTTTTCAGGTAATTTTTCAAATTTTTGTATTTTTGTGTGCATGTAACTCAGTTTTTGTGACTGATATGGGCGTGATGAGTTCTGTGTGTGTTTAGGCCACATTAAGGTTACCACAAAAAAAAATTAATACCCTTTTTGAGTGAATTATATTTGGCATAGAGGGCACTTACAATATAGCACATAATTTGGGATGAGATTACCATCTGATAAAGGCAACTGAAGGTTTCATTCTGGGGAATAAAGGGAAGGTTTTTAGCAGTTAAGGTGCAGTAAACATTAATGATTGGTTGTGTTAATCTGTCTGTATGTTGTTGCTTAGTGATTAAACAGTGTAGGAGAGGATAAGAAGAGGCAGAACAGTTTACGATATGTTTTTACAAAGTTGTGTTGATACATCTTTCAACTTCAATTTCACTCAATGGTCTTGCAATAACATGCTGAAATTTTGAGATATATATCATTGTGGTCTACTTATGCAGTGTCTGAAATTTGGCTTGGATACCACTTGTCCCTTTTGTGCTACCACACTTCGAAAATCCATGTTTTTCAGGTAATTTTTCAAATTTTTGTATTTTTGTGTGCATGTAATTCAGCTTTTGTGACTGATATGGGCGTGATGAGTTCTGTGTGTGTTTAGGCCACATTAAGCTTACAACAAAAAATTTATACCCTTTTTGAGTGAATTATATTTGGCATTGAGGGCACTTACAATATGTACCTTTTAATGTATTACATTTTTAATCACATTTTGGAATTTTTTATTTTCCCTCAGAAATAAGTTGTTGGTGTTTTGATTCATGGAGTGTGTTCTCTAAATGGATGTTACTGGGTTGTATAAATTTTTACTGAACAGTGTGGAATAGTTCCAAAGTTATTAAGATCTGAAGCTGGGTTAGAAGATAGACAGCCAGATGCAGATTGCAATTTCCGGGTCTCGCCACCTTTTTTCACAAGTCATAATTCTGGAACTAATTGGCAGGGGAAACTAATACTTTGTACACGAGTGTTCCACACATGGTAGAATTAGTGTACTGAATTTCAGTCAAATGTGAGACTTTGAGCTGGAGCCCCTAATTGAACTGACATGGAATGACCCAGATGGTTCATGCAGCTAGCACCATATTGTTCCTTCATCTGAGAAAATATTTCTAACTGCTGTACACCTTCCAAAAATAAAAATCTGATCATAGAACACGGTCCTTCCGAAGTGTTTTTTTTTTTTTTTTTTTTTCAGGCACATCATTGTAACTAAGAGCTTAGACATTATGTTTATGTAAGTTTTAATCAAACAAGATTTGCAACTTATTCTTGCAAAAGTTTCAGTACTTTGCTTTAGATATTGCCTTAATTATATGTTTTCATCTTTTCAACAATATTTTGAAAGGTTATTATCCACCGTAAAGATGACCTTTTGAGTTGCAGATAGGTTCAGTGAGAAGACTGTTATATATAAGCTTTCAGCGAAAGCCTTCTTCGCCAAAAAGAAAGGAAAAAAAAAAGCGCACACATTCACACAAGCAAGCACATCTCACACCTACATGACCGATATATCGACCACTCTGGTCAGAATGGGAGCAACAATCTGAAGTGGGACTAGGAAGGGGCAGGGATAGTAGAATGTTGGTGGGGGGAAGAGTACTCAACACTGCATACGGGGACTTGAGGTAGCAAACAGGGCTGCTAGGTGCTGTGTCTGGAGGCTGTGGGGGAAGTGGAGGAGGAGAATGGGGAGTGGAGAGGAGAGGGACAGAGAAGGGGAAAAGCCAAATGGGTTCACCAGCAGAGAGCAGCGCACAGTGAGGGTGATGGGAGGTGAATTGCGAGGTGGTGCCAGTACAGAGGGATTGGAACTGTTTGCTGGAGGCTGTTGAGACAGTATATTATCACAGGTTGAGGCCAGAATAGTTTTGGGAGCAGAGAATGTCTTATAAGCATAACTCCCATCTGCGTACTACAGAAAAGCTGATTGTAGAAGGTAGGATACAGATGGCCTGGGTTGTGAACCAGCCATTAAACTCAAGCATATTATGTTCAGCTGCATGTTGTGGCACAGGATGGTCCCCTGTGTTCTAGGCTCATTTTTGGCAGTGGCTGTTTGTCCTGATGGACAGCTGGGTAGTAGTCATACCAATATAAAAAGCTGAGCAGTGATTGCAGTTTAGCTGGTACGACATGGCTGCTTTTCACAAGTCACCCAGCCTTTGATGGTGCTTCTCTCTGCCAGTGCACTTCCCTTCTGTATCCCTCTCCTTCCTTTCCACACTCTCCCCCCCCCCCCCCCCTCCTCCCAACTCCTGATACTGTCTATGGCAGCCATATTCTGCCTCCTCTAGTCCCCCCCCCCCCCCCCCCTGTCGGTGTCCCTCCCATTCCCTCGCCCACTCCAGATTGTGGCTCGCATTTGATACATTTGAGTTGCATTCTGGCTGGAGATAGTGGTCATTTTTGTGTAAGGTGAGCTTGCTTGAGTGAATATGTGTGTGCATTTTTCTTTTCTGAAGAAGACTGTGGGCGAAAGCTTATATATAACAGTCTTCTTGTTGTGCCTTTCTGCAGCTCAAACATTTCATCTTTATGGTGAGTAGCAATATATCTTTTCTTTATATCTTTGCTATTCCAACATGGATTTCACACTGTTTGTTTTTATCTGTTTCATTATTGAATGACCTTTGCATTTCCTTTTCTCTTTCACTTTTCTTCAGTAGCTATAAATCGAATTATTCGTTAAGAATTCACAGTGCAATACAAAATAACAAATTCTGTCATGATTCCAGATGGGCTTTAGTGATGTTGATTCTGACAACAAGCCTGTAAGTTTCCAGCAAACATTTGAAACAAAACGCAGCACTCACCTTCAAGAACTACAACAAAAAGAGGATGAAATGAGACAGATGTTTGTGGTACGTGTAAAGGAGAAGGAGGCAGAATTGAGAGAGGCAGAAAAGGAGGTATGCAACAAATCTTTTGCACTATGCTAGACATTTCTTAATTGCCTGCCATGTAAAATCCAGGACATTGCCATATTTATCTCCTTGCAAACCTCTAAGTTACGACTGTTAACTTATTCTCCAACTTTGTAATAATGCAGAGTAATGCAGCTTGTACACAGGTATATACTGGGAGCTATTGGGTTAGTGACGGTGTTTTGTAAGTGGGTCCAGATTTTGACTAATTGTGCCACTCATTCATTTTAATAACAAAACTGAGCATCTGCTTTCTAAAATGAAGTTTATCATATAAAAAAATTTTGCAATTAATATTTCAAAAATATTTCAGTGCATCAAAAGTTGTTCGGACGTCATCCATTTAATTTGGAACTGCCAAATATTTTTGTTTTGTTTCATCATCACAGGGTCATCTACCTTCTGGGGGCTTAGATTTCTTTATACTTCTCTACCCTGTGCTTTCCTCTTCTTTCTGTAGTAGTGTCCTTATGTCATGCGGCATTTTCTTCTGTCCTTCCCTTTATTCCCCAGAATGAAACCTTCAGTTGCTTTATCAGATGGTAATCTTGTCCCAAATTATGTGCTATTTAGTTTAGTTTCCTGTTTCCATTGTTAGCAACACCCTCCAACTGTTCTCTGTAGCTCTTCAGTCCTGACTTCATCAGTCGAGCTGATTTTAACAATTCTGCACCACATCCACATTTCACAAGTTTCAGTTTTCCTCTTGTTCTGCTTTCTCAGTGTCCATGTTTCTACTCCATACAATGCCACACTCCACTTCAGGCATTTCCCTAGTCACTTTCTTAATTTGGTATTCAAACCACTAAGAGTCTTTTCTTCTTCTGAAATGCCTCTTGAACCAATACCATTCTGACTTTGATGTCCTGTTTACAATGCATGTCTTTCATAATCCAACTTCCAAATACTTGAATACTCTCACCTGTTCTTTGGTTTCACACAGTCGACAATAAGCTGTACTTGTGTAACAATTTTTACTGTTTCCATTGAGGACTTTATTCCTTATTTTGATTTGAGCCCTTTTGCTCATCATGTATGTTTACAATTTTAACGTCATGCAGTTTATGTAACTTCCTTCTGAAGAAGATACTCTTAGTGGTACTGAAACCTGGTCAAGGTCTTTTACATTAAACTTATGCAGCCGGGTAATTGTATACATCGCACGCTGAAAAACAAGCAGTAGAAAATGCAGGATGAACTGTAACAATATTGTGAAAAGGATAGTTTCTACTCACCATATGGCGGAGATGCTGAGTCGCAGATAGGCACAACAAAAATACTTTTACAAGAGCTTTCGACAATCAAAACCTTTGTCAAACACACACACACACACACACACACACACACACACACACACACACACACACACACACACACACACGCGCGTAAATGTAACTTGCACACACATGACCACAGTCGCTAGCAGCTCAAACCAGATGATGAGCAGTAGTGCATGATGGGAGAGGCAACTGGGTGGGGGTAAGGAGGAGGCCGGGGTGGGGACAAGGAGGCATAGCAGGGTGACGCTCTTCCCCCCCCCCCCCTCCCAACCCCAGCCTCCTTCTTACTCCCACCCACTTGTCTCTCCCATCATATGCCGCTGCTCGCAGTCTGACTTCAGCTGTGAGAGATCGTGGTAGTGTGTGTGTGTGTGGGGGGGGGGGGGGGGGGGTGGTGCGCGTGAGCGCCCCCATAGTTTGTCTCTTTTCAACAAAGGTCTTGTTAGCCGAAAGCTCTTTTGTCAGTCTTTTTGTCATGCTTATCTGCGACTCAGCACCACCGTATGATAAGTAGCAACTACCGTTTTCATTGTATTGTTGTATATTGAAAATTTATTTAAAGTTATGGGTGTTAGCCATGTTTAAAATTGTATTCTAACTCATTTTACTGTATTCCCCTTTGGCAAACGTATGCAACAATGGTGCACTTGACCTGACACGAAAGGTTTTTAAAACCAGTGTGTATTTAGCTTCAAAGAACATTGTCCAAAAGGTCAGCACTATTTCCAGTCTTGTTTGTGAGCCTGCTAAACAATCGCTCAATGCTTCAGCTATATGAGGTGTAGTCACCTTTACTTGTTCTGTTACTTGTGTTTCATCTAGGTCTTACCAGTACAATATTAACATGTAAAGTGACATCTATACTTAGCAGCCTAATGGAAGATTCTCATACTTCATCATCCACTGGTTAAATCAGTCAAACAAGAAAAGTCGTTATTGGGTTGAGCAGCTCTGAGCAGCATTCCTGGTGATCTGCTTCATTCTGTACCTAGAAGTATCTTCCAGAATGACAGTGTTCTTGAGATCCTGTAATTATCAGTAGTTGACTGCAAAACTCATCAGTGGTACAGCTAATGGGATAAAGACAAAAACAAGAACTGGAAGCAGATATCAAGATGAAAATGAAATTAACGTTACACTTTCCAGTGACATTTTAAAATGTGTCTCAAATGTGACTGTAAACTGTGAATATAAAATTTATTAGTCAATGTAACACCAAGGAAAAAACCAGAAGATTAATAAAAAATGTCTACCGCCCATTTCTTCATCAGTAAAAGAGGAAATAAAAAACAGATCAATCATTAACCATTTTACAAATCTAGTAGACATTCATAGCTGCCCTTTACATGTGGATTATAGTAATTAGCAGGTTTGAACACCACTCATCAACTTTGAACTAATTTACAGCTTTAGTATTTGCTATGGTTCAGTTATCATTTTGTCGGGTAAAGCCATTTTTCTGTAATTTCTCTTTTTAATATTTCATATCATTACACGGTCCCCCCACATGAACCATGGACCTTGCCGTTGGTGGGGAGGCTTGCGTGCCTCAGCGATACAGATGGCCGTACCGTAGGTGCAACCACAACGGAGGGGTATCTGTTGAGAGGCCAGACAAACGTGTGGTTCCTGAAGAGGGGCAGCAGCCTTTTCAGTAGTTGCAAGGGCAACTGTCTGGATGATTGACGGATCTGGCCTTGCAACATTAACCAAAACGGCCTTGCTGTGCTGGTACTGCGAACGGCTGAAAGCAAGGGGAAACTACAGCCGTAATTTTTCCCGAGGACATGCAGCTTTACTGTATGATTAAATGATGATGGCGTCCTCTTGGGTAAAATATTCCGGAGGTAAAATAGTCACCCGTTCAGATCTCCGGGCGGGGACTACTCAAGAGGATGTCGTTATCAGGAGAAAGAAAACTGGCGTTCTACGTATCGGAGCGTGGAATGTCCGATCCCTATATCGCGCAGGTAGGTTAGAAAATTTAAGAAGGGAAATGGATAGGTTAAAGTTAGATATAGTGGGAATTAGTGAAGTTCGGTGGCAGGAGGAACAAGACTTCTGGTCAGGTGACTACAGGATTAAAAACACAAAATCAAATAGGGGTAATGCAGGAGTAGGTTTAATAATGAATAGGAAAATAGGAATGCGGGTAAGCTACTACAAACAGCATAGTGAACGCATTATTGTGGCCAAGATAGATACGAAGCCCACACCTACTACAGTAGTACAAGTTTATATGCCAACTAGCTCTGCAGATGACGAAGAAACTGAAGAAATGTGCGATGAAATAAAAGAAATTCTTCAGATAGTGAAGGGAGACGATAATTTAATAGTAATGGGTGACTGGAATTCGAGTGTAGGAAAAGGGAGAGAAGGAAACATAGTAGGTGAATATGGATTGGGGCTAAGAAATGAAAGAGGAAGCCGCCTAGCAGAATTTTGCACAGAGCACAACTTAATCATAGCTAACACTTGGTTTAAGAATCATGAAAGAAGGTTGTATACGTGGAAGAACCCTGGAGATACTAAAAGGTATCAAATAGATTATATAATGGTAAGACAGAGATTTAGGAACCAGGTTTTAAGTTGTAAGACATTTCCAGGGGCAGATGTGGACTCGGACCACAATCTATTGGTTATGACCTGTAGATTAAAACTGAAGAAACTGCAAAAATGTGGGAAATTAAGGAGATGGGACCTGGATAAACTGAAAGAACCAGAGGTTGTACAGAGTTTCAGGGAGAGCATAAGGGAACAATTGACAGGAATAGGGGAAAGAAATACAGTAGAAGAAGAATGGGTAGCTCTGAGGGATGAAGTAGTGAATGCAGCAGAGGATAAAGATGAGGGCTGCTAGAAATCCTTGGGTAACAGAAGAAATACTGAATTTAATTGATGAAAGGAGAAAATATAAAAATGCAGTAAATGAAGCAGGCAAAAAGGAATACAAAGGTCTCAAAAATGAGATCAACAGGAAGTGCAAAATGGCTAAACAGGGATGGCTAGAGGACAAATGTAAGGATGTAGAAGCTTATCTCACTAGGGGTAAGATAGATACTGCCTACAGGAAAATTAAAGAGACCTTTGGAGAGAAGAGAACCACGTGTATGAATATCAAGAGCTCAGATGGCAGCCCAGTTCTAAGCAAAGAAGGGAAGGCAGAAAGGTGGAAGGAGTATATAGAAGGTTTATACAAGGGTGATGTACTTGAGGACAATATTATGGAAATGGAAGAGGATGTAGATGAAGACGAAATGGGAGATACGATACTGCGTGAAGAGTTTGACAGAGCACTGAAAGACCTGAGTCGAAACAAGGCCCCCGGAGTAGACAACATTCCATTAGAACTACTGACGGCCTTGGGAGAGCCAGTCATGACAAAACTCTACCAGCTGGTGAGCAAGATGTATGAGACAGGCGAAATACCCTCAGACTTCAAGAAGAATATAATAATTCCAATCCCAAAGAAGGCAGGTGCTGACAGATGTGAAAATTACCGAACTATCACTTTAATAAGTCACAGCTGCAAAATACTAACGCGAATTCTTTACAGACGAATGGAAAAACTGGTAGATGCGGACCTCGGGGAGGATCAGTTTGGATTCCGTCGAAATGTTGGAACACGTGAGGCAATACTGACCTTACGACTTATCTTAGAAGAAAGATTAACAAAAGGCAAACCTACGTTTCTAGCATTTGTAGACTTAGAGAAAGCTTTTGACAGTGTTGACTGGAATACTCTTTTTCAAATTCTAAAGGTGGCAGGGGTAAAATACAGGGAGCGAAAGGCTATTTACAATTTGTACAGAAACCAGATGGCAGTAATAAGAGTCGAGGGGCATGAAAGGGAAGCAGTGGTTGGGAAAGGAGTGAGAGAGGGTTGTAGCCTCTCCCCGATGTTATTTAATGTGTATATTGAGCAAGCAGTAAAGGAAACAAAAGAAAAATTTGGAGTAGGTATTAAAATTCATGGAGACGAAGTAAAAACTTTGAGGTTCGCCGATGACATTGTAATTCTGTCAGAGACGGCAAAGGACTTGGAAGAGCAGTTGAACGTAATGGACAGTGTCTTGAAGGGAGGATATAAGATGAACATCAACAAAAGCAAAACGAGGATAATGGAATGTAGTCAAATTAAATCGGGTGATGCTGAGGGAATTAGATTAGGAAATGAGACACTTAAAGTAGTAAAGGAGTTTTGCTATTTAGGAAGTAAAATAACTGATGATGGTCGAAGTAGAGAGGATATAAAATGTAGACTGGCAATGGGAAGGAAAGCGTTTCTGAAGAAGAGAAATTTGTTAACATCGCATATAGATTTATGTATCAGGAAGTCATTTCTGAAACTATTTGTTTGGAGTGTAGCCATGTATGGAAGTGAAACATGGACGATAACTAGTTTGGACAAGAAGAGAATAGAAGCTTTCGAAATGTGGTGCTACAGAAGAATGCTGAAGATTAGGTGGGTAGATCACGTAACTAATGAGGAGGTATTGAATAGGATTGGAGAGAAGAGAAGTTTGTGGCACAACTTGAGTAGAAGAAGGGATCGATTGGTAGGACATGTTTTGAGGCATCAAGGGATCACAAATTTAGCATTGGAGGGCAGCGTGGAGGGTAAAAATCGTAGAGGGAGACCAAGAGATGAGTACACTAAGCAGATTCAGAAGGATGTAGGTTGTAGTAGGTACTGGGAGATGAAGCAGCTTGCACAGGATAGAGTAGCATGGAGAGCTGCATCAAACCAGTCTCATGACTGAAGACAACAACAAACATTACACGATGTCCGTACTATCTCGTATGATAAGCTACACATTTGTAACTTACAAGGGGAACTCCCTATCATGCCACGTTCAGATTTAATGGTAAGATAGCCCAGTGGATCCTTCTCCCATGAACCATGGACCTCACTGTTGTTGCGGAGGTTTGGGTGCCTCAGCGATACAGATAGCCGTACCTTAGATGCAACTACAATGGGGGGGAGGGGGGTTTATCTGGTGAGAGGCTAGACAAACATGTGTTTCCTGAAGAAGGGCGGCAGCCTTTTCAGTAGTTGCAGAGGCAACAGTCTGGATGATTGACTGATCTGGCCTTGTAACATCAACCAAAACGGTCTTGCTGTGCTGGACTGCGAATGGCTGAAAGCAAGGGGAAACTACAGCTGTAATTTTTCCTGAAGGCATGCAGCTTTACTGTATGGTTAAATGATGATGGAGTCATCTTGGGTAAAATATTCTGGAAGAGAAATAGTCCCCCATTCAGATTTTCAGGCAGGGACTACTCAGGAGGACGTCGTTACAAAGGCGAAAGAAAACAGACACTATACAGATCGGAGTGTGGGATGTCAGATCCCTTAATCGTGCAGGTAGTTCAGAAGATTTAAAAAGGGGAAATGGATAGGTTAAAGCTCTAGTGGTGGGAATTAGTGATGTGTGGTGGCAGGAGGAACAAGACTTCTGCTTGGGTGAATACAGGGTTATAAATATAAAATCAAATAGGGTAATGCAAGAGTAGGATTAATAATTAATAAGAAAATAGGCGCACGGGTAAGCTGCTATGAACAGAATAGTGAACGCATTATTGTAATCAAATAGACACAAAGCCCATGCCTACCACAGCTGTACAAGTTTATATGCCAGCTAGCTCCGCAGATGATGAAGAGATTGATGAAATGTATGATGAGATAAAAAAAAAAAAATTCATATAGTGAAGGGAGATGAAAATTTAAGTCATTGGGGACTGGAATTCAATAGTAGGAAAAGGAAGAGAAGGAAAAGTAGTGGATGGGGATAAGGAATGAAAGAGGAAGCCGACTGGTAGAATTTTGCACAGAGCATAACTTAATCATAGCCAATCATGAAAGAAAGTTGTATACGTGTAAGAGGCCTGGAGACACTGGTAGGTTTCAGATAGATTATATAATGGTAAGACAGAGATTTAGGAACCAGGTTATAAATTGTAAGACATTTCCAGGGGCAGATGTGGGCGCTCTACAATCTGTTGGTAATGAAGTGTGGATTAAAATTGAAGAAACTGTAAAAAGGTGGAAGTTAAGGTAATGGGACCTCGATAAACTGAAAGAACTAGAGGTTGTAGAGAGTTTGAGGAAGAGCATTAGAGAACAATTGACAGGAACAGGGGAAATAAATAGAGTAAAAGAAGAATGGGTAGGTTTGAGAAATGAAATAGTGGAGGCAGCAGAGCATCAAATAGGTAAAAAGATGAGGGCTAGTAGAAATCCGTGAGTAACAGAAGAGAGATTGAATTTAATTGATGAAAAGAGAAGATGTAAAAATGCAGTAAATGAAGCAGGCAGAAAGGAATACAAACTTCTCATAAATGAGATCAACAGGAAGTGCAAAATTGCTAAACAGAGATGGCTAGAGGACAAAAATAAGGCTGTAGAGGCACATATCACTGGGGATAAGATAGACATTGACTACAGGAAAATTAGAGAGACATTTGGAGAAAAGAGAACCACTTGTATCAATATCAACAGCTCAGATGGAAAACCATTTCTAAGCAAAGAAGGGAAGGTAGAAAGGTGGAAGGAGTATATTGAGGGTCTGTATAAGGGCAATGTACTTGAGGGTAATATTATTCGAATGGAAGAGGACGTAGATAAAGATCAGATGGGAAGAATTTGACAGAGCACTGAAAAACCTAAGTCGAAACACGGCCCCAGGAGTAGACAGCCTTCCATTAGAACTACTGATAGCCTTGGGAGAGCCAGGCGCTGACAAAGCTCTACCACCTGGTGAGTAAGATGTATGAGGCAGGCAAAAATACTTTCAGATTTCAAGAAGAATGTATTAATTACAATCCCAAAGAAGCAAGTGTTGACAGATAAGAAAATTACGAAACTATGAATTTAATAAGTCACAGCTGCAAAATGCTAACACGAATTCTGTACAGACGAATGGAAAAACTAGCAGAAGCCGAACTCGGGGAAGATCAGTTTGGATTTCGTAGAAATGTTGGAACGCATGAGGCAATACCGACCCTGCGACTTATCGTAAAAGATAGATTAAGGAAAGACAGACCTATATTTCTAACATTTTTAGACTTAGAGAAAGCTTTTGACAATGTTGACTGGAGTGCTAGGCGTAAATAACAGGGAGAGCAAAAGGCTATTTACGATTTGTACAGAAACCAGATGGATAAGAGTCAAGGGGCATGAAAGGGAAGAAGTGGTGGAGAAGGGAGTGAGACAGGGTTGTAGCCTGTTCCCGATGTTATTCAATTTGTATATTGAGGAAGCAGTAAAGGAAACAAAAGAAAAATTTGGAGTAGAAATTAAACTCCATGGAGAAAAAATAAAAACTTTGAGGTTCGCCGATGACATTGTAATTCTGTCAGAGACAGCAAAGGACTTGGAAGAGCAGTTGAATGGAATGGACAGTGTCTTGAGAGGAGTATATAAGATGAACATCAACAAAAGC
The DNA here is from genome assembly GCF_023897955.1 of Schistocerca gregaria. Taxonomy (NCBI): domain Eukaryota; kingdom Metazoa; phylum Arthropoda; class Insecta; order Orthoptera; family Acrididae; genus Schistocerca; species Schistocerca gregaria. Next base: position 561,962,545 of record NC_064926.1, read on the forward strand.
AAAAGGAGGATAATGGAATGTAGTCGAATTAAGTCGGGTGATGCTGAGGGAATTAGATTAGGAAATGAGACACTTAAAGTAGTAGATGAGTTTTGCTATTTTGGAAGCAAAATTGATGGTCGAAGTAGAGAGGATATAAAATGTAGACTGGCTTTGGCAAGGAAATCTGTTTCTGAAGAACAGAAATTTGTTAACATCGAGTTTAGATTTAAGTGTCAGGAAGTCTGTTGGGAACGTATTTGTGTGGAGTGCAGCCTTGTAGGGAAGTGTAACATGGACAGTAAACTGGGTAGATCATGAAACTAATGAGGAGGTACTGAATAGAATTGGGGAAAAGAGAAATGTGTGGCACAACTTGACTAGAAGAAGATATCGGTTGATAGGACACGTTCTGAGGTATCAAGGGATCATCAATTTAATATTGGAGGGAAGCGTGGAGTGTAAAAATCGTGGAGGGAGACCAAGGCATGAATACACTAAACAGATTCTGAATGATGTAGGTTTCAGTATTTACATGGAGATGGTGAAGCCCAGTGGATAGTCTATCAAAAACTGAACACAAATCAAACATGAAAACAGGAAGAAGGTGTACTGAACTGTGAAAAAAAATTAAAAGAAACAGTGAAGAGGCCAAAATTTACAAATCCAATATTGAGAGGCATTGTACAGCAGTGTCATCATGGTCATGTTGTTGGACTACAAAGTGGAAGAGCTGTTTTCACAACTCCCTTGAACCATGTATTTTTATTTTATTTATTTATTTATTTTTTCACAACGCTATGAATAGTGCATCCAGTGATTGAAATGTTTGTTATCTTTCTGTAGTCTTGGCAGTTGTCATTCTATACTTTGGTTATAAAGTATGAGTCATGTGGTAAGAATATGTTATTGTCGCAAGTAAATGAGATGAATAGTGAGAGCAGGTGAGGTACCAAATACATGTCTCATGGAAATGAAGAAAACAAATAAACAGGTTTGAACTATATTACAGCAAAAGAATTCAAGTCACAGCTTTCAAATTGGAATACAACGTCAAAAACATTAGAAATGTGTGCTTTGACAGAGCGCAGAGAAACTCTGTGATTGTGAAACTTTTGCATTCATTTGTTGCAGCTTATGTGACAAACTGTTATTTTTTCATCATTTCTATGGCAGTGATCATATTCACATTCATACAAACACTGAAATCTGGCAAAGAGACATATCTCACTCACTTTACCAGGCGTACAAATTAGGTGCATCAGTAAGAGATTCCTGCCATACGACACGTGCTGCCCCTAATGCGATGTATGATACAGCTGACATGTTTCCAGTGGGCGTTCAGTTGACTTGTCATCAAATGTTTGTGGTTCTTATTTGAAAGCCACTTTCACTTCTATTCGGCTGCTAATAGCATAGTTGTGCAGAATAATTATAGGTCCCTTCCGTATACTTTGCTGTTGCAAACGGACATTACATTGTGGCACAGCCACAAATTTGAAAACAGCGATCAGTGGGGGGATTTACACGAGGGAGCTTTAAAAGGGCTCATCCCACATGGCAGTTCAGCACTGCGACTGCTTAACCACGATACCATTGCTCTTGCATGCTGCCCTATGTTGCATGCTTGCCCTTGGACCGTTCACTGTTTTTAACTTTTTTTTTTTACAGTTCCGTACACCTTGTTCCTGTTTTCATGCTTGATCTATGTTCTGTTTTTGATGGGCTGTCCACTGGGTCCTCTTACTGCTAAATGTTTCCCTTGTTAGTGTTGTGAAATTTGAGTTGTCTGTATCAGTAACAACTATTTTCAGTTTTGTTATGTAGAATTTACATCTTCATTGTATTGTGAATATAAATCAAATATGAACTGGCTTTCACCTTTCACCCTGTGACAAAGATGAAATTTTGTTTATCATAACAAAATTGTTGTTGTTGTGGTCTTCAGTCCTGAGACTGGTTTGATGCAGCTCTCCATGCTACTCTATCCTGTGCAAGCTTCTTCATCTCCCAGTACTTACTGCAACCTACATCCTTCTGAATCTCCTTAGTGTATTCATCTCTTGGTCTCCCTCTACGATTTTTACCCTCCACGCTGCCCTCCAATGCTAAATTTGTGATACTTTGATGCCTCAAAACATGTCCTACCAACCGATCCCTTCTTCTGGTCAAGTTGTGCCACAAACTCCTCATCTCCCCAATGCTATTCAATACTTCCTCATTAGTTATGTGATCTACCCATCTAATCTTCAGCATTCTTCTGTAACACCACATTCCGAAAGCTTCTATTCTCTTCTTGTCCCAACTATTTATCGTCCATGTTTCACTTCCGTATGTGGCTACACTCCATACAAATACTTTCAGAAACGACTTCCTGACACTTAAATCTATACTCGATGTTAACAAATTCCTCTTCTTCAGAAACGCATTCGTTGCCATTGCCAGTCTACATTTCGTATCCTCTCTGTTTCGACCATCATCAACTATTTTGTTCCCCAAATAGCAAAACTCGTTTACTACTTTTAAGCGTCTCATTTCCTAATCTAATTCCCTCAGCATCACCCGACTTAATTCGACTACATTCCATTATCCTGGTTTTGCTTCTGTTGATGTTCATCTTATATCCTCCTTTCAAGACACTGTCCATTCTATTCAACTGCTCTTCTAAGTCCTCTGCTGTCTCTGACCTAATTACAATGTCATCGGCAAACCTCAACGTTTTTATTTCTTCTCCATAAATTCTAATACCTAATCTGAATTTTTCTTTTGTGTACTTTACTGCTTGCTCAATATATAGATTGAATAACACTGGGGAGAGGCTACAACCCTGTCTCACTTCTTTCCCAACCACTGCTTCCCTTTCATGTCCCTCGACTCTTATAACTGCCATCTGGTTTCTGTACAAATTGTAAATAGCCTTACGCTCCCTGTATTTTACCCCTGCCACCTTCAGAATTTGAAAGATAGTATTCCAGTTAACATTGTCAAAAGCTTTCTTTAAGTCTACAAATGCTAGAAATGTAGGTTTGCCTTTTCTTAATCTTTCTTCTAAGATAAGTCGTAAGGTTAGTATTGCCTCACGTGTTCCAACATTTCTACGGAATCCAAACTGATCTTCCCCGAGGTCCGCTTCTACCAGTTTTTCCATTCGTCTGTAAAGAATTCGCGTTAGTATTTTGTAGCTGTGACTTATTAAACTGATAGTTCGGTAATTTTCACATCTGTCAACACCTGCTTTCTTTGGGATTGGAATTATTATATTCTTCCTGAAGTCTGAGGGTATTTCGCCTGTCTCATACGTCTTGCTCACCAGGTGGTAATTTTTTGTCAGACTGGCTCTCCCAAGGCCGTGGAATGTTGTCTACTCCCGGGGCCTTGTTTCGACTCAGGTCTTTCAGTGCCCTGTCGAACTCTTCACGCAGTATCTTTATCTGCCATTTCATCTTCATCTACATCCTCTTCCATTTCCATAATATTGTCCTCAAGTACATTATTATTTATGCTTGCGTAATTTTCAGTATACTTCTTGCAGATGTATCACATTATCTCTCTTGTCTACGTGGGAAAATTCATTTCATGTATTGTGAATATCATGCATACAGAATTCATGGTGTTTATGTGTATAGTCAGTAGTATAGTAGTACTAAGGGCTGCGCAGACAAAAGACATGGACATAGAAATGTGGTCATATTGAAAGAGATTCTACAATGCACTATTACAAATTATTTGTTTATTATGTGTTTCTTAACTGCCTCTGCCCTCATGTAAAGAATTTTATTGGTGATTTTGTGCTTCGTTTAAACTGACTGGAAAATCCACCGTGGAAAAGTATACTTCTACTACAGCTTATAGAAATGGAAATAAAATGTCTCCTTTGAGTGTGTGTCACAGTTATAGCAAGTGTTTCATCCAGATATTTGAATTACTGGCATTACCCCTGCGACGGGTCAGGCTCTTATCGCGCAGTTTCCTTTCCCTGAAAGAAAATCCACCTACCTCGTTTCTTAGGTAGTTGCTGCACTCGCCTCTCCTGATAGCAGCTACTGGAAAAATTGCAGAAAAGCAGTGTTGAAGAAACTGCAATTTAATAGCCGCTCACCGGAGGCCGCGATACATGTTTGCTGAAATACAATCTATGAGCAATCTTCCTAAATAAATTGAGTTATTGGAATGGTAGTAATTGTTTACTCAAACGAGAACGCGAAGTTGGTAATTCTATTTAAGCTCTTTATTGTCTTTAAGCCTGATCATCAGCCCGCTAATCTACGTTTGAAGAAAGTTCAGTTCACAATTCTATCCACACTCAAACCCCGCCAGAATTAGCTTTCAAAGTTACGGAATTTACTTAACTGCAACACAGACGATTTTCTAACATACACGTTTGCAGTCGATGTTCAATAATAGTTCGTTTTTTAACGTTAATGCTCGCCATAAGCACTTAGTAAAAGTTTACGAAGTACCGCCACGCTTTTAATTATTAAAGTTACTCGCGTCTTTCGCGGAACGAAAAGTCACAACTCGCTCAAACTCACACTACGCGTTACTGGACTCTTCCAGTCTCAAATCGCACAGTACCGAACCGATGAAGCCGTTTTATGACTTCATTTTACACATTATTCGCGAGGACACATCAAGCATGTCTCTTCTCGATCACAGTTCCTTCGCGACCCTCCATCCACTCGCGACTCACTCTCCTAGTCTGCTAACCGTCCTCGCATCTCATTGGCTCACACATCACACAGCCAATCAGAATTAACTCTTTGGGTGCGCCTCGCGCCAAAATCTAGCACGCACCAGTCATGACTTCTGAATCATTTACGTCATGATTTCTTGTTACACAAAATTTACTGTATAATTTAACAAACCGAAAGGAAAACTAGACTTTACTTTATTTCCAGAAATTATTTAAATACTCGCGAACGTTCTGGCTGCTTGTACAATACCATACACTCTTGGACATCCGACATTCACTAAGATGGGGAACCACTGGCGACTCTGTTCCCACGGTTACATCGTCTGAACACTTGCGAGTTCCAACCTAGATTTTATACACTTGCAAAGAATGGCGAATGTCCCTCTTTCATTCACTCAGGCACACTCATTCACTCTCACCTACTCATATAAAATAACTGTTCACAAAAATTCAAAACATTTATGGTTTTAACAAAGTTATAGGTGAATTTCTAAAAGTAAAATTCTCAAAATAAATACAAAAGCACGGAAGGTGATTTTGTTTCATAGTTGGATGGTCACTGAAGGTGATCTATACATAATGGTATTTATTTAGACTCGAAAATTGTAGAAATTTGCGTTTTCTGTAAGATTTTTCTAATTTCCAAAATATGCAGGTTTCAAAGCTCAAATTTGGATGACTTATTTTTATTCATAACAGAAACTAGTATATTAACTTTTAATTTCCTCAGGTTCCTCAGTTAGAAGTTATTAAAGATGAAAGTTCCACGTTATACACGCGGCTAGTTAGCGCACAGGTCTTACATTCTCACGGTACAGACATGCCATATGGTCGTGACGTCAGACGAACGGACACCGGTAATCTGCCCGCTACAGCACATATGCTAATCTGATGGCTACTTTACAGTCTGTCTACATTTCACAGTAAATATTTGATAGAAAACTGTGCGCTCGCACTAGTTGCGACGCCACACACCTCCTGAGGAAACTAAATTTTTTCATTCATGACAAACTTTTAGTTTTCTAAAAAAATTTCTATTAAAGATTTACTCAAACAGCTATTTAACATTTTTAGTTCCTGTACATCAATCATCCACTTATACCTAGGGCTGACGACCTACAAAACATCTTATATCTAAACATGCACTTTTATCATCATTCAAAAAAAAATTTTTCAGATTACAAAATTCTATTTACAAATTCCTGAAAGAGAAAACAAACCTAAATACTATCTTGATGTACGTCACACGCACACTAACACTACTATCGCTATGGTGAGCGTCACTTTTTTACCACTTACACTTAAGATTTTGATAGCACTCGTAGTTCGACCGGGTCCTGCTTGGGAGGTCCATTTCAAGTCTCGTGCTACCACCTCTGTTTACTTCGGCGCACCTGAAACATCAGCTGGCCTCAGTTCCCTTTCTAACTGCTACGTCTTAACCTACAGCAGCGATAAATGGCGCTATCTGCTTGACTCTAAAGTCTCATATTTTTGATAAAATTTACTTTACAGTATGTACAATTTTCAAAAAATTTTTTTTTTTTTTTTTTTTTTTTTAAGTGAAAAGTGAATTGACTTTCCTAATGCAGTACCGAAGTGGCACATTTACTCTTTAATTACTTCTTCATCTCATAATCAAACAAGTTATGGTTACATAAGAAATACTAAGAAAAACAATTCCTACAAATAGTTCACAAATACATAATAAATCTCCGCCAGCACTGGTGACTCTCCAGTTCCTGTACAATACACAACAATATAAAATATACACAAAATTATCAATATTACAATTCTGTCTCCAGGCAATCTCCTGTAGTCCTGTATCATAAATTAAACACTGAAAAATACATATTTACTTATTCATTTATCAACACTACAATCCTTATACTAATCTCTACGACAAACTTGGGGAGCTTTGTGTGTCTCTGGTCAAAAATGGAATCGATGTCATGGGTACTTTCCTCATCTCACATATCTGGAGTTACTTCAATTTCTTGTCAACATCAGGTTTTCTCTAGTCACATTCGGGTTTAATTTACAACTCTCATACTCATACTTCACACACTCAGGTTAGTATTTGTTAAAGCGTTTCCTACTAATCTGCGAAACCTCGTTACCCATACTTTCTAACATACATCCACCTCCTGAGTTACCAACGTCGCCTCAGCTCTGTTTACATTCGTAGCCTCACTTCCTTTTGTTTACAAACATCTCCTCTGTTTACCAACAAACGCCACCTCTGGTTACCAACATTAAGCTTTTTATTTACTCACCTTCGTAGCCTCACTTTTTCCTAATATCGAGCTAGCCAAACACTATGCTCATTCTTTCTCCTTTTCTCACATATTTCTCTTCATTTGACAGTCAGTCCTGCTGCACTGTCCCTTTAACTTAACTTCCTTTACCCCTTTGACAGTCAACCTTGTTGCACTGTACCTTTACTCATTTTACCACTAAATCACCTCCTGAGGCTCTGACTTCATTGAACAGACAGTTTTGCTGTACTGCTCCATTTCCTTTCCTAAACATTAGCTTAATGCTACGTCTTAACATATCGTTCTGTTACTTAACAAACAGCTTCAATGTTCGTCACCATATTTTCTGAGGCTCTTACATTTCTTAGTTATTTTACCTTTCTAAGGGCATTACTCACACCTTAGGCCAAACATTTACTTTACTGAGACTTATTACTTATCTGAGGTATCTTAATCCTTTTTGATTTTCTCTTACACTCATTCCTTACGCTTAACCTATACTGCACTGAGGTTCTTTCCTACTCATTACTTAAACACTTTATCACTTAAAAACTACGATAGAGAAGAAGGAAAGACGATAGAATTTTAGTTCTGAATGAAAGAAGAGGTAGGTTAACAATACGGAAAAGAAAGTGGAAGAAATATTGTCAAACGACTTGAGACCTAGTGCTCGTCACGCACTTAGCTCTGCAAAGAGTGCAAAGCTCTCTGAGGTATCTACTCACTCCTGGCCACGTCTCTCTTTTGAACATATCTTTTCAAATCCACAATGTTCCTAAGCCCTAACACCTTATGTGATTTCACAAACTCCAGTCTATAAGCATTTGGGTGAGGCTTCTCTACGATTCTAAATGGGCCCACGTACTCATCGGTAAACTTCTTTGTTTCTGACGTAAGTTTCTTAGATCTTTCCCTAGTTTTCACTAGCACTAGATCCCCTACCTGAAAACTAGTGGGATCAGCTCTTGCGTCATGCCTTCTCTTTCTTTCCAGGGCCTTCTTTCTTATATTAATACGTGCCAGTCTCTCCTTCTCTTCGATGGCTATGTCTGTGAGATTTGGAAACTCGACCAGGTCGAATAAAATATTATTCGGCCTAATGTCACACATTAGCTCTACTGGTGCATATCCTGTGGCTTCATGCTTCAGATGGTTTATTACTTCTTCGAAGTATTCAATATAATTGGCCCAAGCGGAGTGTTTTTTATGACAATATGTTCTACACAATCTGTTTAACTCCTTCATAATTCGCTCACACATGTTCCCTTGAGGAAAGTACGCGGAGATTTTTATGTGATCGATACCTCTCTGTTGTAAACATTCACTAAATTTCTTAGAGATAAACTGGGGCCCATTGTCTGACAATATTGCCTTTGGCACTCCTATCTTCCCAAAGTAGTCCTTCTCCAACTTATTCACTAATACTTTAGAGTTGGCTTTCTTAATTGGGTAAAATTTTACGTACTTAGTAAACCCATCCACCATCACAAACACATATTCACATCCCCCTCTAGACACTGGTAGTGGACCAAATAAATCTACAGCTACTAAATCCAGCCGATTTTGTGGTTCTACTGAATACATCTGTCCTTGGATAGTTCTATTGTTGGCCCTAACTTTCTGGCAACGATCACAGGATTCTAATCGCTGTTGCACCCTTCTCCACATATTATCAAAAATTACCACTTCACTTAACTTAGCTATACATTTACGAGCGCCATAATGCCCATACTTACAATGTACGTAATCTATAAGTGCATCTACATGTTGCTCCGGAAAACATATTTTCCAATTCTCCTCACTGTCTTTCCTGCGCCTAAATAAGACATCTTTATGCACTTTATAGTAGACCAGTAATTTTGGGTAGTCTGGATGACCTAATCTACTCTTTACTAATTTAATGTTGTCATCCTGGTTCTGTTCCCTCCGTAGGTTCTTACAAATGCGCTTAATTAAGCCATCGTCCTGGAGCTGCATGATGGCCAACATTACTTCATTATTATCGGTATTTCTTAAAGATTTCCCTTCTTGTCCTGTATCTTTCACACTTCTTGATAAGGCGTCCGCCACGATGTTCTCGGAACCCTTAATGTATATCATCTTATAATTAAATTGCTGTAAATACAGGGACCACCTTCTTAATCTAGCATGTTTTAGCTGACATGAGTCTAAATATGTAAGGGCACTATGGTCTGTGTAGATCCAAATTTCATGTCCTAAAAGGTACTTTTCAAATTTTTGCAGGCCGAAAATAACAGCTAATGCTTCAAGTTCAGATATACTATAATTTTTCTCGGATTGTTGCAATGACCTGCTCGCAAAGGCTATGGTCTTGTGGACTTCCTCTTCTCCTTCTTTTTCCAACTGAAATAGTTCAACTCCTAACCCGTAACCACAAGCATCAGATCCCAGACAAAATGGTTTCGAAAAATCGGGATGGTTCAAAATCTTACTATTAATAAGAGCTTCTTTCAATTCTTCAAACGCCTTCTGACACTCAGAAGTCCATTTATAAACTACATTTTTCTTTAAGACTTCTCGCAGGCACGGTGCATTGAATAATTGTCCAGACACAAATTTTCTATAAAACCCAAACAAACCAAACATCCCCTTTAATGCTTTACGGGTTGTAGGAGCAGCATAATCCCTTATTGCTCTAATCTTTTCTGGATCCGGCATGATACCATCGCCACTCACTATGTGCCCCAAGAATTTAATTTCTTTCTTCACAAATTCAGTTTTGTCTAGCTTCAATTTCATACCCCCCAATTTTATGGCCCTCAATACTTCATCCAATAACATACAGTGTTCCTCCCACGTTGGTGTCGATATCAAAACGTCGTCTACATACACTGTAATTCTTCTTAGTAGATGGTCCCCTAATACCTGCGACATAGCTCTTACAAAGGCACATACACTTATATTTAAACCAAACGGCACCACCTTATACTGATAACATCTACCTTCGAATAAGAATGCCGTGTACTTTCTTGATTCCTTTGCTAACGGTAGGTTCCAATATCCACAGGTCACATCCATGGATGTAAAAAACTTAGCACCTTTAAACTTTTGTAGCAGTTCTTCAATATTCTCCGGACGGTCACTCTCAGGTAGTACTATTTTGTTTAATGCTCGAGCATCCAACACTAGTCTAATTGAGCCATCCTTCTTAGGAACTATGACTAGCGGGTTATTGTACACACTAACAGCCCTTTCAATAATTCCCCACTCTAACATATTTTGAATTAAGTCACGTACTGCCTCCTTATGTACTTCTGGGATTGCAAATGGTTTTTTGAAGAAATGAGCGTCTTTCTGCACTGTCAAAAAACACTCATAATCCTTTACTAGCCCTGGTTGATCTGAGAAAACCTCGGCATGTTTGACTAGTATTTGTCTTAAATCGTTTTTCCTTGCTTCATCAATATCAATTAATTCTAGTAATTTCTCCTCGATCCTATTTCTGACACTCACAAGCTCAGACGGATCCTCTACTTTTTTGCCACCGTACTCATTATAGCCCTCCAAGAATTTATCTGTTTTACAAATACATATAGGAAAATCATTCTGCTCAGGATCCTCACATAGCTGCTTACCGATGAAAGGTATAGTAATTAGTTTATCCTTAATTTTTACCATAACATCATTGGTAGAAAAATTCACCCATCCTTCATATTTATTCAAAAAGTCAGCCCCCACCAATATGTCTACACTCAGTCCATTTATAACTAAGAAGTTCTGTCTTATTTCTACTTCCTTAAATGCTATGGGTAGAAACACTTCCTGTTTTACTGTCTTCTTAGTCTTACCGGTTGCTACTACAATGTTCAAGCCACTTACTGGCATCTTAACAATCTGCTTACTGTTAGGGAGTTCATTTACCAAGTTCTGGGATACTGCACAGACTTCCGATCCAGTATCTATCAAACATTTAACTGGTTCATTTAATACTCTTAGCTCTACTATCGGTTGCCCTAAGTACTCTTTATTTATTTTGGGTTCTGCTTCCTCCAATAAATCTTGCACAATTTCTCTCCTTTCGAAGCCTGTCTTTTGGGTGGCAATCACATTCACACTTACAGGGTTTATTTCATGCTTATTATCACCCTCAATTCTAGTGGCAGCTCCTATTAGCCTATCCACTATTGCTAAGTCAAAACATTTTTCCAATGTTTCCCCCTCTTTCTCATTAACCTCCTTTTCTACGACCCTATCCAAGGCGTCGTCATTAACCTCTACCTCCTCCTCTAATCTATCCTCTTCTTCGTAACTATCTACAACATCAATTATCTTATCAAGCACAGTCACAACCCTGCCATTATTACTGTTCTCACCCCTATCCGACAGCTCTTCATTAGTTTTACTGTGCATAATGTCTTTCTGATTATTACCCTTATAACTAGTACTTAGTTCTTCAATAAGTGGCTTCTTATGATTATTCTTACAGTTAATTGGTTCATTAACCTCCACTTGACTTAAAGCTACTATCTCTGTCTGTTTTACGTTATCCTCCCTAAATTTTGTAGCAACAACATTTATGTTAGGTGGTCGTTCAGGCTGCTTTCTTATGAATGGTTTTGCCAGCGGATTTAACTTTAAACGCTGTTGCCTACGATCGCCAGCACACTCGTAGACAATTAATGGTTTTCCGAGCGCGGTGCGTCATCACTATGCCTCCAGCTGACCGCCTCACCTCCTGACATCTGTCGGCCGCTGTCATACTGCTCGCGTTCATTGAACCTGTTAACATATGTTCTTCCTCTACCACGTGAACTGCCACGGTATCCGCCGCCTCTCTGAACACCCATCCTATTAATGTTTACATCCGCGCGATTGTCATTCTGCCTAGCAGGCGGGCGATGCTCCCTCCTCATGTTTTCTTCTTCTTTTTGGACGGATTCAACCCTTTCTAAATACTGTACGAACTTGTCAATGTTATCTCGGGGCGCAGATATGATCTTAGTTTTCCAGTTCCACGGTAGCTTATTTTCTACCCCTAATATGATCTGTTCTGTTTCTAACTTATTACTAAGGTAGGACAGAGTTGTTACCCACCTTTGAACAAATCGTTTGATGCCCTCTCTCTTGGGGTCATACTTCTCTCCCGACCAGAACCGATTAAGAACATCCATCTGCTTTCTCTTTCCCCAGTATTCCTCAAAGAACGCTAATTTAAATTCTGACAATTTCGCGTATTTTTCAGAGGCTAAATTCCCCCATACTCTGGCCTCTCCCATCAAATTTGAAGTGATAAAGCCTATCTTTTGTTTATCGCTCCATACTTTCGGCAAAACGTCTTCAAAATCGTTCCAAAATTCTCTGGGGTGCATGTTCTTACTTGGGTCAAATTTTAAAAACTGTCTGTGGGTAACATACGCAACCTCGGTAGATTCAATTATTCCACTGGAAATTATACTACCACTATGGTTAGAAACACACTGTTCTACTTTGGTTAGTCTGCATTCATGCCCACAAAGTTGCTCATTCACACTTTCACTGAAATGGCTTATGTGAGTCTCTAAATTATTGACCTTATTTACAACTTGCTCTCCAAGTTTCTCACACCGAATTTTGGTATCATTTACTTTACATTCTAAGGCGGCATGATTAATTTCATTGGAATTCTCTACCACTTTTATGTGCTCACATACTTTATCTAATTCTGCATCAACATGGGATTTAAATTGCTGTTGATCCTCAGTAACCTGTTCGATTCGTGTCGTCAATTCACTTTGCACTTGAACAATATTTTCTGTACATTCTAGTTTAACCTGCTGTATTTCAACATTTACTTTACTACTGAGCACTGCTAAATCTTGCTTCCAACAGTCTCTGAGATCGGATATTTTGGAATCTAAATCAGCGCCCATTTTAGTCATCTCATTACTTAAATCAGATCCTAATTTAGACATTTTTGAATCCATTTTACTTGACATATTAGTTTCCATTTGTGACATATTAGTTTCCAATTTTGATATACTGGAATCCATTTTTGACATACTGGAATCCATCTTACTTGACATATTGGAATCCAACACGTTCATCTTAGTTAATAGATTCATCAGCATACTGGCGACATTATCCTTCGCCCCCTCATTTGCTGATACAATGTCCCTATTAACATTAACTACCGGCATGGGTAACTGTAACTCACTGGGCACTGACATATTTGGATCTGACTCCAAACTATAATTAACATAGGATGAATCAGTCAAACTACTACTGAAATTGGGTTGAGACACGTCTAAACTAAAATTCATGGGGTCATTTTCCCCTGTCTCCATCCCACTATCACAACTTAGTTCCGCCTTTTTGTCACTTGGTTGAAACTCAGCCATTTTTCTCAGTTTGACTCCACAAACACACAAAGTTTTCAAAAGCACTGTACTTAACTTTGTGCTTCGGCGTGCTGCGTTGCTGCTAGATGAAACTGCGGGTCCGTTCACCATACACTGCAATGCTGTACCAGTTTCCGGGCCCCCGCTCGAATCAGCGCTGCCAACTGCCACTGCTGTCGTCGCCTCTGCGTAGTCTCCGTAGCTCGTCGTCTGCCAGACGCCGTCGTAGACTGCTATTCCAATCGGCGCGTAGTCACCGAAAAATTCTTCCGTTCCGTACAACACATTACAGTTCACGGACACTTTCACTGTCCTTCCTATTCACGTGGCGATATCAATTTGTACGCTACACAGTTCCTACACATAGCGAGCACTTCTGTATTGTCCGGTAATTGTCACTACTGCTTTTTTTGAAATTCACTGGAATTTACTATTTTTATTTCCCGGCCGATGCACCACTTGCGACGGGTCAGGCTCTTATCGCGCAGTTTCCTTTCCCTGAAAGAAAATCCACCTACCTCGTTTCTTAGGTAGTTGCTGCACTCGCCTCTCCTGATAGCAGCTACTGGAAAAATTGCAGAAAAGCAGTGTTGAAGAAACTGCAATTTAATAGCCGCTCACCGGAGGCCGCGATACATGTTTGCTGAAATACAATCTATGAGCAATCTTCCTAAATAAATTGAGTTATTGGAATGGTAGTAATTGTTTACTCAAACGAGAACGCGAAGTTGGTAATTCTATTTAAGCTCTTTATTGTCTTTAAGCCTGATCATCAGCCCGCTAATCTACGTTTGAAGAAAGTTCAGTTCACAATTCTATCCACACTCAAACCCCGCCAGAATTAGCTTTCAAAGTTACGGAATTTACTTAACTGCAACACAGACGATTTTCTAACATACACGTTTGCAGTCGATGTTCAATAATAGTTCGTTTTTTAACGTTAATGCTCGCCATAAGCACTTAGTAAAAGTTTACGAAGTACCGCCACGCTTTTAATTATTAAAGTTACTCGCGTCTTTCGCGGAACGAAAAGTCACAACTCGCTCAAACTCACACTACGCGTTACTGGACTCTTCCAGTCTCAAATCGCACAGTACCGAACCGATGAAGCCGTTTTATGACTTCATTTTACACATTATTCGCGAGGACACATCAAGCATGTCTCTTCTCGATCACAGTTCCTTCGCGACCCTCCATCCACTCGCGACTCACTCTCCTAGTCTGCTAACCGTCCTCGCATCTCATTGGCTCACACATCACACAGCCAATCAGAATTAACTCTTTGGGTGCGCCTCGCGCCAAAATCTAGCACGCACCAGTCATGACTTCTGAATCATTTACGTCATGATTTCTTGTTACACAAAATTTACTGTATAATTTAACAAACCGAAAGGAAAACTAGACTTTACTTTATTTCCAGAAATTATTTAAATACTCGCGAACGTTCTGGCTGCTTGTACAATACCATACACTCTTGGACATCCGACATTCACTAAGATGGGGAACCACTGGCGACTCTGTTCCCACGGTTACATCGTCTGAACACTTGCGAGTTCCAACCTAGATTTTATACACTTGCAAAGAATGGCGAATGTCCCTCTTTCATTCACTCAGGCACACTCATTCACTCTCACCTACTCATATAAAATAACTGTTCACAAAAATTCAAAACATTTATGGTTTTAACAAAGTTATAGGTGAATTTCTAAAAGTAAAATTCTCAAAATAAATACAAAAGCACGGAAGGTGATTTTGTTTCATAGTTGGATGGTCACTGAAGGTGATCTATACATAATGGTATTTATTTAGACTCGAAAATTGTAGAAATTTGCGTTTTCTGTAAGATTTTTCTAATTTCCAAAATATGCAGGTTTCAAAGCTCAAATTTGGATGACTTATTTTTATTCATAACAGAAACTAGTATATTAACTTTTAATTTCCTCAGGTTCCTCAGTTAGAAGTTATTAAAGATGAAAGTTCCACGTTATACACGCGGCTAGTTAGCGCACAGGTCTTACATTCTCACGGTACAGACATGCCATATGGTCGTGACGTCAGACGAACGGACACCGGTAATCTGCCCGCTACAGCACATATGCTAATCTGATGGCTACTTTACAGTCTGTCTACATTTCACAGTAAATATTTGATAGAAAACTGTGCGCTCGCACTAGTTGCGACGCCACACCCCTTAAGGAAGCTAGAGTGCAATTTTACTGTCCTCAGATGTCTAGACTAAACACTGAGTGCACCATATGTATGATGTATTGGCTGAATTTATTGCTGCGTCAGCTGCATCATCACCAGCTGCATCACCACTGTTAATCTTCAAATTTTTGTTATGAGGTATAATCCAGTGGATGAAGGAGACTCTCACCTTTAGGTATCCTTCACACATTTCTTTATAATGAACAAATTTACCAAAGCTGTTGCAGAGAATTTTTAAATGTACAGTTTTAATTTTATTTCCTCTATCCATATATTGTAGGCACATGATTACAAGTAAGTAATTCTTGAATTTGACTATGGAATAAATAATTCTCCATATATTTTCATATTGCTAGAGAATAATGAATATATAGCAGGTTTCTGGTGTGTCATTCTTGTTGCAACTCTTCCGTACT
Source organism: Schistocerca gregaria (assembly GCF_023897955.1). Taxonomy (NCBI): domain Eukaryota; kingdom Metazoa; phylum Arthropoda; class Insecta; order Orthoptera; family Acrididae; genus Schistocerca; species Schistocerca gregaria. Next base: position 561,978,437 of record NC_064926.1, read on the forward strand.
CACTTCTACTGGTCTGATAGTCTTATAATTTGTTTTCCGTTAATGTTGTTCCATTTCTTCACCCTTTGTACCTGTTTTCTGTGTGCAGTTTATTTCCACTATTCTGTTCAACATCAGACAATGGAACTACTGTAGGCAAACATTACAAAAGATACAGAGTCGGGTGGTGAATTAAGTACTTAACATCAGTTTTTCGTAATTGAATGTGTAAAGCATCAGACTTAAAAAGACACAAAATGCAGAAAATATATGATAAGGTCACTATTTGCATAATTTTTCCATTTAAGCAAACCCATAATTCTTAACAGTGTTTAGTATCCTTTGATGGAAATATATCTTTGATTTATATGGTGTATTTTATTAAGTTATCAGTAAACACATTTCACTTTACATTGTTAAATACTTTCTTCCTGTATGTTTTAGCTTCATGCAAAATTTGATAAGTTGAAGAAGGAACATGGTGAAGAAAAGCGGAAACTGGATGAAACCAGAAAGAAGCTGGAAGATGAAATAATTGAATTTAACCGGAGGAAGCAGCAGTATCAGCAGCAGATGTCTTCCAGTCACCACACCCTTACCCTTGGGAAAAGCAAGAAGAAATAAGTTACATGACACATTACCTATAATTTTTATAGCATATACAATGATTTATTTATGCAGAGATATTTATATGTGGAATTTATGAATTAGAGTTATTTTATTAACATTAGTAGTTTTATATGGATATTGTATTGCCCACTTCTTCAAATTGCACTCAGAAATAAGTGGCACATCATTTATAATATAAATTTATATTCAAACATTACACATTCAGTATTTTCATACTAATTTCTTTGCCTACCTATCTGTGATATCTGCATAGAAGTTATCATTTCATCATTCCAGATGATTATTTATTGAACTGTAACAGTATTTTATTCTGATGTCATTTTCTGTAGTATTTACTATTATGTTACTGAAAAAAGTTGTTCATTTTTACCTTTATATCAGTCTGAAATAAAGTTGTAATTTGCAGTTGTAGAAATAGTGTACCTAACTACAAATTTCGTTGTGTTGGTAATAGATTTTTGGAGGGAGGGGTAGGAATTCTGTATGCAAATCTTCTTGAGCACAGTGAACAGAATGACACAAATTTACAACAGTTTATCGAGGAGCTATTGTCTAAGTGTAAGGAAATATCATGCAAGTGTCTACTAGCAATGGGACAAACACCGTGAATACAATATAAACTGTGTCTATCAAAGACACCCTGAAACTGCTGGCAATCAGTGCACACCAGAATAGTTACCAATAGAATTTTATGGCTTTCTTCTAAAAGGAACCTATCCAATTCCTCGCTAATTCCTGAGAGGGGTTAAAGAACTGTAAATTACCATATTTACCCAATTATAAGATGGCTCTTATTATATGACAACTCTCTCTCTCTCTCTCTCTCTCTCTCTCTCTCTCTCTCTCTCTCTTTAAGAGACTTCTGGAGAAAAATTTGTTTTTGTTGTATTCTGACTAATCAAAATGACAATCTGTTTTATTGACATATGAGGGACATTTGAAACGTCTGTGCAAGAATAAAACTACTTACGTGTTTGGGGTAAACCTTTTTTATTTTTTGACATATTCTCCTTTTAGACTTGTACACTTTGTCCAATGCTGTTCTAATTTGTTAATCCCTTCCGAAAATAGGAATTGCCAAAGTCTCCAAAATAGCTATTACTTGCTGCAATCACCACCTTGTTTGAATAAAATCTTTGTCCCACCAGCCATTTCTTCAAATTGGGAACAAATAGTAGTCTGAGGGAGCCAAGTCTGGAGAATAGGGGGGATGTGAAACGAGTTGGAATCCTATTTCTAATAATTTTGTGACCACAGCGCATGAGGTGTGTGTTGGTGCATTGTCGTGATGGAAAAGGATTTTTTTGTGGTCCAATTGCCGACGTTTTTCTTCCTGCTCGGTTTTCAAACGGTCCAGTAATGATGAATAATATGCACCTATAATAGTTTTATCCATTTCCAGATAGTTGATGAGGATTATCCCTTGCAAATTCCAAAACCATAACCTTTCCGGCCGATGGAATGCCCTTCACCTTTTTTTGTGCAGATTCTCCCTTGGTAACCCATTGTTTACATTGTTGTTTGGTCTCAGGAGTATAGTAATGTATCCATGTTTCATCTCCAGTGATGAAATGTTGCTTCAAGTACTGCAGATTCTTCCAGAACAGCTGCAAACCATCCTTACAGCACTTTACATGATTCAGTTTTTGGTCAAGTGTGAGCAGTCTTGGAACACATCTTGAGGATAGCTTTCTCATGTCCAAATGTTTATGCAAAATATTATGTACCTGTTCACTCAAGATGCCCACAGCACTAGCAATCTCATGCACCTTAACTCTTGCCATCCATCACCTATCATGGATTTTATCAATGATTTCTGGAGTCGTAACCTCCAAAGGGCGTCCAGAATGTTCAGCATCACTTGTGCCCATGTGGCTACTCGGAAAATGTTGAAACCACTAATAAACTGTACTAATTGGAGGTTCAGAGTCCCTAGAGGCATTTTGCCTTTCATAAAGTAATGTTTAATCACCACACAAATTTCTTTTTTGTCCTTCTTTGATAACCATTCGACTTCCTTGTTTCACACAAAAGCCAAACAAAAAGAAATAGACTAATATGGCTGAACCTTGGTGTGCATTCTTTCCAAAAGTGCTACTAACTGAACATGACCTTTGATATGCGCCGGACCTTGCACGGACTTTCCAAATTCCCCTCTTAAAGTATCTGCCTAAGAAGTTTGCTTTATACCTATTCTAAATTTGTCTACATTTTGATAAGACAAGAAGAAATAAAATAAACAAATGGAAATAGTTAACATTATTTTGCAGATTCTTTTGTTTTCTAAATTTTGCTTACTAACCGTGTCATATGTGGTGTCACTATTTTTAATAATAATAATAATAATAATAATAATAATAATGGCACAGCTGTGAAATTTCCATCTTTGTTGCTACAAATATTTGGCTGTTTCTTGCGATAATTTTGTGATTTCTGGGGTCATGGTTACCACGGTACCTGAGAATGCAGCTATTTTTATGCGAATACATATCGGATTTTGCTTCTATACTACTGTGAGAATGTTACAATGTCACCTGCTTGCAAACATATTGTCTTCCTGCCGCTCTGTCATTGGCTGTGTATAACAGTCTCTTTTGTTCCCATCACGTCACAATGAACATTGACAACATTGTAGCACAAAATACGGAAGTACGCCACTGCCCCTATCAAGATTTTTACTGTTTCCTGCAGAAATGAATAGTACTGTTGAATATTTAATCAATATTGAAATCAGTTCCATTCTGACTACAAATGGAGTCAGGCAAATTGCAGTTTAAATGTGGTAGATGTTACTAAAATTACAAAGTGGGCAGTATGAATTCCCGTTGCTGGCGACATGATGTAATTTTCTACCAGTTCACTATTGACCTCCCCACTCTCATCTAGTTCTCAGCCAAGCTGGTACCACTGTTCCCCCTCCAACCCTTCCATAGTGTGTTGCTCGAACAACTGTGAAACACGGATTGCAATATCTTCCAGAGTGCAAGTCATGAGGCAACAGCAACAAATACATAAATAAAAGATTGCAGTCATGATTTAGTCTGATTCTCGAACATTTGCTCGTCCCGTTGTGACATTCACTTGCTTTGTTTCTTCGATGATAGTCCTAGGTGTCAATGTACTGCGTTGTTATACTGGGAGGGGAGGAAAAATAGGGGAGGGAGGGTGCAAGTTCAATACTGTCTACTTTAAATGATGTAGCCAACAGTTGCACAGTTGCGTTTCACAGTTTTGTACTTTCACAAACATCAGCATACTGCTACAATAGTTTACTGTTGAATATCTATGAACAGTAAAATTATATGGTAAGTATTGAACAGATACTGTCATTGTTTTAACACATGGCCTATTGTGTTACACTCATTCCATTACTACATTGATGCATTGTTGTTCTAACCAGCACAGATTCCCCGTCTGAAAATCGGCTGTGGACTGACTGACTTGAGCCCAAAAATAGGGCGTTTATATATCATCACAATAATATGTACTAAAACTAAACTTTTTTAAAATACTAAAGTTAAGGAAATTACAATTAAAATATACCTCATTCAATTAACTAAATACATTGAAAAATTCTTTCTTTCTAACAGTTTCTTCTACTGCAAATTATTTGTTTAAATGATGAAATTGACAGATATAGTTACACAAAAAATACTTTTGACAAACCTGGTAATTACTTTGGAATTAATTAAGGGCTGACTTTGCTAACATCTTCTTGGAATACTATTAGTTGTTCCTCCAAATGTTTGTAATTAGTACAGAATTTATATTTGTTTATAAGTTCACCCTATAACAAAAGTATTAACTAGGAATAGTCGAAGTAAATTAGAAAATCAATTACATACATAAAACTAAGCACAAAATTAGATCTGGTGGTATATACTTTAAGACTGAGGGCCAACCTTTCTCATTTATGAAAATGTAGATTATACTCATGTATGTTAATGTTAATTAGTTAAAAAATTAATTTTAGGGAGGCAAAAGGTAAAGAGGAGAGGAAGTAAAAAAGATCCCAGCTTGGTTTGTCACACCATGATCTACTGACGTCTGCTGGTACTGTTTTCATGATGAGTTTTGCCACTCTAATTTATTCTCAAAACGGTTACAAACATTTTAATATGGATGTTTACATTTGTTAGACATTTCGTACTGGATTTATGTCTCTTCTAGTTTTATGTGACTGTCACCATTGTGTTCTAAAGCTGATTAAGAGCCAGGCATATTTTTACTCAGTATTCCAATACGTATGTGAATGACGACTGAATTTCGCATTTGCAAGCTGCTTAATAAATCATTACAGTCCCTCATAATCGAATAAAATATTGATCTGGGTTCATACACAAGTAATGTATTTTGAAGAACTATATTTCCAATATGGGATGTGTCTTTATGTAAAAAGCAACATTAATAATCCATACATGTATGAGAATTTTGTTACAAATGATCAAAGGCAGAGCCACGTGTGAAAGCACACACGTGATTTACCAACTGACCTGCTTACACTGTGAAGCTTTCTGTGTGGGAATGACCAGCAACAAACTGTCCATTCGCGTGAACAGACACAAGCAGACAGTGTTTGTTGGTAATAAGGATCACCCTGTGGCTAATCATGCCTTGGTGCACGGCTAGCACATCTTGGCACAGTGTTACACCGTCTGAGTTATCTGGATACTTCCCACTGACACCAACCTATCCGTACTCCGGAGATGGGAACTTGCCCTTCAATATATCCTCTTTTCCCGTTGCCCACCAGGCCTCAACCTCCGCTAATTTCAAGTTGCCGCCGCTCTTACCTCACATGTTATTCAACAACATCTCTGCCTCTGTACTTCCGCCTCGACTGACATCTCTGCCCAAACTCTTTGCCTTTACATATGTCTGCTTGTGTCTGTATATGTGCAGATGGATGTGTGTGTGTGTGTGTGTGTGTGTGTGTGTGTGTGTGTGTGTGTGTGTGTGCGCGCGCGTGTGCGTGTGTGTGTGTGTGTGTGCGCGCGCGAATGTATACCTGTCCCTTTTTGCCCCCAAGGTAAGTCTTTCTGCTCCTGGGATTGGAATGACTCCTTACCCTCTCCCTTAAAACCCATATCCTTTCATCTTTCCCTCTCCTTCCCTCTTTCCTGATGAAGCAACCGCCGGTTGCGAAAGCTCGAATTTTGTGTGTATGTTTGTTTGTGTGTGTATCGACCTGCCAGCGCTTTTGTTTGGTAAGTCATATCATCTTTGTTTTTAGATATAGTTTTCCCACGTCAAATGTTTCCCTCAGGGAAAACATACAGACACAAGCAGACATTTCTAAAGGCAAAGAGTTCGGGCAGAGATGTCAGTCGAGGCGGAAGTACAGAGGCAAAGAAGTTGTTGAAAGACAGGTGAGGTATGAGCGGCGGCAACTGGAAATTAGCGGAGGTTGAGGCCTGGCGGATATTGAGAAGAGAGGATATACTGAAGGGCAAGTTCCCATCTGCGGAGTTCGGATAGGTTGGTGTTGGTTGGAATTATCCAGATAACCCGGACGGTGTAACACTGTGCCAAGATGTGCTGGCCGTGCACCAAGGCATGTTTAGCCACAGGGTGATCCTCATTACCAACAAACACTGTCTGCCTGTGTCCATTCATGCGAATGGACAGTTTGTTGCTGGTCATTCCCACATAGAAAGCGTCACAGTGTAGGCAGGTTAGTTGGTAAATCACGTGGGTGCTTTCACACGTGGCTCTTCCTTTGATCGTGTACACCCTCCGGGTTACAGGACTGGAGTAAGTGGTGGTGGGAGGGTGCATAGGACAGGTTTTACACAGGGGGCGGTTACAAGGGCAGGAGCCAGAGGGTAGGGAAGGTGGTTTGGAGATTTCATAGGGATGAACCAAGAGGTTACGAAGGTTAGGTGGATGCCGGAAAGACACTCTTGGTGGAGTGGGGACGATTTCATGAAGGATGGATCTCATTTTGGAGCAGTATTTTAGGAAGTCGTAACCCTTCCTGTCCCGTGAAGTATCATGTCACAAGTGGGGCACTTTCAGGGTTCTTCTGTAAGAGGTTCTGGGTTTGAGGGGATGAGGAAGTGGCTCTGGTTATTTGCTTCTGTATCAGGTCGGGAGGGTAGTTGCGGGATGCGAAAGCTGTTTTCAGGTTGTTGGTGTAATGGTTCAGGGATTCAGGACTGGAGCAGATTCGTTTGCCACGAAGGCCTAGGCTGTAGGGCAGGGACCATTTGATATGGAATGCGTGGCAGCTGTCATAATGGAGGTACTGTTGCTTGTTGGTGGGTTTGATATGGACGGATGTGTGAAGCGGGCCATTTGACAGATGGAGGTAAACATCAAGGAAAGTGGCATGGGATTTGGAATAGGACCAGATGAATCTGATGGCGCCAAAGGAGTTAAGGTAGGAGAGCAAGTTCTGGAGTCCACTGGGAGTCCAGATCATGAAGATGTCATCAATAAATCTGTAACAAACTTTGTGTTAGCAGGCCTGGGTAACCAAGAAGGCTTCCTTTAAACGACCCATGAATAGGTTGGCGTACGAGGGGACCATTCTGGTACCCATGGCTGTTCTGTTTAATTGTTGGTATGTCTGGCCTTCGAAAGTGCAGTAGTTGTGAGTCAGGATGAAGCTGGCTAAGGTGGTGAGGAATGAGGTTTTAGGTAGGGTGTCAGGTGATCGGCGTGAAAGGAAGTGCTCCATCGCAGCGAGGCCCTGGACGTGCGGAATATTTGTGCATTTGGTAGTGGCATCAATGGTTACAAGGATGGTTTCTGGGAGTAACAGATTGGGTAAGGATTCCAGGCGTTCGAGAAAGTGGTTGGTGTCTTTCATGAAGGATGGGAGACTGCATGAAATGGGTTGAAGGTGTTGATCTACATAGGCAGAGATACGTTCGGTGGGGGCTTGGTAACCAGCTGCAATGGGGCGGCTGGGATGTTTGGGTTTGTGAATTTTATGAAGAAGGTAGAAGGTAGGGGTGCAGGGTGTCGGTTGGGACAGGAGGCTGATGGAGTCAGGTGAAAGGTTTAGTAGGGGGCCTAAGGTTCTGAGGATTCCTTGAAGCTCTGCCTGGACATCAGGAATGGGGTTACCTTGGCAAAATTTGTATGTAGTGTTGTCTGAAAGCTGACGCAGTCCCTTAGCCACATACTCCTGACGATCAAGTACCACGGTCGTAGAACCCTTGTCTGCCGGAAGAATAACGATGGATCAGTCAGCCTTCAGATCGTGGATAGCGTGGGCTTCCTTCAGCAGTGATAAAGACAAAGACTGTGCCTTTAAATATGTCTGCTTGTGTCTGTGTATGTGCGGATGGATATGTGTGTGTGTGTGTGTGCGCGAGTGTACACCTGTCCTTTTTTTCCCCTAAGGGAAGTCTCTCCGCTCCCGGGATTGGAATGACTCCTTACCCTCTCCCTTAAAACCCACATCCTTTCATTTTTCCCTCTCCTTCCCTCTTTCCTGACGAAGCAACTGCCAGTTGCGAAAGCTCGTAATTCTGTGTGTGTGTTTGTGTGTTTTGTTCATCTGCCTGTCTGCCGGCGCCTTCCCGCTTGGTAAGTCTTGGAATCTTTGTTTTTAATATATTTTTCCCATGGGGAAGTTTCATTCTATTTTATTTACATAATCATTAATTTGAACCCAACAATTACGTTTGTTAATATTCTTTATCACTTATGTTTCTACACCTTTAGTTTACAATTTTACATCACTGATAATGAATAACAATATACACAAATTTAATGGCATAAGTATTCTGCAACACTGTAAAACTCTTTTTCAATGAGATAGTCTTTAAGTTTCTTTGGAAAGTCATTGTGAAGTAGACTATCTTGCAGGTTTTTGGGCAGACTTCTTAGCAGTCTGATACCACAGTACTAGGGTCCTTTTTCTAGCATTGCCAGTCGGTGGGGTATGCTCCATACTTCATTCTTCCTTCTTGTATTGTGGGCGTGTACACTAGCATTTGTAATCCAGTCCTAACTACCTTTTGTGATGTACATTATTGTTTTGTATATATACAACGATGAAAAAGTTAAGGTACCTAAATTCTTGAAACAGTTTCTGCGTGTTTCAGAGGTCTTTCTTCTTAAAATGGTCCCAATTGCTTTTTTTTTATGTGAACACCCATTTTGTCTCTTGTTTGTTTGAGTTTCCCCACAAAGTCACTCCATACTGTAAGTATGGTTCGAAAAGTCCGTGATACACTGTACACAGACGGTTCTTGTCTGAATACTGTGATAGCTGCATCATTAAGAATATGACAGAGCTCAGTTTCTTACAGACATTATTAATATGTTTGTTGCATTTCAGTTCATTATCCACAAGAATACCTAAGAATCTAGCAGATTCTACTTCACCAGCCTTGCTCCATCAACCTCTAAATCCATGCCTACAGCCTTTTCCTTGTTTTTAAACACTGCATTCATAGTCTTAAATGATTAAAAAGAATCTGACAAAAAATTGTCAGGTACTTCACATTTATCATCTTTCAGATTCCGCTAACATTACATTTTTACAGAAATTTGATCTGCTTTATCCCACTACTTGGGGTAAAAGTCATTTAATATCAAAATTATGATTGAAAATACAGTTAAATGAGTACTACTGTTAAGAACTTGAACACAAAACCAACATCATAAAAATGGTATCATGTCACAAATGGTAATTCTATCTACTCCACATTGTTCACATTAATGTCTGAGACTGCATACCGACCCCTCCTTAGATCTTTCACCTTTGCCTTACAAATAATGTTAAATAAGGAAACTGTTTGAATGTCAGCAACATCCGGATACACAAAAGTCTCTCTTTTTTGCCACCTTTTTTCCTTAAAAAACTGACCATAGCAGTCTTTATCTGCTTCCATAATTTTTTCTACATAACATCTATCTCTTTTTTTCAGTATTGAAGGGAATGAGGACATGATCACCTTTGTCATAATGCATTACAGAAAATCCGTTCCTTTCTGCATCCATGACATCCACCATATCAGCATCATTAACTGCTCTCTCTGCCTCATATGTAACAATAAAATCTTTGCATTGGACACTTTTTCCTGTCAAATGTTGAGTCATTTCCCAACTTTACAAGAGTTTGCTGGTATTTCATGAGTTTTCTTAAAGTGCTCAATAAGTGAGTCTGTCCAAGACTTTTCCACATCTGCAATGGATGTTCTAAATGAAACTTCCTGGCAGATTAAAACTATGTGCCGGACCGAGACTCGAACTCGCGAGCAAGTGCTCTACCTACTGAGCTACCCATGCACGACCCACGCCCTGTCCTCACAGCTTTACTTCTGCCAGTATCTCGTTTCCTACCTTCCGAACTTTACAGAAGCTCTCCTGTGAACCTTGCACAGAACTAGCACTCCTGAAAGAAAGGATATTGTGGAGACATGGCTTAGCCACAGCCTGTGGGATGTTTCCAGAATGAGATTTTTCACTCTGCCGCACTTGCTCGCAAAAGGCAAAGGTCCCGAGTTTGAGTCTCGGTCTGGCACACAGTTTTAATCTGCCAGGAAGTTTCATATCAGCGCACAAACCCCCGCTGCAGAGGGAAAATCTCATTCTGGATGTTCTAAATGTTTAACGCAATTTGCTCAGAACTTTCTCTGGATCTAGAGTGTGTGTGCCACAAGCTTTAAAATACAATTTCACATTCTTTGCTGAAGTAGAATTTATGGCTTTGAATGCAGATTTCAGCAATCTCTGAAATTCTGTGTTAGGAAGTGGTCCCCTGTTTTTCATCTTCACACACCAAGAACTCTTTGCCGTGCTGTTGCCAACCGTTTCTCCCCTTGTGGGTGGTTAACCTATTCACGCAACTTTTTCCACAATTTCTTGTAAAATGTTTGATGCTGCGTGTATGAAATGTACCGATCGGTGATTAATGTGTATACAGATATTTAGAACGCTCTTTTCATGTAACAGAAACATTAAAATCTAATACAGGGTGCGGCAAATAAAAGTGGCCTGGAGAACACAGTTCCAGGGTACAAAGAAACACAACAGAGGAAAAGAAGGACAGTACCAATCTGACTATAGCAGGTGTTGAAAGTGGCCACCATTCATCTCTTGGTATTTTTGGGACCTGGTCACCAAGTTGCTGGAAAAAGATCGAAGCTGGACTGCTGGAATTGCTGCAGTCTCGATCGCAATGTCTTGCTGCAGTTATTGAAGACTGATGGTTGTTGCGACGCACCTTAGACTTGAGGGCTCTCCACACAAAGTAATCACACACTGAGAGATATATTTGCAGCTTGGGGTGCCTTTGGCGAAAAGACAGGTTATGTGGTTTCTGCATGACGGAACACAACTCGACAATTACAAATCGCCGACACCTGAACATTTCGCCCTCTCTCCGAATAGCGTCAAAGTCGTCGTGAACACGCTGTTGAATGGTTTGCATATCATAATTTGGTTCAGCATACACCACATTTTTCAGAAGCTGCCAGAGGTAAAAATCCATAGTGTTTAAGTGTGGTGATCTAGTAGGTCATGCTTCAGGGCCTTCGTTTCCTATCGAACGTCCGGGGAAGATCGCGGCAATCCACGATTCGACGTGTGAACGCTTACGTTGTATCACGTGGAGGCCACTTTGAATGTCTGTTGTGACGAGGGTGCGATGCAGCTCTGTACTGCGTTCCAGGACGCTTTGTTGTCGTTGCACGTACACAGTCCATTCATAGACCTTTTTTCCTCCATTTCCGGTATTTTTGTTTTTTATTTATATACCCATGTCTGTAGATCACTACACGACTGTTTCCCAGTGTATACTGATGTAACGTTATCCTTATTCGTCCACTAATTGCATGTAAAATGAATGAATTTAAAAAAAGAGAAAATTATTTCAAATTGTTTTCGGTGAAATTCCTACAGTGTATCTTGGTTTATAATCCAATGCAAGCGCCAGGTTTCGCCAAAGTGTTCCGTTATGCATGGTTTGTCGCGAAATTACGCTCGAAATCTTCACTATTATTATCGACGTTTCTTTCCCATCTGAGGTTCATACGAAGAAATGTCACTGTGGCAAACCTGCCTTCGCGCGAAGCTCGTGGTGTTCGGAACATTTGTAATTTGACTGTTTCTACGATTGGTGTCATCCAAGGAAATGCACCAAATCTTCCTTGCGAATACATATCTTAATAAAATTAAGATATAATATGATATGAGAGTGAAACATCAGAGCATGAGAATTTCGAGAGTTGTTAACCCCCCAACATGCCATACTCATATATAGTATATAATAAATGAGTGACACTTATTAAAATGGTTCAAATGGCTCTGAGCACTATGGGACTTAACATCTTAGGTCATCAGTCCCGTAGAACTTAGAACTACTTAAGCCCAACTAACCTAAGGACATCACACACATTCATGCCCGAGGCAGGATTCGAACCTGCGATCGTAGCGGTCGCGCGGTTCCAGACTGCAGCGCCTGGAACCACTCGGTCACTCCGGCTGGCTACACTTATTATGAAATCAAATTGCGCCGCGTGGGATTAGCCGAGCGGTATAGGCGCTGCAGTCATGGACTGTGCAGCTGGTCCCAGCGGAGGTTCGAGAGCTCTCTCGGGCATGGGTGTGTGCGGTTCTGTCCTTAGGATAATTTAGGTTAAGTAGTGTGTAAGCTTAGGGACTGATGGCCTTAGCAGTTAAGTCCCATAAGATTTCACACACATTTTTGAAATCCAATTGCAATTTTACAGTTAATATTACGCCCTTGTATTCCCTAATTTGATAAGAAACATTCGTGTAGTAACCTTCTACGGACACGGATAGATAAATGGAAAGAATAAAAATAAATAAAATTAACGACTGGGTTTCGAATGAGGAATGCAAAATTAAGAAGCTGAGTTGCCATTCCGTCTGAGCATATAGCACACAAGCACATCGAAAACATTGTCGTTTTCCAGAAACGGTCGAGTTTCTGCGAATAAGCCGAGACACAGTTCCGCTTATTTCGACTCCTCTTCCACATAACGAAATCGGGTGCTGGCACTTGCCGTGTCCTCCTCGTGACAGATGCGGTAAAACTAGGACCATCGCGATACCAGCGAAAGCTATATAGAGAGGCATTGTGGTTCACCCAAGACCGCAATGCCAGCGAATTCCGTCTCGCGAAGTGTTCTTTACCTAGGCTCCAACCGAGCTGCACCCTTTCCTCCAAGACTCCGATTGAACTCCACTCTCCCATTTCCTACACCTGCATCTACCTATATACTCCGTCGGCCACCATACGATGCATGGTGGAGGGTACATGGTACCACTGTTAGTAATTTCCTGTCTATAAGCCTCCGTACGAGCCCTAATTTCTCTCACCGTATCTTTGTGATGCTTATGCGAAATGTATGTTGGTGGCAGCAGAATCGATCTGCAGGCGACCTCAGATCATATTCTCTAAATTTTCGCAGTTGTGCCTCACGAAAAGAGCGACGTCTTCCCTCCAGAGATTCCCACTTGAGTTCACGAAGCACCTCTGTAATACGTGCCTGCTGGCCGAATCTATCAGTAAAAAATCTGGCAGCACGCCTCTGAGTTGCTTCGATGACTTGCTTTAACCCGGCCTAGTGGGGACCCTAAACACTCGAGCAGTACTGAAGAATGGGTCACACTATCTATACAACTTCTCCACACCGTCTCCTCTATGGATGAGCTACACTTTCCAAGAATTATCCCAATAAAGGTAGCTCAAGCAACTGCCTTCGTTGCTACCCACGTGAGGCCCATTTCATATCGCTTTGCAACGTTACACCTAGATATTTAATCAATGTGACTGTGCTAGGCAGTACACTGCTGATATGCTGTATTCGAACGTTACAGGACTGTTTTTCCTACTCATATCTATTAAGGGCATCACACGAACTAGAAATTCTGTCCAAGCCACCTTCGATCCTCCTACAGTTGCTCAACTTCGATCTCTTGCTATAAACCAGAGCACCATCAGCAAACAACCGCAGATTGCTGCTCAACCTGTCTGTCGGATCATTCGTGTATATACTTGGTCACTCCTGACGATACCGTTCTCTGTAATGAAGAGTCGCCGTCGAGGACAATCTAATGGGTTCTATTACTTGAAAGGTCGCCGTGCCGTTCACATATCAGGGAACCTAATCCTTCTGTTCAGACCTTCATCTACAGTCTGCAATAGGACACCGTATCAAACACTTCCTGGAAATCTAAGAATGTGTAATCTGCTTGTTGCCCATGGTTTGTAGGATAACACATGAGGAAAGAGAAGTCCGAGTTTCCCACGAGCGGTCCTTTCTAATTCCTTTCTAATCTGTGCACAGAAGCTTTTCTGTGTCACGAAAATTTATTGTATTCGAACTCAGAATGTCTTCAAGCAAACCGATGTTAATAATATTGGTCAGTAACTATGCGGGTCTGTTGTTCTACATTTCTGATATACAAGAAGCTCCTGCGCATTTTTCCGTGACTTACTCTCATTGGTTCGTCCGTTGCACTTTCCTCAGCCAATGGAGTGAGGTATTTCAGGAATCCCTATCAGAACAAGTAATTGGCACAATGTTAAGTGCAGAGTGAGCAGAACTAGAGTTGGTATGGCGAGGATCTGCATCTGCATGCATACGTTTGGTGTTTAGCGGAGAGTACTTCGTGTGCTGTTGGCACTCCTCTCCTCCGTCCCTCCCCCTTCCCGCCCCTCCACCACGCCGCCTTCCCCGTACCACCTCCCTTTCTGCTCGAGTCGTGAACAATGAGAAGAAAGAACGACTGTTGCTCAAGTTCCGCGTGAGCTCGAATCTCGTTAATTTTATACTCGTGGTCTTTCCGCAAGATATACGCAGGAGGAGCCAATATAATAGGTGACTCTCCTAGGAAAGTGCACGCAACGCCCCTTCTGTAGCGTCCGTGATAAAGATGTACGAGCACCCCTGACACCTTTTTGCGCCTACTAAACGAACTTGTGACAAATCACGCTGCCCTTATTTGCACCTTCCCCATTTTCTTTATCAATATCTCCTGGTTAGGACCCAAGACTGACGACAAATATCCGAATATGCGTCGAACGAGGGTTTACGAGCCACCTCCTCCATGGCTGGACTACGTTTTCTGACGATGCTTGCAATGACTCTCTGTGTGCCGTTCCTGCAATGTGTTTAATACAGTCTTTTCACTTGAAATCGCTGTGTAAGCATGCTGTTTCTCTTGTGGTCTTCAGTTCTGAGACTGGTTTGATGCAGCTCTCCTTTCTACTCTATGCTGTGCAAGTTTTTTCATCTCCCCGTACCTTCTGCAGCCTACATCCTTCTGAATCTGTTTAGTGTATTCATCTCTTGGTCTCCCTCTACGATTTTTACCCTCCACGCTGCCCTCCAATACTAAATTGGTGATTCCTTGATGCCTCAGAACATGTCCCACCAACCGATCCCTTCTTCTAGTCAAGTTGTGCCACAAGCTCCTCTTCTCCCCAATACTATTCAATACCTCCTCATTAGTTATGTGATCTACCCATATATTCTTCAGCATTCTTCTGTAGCACCACATTTCGAAAGTTTCTATTCTCTTCTTGTCCTAACTATTTACCGTCCATGTTTTACTTCCATACATGGCTACACTCCATACAAATACTTCCAGAATGACTTCCTGACACTTAAATCTATACTCGATGTTAACAAATTTTTCTTCTTCAGAAACGCTTTCCTTGCCATTGCCAGTCTACATTTAATATCCTCTCTGCTTCGACCACCATCAGTTATTTTGCTCCCCAAATAGCAAAACTCATTTACTACTTTAAGTGTCTCATTTCCTAATCTTATTCCCTCAGCATCGCCCGAGTTAACTCGACTACATTCCATTATCCTCGTTTTGCTTTTGTTGATTTTCGTCTTATATCCTTCTTTCAAGACACTGTCCATTCCGTTCAACTGCTCTTCCAAGTCCTTTGCTGTCTCTGACAGAATTACAATATCATCGGCGAACCTTGCGGTTTTTATTACTTCTCCATGGATTTTAATACCTAATCTGAATTTTTCTTTTGTTTCATTTACTGCTTGACAATATACAGATTGAATAGGCTACAACCCTGTCTCACTCCCTACCCAACCACTGCTTCCCTTTGATGTCCATCGACTCTTGTAACTGCCATCTGGTTAGTGTACAAGTTGCAAATAGCCTTTCTCTCTCTGTATTTTACCCCTGCCACCTTCAGAATTTGAAAGAGAATATTCCAGTCAACATTGTCAAAAGCTTTTTCTAAGTCTACAAATACTAGAAACGTAGGTTTGCCTTTTCTTAATCTTTCTTCTAAAATAAGCCGTAGGGGCAGTATTGCTTCATGTGTTCCAACATTTATACGGAATCCAAACTGATCTTCCCAGAACTTGGCTTCTACCAGTTTTTCCATTCGTCTGTAAAGAATTCCCGTTAGTATTTGCAGCTGTGACTTATTAAACTGATAGTTCGGTAATTTTCACATCTGTCAGCACCTGCTTTCTTTGGGATTGGAATTATTATATTTTTCTTGAAGTCTGAGGGTATTTCGCCTGTCTCATACGTTTTGCTCACCAGATGGTAGAGTATTGTCAGGACTGGCTCTCCCAAGGGTGTCAGTAGTTCCAATGGAATGTTGTCTACTCCCAGGGTCTTGTTTCGACTCAGGTCTTTCAGTGCTCTGTCAAACTCTTCACGCAATATCGTATCTCCCATTTCATCATCATCATCTACAACCTCTTCCATTTCATACTCCCAAATACACTCCTGGAAATGGAAAAAAGAACACATTGACACCGGTGTGTCAGACCCACCATACTTGCTCTGGACACTGCGAGAGGGCTGTACAAGCAATGATCACACGCACGGCACAGCGGACACACCAGGAACCGCGGTGTTGGCCGTCGAATGGCGCTAGCTGCGCAGTATTTGTGCACCACCGCCGTCAGTGTCAGCCAGTTTGCCGTGGCATACGGAGCTCCATCGCAGTCTTTAACACTGGTAGCATGCCGCGACAGCGTGGACGTGAACCGTATGTGCAGTTGACGGACTTTGAGCGAGGGCGTATAGTGGGCATGCGGGAGGCCGGGTGGACGTACCGCCGAATTGCTCAACACGTGGGGCGTGAGGTCTCCACAGTACATCGATGTTGTCGCCAGTGGTCGGCGGAAGATGCACGTGCCCGTCGACCTGGGACCGGACCGCAGCGACGCACGGATGCACGCCAAGACAGTAGGATCCTACGCAGTGCCGTAGGGGACCGCACCGCCACTTCCCAACAAATTAGGGACACTGTTGCTCCTGGGGTATCGGCGAGGACCATTCGCAACCGTCTCCATGAAGCTGGGCTACGGTCCCGCACACCGTTAGGCCGTCTTCCGCTCACGCCCCAACATCGTGCAGCCCGCCTCCAGTGGTATAGCGACAGGCGTGAATGGAGGGACGAATGGAGACGTGTCGTCTTCAGCGATGAGAGTCGCTTCTGCCTTGGTGCCAATGATGGTCGTATGCGTGTTTGGCGCCGTGCAGGTGAGCGCCACAATCAGGACTGCATACGACCGAAGCACACAGGGCCAACACCCGGCATCTTGGTGTGGGGAGCGATCTCCTACACTGGCCGTACACCTCTGGTGATCGTCGAGGGGACACTGAATAGTGCACGGTACATCCAAACCGTCATCGAACCCATCGTTCTACCATTCCTAGACCGGCAAGGGAACTTGCTGTTCCAACAGGACAATGCACGTCCGCATGTATCCCGTGCCACCCAACGTGCTCTAGAAGGTGTAAGTCAACTACCCTGGCCAGCAAGATCTCCGGATTTGTCCCCCATTGAGCATGTTTGGGACTGGATGAAGCGTCGTCTCACGCGGTCTGCACGTCCAGCACGAACGCTGGTCCAACTGAGGCGCCAGGTGGAAATGGCATGGCAAGTCCTTCCACAGGACTACATCCAGCATCTCTACGATCGTCTCCATGGGAGAATAGCAGCCTGCATTGCTGCGAAAGGTGGATATACACTGTACTAGTGTCGACATTGTGCAAGCTCTGTTGCCTGTGTCTATGTGCCTGTGGTTCTGTCAATGTGATCATGTGATGTATCTGACCCCAGAAATGTGTCAATAAAGTTTCCCCTTCCTGGGACAATGAATTCACAGTGTTCTTATTTCAATTTCCAGGAGTGTATTTAATGAGTAGCATTGCTTCCAATGCTTGTCCGCCAATCGAGTAATTGTACAGTAGCGGGCATTTCCGTCGATTCATGAGCAATAAGTTACCTTTGTTGGTGTTGAAATTCTACTGCAAAATCCTATACCAAACTTCTACCCCTACATGGCAACTCTGCGATTCACACTTAAGCTGCTGGCGCAGCGTTCATCGAACCAGTTTCATTCTATTTCTCTACCAATCCCCTCTCGATCAGCGCGCGGGAAAAGCGAGCGCTTGAATCTTTTCGTACGAGCTCTGATTCCTCTTATTTTATACAATGATCGTTTCGCTACCTGTCGGCGGATATTAGCAAAATATTTTCTCTTTCGGAGGAGCACATTGGAGGTTGAAATTTCGTGAGAATATCTCATCGTAATAAAAAACACCTTTGTTCTAATGAGCTCCACTACAATTCGCGTATCGTACCTGAGACCCTCTCTCCCCTATTTCGCGATAATACAAAACGATTTAACTTTTTTAAACCTTTTCGATGTACTCCGTCAATCCTGTCTCTTAAGGATCTCACGCCACACGGTAACACTCCAGAAGATGTCGGACAAGCCCAGTATAAGCAATCTCTTTGGTAGTCCTTTTGCATCTTCTAAGTGTTCTGCCAATAAATCGCAGTCTTTGGTTTGCCTTCTCCACAACATTACCTATGGGATCTTTCTAATTTAAGTTGTTCATAATAGTAATTCCAAGGTATTTAGTTGAACTGACAACCTCTATATTTTTTTAATTTCTTGTGTATCCGAAATTTAACGGATTCCTTTTAGTTCTGATGTGAACGGCCGCACGCTTTTCATTATTTTGGGTAAACTGCCACTTTTTGCACCATACGGACATCTTGTCTAAATCATTTTTCAATCTTTTTGAACTTATGATGAGTTTAATAGATGTTAAATGAGAGCGTCATCTGCAAACAATAGAAGAGAGCTGTTCGAACTGTCCTACATGGTTTACATAGAATAGCAAGAGCAGAGGGCTTATAAAGCTTCCCTGGGGAACACCATATGTCACTTTTGTGTTCTGCGATGACTTCCCGTTAGTTAATATGATCTGTGACCTTTCTGATAGGAAATCACTAATCCAGTCGCACAACTAGGACGATACGCCATAGGCACGTAATTTCATTAGATTCCGCTTGTGAGGAATGATACCAAGAAATTTCTGGAAATCTACAAGTAGGGAATGAATTTGAAATCCTCTGTCGATAGGGCTCATTACTTCGTCAGAATTTTCTGAAACCGTGCTGACTGTGTGTCAACAGATCGTTTACCTCGAGGTACTTAAAATATTCAAACGCACTATATGTTCCAAAATCCTGCTGCAGATGTACATCGGTCATATGGGTCTGCAATCCATCGAATTACTCCTAATTCCTCTCGTGATTACTGGTACGAACTGTGCAACTTTCCAGTATTTAGGTACGGTTCTTTCGTCGAGCGAAGTTAAGTTCGGAGTTGTTATATGAGCACACTCTGAAAGGTATGTAATTAGTATACAATACGGACCGCAGGGCTTGCCTTTTTAAGTGACTTAAGGTGCTTTGCTATACCGAGGATATCTCCTTCCGAGTTACTCATACTTGCAGCAGTTTTTGATTCCATTTATGGAGTATTTACCTCGTCTTCTTTTGTGAAGGAATTTCGGAAAACTGTGCTTAGTAACTCTGTTTTAGTGGCGCTGTAATCAATAACGTCCCCATTGTTATCGCGCAGTGAAGGTGTTGATAGTATCTTGCCGCTGCTGTACTTTTGATTTTCTCTCAGACTGCCAGACAGAGTTTCGTCGTGGAAGGTGTTAAAAGCATCTCGCATTGTGTTCTCGCTAAGTTTCGGGCTTCTGTAACTTCTCCAATCATCGAGATTTGGCGTTCTTTTAAATTTTGTGCGCGTTTTTCATAGCTTGTGCGACAGTTTTCTGATCTGTTTTATGTACCTTGGGCGGTCATTTCCGTCTGTCATTAATTTATTAGGTATAAATCTCTTTATGGCTGTCGATCCTATTTCTTGTAATATAAGCCACATCTGGTGTGTATCTTCATAGTTAGTTCTACAAGTAGTGGAGACTATCTCTCAGAAGCGCTTCAAGTGAATTTTTATCTGCTTTTTTAAATATATCTTTCGTTTGTTTTTGGTGGCTTTGTACGTTACTGTATTCGGTCTCGCTACAATGACTTGTGGGCGTCATGATGTTCCCAATCTGCTCGAGATTATTTATTGCTAAGAGATCATGTATGTTTTCGCAACCGTTTGCACTTCGTGTGGGCTCCTGAACTAATTGCTTAAAATAATTTTCGGAGGCAACAGATAGTACGATTTGAGACAGTGTTTTTTGCCTACCATCTACTTGAAATAAGTATTTTCGCCAACATTTCGATGGTGGATTGAAGTCACCATCAACTGTAATTGTATGAGAGGGTACCTATTCGAGTTAAGGCCCAAGTCCTCTTTCAACTGTTCAGCAATTGTATCATATGACTCGGGATATCAGTAAAAGGAACCAGCTTATTAATTTATTCAAGTTGTCAAGTATAACGTCTACCCATAATAAGTCACAGGAACTATCTACCTCAATTCCGCTACAAGACAGACTACTAACAGCAAAAAACACGACACCTATGCTTTCTGAAGACCGTTAGGTCCTTCGTAAAAATTTCGGCTGAACTAATCTCTGAGTTTGGCCAGCTTTCATTACCTATAACGATTTGTGGCTTCAGTACTTTCTGTTAGGCATCTATCTTTACGATCCTGTAAGGTGTCAGGCAAATCCAATACCTTCCATGAAAACCCTGACATGATAAGCAAATCCAGTAGTATGTCACATAGCTCCGAATAAATCATGACATTAAATTAACCAAAGTAATACGAGTAACGAGTGAGCAAATGGAATACCACAGACGAACACAAGAATGCCTAAATGCATGTCATACCTTTCCACCATGAGACAGACGCAGTTCCTAGGGAAGAAACGAGAGCAGAAGCCAAGAGCAGAACAGTGTTAAGCTAGAAGGCCCTACGATAAGGGACGGACTGGACACCCACGTCGCCAGCTAACCACTAGGACCACACCACCCGCAAGTTTTAGCATGAGACTTTTTCGTGTCTCTGTTACGTTAGGACCACCCCCCAGCCCATGTTAAAAGCTAGAGCCCTCCAGAAAAAAACAGTATGGATCTTACGATAACACCAAAAGGGCCACACCACCCGCAAGTTTTAGCGTGAGACTTTTTCGCGTCTCTGTTACATTAGGACCACCCCCCCAGGCCATGTTAAAAGATAGAGCCCTCCAGAAGAACAGTATAGATCTTACGATAACGCTAAAATGACCACACCAGCTGCAAGTTTTAGCGTGAGACTTTTTCGCGTCTCTGTTACGTTGCAAACTTTAAAAACATTGCCCCACCACGAAAAGTCTAACGTTTCTCATTGGATAGACAGAATTTTTGCAGGCGGAGCTTAAGGTTAACATTGAGACCCTGATTGGTTAGATGAAAAGATAGTTTTTTTTAAACCGACTTCGGTGAATGGTAGTAAGAAGAAGTTAGGAGAGGTGAGTTACTTCGGAGTCGGCGAGGTGAGTGGAGCTGTGCTGCGCGCTGCCCCCTGACGAACACCAACGAGGTAACGAACGCACGCGATGCCGAATAACAGCGCATAAAGCTTCACTCAGAACTGCAGAAGTCTCATCTGTTACATCCCGTTTTTGCGTAATACTAGTGTCGATCGTAAATTAAAGCTCATGGTGCTCACATTTGCCACTTGAAGTAAAAATCTGAAACGCGATGATTTTTCTGTTATATAGTTATTGAGAAGCCACATCAGCCACTGTAATTTACAACAAGTTAGATAAGTAATTAAAGATAATTGAAGGTCACTGTAGACCATTTTGATAGTTTTTTCTTTTGTGAAACTTAATTTAAACCTAGATTATAGATGTGATATGGCACAGATCATCCTTCAATCCATTGTAGAACTTGGAAACCCATTCACGGAATATTCGTTCACATTTTTGTTGAACGCAGTTGGTTTTTACCATCCTGTATTAAAGCACTTCCTTTTATCAATGGTGCAATTTATAAACAATGTTTTGTGAGTAGAATAAAACTTCCAATGGTAAACATAACTGCTTTTTCGACGTTATTTTACCAGCGAACTAAAAATAGGAAAGCCTTGAACCCCTTCCAGTAAGTTTAGTTAGTATTAAGATTCTTTTACAGGGAGTGCAGTGGCGCTGACGCTGAAATCATTAAGTATTTGGTTATATCATCTCTAGTCTCACTGAACTCTTCTGAATTCTACATGTCATGTGTGGTCTGGCGTCTCCTTACCAGCAACAGGTCCCAGGTTCAAACTAGTTAATTCCTTAAAAAAGCACACTCAGAGCGTCGTTGCGCGAAAGTGGTAGGGAGACACGATATAGAACAGAATGTTAGAATCCCTCCGGTAATGATGAACAAAGATAGCGGGTACGGTGTTACATGGAAGAGGTAGCTCAATTACTTGAGGAACGCTACGGCCACATGGTCCCGAGAGGCGACTTCCAACTGCATGCTATCCCCGAAGCACCAAATTCCACAATTCACCAGAAGCCCAGAATTTGAAAGGGGTGTACATACGTGTTCACTGTCGGCCTCCCTTGTAACTTGGATACACAGGCGGCAGTCGCGCCTATTTTGCTTCTCAGACAGCGCCCAAGAATGCTGAAAATTGATCATTATTGGGGGTAACTGATTTTATAATACGGTTTTTTACAGCTTTACTGTGAAAGAGAAAGGTTATTTCATTGTTATGATGAAGACTGCATAACAAGACAATAATTAATGTTTTTGCTTTAACTGCATGCAACCTGCTGCCTGCACCCAATTGTAACAATTTAATACCCATCACAGGACTTTCCCACTCTTCTTAACTAGGTAATACACTCCTGGAAATTGAAATAAGAACACAGTGAATTCATTGTCCTAGGAAGGGGAAACTTTATTGACACATTTCTGGGGTCAGATACATCACATGATCACACTGACAGAACCAAAGGCACATAGACACAGGCAACAGAGCATGCACAATGTCGGCACTAGTACAGTGTATAGCCACCTTTCGCAGCAATGCAGGCTGCTGTTTTCCCCTGGAGACGATCGTAGAGATGCTGGATGTAGTCCTGTGGAACGGCTTGCCATGCCATTTCCACCTGGCGCCTCAGTTGGACCAGCGTTCGTGCTGGACGTGCAGGCCGCGTGAGACGACGCTTCATCCAGTCCCAAACATGCTCAATGGGGGACAAATCCGGAGATCTTGCTGGCCAGGGTAGTTGACTTACACCTTCTAGAGCACGTCCGGGATACATGCGGACGTGCATTGTCCTGATGGAACAGCAAGTTCCCTTGCCGGTCTAGGAATGGTAGAACGATGGGTTCGATGACGGTTTGGATGTACCGTGCACTATTCAGTGTCCCCTCGACGATCACCAGAGTTGTACGGCCAGTGTAGGAGATCGCTCCCCACACCATGATGCCGGGTGTTGGCCCTGTGTGCCTCGGTCGTATGCAGTCCTGATTCTGGCGCTCACCTGCACGGCGCCAAACACGCATACGACCATCATTGGCACAAAGGCAGAAGCGACTCTTATCGCTGAAGACGACACGTCTCCATTCGTCCCTCCATTCACGCCTGACGCGACACCACTAGAGGCGGGCTGCACGATGTCGGGGCGTGAGCGGAAGACGGCCTAACGGTGTGCGGGACCGTAGCCCAGCTTCATGGAGACGGTTGCGAATGGTCCTCGCCGATACCCCAGGAGCAACAGTGTCCCTAATTTGCTGGGAAGTGGCGGTGCGGTTCCCTATGGCACTGCGTAGGATCCTACGGTCTTGGCGTGCATCCGTGCGTCGCTGCGGTCCGGTCCCAGGTCGACGGGCACGTGCACCTTCCGCCGACCACTGGTGACAACATCGATGTACTGTGGAGACCTCACGCCCCACGTGTTGAGCAATTCGGCGGTACGTCCACCCGGCGTCCCGCATGCGCTCTATACGCCCTCGCTCAAAGTCCGTCAACTGCACATACGGTTCACGTCCACGCTGTCGCGGCATGCTACCAGTGTTAAAGACTGCGATGGAGCTCCGTATGCCACGGCAAACTGGCTGACACTGACGGCGGCGGTGCACAAATGCTGCGCAGCTAGCGCCATTCGATGGCCAACACCGCGGTTCCTGGTGTGTCCGCTGTGCCGTGCGTGTGATCATTGCTTGTACAGCCCTCTCGCAGTGTTCGGAGCAAGTATGGTGGGTCTGACACACCGGTGTCAATGTGTTCTTTTTTCCATTTCCAGGAGTGTATCAACAATTCAGAAAAGATAACGCAATTAATGCATTCTTTTGTTATCAACGATGAACGTATATATTTTGTAATAATTCTTTGAATATGACACTGTTGAACAAACAACTTAAAGTATTTTCAGAGTTTGTCATTTATTGAGATGGAAGTACCAGGAAGCAGGGAAGCAGTCTTTTTATTTTTCGCCAAGATAACAGTCAACTGTATGTCTGTTGAGGTAATAGTGATTTACGCGAGTTGACTGCTGTCTTTAATGGTTTCCTGGAAAAAAGAGAACATTATGTCTCTAAACTTACCTGCATATGCGTTAAAGGATGATAGAGAGTGTATGGAGTGATCGGTTGAGGTGGAGCTGTAACGAGGTAGGGTTTAATGGTAGACTGGTGATGCTTTCTAGAGAGAGATCGGGACATGTTGCTGCAGGTCATTTTACCATTTTCTTCCGTTGATTTGTCGGGTGCATCAGTTGTGTGACATAACCTGCGTTCGACTCGCATGCGACTGCGTGTTCTGTGTGTGGCGTAGAACACTGTCTACTTGCGATCGTTAACAGCAAACCTCTCGGTCATCAGTGGACTTCCATCCTGTTTCTACACATTCCCCTAGAAGAACGAAGATTTATGCGACATACTTCATTCCCCTGCCTCATCCTGAGCATAAAATCGAATCTTCAGTTTCATACCTACGGTGATTCTAAGTTAGCAACAGGTGTTTGTAAGGTACTACAATCCCCACGTATACATCTGCTTGACAAATTTCCTGTTTAAGGATTTAGCGGCGGCATTACGTGTAATTTCACATCTCCGACGCCGCTGCTATGCGTACGTCTCCTTCTTTGTAAGACGCACTCTCCGTTACTAGCGAACATTTTTATACAGGACTGATGAGCGTGTAGTATAATTTCGGAACCGTGATCGGATGTGAGCAGTGGGGGCCAAACACGTCTGGAAAGCTATATTGTACATGTATCACAAGGAATCGACGTTTTAAGGAAGTAGTTTTTCATTTTACAGTTTGTCACCGCAGTTCATCGTAGAGAAACCTGCAAGGAGAATGTATGTCATGTGCTGGAAATATGTTTCCTGTATTGGGATAGTAACAGTGTTGCATTCCATACGACTAATAAATATGTCGGAAACCGCAACGGTCTAACACTATAGCCTGTTTTAAGTGCAGAAGCTTGTATCCTTAGGAGTGCATGTGTTTACGTTCTCTCTTACCAATACCTTCTTAGTAATGATGCCAGACACTAGAACAGTACTTTAGAACTGATAGCGCAGTTGATTTTCACAAAATGCAGCAAACTCTATCCGTCTGGAGCTCCATCATGCAGAAAAACCACCCGTTTCTTCTTCTTAACCGTCACCACAACAGATTCATATCTACTATACACCGATAAGGGATGCTAACTTTCTCGACATTCGCGCATGTGGAGAAATCTTGTGCTCTTGGATGAGTGCGGGACAGCAGTTACAGCCTCGGTTCGCACTGTTCCTACACGAAACGTGAAATGTAACAGTCTACTACTGGTCAGCTGCAGACTGAATCGATGTCAATGTTGCACGGAGAGTTCGTCACTGACAATGCGAGATCTTTCGGTCTCTAACTGTATCCTAGGAATGCGACAATGCCCTGTGACTCCCATCCACAGAGAGAAATATTGTAAACTACGCACTATGATCGAAGTGCTAGAGATATGTTTGTTGCTACCTAGCATACATTGGTGTGTATGTTCGAGAATTAACAACGAATGAGCGTACTGGTCTGTCATCTATTTACATTCGCGATGATACTGGCAAAGTAGTGGAGGGGCTGTTTAGCGATTACACAGAAACTGGTAAGCATGGAGCCGCGTCATTAGTTGGTGTTGAAATTACGATAAAACTGCTAAAATTGATCAGACTATCAACTGTGATGCTTATAAGCACATCGACAGTGTCTGTTCCACCTCAATCGCCCACTGATATGCTGGGTATTACCACATAATGATTGACTGACATAGCTGTTTGAGATGAAGAAAGAGTCTTGGTGGAGTGGGCAACACCTTCTGGGGATGGCCAATGCCGAAACTGTGCTCGCGTGCATGGCAGCAATATGAGGCATCAATCAGACGGAACCCGGAACCATCAGATATCCTGTCACTGTGAATGATGAGTTTAAATGTAGAGCTCGTCAGCCACCTTTGGACAGCAGTTTGGAAACGCTCCACAATGCCTCAGAACTCTTCTGGTTTCCTTATGTTGTGACTGTCTTTTATTTCAATCACCCAGTGAGTGTGTGTGTGTGTGTGTGTGTTGTGGGATCAGCAGAACCAACATCATTTACACTGCGCGATGTCTAGTTTTCTGGGGGAGCCAAAGAATAAAAAAGTGTTAATGATAGTTTAGAACCTGACACAGACATCGAAGTTGTGGCAGAAAAAAAAACAAAATGTATGGCAGTGTACAAAGCGTGTCATTGCAGAAAAAGCGGTGTATTGATCAACGAAACAGGGACTCTCTCTTGCAACTGATAAGCTGCAGGAGATGCTCCTCGCACAGTACAGGCGATGAACCTGTACACTGGTCTGTGCAAGCGACATCAATCAGTGGTCGCCTGCTCCAGCGGATCAATACCTGTATATTTAATAGGATCGCTGCATATGCTCGATGCTGGCATGCAGACTGTATTTGTATTCGATATATCAGAAGAGAGAGATGCATAAAAGTCTATCGGATGAAATTAGCAGAGCTTTTATAGTTCATAATTTTTCTCTGTTGGATGGTACAGAATAACGATGATGAAATGTTTCGGTGATAGACACGGATGGACCCTGAGGGATGCATATCTGGTTCGGACTGCAGTACCTGTATGGCGTTGAGTCTTCCTAATTTTCCCGATAAGAAACACCACCGTAGCTGTTCACACTGTCTTTTATACTACGTCATGTTGCAGTAGCAGGTTTCCTTTGGTGCTAACCTTACACATCATACGCAGGTGGCGGAGCTACGACAACATGTTCCCATTTCCACCGAGTGGACAAAACACAGTCCTATAGCATTAACTCAGCTCACTCTGTTTCTGCACAGTTTGCAGAATGTGGTAGATGTAGCTCTCTCGGACTTCTGGGTAAAATTGATCTCGCTGTCAACTGTGGTGTGTATTGCAGTAAATTATTTGATATCAATTGTGTCTTTCCCATCCCGACCGTCCACTAGGTACGCTGATGATTACCGCATAGTGATTGACTGATACCACTCGGTTGGATTAGAGGGGGCCTTGGCGGAACACCAGATATCTGCTACTTGTCACTGTGGCACATGAGATTAAATATGGAGGTCATCACCTACATACATGTGTTTGGTAGCGTTCCTCAATGCTACAAACTGGTCCTATTTCCATATGCTGAGATGCCTTCCACGTATTTTTATTTTTCACCAATAATGTGACACTTTATTGTATGATGATACAGAGCTTGGATCAAATACATAATTTTAAGAGCATACAGTGTAAGAAATGACAGGCAAAATACATGTACAGAATCAAATGTTCAAAGTATTATGCTAAATTATCTACACATGACACAAGTTCATAGACTGCTAAGTCTAATCTGTTGATCCAGTTGAGCCCTTCAGGTGATGATGGTGGATGTCATTTGTTGATCCCCCAAAGGCTCGTTTAGGGCATTCACCAACAATGTGATTAGTTGTTTGCAGGGCAGCTCCATAGTCACAATCTGGAGATGTTGCCCAGCCCATTTGTGCTTTAGATATCCGCAGTTCCCTTGTCCTGTTCGGATGCAGTTGATAGTCCTCCACTGGTGTCTGGGGAGTGTGTAACCTGGAACTCGCATGGAAGGCTTTTCAACCAGATGACCGTTGACCACTGACTTCTCCATACTTCGTTGATGTTGGAGTTGGAGGCTTCAAGATGTCGTGCAGTTTGCCAGGGTGGTTTTCTTGACTTCAGACGCCGATGTTCTGCTGTCAATATATCGCTGTTTACGGGTAGCTGGCAGTTCTTCTGAATGTTTCTGCAGGTCTTCAGGAGAGCATCTCATCTTCGTAGCGCTGGAGAATGGATGTTACTTAAAACTGGTAACCATGTATTTTGAGTGCTACGTATGCAGCCTGTAATATATGTCACATTGTCTGGTTGAGTTGCGCACCTATCTTGCTACAGTGGGCACTGTTCATCCAAGTTGTACAACAGTATTCAGCGACAGAGTATGACAGTGCCAAAGCAGCTGATCTTAGGGTTCGAGCGCTGCAACCCCAGGAGGTACCAGCAAGCTTCTCAATGCTATTTTTACGGGTTTTCACTTTTGCGGCCACGTTGGAGAGATGTTGTCGGAATGTTAGGGACCTATCGAGTGTCCCACGGTGCTCAGAGCAATTTGAACAACTTTTTTTGAACCTATCAAGTGTTATTCTGAGGTACTTCGCTGTGCTGCAGTACTTCAAGGTTTGGCTTCGGAGTTTAACTTCTGGTTTCTAGTCAGAGTGTCTCTTCCGTAGGTGGAATGCTGAAGTGACAGTTTTCTGAGTGTTTGGGCGGAGGCACCATTTCCTGAAGTATGCGTCCAGGATTTCCATGTCGGCAGTTAATGTGCGTTCAGCAGTGGTGAAACTGGAGCTCTGGGTTACCAAACAGATGTCATCAGCATATATATGAATTTCCTTGAGGTTGTGGCTGACACGTCATAAACGTGTAAGTTGAAAAGAGAGGGGCCAATACAGATCCTTGAGGTAGTTCGTCACTTCCTTTGAAGACTTTGCTTCTGTCGTTATCTGAGTAAATCTGGAAAAGTCTGTTGTTAAGTAGGTTTGTGAGTTCCTGACACTGAATGATGCTCACAAATTTTAAGAGAAGGCACTCTCGCCATACAGTGTCTTATGCGGCGCATAGAACCAAGAAAGCAGCTATGCTCACGCATTTCTTCTCATATCAATTTTTAATATGGGTTGTTAATGCAAACACTTGGTCATTATAAGTTTTACCAGCCCCGAATCCACCTTACTCTATGGGTATTTGTTTATTAATCGTTTCATAGGTCTTGTTGTAGATTGTAAGTAACGCTTAACACGGCACTTGCCCGCGAGAGGCAAAGGTCCCGAGTTCGAGTCTCGGTCGGGCACACAGTTTTAATCTGCCAGGAAGTTTCATATCAGCGCACACTCCGCTGCAGAGTGAAAATATCATTCTGGAAACATCCCCCAGGCTGTGGCAAAGCCATGTCTCCGCAATATCCTTTCTTTCAGGAGTGCTAGTTCTGCAAGGTTCGCAGGAGAGCTTCTGTAAAATTTGGAAGGTAGGAGACGAGGTACTGGCAGAAGTAAAGCTGTGTGTACCGGGCGTGAGTCGTGCTTCGGTAGCTCAGTTGGTAGAGCACTTGCCCGCGAAAGGCAAAGGTCCCGAGTTCGAGTCTCGGTCGGGCACACAGTTTTAATCTGCCAGGAAGTTTCAACTTTCTAGTTTCTTTGGGCCTTTGTTCGGTTTAAGAGTTGCTATTAGCTTGCTTTTCTTAAATAACGGTGGGAGATTTTCAGTCGGGAGAATGTCTGAAAAGAAGTTAGAAAGCCATTTGATTGTTGCTGGTCCATAGTGTAAGAGAAATTCAGGGTACATCCCATCGAATCCATCTGTCTTACCATCTGTCTTGTGATGGCATCTCTTGCTTCCTCTTGATTGAATGGATTGGAAAATTTAGAGGAACTTGGGGCTACTCGTTTCTTGGCGTTGAGCTGGGTTTTTATGTCCCTTCTTGTCTGCTTATCCTTTGAGATTAGGTGTTAGGCAAAATCATTCAGCTTGATGGCAGTTTTAAGTCCCACCAGTGCTCAGTTGGTTGCATCCAGTTTTCTGATAACAGACCTAGCTTGTCGACTTGCATGTGTGCGGTCGAATGATTCTGCGGTTTCATGCCAAATTTTCTTCCTAGTCTCATCAAGTGACTGCAGAAGATTCGTAGCTTTGCTAACAGTTGGATTTTCTTCATGTTCTTCAAGCAATTTTTTACTGTCCTCAACCCAACCAGGTGAATATTCTTTACGATAGGCTCTAGGGATAAATCGTCTGGCTGCTCCTTTAATTATGCCTATAAACCGACTGTAGTTACTGTGTATTGGCTTGATCTATCTGATATTGTTATCTGTTTGTTTTCTGAATTCAGTCCAGTTAGCGTTCATGAAATTACACGTTGGTTTCTGATGCGACTGCACAAGGGGTACAAATATTCCAGTCTCTAGAATGATAGGTCTGTGCTGACTGTGGGGGAAATCTTTAAGTATTGAGCCGCGTATCTGGGTATGGGTGCTGTGAAGCTGAGTTGTGAAGCACAGATAAGGTGTATATCCTCTGTTCCAACGTCCTGAATGAAAGGTAAGTGGATCCTTAGCATCGACAACTACTTCCAAGTTTTCGATTTCCATCCATTCACAAAGAGCTTCACCGTTACTGTCGTTTTCACAATATCGCGTCCGTGACATACCCTAAGCCACACGTGCCTCCTGGTTGGTACTAAACGAGTAACAACAGGATGAGACCGAACTGCCCGAAAAGGACTCCCGGTCATAGAATGCAGAGCAAACAACCAAAAAGTCCTTCTCAGGACGCACAAGTTCGTAGATTTTATTAGTACTACCCCACGCGCTTTGTGAACGGCTCCTTCCAGCGATGGTCAGCATCGGAACAGTAATCATGTACATGACTGCAAAACGAAGGAACAATGCTTTCCGAAATGGAACACCGAGACATCTGCTACCCTGTTGATGAGGAAGATGAGATTAACTGTACAGGTCATCACCTTCGAAAAGCTGTTGGAAGTGCTCTACAATACCGCAAACTCTTCCAGTTTCCATGTGTTGCGATGTCTTCCACATTTTTGTCAATGAGACACATCGCCTCTGTATTTCATTTCTACCAGCCTGTGTTGTGGTAGCTGTACAGTTTACGCCATCCGATGTTCAGCTTTCTATGAGAGCCAGAGGATCGAAACAGGTTAATGTCAGTTTAGCAGCAGCTGACACCGATCTCTAAGTCATGGTAGAAAAAAAACAAAGTGTATGGCGCTGTACAGTGATTGGGTGTGTTACAACCGAAAAAACAACGTGTAGTTACTGCTTTTGAAGGAAGAATACAGGAAACCTCTCGTGTGATTAATAGTCTATTGGATATGGTCATCCTATAGGACAGACGATGAAACTTTACACCGGTCTGTGGAAGCGACTTCGATCACAACCAAAATGAAGGCGGACTGTCTGAAAACCAGCGATGGAGTTTTTGCTGTATGGGATCCTTAGCAGATAGGTTCGAAAAAGGTGACCCATTTCGAGATATGAGACTGGCACGAATACGATTCACCAGTGGCTGTAATCATTAAAAGACGTCTCTACCGGATCCAACGCAAATACGTGGTAAATGAATAGACTTGATTCCAAATCGCATATAACATTTCTACCAGAAAGTGTAACACTATCAGAAACTCGTGCGTATGCCTGTAGACTCAAGACCAGTTTTTATGCAGGGTGATGGTAACATAATCCTTACGATCGTGTTTTTAATAGCGCGATCCTTACGCGAAATGTATGGTGTGGGTTGCAGAATCCCTCACTGGTCAGTTTCAGATTTCATTTCTCAATAGTGTTCCTCGATACTGAATTAGACAATGTAAACTATTCATACAATGGCGAACATCCGCCAGGTAGAGGACGTATTTACTATGTCAGACAATGTAGAGGACGGCAGTGACGATACATTGGAGAAGCCTATCGCTACGGCAGTCACAGACATCCACACGATCATTTTCAACGCGAATCAAATTGCCAACGACATAATCACATACCATTTAATTCAGACAGAAACATGAGTAATGATGTAAAGCGGCAGTCACATCGGCAAACATACAGTCATCCACACCACACAGGGAATAATTATGTAGAGAGGAATAACTATCTGCACGGATACCGACAGCAAACATACCATCCAAATCATCTGTTACAGACATTACTATAACGAACGAACATAGAGATAACGACAGGAACAGGAACGAAGGACAAAGGACAGGCCAATTGGAACAGATGAAATTACAGGAATGAAAAAAAAAATTATTTAAACAATTCAGTCAGAAGGTTTCATCCACGACAAGAGAACTTAGACATTTCGCCACCGCAACGCTCAGTTCAAATTGTCGAGGTTCGTCCATCGGATCCCCCACATGTTAACGGTCAGAGCCGCGACAGCATGGGACAACATTGACTGCAAAAACAGCCTCCGGAAGATGCGCTCGCACTGTCAATAGAGAATATTTCGCATTTCAAGAACGTTGTCACAAATATGATCATTCTGGAAGACGTCAGGGACACGTTACTAGAAGAGAAAGAAGAAACTAAAGGAAGCATTGCTCACCCTGTTGTTAACATACATACATGAAAAATTACTTTATCTGCAGTTTTGGGTTCAGGCTCTCCTATCTCAGTAATTAGTGATACTGCTTCAGTAGATGTAACGAAATTCAAACTTGCCCAACACTACGTTTACGGAATACGAAAGTAAGAGGAGCTACTTCAGGAAGAAGAGTAGAGGTTAAAAAAGAAAAACATTTAGAATTTACTACACAAGCCCCCTCCCCCCCTCCCCTATTTTCTAAAAGGTTCACAATCGTTCCGCTACTTACAACCGAAATCCTGCTTGGCATGGGTAAACATAAAGTTGTAGCTGGTTTCAACATTTCTTACATTTCTCTACGAAATAACGACACTATGGTTACATTATAATTATGTCGATCGCTGGATCACGAAAGAAGAAAAAGATATTAAAGACTTTGCTTTTTGACTTCACACCGAGAAATAAAGTGATATTCATCTCATTACACTAACGTAGAAATTTTCCACATCAACGATGACGACGAACCAGACATAAATCTTTTTCAGGTAATACAGTGCAACAGAAAAAGTTGAAGAAGCTATAGATAGTGAAAAGCAACAGTTACACCGTGTATTACAATCTCAGTCTCACGTTTCCGATAACATTTTAGGTACAATTCGAGAATTTGTCTGTGAATTTCAGTTAAAACCACATCATGAATTACCGCAATGTAATGTTTCGCTCGTGAACGAAAAAAAAAAGTCCAATAAGAGATTGAGTTTGTGCTACAACAAGATATCGTCGAACCTGCAATCACCTCTTATAACAGCTCACTTCATGTTCTTGAGAAGAAGCATAGTTCGATCAAACAAGAGTTGGATTCCCGACAAGCAAACACAATTTCTGTTACAGAAACTGACAGACCGTAACAAATGAACGTATTACTACAAAAATTTCGTGGTATGACCGTATTATCCACCCCTGATTACAAATCGTGTTTTTTTACGTATTGAATTGCAAAAAAAAAACTGTCGTAAATACAGAGCATTCTTATGTTTTGGAGACTGCTACCAATTTTGAAACTTATTCTAATATTCCTCCAGCTGCATTCATTAGAGGTTTGAATACGATTCTTACAAACTAAATAAAAAACAAAATCACATCTTGCGTCAACGATATTCTCGTTGCAGAGAAAACTTGGTATGACCTTAATTCCACTCTGAAATTATTGTTAGGAACCTTTTCAGATAATGACATCACTGTCACTCTTTGCAAATCTGAGTTTGTAAAATCTTACATTAAATTTTTAGGAGCTATCATTTCTGGCACAGGCGTTCTACCAGATCCAGAGACATTACAGGCACTTCTTGACATTCGAACTCACACAACAAAATATAAAGTTAGAAAATTTCCTGATCTCAATTTTTTTGTCGTTTCATTGATTGCAAAGCTCTTAACACTGCACGATTATGCCAATTAATGGGTCAAAACACAGTTTCAGATTGTGATAAACAAGTTGAAACAGAATCATACAGTATAAAACATGCATTAATTAATGTAGCTTTACTTTTTCATCCTGATCTTTCTTGTGGTTTCTGCATTGTCACAGATTCTTGTAAGACTGCACTTGGTGTACACTTTCAGAGAGTTGAAGAGAATAATGTTATGGTACAAGGGAGCATTGCTTTCGCTAGAGGTGTTTCCCTTCAGAACGTAATTATTCAGTCAGAGAACTTGAGGTATTAACAGTCGTTTGGGCTTTTACAAAATTCCGCAACTTTTTATTTGGATGTAGCACTGAAGTCTGTACTGATCACTGTGCAATGCAATTTTCAATGACTGCAAAACTGTTCCATTTGTTTGGTTGATTGGACGCTGTTGGTGCAAGAATTTTGGTTTAGTGTAATATATATTCCTGGTTCACAGACCATAGTTGCTTTCACGATCGACTGGTGGAACACAACATGATATAGCAGAGGAATTTTGTGAAAACGATTGAGCCTTTTATACATACAATAGGTATCTCTTTAAAATTTCACCTCATCCGCTCTAAGCGACAATGCAAAAGAACAAGACAAAGATCGTATTTGGAAATAAGTTAAAAACGTTTGTACAACAAGAATAATTCGACAGTGAGAAACTACTACTTGCTAGTGAGGAACAGCATACTTTTCAAACAACAGAATCCAAACAGTTCTACGCCCCCCCCCCCCCCCGGCCTCTCACCCCCCCCCCCTCACCCCCCCCCCCCCCCCCATGTGGTGCTGACCGCATTGCTATCCGTTCCGCCCCCGCCAGTCGGCCTACACCTTATTTGTTCGATTCTATCGTCACTCGACGCGACTGAATCGAGTTATCGAGTAGTTGTACTTTCCTATGTAGCACCCGCATCCGCGTCATCGTGTTTTATATGCTTCTGCCTGGCACATAGGTAGCTAATACACAGTTACGACAAATGTCGCGGCCATTCTAGTGATCTCGATACGAGAAGATATGGGAAACTATTGATGCGTGTATCTCCGATAAAAGTGACTTTCGAGAAGATTCCATTGTCAGTATATAGGCCCTCTATCGAATGCACTAGAAAGGGACGGAATTGACGATACAAGTTCCACACATAAATTGCTGGATGACGTCATCACTGCAAACTCGCCCTTATATTATTGTTATATTGTCCTACTGATGATGTAATTAACCAATTTTCCAGGAAGAATAGGTGCATAGAGTTCATTATTTAAGGAAGAGAACCACATTAGATGGCATTTTCTTGTATACATGTTTAATCAGTTTAAATAAAACTTTCTTAAACTTTGCATGTGACTTGATTATTCTTTATTGCGGTAAGAGTAAAGGTAGCTCAAGATATATTTAGCGCCCCTTTCTTGAGGTTTTCTGTAATCGCACTGAGTCAGACTTCTTCTTTCTTCAACATGGAAGAACGTATTTCTCTTGCTCTTACTAAATGTAAACTTTGTCAGAAAGCTAAATCACCCACAGTCTCACAGATTGCTCAAATTTTTCCTATTTTTCCATAAAATTGCGTCATCTAGCCGTAGCTGAACCCTACGGGCCAGTCCCAACGACAAAACAAGGGTTTTCTTACATTTTCGTTGTGTAGGGTTAACTTCCAAATTTAAACGTAGGCTTCTGTGGCCATTGTCACAGTCAGAAAAATTTTATTGACTGGAACTTCCAAATTTGTTTCTTTCACACCTTCACGAAAAGCATCAGCCAAAATCGTATCTACAGCCATTGTTAAGAATTTCGTACGAGAAATGGGTCATCTAGACAAAGCAGTTTCGGACAATGGACCATAATTTCGAGCTTTTCTTTGGATTAGCAGTTTGAAAAGTAGAAAAAATAAACCTATATTTATTTCCTGGTACCACGCACAATCAAATCCCGTAAAACATATAATGAAGGAATTAAATAAATTACGTAGACAGTACTGTCACAGGAAATATACTGAATGGGATAAATACATACACATTTTTCAGATAATCATGATTTCATTGCTAAACGAGTCCACATTGGTTTCTCCTCATTCATTGTTAAAAAAAAAAAACAAGTTGCCATCGGATCACATTAGAGAAATGATTCATTTTCCACAGCAGTAATGTTTACTATATCATGAATTCGTTGCCTTTAAAAATACAAAACGAGCAGCGGATGAAACGCACTCCCGCTATCACCTATACCACAGATGCAGAGGTAAGCGGCAGAAATTCATTCTCAGACCTTCTCACAGACGGCGGACCGCCAATCCCAATGCCGTTCGTGTAGAAACGTTGCAAACAAACAAAACTAGATGCTTATGCCACATTTACAACATTTAGGCACTTATCGACTGAGACAAGGTTTTTCAGGCATGTCAGACGAGCTAATTTTAGTGGGGAAGACAAGACAACCATATATGTTTTGTCACAGTCACTTCTTATGCCACTCCGTTTTGTTATTATGGAGGAACTGCTTCTTCTCAGACATCATTTGTCAGAAAGTGTTTCTTACTTGTATCTTTGTGAACGGTTTTTTATGTACACTTACTTTTTAGGCTTAGATATATGTCAGGAAGTCTTTACTGAAAGCATTTGTATGGAGTGTAGCCATGTACATATATGAAACGTGGACGATAAATAGTTTAAACAAGAAGAGAATAGAAGCTTTCGATATATGGTACTACAGAACAATGCCGAAGATTAGATGGGTCGATTATGTAACTAATGAGAGGCACAGAATAGAATTGGGGAGGAGAGGAATTTATGGCAAACTTGACTAGAAGAAGGATCGGTTGGTAGGGCACGTTCTGAGGTATCAAGAGATCACCAATTTAGTATTGGAGAGAAGCGTGGAGGGTAAAAGTCGTAGAGAGAAAACAAGGAATGAATACACTAAGAGATTCAGAAGGATGTAGGTTGCAGCAGTTACACGGAGATGAAGGAGCTCGCACAGGATAGAGTAACATGGACAGCTGCATCAAACCAGTCTCTTGACTGAGGACCACAACAAACAACAGAGTTTCGGAAGAATTTTCCTTTTATTACATCTATGACTATAAGAGAATGTTAGCTTTTGTACTATTTATTCACATCAGGTATTCATACGTATATATGTAGTTTTACTGTTGCAGAGACTAACCATACTTTTGTTAACAATGCCATTTTTTGTACCATTTTAACTGAAGACATCATCAAACTGGTATGCTGTCACTAATGAAGTTTTCTTTAAAAAAGGAGATACCATCTAGTATTTGGCAGTGACGGAAAGAATCACAGCTTTCTCTATCGCATGAGCCTGTGAAAAGGTACAGTGTTTACCTTGTTTAGAATGGCCGATGATGTAGGATGGTGTCACAGAGTAGGAAAGGGATGGCCCTTATGACGATTAATGTGTGGTAAATACGTTGAAATACAATAAAGCACTATTCTTTATATGTATAGGGGAATTTCCTTTACTTATACAATGATGTTTCTTTTCACAGCCTTGTTATTTATTCTACTAAGGTCGATGTGTAATATTCAGTAAACGAATGAGGAATAATATACTTTGGTGTTGTACTTCAGTAATAAATAATTTGGTTTTCTCTTTGCAAGGAAGATTTATATTAGACACATACAGATTGACGTGTAGGAAAGTAGTATGGTTTGCCTGAGGTGATAACTTTTCTTGTGATTTTATCTATGTTTGTTCTTACATCCTTTTTCTTCTTGGTAATTATAGCAAAGTAATAGTAACATAAGATGAATAAAATGTGGTAATACGACAGAAGGTAACTTAATCTTTTTCTTACAGGAGGGAAATACCGAAGAAATTTTAACGTATAACATCAGGTAAGCTGTAAAAAGAAAATTTTGGACATGTTAGCCCATAAGTAATGATACCTTTTGCATACAATTTTCTTCTTGTGGTCTTACCGTTAGATAGTGAAATGTTCGCATTTAAAGTTTGTAGTCATTCTATAACCATATTTGTACTTCTAAAATTCTATCTTATATGAGGTAGAAAAAGGACCTTAACGTTACTCTGATATCGTTAGTACGCACTTGCAAGGTTCAGAATTACATTTTTCTACATCTGTATTAAATATATGACTCACAACTGACTAACCTTAATAAGTATTGCATTCTTACATCAGGAACAATACGCCTTTTGTGCACAAAGCCTTTCTTTCCCAGAACTGATCCTGTTCGCTTTAGTAATAACTTGAAGTCCAACGTTCTACAGGAAGTAGTACTTTGAACAGTACAAATCGCTGATGTAGGTAACTTCACACATCACATTTGCACATACGCAAAAACGACTTGAACACTTTTTATGAGTCAGCGTAATTTTACCCAACAAAGGCAATTTTGCACTTGACTGAAGCCGCGATGTTTTACGGAATTTTGTACATACTTTTCTCTCCATATTTGTACATAAGGAATAATTTTGTCATAAGTCATTGTCAGGCAGAAGTTTTATATAAGTTCATGAATACGTAAGCAACATTTTCTTTGTTTCTGTGTTTTATCACACTGTCGCTCATAATTTGTCCATATATGGTACATTTTCTGTTCTTAAAATTTAACTTGGTTGTGAATAACTTGTTCACATATTATACCACGTTCTGTACCTTCCTTTTAACAATTTGGGACTTGATGTTTGGACACCAGCAGTGTGACCTAGCTATCAGGTACACTGTAAGCAAGTACCTTAACACACTTTTACCGAAAAGGCTGTCATGTTTGTGGCAGTGTTCTACGACAAGTTTAACACAGACATTTAGTGGACTGACAGAGAGTCCGTTTTTCACTGTTTGTCCACGCCATGCTGTGTAACTGATAAACATTCGAGCTGTCAGCGGAGATATAAAAACTGGTACCTCATCCTCTGACTCTGCTCTTAGCAAGGTTATGTAACATGTCTAGCAATTATTATGTGACGGTTGGTGAACAGGATCGATGATTTTCTACTTCACTTGGTAGCAATCTATGCTGCATAAATGACCGTCATTTGGGTTCTGAGTTGTCGGAGGGATGCACACTTGGATTGATTTTTTTAATATCTTCTGAACTTTCTGTTAGCTTACGCATCTATGGGGCAAGTTTGTACACGCTTGGGTTGTTTAGAAAATCAGCCTTATGCAAACACAATTTGTTTATTTTTGTATTTACCCAGACATGTTTCGACACCTATGTGTCATCTTATGTGTGTCAAATTTTGATTTTTCTGAAGTACAATATGAAATTTATGATAATTTAACTGTTGTAGGCCTAAGAATTACAATATGTACAAATTCGTTCTGTTTTGTTTAGACGCTCACCTTAAAATTACATCGCTAAGTGAACTGCATTATTATACACCGTTTTTGTGCTCTTTTTCGTCGTTTTTTTAAAGCTTGTGATCTGCCAGGAAGAAAATTAATACGCATTTATCAAGAACTGTTTCGGGTGTAGAGGTTATGTGCGTTTCTGTACCTACTTTTTTTTTTTTTTTTTGCCCTGTTGCGTGTCTGGTTTGTGTCTCGAGCAACGCTTCTTTGTCGATGTCAGTGGAGCACGTTTGGAACTCATTCTCGCACTGAATCTTCAGCGAAGGTTACTATGATGATAATGTGCTACATCCTTCCGTGATGTGCTATGAACTTCCATGTTCTGAACAGCACATTCCATAAAAATATAATCGATGTGCTGTGTGTGTCGTCTATGAACTTTAAGCAATGTCATGTCATTCAGCTTTACTGCATCATTTGTGTTGGTACACAGGGTGCTCCATTGATAATGACCGGGCCAAATATCTCACGAAATAAGCGTCAAACAAAAAAACTACAAAGAACAAAACTTGTCTAGCTTGAAGGGGGAAACCACATGGCGCTATGGTTGGCCAGCTAGATCGCGCTGCCATAGGTCAAGCGGATATCAACTGCGTTTTTTAAATAGGAACCCCAATTTTTTATTACATATTCGTGAAGTACGTTAAGAAATATGAATGTTTTAGTAGGACCACTTTTTTCGCTTTGTGAGAGATGGCGCTGTAATAGTCACAAACATAAGGCTCACAGTTTTAGACGAAGAGTTGCTAACAGGTAGGTTTTTTAAATTAACATACAGAACGTAGGTATGTTTGAACATTTTATTTCGGTTGTTCCATTGTGATACATGTACCTTTGTGAACTTATCATTTCTGAGAACGCATGCCAGCCGGAGAGGCCGAGAGGTTCTAGGAGCTACATTCGGGAACCGCTCGACCGCTACGGTCGCAGGTTTGAATCCTGCCTCGGGTATGGATGTGTATGATGTCCTTAGGTTAGATAGGTCTAAGTAGTTCTAAGTTCTATGGGACTGATGACCTCAGACGTTAAGTCTCATAGTGTTCAGAGCCATTCGAATCATTTTTTGAGAACGCATGGTGTTACAGCGAGATTACCGGCAAATACCACATTAATGCAATAAATGCTCAAAATGATGTCCGTCAACCTCAATGCATTTGGCAATACGTATAACGACATTCCTCTCAACAGCGAGTAGTTCGCCTTCCGTAATGTTCGCACATGCATTGACAATGCTCTCACGGATGTTGTCAGGCGTTCTCGGTGGATCAAGATAGCAAATATCCTTCAAATTTCCCCACAGAAAGAAATCCGGGAACGTCAGATCCGATGAACGTGCGGGCCATGATATGGTGCTTCGACGACCAATCCACCTGTCATGAAATATGCTATTTAATAGCGCTTCCACCGCACGCGAGATATGTGCCGGACATCCATCATGTTGGAAGTACATCGCCATTCAGTCATGCAGTGAAACGTCTTAATAACATCGGTAGAACATTACGTAGGAAATCAGCATACATTGCACCATTTAGATTGCCATCTATAAAATGGGGGCCAATTATCCTTCCTCCCATAATGCGCACCATACATTAACCCGCCAAGGTCGCTGATGTTCCACTTGTCGCAGCCAATCGTGCATATTATGCCGGTTTACGTTACCACTGTTGGTGAATGACGCTTCGTCGCTAAATAGAACGCGTGCAAAAAACCTGTCATCGTCCCGTAATTTCTCTTGTGTCCAGTGGCAGAACTGTACACGACGTTGAAAGTCGTCGCCATGCATTTCCTGGTGCATAGAAATATGGTACGGGTGCAATCGATGTTGACGTAGCATTCTCAACACCGACGTTTTTGATATTCCCGATTCTCGCGCAGTTTGTCTGCTACTGATGTGTGGATTATCCGCGACAGCAGCTAAAACACCTACTTGGGCATCATCATTTGCTGCACATCGTGGTTGACGTTTCACATGTGTCTGAACACTTCCTGTTTCCTTAAATAACGTAACTATCCGGCGAACGGTCCGGACACTTGGATGACGTCGTCCAGGATACCGAGCAGCATACATAGCACTCGCCCGTTGGGCATTTTGATCACAATAACCGTACATCAACCCGATATCGACCTTTTCCGCAATTGGTAAACGGTCCATTTTAACACGGGTAATGCATCACGAAGCAAATACCGTCCGCACTGGCGGAATGTTGCGTGATACCAAGTACACATACATTTGTGACTATTAGAGCGCCATCTGTCACAAAGCGAAAAAAATGGTCCAACTAAAACATTCATATTTCTTTACGTGCTACACGAATATGTAATTACAACTGGGGGTTCCCACTTTTAAAAAAAAAAATGCAGTTGATATCCGTTTGACAAATGGCAGCGCCAACTAGCGGGCCAACCATAGCGCCATCTGGTTTCCCCTTCAAGATAGATGAGTTTCGTTCTTTGTAGTTTTTTCGTTTGATGCTTATTTCGTGAGATATTTGGCCCGGTCACTATCAATGGGCCACCCTGTATATACTTGTAAACGTTTATGATTATAGATTTTGTAATTCAGGCGAAACAAATTAAATTAAAATATCACAAAGTTCAATATAATGTGCTACAAACCTAAATATCTTCAATATGTTACAACATTTGAAACATGTGGTAACATTGATACATCTTTATTCATTGTGTATCTTTCACAGTTATTCGTGTTATGAGAAGATTTTTTTGTATCAGTCTGTAACTTCATTCAAACAATTGTTTCATCTCACTTCCGCACGCAATAAAGATATCTTTTTCAAAACTTCTTGAGGAATTTCACAGACTAAGCCTTGTCTTCTAGGAAACTTACGCAGCAGATTTATAGCCAGAGAGAACAGAGGGCTGTAAAAGGGGTGCTGATGTTTGTTCACCATCAGCTCCCCTTGAATACAGAGACGGCAGTCGCACTTGCTTTGTTACTCAGAGAGCGCGCAATGTCGTCCGCGACACCGCCCGCCTGCAATAACATCTCTGCGTCGGCCGCTCCTCGCTGTTCGCAGGGATAGTCAGTCGCATAGTGTAATCGTGAAGTGAGCCACGGCCGCGATATCGGCGTGGCAAGAATGATGATAATTTATCTTTACTGAGGAAACTGATTTTATAATATGGTTTTTGATAGCCTTACTGCGAGAAAGATCTTTTGACTCATTTGATGAAGATTTCATGATAAGATAATAATTAATTTTCTTTGCTTTAACTAAGCGCGAGCTGCTGCGTGCACACCATTACATCAGTTTAGTATCCAATACAGAATGTTCCCCCTCTTCTTAATTAGGTAAAGTTAGCGACAGCTCAGGAACGATTGACTCAATCAATGCAACGTTTTGTAATCTGCGCCGGCCGATGTGGCCGTACGGTTCTAGGCGCCTCAGTTTGGAACCGCGTGACCGGTACGGTCGCAGGTTCGAATCCTGCCTCGGGCATCGATGTGTGTGATGTCCTTAGGTTAGTTATGTTTAAGTAGTTCTAAGTTCTAGGGGACTGATGACCACAGATGTTAAGTCCCTTAGTGCTCAGAGCCATTTGAACATTTTTTTTTGTAATCTGCGATGAACACAAGTATTTGGAAATAATTCTTTGAACATGACACAGTTGAACAAAAAATTTTAAAGTATTTTCAGAGTTTGTCATTT
This sequence comes from Schistocerca gregaria, assembly GCF_023897955.1. NCBI lineage: Eukaryota > Metazoa > Arthropoda > Insecta > Orthoptera > Acrididae > Schistocerca > Schistocerca gregaria. The sequence goes on from NC_064926.1 coordinate 562,021,351, forward strand.
CTTTGCAATTCTTGATGGAAATGGAAACGCCGTGTGGGTAGGGCCTCCCGTCGGGTAAACCGTTCGCCAGGTGCAAGCCTTTTGATTTGAAGCCACGTTTCTATGGGGATCAAATGATGACGACAACACACCCAGCCCCCGCCTTCCCCCCCCCCCCCCCCCCCCCACCCCCACCCTCCCATCGGGAATCGGACCTGGGCCGTTAGGTATGACATTCCGCCGCGCTGACCTCTCAGCTACCAGGGGCGGACAATTCTTGATTATTAGGGAGAATGGTTTTGTAAAATAACTTACCAGTATTCTTGTAAACTTATCAGCCATAAAGTAATTTACCACGTCATCATCCATTTTCCAATCTTTGTCATTCACTAGATAAGGTGTGACAATTGCAATTTAAAATGTAGACGCATTACGTGGAATCACTGCACAAGGTGTTCACCTTTAGTTAGTTTGCTGCCCAGTAAACGACACACGCATTTTCAATAGTTTTTCAACAGCAGCATCAGTAGCAGTTTCAGAGAACAATTGCCCGAGCGTTATTCATAGGCACAGGTAAACCAACAGAGAAAAATAAAAAAAATTACATTTCAGATTTCAAGGAACTTCCTTTCAAACGAGCAGAAATCAGTAAAGGTTTTGTCAGGCTTCGTGTGTGAGAAGTAAAGAAGTATGAAACATAGAGTCACGATCTTGAGGGGAACTTAAGTAGAATCTGGTTTTCTCATTTAGGTGACCGAGTACACTTTCTTGGAAATCACGCAGTCAGATTAATTTCTGTTTCGGTTCGTTGTTTGCTGTTTCAAAAGACATGATTGTTGAGAGCACATATTTCAAAAGGAAGGACAATCATAAAGCAACTTGGGTCTCTCCGGATGGACACGCCCGAAACCAAATTGATCACGTTCTTGTAGATCGGAGATGGCACACTAGTATAGAAAATGTTAGGACTTTCAGGGGAGCAGACTGCGATTCTGATCATTTTCTTGTAGTTGCCAAAGTTCGCCAACGGCTATCTACAGCAACATCAAGGTGTCACATTGCAGAACTTGTTAGGTTCGACACTGACAAGCTAAATGATGAAAACTTTAGAAGAAGGTAGATGATAGAAAGTTCAAATAGTTTTGATGCTCTCAGGTAACACGAAGATAAAGACGAGGATGTAAATAAACAGTGGATCACTGTGAGGAATAATATCAAAGAGGCAGCAAAGGTCACAATAGGTACAATTAAGAAGAACAAGAGGAAACCGTGCTTTGATGAGGAATGCAAGAAATTGGCAGAGGAAAGGAGAAAAGCGCGATTAGATTGGGATAGAATGGGAGACAGAAAACGAGAGTAGTTCTTGAACATGAGAAGGGAAGTTGGTCGTAGGCTACGGGCAAAGAGGGATTATTTGAACGATCAAATTAAAAAAATGGAAACAAACAGTAAAATAAAAAACATTATGGAACTTTACCTAGTCATAAATCGGCATAGGAAGGGGTTCAAGGCTAGGACAAATGCACTTCGAGGGGATGCCGGGGGAATACTGACAGACCGTAGTAAATGTAGGGCGTATTTTGAGCATCTATTAAATGTACACCAGGAAGCAGGAAATGAGCAGGCGTACGAAATACATACAGCAGAACCCCAGATACTTGAGCCAACGTTAAAGGAAGAAAGAGATGCAATCAACAAATTGAAAAACCATAAAACACCAGGATCAGATTGCAATACTGCAGAATTAGCTAAAAATGGGGGACAGAAATTGGTGGAAGTAGTTCACAAAGTGATAGCTTAAGTATGGAACTCAGAGATGATACCTGAAGCGTGGCAGGAGTCGATTCTGATCCCGATTCTTAGGAAGGGCGACAAAATCGATTGTCGTAATTATAGAGGGATATCGCTATTACCAGTATGTTCCAAAATTTTCTCAAATATTCTGCTAAGCGGGCTTACACCATATGCAGATGAAATTGTGGGGGATTACCAAGCTGGCTTTCGGAGGAACAGATCAACTATAGACCAAATATTCACCCTGCGTCAAATTTTGGAAAAGAAATGGGAATACAATAAACCAGTCCATAATCTTTTCATAGATTTTACAAAAGCATATGATTCAGTATTTCAATCAAAACTACATAATTCTTTTGGAACTCGGAATACCAAAGAAATATGTTAGACTTATAGAAGCGAGTTTGAGAAACACAAAAGGTAGAGTACGCGTGGGGAAACTGGAGTCAGATGAATTTGTAATAAAGAACGGACTTAAGCAGGGAGATGCCCTGTCTCCGCTACTTTTTGGCTCTGAGCACTATAGGACTTAACATCTGAGGTCATCAGTCCCCTAGAACACTACTTAAACCTAACTAACCTAAGGACATCACACACATCCATGCCCGAGGCAGGATTCGAACCTACGACCGTAGCGGTCGCGCGGTTCCAGACTGTAGCGCCTAGAACCGCACGGCCACTCCGGCCGGCTGCACGGTATACTTTCCATGGCAGAAGGTGTATAATAGACGGGGGTTATGGAAGCTGAATGTTGCACTCCTCATGGAACAAACTGCCGGCAACTGATAACGGAGAAATTGAGGGAATGTGAGAGGCGCCTCCCGCCATATCCGTTCATTCTTAGGTGATGGCTCGAATGCGCCAAGTTCGCCTTGAGACGCACGCTGACCCGATTCGACAGCAAAACAGTGTGTTGTCGTCGCCATTCAATGGAGTACTATGTCACACTGCTAAGGGAGATCTCCGCCGAAGCATCGTCTCCTGCATGTCAGGTGGAATTACGGCGGATAGAGGCGAAGATCATCTCGCTCATTCATCGCCGACACGCTTGTATGTATGCGTTGTCTCGGGACTTGATCATATGTGAACCACCGTCCTTGTACCATATAATTCGCTAAAAAAAGAGATGATGGAGAACAATGATAAATGCCGTCGACATCCCGGATCGTCAACAACTGATGGCCCAAAAGGATATAACAGATGTCATTGTAGAACGCTATAGGCGGTTCTATGAAGCAGATAACCACAACGCCTCGCCAACTGATCACGTTCTCCATTCGCTGAAGGGGTTCTCGATAGACAGACTGGATCACGATGGATGGCACTGTTGACGCTCTACTCAAAGGGCCTTTCCCTCGGCCTTTATTTACATCGCCATGAATGACGATCAATGGACGTGAAGCAGGCCCGATTACTGTCTCCCGACCGGGACGGCAGGGATGCTCACTATTAGTGACTCTGTATGCCATCGCCCTCGAGCCATTGTTACGTGGACTCTAGTGCCGACTGGCGGGAATTGCGATGAGAGGCCACACCTTCATCTCCCATATGTACGCTGACGATGTGGTGTTTTTGGCGTCAACGGAAGACGAAGTGCAAGAGATGCTGGAATGGTTTGCTGGACATGGAACTGTTGCAGGCAGCCGAATGAATGTAATGAAGTCTGCAGCAATGGTAATAGGCAGGAGTCTCCTGGAAGGGAATGTGGCCCCATTCAGATTGCAAGATCCGCTTAAACGTTTGGAGACTGTCTTCACACGAGACCTCACGTGGATGGTGGTGATTAACTACACGCGCCTTCTTCAAGGGATACGCACAAGTGTCTGAGACAAACTAGTCTCGTTATTAAAAGTGATTCAAAGGGTTGCTTATATCAGCATTCACCTAGGTTTCAGACTATCCCATTTGGCCACTACTTTACCGATCCCGAAGATGATGACACAGGTTGATGGCGACCTTTGGTTATTCTGTGAGCGCGAATCAGATCCTAAATGTATGATACGATACATTCACCCTTCCCAGTGGCGACGGTGACCTAGGTCTCGTCAACGTCCAAGTCATAGCGGTAGCCCTGTATGTCAACGAGATGATAAAACTGTGGAACCCGACGTCGACACCATGGTAGAAGAGCTGGCTCCCCCATCCCGACTACCTCCCGTTGCAGTGGCGTACATCGTTTTCCCACCTCAAGAGGTTTTTCGTTGACTACAGTTACATCTACACCGATGTCCCAGGCACCAGGGCCCGTTCAGCGCGTGATGTTTACCGCCTGACGACGCAAGGACGTAACCGGAATGTGAAGGAACGCTGTCAAAGTGCATTAGCTTGGCCCGTGGTCTGGCGTTCACTACACCAACTCCTTCTCGAATCGGACTCCCGGACGACGTTGTATCTGGTGGTAAACAAAAAACATGTGACGTGCCAACGGCTCCGTGCAATTAATATGGCTGACTGTCTACTCTGCCGGCAGTGTTGTCTGCCTGACCTGGAATGCGGATCTTCTGCAGAGGTGTGCCAGTTGACAAGGAAAATGCTTGCCTCTATTCTTCGCAAGGCCGCGCACACAGTGGTCCCACAGTCACTTTTTTCCTAGACGTGACGTTTTCCCTGGCTCTAAGACTGCCGCTGTGACATGGATCAAAGGAATGTCGATATCTTATCTGTTCCATCATGGTGATAAGAGCATACTTGATTTTTGGGCTTTTCCACGGGAATGTTTTAGTCACCTTCAACACCACCCGCGCTATCGACAATGCTGTGCCAATTTTTTGAGCAGTGTTTTGTTGGACCCTCCCCGCAACTAGGCTGTGCCAGACATGAGAAGCTAACTTCATTGTGAGTGTCTAACTCTCAACACAGAACATGCGTTTTTCTTCGAGACGGCGTGCCCTGAACTCGGCTGCAGGACGAGGGGATTAACTTGTAACTAACCTCATATAGGCACGAGTGTGCAGCCTTTTTGTTTACCCCGCCGGAAGAGAGAGGTCTTTTCCTGTTTTTCATTATTGTAGACTGTGTTGTTGTTGTTTTTTACCAACGGAACCAACTGTGCAAGGCGACCGCTCGTGTCAAGCGGGAAATCCGGGTTCGAGTCTAGGTCCGTCACAAATTTTCGTACGTTTCTACAAAATCGCATAGCTGTTGCATAAACGCTTTCGCATTTTGTGAATACATTTCATAAAACATAATACTACTTATATTGACACTAAATTTTATTCTTCTACTGTTCTTTTAAAGAATACAACTTTATTAGCTTCATTTATGTTTACATTCTATTGTCATCGCCTACATCGCTGTCTGCATGCTTACCCTGGACTCCATGCCGTGTAGTGAAAAGTGTAATGAATGGTAATCAACAAGTTTGATATTTTCGGAGAAGAGCCACTTTTTTGACTTGCGTAGCATCTTTTGTTCCCCCCCTGAATTGTGATTTTAAATAGTGTACTTTTTCCGCATCAAGTTGTGATATTTTGTATCTTCTGCCCGAATTCTCCATAGCATGCTCTCCTTTTGTTCCTGTTTTTGTACTCTTAGGATCTTACGTCCCAAAGACATGAGAGGTCCTGTAAAGGTCCAATTATTTTCGATGTTGTCTGCATGACAGACAAGTACAAATTAACTTCAAAAACTGCGCAACACCGTCGTGTGTTCTCCGTTTCGACGGGGGACTGAGACTTGCGACTTTTGTATCGCGGCAGTCGCGGAACAAGTATAGCCCTGAAATTTGTCCCGCGACTCGCCTATGACAGCCGTCACCTCTGCTGTTATCATTTATCAGTCGTGGTTGAAACCTTATTTTCACTGCTGAATTATAAAACAATATCTCATGTATTTGAACGTGAAATCTAGAAGCCTTTGAAACAAATACGAGGGTCGGTCAAAAAGTAATGCCTCCCATTTTTTTTCTACTTAAAAAAATTGAGTTAAGTGAAAAATTTGAATTTGGCGCCATTCCTCAAACCTTCTTCTGCAATCCATTGCAGTAGTAACTTTCTGTGTCAACAGGTGGCAGCACAGCAGAAGTTTGTAAGATGGCCGACATCGATGTTCGTTTGAGACAGCGTTGTGTGATTGAATTCTTGAATGCAGAATGTGAAACGCCCATACGCATTCATGAAAGACTGAAGAAGGTGTATGGTGTTGTGACAGTGGATGTCAGCACTGTTAGACGATGGGTTCGTCGTTGTAAGGAAGCTGAAGGGCAAACACCGTTGACTGACGAAAAGCGGAGCGGCAGGCCGGTGAGTGCAGTGACTCCACACAACATTCAGCAAGTTGATGACATCATTCGTGGTGACCGTCGGGTGACTGCAGATGAAGTGTGTCGCATTATTTCTCTTAGTAAAGGCAGTGTGATCACGATTATTAAACAATTGGGGTACTCAAAAGTTTGTGCACGGTGGGTTCCAAGAATGTTAACCGATCAGAATAAAGAGCCAAGGAAAACAATAGCCTCCCAACACTTGCAGTGCTTCCGTTTGGAGGGAGATGAGTTTCTGAAAAAAATTGTAACCGGGGACGAAACATGGGTGCATTTTTTTGAACCAGAATCAAAGAGGCAGTCAATGGAGTGGCGTCACACAAGCTCGCCGAGGAAGAAAAAATTCAAAACTGTGCGATCGGCAGGGAAAGTTACGGCAACAGTTTTCTGGGATACAGAGGGTGTGATTCTGGTTGATTTTTTGGAGCAGGGATGCACAATAAATTCTGTTCAATACGTCACAACCCTCAAAAAACTTAAAGCACGTCTTCAGCGAGTTCGCCCAACAAAATCAATGGCAGATGTTCTTCTTTTGCATGACAATGCAAGTCCACACACCAATCGTCACACCTCTGACGAGATTGTCAAAATTGGATGGGAAGTTTTGCCTCATCCCCCATACAGCCCTGACCTGGCACCATCAGACTTCCATCTGTTCGGGCCACTAAAAGAAGCTCATCGTGGGATTCATTTTGAAGATGAGGAGGCCGTCAAAACATCCGTGCGTCAATGGCTTAGGAAGCAGAGCTGTGATTTTTACCGTGCTGGGATACATGCCCTTGTTCAAAGATGGACCAAAACTGTAGAGATGGGCGGAGATTACATTGAAAAATGACAAAATGATCCTCAATGTTGTGGTTTTCAGCCTATGTAATTGCATTTAAATTTCCTGACAATTAAACGTAGAAAAAAAATAGGAGGCATTACTTTTTGACTGACCCTCGTACATACATCACAATCTTTGAGAAAAGCCCCAAAATGGGGAATTGCATTTCATCGGTACCATTCGTCTTGCTGCAGATGGCTGCGCAGGACAAAACAAAAAGCAATTATTTTGATGATGTACATTTTCTATCTGTTTAAACATGGCCCCAAAAACATGAAAGCTCTTGAGCTAATTTTTCCTATCACTGGTCACTTCTTCCTTCCCTCAGACTGAGTATTTAGTCTACTGGGAAAAGGTCTCAGAACAAAGGTATCGTTGCTAACACAGAAGATTATCATGAAATATTTGCCAAACATCAGGCATTGAAATTGTTTGGAGACGAGTGATTGCATATAATTGGAGAGAAGAAGCAAAAGCTGTAATGTAATCAACCTAAAACTCGCATTTTTAGCTGACAAAGTGTAGAAGTTTGCTTCTAACATGGTCAGAACTTAGAAAATATATTCTTATCAAAGGTGAGTCGAATTACAACATCGATGTAGGAACTGCCCTTTCTATAACTAGGAAGTCTAAAGCATATCTGTATATTGCTGCTATATCGATTTCAATTGGCTGTAAAATCAGTCCTCAGAAAGTCAGCCATGTCGAAAAGCTGTTGACCAAACGTTACAGAGTAAAGTGGCAAGATATTCAGATGTTACGATGTTATAAAAACATCTTGAGAAGAATTCAACTCAATGTCAGAATGAAATAGTAAAAGCTGTGAATGTGAACATTTGAAAAACTTTAGTAACAAGGAATTTTGTTGTGACTGACAGTATTAAGTAGCATACCAGCATCACAAGAACATTGATCTGTACAAACTTTTACGATATCTGGGTGAAGTTTACATCGTAAAGTAAGAATATAATATCTCATTTTTTTGTTTTTTACTTTACATAACTAAGGGTTTCCTACTATGGGTGGTTTATCTGTACTGACTCAGTTTTGTTACTATCAAAAAAACGCCACAAAAACTGATTTTCTTAATACACTGTCAAGCACACTGACTTCAAAATTGCACAGATATGTTAAAAGCATCCGCCTTCATTTTCAAACTCGGACAAATCCTCACACGTTTAGCAAAGCCAGACAGTTCCTAAATTTATACTCAAATATCAGCTTCCTATTCACTCTGTATCAAAAAATGAACGGAAATTTTCCTTTTAATGGGTTATAAGAGTCACCAGACTAATATTCCATACATTGCACCATATAGATAACTATGTATTAATTTTTCCTCTCTCCTATAAGAAAGTGAAAAGAGGAGATGTCCATCTTTGATAATTAGAGTCTCATGTACAGTGACGAGAAATGGTCCTATAACACTCCCATGGGATATGCTGGATGTTACTTTTACAACCGAAGATTTCTGTCCGTATAGGTAGATGCGTTGCTTTCTGTTCGCTAGAAACTCTTCAACCCATTCACAAAGCTGATATGATATTGCGTACTCTCGTACTTTGTTCATTAGGCGACAGTGTAAGACTTTGTCGAACGACATCCGGACGTCAAGCAACACGCCATCAGCCCGAGCGCCGGCGTCTGGCACCTTACAGGTCTCCTCACCGAGTCCGAAATCGCGCCTGCGGTCTACTGGAGCCAACAGCGTTTGAGTGTCCAAATTACTGCTGTGGGAAGACTTCCCCTTGCTGTACGATAGTGTGTAAAGTTTTCAGCACCCACAGATTGGCTCTAAGCAGCCACGACGAGTTTGTTGCCCAGTCATCATTCTTATTGAGAACATGACTGAAAATTTTAATTGTCTCTTGCTGAAAAAGTCAGATATTTTGTCTGCAAACCTATAAAATTCCCGAGACTTCCTGTTCATCGAAATTCTGCCTCGAAAGACTGGCTCAAACTGTTGCTTGGAATGTCCTTTTATTGATATTCTGTGTCACTAGTTAGTGGCCTGCCTCCAATTAATTAAGTTTTCAGGTGCGTATAACGGTTGCGGTTCGATTACTCTATTGTACTGTTTAAGTTTTGCTTTCCACGAGATCTATTTTTTATTATTTCAGCTTAAAGCTATTCTCTAGGCTCTATGTGATTTAAAAATTCGTTCGTGGTTTCTCTCACGATTTAATTCTGAAGATTGTATCACTTGACCCTGGTGTCTGAATTTGTTGTTGTTGTTGTGGTCTTCAGTCCTGAGACTGGTTTGATGCAGCTCTCCATGCTACTCTATCCTGTGCAAGCTTCTTCATCTCCCAATACGTACTGCAGCCTACATCCTTCTGAATCTGTTTAGTGTATTCATCTCTTGGTCTCCCTCTACGATTTACACCCTCCCCGCTGCCCTCCAATACTAAATTGGTCACCCCTTGATGCCTCAGAACATGTCCTACCAACCGATCCCTTCTTCTTGTCAAGTTGTGCCACAAGCTCCTCTTCTCCCCAATCCTATTCAATACTTCCTCATTAGTTACGCGATCTACCCATCTAACCTTCAGCATTCTTCTGTAGCACCACATTTCAAAGGCTTCTATTCTCTTGTTGTCCAAACTATTTATCGTCCATGTTTCACTTCCATACATGGCTACACTCCATACAAATACTTTCAGATACGACTTCCTGACATTTAAATCTATACTCGATGTTAACAAATTTCTCTTCTTCAGAAACGCTTTCCTTGCCATTGCCAGCCTATATTTTATATCCTCTCTACATCGACCATCATAAGTTACTTTGCTCCCCAAATAGCAAAACTCCTTTACTACTTTAAGTGTCTCATTTCCTAATCTAATTCCCTCAGCATCGCCCGACTTATTTCGACTACATTCCATTATTCTCGTTTTGCTTTTGTTGATGTTCATCTTATATCCTCCTTTCAAGACACTGTCCATTCCGTTCAACTGCTCTTCCAAGTCCTTTGCTGTCTCTGACAGAATTACAATGTCATCGGTGAACCTTAAACTTTTATTTCTTCTCCATGGATTTTAATACCTACTCCGAATTTTTCTTTTGTTTCCTTTACTGCTTGCTCAATATACAGATTGAATAACATTGGGGAGAGGCTACAACCCTGTCTCACTCCCTTCCCAACCACTACTTCCCTCTCATGTCCCTCGACTCTTATAACTGCTATCTGGTTTCTGTACAAATTGTAAATAGTCTTTCGCTCCCTGTATTTTACCCCTGCCACCTTATAATTTGAAAGAGAGTATTCCAGTCTACATTATCAAAAGCTTTCTCTAAGTCTACAAATGCTAGAAACGTAGGTTTGCCTTTCCTTAATCTATCTTCTAAGATAAGTCTTATGGTCAGTATTGCTTCATGTGTTCCAACATTTATACGGAATCCAAACTGATCTTCCCCGACGTCGGCTTCTACTAGTTTTTCCATTCGTCTATACGGAATTCGCGTTAGTATTTTGCAGCTGAGACTCATTAAACTGATAGTTCGGTAATTTTCACATCTGTCAACACCTGCTTTCTTTGGGATTAGAATTATTATATCCTTCTTGAAGTCTGAGGGTATTTCGCCTCTCTCATAAATTTTGCACACCAGATGGTAGAGTTTTGTCAGGACTGGCTCTCCCAAGGCTGTCAGTTGTTCTAATGGAATGTTGTCTACTCCCGGGGCTTGTATCGATTTAGGTCTTTCAGTGCTATATCAAATTTTTCACGCAGTATCATATCTCCCATTTCATCTTCATCTACATCCTCTTCCATTTCCATAATATTGTCCTCAAGTACATCGCCGTTGTATAGTCCCTCTATATACTCCTTCCACCTTTGTGCTTTCCCTTCTTTGCTTAGAACTGGGTTTCCATCTGAGCCCTTGATATTCATACAAGTGGTTCTCTTTTCTCCAAAGGTCTCTTTAATTTTCTTGTAGGCAGTGTCTATCTTACCCCTAGTGAGATAAGCTTCTACATCCTTACATTTGTCCTCTAGCCATCCCTGCTTAGCCATTCTGCACTTACTGTCGATCTCATTTTTCAGACGTCTGTATTCCTGATTGCCTGCTTCATTTACTGAATTTTTATATTTTCTCCTTTCATCAATTAAATTCAGAATTTCTTCTGTCACCCAAGGATTTCTACTAGCCCTCGTCTTTTTACCTACTTGACCCTCTGGTGCCTTCACCACTTCATCCCTCAAAGTTATCCATTCTTCTTCTACTGTATTTCGTTCCCCATTCTAGTCAATCGTTCCTTTATGCTCTTCCTGAAACTCTCTACAACCTCTGGTTTAGTCAGTTTATCCAGGTCCCATCTCCTCAAATTCCCACCTTTTTTGCAGTTTATTCAGTTTTAATCTACAGTTCATAACCAATAGATTGTGGTCAGAGTCCACATCTGCCCCTGGAAATGTCTTACAATTTAAAACCTGGTTCCTAAATCTATGTCTTACCATTATATAATCTATCTGATATCTGCTAGTATCTCCAAGGTTCTTCCATGTATACAACCTACTTTCATGATTCTTGAACCAAGTGTTAGCTATGATTAAGTTATGCTCTGTGCAAAATTCTACCAGGCGGTTTCCTCTTTCATTTCTTAGCCCCAATCCATATTCACCTACTATGTTTCCTTCTCTCCCTTTTTCTACTCTCGAATTCCAATCACCCATGACTATTAAATTTTCGTCTCTCTTCACTACCTGAATAATATCTTTTGTCTCATCATACATTTCATCAATTTCTTCGTCATCTGCAGAACTAGTTGGCATATAAAATTGTACTGCTGTAGTAGGCGTGGGCTTCGTGACTATCTTGGCCACAATAATGCGCTCACTATGTTGTTTGTAGTAGCTTACCTGAACTCATATTTTTTTACTCATTATTAAACCTACTCCTGCATTACCCCTATTTGATTTTGTATTTATGATCCTGTATTCGCCTGACCAAAAGCCTTGGTCCTCCTGCCACCGAACGTCACTAATTCCCACTGTATATAACTTCAATCTATCCGTTTCCCTTTTTAAATTTTCTAACCTACCTGCCCGATTAAGGGATCTGACATTCCACCCTCCGATCCGTAGAACGCCAGTTTTCTTTCTCCTGATAACGACGTCCTCTTGGGTAGTCCCCGCCCGGAGATCCGAATGGGGGACTATTTTACCTCCGAAATATTTTACTCAAGAGGATGCCATCATCATTTATCCATACAGTAAAGCTGCATGCCCTCGGGAAAAATTACGGCCGTAGTTTCCCCATGCTTTCAGCCGTTCGCAGTACCACCACAGCAAGGCCGTTTTGGTTAGTGTTACAAGGCCAGATCAGTCAATCGTCCAGACTGATGCACCTGCAACTACTGAAAAGGCTGCTGCCCCTCTTCAGGAACCATACGTTTGTCTGGCCTCTTAACAGATACCCCGTTGTGGTTGCACCTACGGTACGGCTGTCTGTGTCGCTACGGCACGCAAGCCTCCCCACCAACGGCAAGGTCTATGGTTCATGGGGGGCCGGGGGGGGGGGGGGGGGGAATTTAGATTTCGGAAATATTTTTACGAACTGAGTTGCTATAGGATGTCCGTCTACATACTGAGGTTCTAATTCCACGAACTGAGTTTTTATGTATGGGATTCGCAGTCCAGTTTTAGCTGCACTTTCTTGGAGTTTTTCTGAGGAGTTAATCGCTTTTATTCTACTGTTTGAGAGAATCACTACGTCACCTGTAAATGCCAAATACTTTCCCTCAGATCGTGATTACTTTTTCCAACATAGGACTCAACCATAATGGGGACAGTCTGCCTACATGCAGGACTACTGATCTAATTTCAAATGGTCAAACATCTTACCTAAGATTCCAACTTTTCATGTCGTACCGGTTAATGCTTATTTGATCAGTTCTGTTGTGTTCATACTTAGAATTCTTGTATTATGTTGAAGAATGAATGTCTGCCAGTCAAATTATGAGCTGGTTTGAAACCTCTCCTCAGTTGTTTAATTTCTGTATAGCAAATGCAACAGAAACACTGGAAGATCACTCGCAAGGAGTCAAGATTATTTGTGAAAAAATTTTTTGCAGTAGATATGCGATGTGATTTTAATCTAGCCAGACTCATTAAACAACATGAATTATATGTTCAAATTTTTGACTAATGACTTGGACAACTATACGCTTAAGATAAACTATAACAGATCTAAAAGGACAGATAAACCGAACAGGAAAATGATTGCAAATATTGTTAGAACTACAACTCTAAAGCACCAAACGAATTCTCTCCCTAGGGTATCACAACAACTGATAATAGCAGAAGTCTGACGAATATTAAAAGAAGAATTACAATGACCAACCAAACCTCCAACAACGAAACCAGGCTCTTAAAGACTAACCACCTCAATAAAGAATTATGAAAAAAGATATGAAAGATTTACTTTGAATGTTTAGACCAGGGTTATGAAGAGCAGGCTCCGAGGAACCAAGAAAAGAGAAAAGATAGGTGCAAGAAACGTGAAGAAGAATCACAGAAAACTTTAGGGTGAGAGAAAACTGGGTGTGACGCTAACGTCCGAAATAAACGGAACAGTAACAGTAATTAACAATATTTGTTAAAATAAAATCTAAATATAGTGTACACATAATTAAGCATAATGATTTTATTAGTAAAAGTTTTAAGAAAAAAACTCACGAAGAAAATTAAGAGACAGACACAGAACATCCATACTGCAAAGTGTGGTCAGTAGAAGCATATACACCAGCTTTGACAGAAGATCATGAGCGATATAGCAGGTTGGCCACATCAGTGTATACTCTTGATAACATGTAACATTTAGTGAAATTTAAATCCATTATTACCATTCTAAGAAAAAAGAACAGTAAGAGTAGCTGATTGCAACTCACTCTTGCGTTAAATTCATACACAGTTCTATCAGACTGAAAAATTACTGCATTGGTTTTTTTGGATTGCCCTGACGCGATATTTATGTACCGAGTATCAAGAATAGCTAAATTATAATGGCCATTATTTGATGATTTTCGTAATAAACTACTGAGAAACTAATCCTATTTAACGAAGGAATGAGTAGCTTTTACCTGGCCAATGCATCCAGACAGGTAACTGTGTATTTCCATGACCAAAATAGTAGAAACGTGGTGCAGACAATACTTCTTTCAGATTCGTCTCATCGCAGCTGTTTTGCTCTCAAAAACATAATCATTGTGTAAGTAGGAGGAAATTAACATCGAATGAATAAATATGGCTGAAACAAAGAACTGTTTTGTAAATTTCGAAAATAGCATTTTTGGGCGTCGTTAAATAACAAACATGCTAGTGTAGACGGTATCGTCTAGAAAAAGACTAAAAGTTAATTGAGTTTTTCAAAGAAAAACTTGTTTCAATGAAAGTTCACTTATTTGTCAAACCTCCTTTTAATTTAATCGAATCGCTTTCCTCAATCTTCTTACTAAAATCATAGTTCTCCAGAATTTGTTGCTGTGCGTTTCGTACCGTGGCAAGAGTATCTATGGAATGGCATCAAGTAAACAAAAGACGTATCCATACAGAATGAGTGCGTAGATTATATCCATGTAACACGAGGTGAAAATTATTTCACAAAATGCGAAATATTTACAGAAATCGAATTTTATATTGGGTCCCTACTGCTTCGATACCATCCATGACGATATGCCCTGTTCGTTATAGCAATGTCATTTGCTTCCAATGTTTGCAGCCGTCATCTTTGGTCGCGAGGTGTGTTTACCTTAGTGTAAAGTGTGCTGTTTGTTCGGCCTGGTGTAGTTTTCTAGTGTGCCATCAGTTTTTCTTAATGCCGCAATCACTGAACCACTGCTCTCCTAAACACACAAGTCAAGACTACAGAAACGAGTTTTCGGGTATCCATCGAAACAAATCAGTGGTAAGTCGATCGTCTATTGTCCACTTATTTTAGCGACTGTCTGATTCGTGTTGCGATCAGTGAAATTCGTCTATGAAAATATTACGTTGTATTAGTGCCATATGACAAATTTTAGCTTGTTATTGTTTCAAATGTAGGTGTGTTGTTGCTCATGTCACGTGCAGGTTATAGTTGGTTACTGCGCGACACAAGCAAGTAAATACGCTCGCTTTCACTCAACAATTACCCTGATCTGTGTAGGACACAGTCTCGCTATAGCAGTGTTGAGGCGAAACTCAGATTTCTGTCTAGCAATAGGAATATGGACACTAGATGCTCGTGTTCTAGTTATTTCCGAAATAATCAACTTACAAGGTTGCAATGTTTTGTTCATTATTAAATTTTGTACGTCGATGAAGAATGAGCATTCTTGTACAGTGTGCAATTTGTTTCACTGTTCTTGCTTGAAGTGGGCACACATTGAAAATCGGAGTTCCGATCGTCTTGCGCAGAATCACCCCCGTTCGTCATTAAATTAATCAGACTTTATTTCGTATGTACTGTATAAATTAATACTTTTGTAAAGGACTAACCATGCTTTACTCATATTGAAGGGAATTCTTATAGCTTTGCGAGCAGATCTATTTGTTTTCTGATGAGTGACGAGTGAGAAAACAGCACGCAATTTATATACCATTTATTTGCACGACCCTGTTGCTCGTCTTGCTGACCCACTTTCCAGTTCTTATAGAACTGTGATAATGTGCAAACTATTCCAAGTCTTAGCAAAGGAGAAATGATTGAATTTTTAAAAAATAAAAAATTGTAAGAATAACTTGCCGCACAATTACTTGCACGGGTAATCGTGCAGATTCGTGTATCGTGACAACACGGGATGTAGAGGATGATTTTTCTTACGGCGAGAGAAAATTGAATCGGGGCTTTAGTAGTATCCGTAGTTTCATACTTCAGACGAAATGAATAGAATCGTGGAAATACAAAGAGGCTACTTAACATGCCAAGTATAGATAGATAAATGTTGTATGATGATGTAAGTACATTTTTTCTATCTAAGTCGAATCATAATTTATTGTTTATTAAGTGATTTATAAGCTACATTTCATGTTACACCATTTTTCTGCTCGCTGAGTTATTCAGCTCCCTTTGTACTTTTAAAATGGTGTTTTAAGCCTTTAAAGTTTACTTATAAGCTCTTATGTAGACAAGTTGTTACAATGTCTCCTGCTGTCGGATAAAAAAAATTCTCATTTACTTCACGCACTATATAATGTTCATCATAACATTTTTCCGTCTATATTTTGAATGTTAGGTAGGCTGTTTGTGTTTGTGGCTCCTAGATGGCGCTCTTGGTGTAGTCTTTAATGTTCACTTGCCCGCAATTGCTAACGCGGGCGCCTCAGCCTGATGATACCGTAGCTAGACGCGGGTGAGCAGCCCGCAGTGGCTTGCCTTCTGTGTACTCTATTTCGAAAATTTTGTGACCCAAACTTTATCGCTTGATATTTAGTTTTATACGTGACATGTAAGCACTGTATCCTTTTTGTACTCCTTGTCAGAACTTACACTTAAAATTTTTTTTCCTACAATTTCGTAATGACGTTATAGGCCAGTTTAGTTCTGATGAAAGCACTCATAGCAGTGCCAAAAGCTAGGTCAAAAAACTTCTTTTTCGGGACCGAGCGCTGTTATTGCTTTAATTTTACCTTGTTAATGGTCACTGATCACGCAGCTATGTTCAAAACTTTTAAGTTTTCCCATTTAGTTCAGTAAATAGGTTCTTCAGAGAAGTTGATTAAATACTCTTGTGTGTGAGTAAATTGATTCTACACTCCCGGAAATTGAAATAAGAACACCGCGAATTCATTGTCCCAGGAAGGGGAAACTTTATTGACACATTCCTGGGGTCAGATACATCACATGATCACACTGACAGAACCACAGGCACATAGACACAGGCAACAGAGCATGCACAATTTCGGCACTAGTACAGTGTATATCCACCTTTCGTAGCAATGCAGGCTGCTATTCTCCCATGGAGACGATCGTAGAGATGCTGGATGTAGTCCTGTGGAACGGCTTGCCATGCCATTTAAACCTGGCGCCTCAGTTGGACCAGCTTTCGTGCTGGACGTGCAGACCGCGTGAGACGACGCTTCATCCAGTCCCAAACATGCTCAATGGGGGACAGATCCGGAGATCTTGCTGGCCAAGGTAGTTGACTTACACCTTCTAGAGCACGTTGGGTGGCACGGGATACATGCGGACGTGCATTGTCCTGTTGGAACAGCAAGTTCCCTTGCCGGTCTAGGAATGGTAGAACGATGGGTTCGATGACGGTTTGGATGTACCGTGCACTATTCAGTGTCCCCTCGACGATCACCAGAGGTGTACGGCCAGTGTAGGAGATCGCTCCCCACACCATGATGTCGGGTGTTGGCCCTGTGTGCCTCGGTCGTATGCAGTCCTGACTGTGGCGCTCACCTGCTCGGCGCCAAACACGCATACGACCATCATTGGCACCGAGGCAGAAGCGACTCTCATCGCTGAAGAAGACACGTCTCCATTCGTCCCTCCATTCACGCCTGTCGCGACACCACTGGAGGCGGGCTGCACGATGTTGGGGCGTGAGCGGAAGACGGCCTAACGGTGTGCGGGACCGTAGCCCAGCTTCATGGAGACGGTTGCGAATGGTCCTCGCCGATACCCCAGGAGCAACAGTGTCCCTTATTTGCTGGGAAGTGGCGGTGCGGTCCCCTACGGCACTGCGTAGGATCCTACGGTCTTTGCGTGCATCCGTGCGTCGCTGCAGTCCGGTCCCAGGTCGACGGGCACGTGCACCTTTGCCGACCACTGGCGACAACATCGATGTACTGTGGAGACCTCACGCCCCACGTGTTGAGCAATTCGGCTGTACGTCCACCCGGCCTCCCGCATGCCCACTATACGCCCTCGCTCAAAGTCCGTCAACTGCACATACGGTTCACGTCCACGCTGTCGCGGCATGCTACCAGTGTTAAAGACTGCGATGGAGCTCCGTATGCCACGGCAAACTGGCTGACACTGACGGCGGCGGTGCACAAATGCTACGCAGCTAGCGCCATTCGACGGCCAACACCGCGGTTCCTGGTGTGTCCGCTGTGCCGTGCGTGTGATCATTGCTTGTACAGCCCTCTCGCAGTGTCCGGAGCATGTATGGTGGGTCTGACACACCGGTGTCAATGTGTTCTTTTTTCCATTTCCAGGAGTGTATTTTCCGTCTACGCCGCTAACTGAAGGCAGTTTTTTTTACTGCCATACGCGTTTCGCTTCTTTTATTTGTGAAGCATCTTCAGTGGCGATTTCCAGCACTGTTAACTCGTGTGTGTGGCCCTGGAGATGTATTCGTTAGATTTCATGCTCCAGTTGGCCGATTTCCGGCGTTCTTTCACCCACATTTTTTTCAACACATCGCATACATCACTTAAACTTTCCATTTTGTAATCAAATACTTAGTGTTTATCGTGTTTTGTCGATAACGCCTATTTACAATGCATAATAGCGAAATCTGTATTACTATTATATACTGTACAGTCGATTTGTCCACAGCATTTAAGACATATTCTCGGTAATCGTCATTCCTAATTTCTTTGCTGAAGAGTGTTTCACACCTTTCGCTCTACTCATTGCTCGCTGTGTTTTATTTTTCGGAGCATTCAGTTTTACTCACAGTCAGTTGAATTTTGTAACAATGTCAACCAATAACTCATCTTTCATTAAACACGCATTAATTTTAATAATACCATAAATAACTGAAGTAGTTACATGATAACTATATCAAAATATTCGTGTCTGTGTGATACATTTTAACACTTTTTTCCTCAGTTTTCGCCAAGATATACCCATAACGAAAATCAACAAGAAGCGTCTTTTAAATACCTGAAGTAGTCCTTCCTACACTTACTGGTTCGTCACAAACAATATTAAGTGTGTTTCCGCGCATTCTTCTTAATTTTGCCAAAAACACTGTTACTCATTAATTTCAAATTCGAAATCAGTTTTTCATTCGTATGTTTCTCAGCGTTAGTATCTATATACGTTTTCATCCTGGAAGCTTGGCGGAATGATAATATTCGGTGAATTTTGCTTAGAATAAGATTTTTGTTTGGAAACTGCTTTAAATTTCTTTAGGATCACATAATTTTTCTCATCGTATTATGTGTAAATCACCTTTTTGTAACTTCTGGCTTGGTATCATTTTCTGTTGGCACAGTGGTAGATTGGAGTGAAGATCATAATATTTTCTAGATACTCAAGGTCTATTTCTAAAATGTAACCTATGTCTGAATCATCTTGTATCATCATTACATAAGAACTATCCACAGACAGTCGTGCAGAATCAGAGAGTAGTAGATACTGAATCGTTGCCCAGTCCTAGAGACTGCCAATACCGATGTATCGTTGTTTTCATTGTATAATCAACCATGAAATTATTGTTTGCAACAACATGTGTAGGCGAACAGTGAACAATACCACCTCCGACGCTGGCACCAATTCAATTATTCTTTGATGTCCCAAGATATGCTCTGTCAACTGATATCTTTTTTTTAACTTTTTCTATACACTGCGAACCACTGCAAAGTGCGTGGAGGAGATACTTTTTATTGAATCATACATCAAGGTACAGTATTTGCCTGTTAAATTCTCACATGGAGCATGGGAGGAATGCTTGATTGTATATCTCTATGTGACCTATTGTTTGCCTAATTTTACGCGCTTCATCTCCACGGGTGATAAGCGTAATTTTCAGAAAAATATTTCTAGATTTTTTCCCTGAAAGACTGCTGCTGAAGTTTTCCAAGCATGTTCTTGTGACACGTCTTGCTTCGAGTCCAGCAGTTACATTCCCTCGCAGTCAAACCATCCCTCGGCCGTTCGCAATGGCTTTCTACTAATGACATTGTCAGACGACATAGCCGTTTCTAACTTACAGTCAGTGTAGAACGTAGGTACTTATTTAGTCTGGGAAACGAACGCTCAGATATTTCAACAGGCTCGTGCTCTGTTAGATACAACAGGACAGTTGTGCTTACGTCACGATAATTCTTAGTATCAGCTCTGCAAAGGTTTGAACAGTTTCGAAATTTGTATTGCGAAATTTGTAGTTACTGTCATAATTTGCTGTGCTGGAAAGAGAAGAGGAATGTTATGAGTCTCTGTCGTAGAAAAACTCATATAATTCATTTTTAAGATATTCGTTAGATATGGCAGATATGAAAACATTTGTCCATATCCGTGTACAACTTATTTCATTCTCCAAAAGCAGGCATTTAGGTGCGAATAAATGTTGTTTTTTCATTGGGTAAATAACGTCATTTATCCATCCGAGATATTTCATTGTTTGGGTAAATAAAGTGTCGTTCTGTCTCCTTGTTAGCTCTGTCCGCCTCTCATCCTCGGAGAATTCTTCGAACTGTTTCTTTACTGTTTTTATTCATTTATTAGCGAATTTACCGTCTGTTCCCCGTCTTTCTCAGGTGTTGAAACTTTCGTCGAGCGGTTTGTCGAATGGTCGTATCTGACAGCACCGTTTCCAACAGGCCATCTGCAGTTGCAAAAGCCATGTTTCCAGATTTCGAGGCTTTAGCAACTACATTTAGTCTCATACTTGATACTGAATAACAAAGCTGTTGGTTTCAATTATGATTTTAAGGCATATTACTATAATTCCTTCGATACGCTTGTTACTCGTAATAACTGCGTTTGTCAGAGCGTTAGGATTTTAAACGAAACTGTCTTCAAGGGGATAGCTACAACTCCATTAAGGAATTAACTGATAGTTTGACTTGTTTTTTGCACACTATTTTATTCCCTATTCATGACCGGTGCTCCTTCATAACCTTGGAAGCAACATTTGTTCACATCTAGTCCCTTCAGAATCACGTTTTATTAATAGTAGTTCGAGCCTTAATGCAGATTGATTTTTGACCTGTGTAAATTAAATAAATGATATGGATATCTTTACTTCTCAGAATATCTTCATGACTATTTTTGATTGTTTTAAGGTACGGGAAGACTTCACTCGATTGATTGACTTTACAAATTTTTCAATTTTCTCCCTTTACCCGAGCCTAGCTAAGTACTACTGTTATTGGTGGATAGTTTGATTATGCGGTGACTATTTACCATGTGTGCTGCTAGACTAAACAATAAAATGGCGACACGGCGCAGTTCTCAACAATATAGGGTTTCTCTGCAGCGGTCCATGCAGTTGCCTAGCAAAAATCTGAGACGAGACGACTGGTGAGCGACGTAAATGTTTCTCGCCTCAGTTAGCAAAGACTTAGGAAAATCGTGAAATGCGGGAAGAGCACAGAGCAACGATGTAAGCCACCAACACACACTTGAGTTCTGCCTATCCGTGCCACACACAACTCAAGCATCAAATTATCTGCACATTTTGGCGCACGCACAGCATGAAGTCTCACACGCATATACTATGTGTGGCGGATATGGAGAAAGAATTTCTGACGCATTACACACGGATTTCATGCAATTGGCGGCATTTTTATCATAAAATAACTTGTCTTTTAAATTAAAGGCGTCTTAATTGTGATTATTTATCTTGTTTACGCCAGTGCAGTTCGTATTGTCAGTATCAGTACAGTACGTCGATATTTTCTTGGCCTCTCGGGTCCCGAGTACTGAAGCGGCAGGTGTCGGGCTGCTGATATATTGATTTGTTGCCAACTTTGGCACTCAGTCTATACTGCGCACCGTAAGGCCCGCACTGTAATCTTCGTCGTTCATCGCTGTGTTGCATGTTGTTGATAAATAATGTACAGCAGCGAGTATAATTTTGTACCTCTGGCCAGACAACATCGAGCACTCCCTGAACGATATATTCCAGTGCACCACATACAAGCAGTATACTGCTGGCAGCAAAATAGCTTACCATCGCCCGCCACATTCCAGCAGCGATTTATTGAGCAATTACAATCACAATTCCGAACGCACGTGTGTCGTCAAGTTGTGTTACGGAAAATGAACCTCTACAATCAGCAACAGTGGCAGTAGACCTAATTGTGTCGACCAGTACTCATAAAAAAAATCAAAAGTTGAAACTTATTACAGTTTTTTTCGAAATTGTTCTTGGGAACTGTAACCTACCCACTAAGGGTGTATGTTCGGACGTAAATCATCTACCATTCCGTAAAAAAATAAAGCAACGTATTAGAAGTTCATTATTTGTTTTAAAGATTTTCTGCCTTTATTTTTCTGTATTTCATTTCGGTGCCTCATTGTTTACTGTGTTCCAAATACTTTTCATGTTGTTGCTGGAGATTTTTTTTTTTTTTTTCAAAGTATATGCCGTGCTGTATCTCTGGACTCGTATTCGGGAGAACGGTGGTTCCCAATCCCTTCTTGGCTTTGTAGACTTTATTCCAAAAGTCAGAAAAAATCCATCCTTTTTATAAAAATGTACGAGTATGGGTGCATGTGTGTGTGGGGGGGGGGGGGGGGGGGGGTGGGAGGGGGGGTTTCCACAACTCCTCGTATACGGGTGGACCGATTTCGACCAAACATGGTACACAGTCAGGCGACAATCACTGAGGGGGGGGGGGGGGGGGGTTGAAAAACACCTGCCTAGCAAGGCGTGACACCTGCCTAGCAAAGGGGTAGGGTGCAGTGTGCAAACCTTTACGAAATTCTTTCTCGCTGGCAAGCCATGCAAAATAATGAAAAAGATGTTAATCGTTCACTACTTTTTCACTGTTGATGCAGTCAAAGTACCGGATGACACATAGCGTTATAATTTACTACTTCTTTATTACTAATTCTATGGTATTCGCGACACATTTTAGAGACAGTATACATACATACCACTGAATGTAAGCGCAAAATTACATCACTGTTCGACGCATAATTCGGGACATATGAAGTCATAAAGCAGGAAATGGACGAAAAACTGCCGCACTGTGCATTACGTTTTAATACATAAACCCCAGACACCTGGCAGCGCTTTTGACAGCTTTCAACTGTAAAGCTCAAACGGATGTAGGCGAAAACAATAGCCGTCTATAGGGCTTTAAAGAGGTGTTGCCATAGAAGCGTTTACAAAATCGCGTTGTAGATACGTGAAGCAGCTGCGCCAAGCGTACAGAAACTGTCCGGGATTTTACACTTTAAACGCAGTCCCTTTATTTGTTTTCGCTTTTACTCGAAAACTGACAAAATAAACACCCGGTCAATGTTGGATTTATGAGTTAGGAAACAAGTAAAATACCCGCCCGTCCATCCGGACTTAGGTTTCTCGCGGTTTCCCTATCGCACTTAAGACATCTACGCAATAGGGTTCCTTTGAAAGGGTAGGCCTGCCGATTTTCATTCCTATGCTTCCCCAATCGGACCTTGTGCTCTCAACATCGCCGGCACGTTAAACCCTAATCTTCCTTTGATAACCATACACATTTTGATTCTCTGATGAGTCTGCTAAGAATTTTGTAACTTAGTTCAAAATGTGATTGTATCCTGCAATCACCGATGTCCCTTCATGGTTATCCTACACGATTTTATGATTCTATTTACAGCCCTGGGTTTAGGGGTATCGAATCTATTAACACAGGTTAAATTTCTTAAGACAACGCTTTCCAAAGTAGGCAGGCTACGTCCACAGAATACATTGAATGCAACTGTGTTGTGTACATTTTGCAAATGCACGTTGATAGTCGTGTTTCATTTATTAGTCTTGTGATTTAACTGCAGGTGTTAACGCTATAGCCCTACAGTCTCGATGTGTCTGTATAGATGGAAGCATAACAGTAGAAGTGCTGCTCGCCCAATACTACTGTTGTGAATTCTAGTAGAGATAGATTAAAGGAAATGACAAGGAATTTTCACATTGCTCTAGAATAGATATGCCACCAAATAGTTGAAATTCAATCTTGACATAATATTACCCTAGTCCGTATATTAAAAAGCTTAATCTTACACCAAGTATTTAAATTAATAACTGTAAATCACCCGCTAAAGCACGGTATATTTTGATTGCTACAGTTAAGGTCCCACAAATTTCTACTTCTATAGCACAAGATTAAAAATGCTGATGAAAGCAAATTCAAAGAGTATCAGTGTTTTTATGTGTTTATTTATTCGTAAAGCACGTGGCAATTTCTCCACTTCACTTTTCGGTGTTGACCGTGCCCTCTGGGCAATTAAAACTTCTAACGTGAAGTTCATGTGGGCGCAGCGAACAAATGTTTTGCTCTGTGTGTTGTGGTTGGCAGGAGAGCCAACACCGTGTTACTAGAGGAGGCCGAAAGGCACACGTTTTAGCTCACGCAGGCTGGCGTGAGGTCTGGAACAGGACAAGGAACTTAGAATTTAGAAACAACGGACGTAGCTGGTGGAATACTTAACTTAAAGCCATTAATGACGAACGTCGGTCTTGACGGTACATGATTTACAATATCAATAGTAACTGATAATGGTACCTTGCTAGGTAGTAGCAAATGACGTAGTTGAAGGCTATGCTAAACTATCGTCTCGGCAAATCAGAACGTAAGTAGGCAGTGAACCATCGCTAGCAAAGTCGGCTGTACAACTGGGACGATAGACCTGCCATGTGGCGGCGCTCGGTCTGCAGTCACTTATAGTGGCGACACGCGGGACCGACGTATACTACCGGACCGCGGCCGATTTAAAGGCCACCACCTAGCAAGTGTGGTGTCTGGCGGTGACAGCACACTGTGCTCGTCTGTAATGCGCCTCGTTCTTCAAAATCAGGCTTTTGTATGAAAATAAAGTCATTAGAAATCTAGTTAGTAGCTCTCTCAGTCGCTCGGTCTCGTAAAGCTCGTTGGAGCGTTGCTTTGCCTACTTTCTGTGTTCCATCTTTCTCGATTTCGAAAGTTTCGACAACCAATTTGTCGAATGATCGTTTCTGGATGCTGGGTTCCTAAATAGCTGTATGCAACTGCAAGGTGCGTATTCTAAGATTTCGAGGGCTTAGGTACTATGTTGATTCTTTCTAGTACTTCTCACTGAACACCAAAACTGTAGGATTTAATGGAGTTTCTAATACCTACTACCAAATTTATTTACATTTCTCACCTATAAGAATTACGTTGTCAGAACTTTAATAATGTAAATGTAACGATCTTGAACTGCATGTGTGATGTTTTATCTGTCAACCCAGCGCTTTGGATTTAATGACTTTAGCGTCTCCTCTGAAGTACTTATTAAACATTTAGAGTTGCATCTACATCCATACTCTTCAAACCTACGAAGTGCATAGCGCAGGGTACTTTCCAGTGTAAAAGTTATGGCTTCTTTCCGTTCCATTTACGTATGAAGCGCGGGAAGAGTGATTGTTTAAACACATCTGTGCATCCTCTAATTCATCTAATCTCTTCATGGTCCCTATGGGGGCGATAGAGGGTCGTAGTGTATTCCTAGATTCGTCATTGAAAACCCATTTTTGAAACTTTGTATGTAGGCTTTCTCGGGATAGTATACGTTTGTCTTCGGGAGTCTGATAGTGCAGTTTCATTATCATCACCATAATACTCTCCCATGGGTCAAACAAACCTTTGTCCATTGGTGCTGCATCTTCTGTACACGTTCAGTATATGCAGTCAGTCCTACCTGGTACACATGCCACACACTTATGCAATATACCTTGTAAAGCGATTGCATTTCCCTAACATTCTACCAGAGAACCAAAGTCTCCGAACTCTAACTCGCACTTTTCTTACATTACATCATAAAAGCCATGGATCAAGGCAGTTGGGGGTGGATGCTGTGTTTCTTGATTTCCAGAAAGAACTTGACTCACTTTCGATAACACGCCTGCGTTTATTATCGACAGTACGATTGCAAGGGGCATCAAGTGTACAGAGAGCGGCGCTTTAATCCCGACAAATGAAACTTTCTTTTTAGAAAGCTAATTTATTTAAACAAAGTACCAGTGAAAATAAAAATCATTTTACATACATGTAGTGATATCTTCCAAGAGTAAAATTTCGCGATATAGCCCACTTTAGCCGCAATGACCGCCTGAAATCTTGTCTTGAAGCGATCGCACGCACTCGTTAAAAAAGCGCTGTCCATATTCGCGAATGCTGATTCGATAGTGGTGCGTAGAGACGTTACATTAGGGTGCTTTGTCTTATTGGTAACTCTTTTGACTACACACCAAACATAGTAGTCAAGGAGATTCAAATCCGGGCTATTCGGCGGTCAGAATTCTTTTGACCAGAACATATCAGTAGTGGAACAACGAGGACGCCACCCGACTGTGCATTGTTGCCAAATTTCTTCAAGATGGTGGTGATAGATATGACAACGTCGCAATAACGTCATGGTGAGAAGTTCAAATTTAGGCGGGAAAATAGGTCTACTGGTCTACCTTTACTAACATAAACCGCTTCCCCCACCCCAAGAAAATGGCAGGAAGCTCAAATTTTGGCAGAAAAAGGTCACTTGCGCTACCTCCAATAACCTAAGTCATCCAACTGCCACCTCTTCCTTGGAATTGGTGGGGAAAGGACAGCCTGTGCTGGCTGCTGGATAGGATGGACGCAAGTCTTCATTTTGCAGGCATTGTCATAGGCAGTAGCTCCACGCAGTGTGATCATCATGAGATCCTGAGTCCAGCTGGCCTAGTGCACAGTACTGACACCAGAGGTCGCTGTTGTCCCGTGGCAGCCTGGGGGAAAAATAGCGGAAAAAGGAGTCAGTCTGTGTCCAGCTGCTGGAGAGAGGAAGGACTGTACTTTATTTTGGAACAATTTATTTAGCGATGGATTTCACATAGTACATTTATTACACTGATACAAAATACTCACCCTGGCGTGCTTGTGGTCACACTACATAGCCTACAGACTGCTAACTACACATAAATCACCGAAATAATGCAGTACACTGATGTACAGACATGCAAACAACTCGTAAATTACCAAAATAATGCATGCACATCCTACAGACCTGCAAACTACTCGTAGATCACCACTTAATGCATTACATAGTCTACAGTCCTCTTCACAAAATAATGCAACAGACACATTCACTCATGTAAAATTGGCGAAATAATGCATGTACAACGCTCTGTAAACTGGCTCACAACTCTTAACCAACCGAAACAATGCATTGCACAAGCACTTATTGCATATAAAAAACGCTTTGAGACTGTCATCAACCTCACCGTATCAGCGATGTGCCCCCTACAAAGGTCCAAGGCGTGCAGGCTGTACGGCGTACTCGTACCAGTCCCATTTGCGAGTGGCATCTGGACCGCTCGCACGTGTTTACCTTTGATTGCAGATACCTTTGTAGCTGCGGTCCAGCATCGACAGAGATGTTTGCGTAGTGGGTCACCCTCGCAGACGCAGCTAAAAGGTTCTCAACGTTATACTGACCTCACATGTATGTGTAAATAAGAACCAAGTATACGTCTCGAAAATTATAAAGTGCCACAGAAATAGTTAATGGTCGCTTTTCTAGGAGCTTTCGTGGTGTCTCAGCTTGTCTGCATGCAAATTCTGGCCCTAACAGAACCTGTTCACGAAAATAGCCAAGAATAACACCGATTGCATTCTTCCTCGCGATCCTAGCGACACAACTGGTCCATTACTTATCAGTCCCTTCTCAGAAATGGTAAAGTGTCATAGAAATAGTTAACTGTAGCCTTTGTAGTAGCTTTCGTGATATTTCAGATTGTATACATGGAAAAATTCTATTCATCAATCTGTGGGGAGCTGCAAGCCAAATTGTAATAGGTCGGAAGCTTTCTTGGACTCTCTGAACTGGTGTACAAATGACGGGTAAGACGCAGATTGGAACAAAGGCGTCCGCTGAGGTGTTCTTTCTGAACCCAATCTGCTTGCTTGCTGCTGTGCGTTCTACAGCTATCTCCAGACTCAGAAGAATACTGGAAACAAGGCACATATTTATCAGTGTAACTACAATTAAATATTAGGATTTCTGATGCAGTCTGACACCAACCAATGTACTGGAAATGTCTCCTCCTGACGCCCATGGTTCTGGAACGAATCTCAATATCCATAGAGCACATAATTTTCCATGCATAAAAATGTTTCATTCCCCTTACGGCTATCAATGTGCTGAATCTATACCTCCCTCACAATAGGACACACAGTAGCGACCACCAGACACTCGTACATATACTGCGAGGACTGTGGTACAAAGGCTGGGTTGGTTCGCCTCAGCAAAAAGGCGTCGCTGTTTCTGGCCCCAAACTGTTTGCTTGCTTGCTTGGTTTCTACACCCATCTCCAGACTCTCGGATTACAAGAACGCCGTATTTTCACATGGTTTGCAAGAATATTATATCATTTACGCGATACTTCTCAATATAAAGCACATGGTATTATCGCTCGCATAGCAGTGTCGCTTGCATAGTATAATCTAAAGATATAGAGTGGAAATTATTTCTCTAGAAACCCGAAACTTTATCGAGGTCGAGTGTGCTGTAAACCACTGAGTAACTAGAAACTTATCCCGTCTGTGAAGATCTTTACGTGAAAAATAGAAAAAATGGAGGAAACTGGTACTTCGACTCGTGACTACAGATGTCAGTGATGTAACAGATTCCAAATCATCCCTATAATTTACAAAGTCAACTAAGCTGTTTCTCAGGTCTAGAGAAACATCTCTCCCACCCATCTTTCACCTGCTAGATGCACACACCACAATCGATGTTCTCTCAACTAAATGAAGGCGCGAAATGTGCAGAAGCAGCCAACTGGACGATTTACATGGGAGGGAATAATCGTCCAGCGCAAATACATCGTCCATATTGAAGCTCCTCAAATTTCTATGCGATCACAAAAGCCATCCAACACATACTAAGTATTAGTCCGCTACTCGGCCATGTAGAGCACAAAACGGGTAAGTCAGCTACTTTCCTGCATCCCTACAGGCCTTTCCATTCAGACGGCTCCTGCCGTAAGTGGGAAACGTGAATCATTTCCGCCTCAGGCCACCGACGCCGCGCGCCATGCAACCATACACAGTACTGTTCAAGGATAATGGCCACATACATGTTTAGTTGCTATATTTTCAATTAAATATTATAATTGCAGTCTCAATTAGACGACATTCAACAATGAGCGAAGTATCGGAAATACACCCTCTGATGGCTGTGGCCCTGGAAATAGAAATATCTGTACCACTCTTATGACTTGAAATACTTTCCCCTTTGCTATCACAGTATTCCACATCAAACCCATAACTTTCTTACGACTGGACATAGTCATTTCCTTTCCACATGCCGGAACACTCACACATACTTCTTAAGCCTGATGCTCAAGGCAGATTCACACGCATCCCTTACTACTAAGTATAACACTGCGCCAATAACTGATTGTCGGCGATACGAAATCAGGGATTGGGTGGACATGTCTCACAAGTTTTTTCTGCATGTGGTACCACAGTACCTTAGAAAGACAGGCATAATCGTCTCACAAATTACCAAATGTTAAAGAAAAACACGAGCGCGATGTTCATATTACTATCACAATCGGTCTTGGTCCTCTTGGTTCTACAGGTGCACAGAAGGATCCATGTTAAAAGCTATATTGGCTTTATAAATAGAGGTATGCCATTACCTCCGAATGAATTGGTTTTTCCAGACAAATACTACGACACTGAATGTATTTCTTCTCCATGGATTTTAATACCTACCCCGAATTTTTCTTTTGTTTTCTTTACTGCTTGCTCAATATACAGATTGAATAACATCGGGGAGAGGCTACAACCCTGTCTCACTCCCTTCCCAACCACTGCTTCCCTTTCGTGTCCCTCGACTCTTATAACTGCCCTCTGGTTTCGGTATAAATTGTAAATAGCTTTTCGCTCCCTGTATTTTACCCCTGCCGCCTTCAGAATTTGAAAGAGAGTATTCCAGTCAACATTGTCAAAAGCTTTCTCCAAGTCTACAAATGCTAGAAACGTAGGTTTGCCTTTCCTTAATCTATCTTCTAAGATAAGTCTTATGGTCAGTATTGCCTCACGTGTTCCCATATTTCTACGGAATCCAAACTGATCTTCCCCGACGTCGGCTTCTACTAGTTTTTCCATTCGTCTGTAAAGAATTCGCGTTAGTATTTTGCAGCTGTGACTTATTAAACTGCTAGTTCGGTAATTTTCACATCCGTCAACACCTGCTTTCTTTGGGATTGGAATTATTATATTCTTCTTGAAGTCTGAGAGTATTTCGCCTGTCTCATACATTTTGCTCACCAGATGGTAGAGTTTTGTCAGGACTAGCTCTCTCAACGCCGTCAGTAGTTCCAATGGAATATTGTCTACTCCGGGGGCCTTGTTTTGACTTAGGTCTTTCAGTGTTCTCTCAAATTCTTCACGCAGTATCATATCTCCCATTGCCTCTTCATATACATCCTCTTCCATTTCCATAATATTGTCCTCAAGAACATCGCCCTTGTATAGTCCTTCTATATACTCCTTCCACCTTTCTGCTTTCCCTTGTTTGCTTAGAACTGGGTTTCCGTCAGGGCCCTTGATATTCATACAAGTGGTTCTCTTTTCTCCAAAGGTCTCTTTAATTTTCCTGTAGGCAGTTTCTATTTTACCCCTAGCGAGGTAAGCCTCTACTTCCTTTAATTTGTCCTCTAGCCATGCCTGCTTAGCCATTTTTCACTTCCTGTCGATCTCATTTTTGAAACGTTCGTATTCCTCTTTGCCTGCTTCATTTACTGCATTTTTAAATTTTCTCCTTTCATCAATTAAATTCAGTATTTCTTCTGTCACCCAAGGATTTCTTCTAGCCCCCGTCTTTTTACCTACTTGATCCTCTGCTGCCTTCATTATTTCATCCCTCAAAGCTACCCGTTCTTCTTCCACTGTATTTCTTTCCCCCATTCCTGTCAATTTTTCCGTTATGCTGTCCCTGAAATTTTGTATAACCTCTGGTTTAGTCAGTTTATCCAGGTCCCATCTCCTTAAATTCCCTCCTTTTTGCAGTTTCTTCAGTTTTAATCTACAGGTCATAACCAATAGATTGTGGTCAGAGTCCACATCTGCCCCTGGAAATGTTCTACAATTTAAAACCTGGTTCCTAAATCAGTGTCTTACCATTATATAATCTATCTGATATCTTCTAGTATCTCCAGGTTTCTTCCATGTATACAACCTTCTTTCATGGTTCTTGAACCAAGTGTTAGCTATGATTAAGTTATGCTCTGTGCAAAATTCTACCAGGCGGCTTCCTCTTTCATTTCTTAGCCCCAATCCATATTCTCCTACTATGTTTCCTTCTCTCCCTTTTCCTACTAAGAGGAATGAAAGATTTTTTTTAACTTGGAAAATTATGTGCACTACAGATACTGAGATTCATCCCAAGAACCATGGCTGTCAAAAGGAGACATTTCCAGTATACTGGCTGGCGTTAGACTGCAGCAGCAATCTTAATATTTAATTGTAGTTACACTGATAAATATTTGCCTGGTTCCCAATGGTCTTGTGAGTCTGGAGATAGCCATAGATATCACAGCAGCAAGCAAGTAGGTTGTGGCCGGAAACAGCATCTCAGTGGACGCCTTTGCTCTGAGCTGGGTCTTGCGCAGCGTTTGTACATCCGCTTAGAGAGTCCGATAAACGTTCTGCCTTACAATGATTTTGCTTGTGGCTCACCCTTAATGAGTAAATAGTGAACTAATACCCAGTTTGTGTTAAGCCACCTTTGGGACTGTGTGTGTTGTGTGTATACCCTGCGGAAATTTGAGAAGATTCAATAGGACGAGTGTTTGCACTGCGAGTATTGATAGTGTGTGAACTCCTATCACTCGGTTCCTCCTGGGGTGGGGGGTCGTTGACGGCTAGCTGGCCTCTCCCTGGCTGAAACGCACTTCCGCATCTGCGGGCATGGGCCGTGTTGATGGTGGCGATAACCTCTGTCGGCGCAGCAGTGCTGCACGGTGAGTAAGTGGGATGTATTTCGTGATCTGTAGAGCACTTTTGCTGGTTTAACTGACAGTGCAATATGGCGATCTACACAAAATATTTTTGCTGCTGAATGTCTTATCTGCAGAAAAAAATGGCTGACAGTGCTCCCACACTGGCAGCAGCAGCGGTTTGATGGGAAATTCAGTGATGGATGGGCTGTCCAATTAAGACCATCAGGAAGAATGCAGTTGGTGATATTCTGGGCTATGTTTGCGAACAGGTTCTGTTAGAATAAGAATCTCCATGCATATAATCTGAGACATCACGAAAGCTCCTACAAAGGCGACAGTTAACTATTTCTGTGACACTTTACCAATTCCGAAAAAGGACTGATAAGTAATGGATAAGCTGTCCCATTAGGATCGCGAGGAAGAATGCAGTGAGTGTTATTCTGGGCTATTTTTGTGAACAGGTCCTGTTAGGGCCAGAATTTCCTTGCAGACAAGCTGGGACATCACTAAAGCTCCTAGAAAAGAGACCATTAACTATTTCTGTGGCACTTTACTATTTTCGAGAGGTAGACCTGGCTCTGATTTACATAGACACTTGACAACAGTATAACACAGAGGACCTTTTAGCTGAGTGTGTGAGAGTGAGCTGCTATGCAAACATCTCTCTCTCTGCACTGGACTGCAGGTAGAAAGGCATTATCCAAGCAACAGTGAACATGTGCGAATGGTCCAGAGGCCTCTTGTGTATGGGACCAGTGTGAGCGCGCTGTCCGGCATGAGCGACTTGGAGCTCTGTAGGGGGCTGTTCGTTGATACGCTGCAGTTGACGTTAGTCTGAAAGTGTTTTTTACATGCTATGTTGCTTGTGCATGCATTATGTTGGCTGTTAAGCTTTGTGATGTGTGAACAGGTCCGTAGGATGTGCATGCATTATTTCGGTGATTTACTACTTGTTTGCGTGTCTGTACATCAGTGTACTGCATTGTTTCGGTGATTTATGTGTAGTTTGCAGTCTGTAGGTTATGTAATGTGACCCCAAGCACGCCAGAGTGAGTATTTTGTATCAGTGTAACAAATGTGCTAGATGAAATCCATTGCTAAATAAATTGTTTCAAAATAAATAAAGTAAAGTCCTTCCTCCCTCCAGCAGCTGGACACAGACTGTGTCCTTTTCCCACCATGGGTTGACAGCGCCCTCTGGTGGCGGTACTGTGTACTAGGCCTGTTGGACGCAGGACTCAATTGTTTAAATAAAGACTGCCTGCAAAATAAAGACTTACATCCACCCTATCCAGCAGCCCAGTACAGGCTGTGTCCTTTCCCCACCACTTCCAAGGAAGAGATGACAGTTGGATGACTCAGGTTAGTAGAGGTAGCCCAAGTGACCTATTTTCCTGCCATTTTCTTAGGTTAGTGGAAGTTGTGCAAGTGACCTTTTTTCTACCAAGATTTTAACTTGCTGCTATTTACTTGGGGTGGGGACGAAGGGGGTTAGGTTAGTGGAGGTAGCCCAACTGACCTATTGTCCTGCTAGAATTTGAGCTTCTCGCCATGACATCATTGCGTCATTGCCATATATATTGTCGCCATATTGGATCCCCCATCTTGAACAAATTTGGCAAGAATGCAGAGTGGGCTGGCGTCCTTGTTGTTCCACTACTCGTATCGACATCATCCGAGAGCCATTTTTGGATTAAATTGCCCATATTAGGTCCCCCTCTACCCTCCAACGCACTGTTTGCTTGCCGACATTCAGTACTGACGCCAATTTCCCCAGTGATTGCCCTGGGTCCTCCAGATTCAGCTCCTGAATAGTTTCGATGACTACTGCAGTTCGTGACACGCGCTTCCTCACCGCCTTCCCCAGACTTCTCATAAGCATTATACTTGGCCACAATACCGTAAACAGTTGATCTTGGGTATCGGAACAATCTAACTATTTCAGTGGGCGAGCGCCCAGCGGGAAGACTTTCGATAATTGCGGTTCTTCGGTTGTACTCCGCACTTGTCCGTAACATCTCGGCCATTTTGAGGTTCTGATTGTTTACTGGATGCTTATTGCTTTGAAGAAGACCAGTCGCGACCCCCAGCGGAACTGCGATATGGTGGGAAATTCAAACTGAAATTTGTACGAATTTAAGTGCCGCACCTGTATGTGATCGTTCCTTTCTGTATCCCTACAAATTGTTACACTAAGGTATTTATTTGTATGTGTTGGTCAACTCTTGTTGCAACGCGTTCCTATTGTAGATACATCATACTACGTTTCTCGTTTTGTGAAGTATGCAGTTTCTGAACATTTAATGCAAGCTG
Source organism: Schistocerca gregaria (assembly GCF_023897955.1). Lineage (NCBI taxonomy): Eukaryota > Metazoa > Arthropoda > Insecta > Orthoptera > Acrididae > Schistocerca > Schistocerca gregaria. The sequence goes on from NC_064926.1 coordinate 562,055,344, forward strand.
GTAGTCTTTGCACCACTTTAAACTTATTAACATCCGAATTAATATTCCTGCAGATTTCTTTAGACTTTACTGCATTATTGATAATTGCATCATCTGGGAAAATTCTAAAGTTACTTTTAGCATTGTCAACATAATTTTTAAGTATTCCTTTACAAAAGGAAACCCACGAGTATTCCCTCAATTTATTTCTCGTGCCACTGCAAAAATGAGAGATGTAGATAATAGTGTCAGCGGTGTTGGCAAACAAATGGTTCAAATGGCTCTGAGCACTATGGGACTTAGCTTCTAAGGTCATCAGTCCCCTATAACTTAGAACTACTTAAACCTAACTAACCTAAGGTCATCACACATATCCATGCCAGAGGCAGGATTCGAACCTGCGCGGCTCCAGACTGTAGCGCCTAGAACCGCTCGGTTACTCTGGCCGGCCAACCAGTATCGATACCGAAAATATCAGTCATACGAAATCCAACGTGTACTTTTGTCACTTGGCATCCTAAAAGCCATCGATCAAAGCAGTCAGTTTTTTTATTCCCAGAAAGCGTTTGACTCACTTGTCAGTATGACACCTATGCTTATTATCGAAAGTACGAGAGCACGGGGTATGAAGCGAGATTTGTGACTCGACTGGGGATTTCTTGGTAGGAATGACGCAGGATATTATCTGGTGTGGTGAGGGATCGACAGCTGGAGAAGTTACTTCAGGTGTGTCCCAGGAAAGTGTGCTGGGACTCTGGCTGGTTGTGTTGCGTATTAATGACCTTGTATCCTGCTGTCCTCAATTTCAGTTACTGTTCCGTCCATAAATGACTGGACACTAAGTTTGGTACCACCAACAGTGTTTACATTGGACCAGAATTTCTCTGGGTTTTGTAATAGATTTTTCGATAATATTTGGCTACGGTAACCGGTGAAAGCTTCACATATTTCCTCTTGACAGAAAAAATGTTTCATTCGGCACCTCTCTATCAGTAGTTCCATACTTCGTTTTACACTTGCAATGGTATAGTCTGTTTCTTAAAAATAATTTTACAGTAGCTGTGTACTATGAGGTTTCCCTCCCATCATGAACAGTACTACTACGTACATACAGGGTGTTTCAAAAATGACCAGTATATTTGAAACGGCAATAAAAACTAAACGAGCAGCGATAGAAATACACCGTTTGTTGCAATATGCTTGGGACAACAGTACATTTTCAGGCGGACAAACTTTCGAAATTACAGTAGTTACAATTTTCAACAACAGATGGCGCTGCAAGTGTGTGAAAGATATAGAAGACAACGCAATCTGTGGGTGCTCCATTCTGTACGTCGTCTTTCTGCTGTAAGCGTGTGCTGTTCACAACGTGTAAGTGTGCTGTGGACAACGTGGTTTATTCCTTAGAACAGAGGATTTTTCTGGTGTTGGAATTCTACCGCCTAGAACACAGTGTTGTTGCAACAAGACGAACTTTTCAACGGAGGTTTAATGTGACCAAAGGACCGAAAAGCTATACAATAAAGGATCTGTTTGAAAATTTCAACGGAACGTGACGGATGAACGTGCTGGAAAAGTAGGGTGACCGCGTACGGCAACCACAGAGGGCAATGCGCAGCTAGTTCAGCAGGTGATCCAACAGCGGCCTCGGGTTTCCGTTCGCTGTGTTGCAGCTGCGGTCCAAATGACGCCAACGTCCACGTATCGTCTCATGCGCCAGAGTTTACACCTCTATCCATACAAAATTCAAACGCGGCAACCACTTAGCGCCGCTACCATTGCTGCACGAGAGACATTCGCTAACGATATAGTGCACAGGATTGATGACGGCGATATGCATGTGGGCAGCATTTGGTTTACTGACGAAGCTTATTTTTACCTGGACGGCTTCGTCAATAAACAGAACTGGCGCATATGGGGAACCGAAAAGCCCCATGTTGCAGTCCTATCGTCCCTGCATCCTCAAAAAGTACTGGTCTGGGCCGCCATTTCTTCCAAAGGAATCATTGGCCCATTTTTCAGATCCGAAACGATTACTGCATCACGCTATCTGGACATTCTTCGTGAATTTGTGGCGGTACAAACTGCCTTAGACGACACTGGTTTATGCAAGATGGTGCCCGGCCACATCGCACGGCCGACGTCTTTAATTTCCTGAATGAATATTTCGATGATCGTGTGATTGCTTTGGGCTATCCGAAACATACAGGAGGCGGCGTGGATTGGCCTCCCTATTCGCCAGACATGAACCCCTGTGACTTCTTTCTGTGGGGACACTTGAAAGACCAGGTGTACAGCCAGAATCCAGACACAATTGAACAGCTGAAGCAGTACATCTCATCTGCATGTGAAGCCCTTCCGCCAGACACGTTGTCAAAGGTTTCGGGTAATTTCATTCAGAGACTACGCCATATTATTGCTACGCATGCTGGATATGTGTAAAATATCGTACTATAGAGTTTCCCAGACCGCAGCGCCATCTGTTGTTGACAATTGTAACTACTGTAATTTCGAAAGTTTGTCTGCCTGAAAATGTACTGTTGTCCCAAGCATATTGCAACAAACGGTGTATTTCGATCGCTGCTCGTTTAGTTTGTATTGCCGTTTCAAATATACCGGTCATTTTTGAAACACCCTGTATCTATAAATGCATAACAACTATTCTTTTCCTGAGTCACTGATCTACGTGCTTCTCTCCAGAGTTAAATGTTTCGAGCTCGTTACTGAGCTACAACTCTGTTACTTGTTTATCAAGTTTGTCGAACGTGCAAATCCTGCTACTTGTTATATAATCATTATTGCTAAAACAGCCTCATGGTCACTGATACCATTTTCAATGTGGGCATTCGCAAATGAGGTCAGGTCTGTTTGTCGCATGTAAAACCAAATATATAATCATCACGATTAGGCTTCCGATCTACCTGTTCCAGGTATTTCTAAGAGAAGTCATTTGGTCAAGATTCGAAGAACGTATTGTCACATGCACCACTTAAAAAAACTGTAATTTCTCCAATTGATTGTTGGATGATTGAAGTCTCCTCCGATAATGACGGTATGATTGGAGAACTTACGAACTAGTAAACTTAGGTCTTCTCTAAAGTTTTCGGTAACATCTGGAGGTGATACTAAGTTTTGCACAAACAACCTGACATGGTGCTTTAATTACTGTCTCTGTGGATTTACGTTTCTTATCTACTGTGACAAATACACCACCTCAATTCCCCATTAGCCTATCATTTAGATACACACTAAAATTTTACCTTAAAATGTCACAGCTATAAATTTCGGGTTTTAAACAGTTTTTAAATCCTAGTACTGTAGCACGCTGTAACAGAAAAAAGATGTTCTTATCTGCTACGGTGACTTGGAAGGTGAACTAGTCGTTGGATATCACCCAAATAACGAAGCAGTCAGGGACGTTTTAATCATTCTAAAGCTACCTAAGTCGCTGTTGGTGATGTGATTGTGAAATGGAAACGTAAAGATTCAACCACAGCTATACCGCGACGGTGGAGGCCTCATGTACTGAAGGAAAAGGACCATCAAACATTTCGGAGGGTGGTTGTAGAAAACCGCACGAAATCAGTGGAAGGAATCACTAATGCCGAGTTTCTCAAACTTTCCATCTTTGGGACAGACCAAAGTACGTTTCAAATATTCGCGACACCTCTGCACGTGATTTTTTCTTATGTGCGAAAAAGCAAACACATAAAGGGTATAGAACACATTTCTTCAATATGGAACAACTATGAGATATAAATTTATTACACAAGACTCTTCAATAGTAATGTAAGAACACGAAAATAAGGCATGCAATAAAAGAAACCTCTTACTCTTAAGCAGGAGCATGAAAAAAGTAGGCTTATGTAGGCTATTATATAGAATATAGATTTTGTTATTACGGTACGACTATTAGATGCAAATCTCACAAACTAATTACGTGAGATTCTCGAACAGAAACATTAGAACATAAAGGAAACTCTTAAGTAGAAACATAAAACATTAGCAAAGTAGAAACATAAAACATTAGCATTAACATCAGAAGTGTAAAAAGACACAAAAGTTATAGCTAATGTGATACTTGTCCGCGAAAGTAGATGCGTGGACGAACTGTTGATATCGCCGTTCACATCAAGGAGGCGAGAATCCAGACTCGCACAAGTAGGATGTTAATAAAAGCAGTAAAAGAGACAGTGCTTTATTTGCCGCCCCTTTTCGGAGCTGTTTGATTCTTCTTTGGGTACGATTTCTTCGTCAGATACAATTAACCGCTCCCAGCCAGTAGTCGACATCGAGGGAAAGTATTTGAATATCCATTCTTGCAACTCTGATAGCCGCCGTTTTATGTGGTCGTTTATCTGATTCTTCCTTCCGTATTCAACAGATTTGATGCTGTAGTCGATAAGACGCTCATTTTATCACATAGCTAATACCATCTTTTCATGCCGTTTCTGTGTACTTGAATTCAAAGCATTAAGTTTGTTGAAAATACCGGGAAGGTACGCCAGCTCGGATCGCCAACCGGAGTTCTTAAGACATTCACGGTAATCAAACTTACTATTATCATCAGTTTCAAAAGCTGCAAGTAGTTAATCTTACTCTGGTAAGTATTTTTCCATGGAAACCCAACGGATTTTGCTGTGGAGTAACAACCCTTTATGGCGTGCACCCATTTCTTTACAGAGTTTCTCAAACACTCGCGGTTTTACACGACGAATTTTTACATAATTGGTTATTGAGGCAGCCATTTGAATGACGCCACCCGAAAGATTTCCGTCGGTAGTCTTCACCATTAAAGCCTCTCTGGGTAAAAAGCAATGGGGTATTTATTCCTGTTATTCCAGTAGCGTCGTCAGTGGATACAGCAATGCAGTCCGTTCGCTTGAGCCCGATATCTTGAGTGAAACTCCCACCATCGGCAAATATATCACGTGCACGGGTTTGTGTTTCAAGTTCTCGAGAAAACAGTTACTACCCAATAATTTCTGATCCGCAAACAAATGTCACAAGAGATAATAAATTGAGCTTTTCCTGAAATGTCAGTAATCTCATCTCTTCTAATTCTAGAGCAAATTGCGTGTTTGTTAAGTTACGTGTGACGTAACATTACATTCTTTTGAGCGTCAGCTGATTACGTCTGTAATGCGCCGCTGAAATGTATTACTTCATAGAATCCCAACCTGAATCCAATGGGACACCTTTGGGCTGAGCTAGAACAATGCTCGTCAAACTTTTTTGCGTAAGTGCCAATATTGACGTTGGAGCGCGACATGTCGGGCGGTGTAGGAAGGGGATGGGCGGAGGTTAACACTCAAAGAGAAATTCCGTTTTCACTAAACCATGGTTATAGATAGAAGCTTATCATTTACACATTTTGAATCTTCGTATTCTAAGGTATCACATGAAATATTTTTAAGTAAGAAAGAAAATATTTTCGAAGTATGTGCCTGTTTCTGAAGGCTTACATAGAGGCGAATTTTGCGTACCTAAGCGGCTACTGTGGTCAGTGCCGTCACAACAGGCTGCCATGTTTGTTTTACTGGTTTCCGGGTGCGTTTTCTAGGCATCTTCACACCCCGGTAACTAAGAATGCCAAGCGGCTGCAACAGACCGTTTTCAGTCGGACTTTAGTATTAGGCCAAGTGTAACAGAACATAGATAGTTAAAATCGTGTAATTTGATTAATTCAGAATTGTCACAAAGAACAGAATTGTGGATGGTAGCTTTGTATATATAAAAGAGTTTAGAAGTCAGTTTTATCAGTTGTATTACACGTGTTCTTTTTTCAGAAATAATTCACTCTTTCGAGTGAAAACCTTGGCCACTTCTCCCTATTAGAAGCCGTGTCGGTGTTAATGATCTACAGAAGAAACTATCTAACTGAAACAAATGACAAGGAACTACAGCTGTACGCTAAAAGACGTTGTTAAACACTGATATTGTAAAAATTTGTTACCCTCCATACAAGTGACGTAACAATATAAATCACTGGTTTCATATCAGACGACGGAAAAATCTGAAACGTTTTTACTAAAAAATGACGGAACAACTTTCCCCTGTCACGTCTTGCTGACAACAAGCGCCCATGTACAATAGAAATAGTCTGGCCACTTCTCGGCAAGCAGCAGTGCTGTTCGGGGAAAAAATTGTGCAGTGGCTACTTTTCCCGTCCCGGCCACTTTTCAATATCTTTCCCCGCTGATCTTACTATTAATTGGTAACCAACATAAAATAGTACATTATATTAATTAATAAAAGTAACTGCAACTTGAGACACGATCACAAACCTTTGCTAAATGTTTTGAATGTCATGTTTCTTTCAAACGGTTCAAATGGCTCTAAGTACTATAGGACTTAACGTCTGAGGTCATCGGTTCAAAAAATGGTTCAAATGGCTTTGAGCACTGTGGGACTTAACATCTGAGGTCATCTGTCCCCTAGAACGTAGAAGTACTTAAATCTAACTAATCTAAGGGCAAATGGTTCAAATGGCTCTGAGCACTATGGGACTTAACATCCCCTAGAACTTAGAACCTAAGGACATTACACACATCCATGCCCGAGGCAGGATTCGAACCTGCGACCGTAGCAGCACGTGTTTCTGCCACTTATTGTACTGTATTACAAGAGCCTTGAATTTGATTTCACATTACTTGCTACAAACATGTACCATATTTGATGATGATCGTCTCTATAATGCGCATTCACGACTCCACGTTACTTCCGTTTGACATGTATACCACAGCAGCTGATCGGTACTGTCAGTGCACGCTCTTGAGTTACAAGCAAGCACTGGAAGTCAAACAATAAAATATTCCCCCTCTCACCTTCCTTAACCCGCAGTGACGGGGTTACATATCAATCTAACCCTGACGTACACGGCAAACATCACCTAGCTCACGGCCGAATTCACCAACGTTAATTAAAATTAAGCACATTTTACAATATTACAGTCTCTGTAAGTATTTTTGTCTGTTACTGAGCAAGAAAAATATAGTCATGGGAAGCTGCTAACGTTGGTTAATGTTTCTGGCGTCCGTTGTTAGAAGCAGATTATTAAAAACTGCGGCTGAGCACCAGGGGGCCACGCCAACGTTTCAGACGGGCCGTAGTTTGACGACCGCTGACTCAGACCGTCGGCTTCGCTCCAGAGCGCAGCCTCCAGCATCACACCTTTTCTGGTTTCGGCTGTTGAGGAAGAGTGGGCAGCCATTCTTGCGCAGACATCCAGATACCTCTTAGAAAGCGTCCTCAGCAGAGTTCAGACCGTGATGAAGGCGAGGGGCGGACACATCGTATATAAATGTTCAGTAATAGGTGTCCAGACAGTTTCGATCAGATAGTGTAGATGTAAACTGCCGACTCATGGACGACAAGAGTATTCGGAGAACTTGGCTGTTCTCCTTGTGGCATGTTTTCGTTGTTGTTGGCCCCATTAAGCAAAACTGGTACTAAGCGCTCACCTCCGATGGACGTTTATACGCAGTAAATCGGTCATAATCATAGTGTTTACTGAACCCATACCAGTAACTTCGTAGTTACCTTCAACTAACAACAAGTTGTAGTGCATTTGATGTAATGAGATGCAAGAATTTCGAGCAGCATAGTCGATGCGCCGGCCGTTGTGGTCTAGCAGTTCTAGGCGCTTCAATCCGGAACCGCGTTGCTGCTACGGTCGCAGGTTCGAATCCTGCCTCGGGCATGGATGTGTGTGATGTCCTTAGGTTTAAGTAGTTCTAAGTTCCAGGGGACTGATGACCTCAGATGTTAACTCCCATAGTGCTTAGAGCCATTTGAACCACAGACCATGCAACGAGTCTACGAGAAATATCTATAGCAGAAGTGTAATATGCATATCACGAAAAAGTGTTTGTTCTATGAAACCTCGATAACATGCAAGCTCTAATTTAAAATAATCATACAGGCTATATACCGAATTGCATCGGTTTGGCGTGGTCCCTTTCCTGGCAATGTGACCGCGCTCAGAGATTACCCAGTCGGAGCCGTTTTTGGATTCGTTGACTCGTAAAACTACATAAACTGTGAAGTGTTTAGGTAAGGAAGTTGTCCTTCTACTGACCTTGTCCTCAAAAATATAGCCTACCTGGAAATGGGTATTTTTCCTCAACTCTTTCAAAAGTCGACGCTAAGGTAAGCGTCAGATTTACCAGCTACATGCTTCTGGCATAAAACGTGCCCATTAGGGCACTTTTCTTGTAAATGGCACTTTATTACTTTTTATCTGAACCATTACTTTGCCTTAACAAAAATACATACGTCGAGACAATCAGGATTAGGAAACAAAATTATCTGACGTTCCGATGTATCGAGTCGAAGCTTTTGTAGCCAAACCTTTTTTTCAAATGTTCAGATGTGTGTGAAATCTTAAGGGACTTAACTGCTAAGCTCATGTTATTTCTACTTTATTTGATTTTAGGAGTATTTAAATTTTGCTGCGAAGACAACACCGATGCATTACAATGTGACATCAGACGAATCATCACACGCGATAGACTACATGCAGGGATTTCTTGTAGAATGAGCTGTGTTTACTAACACCTAGTTATACTTCACTTCACCAGCGATGGCGGGTTACACAGGTGCAGGGAGTGCAGCAACCGGTTTCAAACAGTCTGTGCTCACTTATTTCATTGTTGCTTCGAATTACCACTAAGCGCTTGTTGGCTCATGCAGGTTGCGTGTCTTATATAATTATGCCTCGCAACGTATGGCATTATTTCACAACTTCATACGTGTATAACTATGCCGAAACCACAATATACGCAAAAGTTTTGGGACTCTTGGCTTCAAGACCAACATTTAAAATGATTGGCTTCAGGTTTTTGAAAGTACTACAGGTCAGGTAGCGAAGTGCAAATTTTGTAGCACAATTTTAAGGAGTCACTATGGAGATTTGAATCTCATGTGATGTCAAAGGAACACCTACAAAATAAAAAAGGTAAGCAACCTTTTTGAAATTGATTAGTCATTCATTGATCGGTTTTACATCTTTGACCACTCGCTGCATTGTTGCAGGTTGTAACAATGCAGCCTAAATTATAGAAAAAGTTGTGCTGCACCAAACTAAGAGCACCTCAGCTATAAAAAACGTGACAACACCGAATGTCACTGACGTTCTCATACAAGGTTCAAAGATCAACCATTTAGCTTATTAATTGATGAATTTACTTAAAATATTGCTTCACATTAGCACTTGGGGTTGATTGTAGTTTATTGCAGTAAATTACACAAGAAAGCAGTATCTCCATACCTTGACCTTGATGAACTGCACGAGTTGAAGCTATTGTCTCAGCTATAGAGCAGACACTTCAATGATTCGATTTATGACTTGAAAATTTAATGATCATTGGTTCAGATAATGCCTCTGCCTTGGTTGGAGTCAATAACGGAGTACTTACGAAATTAAGTAAGTAACTAAGTAAGTGTCGTGTGACTAGGGCCTCCCGTCGGGTAGACCGTTCGCCCGATGCAAGTCTTTCGATTAGACGCCACTTCGGCGACTTGCTCGTCGATGGGGATGAAATGATGATGATTAGGACAACACAACGCCCCGTCCCTGAGAGGAGAAAATCTCCGACCCAGCAGGGAATCGAACCCGGGCCCTTAGGACTGACATTCTGTCGCGCTTACCACTCAGCTACCTGGGGCGGACATTTACGAAATTGGAAGAAGAGGTACCACACCTGACTTAAGTACGTTTCTTGGGCCGTTCCTTGCAACTGGCTGTTTCAGCTGCTGCAAATGAATTTTACAGAGAAATTTGGAGTTTTGAATTAAAGAGACATATGACGCTCCTCTTCCAGACTATCTCTTTATAAGAAGCTATACAAAACCATCAACGGTGGACAGAAACCATTAAAAATAGTTCAAGAGTGCCAGACAAGGTGGTTATCAATAGAATCCTCTGTATCAAGAATATACACGCAATGGTCAGAGCTAAAAACATATTTTTCCGTAGCTGCAGTGCGCGAAAGGTGTAACACGGCAGAGTTAGTGAACGTTATATATGCGAGCGAGATTAATTACGCATATGTTTCATTTTATATCCAATTTTAATTGAACAAAACAGAGTTAATAAAACATTCGAGTCGAAAGATACAGATCACACCAAGCTGTTTGAGTTGGCCAACCTAGATATGCATGTCAGCAAAGTTGCGTAACATAAAGTTAATGTTTTTACTCAGAATATTTGTGATTTCTTCGACTGAAGATGTTTTCTGGGGTTCCGCTCTGAAAAGCAGTTGCCTGAATGAGAGAAAAAGGATTATCACGGGAAGATGATGGAATGTTGCGTAATCGCTGCGTAACATTTATGGTAAAGCTTATGGAAGAAGTACAAAACACAGGTTACCAGAAAATTTGACGTTAATAAAAAAATTTCGGAATAAATATTGAACAAGCACACCATTACAACAAAGAAAATCTAATTGATATAATGGCTCAGTTCAATAAAAGTATAGAATTTATAGCAGCGGCAACAAATTCATTTGTTGAACTGGAACGAGATCAAAGACACATAACAATTTCGGAATGAAATATTGCATTTCAAAGATGTTCAAGGGGAATGCAGATTTGAGGAATTAGTGACTTTTGCGATTACTCTCCTAATGCTGCCTCACTCCAATGCCGATGTTGAGAGACCATTAGCACTATGAATGTAATAAACAACAAGCAGAGGAATACAATGAAGTTAAATGTTTTAACTGCTATACTAAGAATACGCTGTGGTTTGAGGTTAGATTGAAAATATTGCAACGGATATGAAATTCCACTTTTTTGCAATTTCTTCAGTTTTAATATACAGTTCATAACCCATAGATTATGGTCAGAGTCCACAACTGCCCCTGGAAATGTCTTACACTTCCGTCCCCCCCCCCCCCCTCCCATGAACCATGGACCTTGCCGTCGGTGGGGAGGCATGCGTGCCTCAGCGATACAGATAGCCCTACCGTAGGTGCAACCACAACGGAGGGGTATCTGTTGAGAGGCCAGACAAACGTGTGGTTCCTGAAGAGGGCAGCAGCCTTTTAAGTAGTTGCAGGGGCAACTGTCTGGATGATTGACTGATCTGGCCTTGTAACATTAACCAAAACGGCCTTGCTGTGCTGGTACTGCGAACGGCTGAAAGCAAGGGGAAACTACAGCCGTAATTTTTCTCGAGGGCATGCAGTTTTACTGTATGGTTATATGATGATGTCGTCCTCTTGAGTAAAATATTCCAGAGGTAAAATAGTCTCCAGGCGGGGACTACTCAGGAGGACGTCGTTATCAGGAGAAAGAAAACTGGCGTTCTACGGATCGGAGCGTCTAATGTCAGATCCTTTAATCGCGGGCAGGTAGGCTAGAAAATTTAGAAAGGGAAATGGATAGGTTAAAGTTAGATATAGTGGGAATTAGTGAAGTTCGGTGCCAGGAGCAACAAGACTTTTGGTTAGGTGAATACAGGGTTATAAATACAAAATCAAATAGGGGTAATGCTGGAGTAGGTTTAATAATGAATAAGAAAATAGGAGTACGGGTAAGCTACTACAAACAGCATAGTGAACGCATTATTGTGGCCAAGATAGACACGAAGCCCACGCCTACAACAGTAGTACAAGTTTATATGCCAACTAGCTCTGCGGATGACGAAGAAATTGAAGAAATATATGATGAGATAAAAGAAATTATTCAGGTAGTGAAGGGAGACGAAAATTTAATAGTCATGGGTGACTGGAATTCAAGAGTAGGAAAAGGGAGAGAAGGAAACATAGTAGGTGAATATGGATTGGGTGTAAGAAATGAAAGAGGAAGCCGTCTGGTAGAATTTTGCACAGAGCATAACTTAATCATAGTTCAGGAATCATGAAAGAAGGTTGTATACATGGAAGAACCCTGGAGATACTAAAAGGTATCAGATAGATTATATAATGGTAAGACAGAGATTTAGGAACCAGGTTTTATTTTGTAAGACATTTCCAGGGGCAGATGTGGACTCTGACCACAATCTATTGGTTATGAACTGTAGATTAAAACTGAAGAAACTGCAAAAAAGGTGGGAATTTAAGGAGATGGGATCTGGATAAACTGACTAAACCAGAGGTTGTACAGAGTTTCAGGGAGAGCATAAGGGAACAATTGACAGGAATGGGGGAAAGAAATACAGTAGAAGAAGAATGGGTAGCTTTGGGGGATGAAATAGTGAAGGCTGCAGAGGATCAAGTAGTAAAAAGACGAGGGCTGGTAGGAATCCTTGGGTAACAGAAGAAATATTGAATTTAATTGATGAAAGGAGAAAATATAGAAATGCAGTAAATGAAGGAGGCATAAAGGAATACAAACGTCTCAAAAATGCGATCGACAGAAAGTGCAAAATGGCTAAACAGTGATGGCTAGAGGACAAATGTAAGGATGTAGAGACTTATCTCACTAGGGGTAAAATAGATACTGCCTACAGGAAAATTAGAGATATCTTTGGAGAAAATAGAGCCACTTGTATGAATATCAAGAGCTCAGATGGAAACCCAGTTCTAAGCAAAGAAGGGAAATATTATGGAAATGGAAGAGGATCTAGATGAAGATGAAATGGGAGATATGATACTGCGTGAAGAGTTTGACAGAGCACTGAAAGACCTGAGTCGAAACAAGGCCCCGGGAGTAGACAACATTCCATTAGAACTATTGACGACCTTGGGAGAGCCAATCCTGACAAAACTCTGCCATCTGGTGAGCAAGATGTATAAAACAGGCAAAATACCCTCAGACTTCAAGAAGAATATAATAATTCCAATCCCAAAGAAAGCAGGTGTTGACAGATGTGAAAATTACCGAACTATCAGATAATAAGTCACAGCTGCAAAATACTAACGCGAGTTCTTTACAGACGAATGGAAAAATTTGTAGAAGCCGACCTCGGGGAAGATCAGTTTGGATTCCGTAGAAATGTTGGAACACGTGAGGCAATACTGACCCTACGACTTATCTTAGAAGAAAGATTAAGGAAAGGCAAACCTACATTTCTAGCATTTGTAGACTTAGAGAAAGCTTTTGACAATGTTGACTGGAATACTCTCTTTCAAATGTTAAAGGTGGCAGGGGTAAAATACAGGGAGCATAAGGCTATTTACAATTTGTACAAGAAGCAGATGGCAGTTATAAGAGTCGAGGGACACGAAATGGAAGCAGTGGTTGGGAAGAGAGTGAGACAGGGTTGTAGCCTATCCCCGATGTTATTCAATCTGTATATTGATCAAGCAGTAAAGGAAACAAAAGAAAAATTTGGAGTAGGTATTAAAATCCAGGGAGAAGAAATAAAAACTTTAAGGTTCGCCGATGACATTGTAATACTGTCAGAGACGGCAAAGGACTTGGAAGAGCAGTTGAACGGAATGGACAGTGTCTTGAAAGGAGGATATAAGATGAACATCAACAAAAGCAAAACGAGGATAATGGAATGTAGTCAAATTAAGTCGGATGATGCTGAGGGAATTAGATTAGGAAATGAGACACTTAAAGTAGTAAAGGAGTTTTGCTTTTTGGGGAGCAAAATAACTGATGATGGTCGAAGTAGAGAGGATATCAAATGTAGACTGGCAATGGCATGGAAAAACGTTTCTGAAGAAGGGAAATTTGTTAACATTGAATATAGATTTATGTGCCAGGAAGCCGTTTCTGAAAGTATTTGTATGGAGTGTAGCCATGTATGAAAGTGAAACATTGACGATAAATTGTTTGGACTAGAAGAGAATAGAAGCTTTCAAAATGTGGTGCTACAGAAGAATGCTGAAGATTAGAGGGGTAGATCACATAACTAATGAGGAAGTATTGAATAGGATTGGGGAGAAGAGAAGTTTGTGGGACAACGTGACTGGGAGGGATCGGTTGGTAGGACATGTTCTGAGGCATCAAGGGATCACAAATTTAGCATTGGAGGGCAGCGTGGAGGGTAAAAATAGTAGAGGAAGACCAAGAGATGGATACACTAAACAGATTCAGAAGGATGTGGGCTGCAGTAGGTACTGGGAGATGAAGGAGCTTGCACAGGATAGAGTAGCATGGAGAGCTGCATCAAACCAGTCTCAGGACTGAAGACCACAACAACAACAACATGAAATTCCAATAAATGTTGCAAAACAAATCGATACCAAAGAGTCGTATCCATCTGAAATCGACGACGATGATGATGCAGACATAAATGATTCATCTGAAGATGATGAATTCATTTAAATAATTAGCTGTTATGTAACTTTTCGTATGTTCCTGATCTTGACTTGGTGATTTATTTATTGTACGATCATTTGATAATAGTGAATATTTCGTTACGGTACTTAATAATAAAGGAAACTAATTACTAATATACTTATTATTTTCTTTCATAATAATCAAAAAAAATTGTTGATGGAAATTTTAGCGATTATGAGAGTAGGGGTATTTTTTAGCGGTTTTCTAGTGATTTTGTGCTCTTTGAACTGTTGGGGGAACTCACTTTAACTGTTGGCAACACTATTACGGGTACGGAGACAAACTCATGAGTCCATGGACCCTGCATGTCAGCAGGAAACCGTTCAGGCTGGTGGAGGCTCTGTGATGGTGTGGGGCGTGTGCAGTTAGAATGATGTGGGATCCCTGATACGTCTAGATACGACTCTGACGGGTGGTATGTAAGCATCCTGGCTGATCACCTGCATCCATTCGTGTCCATTGTGCATTGCGGCTGACTTGGTAAATACCAGCAGGACCATGCGACAGTCCACACATCCAGAATCGCTACAGAACGACTCCAGGAACACTCTTCTGAGTTTAAAATTTCCACTGGCCATCAAACTCCACAGACGTGAATATTATTGACCATATCGAGCGTGCCTTGCAACGTGCTGTTCAGAAGAGATCTCCACCTCTCGTACTCGTACGGATTTATGGACAGCCCTTTAGGATTCATGGTGTCAGTTCCCTCCAGCACTACTTCAGACATTTGTCGAGTCCATGCCACGCCTTGTTGCGGCCCTTTTACGTGCTCGCGGGAGCCCTACACGGTATTAGGCTGGTGCGCCAGTTTCTTTGGCTCTTACTTAATTTGATCACGGTCAGGAAATACTCTCTATACTACAGACCAGATGTGCAGACTGTGGCTGCAAACCTGGAGTGCTCAGGATACCTAAGCGTGTAAGGGGCCCTTCTGGTCCAAGGCTGGACTGCTAAGCTGTCGTTCAAACACGTGTCCTTCCAACTGACGCAACAATCCTTACGTTTGCATGGCAGTGTGCGGGTGAGCAGTGTCGTGGAAAAGCGCGACACCGTTGTCCAAGTGATGGCGTCTCTTGCTTTTAGAGAGGCTTCTTAGTTTTCTCAGTGTTTCAAACAGAAAACGTGTTCCACACCTAGCAGGGTTTTCAGTCGCAACGTTCGCTTAGGACGGCCTGCTCACACATGGAGAACGAGAATCTTTGTTGCTGCCTCGCTGTCGCAAGCTCTAAGCACAGTGACTTACTGTGTCAGAGCAACGCCAGTTCCGTTCCTCTCCAACTTCCCACGTTAGATGAATACGGCGGTTACTCTCCTCGTAGGCGTCTACCTATCCAGCTGAACAGCATACGGGAAACCGCACGTCCCAGCCAGTTCCCCGTGCCCTGGGTGCGCAGGCTGCGAGTAACGCTAGTGCGGTGTCGCACGTAGCGGCTGACCCGTGATGCGGGTCAAGGACCACCAGGCAGGCCACTTACTCGGCGCACGGTAGGTCACCGGTTCCGCCAGCCTGCCTGCTTTCGTATGCCGTTTCCCGGCGAGGCCGCCGGCTCCCAGCCGTCGCCTGTCCACACACACGGCGCTTCCCCTCTGACGTAACGAGGCGGCGCTTGCAGTTTCTGCGCGCTGGTGTAACTGCGTTGCTAAACTTTCCGCCGTCGTAATGACAATTTTGAGCCGCAGGGGCTCTTTCGTGCATGTTGCGTGTGCACTAATCCTCCCAGCCTGTACCCGTCGTTCGCATACAGCCAACGCTGTTATTATTTCAGGTGCTGATAGTTGATAATTTCGATGGGAGCATGTTAAGCTGTGGCGCATACTTTATTTAGGAGACTCGGACGTTCCTATACCTACCTCGTTAAATTTAAGGAACATTTTTCTCTGACAACACACACACCACAAACAATTTTTTTACGGAGTGGCATGTGGGTGTATTTATTTTATTTTTCAAATGGTTTTCAGTGCAGAAGTAATTATTCTTCACATTACAATTTTTATACCCTTAAAAATTAAAATAGTTTTCCATTTTCCAAATGATATTTCCGCTATTCGGCAGTATATCACGTGCTTATTTCACTATCTACATTTCGGCCTTAGGCTATTTTCAAGTGTTACAACGACACAAATCACCCGACCTCGTTGAAACGCAAGTCTTCGTCGAAAAATACGTATATAAGTCAGTTGTCTCTTAAGTAAGTGTGAGAACATGTCTGCGGTACGTAAAAAGGGTGGAAGCTTGAATGTATGGCAAATGCAGTGAAGCTGTGATGTAAATTAGACGTCCAAAATACAGGTGTAAGTTTCATTTTACTGTATCTAAATATCAAATAAGTTTCATTTTACTGTGTCTAAATATCAACTCAGTCATGGTGATTGAGCAACTTCGATTATTCTGTTACTTATATACCTTCCTCGGAATTCTATGACCGAGTCGCCTCATATTTGTAGTGAAGTTACAATTCACAAAGCAACAACATAAAAATGACCTTGTTTTTGAGACGCGCTATCTGAAATGGGAACAATTGTCTGTAGTGCCGTATTAGCCATCTGTGGGAACATGTTTCACGCATATTATCTGTGTAATCACTGAAAAGTTTCGATGGCATACGTTTTCAGAGAACAAGTCGCCACAAAATTATGTCAGCATATTTTTAGAAAATAAATTGAAGATGCTTTCAATTAATCTAATTATAAATTACATACATAATTTTAACGAGCAACATTTCTGCTGTTTTAATCTTCCTTGTGTGTAACTATGACAGGTGCAATACAAAGGGGCGAGAGGAGGACGAAGAAACGAGGAAAGAATCCTAATACACAGGTCCACCACACTGACAACCATCCGCAATGCGTTCCCCGCACTAAAAAATTCAGCAGCTTCATGTCGGATGACCTGGGAGGCTGCGGTACTGGCGAGCCACTACGGATAAAGGCCTGCTTGTTGCTGAATCGCCATTTACCAGTACTTAAGGAAAATCAAACGAGAGCAGTTAATCACTTTGTGATTTACGCCAAACATGCGGTGTTTCGAAATAAATGTGAACTTCGACGTTATCCGTGTTGTGAGATTCGCCCAAGTGTACTTGTGCTCATGTCGTATCGGAGAAACCATTTAACCGGCCGTTGTGACCGCCGTTCTAGGCGCTTCAGTCTGGAACCGCGCGACCCCCTACGGTCGCAGGTTCGAATCCTGCCTCGGGCATGAATGTGTGTGATGTCCTTACGTTAGTTAGGTTTAAATAATTCTATGTTCTAGGGGACTGATCACCTCAGATGTTAAGTTCCATAGTGATCAGAGCTATTTGAACCATTTTTAGAAACCATTGGTTTCCGGACCTACGTTTATTAGGTTTAGTTGTTCCATTTTCCTCTACTCTGCCCTTTCGTCTGTACCGAAATAATGAATTTGCCGTATAACAAATCGAATTTAGGGTATATACTGGACTGGGGTTTCCTTAAATGGAATTATTTCATTCTTCCAAATTAATCCTACAATGTAATATTCACAGCATAAAAATGAACACCGCTTGCATACCTTAATGCGCTAGCACTCCTGGAGGAGTAAGGCTTAGACAAAGTCTACGGGAATTCTCCACAATGTCTTTTCTTCCAGGTGTACTATTTCAGCAGATGATGTAGGAGGATTTCCGTCAAGTTCGGACGCTGTACTGAGTTCTCAAAGTCAGAAATCACGTTCAGTTCTGTACACTTAAACGTGAGTGTATTATCGTCTATGTAATCACTAATGTAAAGTGCATTTCAATTACAAGGATCGTCAGCAACATTGAAATTAAAACTAAGTTATGGTATGACAATCGATTTCTGGAACGATCAGTTTGAGTTCCAGTTCCAGAGAAACGTAGGGACACGCGAGCCAGCGCTGCTGTTGCGACTTCTCTTAGAAAAGGAACAGCTTCTGTAGACAGCACAAAATCTCTTGACACTATTCAACGGAGATTCTGAAGTCATAATGGACAAAACACAAGCAGCCAAAAAATGTAAAACCATGATAATGGAGTGTAGTCGAATTAAATCAGATGATGCCGACAGTATTAGATCAGGAAATGAAATGGTGGAAGTAGGAGATGAGTTTTGGTATTTGTCGAGCAGTAGGAGGGCAATCTACTTTTTGGAACAAAAATACATACCAGCCGTTATCGGACTATATTAGGTGGAGGCTCGGACTGTAGTGGCTAGACGCCATGCCTCCTCTTATGTTAGGACCATGACAGCTGTAAGCCATGTCTCTCTCTTCCAATCACAGTCCAATATCTTACCTACCATTAAAACGACACAGCCAATCCCTGCCAATAACGCGAAACACCCAATCTCAGCCCTGTAGTTTTACCAGACATTAAAAAGAAACACCAATCACATACCAGTACTTAACAGGGAATTAAAACGGAGCAACCAGTCACTATGTAGCCACAAAGCTGCCATCAAGACTGTGTTCAAAAGTATCCGAATGATCTGATGTTTTTTGCACCATGTTGAGAAGTATTTATCTAAAAATTATGTAAATGGTGTAGTTTGTAGTATTTCAAATCTAAAATACATCAGCAAGGCACACACACACACACACACACACACACACACACACACACACACACACACACACACACGCACACACACACACACACACACACACACACACACAAACAAACAAAAATGTTCATGCAATGAACTGATAGTTAAAGCAGCGCTTGTTAACGTCCAAACCTCGATTACTGCACCACACTTGGTGTAAGACACAATGGATCATCAAATTAAATATTTGCACATATAAATTCTTCTATAATGCTCCTTAAGTGTCACAAACAAAATGTTTATGCCCATGTTATTTCCTCATGTGTACAATATTTAGGTCATTTATTGCAATGGTATCCTCACATCTAGTACATCTATCAGAATGAGTGTTGGCATTTCGATCTGAGGCTATGTTACTCGTGGTTCAAGTACTGAATCTGACATTTTTACAACTTTTTCAGTAATGCATCAACTCACCAAAGTCATTTAAGAGGGCAATAAGATAATGCATAATGACTAAGGCCAGAAAATCATTGTCCATGATATGAGCTGGTTAGTTTTACTGTTATTTTGATTAGGTCTGTGCCTACTGGAGTTTATGCACAAAAACAAAGTTTCGTGGAAGGCTGCACCATGTACTGGTCGGAACTACGATGCCAAAGCTCTGTAAAACGTTTTCAGGCTATATTTCCGTAATCAGCTATTAAATAATACCAAAATTTAATAGCAGTGCTCCAGCTTATGTGAAACAAAAACACTCAGCGTAGAGAAAGACAAGCAATCTGCCCAAGCACAATTTTAGGAAAGAAGAAGGTGTTTTGGCGACTTCTTTATTGCAAATTTGGCACTTAAACAAAATATTTTTTGTAATATACAAATATAAGCCCCCCCATGAACCATGGTTCATGCCGTTGGTGGGGAGGCTTGCGTGCCTCAGCGATACAGATGGCCGTACCGTAGGTACAACCACAACGGAGGGGTATCTGTTGAGAGGCCAGACAAACGTGTGGTTCCTGAAGAGGGGCAGCAGCCTTTTCAGTAGTTGCAGGGGCAACTGTCTGGATGATTGACTGATCTGGCCTTGTAACAATAACCAAAACGGCCTTGCTGTGCTGGTACTGCGAACGGCTGAAAGCAAGGGGTAACTACAGCCGTAATTTTTCCCGAGGGCATGCAGCTTTACTGTATGATTAAATGATGATGGCGTCCTCTTGGGTAAAATATTCCGGAGGTAAAATAGTCACCCATTCAGATCTCCGGGCGGGGACTACTCAAGAGGATGTCGTTATCAAGAGAAAGAAACTGGCGTTCTACGTATCGGAGCGTGGAATGTCCGATCCCTATATCGGGCAGGTAGGTTATAAAATTTAAAAAGGGAAATGGATAGGTTGAAGTTTGATATATTGGGAATTAGTGAAGTTCGGTGGCAGGAGGAACAAGACTTCTGGTCAAGTGAATACAGGGTTATAAATACAAAATCAAATAGGGGTAATGCAGGAGTAGGTTTAATAATGAATAGGAAAATAGGAATGGGGGTAAGCTACTACAAACAGCATAGTGAACGCATTATTGTGGCCAAGATAGATACGAATCCCACACCTACTACAGTTGTTTGTTGTTGTTGTCATCAGTCCTGAGACTGGTTTGATGCAGCTCTCCATGCTACTCTATCCTGTGCAAGCTGCTTCATCTCCCAGTACCTACTGCAACCTACATCCTTCTGAATCTGCTTAGTGTACTCATCTCTCGGTCTCCCTCTACGATTTTTACCCTCCACGCTGCCCTCCAATGCTAAATTTGTGATCCCTTGATGCCTCAAAACATGTCCTACCAACCGATCCCTTCTTCTAGTCAAGTTGTGCCACAAACTTCTCTTCTCATCAATCCTATTCAATACCTCCTCATTAGTTACGTGATCTATCCACCTTATCTTCCGTATTCTTCTGTAGCACCACATTTCGAAAGCTTCTATTCTCTTCTTGTCCAAACTAGTTATCGTCCATGTTTCACTTCCATACATGGCTACACTCCAAACAAATACTTTCAGAAACGACTTCCTGATACATAAATCTATATTCGATGTTAACAAATTTCTCTTCTTCAGAAACGCTTTCCTTGCCATTGCCAGTCTACATTTTATATCCTCTCTACTTCGACCATCATCAGTTATTTTACTTCCTAAATAGCAAAACTCCTTTACTACTTTAAGTGTCTCATTTCCTAATCTAATTCCCTCAGCATCACCCGATTTAATTTGACTACATTCCATTATCCTCGTTTTGCTTTTGTTAATGTTCATCTTATATCCTCCTTTCAAGACACTGTCCATTCCGTTCAACTGCTCTTCCAAGTCCTTTGCCGTCTCTGACAGAATTACAATGTCATCGGCGAACCTCAAAGTTTTTACTTCGTCTCCATGAATTTTAATACCTGCTCCAAATTTTTCTTTTGTTTCCTTTACTGCTTGCTCAATATACAGATTGAATAACATCGGGGAGAGGCTACAACCCTGTCTCACTCCTTTCCCAACCACTGCTTCCCTTTCATGCCCCTCGACTCTTATTACTGCCATCTGGTTTCTGTACAAATTATAAATAGCCTTTCGCTCCCTGTATTTTACCCCTGCCACCTTTAGAATTTGAAAAAGAGTATTCCAGTCAACATTGTCAAAAGCTTTCTCTAAGTCTACAAATGCTAGAAACGTAGGTTTGCCTTTTCTTAATCTTTCTTCTAAGATAAGTCGTAAGGTCAGTATTGCCTCACGTGTTCCAACATTTCGACGGAATCCAAACTGATCCTCCCCGAGGTCTGCATCTACCAGTTTTTCCATTCGTCTGTAAAGAATTCGCGTTAGTATTTTGCAGCCGTGGCTTATTAAACTGATAGTTCGGTAATTTTCACATCTGTCAGCACCTGCTTTCTTTGGGATTGGAATTATTATATTCTTCTTGAAGTCTAAGGGTATTTCGCCTGTCTCATACATCTTGCTCACCAGTTGGTAGAGTTTTGTCATGACTGGCTCTCCCAAGGCCGTCAGTAGTTCTAATGGAATGTTGTCTACTCCGGGGGCCTTGTTTCGACTCAGGTCTTTCAGTGCTCTGTCAAACTCTTCACGCAGTATCGTATCTCCCATTTCGTCTTCATCTACATCCTCTTCTATTTCCATAATATTGTCCTCAAGTACATCGCCCTTGTATAAACCTTCTATATACTCCTTCCACCTTTCTGCCTTCCCTTCTTTGCTTAGAACTGGGCTGCCATCTGAGCTCTTGATATTCATACACGTGGTTCTCTTCTCTCCAAAGGTCTCTTTAATTTTCCTGTAGGCAGTATCTATCTTACCCCTAGTGAGATAAGCTTCTACATCCTTACATTTGTCCTCTAGCCATCCCTGTTTAGCCACTTTGCACTTCCTGTCGATCTCATTTTTGAGACGTTTGTATTCCTTTTTGCCTGCTTCATGTACTGCATTTTTATATTTTCTCCTTTCATCAATTAAATTCAATATTTCTTCTGTTACCCAAGGATTTCTAGCAGCCCTCGTCTTTGTACCTACTTTATCCTCTGCTGCCTTCACTACTACATCCCTCAGAGCTACCCATTCTTCTTCTACTGTACTTCTTTCCCCTATTCCAGTCAATTGTTCCCTTATGCTCTCTCTGAAACTCTGTACAACCTCTGGTTCTTTCAGTTTATCCAGGTCCCATCTCCTTAATTTCCCACATTTTTGCAGTTTCTTCAGTTTTAATCTACAGGTCATAACCAATAGATTGTGGTCAGAGTCCACATCTGCCCCTGGAAATGTCTTACAACTTAAAACCTGGTTCCTAAATCTCTGTCTTACCATTATATAATCTATCTGATACCTTTTCGTATCTCCAGGGTTCTTCCACGTATACAACCTTCTTTCATGATTCTTAAACCAAGTGTTAGCTATGATTAAGTTGTGCTCCATGCAAAATTCTACTAGGCGGCTTCCTCTTTCATTTCTTAGCCCCAATCCATATTCACCTACTATGTTTCCTTCTCTCCCTTTTCCTACACTCGAATTCCAGTCACCCATTACTATTAAATTTTCGGCTCCCTTCACTATCTGAATAATTTCTTTTATTTCATCGTACATTTCTTCAATTTCTTCATCATCTGCAGAGCTAGTTGGCATATAAACTTGTACTACTGTAGTAGGTGTGGGCTTCGTATCTATCTTGGCCACAATAATGCGTTCACTATGCTGTTTGTAGTAGCTTACCCGCATTCCTATTTTCCTATTCATTATTAAACCTACTCCTGCATTACCCCTATTTGATTTTGTGTTTATAACCCTGTAGTCACCTGACCAGAAGTCTTGTTCCTCCTGCCACCGAACTTCACTAATTCCCACTATATCTAACTTTAACCTATCCATTTCCCTTTTTAAATTTTCTAACCTACCTGCTCGATTAAGGGATCTGACATTCCACGCTCCGATCCGTAGAACGCCAGTTTTCTTTCTCCTGATAACGACATCCTCCTGAGTAGTCCCCGCCCGGAGATCCGAATGGGGGACTATTTTACCTCCGGAATATTTTACCCAAGAGGATGCCATCATCATTTAATCATACAGTAAAGCTGCATGTCCTCGGGAAAAATTACGGCTCTAGTTTCCCCTTGCTTTCAGCCGTTCGCAGTACCAGCACAGCAAGGCCGTTTTGGTTAATGTTGCAAGGCCAGATCAGTCAATCATCCAGACTGTTGCCCCTGCAACTACTGAAAAGGCTGCTGCCCCTCTTCAGGAACCACACGTTTGTCTGGCCTCTCAACAGATACCCCTCCGTTGTGGTTGCACCTACGGTACGGCCATCTGTATCGCTGAGGCACGCAAGCCTCCCCACCAACGGCAAGGTCCATGGTTCATGGGGGGAAGACCTACTACAGTAGTACAAGTTTATATGCCAACTAGCTCTGCAGATGACGAAGAAATTGAAGAAATGTACGATGAAATAAAAGAAATTATTCAGATAGTGAAGGGAGACGAAAATTTAATAGTAATGGGTGACTGGAATTCGAGTGTAGGAAAAGGGAGAGAAGGAAACATAGTAGTTGAATATGGATTGGGGCTAAGAAATGAAAGAGGAAGCCGCCTAGTAGAATTTTGCACAGAGCACAACTTAATCATAGCTAACACTTGGTTTAAGAATCATGAAAGAAGGTTGTATACATGGAAGAACCCTGGAGATACTAAAAGTTATCAGATAGATTATATAATGGTAAGACAGAGATTTAGGAACCAGGTTTTAAATTGTAAGACATTTCCAGGGGCAGATGTGGACTCTGACCACAATCTGTTGGTTATGACCTGTAGATTAAAACTGAAGAAACTGCAAAAAATGTGGGAAATTAAGGAGATGGGACCTGGATAAACTGAAAGAATCAGAGGTTGTGCAGAGTTTCAGGGAGAGCATAACGGAACAATTGACAGGAATAGGGGAAAGAAATACAGTAGAAGAAGAATGGGTAGCTCTGAGGGATGAAGTAGTGAAGGCAGCAGAGGATAAAGTAGGTAAAAAGACGAGGGCTGCTAGAAATCCTTGGGTAACAGAAGAAATATTGAATTTAATTGATGAAAGGAGAAAATATAAAAATACAGTACATGAAGCAGGCAAAAAGGAATACAAACGTCTCAAAAATGAGATCGACAGGAAGTGCAAAATGGCTAAGCAGCGATGGCTAGCGGAAATATGTAACGATGTAGAAGCTTTTCTCTCTAGGGGTAAGGTAGATAGTGCCTACAGGAAAATTAAAGAGACCTTTGGAGAGAAGAGAACCACGTGTATGAATATCAAGAGCTCAGATGGCAACCCAGTTCTAAGCAAAGAAAGGAAGGCAGAAAGGTGGAAGGAGTATATAGAAGGTTTATACAAGGGCGATGAACTTGAGGACAATATTATGGAAATGGAAGAGGATGTAGATGAAGACGAAATGGGAGAAACGATACTGCGTGAAGAGTTTGACAGAGTACTGAAAGACCTGAGTCTAAACAAGGCCCCCGGAGTAGACAACATTACATTAGAACTACTGACGGCCTTGGGAGAGCCAGCCATGACAAAACTCTACCAGCACGTGAGCAAGATGTATGAGACAGGCGAAATACCCTCAGACTTCAAGAAGAATATAATAATTCCAATCCCAAAGAAAGCAGGTGCTGACAGATGTGAAAATTACCGAACTAGCAGTTTAATAAGTCACAGCTGCAAAATACTAACGCGAGTTCTTTACAGACGAATGGAAAAATTTGTAGAAGCCGACCTCGGGGAGGATCAGTTTGGATTCCGTAGAAATGCTGGAACACGTGAGGCAATACTGTCCTTACGACTTATCTTAGAAGAAAGATTAAGAAAAGGCAAACCTACGTTTCTAGCATTTGTAGACTTAGAGAAAACTTTTGACAATGTTGACTGGAATACTCTCTTTCAAATTCGGAAGGTGGCAGGGGTAAAATACAGGGAGCGAAAGGCTATTTACAATTTGTACAGAAACCAGATGGCAGTTATAAGAGTCGAGGGGCATGAAAGGGAAGCAGTGGTTGGGAAAGGAGTGAGACAGGGTTGTAGCCTCTCCCCGATGTTATTCAATCTGTATATTGAGCAAGCAGTAAAGGAAACAAAAGAAAAATTTGGAGTAGGTATTAAAATTCATGGAGAAGAAATAAAAACTTAGAGGTTCGCCGATGACATTGTAATTCTGTCAGAGACGGCAAAGGACTTGGAAGAGCAGTTGAACGGAATGGACAGTGTCTTGAAAGGAGGATATAAGATGAACATCAACAAAAGCAAAACGAGGATAATGGAATGTAGTCAAATTAAATCGGGTGATGCTGAGGGAATTAGATTACGAAATGAGACACTTAAAGTAGTAAAGGAATTTTGCTATTTGGGGAGCAAAATAACTGATGATGGTCGACGTAGAGAGGATATAAAATGTAGACTGGCATTGGCAAGGAAAGCGTTTCTGAAGAAGAGAAATTTGTTAACATCGAATATAGATTTATGTATCAGGAAGTCATTTTTGAAAGTATTTGTTTGGAGTGTAGCCATGTATGGAAGTGAAACGTGGACGATAACTAGTTTGGATAAGAAGAGAGTAGAAGCTTTCGAAATGTGGTGCTACAGAAGAATACTGAAGATAAGGTGGGTAGATCACATAACTAATGAGAAGGTACTGAATAGGATTGGGGAGAAGAGAAGTTTGTGGCACAACTTGACTAGAAGGAGGGATCGGTTGGTAGGACATGTTTTGAGGCATCAAGGGATCACAAATTTAGCATTGGAGGGCAGCGTGGAGGGTAAAAATCGTAGAGGGAGACCGAGAGATGAGTACACTAAGCAGATTCAGAAGGATGTAGGTTGCAGTAGGTACAGGGAGATGAAGAAGCTTGCACAGGATAGAGTAGCATGGAGAGCTGCATCAAACCAGTCTCAGGACTGAAGACGACAACAACAACAACAACAAATATAAGTTCATAATACTCCGAATACAAGATGTAAAAATGACGATAGACAAGGGTAGATCAAGATACAGATTAAATATGGCGAAAGACAATGGTGGAGAAAGGCAGAGATGAAACGCTGATATCTCGAAAATAGAATCTTCCACCAAAAGAAAATTATTTATCAAAGTAAATAAAGATTTAAGGTACATACATACACACACATCTTTGACATGAACAAAATTTTCAACTTTGCATTAAAACAAAACTATTTCTCAAAATATGTAAGACTTCAAGAAAAAAACACACATGTCGCACTAATGTCACTACTTGATCATTGTGTAATGCAAAAAAAAAAAACTCAAATTAAATAGTTCCACTCCTAAATTGTCTGTATTACTTATCAAAATATACGTGGTTCACTTACTGGACTACCGAAATAAACTGTAGGTTAGTCAAGGAGCATAGTTCGACCATTATACAACGTATTAAAAATTGTCAAAATACTTAAAAAAATATTACAAAACACACATGGCACTACTGCTGTTCTAACTTAGACCTGAAAGTACGCTTATTAACGAAACCAGTTGGATCTTTGCACCAAAGGAATCATCGTCATGTCCACATCAAAAACTGTGGAAAGCTTGTCTGAGTTTGGCTGAAACAGATATCAATGTCAGTCATATATTATAATAGCCCTAATGCTAGGGCATTAACTTCATTGTGCAGTACAAAACGTTTGTCATCTTCTGCTGATGATGTTAATCGTGCTGTAACACAGTGGAGACTGAGTGAGGCTTTCATGACCAGTAGTAATACTCACTCGTATAGATACAACACGAGGGTTGCTACGCTTTTCAACTACTTTTCAAAGAAGCAGGTGGGTGACGTAGATGAGACGCTCAGAAACAGTCGCAGTTAGCTCTAGTCTTCTAGTGCTTTTGCTATTCGTGACCCCATGCAGCTGTGTTAACTTTACCTTGCAGTACAATCTGCTTGACATCTGCTGTTATACAGGGGAGAGTACATGGCACTTCACCACATACATCGTCATGTAACAGCAAAGGTGTATCGAATTGCCCCATACAAAGTTATGTAGCAACAAACTGGGGTAATAATAATAACATTGTTATATTAAAAGCGATAACAGCATGATAAAACCGATTACAGCAAAATGTAACAAATTAACAACCCAATACATCACCATGGTTGCATGAAATTGTAATAGATTGATGCACTGATGTTCAGTTGGCAGGGTGATCATCATTAGTTGAGGGACAGTGATGGCCAATTTAGTAGATGACTACCATCACGCTTGGGGCAGTGGTGGTCATTTTAGAAGGTAACAATCATTACCCCAGAGGCAGTGATGATCAGTTTACAAAGTGACCATGGTTGCCCACTGCAGAAAGAATGGTCAGTTTATAGAGTGACCATCATTACCACACGGATGAATGATAGCTTACAAGGTGACGATCATTACCACCTGCAGGTAATGATGATCAGTTGATAAGGTGAACACCGTTACCATCTGTGAGGGTCAATGATCGTTAATTTATAAGGTCACTACCATTACCCTTTGGGAGCAATGATGGTCTGTTTACTAGATAACTGCAGGGGGCAAAGATGAGCAATTTACAAGCTAGCCACTATTACTTCCTTTGTGGAGGTGGGATGGGTAGCAATGACGTCAGTTTATTGGATGACCGTTGTTCCCCTGGGGGTCGCTGATGGTCAGTTTATGAGGTCATCACCCGGGGAACAATGGTGATCGATTTCATGTGGTCTCATTATTCCCACTGGTCAGTGATTATCAGTTCACTAGGTGATCACCAGTGTCACCTGTGCCAAAAATAGTCAGTTTACAAGGGTACCACCGTCATCCCCTATGGGAAACGAGGTGAGTTATCAAGGTAACCAATATTGCTGCATGGGGTGACCAGCATTAGCCCTGGAGGACATTGATAGTCGAGTCACAAGGCGACCATAATTAAACCTGGTGAAATCATTGTCAGTTACCATGTGACTACCATTACCCCCAGGGGACAATGACAGTGAATTAATGAAGTGATCATCACTAACCCAGGGGCGAAATGATGGCGAATTTACAAGTAAACCAGCATTACCTCTGGTACAATGATAGTCTGTTTACAGGCTGACCACCATTAAGCCTGTAAGTAATGATGGTCAATTTACAGGTAATTACTATTACATCAGTACACAGTGGTGGTCAGTTAACAGAGTGAACATCATTACACCTGCGGCAATGATGATCCATTTACAAGGTGCTCAACTTACTGACGGCTAGAGTATCGTTAAAAATGACGCTCCTTCAAAAATTCGGTTTGGCGCTTAACACACCTAACCCATATCAGCCTTTCCACGATGTTGACAGTTCAGTTGCTGATAGCGGGGGATGATAGCGGTACAGATACAAACTATCTGGCCCACTTTGCACTTAAATAACCTAGAAAACTGCAGAGTGCATCAGCTTGCTCATAGCAAGAGTGTCAATGACCTTGACCTTGACCTCATGATGTGATCATATCACTCCCCTTCTCTCTCCCTCTCCTCCGCACCCTCTATTTCCAGTCAGTAATAGCGAAATATTAAAAGGAAACAAACAATAAAAAATCCAACGTGATGTAAATAGCACCACTGGGTAGTCGGAAAATGACAACCCTCTCCTTCTCCCCTCCACATTGCTCCCCCCCCCCCCCCCCCACAGCCTGTCAACTTCTCTGTAATATATATTATAATGTTGATGCCCCATTAAAGTAAGCATTGGAGAGAGAGAGAGAGATGGTTGTACTCATCATCATAATATTTTCACATATACAATAAACTCGGCGATCTCCGTAGCCGAATGGTTAGCTTCGTTGCCGTCAGTGCGGAAGGACCTTCTGTTTTGTCTGAGATAGGGAGATCTAGAAAGAGCAGACCGAGTGGAAGCCGAAAAGAAGCATCTTGGAAATATCCAAAATCACCGTCACCACTGTCATGGGTTTATCCAAAACTACATCGAGTCTGCTCAACTCACTGGCAGCTACAGTATCGTTAAAAATGACGCTTCTTCGAAAATTCGGTTTGGCAGTTAACACATCTGACCCATATCAGCCTTTCCACGACGTTGACAATTCAGTTGATGGAAGAGAGAGGGCTTAGCAAATTTGAAGCACTGATTTTCATACCCTACAAAACTGTGGAGGGGGATTTCCCTCTCAGAAATTTCTTGTGAGTCAGAACTTACACTTTCTCATTCTAACATGATCCAATCGAAAGATTGCAATAGAAAATAATGTCTATTGAATAGGATCTTCAATTAATGACTAAAGTTTATGATGGCTCAATTGCAGAAAATTCCAGAAGTCTTGCAAAATGTGTGGAACCACTGCATCGTCTGAGGTGCATACGACAGAAACCACGTGCAACGAACGATTCCTGCAATTGCTGGCTGGATCGTTGCATTAAAATCAGTGTCTACCACTTCTTATTAGTTAATCCCCGTCCCCCCGCCCGAGCAACAGTTTGGAAGTAGACAAGGCATTAACCCATCAACTGCAGAAGAACTACCTTACAGCAGTAAGGTAGTTACATGTTATAGTACCGGCAGAGAATGAATAGTTATGATCACATGGTATAAGAGATTAAATTCTTAAAGAGTAATGTAGTTTCAGTTCTAGAGCTTCAGCCCTGAGTTAGGAAACAGGCCGGCGAGTGTAGGGAATACTTTGGTGTTAATTAAGATACAAAACGTGAAGGTGGCAATTTTGGACAATTAATTATGATAATACTGGCTACAATTTTAAGTGGGATAACACCACGCCGCACATAATTCGCATAGAAACGTGGATGGACTAACATTTTCCGCCATTTTCTGTAAAATGCCATGATATTGAAAATTATGGTATTTCAACCACTCACTGTAATGTCAAAGTGTCTGACCTCGTAAATTTTGGTAATATTTGCCGCCATTTTCAAAGTAGAATGACTCGGATTCTACAACATGTAGGACAAGCGTGACGTCCACGCATTTGCTGTAGTAATAAAAGAGCTTGATTCTTAATGGCCAAGAGAGATAGGGAGTGTACCACCTAAAATTACCCGAGTACTTGGGCAAGGTGGAGGAATTCCTTGGCAGGGGAGGGGGGGGGGGGGGATGACCTAGGAGATGACAAGCACAGTTGCCTCAGGCCCAAAATGATACCCCGGATGTCTGTCACTGAACTCTCAATGCTCCACTACTAATGTGAGTTTACCATCATGCTCCTCAAACCACTGTATCAAGGTTCTGGTCTTGTGTCATGGACAATTATTCTGCTGGAAGACGCCATTACCGTCGAGGAAGAACCCTAGAGTGAAGACGTGCAGGTGGTTCTCAATAATTTCACGTTGTCCACAGCTGTCACGGTGCCTTCGATTACTACCACAGGTCCCATGGAAACCCATGTGATGTGTCCCATAGAATAATACTGCCTCCAACTGGCTTGCGTTCATTGCACGGTGTATGTTTCGAGCAGCCATTCACCTTGATGACGCAGTATCCAGACACCGCCATCGTCCTTGTGTAAGCACAAACGTGATTGCGTTTAACAACAAATGTGAGTACTCGAACAGACGACACTTTCCCATTTATCCAAGCTCCAGTCCCGATCAGCACCTGCCCACTCCAATCGTGACTGACGGTGTGGTTGAGTGAACATGGGAATAGGAAGGGGTCGTTAACTGCGGTATCCTGCGTCCAGCAGTATGAGCTGATCTATGTGCTCCAAAACATTGGTGTTCGCAACAGGATCTACCACGCATCGCCGCGTACATTGATCTCCATACTGGGCAAGTCTCTCATCTCCACGTTCTGGAATGCGTCGTGCACCTCTTACATCTTGTCTTCTGCTCTTGGTTTCATCGTCCTTCAACCACTTTCCATAGGTGCTGACAACAGTACCACACGGACAGCCGCCCAGCTTGACAGTTCCGAGATGCTCGTTTCCAAGCGCCAGGACATGACAATGTGCTCTTTGTCAAAATCGCCTGTGTCAATGGATTTTCGTATCTGCAGCCCATATACCAGCTAGAATAATCACCCATTCGTCTGTGCTCCTCATATATACTGAGGTGACAAAAGTAATCGGATACCTCCTAGTGTCGTGTCGGACTTGTATTTGTCCACTGTAGTGCAGCAACTCGACTTGGCGGCATGCACCCAACAGGTCGTTGGAAGTGTCCTGCAGAAATATTGAGCCATGCAGCCTCGCTGAATTGTGCAGAAAGTTCTTCAAACCACTCGCAAAGGACTGTAACCCAGTGACATTGCGCATTGTCAATCATAAACATTCCATAGTTATTTGGGAACATGACGTTAATTAATGGCTGCATGAATGGTCTCCAAGTAGCTGAACACAACCATTTTCAGTTGGACCAGAGGACCCAGTCCATTCTATGTAACCACAGCCCACACCCTTATGGAGCCACCACGAGCTAGCACAGTGCTTTCTTCACAACCTGAGTGCATCAATTCGTGGGGTCTGGGCCAGACTCGATCCTTACCAACAGCTCTTACCGACTGAAATCGAGCTCATCTGACAAAGACATAGTTGTCCAGTCGTCTAGGGTTCAACCGATTTGGTCACCAGCCCCAAAGATACGCTCCAGACGATGTCGTACTGTTAGCAAAGGCACTCGTGTCGATCTTCCGCTCCCATAGCCCATTGACTCCAAATTTTACCTCACTGTCCTAACGGATACATTCACTGTACGACCTGCATTCATTTATGCGGTTGTCTCAGGAAGTGTCCCTTGTCTGTTAGCGCTGACAACTCTACGCCAATGCCGCTGCAGTTGTCCAAGGTGAGA
This sequence comes from Schistocerca gregaria, assembly GCF_023897955.1. Lineage (NCBI taxonomy): Eukaryota > Metazoa > Arthropoda > Insecta > Orthoptera > Acrididae > Schistocerca > Schistocerca gregaria. Next base: position 562,087,409 of record NC_064926.1, read on the forward strand.
GACAATGACTGAAATTTAGTGTTCTCGACACGCTCTTAACACTGTGAGTCTGGAATATCGAATTCCCTAACGATTTCCGAAATGGAATGAACTACGCGTCTAGCTCCAACTACCACTCCGTGTTCAAAGTCTGTTATTCCCGTCGTGCGGCTACAAACACGTCGGAAACGGTTTCTCGTGCATCTCCTGAGTAGAAATGACATTTCCGCCAGTGGACTGCCCTTTTATACCTTGTGTACGCGATACCAACGTCATCTGTATATGTGCATATCGCAATCCCAGGACTTTTTTCATCTCATTGTGTACTTTCCCTACGGAGTCTTACGCCATTGGCGCCAATAACCTGTATTCAGCCTTGCTGTGAACAGTGATCATAATCAGCGTGTATTGTTTGTACACAACCAGAGTTTGATCACACTGATGCTCCGTATTTCAGTAGTGAGAACCGCAGTAAATCAACCAAAGTGCTAGGAGACCAAATTTGTGCTTTGTGTGATCCTCTCAGTTTTGGAGTAACATCGTTCCTGGTACTGACTTTCAAATTCAATCCTTGGCAGTGAACCTCGAAGGCCAGACTGTGGTCTCATTTCACGGCCAGATACTTGGATTGCGGTGAACTTGTTAGCTGTATTCGTTGAGGCGTGATGACAGACAAAGGGCCTGTGGTTTGAGTCGGTACAGACATCGCCTGGGTGATGTTCAAAGGTCCCTTTCGGCAGCCTCTGTGTGTGAGGCTGAGCGGGCAGATCTTCCCTACGTGTCTGGAAGCAGGTGTTCAAGGACGTCATCAGAAACAACTGAGTGTCTTCACAGATTTGGATCCGTGTCCTACGTAACAGTCGGTTTGGCGGATCATTAGCTTTCTTTTGTAATCGGTCTGAAAATTAGCTTACCTTTTCTTATAAGTCCGCCTTCTACGCATACAACATGTTCTTCTTCCTCTATTTTTTTTTCACGTAGACCCGTTTTTGTACATGTGAACAATTTTCTTTGACTCCTACATTATTTCTGCTAAAAATATACAGAATTTGAAATTGTTGCTGCAAACCAGTAGTGAACCCGATTCGTACGTGGCTTTGGTTCTATCACAGATTGTCGCAGTGATGTACGTACCCGAAAGAGACGAAAACATAGTGGAAAGGCACGATAAAGGCTTGCACAATCGGAAGCTAAAGATGTACGAAACATTTGAAGAAAGTCGTATTTAACAACCACCAAGAGCTGTTGATAACATAAACCTTTATTTACCATCAGTTTCATTCAACCGATTTTCATCAGATAACCTGTTGTTATTTACATCAGCCTGTAAGGTATGTTTCCCGCTGGGACGTCAAAAAATAAAATAAACAACCATCCTGCATCACTGAAACTACCGTCAGTAGTAAAATGATTTTAAACGAGTCAAAAATAATTAAAGACCTTATTATAGTCAAATAATGTTAGTAATATCTATGTTCACGTTCAGTCCTACTGTGTTGAATAGACCCTACATACTCTTTAACAATGCGTTTTATTACGTCACAGTAAGGACAAAAACTCACAGGCTGATGTAAATAATTCTATATTAGCTGACGATGATCAATTGACTGAAACTGGTAATGGATGATGGTTTATTTCATTAGCAGCTCTTGATCGTTCTCAGTTACGGTTTTCTTCGAATACAATCACGGAAAAAATTCGCATCACCAAGAAGAAGTTGTGCGACATAAAGCAAAGTTGGTAGACTTTTTCTACATACGAAGCCGCTGTCTGTTCAGATTTTGCGCCAGTCGCATAACAGTGGCGCTAGTATTGCCACTACGACGATGCAGATCATTTGCCTTTCAGTACATGCTGTAATGGTCGTCAGCGTTAGTTACGTTTGAGATTCGGCGTAGTGAGTTGATGCTGGTCAGGAATGTCTTTAAGGCGACAAAGACGCCATTATCAACACCTCACTGAGTTTGAACGAAGTTATGTAATAGGTGTACAATAAGCTGGATATTCCATCTGCGATGGTGCAGGAAGACTTGGCAGGAATGTACCCACTGTTCGTGATTGCTGGCAGTGGTGGTCACGAGAATGAACGGTCGCAAGAAGACCGCGCTCCCAACGGCCACGTAGTCCAACCAAAAGGGAAGACGACGGTGCTCGGCGCCCGGCTTCAGCGCATCCCACTGCATCTGCAGCAGCACTTTGAGCAGCGGTTGGCACAACAGTGACACAACCACCTGCAAATCGGCTAACTCAAGGTCAGGTCCGAGCCAGACGCCCTGTAGCGTGCCGTCCACTGATCCCAAATCGCCGCCATTTGCGACTTCAGTGCTATCAAGGGATAAGTCGTTGGACGGCGAAGTGGAGATCTGTTGTGTTTTCTGATGAAAACCGGCTCTGTGTCGGTGCCAGCGATGGCCCTGTGTTGGTTAGGAGCAGGCCAGTTGAGGACCTGCAACCAAGCTGTCTGCGTGCTGGACACACTGGACCCACACCTGGAGTTGTGGTTTGGGCTGCGATTTCGTATGACAACAGGCGCACTCCTATGATTATCTCACTTACCCTGACTACAAATTTTTCGTCATTCTCGTTGTTTGACCTACCATTCATGAACAACGTTCTAGGGGGTGTTTTTCAACAGGACAACGCTCGCCCCCATATTGCTGTCGTAACTCAACATGCTCTACAGAGTGTCAACACGTGTCCTTGGCCTGCCCGGACACCAGATGTCTCCAATCGAATGCATATGGGACGTCTTTGGACGGCAATTCCAGCGCCCGTGACAACCAGCATTAACCGTCCGTGTACTGACCGACCGAGTGAAACAGGCGTGGAACTCCATCCCACAAACAGACATCCGCCACCGTACAACCCAGTTCATGCTTGAATTTAGTATTCTGGTTATCACACAGCTTTTTAATGTACCAACATTTAGCATATGCAAGGGCTTATCTCGCGCTTACGTGAACCTGTGATCTTGCAGAGTTAGTCATTTAAATATGTTACCTAGACAAATGTATTCCCGAAATTTCTTTACGTGATTTATTTTTTTGGTGTTGCAATTGTTTTCCCGTCACTGCATTCAGCTTCCTTCTTGTTCCTTGCTTTATACAGTGTCATCTCTGGGTCGGCATGTTAATCTGGATTTGCCATACGGTAGCGGACGCCCTACCTTTCGTCAACCCTTTCCCTTCCGGGACGTATTTGCGCACCGCATCTGCTTGCATCTAGTGCTATTCTACGTGAAAGTGTGCAAACGTAACGCGAATAGTGTAACTGGGGCGGGACGTGAGTACCAGTCCGGAGTTGACCCTAGTCGAATGTGGAAAAACGCCTAAAAATCATATCCAGGCTGGCAGCTGGTACGCACACTGGTCCTTGCCTTTAATCCACTGGGTAGATGCGATCCGGGCCCAGCACATCGCCCCGTATCCCGCAGGCGGCGTGCCAACCGTCGCGGCTATCCCATTAAAAAAAAAAATTGTTTAGTATTGTTCGTTGCATTTGGTTGGGCCGGACGTCACACGTCATTGATTCTCGTTGATCATTGATTCCTTTACTCAGTTTTTTATTTTTTTATTTTTTTTTTTTTTTTAATTACGGAAGGCAATCAGGCCTCTGACCGAACACGCTGAGCTACCGTGCCGGCTCCGAGCTGGTTGGCTTAGAGGAACCACCTTCACAATATACTGTTATTGTTGTTATTATTATTTGCATATGGACCCTGTTGGATCATGAAGAACTTTAAGATTCGTTTTACTGATCTTCCATATGACTCTCCTTCTTTCTCCCGCTAATTTTCATCCTTCGTTTTCTTTTTTAACTTCTCTGCCTGGCTCTACAACCCAACAGTTTACCTTTTGACTGTGTAAATAGGCTGTTTAGGTTTTTATGTTGGTAACGCCACGTAGCGCCCTGTATGAAAATCACTGGCTGTGCTGTGTGCAGTCTGTGGCTGGTTGGCATTGTTGAAATACTCGCCATTGTAGTGTTGCGCTGTTGGCTGTTAACAGCGCGTAGCGTTGTGCAGTTGGAGGTGAGCCGCCAGCAGTGGTGGATGTGGGGAAGTGAGATGGCGGATTTTTGGGAGCGGCCGATCTGGACGTGTCTCCATCAGAAAGAGTAAATTTGTAATTTTGGATATCATGGACTGATATATATATATATATATATATATATATATATATATATATATATATATATATATATATATTATGACTTTTGAACACTATTAAGGTAAATGCACTGTATGTTCTCTATCAAAATCTTTCATTTGCTAACTATGCCTATCAGTAGTTAGTGCCTTCCGTAGTTTGAATCTTTTATTTAGCTGGCAGTAGTGGTGCTCGTTGTATTGCAGTAGTTAGAGTAACGAAGATTTTTCTCAGATAAGTGATTTGTGAAAAGTATAGGTTAATGTTAGTCACGGCCATTCTTTTGTAGGGATTATTGAAAGTCAGATTGCATTGCGCTAAAAGTACTGTGTGTCAGTTTAAGCACAGTCATGTATAATTTTTCTAAGGGGACGTTTCAATTGGTCCTTTTTAACTTCTTGGATTCATAGTATTTTCTTTAAGTTTTTTAATCTTGACATAATTTTGTGTGTAAGCCTCATTTTTTTCTTCGTCTTGTAATGTCCACTGCCAGGTTCCATCATTTTTCTGTAGCCTTACAGGGTAGTCATCTGAGTCGACATTTTATGAAAGTGGCGCATTTACACTATGTAATTTTCCAAAAAACTCTAGTCCTGTTTCTAAAAATAAATTCAGCTTCGTAGCCTGTATAACGATACGTATCTGCCAATATTATATTATGGTTGATCGTATCCCAATGTGTATAGACAACAGAAGTTTTCTTCTAACAGGATAATGACAGTGCAACTACACTGTATCAGCCTATCCATTTTTATGCCGGCTCCTTTTTTTGTGAAAGTAGCACATTTCCACTATGTAATTTTCCGAAAAACTCTAGTCCTGTTCCTGAAAATAAATTCAGCTTCGTAGCCTGTATAACGATACGTATCTGCCAATATTATATTATGGTTGATCGTATCCCAGGTGTATAGGCAACAGACGTTCTCTTCTAACAGGATAATGACAGTGCAACTACACTGTATCAGCCTATCCATTTTTATGCCGGCTCCTTTTTTTGTGAAAGTAGCACATTTCCACTATGTAATTTTCCGAAAAACTCTAGTCCTGTTCCTGAAAATAAATTCGGCTTCGTAGCCTGTATAACGATACGTATCTGCCAATATTATATTATGGTTGATCGTATCCCAGGTGTATAGGCAACAGACGTTCTCTTCTAACAGGATAATGACAGTGCAACTACACTGTATCAGCCTATCCATTTTTATGCCGGCTCCTTTTTTTGTGAAAGTAGCACATTTCCACTATGTAATTTTCCGAAAAACTCTAGTCCTGTTCCTGAAAATAAATTCAGCTTCGTAGCCTGTATAACGATACGTATCTGCCAATATTATATTATGGTTGATCGTATCCCAGGTGTATAGACAACAGACGTTCTCTTCTAATAGGACAATAACAGTGCAACTATAACTGTACCAGTCCTCCCTCGGTCATGGGTATGTGTGTTGTTCTTAGCGTAAGTTAGTGTGTAAGTCTATGGACCTATGACCTCAGCAGTTTGATCCCTTAGGAGTTCACACACATTACATCACTACATTTTTATGCAAGACTCAATTTTAGCAGTTTGGTGATGACAAAAATGTAACCATTCGATTATTATTGGTTGTAAATACATAACGTGCTTTTTTTTAGATTGGACAGTTAGAAAATTATGTAGAATTACTGTTTTACGGACTGGTCCAATCCTAATAGCTTCATACATAAAACAGTTGGTCATTACATGCGCTTTCACTAAAACTGGACTCTTTTACGCGAGTTTAGAAACCGGTGCAATATATCCAAATGATTCTGAACAAATTTGTTAACATAAAGCATATTTCTTAGCCGAGATGTGCCCTGTTAAGCCATTATTGTATAGACTAACCTAATCCTAGGGACTGTGTTAAAAGAAAGGACCTCTGGTAAAATAGTTACTTTTTACAATAATATTTTAGTAATGGAGGTTTGCTTTAGACATTTCATAATTTTTTACAAAACTACAATCTTGCAATGTTTTCAAGTAGTCTTGCAAATGTGAGCTGGTTTTTAGCCTAGTATGTGTTTATAGAACGTTTCTGCACAAACTGGTGTAATCTTGAATTTTTTTATTTTGTAAACAAAATTAACAAAGTTGTAATTTGTGATTCCAAATCAACTCGACTGTTTTGTGGACGACGTATGTGTCACCAAACGATTGCATTGCGTGTAAAAGTATAGTGCATGTACACTTCAATGTACTAATTGGCACCAGACTAATGCAGTAGCCTAATCTACGCTATAGTGTGGATGTTTTAAGGCTTAGCGATCAGTGCCTTGTTTACTAATCGCATTCATTATCCACAACCAAAGACAAAGATAGTGTAAACTGTGCATCTCTGGCGAAGATATGATCCTAAATTCTAAGCAATATCGCTGCACTTTTCTGAGCACAAAGATCAGCTGATTCTTTCGTTAGTTTATGATATGACTATGGTGGAACAGAATGCTGAACATTGCAATGGATTGTCAATTTGTGCACTTAGAGAATAATGGAAAAATATGTAAGAATATTTATGCATGCATAAGTAACACGTACTACTGTTGGATTTGTGTCTATTCTGTTCGTGTATATTGACAACGTGTGTACGTGTGTGTACTTTGTTTTCAGTGTCTTCACACATCTTGTATTTTTAGCATGTACATCCTGCAACTGATAATAATGATGTACACCCTTTAACATGATGTGTGTACAACAGTTCACGTTAATATTTTAACAAGTACTATTTCTTAGACACAAATTATGCAGTGACAGTCAGTTGTGGTGCACAATATGAGCAAATTTATTTCTCGTACAATTTTGTTAATATGTATGGTCGTTTGACTGAGCCTGTTTGTTCGTAATTATATGCTCATTACAGCTGCCTCTAGTGTTTTCCTGATGCCATTCTTTTCATTAATAATTACTAATTGCATGAAAATAAAGTGACAGAGACAAGAGGAATGTCTTATTGTTAAATATAAAAATTACGTATAATATATGTGTATTATTGCGGGTAAGGACCATTGAGATAAGATACGGGAAATTATGTTCAAATGGCTCTGAGCACTATGGGACTCCTGAGGTCATCAATCGCCTAGACGTAGAACTACTTAAACCTAACTAACCTAAGGACATTACACACGCCCGTGCCCGAGGCAGGATTCGAACCTGCGACCATAGCGGTCGCGCGGTTCCAGACTGTTGCGCCTAGAACCGCTTTTTTTTTTTAATTCCGCAAAAACAGTAACAAAAGATGGCTAGCTTACAATGAAATGACATAAATAAGGTGTCAGATAATTGCAGTCATAAATTACAGCATTCAAAGAATGAGTCTTTAGCAGTAGCACAATTTAGCACCTTCACTGTCACCTTCAACTGGTGGCAGTCCAGCAGCACATTTTCTTTTTCTGCAGCCGGTTCCTCACCATCATTTCCGAGACCCAAATTAATCATTCAGTAAATCCTTGACGTGTGTTCCTTCCAGGGTAAATTACGTGGATAGAAGAGCAGTCCCGAACAGCGACATCGCAAAATACTTCACTGGCTTGTTATTTTTGTCAGTTCCAGCCTTCTAAACGCATCCATAGGGAGTTCAAGGTCTTCCTTTTTATCAGACACCACATGTTTGTCGCCATATTCTTGTATCTGCTGTACATCTACATCTACATCCATACTCCGCAAGCCACCTGACGGTGTGTGGCGGAGGGTACCCTGAGTACCTCTATCGGTTCTCCCTTCTATTCCAGTCTCGTATTGTACGTGGAAAGAAGGATTGTCGGTATGCTTCTGTGTGGGCTCTGATCTCTCTGATTTTATCCTCATGGTCTCTTCGCGAGATATACGTAGGAGGGAGCAATATACTGCTTGACACCTCCTTGAAGGTATGTTCACAAAACTTCAACAAAAAGCCCCTACCGAGCTACTGAGCGTCTCTCCTGCAGAGTCTTCCACTGGAATCTGCCTATCATCTCCGTAACGCTTTCGTGGTTACTAAATGATCCTGTAACGAAGCGTTCTGCTCTCCGTTCGGTCTTCTCTATCTCTTCTATCTACCCTATCTGGTACGGATCCCACATCAGTGAGCAGTATTCAAGCAGTGGGCGAACAAGCGTACTGTAACCTACTTCCTTTGTTGTACTACTGATTTATTTTTCATGTGTGACTTGCAGGTAAGTTTAGGATCGGGAACGTGACCCAACCCATTCTCTCTCTACTGGGAATGCAGTTTCTAACCTATACCCATTCTGTTGAAGACGATTCGGAGCATGTTACCATATTTCTTATTGTGATTCTGATATTTAAGTATTTTCTCGAAATCATTTTCCATATACATCTTGTATTCAGTATGTTCATCGCTCCCAATATTGTTAAAAATGTGACTTGTATATTTGTCCATTAACCAAATGACTGCTTTATTTTTTGCCTGAGGGTACTAACTTTCCTCAGGTCTGAAGAAAATGTTGGTCGGTACATTGTTTGCTGAAGTTGTTGTTATTTGAGCAATTTTCTCCCTGGTCCACCTCCAGTTGGTAATCCGATCTCCACGTGTGTAACAATAAGGCACGCTATGAACGAGGTTGCATTTGCTGCAGAGCTTTGTGCCACTTAAACCGATGGCAAAAAGAGACGCTCATTAGTGCTGATGATGTTATTGACTACCTCGGCCACCCCGGCCGGCGAGAAATTACGGCTCATACGGAGGCACGTAGACAGTCGGTCTTCCCTCGCTCTATTTGCGAGTAGAACACGAAGGGAAACGTCTAGTAGTGGTACAGGGTACCCTCCGATACCGTTCTGTGGCTTGCGGAGTGCCTATGTTAGATGTAGATATAGTATCAATAATACTGTTCAATCCCTAGAAATAGAAAAGTATTTTGTTTTCTACTTGACGTTTCGCACTTTTATCAAATTTTAAGTTACCAGGGGACCTGTGCGAAAATTTCACACTGTCATAGTTTTTAAATAATGACAATATTTGGAATAAGAGCAGTCGTTGTGATATGGGTAGTTGTGGGCATGAAGAGAAAACGTCTATCAAAATAAACCGAACGACATGAAATAATAATCTAATAATCTTGAATTTATGATACATCCTTTTATATATATATATATATATATATATATATATATATATATATATATATATATATATATATATATATATATTGTAATTTGTAACTTTCGACCATAATATTTACATTTATTTGTTGTTGAAGAGAAGTTAAATCAGAAATACGAATATAAAATACAAAGAAGTAAATAAAACGCAAAACTTATAGCTTAGAACATAGTGTTCGCTTCTTACCTGGTATTACCACCAAGGCCACAATAACATCTACCTGTACTTTGCGATTTTAATTGCACTTCGTACTTTATGTAAGCACTTACGCCGTAGCAGCAATAGGTAAATCACAATTCAAGGTGACAATAACAAACACGTTTGTCGTTTCAGAAAGCATATTCGTTTAGAGAAGTCAACCTGTACAAGGAGGGGAGATAACGGACTATTCCAGTGTTCACGGCTATTACCTGTGACTATGCTGTATACAAATTATCCAGTAAAAATACTTTAAAACAAATAAAATGGTTTTTGTAAGAATATAATATGGAAACGAAGTCACTTATTCGTGATTTATGTTAAAATTTTCCACAAATAATAAATATTAGCCAAAATCGTATGCAATGTCCGAAGCCAGTTAAAATAATTTCTAACCATACGTCATTCATCCCTGTACGGTTAATACGTGTTGAGATACAGGTATGTTGACTTGAGAAATAATATATATGACTGAGAATATTAGCACTTTCATGAGATTAGTAATTAAAAGCAGAAATATATGTTTACTGAATATTATGATTCCATATTTGATAATCAAAATTTTGATTTGACAATAAATATGGGGTTCAGATAAAAGCAAAAAAAGTCTGCTTGCGAGAACCGAACCAACGACTTGGCGATTAAAAAACACTTAGTTGCCGGCGGCTCCATTAACCGGTCGAAATATTTTCCTCTTAACAGCTCTTGAAAATCTTAAAGTGCGATTTTTTTTAGACATAGGCCTATGTAGCACTGCTTAATGGAACTGAAGTCCGAGCATAGGCTTCCAAACCCTATAAATATAACCAAAATCGAAGGGGATCGCTGCTTTTGTTAGATCGTTGGGGTGCAGCACAGGTACGTATGTGGGTATTCTTCACTAAAGCGATGTCCTCATGTGCGCTATATCTGTTCCAGACGCAGCCCGATTAATAAAAGTTGCATTGAAAAGGAGTACGAAATCTGAGTACGGGATGGTATCTTGCTCCTGGCTTGCCAACGTAATCGCTTCTTTCAGAAACTTCTCAGCCATTTTTCCCGCGAAGATTCCGATGGCCTTTTACTGATGCAAAAGAACTTTGTCTTTCTTTTTCTCCGTATGTTGGATTGTCACCTAAAAGATCAAGTTACTACGCCATTGTTTGAGGTAGTATTCCAGTACTTGTAATGCCAAGAGTGGGTCCGTCAGTAGCTACACTGAAGAGGAAAAAAAAAAAAGCTCCACCTGCGTAATATCGTGTAGGACCCCCGCGAGCACGCAGAAGTGCGCCAACACGACGTGGCATGGACTCATGTCTGAAGTAGAGCTGGTGGGAACTGCCGCCATAAATCCTGTTCGGCAGTTCATAAATCCGTAAGAGTACGAGGCGGTGGAGATCTCTTCTGAACAGCACGTTACAAGGTGTCCCAAATATGCTCAATGTTCATGCCTGGGGAGTCTGGTTGCCAGCGGAAGTGTTTAAACTCAGGAAAATGTTCCTGGAGCCACTCTGTAACAATTCTGGAAGTGTGGGGTGTTACATTGTCCTGATGGAATTGCCCAGTGCACAATGGACATAAATGGATGCATGTGATCAGACAGGATGCTTACGTACGTGTCACCTGTCAGAGACGTATCTAGACGTACCAGTGGTCCCTTATCACTCCAACTGCACACGCCCCGTACTATTACAGTGCTTCAACCGGCTTTAACAGTCCCCTGCTGACATGCAGGGTCCATAGATTCATGAGGTTGTCTCCGAATCTGTACACGTCCATCCGCTCGATACAATTTGAAACGAGACTCGTCCGACCAGGAAACATGTTCCCAGTCATCAACAGTCCAATGTCGGTGTTGACGCGCACAGGTGAGACGTAAAGCTTTGTGTCGTACAGTCATCAAGGGTTCACGAGTGGGCCTTCGGCTCAGAAAGCGCATATCGATGATGTTTCGTTGAGTGGTTCGCACGCTGCTACTTGTTGATGACCCACTATTGAAATCGGCAGCAATTTGTGGAACGGTTGCACTTCTGTCACGATGAACGATTCCCTTCAGTCGTCGTTGCTCCAGTTCTTGCGGGATCTTTTTTCGGTCGCAGCGATGTCGGAGATTTGATGTTTTACCGGATTCCTGATATTCACGGTACACTCGTGAAACGATCGTACGGGTAAATTCCCACTTCATCGCTACCTCGTGCACCGACTATAACATCACGTTCAAACTCACTTAAATCTTGATAACCTGCCATTGTAGCAGCAGTAACCGATCTAACACTTGTTGTCTTACATAGGCGTTGCTGGCCGCAGAGCCGTATTCTTCCTGTTTGCATGTTTGATTACACATGCCTATATCAGTTTCTTTGGCACTCCTGTGTGTATTAGTCTTGGCACCAGCGTTTTTTGGGAAATAACTAGGCAGTAAAGAGACACATAACCAAGATGGTCAATCAAGCTATCGTCCCCTAACAATTGACAGACGTATACTGGAACCGTAACGGAGGGTAAGGGAAAGAGAACGACGGGAACGTATGTAGAGCTGCATGTGATTCGGTAGTAAGAGTTGCGTTACGCGACACTTGGGTTTATGTTCTACCGAGGCCAGCCTCTGTGACGTATTTTACGAGCTACCAAGTGTCAATCACTGAGCGGAGCACGGAGCGCTCTCCATGGTGGAGCCCTGGTCTCTTCTGGGGTAATGGAGATGAAGTGAATGGCGAGCAACGGCCGCCATTGGCGACCGCACGAAAGCGTAACTCTGATAACTTGGAAATGTGTACATAATCCTAAGATATCAGAGGAAAAGCGTAAGAACATATAGAAAGCTACGACATATTATGTAACCCCTTAGAAAAATTAATGAATTGCTGAGCTGATAAACATCTTGTGTTATTTGATTTTCAAACAGCTGAGCAAAACTGAACGTACTCAGACATTCACTAAAGTGACACACAATATTTTTAGCGCAACGCAATCGGACTTTCAGTAATCCCTACAAAAGAATGGCCCTGACTAACAATAACCTATACCTTTCATGAATTCTTACCTCACAAAAATCTTCGTTACTCGAACTACTGCAAGACAGCGAGCGCCAATACTGCCAGCTAAATAAAAGATTCTAACTACTGATAGGCATAGTTAGCAAAGAAAGATTTTGATAGAGAACAAACAATGTATTTACCTTAATAGTGTTCAAAAGTCATTATATATATATATATATATATATATATATATATATATATATATATATATATATATCAGTTCATGACATCCAGTTTTACAAATTTACTATCTCTGATGGACACACGTCCAGATCATCCGCTCTCAAAACTCCGCCATCTCTCTCCCCACATCCACCACTGCTGGCGGCTCACTTCCAACTGCGCAACGCTACGCGCTGTTAACAGCCGACTGCCCAACGCTACAATAGCAAATTCCAACAATGCCACCCAGCCACAGACTGCACATAGCACAGCCAGTGATTCTGTTTGCTTCGTAGCTTTCCGCGGATAAAAAAGAAACGCTTCACGAAGAAAGTAATAATTAGGACTATGTCGTGACAACTGACTATTTCGCACCATTCGACCGTGAACGTAAATAAATGTGACATTTTGCGCGTAAATAGGAGAAATGATCTATCACCGTTCGATTACGCTGTTGGTGGTAAATCACTGGGAACAGTATCTACAGTATCAAATTTTCAGTCTGCAGCAAAGTGTGCGCTGATTAGAAACTTTCTGGCAGATTAAAACTGTGCATCGGAACAAGACCTTTGCTTTCACTGACAAGTGCTCTACCGATTGAGCTACCTTCCAGATTTCATTGGGGTTCTCCTGCGGAACTTCGAAGACATGCACTCGTGAAGAAATAAGCGCTAGTCTTGGAAGTTTCGCAGGAGAGCTTCTGTAAAGTTTGGAAGTCATGAGTCAAGGTACTGGCGGAAATAAAGCTGTGACGACAGGTGAGTCAGTAGAGCAAAGGTTCCGAGTTAGAGTCCCTATTGAAAAAAAAAAAAAAAAAAAAAAAAAAAAAAAAAAAAAAAAAACCTAGGAATAACAGTCCGGAGCGAGCTGAGGTGGAATGACTACATAAAACCAACAGCAGGAAAAGCAAGTGCAGACTTAGATTTGAAGAATTTTAAGGAAATGTTATTCATGCACAAAACGCAGCACTGCATTGATACCAATGGTCATCACTTCGAACACCTTCTTTAAATGGACGTTCATGACACGTTTTTGACCTTCAAAGACCTTACTGTTACACATCAATCGATTCGCCCCGATAGCCGCTATCAGAAAATAAGTACCAAAGTATAGTATCTCATTTAGAAAACAAGGTTGATCTACATATCTCTGAAGCGAAGGAACAAAAATCCAACGTCATGATAGGTCTTCTTACAATACATATGGCCACATGTTGGTTTACTTCATTTCACATAATATATTTGTTCTCAACATAAATAAACGATGCACCTTACATGCTGGGCCGGCCGTGGTGGTCTCGCTGTTCTAGGCGCGCAGTCCGGAACCGTACGACTACTACGGTCGCAGGTTCGAATCCTTCCTCGGGCATGGATGTGTGTGATGTCCTTAGGTTAGTTAGGTGTAAGTAGTTCTAAGTTCTAGGGGACTAATGACCACAGCAGTTGAGTCCCATAGTGCTCAGAGCCATTTGAACCATTTTTTTACATGCTGGACTACACGGGATAAACAAGGTATAAAACTGTATGTATACAGTATTTACAAAAAGTAATTTAGAAATATCTATACAAAACATGTCTCACAGGCTATGTTTCCCTTTACAGCTGATGCCCTTCTCAGCAGCTGGACATAATGAAACAAATTTTAACTAACCTGACATGGAATATTTATTTAAAGTTCCTCTATGATACGTAACACTAAACTAAATGCGATGTCTTTTGGTATGGACATAAGGAGTACAACTTAACCTTTTCTAGAGATACTATACATGCAGTGTACCAAAAACAACATTCCTCACAAATATGCTATGCAGAAAATAACACAACTCCCACAAATGGCGTCCAAAATACAAACAGTTGTACTCACAGATATAGACACCAATACATTACTATAAGTGGGTCCTACTATTCCACATCCAAACACACAGTTTTTCATCATACATACACAAGCATACTACATACACAAGCATACACTCTCACTCAAGTGAATAGTTTGCATTCGGTAAGGTTTTGATCCCGGCAACACAGATATGTCGCTTATCGTCATGTCCAGAAGGGCCATTATTCAGTTGGTATACAGTGTGCACCCCATGTCTTTACGATTGAATACTGAACTGCTGCCCCACATGCGGAGTGAAGGACAGAGCACTGCCAACACTGCTCCCTATGCACTTCAAGTAGTGTTCGGCCCTGAGGGCCACTGGTGCTGCATGACGCACACCTTCAGCTCATCTGAGAGCGGCACCTGTGAGGACTAATGTGCATCTCTTGGTTTTTGAATTTTACCATCGGTTTGACACGAGTCACATGGGTGAAAATGGACATATACCATACAGAGCAAGCACCAGATCTGTGGAGCGAGTTGCAGGTCAGTTGGCCGGCTGAGATGAGGCAGTGGTGACTGAGGTCTGGCCAGCATCCAATAAGTATTATAGCAGACACAGTCATCTAGAGCAGATCGTGGGTGTGGTGCGCCAACAGCAGGGACTGAGATCCCTTTCCCTCATGATGTAGTGCTGAAGTTATAAAGGGGAAAGATACAGACTTAGGAGAAGCCGTATGCAGGAATTATATAAGAAATGAGACATCTCTGAGTGAATAATACGTTAGAGGAAAAATATGTTAAGTAGACAGCAGACTAGAATCCACTGTCTAATACACAGGTCTGAACTTGTAGGGGGACAAACAGAGTTTGCCTTGTTGGGGTGGGATGAGGGGAGGGGGCGGATACGTTGCCATGGAGCCAGGGCCAGTATTCCAGGCTTGAAGTGTGACATGATAGAGCTATGCCAGAATTCTAGGTCAGCCATCTTGGCTTCTGACATCATAGAACTAGTATTCAAGGTCTTAGATTCTTATGTCATAAGGTACAATAACAGGTAAACCATATTAGATGGCCCTCTTGGATTTTGACATCATAGATCCAGGGCCAGTACACACAGATCGTTATCTTGAATTCCAGTGTGACAATGTGTCATCTTGCAGTTTTGAATTTCCTTCCAATTTATACATTGGATAACAGCTCTACGTCATAGGAGTGGGAGTGGAGAAAACACACTATTGCAATTTGGCCATTTTTTTATTTCCCACAAAAAGTTTGAATTTTTCGCCATTTTATACATAGGTCTTCATCAGACAGGGAGGAGTGGGGAAATCCGATGACTCAGCGATGGCATGATCAGTAACATACTTTGGGCCAGAGCGTTCACTGTCGACCTACTACTGGAGGGGATTCATGTTGAAATTCCGATAGTGTTCATTCAAGAAAGAGTCAGACAGCATCGTGAAATGAGGACGACGAAAAAAACCAGAGGAATTCGAGCTCACACAGAAGTTTATCGACAGTCATCCTTACCACACACCAATTACAAATGGAAGAGGAAAGGAGGAACAGATAGTCGTACCACAAATAACCATTGTTACGCACTGTAATGAGGCTTACAGAGTATACATGTAGGTGTGGACCACAAGCAGTGTCTGGATTTTCTGCTTTTCGTCACTAGTCGCATTCACTATAAGGCTGTCACCACACCTGACTCACGCTTTCTCTGTACTGACGTTTTGATCTATAATTTTTGAGCGCAGCTACCAGGGGTTCTCGCGCGCGGGTCTTAGAAGTTTCATTGACCGTGCAACATTTTAGTTTCTCTGCCGTCGACCACATAGCTCAGCTTCGACCTTGCCGCCTTCGAAGGAGTTCCACAGAAGAATGTCACAGGGATTGATGGCGGGAACGTGAAGAGGACAAACGTCGCTGCAGTACTGTTTAATGCAGACACCCTGAATGGCGCCACTTCTGTGTGGCCGTAAGCGGTCATGCATAATGGATTGCGTATGCATTGGGAACTTCCTGGCGGGTGAAGTGGTTGGAACCAGTTCAACATCATCAACATGTATCGAAGAAATCTGAGCGTTTTTTCACAGAAGGTCTGACTCTCCCGCAGCTTGGCCCTGGAGCACGTGCACACACAGCCCGACAGAGCGCAGTATATTCCTGGAGACACGGCAGTACATTTGCCACCGAAACTACGCTACTGGCCATTAAAATTGCTACACCAAGAATAAATGCAGATGATAAACGGGAATTCATTGCACAAATATATTATACTAGAACTGACATGTGATTACATTTTCACGCAATTTTGGTGCATAGATCCTGAGAAATCAGTACCCAGGACAACCACCTCTGGCCGTAATAACGGCCTTGATACGCCTGGGCATTGAGTCAAACAGAGCTTGGATGGCGTGTACAGGTACAGCTGCCCATGCAGCTTCAACACGATACCACAGTTCATCAAGAGTAGTGACTGGCGTATTGTACAGAGCTAGTTGCTCGGCCACCATTGACCAGACGTTTTCAATTGGTGAGAGATCTGGAGAATGTGCTGGCCAGGGCAGCAGTCGAACATTTTCTGTATCCAGAAAGGCTCGTACAGGACATGCAATATGCGGTCGTGCAATATCCTGCTGAAATGTAGGGTTTCGTGGGGATCGAATGAAGGGTAGAGCTACGGGTCGTAACACATCTGAAATGTAACGTCCACTGTTCAAAGTGCCGACAGTGCGAACAAGGGGTGACCGAGACGTGTAACCAAAGGCACCTCATACCATCACGCCAGGTGATACGCCAGTATGGCGATGACGAATACACGCTTTGAATGTGCGTTCACCGCGATGTCGCCAAACACGGATGCGACCATCATGATGCTGTAAACAGACCCTGGATTCATCCGAAAAAATGACATTTTGCCATTCGTGCACCCAGGTTCGTCGTTGAGTACACCATCGCAGGCGCTCCTGTCTGTGATGCAGCGTCAAGCGTAACCGCAGCCATGGTCTCCGAGCTGATAGTCCATGCTGCTGCAAACGACGTCGAGCTGTAAGTGCAGATGGTTGTTGTCTTGCAAACGTCCCGATCTGTTGACTCAGGGATCGAGACGTGGCTGCACGATCCGTTAGAGCCGTGCGGATAAGATGCCTGTCATCTCGACTGCTAGTGATACGAGGCCGTTGGGATCCAGCCGGGCGTTCTGTATTAGCCTCCTGAACCCACCGATTACATATTCTGCTAACAGTCATTGGATCTCGACCAACGCGAGCAGCAATGTCGCGATACGAAAAAATCGCAATCGCGATAGGCTACAATCCGACTTTTATCCAATTCGGAAACGCGATGGTACGCATTTCTCCTCCTTACACGAGGCATCACAACAACGTTTCAGCAGGCAACGCCAGTTAACTGCTGTTTGTGTATGAGAAATTGGTTGGAAACTTTCCTCATGTCAGCACGTTGTGGGTGGCGCCACCGGCGCCAACCTTGCGTGAATTCTCTGAAAAGCTAATAATTTGCATATGACAGCATGTTCTTCTTGTCGGTTAAATTTCGCTTTTGTAGCAAGTCATCTTCGTGGTGCAGCAATTTTAATGGCCAGTGGTGTATAGGTGGATCGGAGTAACGAAATACTTGATTACAGAGCAGCTGCCCCAGCACCAGGCAACTCGAAAGGCTCTGACATCGATTCTGTTATGTACTGATTGTCTCCACTCTGAGAGGATACTTCGTGCAGACTCTAAAGTGGTCCCAATAACTTTTTCTATCTGTTATCTGGCAACCGCCTATCACTACTGTATAATCAAGACTGTTTTATAGCCGGCCGGAGTGGCCGTGCGATTCTAGGCGCTACAGTCTGGAGCCAGGCGACCGCTACGGTCGCAGTTTCGAATCCTGCCTCGGCCATGGATGTGTGTGATGTCCTTAGGTTAGTTAGGTTTAATTAGTTCCACGTCTAGGCGACTGATGACCTCAGAAGTTAAGTCGCATAGTGCTCAGAGTCATTTGAACCTTTTTGAACTGTTTTATAAATTTTAGCTAAGGTTGAAAATTGTTTGATATAAACCTCAGTACCTCCTCAGAGTGCAACTGATAAGCACAGGGTGTCCATAATTAAAGATACAGCTTCCAAACGCCATAGAAGGAGAACCAGTACTCATGATGACGTCATATTTGAACAGCACGTTATCAACCCAGGGAGAAACGTCACAGGACATAAAAAAATTAATGAAAATGTTACCTATACTGGCGCTGTACGTTTCTTAACGCAAATGGAGTCGGCTACAAATGACATGAATCGCAGTACGACCGCTATGCTTTGAGCTGCCCATCGCACAATCCGTACTATTCAGTGTGCATGACGGCACGGCCCCAACAGCCAACAGCTGTGGAGGTCTCGCGTAGGCCCATCCACCACAACATCGTGCCATATCGTTCGGTTCGTAATTGTCGTGAGACCTAAAACCGTATAAGAAGCAAAATGACATCCGTTTATAATTATCCTGGGGACAAAAACCGCACAAATATCAAAATGACATCGGCTTCTAATTGTCGTGAGAATGTGGCAAGGCTCGTACTATCCACCGTTCCGCGCCACAAGTTGAAATTGAGGAACAGCACGATCCACAACAGATCGACGTGTCTCGGGGGTCGCGTTCAGAAAGCGTCGCGCAGTGCGCGCCTTCAGTTCAGCTACGTTTAACTAAAGCACTGAACACTACAGCTTTCACATAATCCCACAGCCAGAAGTCACACGGTTTAAGATCAGATGATCTGGACGGACAGGCTGTAGGGAACTGATGGCTGATAATCAGTTCCGAAATGCCTCTGGTACAGCAACTTCATTGGCTGTGCAAAGTGCAGAAAGCGCCTCATTTTGCATAGAAATGATCCTACCCACACGTCCACACTGTTGCACTGTTGAAGATTTGGAATGACGTTGGTGCCGAAGAGACTCTTCTAGCTTTTACCAGTGATAGTACAGTAACAGGTCCCTCACACCCATATCCTCGAAAAAATATGCCCTACGATAAACTGTGCCGTTAACGCGTACCACTCAGTCGCTTTGCAGAATGAAGTGTTTCCGTTTGACGTGCGTACGGATCTTTGCGTTGCCCATATTCTGTAGTTCTGCGTATCGGCATGCCCTTGGAGATGGAAATGGGCTTCGTCTGTCCACAGTGTGTTCCACGTCCATTCATTGTCGACTTCCATGTAAGCAAGAAATTCCGGAGCGAACGTTTGTCTTGCTGGCAGGTCATTGGGAAGCAACTCCTGGACATAGGTAAGGGTAGCAGTGCAGGATGTTCCGTAGGATTTTATGCGGGATGCTCGCAGGCATGTCCAACGTTCGGGCAGTTCCCCAAGCACTGCATGTTTGCACACCGTCTCTCGACCTCCCCTGTAAATACTGTGGTTACGTCTTCTACAGACGTCGGATCAACCGCTTTCTTCCCTCTGTCACGCGGTACTTGGAAAGAACCAGTCTTTTCTAATTTTGTCATCATTTCCTCCAGATCCTTGGCAGTCGTTGGACCAATACCTTTCCTCATAGCTGTGAGTGGGCGGAACTTCTGCTGGGCCACCAGCGCACAGGAACAGTTCTTGTAGACCAGCGTTGTTTAGCGTGAGCGAGCTGTGTAAACCAACCACAGTGATGGCGCAAGAACTGTGTTAGCGACAGCTCTCTGCCCTGTTGTCGTTTCTTTATTGCGACGGTTGGACGAAGTGACACTGTGTGTTTGCAGCCACTTATCGGGAGAAAAGCAGAGGGAGGGAGCGCAAGGTGTAAGGAAAACTCACGTGCCTCTCCTGCTGAATTCTTAAACCGACTACTTAGTCAGATTTTGGGCTCCTCTTCGCCTGCTCCCATGGTGGGGGCCTACCTCGCCACCCCCTCAGTGCGGCCAGGGGCGGCTCTAAAAGTCCGTCAAGGGTGGGGAGGCTAATGGGGGAGAGGAGGTTTGGGGGAATGGAATATCGCTTAACAAAAGGAGAGTTGGGGTCTTCCACCGACAAACTGGTAACATTTGGTGTTGCTTAAAGTAGTTTTTGGTAGCTGTGTTGGAGTTCAGGGTAAAAAATGTGTATTCACAAATAATAAAAAGCCCATCTTAAGTTGAATGACCCTCCCCCCACCCATGAACCATGGACCTTGCCGTTGGTGGGGAGGCTTGCGTGCCTCAGCGATACAGATAGCCGTACCGTAGGTACAACCACCATGGAGGGGTATCTGTTGAGGGACCAGACAAACGCGTGGTTCCTGAAGAGGGGCAGCAGCCTTTTCAGTAGTTGCAAGGGCAACTGTCTGGATGATTGACTGATCTGGCCTTGTAACAATAACCAAAACGGCCTTGCTGTGCTGGTACTGCGAACGGCTGAAAGCAAGGGGTAACTACAGCCGTAATTTTTCCCGAGGGCATGCAGCTTTACTGTATGATTAAATGATGATGGCGTCCTCTTGGGTAAAATATTCCGGAGGTAAAATAGTCACCCATTCAGATCTCCGGGCGGGGACTACTCAAGAGGATGTCGTTATCAAGAGAAAGAAACTGGCGTTCTACGTATCGGAGCGTGGAATGTCCGATCCCTATATCGGGCAGGTAGGTTATAAAATTTAAAAAGGGAAATGGATAGGTTGAAGTTTGATATATTGGGAATTAGTGAAGTTCGGTGGCAGGAGGAACAAGATTTCTGGTCAGGTGACGACAGGGTTATAAACACAAAATCAAATAGGGGTAACGCAGGAGTAGGTTTAATAATGAATAGGAAGATAGGAATGTGGGCAAGCTACTACGAACAGCATAGTGAACGCATTATTGTGGCCAAGATAGATACGAAGCCCACACCTACTGCATTAGTACAAGTTTATATGCCAACTAGCACTGCAGATGACGAAGAAATTGAAGAAATGTATGACGAAATAAAAGAAATTATTCAGATAGTGAAGGGAGATGAAAATTTAATAGTCATGGGTGACTGGAATTCGAATGTAGGAAAAGGGAGAGAAGGAAACGTAGTAGGTGAATATGGGTTGGAGCTAAGAAATGAAAGAGGAAGCCGCCTGGTAGAATTTTGCACAGAGCACAACTTAATCATAGCTAACACTTGGTTTAAGAATCATGAAAGAAGGTTGTATACATGGAATAATCCTGGTGATACTAGAAGGTATCAGATAGATTATATAATGGTAAGACATAGATTTAGGATCCAGGTTTTATACTGTAAGATATTTCCAGGGGCAGATGTGGACTCTGACCACAATCTATTGGTTATGAACTGTAGATTAAAGGTGAAGAAACTGCAAAAAAGGTGGGAATCTAAGGAGATGGGACCTGGATAAACTGACTAAACCAGAGGTTGTATAAAGTTTCAGGGAGAGTATAAGGGACAATTGACAGGAATGGGGGAAAGAAATACCGTAGAAGAAGAATGGGTAGCTTTGAGGGATGAAGTAGTGAAGGCAGTAGAGGATCAAGTAGATAAAAAGACGAGGGCTAGTAGAAATCCTTGGGTAACAGAAGAAATATTGAATTTAATTCATGAAAGGAGAAAATATAAAAATTCAGTAAATGAAGCAGGCAAACAGGAATAGAGACGACTCAAAAATGAGATCTACAGTAAGTGCATAATGGCTAAGCAGGGATGGCTAGAGGATAAATGTAAGGATGTAGAGGCTTATCTCACTAGGGGTAATACTGATCCTACGACTTATCTTAAAAGATAGATTAAGGAAAGAAAACCTACGTTTGTAACATTTGTAGACTTAGAGAAAGCTTTTGACAATGTTGATTGGAATACTCTCTTTCAAATTTTGAAGGTAGCAGGGGTAAAATACAGGGAGCGAAAGGCTATTTACAATTTGTACAGAAACCAGATGGCAGTTATAAGAGTCGAGGGACATGAAAGGGAAGCAGTGGTTGGGAAGGGAGTAAGACAAGGTTGTAGCCTTTCCCCGATGTTATTTAATCTGTGTATTGAGCAAGCAGTAAAGGAACAAAAGAAAAATTCGGAGTAGGTATTAAAAGCCATGGAGAAGAAATAAAAAGTTTGAGGTTCGCCGATAAAAATTGTAATTCTGTCAGAGACAGCAAAGGACTTGGAAGAGCAGTTGAATGGAATGGACAATGTCTTGAGAGGAGTATATAAGATGAACATCAACAAATGCAAAACGAGGATAATGGAAGGTAGTAGAATTAAGTCGGGTGATGCTGAGGGAGTTAGATTAGGAAATGAGACACTTAAAGTAGTAAAGGAGTTTTGCTATTTGGGGAGCAAAATGACTGATGATGGTCGAAGTAGACAGGATATAAAATGTAGACTGGCAATGGCAAGGAAAGCGTTTCTGAAGAAGAGAAATTTGTTAACATTGAGTATAGATTTAAGTATCAGGAAGTCTTTTCTGAAAGTATTTGTATGGAGTGTAGCCCTGTATGTATCTGAAACATGGACGATAAATAGTTTGGACGAGAAGAGAATAGAAGCTTTCGAAATGTGATGCTACAGAAGAATGCTGAAGAGTAGATGGGTAGATAACATAACTAATGAGGAAGTATTGAATAGGATTGGGGAGAAGAGAAGTTTGTGGCACAACTTGACCAGAAGAAGGGATCGGTTGGTAGGACATGTTCTGAGGCATCAAGGGATCACCAATTTAGTATTGGAGGGCAGCGTGGAGGGAAACCAAGAGATGAATACACTAAGCAGATTCAGAAGGATGTAGGTTGCAGTCTGAGGACTGAAGACCACAACAACAACAATAACAAGTTAAATGATATTTATTGGTTTATTTGCATGTCTTACTCTTTTGTTGAAATGTGTTTGAAATATATCGCAAACTATGATGGTACATAATTATAAAAAAAAGATTGAATCTGTTGGAGTAATATATTCGCTGATTTCTGAAGTCATTTTATCCAGTGTAATATGATACTCCATTGTGGGGGGCCTGTGGTGGGAGGCGGGGGGCTATTGCACCCATAGACACACACACCCCCCACTTGGCACGGCCTCTGAGTGCGGCACTCGCCATTTGTTTTGGCCTTTATGCAGCTGCTTAAATATTAGTCGTAAGTTACTTTTCTTTCTACGCTACTTCATGACTGGCGTCTCATCGTCGAGTTGTGTTTTCACCTGTCGTGTGTTCGCCTGCTTAGTTGAGTGGTAACGTGCTTGCCTCCCTCGCAACGTGCCTGGGTTCGATTCCCGGCCGTGGTGGAGATTTTCTCTGCTCGTGAACTGAGTGTTGTGTTGTCCTCATCATGATTTCATCCTCATCACCTGGACACAAGTCGCCCAACGGGGTGTCGACTGAAATAGGACTTGCACTCGGCGGCCGAACTTCCCCGGATGGCGCCTCCCGGCCTACAGTGCCACAAGATATTTTTGTGTCTCCCGTAGTTACCGCGATAGTGTGACCAGTCTCACAGTGGCAGCAGTCAACCTGTCGTCAATCTCCCCTGTAACTAGCTACTAGGATTTAAGAGAGTACTCAGGATCTGAAGGAGGAGTGTTTAGGTTGGAGGATTACTGGTCGTCGTCGTATTTAATTCATTAGGAATCTTCTCGTTCCGTTTCCACAGAGTTTTGTCCGACGCTCCCGTGGTCGACTTACCTGCTTCCTTACTTTGTGGTTGCAATTAAGTGTTTTCTTACTTTCCTCTTTCATTGTGTTCACATTTTGTTTTCGCCTGTCTCTGTCTCCGGTTAATTCCTAACAGCACGTCCATTCAACTCAATCCAAACGTCTTCATTCTTTATCAAATCTCTGCTGCTTGAGTTCTGTCGCCGTCTTAATTTTTATTCATCCAACTCGCGCTTCTACACTATAGTTCTGCAGCACGAACCGCAGCAAGATGTGCAGGAAGAGAGTCAATGAGGTTGTGGAAGGTGTGGAGCCATGCCGACTCCAGTGTCGCTGCCAGCCTCGCTAGGACGATGGAGCGAAAAGCCCGATACAGCCGGTCACACGGATTCTCGATTGGGTTTAAATGCAGTGAGTTTGGTTGCCAGTGGAGTTCGGCAAACTCGTCCTGACGCTGTTCGAAGAATGCACGTGCACTGCGAACTGTGTCACACGTTGCATTGTCCTGCTGGTAGATGCCACCGTGCCGAGGAGAAACTAACTGTACGCAGAGGTGGACACGGTCTCCAAGCATAGACGTATACTCGTGTTGATCCGATGTGCCTCTAGAACGACGAGATAACCCAGGGAATGGCACTACAACATTCCCCAGACCATAACGCGTTCTCCCGTGCCCTTGACCCGTCCCACTATTGTCGTAGCGTGTTTGCTTTCAGACGTTTCACGCCGTACACGCCAACGGCCAGTTTCCTTTGGCGCATAAAACGCGATTTACTTGAAAATGTCACCTTTCGCCACTCAGTGCTCGTCCAGTTGCAACATTCGCGTGCCAAGTCTAATCTCGGATGCCGACGAACAGCAGCCAGCATCGGTACATGAACCAGGCCCATACGCAGTCGCGTTCGCTGAACGGTCGCTGAGCAGGCGCTCCTGGCAGCCCCTCGGTTTGTCTGGGTCGTCAGCCGCTCGGCGGTTGCACGCCTACTAGCCAGTACGCATCTCCGCAGCCGCCGTTTTCCCGCCTCATCTATGGAACGTACTGCACCACAGTTGCCGGCCGCTGTGGCCGAGCGGTTCTAGGCGCTTCAGACCGGAACCGCGCTGCTGCTACGGTCGCAGGTTCGAATCCTGCCTCGGGCATGGATGTGTGTGATGTCCTTAGGTTAGTTAGGTTTAAGTAGTTGTAAGACCTAGGGGACTGATGACCTCAGATGTTAAGTCCCATAGTGCTCAGAGCCATTTTTGAACCATTTCTGCACAACAGTTGCCTCGGTGTCATTTTTGGATAGCGTCATTTTGCCATGGACGGTATACTTTAACCACTGCGTTACGCAAACTGTTCACTAACTTAGCCGTTTCGCAAATGCTTCCGTCCTTGGCACGAAAGCCAATGATCGTGCTCTTTTGGACGCCAGATAAATCGTTCCTTGTTCTCATTACGACAACGACTGCACTGTTTTCCGCGTTCCCCTGACACGCTTTGTATACCTTCCACTGCTAGTGCTGCCGACTGCCATCTGTGACTGATTATTACAAGTTGCGATCGAACATAGTCATTGGTCACATTAGTGTGACTGTACTGTACATTCAAAATCTTCACGAAGTAAAGCCGGATGGATTTACATGAAAACGAAGTGGAAGGTAACTGATACAAGATTCATTACGAATACCTCAAAATTATTGAAGACCGTTACCATTTTATAAGAAAAATAAGAAATATCAGGTACCCACAATAAACGTGACTGACAAATCGTGTTTTTTATGAGATCTGTACATACTATTTTGCTACTAGGTAGGTAGCATTCAGAATGCGTTCTAAATTCACAATTTTTAGTATTTTTTGACATTGGCTGGTTCCACGAAAAGTAAAAGACATGACAAATGAAGGCACAACGCATGTGGAAAGTCCTATAACCTAGTGTCATCAGGTGCAAGGAAAACGGTGGCGAAATAGTTTGGAGATTTCACGACACATGGCTTTCGCCGATCAGTATCCATTACATGACAAGCTTTTCTTTATTGTGACACTGAACTGATACGTCTTACTGTGTGACGACGGAGGATGCGGGTTGGGTGGAGAGGGGGCGGAGGAACGAGCACATGCCTTACCCTGTGCTGTGCCTCGCTGGTTATATTCTTCCCCAGGTTCCTCACCAGACTATTGGCTCTCACTACTAGGTCATGTTGGAGAACTGGCGTGCAGTCTGTTTGGACCAGCACGATGCTGGTGATCTGGTGTAGCTGCAACTGGACTCACATTCGGGAGGACGACGGTTCAAACCCGCGTCCAGCCGTCCTGGTTTAGTTTTCCCGTGATTTCCCTAAATCGCTCCACGAAAAAGCCGGGATGGTTCCTTTGAAAGGGCACGGTCGACTTCCTTTGCCATCCTTTCCGAATTCGATGAAACTGATGAACTCGCTGTTTGGTCTCCTACCCTAAATCAAACAACCAATCGTGTAGCTCTCACGATGCTTGACAACGAAGTAGGTGCAGAGCAAGCCGGTCCTCTGCGCAGTTCGCAGCAGGTGTAGACGTTCATCTGTAGCTTTCCCCCACTACACAGCAGCTACTTCTAACATTGAACTGATGGGAGCCCAGCAGAACCCAACGTCGCAGCATCGAGTAGCGGCAGCGTTGTCCACGGGCTTAGGATGGATAGTGGAACGTCAAGCTGTCGCAGTGCATTCAGCTTGAAGTCACCGAAGCGATGCTTCCGTGTGAGGTCTGTATCCACGGGCGCTGCAGGGCTGTCCTGAGCCAAGGAATGGGGCTTCCAGGGATGCGTACTGACTGCAAGTGTCTGGGCAGTTTTCTCCTGGCGAATCACTCTACCTGGATCCATTTGGTGGCCCACACACCGGGTGCTAACAGGCAGTTTGGAGACGCCAGCAGACGGTAACGCCGCTGATGTGCTTGCAAACGTGCATTGTCATGAAATGGCACGATCGCATAAAATCGATATTATCGAAGGCAAATGAAAGACTTAGGCTAGTTTCAATGGTTCTCGAAAAGTACAGTGACTATAACATACTAGCTCCGATGATAGTTAGTAATCACCGACATATAGCAAGCAGCTAAGGTGGCATTCGAACGTAAACTTTTTGATCGCCCCTTATACACCTCGCAACACAATTAGAGTTTAATTTTTTCTAAACCCACCAAATGTCTCGGTTTGGGACGTAGAAGTTAGAAATTTCGCTCAAAGGAGCCTACAACTGTCCTTCGTAATAGCGAAAAAGGTGCTGCCCTGCGACATCACCCTAGGGCTCGGGGATGCTTCAGACATCAAGGTGTCGACGGATGTGAAAAAAAGGCCAGAGCTCAGAAGTTCGTGTGAGGTAAAACGTGGATTAATGATGTCACACTGTCACCGCGGACGTGTCTCGCGATGGGGAGATCGTCACATCCCCTCTTACCCACATTTCACCCTTTCTTTTGACAGCTCTGCAAGGAAGCTCAGAACGGCGACACTCGGCGTTGATACCACGCGGTTTCCTATGGGTGGCCCAGGAAAACATTTCAGACAAACCGCCAATCAGAACCGATACGAAAGTACTGCAGGGGGTGGCATGAAGGGAGTCAGTGAAACCACCCCTTTCCTAAGGGCGTCCCATACATTTCGCGGTCGGACAACACTTCGAAATGCGACGAGCAACAGGACGAAGTGCGTGACAATCTTGCAACTGTCGACACACCGGGAACGATTCCATGTTTTCTGAGAATGCTGTTTGCCTGGAACCCTATTGAAAGTGATCGCATAGCTTTGGTGCGCAGTGCGACAAATTTTGCTCTGGTGTACAAGATGGAACCACTAGCGGACGTTCAAAGCCATTCGACGAAATTTGAATGTGATCCGAAGCAGCAAGGGCTGCTTATGTTTTTCCACGCCTCCGGCACCCTCCTGTGGCGTGATTACGGGGAGACAGGGGTGGGGGGTGACATTGACACATGCGTGAATAAAATGGCAAAGGGTCACTCTAAGGCCACCCGATATGTTGACACACTCGGTGCCACATACCCAGCTTTGAGCTTTGTTGAGCACCGAATCTTAGCGCCTGGAGGGAGGCCATCCCTGACACCCCTGCTATTCTGCCTGTCCACTGGCAGGTGATACAGCCCGCCTGCAGGTTCCTAGCATTTGTTGTCTCCGTACAGACACTTTTTTTTAAAATTTTTTAAGTACTGGGCGTGTGGCACCAAGGATGTTGCCGAACTGGGTTGTCTTAGAGGGAACTTTTGCCATTTGATACACACACTTGACAATGTACGAGGGTTGTCTGAAAAGTAACGCCTCCACCATCGTAACTGTTCAACAACTGGCAGCATTGGTATGCTCTATAGCTCTACAGCTCCAGTTGGCGGGAACGGTTGTGTTACTACAGTGTAAAGCATGGAACCCTGCATAGACGGTCGGTCAGTGCGATTTAAGTAACGTGCAGTCAGTGAATTCTTGACAGCAGAAGGTGTCACCTTCATCAGAGATGAAATCAGTTTATGGTAATTGTATTGGCGTGAGTACTGTGCATCGTTGGGCGAGTAAGTTTAAAGATGTTGAGGCGGGAACATGTAACCTGCGTGAAAAACAGAGTTGGACGTCCTGTGACAGCAACCACCGAGTTTCATAAGCACAATGTTGACAGATTGATTAAGGACACGATCGTCGTTTCACTCAGAGATAAATTGCAAGCACAATCGGCATTTCACAAGAACAAGCATGACAATGCAAACCACACACTTCACGTGCCACCACAGCAGAACATCAGAGCCTGAATCTCACCACCATACGGCATCCTCCATACAGTCCAGATTTAGCATCGTCTGACTTCCATCTGTACCAGATAATGAAAGACGATCTGCGGGGTCATCATTACGCTACTGATGAAGACGTTGAGAGAACTGTGAGACTGCGGTTGCGGAAACAGAGTGTCAACTTCTTCCGTGACGGCTTCAGAAACCTTGCTCATCGTTGGCAGAAATGTGTCGAGTTGGCTGGTGATTATGTGGATAAGTGAATATTGGTAATAAAGATCACATTCTAAGTATTATTTCTGCGTTTGATTTATTAAAATATTCCCACCCAAACCCAATTAATGAAAATGGGGGCATTACTTTTCATTCAAACCTCGTAGACCCCATTCATTCATTTTTTATTCATTATGGCATGTGCAACCACTCCACTGAAATGGCCATCCAATAGCATTTCTTGCCAAAATTTCTTATCAGTGGACATAAACAAATTCGAATAACATGACAAATCGTTCATATTGCTGCTAATCTGTCATGTATCCGTAGCACTTATTCTCTTGGGATATTGCTTATTATTCGTGAATCATATACACTAATGGCCATTAAAGTTACTACACCAAGAAGAAATGCAGATGATAAACGGGTATTCATTGGGCAAATATATTATACTATAACTGACATGTGATTACATTTTCACGCAATTTTGGTGCATAGATCCTGAGAAATCAGTACCCAGAACAACCACCTCTGGCCGTAATAACGGCCTTGATACGCCTGGGCATTGAGTCAAACAGAGCTTGGATGGCGTGTACAGGTACAGCTGCCCATGCAGCTTCAACACAATGCCACAGTTCATCAAGAGTAGTGACAGGCGTATTGTGACGAGCCAGTTGCTCGGCCACCAGGGACCAGACTTTTCAGTTGGTCAGAAGTCTGGAGAATGAGCTGGCCAGGGCAGCAGTCGAACATTTTCTGTATCCAGAAAGGCCCGTACAGGACCTGCAACATGCGGTCGTGCATTATGCTGCTGAAATGTAGGGTTTCGCAGGAATCAAATAAAGGGTAGAGCGACGGGTCGTAACACATCTGAAATGTAACGTCCACTGTTCAAAGTGCCGTCAATGCGAACAAGAGGTGACCGAGACGTGTAACCAATGGCACCCCATACCATCATGCCAAGTGATACGCCAGTATGGCGATGACTAATAGAAGCTTCCAATGTGCATTCACGGCGATGTCGCCAAACACGGATGCGACCATCATGATGTAGTGAACAGAACCTGGATTCATGCGAAAAAATAACGTTTTGCCATTCGTGCACCCGGGTTCGTCGTTGAGTACACCATCGCAGGCGCTCCTGTCTGTGATGCAGCGCCAAGGGTAACCGCAGCCATGGTCTCCGAGCTGATAGCCCATGCTGTTGCAAACGTCGTCGAACTGTTGTCTTGCAAACGTCCCCATCTGTTGACTCAGGGATCGAGACGTGACTGCACGATCCGTTACAGCCATGCGGACAAAATGCCTGTCATCTCGACTGCTAGTGATACGAGGCCGTTGGGATCCAGAACGGCGTTCCGTATTACCCTCCTGAACCCACCGATTCCATATTCTGCTAACAGTCGTTGGATCTCGGCCAACGCGAGCAGCAATGTCGCGATACGATAAACTGCTGTTTGTGTATGAGAAATCGGTTGGAAACTTTCCTCATGTCAGCACGTTATAGGTGTCGCCACCGGCACCAACATTGTGTGAGTTCTCTGAAAAGCTAATAATTTGCATATTATAGCATCTTATCCCTATCGGTTAACTTTCGCGTCTGTAGCACGTTATCTTCGTGGTGTAGTAATTTTATGTATCTTCTCGACAATTAGGTGAGTAAAGCCGTTTTATGGTTGGTAACACACTTTTCCCATATATGTCATACACATATCTGTAATGGGCCAGTTGCTTTTTTACTACTGTTACAGTATAAACTATTATCTATATAAATGTTAATAAACTTCACAATGTTTTCCGTATACAGGTATTGGTAATGTAATTGGACTCGTGTATTACGATTTTTACGCGATCTTCAGTCAACGCTTTTGTGTTTTGAAGCTTTAGTTTTGACATAGAATATCGCTAACCGCTTAGCGTCCACAGCCACGCGGTGACAGTCTGGCCTTGCTGCTGCGGGATTTCCATACGGCTTCCGGTGGTCAGCTCCCTGGACACCGGCTATTCCCTTGCTCGACTCGCTTCAGTGACTCGGAACGCTGGACGGATATTCTTTGATCAGTTTTTGTGTATAGCAGACAGACTGCTTGTATTGTTATAATGTGTAAGTATGGGTGGTAACCACATCGAGCTCTTCATGTAGTGTCGACATACAGACTGCTAGCAAAAGACAAAATGGCGCATACTCAAATAGTACAAGGTGTCCCACATAAAACCGGTTCGCCTCACGCCCGAGACTGAAGTAACAATGAACAAACTAAAGAAAAACAGATAATAGTAAGAGTGAAAAATGTAGTTACCTGTTTATAGCAGATGCTGGAAGTGTTGATGATGTGCTTCCAGACTTCATGTGATGGCGGTACTGGTAACACGGTTTAATTCTGAAGCCGTGATGCTACTTTCTCTAGTGATGTACTGTTTAAGATCGTTTACTGTGCGACGATTGTCAGCGTGCACTTTGCCTTTTAATGCGCCCCATAAATGAAAATCACAGCATTTTAAGTCCGCTAACCTTGGGGGACAGAGGCCTCTACTGACAACTCTGTCTTCAGAGAACACGTTGGTGATGTGAGCCACACTTTGGCTCGATGTGTGTTACTCCATCTTGTTGGAAGACTGCACACAGCTACTCAGCACCTGTTAACAGTCGTATAAAGACTCAAAGATCTCAAGTAATCTGGCATTCTTTACGGGGCAGCTAAAAAAAAAAAATGGGATAAAACGCATGCCAAACGATGCACAATGAACACCTATGTTCTCTGAGTGGAGAGGTTCTCCATGCAGCATGTGTGGGTTGTCCTGCGGCACGTATCTGCAATTCTGGGAGTTAACAAGAACTGACAAATGAAAATAGGTCTCATATGACATAAAGCAAAGCAAGTGAAGCAAGTAACCGTTAGCAGTTGATGTTGACAGCCAGTTACAATAATGAACTCTTTTTCTCTCGATCCTCGAATTTCAACTCTTGCACCACACTCACACAGGCTTTGAATTTCGTGTCTTTTAGGACTTGATGACATGACGTGCGAGATGTACTATCCTGTGGTTACAACTTCCTTACCGACTTGCGGGCACCCCTCGCAATGTCCGTACGAATTCTGTGTATAGTTTCAGGGGTCCCAATTGTCGGTCGCCTATTTGTGTGCACGTTCTGAGTGGATCATACAGCTCTCCATTTCTTCTACGAGTTTCCTACCACGGTACATTACTTGAAACATTTCTCTGCATTTCTTCATGGAGTCTGTCTTTGTGTAATACTTTGCTGTTATAATGCGAACTGCCCCATGTCTCTAACAGCTCAACAATATGAGCTTCTCGCCACGATTGACGCACGAGCACACAGCTGCACTCAACTTTCCGATAACATGCAGTGTAGCCAGCTTTCGAGACAGTGTTGCCACTTTAGACACAGTTCGACTAGAGCTGATTAATTGGGGCAGGAGGCACACCGGTTTTTGTGGGACACCCTGTATGTTTCGGCATATTAGTTTTGTCGATATTATGTCTCATAAGCATACGACACATCTCGTTCAAGAAAGATCTTTTACAGTTCAGGATGTTACAAAGTCTTGGTTTCAAACGTCTAGGAATGATTGGTCAGGTTATAGGGAACAACTTTTCTAAGAGACGAAGTGATCGCTGACGCTTCCCAGCAATGCTAGGAGTCTTTTAAGTACTCGTCGGCCTCGGGACAACGTGATTCCACCGAACTAGTAGGGCCTAGTAACCAGGTATACAGCATACTACCTACCCCAGTGAGTTAACAAAGTGCTTTTCATCGAGAAAAGCATAAGAATGAGTATCTCGAACAAGGAGAGGTCCCCAGCGGCACGGTCGACTTTTTGAAACCATGTATACGGTCGTGTAGGTTAAGATCCCACGTATCACACACTGAAGCCGTTCACCCTGTTGGGTCCCCATTTGCGAGTAACTGACGAAATAATATTTCGGAATTTTGTGTGACAATCAACAGCGTTAAAATATTGCATCTAACAGTGTCGTTGCGTGGCGTAATAAATGGGGTACGAGCTTCCAGTGTCAGAGGTTGAGGGCTCGAATCCCGCCAGATGAACTGAACTTTCTTCTACTTTTAAATCTTCATCGAATAGACTTTGGTCACAATTTTCATCCAGTAAATTAATTTACATATCAATTTTTATTTCCATTCCTTTGTATCATCATTTTAATCATAATATGAACTTCTTCATTTGCTCTCATTTTTCTTCCTGTCATTCTTTTTCCGTCTGAAATCTTTGCTCACGAGTTTTTAATTAATTTTATGTGTTAATTTCGATTTAATTTCTTTTGTTTCATCATCCTGTTGTTTGCCCACATTATTGTCTTCATAATCTATTCCTCATTTTGTCTGTATTTCTTATACTTATCAGCCCTTCTTTCATTTAAATCTTCATCTGCGTTATTTTGCCCATAATGCAATAGGTTTTAGGTTATGTTTTAATGTTTGTATGACGATTACCATGCAAAAAAAAATTGTACGTCTGGTAACGAAAGATACATGTTTCACACCACCGTAGAGTCAGTATAAATAGATTATTTGGTCTTTTCTTTTTTGACTGATAGATCGGAATTTTCAAATAATTGAATATTATAATGGAAAATACAATTAAGCTCATAAAAATTACATTTAAACCAATTAATTGAATAAAATTTATAGTCAAAGTCGTTTCGATAAAGATTTGAAAATAAAAAAGAGATACTACATCTGACAATATTCTAACCGACAACCTCTCGCATCTGCAGCTATTGTCTCTCCATTACACCAAACAACCAAACTATTTAAGTCAACAATTTTAACGTTACTAAGCATCACGCAAAATTCTGATTTTTTTCGTCAATTACTCGCAAATGAGAACCAGGGAATGGTTGTGGAGTTTGATACCTGCGACCTTAACCTGCATCACCGTATATTTCATTTCAACAAGTCGATTCACTGCGGACCTCTCCTTGTGAGCGAAAAAAAGAATCGGATACTATACTTTCTTTGAAGATATGGTTATGGTCACGTGGTAACACGATGCCATTGTGTCTGGTCTCCACGTCGACTGATCTTACTGTGCCGATCCCATCGAACCGGCTGGTACGTAGAGAGAGTTTTTCATACTGTGACTTTGGCTGACTCATTCAGGTCACCACGAATAAGAACCAGGGTGTTTGTGTCCACATTCTGAGTGGCCGTGTGGTGACCTTTCTTCCATATGTTCGTGATGAGTATGCTGGGGATACTCTCGTACTCGAGGGTGACAGCAGCTGGTACGTAGCACCTCTTCTGGGCTCGTGCCCATGTCGGTTGGATCCTAGACTACTGGAAAACCATGGGCTGGTTAGATGGTTCCCAATTTCAGTTGGTAATAACTGATGGTAAGGTTCGAGTGCAGCGCAGACTTCACGAAGCCACGGACCCAGGTTGTCATCAAAGCACTGTGCAAGCTGGTGGTGGCTCCATAATATTCTAGGCTGTGTTTATATGGAATGGACTGAGTCATTGACTGGAAATGGTAATGGTCGCCTACTTGGAGAACATTTGCAGCCATTCATGGACTTCATGTTCACAAACAAGAAAGGAATTTTTTTGAAGAGAATGCGCCATGTCACCAAATCACAGTTGTTTGCGATTGGTTTGAATAACATTCTGGACAGTCCGGGCGAATGAACTGGCCACCCAGATCGCCAATCGTTAATCCCATCGAACATTTATGGGAGATAATCGAAAGGTCAGTTCCTGCACGAAACCCTGCACCGGCAACACTTCCGTAACTACGGACGGCTACAGAGCCAGCAGTGGCACAGTACTTCTGCAGGGGACTTTCAACAACTTGTTGAGTGTCTGCCACGTCGAGTTGCTGCCTTACAGCGGGCAAAAGGAGGTAAGACACCATGTATATGTGGTATTCCACGGCTTTTGCCACCTGAGCATATGGAGCACATTACAACTGTTTGCTACACCGAGAGTCGAACCCGGACGTTTGCCTTTCGTGGGCAAGTGTTCTAGCGACTGAGCTACCCGAGAACTCCTGGCAGCCCCCGTCCTCGAAGATGTGAGGGCGGGGTCGAGCCCCAGTGGGGCACCCACGGAGTTTTAACCTGCCACCGAGTTTGATAATTGTAGTGTTAATGTTTGCAGCTGTTCTCCCTCAGTTGCTGGATAAATTCTGTTTGGATTGTAGAAAGAATAACTATTGTTCTTCTTTTGAAGTGATTTATTTTATTTTATTTATTTGTTTTTACCAGATGATTTACCCAATGGAGATACGTATAACACAGGAGACGTTAGAGCAACTGAAGATGCCTAAAGTAGTTAGATGAAACTTGACTGCATAAAAATAATGATAAATATTGTAAAAGTACGAGTAGTTCTCGTCTACAAGATAATCAGATCGACGACAATTAATACATTCGAGCACTGAAAAGGTTAAGGTATCGTTATAATTCCAGCCAGTGGAATGCCGACCTGGAGTCGTTCTTCCACATGTCTCAAATAGCTCGCCTTCGCTCGGACCAGGAGCCGGTAAACGCCGTCTACGGATTAGCTGACGTAACGGCGGAGCTTTCTAGCCAGGAGCGGATATCCTTTGGTCGAGGTGAGCCTGCTATGCTGCGCCGTGCCCTGGCTGTTTGTTACCCGCTGCCACTTTCTCCTTCCGCTACCCAGCAGCTCGCGGCGTCCGTCAACAGCGCTCGCGGCGAAGCAGACCAGCGTCAGGGATTCGGCATTGTTTGGAGTCCAAGAGCCATACGTCGCTGCCTGTTTGCAGGGTAGTCCCACATCCACAGTCGCAGACGGTGCAGTATGGGACAGTGAAGATGTATACAGACTCTCTGTTGTGGAGGGCCGTAGGAAGAATGGAAGCAGGAGAGTCGCAGACTGATGTGGCCTGATGGCTTAATGTGAATTGTTCTGTTATTTCTGGGATGGGGCGACAGTTTAGAGACCGAAACCGTATCCCGGAAACCAGGGCAGGGCCGACCACGTGTGACATCAGAAAGAGAGGTTAGTTATTTAGCTTTAAGGACACGACAGTATTGCCTTAGTACTGCTCGGCAATTGCCACGTGAGCTAGCAGACTTCTAACTCCCAGAAGGGAATGTCTGGAGTGGAGTCATCAGCATACCACCTGGGCGGTCGAACAGTGAGCCAATGTTGTTTTCACAGATGAGTCCCGATTTGGTCTGGAGAGTGGTTCTCGATGGATTCCCATCTGCAGGGGACGTGGAATACGATTTCGGGTCCCAAACATTATCGAAAGAGACCCATATTGACAAGAGTACCTAATGGCGTGAGCGGGGATTGTGTGGACCACTCGGACACCTCTTCATGAAACTGTGCAGGTGATTCGGCAAGACCACCCCATACAGAGCACATTACCAATAGTCGGAACGTGTATGCTAATGTGTTAAGTTGGAAAAAAAACGAAGAGCATTGTTGTCTACCGTTATGCATATAGCAGTTGGGTTGCAACTTTAATAGTGGCAACTATTCATTTACAACTCGTACAAAATAGACACTTGTTACAAAGTTCTACTGACCTTCAGAGTAGTCACCGCCAATGTGTATAACCCATTGACAGCGATACACTTAGCAGTGCCAGTTGTGTTGTCAGCTCGAGCGGCGCGGTCTATTGCCCGACGAATTTGTAGCAGTTCTGAAGCGAATGCCGTGAAGTTTTTCCTTCAGTTTAGAAACACCGTACTGCGCCCTGTTACTTAAGAACTCTTGGAGCCGGTCACATATCTGGGAACTCAATCCGTGTGATCGTACCTTTGTTGGCGGCCTGCAGTGGTGCATTGTGTCAAACGCTTACCGGATATGGAATCTGTCTGTTGCCTTTCATCCATGGTTCACAGGATGTCACTTGAGAAAAGGACCAGTTGAATTGAGCTCGAGAGATGTTTTTTAAATCCGTGCTGATCCGTGTACAGAAGCATTTCCGTCAAAAGTAAATTTATTATTTATTTTTTGAATCATGTTCTTCCTCGTTTTGACTTTCTCAGATGTTCTTGATGTTTTCTTCTGACCATCTTGTGTGGCTGTTAGAATTACGTCCCAGAGGCATTGCATTAGAATCTCCATATCCGAAAGTACGTACCCAGAGTCTGTAGATCAGCTGACAGCATCTCTGCCGAAAGTTGCAATAATTTGCATCTTGTAGCGTAAATCAGACATCAGCCACGCAAACTTTCTACGTGTGATTGCTGGTTTGTCAGCAGTGTACAGTTTAAAAGAAATGGAACCAATAATAACCGCTGTGGTAACCTATTGTTGAGATTCCTTTAGTGGCTGATGTCGCTGCCCACAACTACTTGATAGCTCCTATTTCTGAAGATATTATTTATTAGCTGGATCGCTGTTTGGCAAGGAATCCATATACACTTTTAACACACAAAAAACGACGCACGACAAAGGAATTATACCGGTCGCACGGATATTGACTGATGTGATGCACATGGGCACACAAACAAATGAGTACAATTTCAGAAAAAATGGATGATTTGTTGAAGAGAGAGAGCTTCACAAACTGAGGAAGTCAGTAGCGGGTACGTCCACCTCTGACAATCATGCAGGCAGTTATTCGGCTTAGCATTGATTAATGGGTTGTTGGACGTCCCACTGAGGGATATCGTGCCAAATTCCATCCAACTGGAGCATAAGAAGGTCAAAATCCCGAGCTGGTTGGAAGGTCCTTCGAATAATGCTCCAAACGTTCTCAACTGGGGAGACATCAGGCAACCTTGCTGGACGAGGTAGGGTTTGACAAGCGCGGAGACATAAAGTAGCTGGCCGATCGGTTCTAGGCGCTACAGTCTGGGGCCGCGCGACCGCTACGGTCGCAGGTTCGAATCCTGCCTCGGCCATGGTTGTGTGTGATGGCCTTGGGTTAGTTAGGTTTAAGTAGTTCTAAGTTCTACGGGACTGATGACCTCAGAAGTTAAGTCCCATAGTGCTCAGAGCCATTTGAACGATTTGAACACAAAGGAGCAACTCTCGCCATGTGTGGGTGGGCTTTATTTTGCTAAAATGTGAGCGTAGGATGGCTTGCCATGAAGGGAAACAAGAGATGATGTAGAATATCGTCCACGCACTGTTGTGCTGTAATGGTGACGCGGATGACAACCAAAGGGGCCAGGCCATGAAAAGAAATGGTACCCCACACTATTATTTACTGGCCATATGGCGGACGCCAGTCAGGTTGGTTTCCCACGTGGCTACGGGGCCTCTCCTGACATGTTTTCGGCCTGCGATCTCATTGACTGGAGAAGAATTGTCTTCAGTGACGAGTCCCACATCGAATTGAGAGCCGGTGACCATCTAAGAAGTGTCTTTTGCTTGTCTTCATGCTTGCCGTACCTTATCTTGGACAGCTAGGCCGACGAATCTTTCCCCAGCTTGGGATTTTGACTATCTAACTCGCCAGTTGGACAGAATTTGGTACGATATTCCTCAGGACTACACGCAGCAACTCTAGGAGTAAGTGTCAAGCCAAATAACAACGGCAAGCAGAATAACAGCTTGCATAGGGGCCAATGATTTACAAATGCGTTATTGTCTCGTTCAGTGTATGAAGCTCTTTCTCTTGAATAAATCATTGAGTTTTCCTGTTATTTTAATCATTTGTTTGTCTGGACGTGTTGTATATAATGCCGTGACTCCAAATCGCCTCTTAGGCTACAGAGTGACACTGCTGATGTTTTAACCTCCCTCTGAAATGCAGCACGGTTGCAGATGTTAAGTGACAGGAACTGTGCTGACGAATGACTGGTGTGTCGGCAGGTGTGGCTCCTCGCGTGGACGGTGGCCTCAAAGCCAGGCCGGCCCCGCCGCCAGCGTCTCAACTCAACTCCGCGCTTCCATCTCAGCCTGGCAGCTGCCGCCGTCTGCCGTTGGCAGGTAAGTCCGCTCACTGCACGGTGACAACTTTTCGGGTCTTCACTGCCATCGGTAAGTACACTTTTGGTTCGCTCTGGTTCGCAGTACTTCTGAGTGCCGTGACAGGTCCGAATTTTCATTTTGGTCGCCTCCAAGAGTTATGCCTCAGCAGAGATACAATGTGAAATTCGCTCCAGTATCTTCTTACTTTTTTTCTGGGAATAGGCTGTTACTTGTCAATACGCTGAATTATGTCTAAACTTTAAGTAAGCGTGATTTGTACACCGCTGTCTGCAGCTTTTTCTATGTTCATAATTTTGGACAGATCTGCTGTAAGGTGGCTTGGTCTCCTGACCTTCATTTCTTACGTATTCCATCCTCACAATCGTACTCTGCGCATCAAGACTCTTCATTCGAACCCAAACTCGGTAAGGTAGAGTCAATTTTGTATGAATTCATGTAAGTGATATGCAAATCTAATGAGTAAATCGCAAGTGCGCACCAAGGTTGAAAAAAAGTCGAGGCTGGCGTACACAACATGACAGCCACAGGAATTTACGTTCTAAAGAGGAAACCAGCCCGCTGGGAAGACTGTCCCTCCAGGGGGCTGGGTCAACAACATACCTATTTCCGCCGAAGCGACCGTCCAGAGAGAAGACAGCTATTGCCAGAGCGAAGGGATAACGACCCCCGTGTTCGACTTAAAAGCAAATTCCGCTACATTGTGTGGGGGTGCCCAGAAGACGAATTTGTTCACAGACCGACTGCTCAGTTACGGAGTTCTCACAGGAGGACAGTATATGCCTAACGGAGATGCAACAGATTTCCGCATTGGTCGACTTAAACGAAACGTCATTCCCGCGTTTAAAAGAGCAACGCAGATTGGCGGATAATTTCTGACGCAAAGAGTCAGAGGAGTGAGGGAAGGCAGCGAATGATATACCCTTGCAACTTTTCCAGAAAAAGGGCCTTTCCGTTGTCGCTCTTGGAGAGGGAACACTTAACGAGAGCGAGTGCGCTAGTATGTGTACGCAAAGAGCGAGGAACAAAGTCTCTCCTCAGTACTTCACTGGAAGAGCACATCTGCCGTTAGCGATCCGGAGTGACTCTCTCAATGAGTTGCTCGTGATTAAGCGTTGTTCACTGTGTTGGCCGCCACAGTTATTGTGTGGTGTGAACACAGACAGAGTACTAATTAAACGCCTGCGAGCGAGTATTGAGTGGCATCGCGGTGGACTGGTTATCTGACCGGTGTACCACACCAATAGTTAGACTTGGGGCGGTTAGGAGTCCTTGACTTCATCAAAGCGTAGGGAGAGTTTGATTGGCGAAGGTCAACCCAGATAGAAAGAGATAGTTGTGTTATTTGTCAGCAGCGAGTGACGCAGGCAGCAGTCGTCGGATCTCACGGTATTGTGCGCTACAGTGTATGCGAGCCCCATCTGTCCTCCCTAACAGTACACTCCACTACATTTCTCACGCGACAGCCTTGACCGTGCCTAGAAAAGTTATTCAAGTTGTGTAGGCGCGGCTCTCAGCCATTCTACGGAGTAAATAACATTCTTAAAAAAAAGGTAGAAAAGAACCTTTCCATACTTTGTAAAGTAATAGCATTCCTATCCATAAGAGGCAATCTACTGTTCCGAGAAGTTTCACTTGATTTCTCAGAATTTTTTGTAATAAATAATATTTTTCGTTCGTTTAATGTGTTTCTTACACTAACTAGCAATAATCCAATACCTAAGTATCCCACTAGTTCCATAATAATATATAGAATATTTTTGTGTCTTTTCCTTACCGTGGACGACTCCAGAAGATATTTGTTGCTGAATGTTTTGTTGGTGCATTAGGAGCGTCTGTCTGACTTCTGTAGTAGTGTGAGGTGGACATTGTTTCTTGCAGGAGCCAAAGGGCACTTGTTGGATCAATCCATTGCGCAACTTTACAAAATGAAACCCACACACTCACGCCGCTAAATCCGGGTTACTGTGACAAGCACAGTAGCTTTATCAGACGATCTTCGGCGTTACTTGTCTTCCTGTGCTACCATCCTCAAAGAAGTTGTGTTTATGAGACGACGAGCTGCAGACAGTGTTGTCATCTAAATGTCAGCCGTGGCGTTATGTCTCGTATGAACAACTGTCGCAAAAGTATGGTCGTTTTGAAAGCACATTTCGACTCTTTGCGTTCCTCTAGCATTTCACATTCATCGCAATACGCAGAAAGAATCCAGTTTCACAGCCACTGTTAGTGAGCTCTCATTTGTAGTTGGTGATTGAGCGTTCAGCAAACGTATGCTCTCAGATAGCTCAGAATAAAAACTAGAGGGTCATACTTGGTACACTGCACAAGTGCAAACTACGTACTTACTCCATTTCTGTGTGATAGCATTCACTATTTACGCACTGCAGTCTTCTTTGAAATGACAAAAACTACTCTGGAAAATTAATACTTTTTCCAAATATGAAAACGTGTTCCTAGGCAGGACTAAGTTATGACTAGGAACAGTTATTCGATTGTCATTTAAAGCCGTTGCAATCTTGTCAGTAGTCCATTTAATAGTCTACCTGTTACATTGTTACTCTATTACACACCAGTAATGAGTAAGTGAAATCGGAATAACCAGAAGTATTATCAAAAGCGAATTAGGGGTAAAATAAATTTTCAAATAGAAACTATTGAAAACTGATATAGATTTCCATTTTTAAGACGTATTAAACTGTTAAGACATTAAAAAAACGCAGTTCATTTGCAATGACGACATGTTCCATGCAAAAAGACCTTCTGTTTCGTGGTATAAGACGGTGTACAACT
The DNA here is from genome assembly GCF_023897955.1 of Schistocerca gregaria. NCBI lineage: Eukaryota > Metazoa > Arthropoda > Insecta > Orthoptera > Acrididae > Schistocerca > Schistocerca gregaria. The sequence continues at coordinate 562,129,097 of NC_064926.1, forward strand.
GACGAAGTTTGGCTTAAGTAACAAGTCTCTTGTGGTTTCCGTTTTCGCAGCAGGTCTGTATAAATTTCAGTAATTTAAATGAAAGACGAATTTTGCATGCTGCACTTTAATTTATTATTTTCCTTTGCGCCCAAACGCGTTTCGCCCTATTTACAAGGCATCTTCAGGGAGTGCCCTGAAATATTACACGATGTTCTTGTTTGCACTTAGTATGTATAGATTATAGATTTACAACAGCACATCGAAATTTTCTAATTAGACGGAAAGGTACTAAGAGATCACGGTCAAATTCATTATTTGTAAGCCAAACAGGTTTCTCTCATGTAGAAAACATACGTGCTATGCTATGTGCAAACGAAAAACTTGTATAATATTTCAGGACAGCCACTGTAGATGCCTAAGGCGAAAGGTGTATGGGCGCAAAAGTAATATAGAAAATTGACGTGTAGCATACAACAGGCGTCTTTGTTTTAAACTACTGCAACTGATGGCTTAACAGTCCACATGTCGTATAAATAGTTATGAAATATATAGCATTTAACTCACAATAAAATCTTGTACCTGAAGAATTAACATACATGTTTGACATTTCGTCACTTGAATTCATAATATATTCCAAATAGCTTTGACATGTTATACAGCGCATACGTATGCAGAACCCAAAAGTTTACAAATGCTATGCAAAACACAACCTCATGTCTAACAACAAAAACTGTAGAAGATGGCGGAATCTGCTTATGGCGGTCTGTAGTGAGCATTTCTTCGCGTGATTTTAAAATCGGTCACCAGACTGAAGCACCGACCAAAAAACAGCGTGTCTGCCGAGGTACATCCTCCAGGTACAACACTGTCTCCTACTACCGATTTTCTAATGAGACGGCGAATAAGAGTACACTAAACTGTCGCTAATATGGCCCTCAGTAATCCGGCACACTTCCAGCTTCTAGTCCTTCAACCTGAAATGACGCCTACGGTAATGAAATTTCGTGTGCAGATTTGTTGTTAGTTAATTAAAATGTTCAACATTCCTGAACACTTTGAAATTGTGGCTTTCCTTACGGATCAGTATCATGGCTTCTAAAGGGAAATACGTTATGCTAGACCTCAAGCAGAAACTCGAGATTAGACACAAACTGAACTGAGGTTCTTTACAGAAATCCGTTGTTGCTGGCAGACTTCAGCAGAAAAGAGGTAATCATAAGCTCACAGGAAAGTACCGATGAAACTGATGAAGAAGACACAGGAGGAGAGAACAAGAGGATGTCTCAGACTGCTGGTGCTGAAGCTGGAGACGTCTGCCTGGAGTACATCACGCAACAATCAGACCTATGAAGGCAGGACCCATGAAATGCTTCTAAAGCCGTTGTGTGATAAAGCATACTACCGTCGCCTATCATCATGGTGACAACTAAAATTTTTGGACTTGTATCATAGTGAATGTGGAGTGACAGTAATATGCATGTACACACTCAAGCACAAAGTTTTCTGTAAAAACGAAAGTATCTTTTGATTTGATAAAGTACAGTCCCAATGTGTTTATACTAAATTTTAGACTCACTCAACAATCCGGCACTTCCGCTAATCCGGCACCCATATGTGCGAGGATTGGCCGGTTTAGCAAGAGTCTAGTGTATCTTTCTTCTGAATACGAACAAAACCAGGAAAACCGACAATGGATTCATGCAGAGAACTTCTGTGTTGGACAGAGAAAGGTCATATATCAGAGGAAGTGTGACTCTCTGCTCAAGCGAAAGGACAAGCTACGTCTGTTGAAATACACAATTCACTCACAGAGAACTTCCTTGTAGCAATGTCACACGGCATTGGGTCAGTATGACCTTGCTAAGTTTCGGGGATGACAGAGTAAAGTATTTCTACTCTAGTGAGCGGATCTCCAGTTTAATAATGCTGTTGTTGTGCTATTTAAGAAAAGTCTTTTGGAGCTATATGTGTTGTGATAAGACCACATCCACACTACCTATGTGTTTGCTCTCGATTATATCTGGACATACAGGGTGATAATTATTAAACTATATGTAATAAAATCGTCAAAACTTCCGAACGGTTTGCTTTAGGACTTTCAAACTGCACGGTTTGCAGCGGGGCGTGCATTCTTGGTTTAGCGCCGAAGCCCACTTTCATTTGGATGGATTCGTCAATAAGCAAAATTTTTGCATTTGGGGGACTGAGAATCCGCATTTCCCAATCGAGAAGTATCTTCACCCTCAACTGGTGACTGTGTGGTGTGCAATGTCCAGTCACGGAATAATCGATGCGACATTTCTTCATAGCACAGTGACTACCGAACGGTACGTGAAGGTTTTGGAAGATGATTTCGTCCCAGTTATGCAAGGTGACCCTGATTTCGACACGATGCGGCTCATGCTCCGCACCATCGAAGCAAGAAAGTGTTTGACGTCCTGGAGGAGCACTTTGGGGACCGGATTCTGGCCCTAGCGTACTCAGAGGTCACTGCCGTGGGCCCCGATTGGCCGGCGTATTCTCCGCACCTCAACACATGCATCTCCATTTTGTGGGGCTACATTAAAGACTAGGTGTACAGCAAAACCCTAAAACTATTGCTGAGCTGAAACTTCCTGACAGATTAAAACTGTGTGCCGGACCGAGACTCGAACTCAGGACCTTTGCCTTTCGCGGGCAACTACTGTATCATCTGAGCTACCCAAGTACGACCCACGACCTGCTCTCACAGCTTCAATTCTGCCAGTACCTCGTCTCCTACCTTCCAAAGTTCACAGAAGCTCTTCTGCGAACCTTGCAGAACTAGCGCACCTGGAAGAAAGGATACTGCGGAGACATGGCTTAGCCACAGCTTGGGGGATGTTTCCAGAATGAGATTTTCACTCTGCAGCGGAGTGTGCGCTGATATGAAACTTCCTGGCAGATTAAAACTGTGTGTGGGACCGAGACTTGAACTCGGGACCTTTGCGTTTCGCGATCAAGAGCTCTACCAGGTTCTCAGAAGAGCTTCTGTGAAGTTTGGAAGGTAGGAGACGTGGTACTGGCTGAATTGAAGCTGTGAGGGGGAGGTGTGTGTGTGTGTGTGTGCGTCGTGAGTCGTACTTGGGTAGCTCAGATGGTAAACGCAAAGGCAAAGGTCCCGAGTTCGAGTCTCGGCCTGGCATACAGTTTTAATCTGCCAGGAAGTTTCATATCAGCGCACACTCTGCTGCAGAGTGAAAATCTAATTCTGCAAACAGCTGTTCAGGAGGTCATCGACAGCATCGATGTTCCCACACTTACAGAGGGTCATGCAGAATTTAGCAATTCGTCAGCGCCACATCATCGCCAATGATGGGACGCATATCGACCATGTCATAACCAAAAACCGAACGTCTATAGTGACGTTTACTTGTCGAATAAGAAGTATGCACGCCGTAGTTTGTAAATAATTTACGTTTTTTTTAATAGTTCAATAATTGTCAACCTGTGTGATTAGTGTGGGCCTGTATTCGTGTTGTGGTCTTGGGACTGAAAGGTTGTTTAATGGAACTTCCCATGCTGGTCTATTCTGTATGAGTCTCTCCACCTATGCGTTACAACTGCAGCATACATCTATGAACGCCTGTAGCAATTTGTCCAGAGGGGCAAGACTAGATTTGTCATTTTAATGTTATGAGTGTCATTGCATCCCAACGAACTGATGGTTATCAATCTGCATCTAGAAGTGTACGAGAATTCTATGAAGAATATAAACTCTGTACTCCACATTCTAGGAGGGAGGGGGCTGCCTCTTCCACCTCCCCCCGCCCCCCCACACACTGTTTCCTCTTTTAGAAAAGTTATTATCCTTTGATACCTCGGTGTGTGTCATATCAGCTTATTACTTCCTTTACTTAAGCTGCCTTATAAAGTTCTTTTCTCCCCTGTACAGTTCAGCACTTATTCATTGATTATTCGAAATCCCTCAAATCTTCAGCATTCTACTGTAACGTCGTTTCAAAAGCTTCTTTTATTCTCCAAAGCTACCCTCCAGGCAAACTCTTTTGAAACCTGAAATTTATATTTGTACTTAACATATTTTTCCTGTTCGTAAATTTCTGTGAGCTGTTGGCAGTGTACATTTTATATCCTCCTTCCTTCTGCCGTTGTCAGTATTCGTCCACCCAAAAAGAAAAACTTGCTGCTACTTTTAGGGTCCGGTTTCCTAGTCTAATTCTCTCAGCATCACTTGATTTAATTCCGCTACACCGAAATATCGACCTTTTGCTTTTACTGATGATCAGCTTGAAACCTCTTTTCCATACACTGTCCATCCGACTCAGCTGATGGTCCTCGTCCTTTGAAGGAATTACAGTTTCGTTGGAAAACTTTAAATTTCTTATCTTTGGACTTTAATTACTTTTCGTCATTTCTCTTTGGTTTCCGTTAATGCTTGCCCAGAGCCTAGGTTGAATGACACTGCGTGTGTAGGTGGTCTGGTCCTATCTTGCATGAACCAAGCCGATCCTCCAATGCTAGTCTCTTTCGCGACAAATTGTTCCAAAATTGCAACATGAAGTTCAATAGTGATAGTTTCTCGAATGAGAAATGGGACAATAATGCCTCTGCTTCATACCGCAGCCCTAACAGTAACTTTGGGAAAATCCACATCAGATGGGATTCCTGTAACTCCAAAATGGCCGGTTTGTTTATTCTACACCATTTAGGAGGACGTACACTTCGTCTGTGAACCAGATGCAGTCAGCACCAAATCCTTCACTATCAATCACTGTGAGAATTTGGTTCGTAAATTAAACTCTCTGTCGCACAGCTCATACAGGTATGGCTTGACAGCTTTGGATTTTGAATGGAATCAGGTGTAGTCAATGTCTCAGCACTCTCTGCGTGCTGGAACGCTTCAAACCAGCCAATGCTGCAATTCTTCGGACGGATTTCGTTGGATTTTGCTGAATAACAGTTTGTCTAGGGCCAACATTCTCCTCTTCATCGTCATCCCGCCTGTTCGTTGGAACTTGGCGAATAGTTTTCGCATAGTGCTCTTTCGGAACATTAAATCGTGTTTGAAAACTGCGCCTTGTTGACGTAGGACTGTGTTCTAACGTGTGGTATTCCAGTAACATGAAAAACACGTAGTTCATCGGAATATCTGATTCCAACCTCTACCTTCGCTCCACTAACTCCCTCCTACGTTTCAACAGTGCAGTCTACGTAGCGAGCAGATGAGGCCATACCGGAGAACACTTGTCCCTCCGAAGTATGTCGCAGTTCGCAGCAAATTCTTTCTTTGCCTCACATACTTGTGGTGGTGTGCCCAGCGTCTTCATTCTGGATTGTCTTCACGTTGTCACTGTGAGCTGCGGCACACTATTTATAGCACTACGTATTGCGATTACAGCGCTATCACTTAGTAGCTTTTTGAACTATTTCAAAATTTCTGTGCAACTTCTGTATAAAATTCGTACGGGCTTCACAAGAGATATTTAATTTTGAAATCAGGGACTCCATCTCTGGACACCATGTGTAACTGTCATATAACAGTCATATTGGACTCAAAGAATAGAAAATCCAGGATGGAATGTAACAATATAATGGAAAGGGTAGTTGCTACTCACCATATGGCGGAGATGATGAGTCGCTCAAAAGGTACAACTAAAAGAGTCGGAAAGCCAGATTTCGGCCAACAAGGCCTTTGTCAAAAATAGACAACGTACGCACACGCTCACACTCACGCAAACGCAATTCACACACATATGACAACAGTCTTCGGCAGCTGTAGCCGCACTCAACTCCAGCTGCCGGAGACTGTGGTCTCATGTGTTTGAATCGCGTTTGCGTGTGTGCGTACGTGTATTTGCCTATTCTTGACAAAGACATCGTTGGCCGATAGTTAACTTTCCGATAGTGTTTTTGTTGTGCCTTTCTGCGATTCAGCATCTCCGTTGTATGGTGAGTAGCAATTATCCTAATCATATTAGACTGAGTGCTTAAGAGCTTATTAACTAATGTTTGTAGTAATTGGAGCGGCAATAAGCATACATATGACAGGAATTAAATGTGTACCACTAAATTTGTCATTGTAATACAAAACTGTTCACGTTGTCTGACTTTGAGAGATCACTGGTGCTGCAGCCATAATCTTCAAATATCGTGTCAAAGATTTAAGGAGAGCCTGAACATATTACCAGAGAATCTTCTTACTCGCGGTTTGTATACGAGTACACAAATTGTGAGAAGCAGTTGTTTGATGGCAGCAGTGAACTGTTGGCTGACCAAATGTATTTCTCACAGGCTCGATGGACGAGGTGTCAGGAAGGATGGCAGTTGTCGCTGAAACAACCGGTTTTCTGTTATACCGTTATTTACTTCTCCAGCTCAACCTGACTGTTGATTCAAAGTAAGTAGTTTCTGAAGTAAAAAATTTAGGTTTTTTATTGCTATTATTTCCAGTAATAAACGTAAACCGAATAAAGACTGAAAAATTCTGATGAAGGTGGAGTAGAAGATCCGGATCGACATGAGGGTGAGATTGCAGCGGAACCCGGTCGCATTGTCTCTAGAAAAGATGGCGAAGGTGAAGGAGACAGGCGAGGTGGCTGCCACAGCCAAAGTTCATAGGTCGATGATTCGTGCATCCTCACTTTTGGAAGGCGACAATTTTTCACCCTGAAACAACCACAAAATGAAGGGTTCATACCATCCCAAGTTAATAATGTGTCAATAAAATTATAGGTTTATCGGTCAAATTTATCTTCTGCCCCAAGGAACATTGTGGGTGCGTTTGTTTGTGTGTCCATCTTCCGCAGCAGCTGTTAACATCTGTCATTACAGTTTATCTGTCCTGAGCTGAGCCGGCCGCGGTGGTCTCGCGGTTCTAGGCGCGCAGTCCGGAACCGTGCGACTGCTACGGTCGCAGGTTCGAATCCTGCCTCGGGCATGGATGTGTTTGATGTCCTTAGGTTAGTTAGGTTTAAGTAGTTCTAAGTTCTAGGGGACTGATGACCACAGCAGTTGAGTCCCATAGTGCTCAGAGCTATTTTTTTGTTGTCCTGAGTTGACTGCAATCTAATTAAAAAGAATGACACCAGACGCGTTTCTAATTTATGTACAAACCATCTTCTGTGGTATTCTGTAAATTTGAGACACACGTTTGTACATTTTTGATTGTTTTAAGTTTAAAAACAGTGTTTTCTTTATAAAGTTGGTCTGCAAGCTACTTACGGTGTTTCTTTACATAATCTGCTCCTTCCTCTCTTGCTAGCAGTGATTGGTGTATTCGTTTGTTTTCGTTCAGATTGTGAGTGTTGCCAACCTATGAAGCGATTGATTTTTTCCCAAATTGATGTGATCTTTTATGAGTTGTTTCTTTTCTGTTATGGGTTTTTGGATGTGGTAGTTTTCTTGTAAGGTGAGGAAGTGTTTTCTGTTGTTGTTTGTCCTTACTATTTCCATGTCTGTGTCTCTGGTTGTAATTCTATGTTGGTATTGGTGTAAGTGTTCCGCAAAAGTTGAATGATTTGTCCTATACTTCCAAGCTCTTACATGTTCTTTGTATCTGGTGTCAAATGTCCCCCTCGTTTGACGTATGTATATTCCATCACATGTATTGCATTTCAGTTGGTGTATTCCTGATTTCTGATACGTATCAGTTTTTCCTATTGTTTTGGGGAAGTATTTTTGAATTGAGTTATTGGTTTGGTGCGCTATTTTTCTGCCTTGTTTTTTTTTTTTTTTTTTTGAAAATATTGGATATTCTGTGTGTATATTTGTGGTTGTATGTCATTGTGTTCCATCTTTGTGTTGTTTCCATTCTTGTATTTTGTGTACCGATATTTGTTTATGTGTGATTTTGTTCTTGTGTTGGTGACAGCTGGGTTTTTGTTCTTTTCTGTTTGTTGATTTTCTTGTTCAGATTTCTTACTGAGTTCTCTTTGTATCCATTGTTTGTGGCTATTTGTATTATGTATTCATTCCTTTTTCTGTAATTGTCTGTATCTAATGGTACTGTGTTTAGTCTGTAGAGCATGTATCTAAGTGCTGCCTGCTTCTGAGAATTGAGGTGTTGTGATGTGTCATGTATAAATTGAGTCTGTTGTCGGTTTTTGGTATATGGCAAATGTGTGTTGGTTGTTTTGAATCATTATGGTGATGTCCAAGAAATTTAACTGTCTATTTTGCTCTTTCTCTATTGTAAAATGTATCTTACCATGAACAGAATTTATATCTGTGTGAAAGTAGTCAGTTTTATTGTTTGGTTCATCTCTCAGGCACAAGATATCATCCATATATCTAATCCAGTATAGGATGCTCCTATAATCACTGACTAGCCAAAAAAAGCCAACTCATGTCTCTACGGACATACAAGGCAATTTAAGTCTCTCTCTCTCTTTCTTTCTCTCTCTCTCTCCCTTACACACATACACGCACGCACACACATACACAAAATCGTTTGATAGGTTGGCAACACTCACGATGTGAACGAAAACAAACGAATACACCAACAACTACTAGCAAGAGGGGAAGGTGCAGATCATGTAAAGAAACATAGTAAGTACCTTGCAGACCAACTTTATAGAGAAAACGCTGTTTTTAACCTAAAACAATCAAAAAATGAACAAACGTGTGTATCCAATGTACAGAATACCACAGAAGATGCTTTGTAAATAAAAGTGAAAGACATCTGGTGTAATTCTTTTTAATTGTATTGCTGTCAGCTCAAAGCAGATAACCTGTAATAACAAACATTGTAGATGTTTACGCCTTATGTGATTTAGCAATTTTGTTGGGCCTCCTCCCATTTTTAATCTTTTAAAGGAAATGCAGCATTGTACTTCATTACTAGCGCACTTCATAAAATGTTTCCACACTAGGAATGGTGTCTTTCTGCAACCGATGTCGGAGAACACAGCGAGCGACTAACATGTGGACCAGGTGCAGGCGAGTCCTGTCCGCAGTACCGATCCGATTCTTATGCCACGTGTTTAGTTTCTAACGGTCGTCGTTGCTAGTAACACAGTACTAATCGCTTTTCTCATTTTTATTACAACCTAATATTTCAAAGCAATGGAAGTATTATGTGCGAACAGTACTCGTTTAAAAAATCAGTTGGAAAGCAAATATTTTAGCATTGCGCCTATGGCAAACTGATATGCCGGTTTTTAACACAGCCTGAGGTAAGTAATGAAAAAAAAAAACTGTTACAACCGAGACCAAACAAATAACGATAAATGCCGGTTATTTAGAACTAAAATATCGTTATCGGTTTTAACCGGTCGGTTATTCCCGTCCGTAGAAGCAGGCTAACGCTCAGGCCAGGTAAACAACGGCACTCCTTGTCTTAGGAGGAAACACGCGAAGTATTCGTCACTTCCTGCAGAAATATGTCATACAGATCTGGGTGCCGCAAGCATAAATGTTTTTGCGTGAGCTGGTTATTGGCCAATTGCTCAAACCCCAACTTGGCGGACCTGTCTCTCTCCAGCAGACCGTAATACAAAACTCTGTTCCACAACACAGTATTTTTCTTGCCTTCTGTCCACATTGTAGTTGAGATTCAGGTCAATCCTTTCCCGACAACAGGACTGTTGACCACTTTTCGTGTGTTGAGGAATTTTCAGGAAAAGACTTTAGGTTTTTATGCTGACGATCTTTACACTGATTCCTAGGAAAGAAAGTCCCCTGTAGATAGCTGCTCCTGATTTAAATCAAATGCCTTACGAATGGAACCTGAAATGTGAGGTGCAGAAAAGTAAAACCATGACTCCTACACTTAAACACATAACTCGCGTGAAATTAGTGTTAACAATAACATAGTGTAACAAACCAAGTATTTCTAGTATCTTGGCTGTGACATAACTTTAACGAGTGTTACCGTTTAAAAAGAAGATGGAAATGTGTTTTCTTGGTAATTCGCTTTTATGTATAGACGAATAATTATTGCTAATTATAGCACTAACTGTGCAAAACAATAACAGACTATAATATTTTTCAGTCTTGTATATACTAATCTCTAAACAAGCAGCAGTCGACCATGTGTATAACTGAACCATGCGTAGTCTGTAAAATGCTACTTATTCCATATTACATAGTGGAGACCTCAGTCGGTTTTATTCTCTAATGCATCATACCGTTGAGACTCTCTGGCACTGCCGCGCTACGTTTATTCATGTTTTTCCTTTTAATACGAGATTTCCTTGTGTACAATTCAGCCAAAAGTTAACACACATGAAATAGCAACACAGAGTTTACTGTGCGAAGGATAGAGGAATTCTGTCATACAGCAACTAATGGGTAAGTGAACGTACTCAGAGTGTGCATCGAACACATTCCAATTAAAGTGATCTTTTTATATCTGTTGAAACGTAAGCTCAGTTCATACGCGATTAATAGGCCTAAATTGCGAAACTTCTCTTCATATCGCCTGTCACACAGCATTCTTTCCGTTTGGACGTAGCGCGTTGACCGTGAACTTTTGCCCTGTGTACTTACGCAATGTATATTGCTGATATGTCTCTGTTATGCAAGTAAGCGTGCATAGAGATGAGCTGCGAAGGTCTTCCCACATTTGTGAAAGGCAGTCTCCACGCCCCTCCCCATATGATATGCTAGAATGCTTGCAATGTTGTTGACGCCCGTTATATAAACGGCAGGTTGCACCAGACAACACCCTTTTTTTAAGACAGTTGTCTCTGCCTGCGATTGGTTGCTTTTGTCGTGAAATGAAGGTAAATCGATATTGTTTTAGTACGGATCTGTTTTTAGAACATGCCATTCACGCTTTGTGCGTTTGCCGATTCTTTTTAAACGTAATATGAACCAGAGTGCTTTATTTATTAAGTGTTTACTGAGGGCATATAGGGCGTGAAATATGTAGTGACGTGTATTTCGATGACTATTGTGTTACTGTCGAGTGTTTACCGTCTAACAAAATTATCTTATCGTAGCTTACGAAAATGCCTACACATGGAAAGAGAAAGTGTCACTTCTCGGATGATTAGACACAAGAGCAGTCCTCTGTCAAGGAAGGATGTACATATGAGGAAGCATTGTGTGACATTTGTAGCTGTTTCATCTCATTAACTCACAGAGGTAGGGCAGATGTGATGCATCACATTTCTACGAAGAATCGTACAAATAGATACGCAGTAGCATCTATATCAAAGCCTACTTCTACATTCATGATTAAAACAGATATACAATAAGAATTGTCCGTTACTGCTGCAGAACGAACAACTTATAAAGTTGTCAAGCATCATCAGTGCTTCAGTTCTCTTGGCCGTACAGTAAAACTGAATGGGGCAATGTATCCTGACTCCAAATCCGCTACAAAACAGTGTAGCCAGGAAAAAAAGCTACAGCGACTGTTAAAAATATTCTCGCACCGCACTCCGTGTCCGAATGCATAAAACAGTTACTTGCAAGAAGTTTCGTTTTACGGCATAGGCGCCGATGCACCGAACAACAGAGCTGATAAGGCGTTTCCTTTAGTTATTTAATACTTCACTGAAACTGAGGGAACCTATTGAAGATTGATTCCCTGAATAACGAAACATCGAAGACAACTGAAAAGTTTTGTCTAGACTCTGTGAGTCAACTGCAAATTCCATGACAGTTATTAATCGCTTTTCATGGATGCATTACCACCACCAACCTCGGAGGGCTTCATCGGCGTGACCAGCGGAATCTGTGTCACTAAATTAAAGAAGTAGAAAAAGTGCAGAAGGCATTGAGTGGCCTGCCCTTATTCCTCACAACACTATACAAGCGGTGCTGGATTCTTAACTGTCGACATTGAAATAATAGTCATGAAAATAATAATTTTTCAATATACATTGTAAGTACAAAGAAGATGAAAGAGTTCTGCGTGTATGTTGATGTCATCATCAGAATTTTCTATCCCACAAAAAAAAAAAAAAAAAAAAAAAAAAAAAAAAAAAAAAAAACCGCCGAAGACAGGCCACCTAAAATAATTTCAGATTTTTCCAGTAGCCCGATCATTGAAATATACTTCATGTTTCTGGTGTCAAACTTATCTCAGTTTGAAAAAAATCGAAAAGTTGTAGAAGAATAAAGTCTCGATAACTGAAAAAGAAGTATATTAATCTACACTCAAAGTTGTCTGAATGAAAGAAAGATTGACAATTTTATTGGCAAGCAAACCAATATGAATTTGAACAAATTAAACAATAAGGACCCTAATGAAGAAATAATTTTTTTGATTTCGAAATTTGAGGATGAGACAATGGCTTTCTGTACCATAGCATTTGATTACTTAGAGAAATGGGCTACTTCTTTTATTAAATATCAAGTATGACTGGATGATGCTGTCTGAAATCCCGGATTGGGTGGTGATTGAAAACACTATTATGTACCTGATTAACAATGTTGTGAGAATTTCAGGAGACACTTGTGTTCAGGAATATATGTATCCGAAGAACTTTTTAGAAACTCGGTGTGACTCGGAAGAATGGAAGTCTCAAGGCTCTATGGAAGAAAGGTGGATTTACTTTCTTAAGGAAACCGAAAATCCTGAGCGTTAATTTCACCTGCTAAAATTATTTGAGTATTTTTTTACTAATGCCGTACACAACGCCACTATGGAAAGATTGTTTTCGGTGATGGCCCAGTAGACTGTTGAAAGAAATGAACTGCTACCATGGACTGTGGAGACTATCTTACAGTGATAGTTTAACTACAAGCGGACTAGTTTGAAGTTTCATAAATAAGTAAAAGGGAAAAAAGATTTGCTGAAAAAGCTGAAATCTTCCGAAAAATATGGTGTACCAACTACTTCTTCCATAACAAGTTCCACGTAATTGTGTTCTAAATAAAAAGTAATTATATTAAATAAATTTTTTACTTCATTTCTACACCACCATCTCAGAGTCTCCCGACGATGTCCCAGCTAGATATGGCAGACTTACGTACTAGGCTACTACAAATGATTCATTCGTCGAAACATTGCGTTTGTATTATAAGGGCAGAAGGGCTTCTTTTAACTGAGCCACCCTCTATGTTGTGATTGTTACTGTTTTCAATGATGCTCGCCAATCGGCTAATCAAATACTAATGGGTTTTCCCCCTGTTTCTGCGGAATACGTTAAATTTATTTATGTTGAGCTTCAGCAGATCGCCCTTGTAACAAACGTCGATACTGTGAAGAGTCTTGCTGCGTTTCACTACAGTCTTGTGCCGTTGCATCCATTGTGTAGACACCGCCGTCACCCACGAACACTCTCACGGAGCTTGCGACGTTATTCGCCAAACCGTCGGTACTTAAATCCAGATCAGTAAGTGCTCTGTAATTCTCCGTTGGGGCACACTCGATACTTCTTGTACACAAGACGATTTAGCACCGTTAACAACGACGTATTGAGTTCCACCCGCTAGGGAGAACTGAATCCAGTCATAAAGCTGGCCCGATGTTTACTGAAATACTAAAGGGGTACTTGCCCCAGCAACCAAGTTAAGGGAACGCTAATGTCATTAAAATAATACTACGTAGCGGTTGTCATTAATAGTATAATTTGCAACGAGCGTTGTTGGCGTGGCTGGAAATACACTATTGATACCCGTGTGTTATTCTGAATTGACCGCCACACTGCGGAGAGGCGGATTCGACAGTATAAAAGGAGGCGGGAAGTATCGTGTTGTCAGTGCTTGCTTAATTCGTGTCGTTCCCTCTGGAACATAGGTGCGTGACGAAATTCCTCCACCTGGTACGATTTCTGGCAAGTCTCTTCACTTCACTCCTGGTTTTCCTATCCTCTGCAGCTTCTCTTGCAACCGTCCTTTCCCACGTCTGTTTGGAACGACTACGTTTTCTAACTCCTTGAGGGTTCCAATCCAATGCCATCCTTTCAATAGCCCCATCTGGTTTCCTCAATGTATGCCCAATACCGTTACATTTTCTTCCTTTAATCTGTATGAAACGTCCCCTTAGAAAAATTAATGAATTACTGTGCTGATAAAACTCTTACGCTATTTGATTTTCAAACAGCTGAGCAAGACTGAACGTACTCAGACATTTCGCTCTTTAGCTATTCTGATCAACACTAAATTGGCACACAATATTTTTAGCGTAACGCAATCTGACTTTAAAAAATCCCTACAAAAGAATGGCCCTGACTAACATTAACCTATACGTTTCACAAATCGCTTACCTCACAAAAATCTTCGTTACTAGAACTACTGCAATACAGCGAGCGCCACTAATGCCAGCTAAATAAAAGATTAAAACTACTGAAGGCACTAACTACTGATAGGCATAGTTAGCAAATGAAAGATTTTGATGGAGAACAAACATCAGCTCATGACATCCGATCTTACAAATTTACTGACTCTGATGGACACACGTCCAGATCATCCGCTCTCAAAACACCGCCATCTCTCACCCCACATCCACCACTGCTGGGGGTTCACCTCCAACTGCGCAACGCTACGCGATGTTAACAGCCAACTGCTCAACACTACAATAGCAATTTCCAACAATGCTAACCAATGCTGCACACAGCACAGCCAGTGATTTTCATACAGAGCGCTACGTGGCGTTACCAATATAAAAACCTAAATAGCCTACTCACATGTATATTGATTGGTTGCTGATTTGCTCCCACCAAAGATCTTCATTTGTCATTATATCTGGCCATCTGACATTTAATATACGCCGGAGACAGCGTTTTGGTGTGGTTAGTCACCTTCCAAGTTCCACAACCATACAACAGAACAGCCTACACATTGCTACTGAAAAGCCGGAGTTTGGTGTTGTATGAGATGTTCCTGTTTCTCCAGACAGGGCACAGTTGTACAAATGCACCATTTGCTTTACGGATGCGACTACGGACGTACTCCTGAGCGCCACCTGTAGTCGTGACTATACTTCCGAGATGCAGGAAAGATTGGACCTGTTCTACGTCCTCTCCAGTAATGGCCAGCCTATTCGTGATGGTCAAATTTATCCGCATTTCCTTGGTTTTGTGAACATTTTTCTTGGTGCTTGCAACTTCCTCCTCTCTCTGTAACCTGGCCAGTTTCTCTTCGATGTCTCGATATCGTTGTGCCATTAAGCAGATGTCGTCAGCGAAATCTAGATCTTCGAGCCTATTGTACACCTCTCTTCCGTCCCCCCATCACTCTCTTCATCACATGGTCCAATGCCAAAAGAAATAGTGCTGGTGAAAGAATACACCTCTGTCGTACTCCCGAATTAAATTGGAAAAGCTCTGTTAGTTCTCCATTATGCAGTACTTGGCATTCATAGTCTTCATACATTTCCTTGATCATGTTAATAATCTTCGTTAGAATGCCATATTTTGCAAGAGTATCCCACATGACTCTTCGATGTCTGTGTTGTCAGTAGAGAAGCCATAACAACACAATGGGTTATTCAGGAGACGTCAGAGACTTCGAACGCGACCTTATCATTGTATATCACCTGAGTAAGAAACCCATCAGAGGCATTTCAGTCCTTTTAGCTGACCAAGTTGACTGTTTATGATCTGACTGTGCAGTGAAAACGCGAAGGAACAACCACAGCTATACCAAGGCCAGGGAGACGTCGTACACTGAGCGAACAGGGTCCGACCAGCAGTGCGGAGGGCGGTTGCAAACAGTCGCATCCAATCACTCGTGAGTTCCAGAGTGCTGCCAGCAGTTCGACGTAGGGAGTCAAAAGAATGGTGTGATCGAACAGCTCTTCGTAGGTCACACATGTCTGTAGTGAATGATTGGAAACGAGTTATTTGACTGATAAGACATGCTGTACCGTGTGGCACACCGATGGACGTGCTTCGGTTTGGCCAATGCCTGGCTTCGTGTGAAGTGCCAACAACAGTAAACGTATTAGTAGGCTGTGTTTACACGGAATGGACTGGATACTGGTTATGTTCAGGTACAGTCTGGGCTGTTGAAAGTATCCTTTACAATGTTTTAGTACATTTATAACTGAGTGTCAGAAAGTAAACCATGGAGGAGGTGGTATTGAAGTGTGACGGTGAGTTTCGTAGTTAGGGTATGATATCCTCATCGTGTTGAAGAAGATGGTAAACGCGAAAGGATATGAACACATCTGACAACGTTGTAACTGCGCTCAGTAGAGGAACAGTTCGGAGACGATCATTGTATCAATGTGACAATGTACCCTATCTGAAAGCAGCATCTGTGAGACAATGGTTTTTGACAGCAACATTCCTAAAATTGACTGGCCTGTCCAGAGTGCTTACTTGAACCCAATGGAACACTCTTGGGACGGATCACAATGTCAGTTTAGCTCCACAAGCCAGCGTCAGATTTCACAGTCTTCCCTGGTATCGTCTTTTGAGGATGAACGGGCTGCCATCCCTCGACAGAGATTGAGGCACCTCACTGAAATGTCCCCAGCAGAGTTCACGCTGTCATAATAGGTGTCCGCATACTTTTGATCAGATAGTGTTCACCCGTAAGCCATTTGCATCATGCTGTGAGAACAGTTCGAGTGGAGACATACATACGTGAAGATGAGTTGAACTGAAATCGTTTGGGGCTTTCTGACGCAAATTACTTTACTGGGATATCTGGCGTCCGCTTACGCTCTCCAAATTCTGTCATAGAGGAAGGCAATGGCTACGGTTCCTCTTCCTCCAGGGAGCGTGGTCCCTTGCGCGTCATAATTCCCGCAGACCGGAAACGTAGCGTTTTCCGTGTTTCTACACCAGTGGGCGCGAATGGTGTGTACTGCATGGGCGTAGTCTCCCTGAATGCAAATAAATAAATTTGTGACTCCTTAAGTCACAACTCTTATCTTAAAAGATAGATTAAGGAAAGGCAAACGTACGTTTGTATCATTTGTAGGCTCAGAGAAAGCTTTGACAATGTTCACTGCAATACTCTCTTTCAAATTCTGAAGGTGGCCGGGGTAAAATACAGGAAGCGAAAGACTATTTACAATCTGTACAGAAACCAGACGGCAGTTATAAGATTAGAAAGGCATGAAAGGGAAGCAGTGGTTCAGGAGGGACTGAGACAGGTTTGTAGCCTATCGCCGATGTTATTCAATCTGTATATCGAGCAGACAATAAAGAAAACAAAAGAAAAATTCGGAGTACGAATTAAAATCCATGAAGAAGAAATAAAAACTTTGAGGTTTGTCGATGACATTGTAATTCTGTCAGCAAAGGACCTGAAAGAGCAGCTGAACGGAATGGACAGTGTCTTGAAAAGAGGATATAAGATGAACATCAACAAAAGTAAAAGGAGGATAATGGAATGTAGTCGAATTAAATCGGGTGATGCTGAGGGAATTAGATTAAGAAATGAGACTCTTAAAGTAGTAAAGGAGTTTTGGTATTTGGGGAGGAAAATAAATGATGATGGTCGAAGTAGAGAAGATATAAGATGTAGACAGGCAATGTAAGGAAACCGTTTCTGAAGAAGAGAAATTTGTTGACATCGAGTATAGATTAAAGTGTCAAGAAGTCTTTTCTGAATGTATTTGTATGGAGTGTAGCCATATATGAAAGTGAAACATGGACGATAACTAGTTTGGACAAGAAGAGAACAGAAGCTTTCGAAATTTGGTGATACAGAAGAATGCTGAAGATTAGATGGACAGATCACGTAACTATTGAGGAGGTACTAAATAGAATTAGAGAGGAGAGGAATTTGTAGCACAGCTCGACTAGAAGGGATCGGTTGGTAGGACGTATTCTTTGGCATCAAGGGATCACCAGTTTAGTATTGGAGGGAAGCGTGGAGGGTAAAGAGAGATAAAAACACTAAGCAGTTTCAGAAGGATATAGGGTGCAGTAGTCACTCGGAGATGAAGCAGCTTGCACGGGATAGGGTAGCATGGAGAGGTGCATCAAACCGGTCCCTGGACTAAAGACCACAACACACATGTCACAAATATTCATTTTAAGCCCATTCGTAATACTTAAATCGTAATATAATACCTGTTCTACACTCCGTATTTGCTGCACAAGAGGTGGTGTGCCTGCATCGGCCCTCCCTTGTAATAGTCCTTGAAACGTAATACCACGGCGCCGCGGTACTTTAGATTCCCATTAGGCCGTTTGTGACGCCACGTAAAGCTCTCGTGAAACGTGGGTAGATGCATGCAATAGCAGATTGTATTCAGCACGTTTTCTCTTCTGCTACCCTGAACTGTGATGTTATAGTAAGCTTTTTTAATAAATCTTTCCACTCGCGGCCATTCAATGAAAAGTTAGAGCTTGCTAAAAACGGTGGACCTACTACTCACTCTCAGCAGTTCAATCCCAGAGCACTAAGGGGAGGGGTTATGTTCCATTGCTACTAGGCCACCGTGCATTTTACTACTCCAGATTTTATTCAAAGGAAGTCAAGTTCCTGTATCACTGCTTAAAACGTTCATTGATTATTACGACAGTTGTTTCGGAAAATGTCCGTTTTCAAGCACTGCGTATACGAAGTTTGAGAATTACAACGTTCTATAGCTCTAGAGGGATTTTAGACGTAATTTTTTTTTATAAGTGAAGAATTTCGTAAATCATTGAGGTAGAACTGAAACTCCAGTCATAATTTTCACTATCACGAAACAAATGTGTTGTAATTAAGTTTTATATTTATGGATTATGTAAGTAAGAGGGAGAATTGCGTCTACGTTGTCCTGATGCAAGTCTCCCTCTTACTTACATAGGATAGAGGTACTCAGGGTACCCTCCGCCACACACCGTCACGTGGCTTGCGGAGTATGGATGTAGATGTAGATGTAGATTTAGAAGTATAAAAATTAATTACAACATAGTTGCTTGTCTAATTCATGATAATGAAAATTGTGACGGCAATTTCAATTATAACTCAATAATTCACGAATTTTTTCACTGATAAAAAATTAAGTCTAAAATTCCTGTAGAACTACGGCACATTGTAATTCTCAGACGTTGTTCAAATGGCTCTGAGCACTATGGGACTTAACATCTGAGGTGATAAGCCCCCTAGACGTAGAACTACTTAAACCTAACAAACCTAAGGACACATCCATGCCCTAAGCAGGAATCGAACCTGCGACCGTAGCAGCAACGCGGTTCCAGACTGAAGCGCCTAGAACCGCTCAGCCACATCGGCCGGCTCAGACGTTGTACATGCAGATACTTAAAAACGGAAATGTTCAGAAACAGCTGTCGTAATAATCAATAAATGTTTTAAGCAGTGATACTGGAAGCTTACTTACTATGTCCTTTCAAGACATTCATTTCACTGCAGGCCCAATCGCCAAGAAGACATAATTGATAGGTTATGCACTAGTTAATTAGAATTGTTATATCTCCAGTCCCCCCATTGAACCATGGACCTTGCCGTTGGTGGGGAGGCTTGCGTGCCTCAGCGATACAGATAGCCGTACCGTAGGTGCAACCACAACGGAGGGGTATCTGTTGAGAGGCCAGACAAACGTGTGGTTCCTGAAGAGGGGCAGCAGCCTTTTCAGTAGTTGCAGGGGCAGCAGTTTGGATGATTGACTGATCTGGCCTTGTAACAATAACCAAAATGGCCTTGCTGTGCTGGTATTCCAAACGGCTGAAAGCAAGGGGAACCAACAGCCGTAATTTTTCCCGAGGGCATGCAGCTTTACTGTATGATTAAATGATGATGGCGTCCTCTAGGGTAAAATATTCCGGAGGTAAAATAGTCCCCCATTCGGATCTCCGGGTGGGGACTACTCAAGAGGATGTGAGGAGAAAGAAAACTGGCGTTCTACGGGTCGGAGCGTGGAATGTCAGATCCCTTAATCGGGCAGGTAGGTAGAAAATTTAAAAAGGGAAAGGGATAGGTTAGAGTTAGATATAATGGGAATTAGTGAAGTTCTGTGGCAGGAGGAACAAGACTTCTGGTCAAGTGAATACAGGGTTATAAATACAAAATCAAATAGGGGTAATGCAGGAGTAGGATTAATAATGAATAGGAAAATTGGAATGCGGGTAAGCTACTACAAACAACATAGTGAACGCATTATTGTGGCCAAGATCGATACGAAGCCCACACCTACTACAGTAGTACAAGTTTATATGCCAACTAGCTCTGCAGATGACGAAGAAATTGAAGAAATGTATGATCAAATAAAAGAAATTATTCAGATAGTGAAGGGTGACGAAAATTTAATAGTCATGGGTGACTGGAATTCGGTAGTAGGAAAAGGGAGAGAAGAAAACGTAGTAGGTGAATATGGAATGGGGCAAAGAAATGAAAGAGGAAGCCGCCTGGTAGAATTTTGCACAGAGCACGACTTAATCATAGGTAACACTTGGTTCAAGAATCATAAAAGAAGGCTGTATACATGGAAGAAGCCTGGAGATACTGACAGGTTTCAGATAGATTATATAATGGCACAACAGAGATTTAGGAACCAGGTTTTAAATTGTAAGACATTTCCAGGGGCAGATGTGGACTCTGACCACAATCTGTTGGTTATGACCTGTAGATTAAAACTGAAGAATCTGCAAAAAGGTGGGAATTTAAAGAGATGGGACGTAGATAAACTAAAAGAACCAGTGGTTGTACGGAGTTTCAAGGTGAGCATAAGGGAGCAATTGACAGGAATGGGGGAAAGAAATACAATAGAAGAAGAATGGGTAGCTTTGAGGCATGAAGTAGTGAAGGCAGCAGAGGATCAAGTAGGTAAAAAGACGAGGGCTAGTATAAATCCTTGGGCAACAGAAGAAATATTGAATTTAATTGATGAAAGGAGAAAATATAAAAATGCAGTAAATGAAGCAGGTAAAAAGGAATACAAACGTCTCAAAAATGACATCGACAGGAAGTGCAAAATGGCTAAGCAGGGATGGCTAGAGGACAAGTGTAAGGATGTTGAGGCTTATCTCACTAGGGGTAAGATAGATACTGCCTACAGGAAAATTAAAGAGACCTTTGGAGAAAAGAGGACCACTTGTATGAATATTAAGAGCTCAGATGGAAACCCAGTTCTAACCAAAGAAGGGAAAGCAGAAAGGTGGAAGGAGTATATAGAGAGTCTATACAAGGGCGATGTACTTGAGGACAATATTATGGAAATGGAAGAAGATGTAGATGAAGATAGCCGGCCGCGGTGGTCTCGCGGTTCTAGGCGCGCAGTCCGGAACCGTGCGACTGCTACGGTCGCAGGTTCGAATCCTGCCTCGGGCATGGATGTGTGTGATGTCCTTAGGTTAGTTAGGTTTAAGTAGTTCTAAGTTCTAGGGGACTAATGACCACAGCAGTTGAGTCCCATAGTGCTCAGAGCCATTTGAACCATTTGTAGATGAAGATAAAATGGGAGATACGATACTGCGTGAAGAGTTTGACTGAGCACTGAAAGACCTGAGTCGAAACAAGGCCCCTGGAGTAGACAACATTCCATTGGAACTACTGACGGCCTTGGGAGAGCCAGTCCTGACAAAACTCTACCATCTGGTGAGCAAGATGTATGAGACAGGCGAAATACCCTCAGACTTCAAGAAGAATATAATAATTCCAATCCCAAAGAAAGCAGGTGTTGACGGATGTGAAAATTACCGAACTATCAGTTTAATAAGTCACAGCTGCAAAATACTAACGCGAGTTCTTTACAGACGAATGGAAAAACTAGTAGAAGCCGACCTCGGGGAAGATCAGTATGGATTCCGTAGAAATGTTGGAACACGTGAGGCAATACTGACCCTACGACTTATCTTAGAGGCTAGATTAAAAAAGGGCAAACCTACGTTTCTAGCATTTGTAGACTTAGAGAAAGCTTTGGACAATGTTGACTGGAATACTCTCTTTCAAATTCTAAAGGTGGCAGGGGTAAAATACAGGGAGCGGAAGGCTATTTACAATTTGTACAGAAACCAGATGGCAGTTATAAGAGTCGAGGGGCATGAAAGGGAAGCAGTGGTTGGGAAGGGAGTGAGACAGGTTTGTAGTCTCTCCCCGATGTTATTCAGTCTGTATACTGAGCAAGCAGTGAAGGAAAAAAAAAGGAAAATTCGGAGTAGGTATTAAAGTCCATGGAGAAGAAATAAAAACTTTGAGTTTCGCCGATGACATCGTAATTCTGTCAGAGACAGCAAAGGACTTGGAACAGCAGTTGAAGGGAATGGACAGTGTCTTGAAAGGAGGATATAAGATGACAATCAACAAAAGCAAAACGAGGATAATGGAATGTAGTCGAATAAAGTCGGGTGATGCTGAGGGAATTAGATTAGGAAGTGAGACACTTAAAGTAGTAAAGGAGTTTTGCTATTTGGGGAGCAAAATAACTGATGATGGTCGAAGTAGAGAGGATATAAAATGTAGACTGGCAATGGCAAGGAAAGCGTTTCTGAAGAAGAGAAATTTGTTAACATCGAGTATAGATTTAAGTGTCAGGAAGTCATTTCTGAAAGTATTTGTATGGAGTGTAGCCATGTATGGAAGTGAATCATGGACGATAAATAGTTTGGACAAGAAGAGAATAGAAGCTTTCGAAATGTGGTGTTACAGAAGAATGCTGAAGATTAGATGGGTAGATCACATAACTAATGAGGAAGTATTGAATCGGATTGGGGAGAAGAGAAGTTTGTGGCACAACTTGACCAGAAGAAGGGATCCGTTGGTAGGACGTGTTCTGAGGCATCAAGGGATGACCAATTTAGTATTGGAGGGCAGCGTGGAGGGTAAAAATCGTAGAGGGAGACCAAGAGATGACTACACTAAGCAGATTCAGAAGGATGTAGGTTGCAGTAGGTACTGGGAGATGAAGAAGCTTGCACAGGATAGAGTAGCATGGAGAGCTGCATCAAACCAGTTTCAGGACTGAAGACCACAACAACAACAACAAAATCTCCAGTGGTATGTTACATACAAAATATGTACAAAAT
Source organism: Schistocerca gregaria (assembly GCF_023897955.1). NCBI lineage: Eukaryota > Metazoa > Arthropoda > Insecta > Orthoptera > Acrididae > Schistocerca > Schistocerca gregaria. The sequence goes on from NC_064926.1 coordinate 562,151,884, forward strand.
GTCCTGTTTTATCCCCTGTAACGATAAGGTTACTGCTCAATACGCTATTGGAAAAAACTCGTGGTTTATGGTGTTTACTAACTACAAATTATTATAATCATTATAGCTCCATCAGTGTTTCATACACAAAATGGGTAGAGTCTTCATGTTTAGTCAGTATTACTGCAATCTAAACGAGACTTAGCTCGATGCTCTGCACAAATGGCTCTTGAGCAGTGGTTACAAACTGTCGTCATCATTCTTCGTTTGCTCGAGGGACAAAATGAGCGTACTTTCCTCCCTTGAGATTGTTGTTGCCTTCACTAAATTCTCCGTCGTTTGCATCTTTATCAGTTTCTTCGGCAAATCGTGCAGTACTTAATGTGAAAATCAAACTCAGCGCCACCCACATTGTGCTAATTTGTGTATCAAAAGACGAGATTAGTGCTGAGGGAGACAGTGTGATACCAATACTTACCTAACTGCGAGTGCTTGATATTTCACCTACCTTGCAACTCCGAGATAAGTCCAAACGACAAAACAACTACGCAATCCATTAGAAAGCACGCGCTCCGTTTCTAAACATTCGTAATAATTACAAGAGCACCAATGTCAAACACACCTGTGTCGTCAGCCAGTAAATGATTCAACCATTGTTAGCAATAATGTTTGCCACGAAGGTACTCAAGAGCACGTGGGCACTTGTCGCTTGTATGTCCAGATTAGCGGGACCAAGTATAGATACCAACCGCAATCACGAGGATTTAGTAATCTAGAGTTAAAGACATGGAAAAATTTCAGAAATTTCATACGGGCGTTCAATCCTGATATTTGCAACAAAACGGATTGGTTGTGTGGCAGTGTAATCTCTTCTGTTGACCATTTTTATTGCTGGGAAAGGACAGATCTCCTTGGAAGAGTAAAGATTGTGTTTATTCGGACCTCAATAATCTACACACTACAGTTTCAAGGCATTAAAAATCCAAGTTTCATATCCATGCATGGATAGCTTTCATTATATTTGGTGGAAGGAGGACTGATTTGCACTTCGGTGAAAAGAAACGTCGAAGCATTTTGAAGCGCAGTGAAACAGAACCGGAAAATACATTAGGGACTGACAGCAAAAAAAAAAGAAAAAAGGTTCAAATGGCTCTGAGCAGTATGGGACTTAATATCGATGGTCATCAGTCCCCTAGAACTTATAACTACTTAAACCTAACTAACCTAAGGACGTCACACAACACCCAGCCATCACGAGGCAGAGAAAATCCCTGACCCCGCAGGGAATCGAACCCAGGAACCCGGGCGTGGGAAGCGAGAACGCTACCGCACGACCACGAGATGCGGGCGGACTGACAGCATCCATGTGCCATTTACAACAAGAATTATCAATTTGAGAACACAGGGAATGCAGCGACTTCAACAATAGAGACAATTATGTGGAGTTAATTCATTGTTAATTATCAGTTTTTATTGGCTGTGTCCAAACCTGAATACAAAACGAGCGATTAAATAGATATTGTAGAGGCCTATCTATAGGAATAGAGCTAGACAATGTATATAGAGTGTCTACATATTTTGTCTCGTGTACACACTTGGATTCATTGTTCCTCGATATTTGACAAATATGAGTGACCTTATTGGGGTAGCAGCTTGTGAAGTGACAATAACGGATAGTGAGAGAAATCGAAAGAGCAAACATTGGTGGAAACGTGAACTGTTTGCCGAGGGGCCTCGGTTCGGAACTAATTTACTGTCGACTTTGGAAGTAGTAGTCAGTAAGTCTTTTTTTTTATTCCGGCATCACTCACCTATATTGAATATTTTTTGGCCAGCTCTTTGACAACCAGCTGCTTCTTGTTGCGATTTTTATTTTATGAGTTACTAACTTCCCAGAAACATGATGCCGCATGAAAATCTTCAATCTGGTGCAACAGTTTTTCCTGTGGCCACATCTTGATCAGTAATGTTTAACAATAAGAACAACAAAAATAATAAAAAGCCGGTGTTTCCCGCGGTGCAAAGATAATAGCTGGAGGCTATGTCCACCAACACGTCCATACTACGAAAGGTTGCGCAACGTTGTCTAAGAACTGTCTCATGTCTCCCATTTCGAAAAGTCAAAAGTTCTGCGATTTTGTTGCAAAAGCGAAACAAGAAATTTCTCCCAATTATCTTTATGTACAATCGCTTGAATGTGTATAGGCACTGTCTGGATACAATAATCGCTTGAATGTGTATAGGCACTGTCTGGATACAATAATCGCTTGAATGTGTATAGGCACTGTCTGAATACAATAATCGCTTGAATGTGTATAGGCATTGTCTGGATACAATAATCGCTCGACTTTGTATACTAGTGTAAACAAGGCCTTGGACAACAAAAGAAGAATCCACTTATCTACAACCTCTGTGCTCAATATATTATTTTTCTCATTCAAATTGTGTGGTTCAAAGCGTATATGATGTTATGCCCTCCGAAATAAAATCACAGACGAAAGAAACTTTTTTAATAGATGAGACTTCGGATGTCACAAACTGTTCGCAGTTACCAACTGTATTCAGACATACACACAAGGGACAGATTCGTGAAATATCGGTAGGGTTTAGTGACAGGGTATTTAAACGGAGCGCAAAAAACAGTAGAGAAATAATTCCACGTCCCATATTTTGTGCACTGTCAACCCGCAAGTTCAATTTGGTTGTATCACAGGCAGCAGTATCCTGAATGCGCGCATGTAGAGGTTTTTTTGTAATTTATTGATTTTATAACATGTTTTGCCCATTCTTCGAGGACAGCAATATTACTAGGTACAATAGAGAAGAAGAGATTTCCAAATCGTACACCAACAAGTTGCAGTTACTCAACTCGTTTGGCACAACCTGTGCTACATCATAGGGTTGAAATTAGAGATTTGTAAGAATTCATTTTGGAAACTCCACAAAATTGAGACGCAATTACTATTAATGAAACATGTTGATTTCTCACAATGTTACGAGCTTTTCAATTTAACTTGCCTTTGTGTCTGTTTGAAGACCTGTTTTTGCTCACAGGCGTTGCATTTAACATTGTGCAGTCAAAATCCATAGACATTACGTTTTGCAGCAAAGAAGTGGAAGAATTGAAAGAAAAGCTGCGCACTCAGATATACAATGGCTTTGAGGAAATATGACGCAAAACTGAAAAGCATATTATGTGGTACTCCAAGGTAGAGAAGAAAGGAAAACTGCACAGAAACATCTGTCAAGAATAACTATAGGAGGATCCACCTTGAGATGTGTCACATTTTTTATTTTTTATTTACCCATCAAGTTCCGTAGCATCAAATTGAGGAGCAAATATCCGAGGTCATGGAACGAGTCAGTACATAAAATAACAGCATAAAAGTAATAACAGACGAAAATAAAATGTCTATGAATCCGAAAAAAGTCAGTCTATAAGTTTAAGTAAACACAATCAACAATAAAAAAAGAATCATCTTACGTTTTCAAGGAACTCCTCGAGAGAACAGAAGGAGTGACCCATGAGGAAACTCTTCAGTTTCGTTTTGAAAGCGCGTGGATTACTGCTGAGATTTTTGAATTCGAGTGGTAGTTTATTGAAAATGGGTGCAGCAGTATACTGCACAACTTTTTGCACAAGAGTTAAGGAAGTCCGATCCAAATGCAGGTTTGATTTCTACTGAGTATTAAGTGAGAGAAAGCTGATTATTCTTGGAACTAAGCTAATATTGTTAACAGGAAATGAAGGTAAGGAATATATATATTGAGAGGCCATTGTCAAAATACACAGACTCGTGAACAGGTGTCGACAAGAGGTTCCTGAACTTACACCACTTATTGCCCGAACCGCCCAAGCTCATTTCTGAGCCAAAAATATCTTTTTAGGATGTGAAGAGTTAGCCTAAAATATAATACCATACGATATAAGCGAATGAAAATAAACAAAGTAGACTAATTTTTGTGTCGAACGATCACTTACTTCTGATACAGTTCGAATAGTAAAAATTGTAGCAGTAAGTCTTCGAAGAAGATCCTGACTGTTGGCTTTCCACGGCAGTTCACTATTTATCTGAACACCTAGAAGTCTGAACTGTTCAATTTCACTAATCATATACCCATTCTGTGAAATTAAAACGTCAAGTTTTGTTGAATTCAGCGTTAGTTTATTTTCTACTTGGGCCATGAACTGCACTATTTGAAACCGAGCAAATGTTGCACACAACATCATTTACTACCAAGCTAGTTTCATCAGCAAACAGAAATATTTTAGAGTTACTCATAATACTAGAGGGCATATCATTTGTATAAATAAGGAACAGGAGTGGCCCCAACACTGACCCCTGGGGAACTCCCCACTTGACTGTACCCCACTCTGCCCCCACATTACAGCCATGCTCAACATTATGAATAATAACCTTTTGCTGCATGTTGCTAAAGTAAGAGGTGAACCAACTGTGAGCTATCCCCCGTATTCCGTAATGGTCCAACTTCTGGAGCAATATTTTGTGATCAACACGATCAAATGCCTTAGTTAAATCAAAAAATATACCCGTCGTTCGGATCCTTTTGTTTAACCCATCCAGTACCTGACAGAGAAAAGAGAATACAGTTTTCAGTTGTTAAACGACTTCTAACTGTACATTTGATAGCAAATTGTGTGATATAAAATGATCAATCATCCTTACATACAGCCTTTTCAATAACTGGGTCTACAGTTATCTATATTATCCCTTTCTCTCTTTTGATAAAGCGGCTTTACGACTGAGTACTTAAATCGTTCAGGAAACTGACCATTCCTAAAGGAAAAATTACAAATATGGCTAAATACAGGGCTAACATGTGCAGCACAATACCTTAATATTCTGCTAGGCAATCCATCGTAACCATAAGAGTCCTTAGTCTTAAGTGATTTAATTATTGATTCAATCTCCCCCTTGCCTGTATCACAGAGGAGTGTTTCAGTCATGAATCTCGGAAAGGCATTTACAAAGAATTCCTTGCAGAAACTAAATTTTATTTAATTCACCAGCAATGCTCAGAAAATGACTGTTAAATAGTGTACATATATCTGATTTATTAGTAACAGAAATATTTTTACTACGAACTGACTTTATGTCTGCCACCTTGTGCTGCTGACCAGACACTCCTTCACAACTGATCATATGGTTTTAATTTTATCCTGTGAATTAGCTGTTCTATTTGGATACCCCATACTCTTTGCCTTCCCAATAACATTTTAAGCACCTTACAGTACTGTTTGTAATGGGCTACTTCTAACATTTTGATATAATTCCCACTTTGTTCCACAAGATATCCTTATTACACTAGTCAGCCACGCGGGCTGCCTATTACTGCTAGTACCCCGTTTACAACATTGAGAAGCAACTCTCAAGGAGCATGAAAAATGTGTTAAGGAAATCATTATATTTATCATCTATGTTATCAGCACTATAAACATCCTGCCACTCTTCTTCCTTGACAAGGTTTTAAAACTCTCTACTGCTGTTGGATTAACTTTCCTACATAGTTTGTAACTATGTGTGATATTTGTTTGACTACAAAAGCCTTTTAGTGTTAAAATTTGTGCATCATGGTCTGAAAGGCCATTCACCCTTTTACTAACAGAATGCCCATCTAGTAATGAAGAATGAATAAAAATATTGTCTACGGCTGTGCTACTGTTCCCCTTCATCCTAGTTGGAAAAAACAGTCTGCATCAGATCGTATGAATTTAGGAGATCTATCCGTTTTCTTGTACCATCGTATACAAAATTTTTATTGAAGTCACCACATATAACTAATAACAAAGTGAATCTAGAACCCTCTCTATATTGAGCAGAATTGCTCTAAGTCAGAGGTACGGAACCTATAAACAACAATAATTATAAGTTTAGTTTCACTATCTTCCACTGCCCCTGAGCAACATCCAAAAATCTGTTCAGTGCTGTTCTGAGATACGTCTATGGACTTAATGGAATAGTGTTTTTTTTTTTTTTTTTTTTTTTTTTTTACGTACATGCATATACTATAGTCATGCAGTTAAACTTCAAATTTGATTGGCTGCCTGACTTAGTGTTTGTCTCTGTGAAGTTTTCAAGCTTTGCAGATGTGTTTCCCAAGGAGGCGTTTGAAAAATTAAGGACAGTGGAAGGGAAGTTTTTTTGATGTTGATAGGTTGAAGTCTGAAGTGAGTGCTGTTATTACGTCACAACATTTTGAAGCCAAATCTGTGAAGGATATACAAAGTTTCCTGTGTCAAAAAGAATTTGACACTGGACTTCCAGAAGTCTGTAAGCTATGTGAACTGGTTTTAACCATACTGGCTACATCGTCATCAGTAGAACGATCGTTTTCCGCACTGGAAACAATGAAGACACTCATGACGAATACGCGCAGGGACACAGTCGTCTGACAGCATGTCCTGAGAAAAGGTTCTGTTGATGGAGATAAAAGCTCGAAACTCGTTTGTCGACTACGAGTTTTGTGAGAAGAACCGCAGAGCGGAATTTCACTACATAGTGAGTGAGCAGTGCCATATACACGTGCAGCGGGTAAGTTTCACGTGGCATGGCTTACCAGCTTTTTGAGTCTACGCCACTGCTGTACTGGCAACGACGGTAACCCGTGTCTAAAGTCGACAGGAAAGGTGGTCGCAGTAGAAGTCTGGCGATTATTTGATGCTTGTCGCTGGTGCCGATTCCGTCCTATGATTTACATGCACGAACGTATGTAATAAATATTCGTCACTCAGAAATACATTGTTGTCTTGACTGTTACTAAAAAGAACATTTATTTTACCTTCTAGGTTTGTGTATCTAGACTACTGTTACGGTACCACCGACCAACTTGAAACGGCAATCGATGCTACTGCTATACCTCTGCGAGGAATGTTTGAAATTGTGACCGTGAGATAATCTAATGGAAACAGAACAATCAAACTCGAATTGTTTCCGAAACACTCCAGTGGAGTATAAACAACAGTAAACGGTGGATCTGGAACAGACGTTCTCCCAGCACAAAAGCAAGCTGTAACATTACATATTAAAACCGGCCGCCAGCGTTATTAGGCATTCTTGTTTCAAGCAAAATGATGAAGTAGAAGGCAGTGCTGAGGCTGGCCTAATCTTCCTTGACACACAAACACTAAACTCTTTCCTTACATGTGTTCACACTACAACACAGTGACCTAAGCTTGCAGTTTAAGGTGCTACTAACTATTAAGTCAGATAAACAAATGGCCAATGAGATAGTAAACAGCAACATAAGCGTCTCAACAACACGTATCTTAAATGAACTATGTGCAACAGTTTATAAAACCAATTACCGACACACATGAAACTAGTAGCAATACCGAAGAGGAAAAAGCTTGAAGTGATTCTGAATTTAAATCAGGGATTCTGCTTATGATCATAACCTATAACTTCATTGGTTAGTAGAGGGTCTCTATGTCTGTGCATTAACCAAATTGCATTAAATAGATAACACAGTAAATAGTTCTTTCTTAAACTCGGTTTGAAATAGCTAAACAGAATGCAGATCTAACTACACTGGCTCTGAAGGATCCTTTGCATTGCTCCATAACTAACTAGCCTGGTATATGAGGACCCTTAAGCTTTCATGGTTTGAAGAACCATACTCATTAACAAAGTTACACCAGTATGTATGAGGAATTGTAAGTATTCTTATCATTAATTATTAATTACGTAAAGCACAACAAACTATAGCTCTTTAAATAATAAATGTCCTTTTGTAAGCAGTCTGTTGATCTACTCAAAAATATAACTGGCTGTGCAAAGGACAACGCAACATTAAATTCAAGTTCAACCGCTTTCTCATAATAAATTAGGACACTCGGAATTAAATTCACTAGGGTAGGAGTCCTATCCAGATTTGTGATGTGGGATAGTCACGGGTGCAAGATGGAGTTTTCAGCAACACCACAAGTATTATTAAAGTCAACCAAATTTCACAAATACCTGGTCCATTTACAGAGTGCCAAATATAAACAGTTTAGCGGAAGGCTGGTGGCACAGGTCACGCAGTTTGCAGTGTCTATTAACCTGGTGGCGTTGCATTCCTGGCAGTACTGTTGGCCTCGCCCTATTGCTCATCTTCTTGGCGTCGGAATTATATTGATAGGGCCAAAAACCATGCATTGATAATGGCATCACCAGATGCAGGATCCGAGGCCCATAAATACTGCCCTTGAGCTCTTCTGGCCTCAAACCTCCAGAAGTATGAGCGACAATGATCCGGTAGTGCTAGCGAGGTGTTAACCACAGCACTGGTCAGCCCAGACTCCTTACCCGTCACACAGGACGAGTTGCCTCTTGCGCGCCAACCACGGTACTTCCGTAGCTGCGGGGTTTCCCCGGATCCTTTACATTTAACCCTACGTTCCCCAATTATGGACCAAGTCACTTACAGTACAACACAAAACAAACATTTGAGTAGTTATTTAAATTCACAAGCATAAGTTAAACAACATCTTTCAAAAATTCATATACCTGAAACATGTATACATAGTCAAAGAATTTCCATGGCAGATGCAACATCATGCATAAGTAATACTACAAATTGACACAGAAATATCGATACACATACAAAATATGTAAAAAAATAGGTGTTACACTACGTCTACAACGAAAACATTTCTGATACATTTTTCAATTAGTTGTAGAAGTTCATATTTGCTACTCTATAATCAAAAATGGGTGAAATGTAAGTGGTTTTCAATGTCTTCTTAAGTTATTACTGCGACGGGACACTGTGGTACTGCAGAAGAATTAGGAAGATTAGACGAGTCGATCGAGTAACTAAAGAAGAGGTACTGAACACATGTGAGGACGAAACAGCTTTGTGGCTCAGTTAGACAAAAAAAGGGTTAAACTTCAAGGAGCACTTAAATTCATAATAAAGTGACATGCAGGGGGTGAAAATTGTAGAGGGAGAGCAAGGCTTCAATACTGAAAGGAACTTCCAGTGGATGTAGGTTGAAGTAGTGCTGGAGAGCTAAAGAGAGTTGCGCAGAATAGGCCAGATTGGTGAGATGCAACAAACTAGTCTTCTGTCTGATGACTTTAACGTCATTTTGTGTCTGATTTGCCCACTGTTACAATGAGGGAGGCTTGTAAAGATACTGTGCTCCAATCCCCCTCCCTAGGTGACTAGGACAAATTGACCTTAAAGTTATGGACAATATACAGGCTGGTAACATAAAGACTTGGGTATCATGAGTCATCCCATGACTCCGATGGGCTATCTACTTCGATGCCTAGCATTGGCATTGGTACCTTCTGCAGCTGAAGAACACGAATTGAATGAAGTATTACTTTATCCCACTATTCCAGGTGTTAAGTAGAAATTTCATCTTCTTTGCTATTTCTCTGTCGGTTTTAGTGACGTACGAGAACGAGCCATCATTTTATTGTCTGGTCAGATGTTATTCGGGGAGAGATTTCACATATCTTAGGTTCGAGTAATCATTACGCATTATCTATCATCGGGACTGGAGCTGCCCATTGTTGGGATGATCGCGTTTGTCATTCCAGGTGGAGGGACATTTTGTACGTGGTACCGCACCAGGTGGTGGATTTTCCTAAATGGTAGTTCAAAAAATGGTTCAAATGGCTCTGAGCACTATCGGACTTAACGTCTGAGGTCATCAGTCCCCTAGAACTTACAACTGATTAAACGTAACTAACCTAAGGACATCACATACATCCATGCCCGAGGCAGGATTCGAACCTGCGACCGTAGCAGTCGCACGGTTCCGGACTGCACGCCTAGAACCGCGAGACCACCGCGGCCGCCCCTACATGGTAGTGTAGCTGTCTTTAGTGTATCTTTCCAATGAACATAGAACGACCCTTGTGCGAGTTTTTGGTTAGTACTAGAAGCAACGGGTTTTTCCACGGCGCTACGAAGAATCTGTGTACATTAGGATGCAAATTGCCCGAATAAGAACTCTGGCAGGCGATATACGTTAGGTCGACGGTTGTAGTTGGTATGAATCGGAAAAAGGCCAATGAGGAAGGCCGTTACCGGAACAAGAAGGAAGTCATTTGATAACCGCAAAGGTGATTTGCCGAGAGGTTAAATAACAATAAAGTCTGAGGCCCATTGCGGTTGTAGAATTTCAGCAAACTGGTCAGACTACTGCGAAAAGAAGTGGGACAAGGAAGACGACAGTCTTTCAGGAATACTTCTTTTTCGGAGGGTAGGGTTGTGGCTGAGAGGAACCAAAGTAGCTGCGATTCTCATGATTTCTGATGGTGGGTAACCACAGATTTGATTCTCGTTGCGGTTGGTCCGTGTGGATGGGACTGCTGTAGAGGCTTGGTTGCATTCAGCTCAAGTCTACGAGATACGTCAGCGGCATCCGCGTGTCAGTTTTGTACATTACTTTTGGCACGTGCAAATTCCTGCTACGAAAATAACGTCACAATGACATTTTAGAATCGTTAACTGTAATATGTAAGGTGAAAGAAGATCTGTGATAGATGACAGCGGTTTTGTCGGCTAAGAGGTGCCACAAAGTCTGTCCGAAAGCGTGTAAATGCGGCAACACTAAGGAGTTTCCATAGAAACATAAATAAAATCACGTTGTTTGGTGGCCGCGGAGCCGCGCGAGGGACAGTTCACAGTCAGGAAACTCTCGCCGTTCAGACCGTAGCAGCGGGTGAATGTCCTTGTAGACAGACTTGCAAGTCGAACTGTGTGGTACGCCGTTTGGAAATATGGACGAGACGCCAAATTCCTTGAACAATCCATTCAGTCTTGTAGAAAGGTGAGGCAAATATGCTTCGTTGTTTTTATGTTCATGTGTCGATAAATATTTAAGAACTAGCGCTCGTAATACGTTTGTAATGCTCGTTCCTGCTGGTGAAAAACAAAAATTACTACAGCGTATTTAAAAAAAGTATCATCCTATTTCGTAAAACTGTATTTTATACCTGAATTAAGATACAAACATAGAATGGATTAATATATTTGAACACAACGGACTATACGAAGAATGGTGCGTTTTGAAGACATTTTTAATGTGATGTGTCAGTGGAACTGCATATTTTCATAATACCCACGTTAACTTCGGAAGTACTGCACTCAAGATGGCAGTTGATAGATTCACGTCAGTCAGCCACTCAAAGCACGGGACACACGATCTAATCAACCAGTCGCAACAAAATTTTTTCGTCGACCCAACAAACAGGTTAGTGGTAGGAAGTGCGACACTGTGTGCGTTACCGATGCCGAAAATTGCTTCCTTAGTTTTTATCAACAGCGATTTTCCACAGTTGTTGAGAATTATTTAAAATCTAGCTCTCTTACCTTGCCTATAGTGCTCGTATCAGTTAGTAAAGAACAAAAGTCACTACTGGCCCTTTGAAAAAAATTATCTCATTTCACATGATTCTATCTTCTGCAAGAATGAAGACAGATACTTGGAATTAATTTTAGCTTGCGCATCGAAACTACAAGCTGACCTGAATTTTCGGTGAGAGTCGCTTGTGTCGCAGCTAGTTCGCTGGCTCTTTCGTTCATATTCCAATGTACGACGAGCCCGGGTAACAGTACCGCAGCAACAAAAGTCATTTTGCTTTCGCTGTTTCATCAAATGCAGCTCAGTTCCAGGTTTACAAGACTCCGTCTTTGTACATCCCGCCTTCACCACTCCTTCCAACAACTTAACTGCGGCGCTGTATTGCAAAAACAGTGAATGTACTAACTCCTGACAGACTCGCAAATGTTTGGGACGAGTTTTCCTGTCGTCTGCATGTTTGTCGAACATGTGATGGGAGCACACTCGGCATTTTTGAAAGCTAAGTTGAAGCTCTAATCCAACCGTAATTGGAAAAAGGTGCCGACATTGAGGATTATACGCTACTAGCTGTCAGATGTGTGATATTGTCAGCACAACGTGTTTCGGAATTACGTTATCCCCTTATGAAATGCTATAAAACAAGTAAATCAATTAGTAAATCTCAATATTACACGTACTGACAAACATATAAAAATATTTATTTCGTCCTGTAGTGAAACACACCTTAAAGCTTCTATGCCATAAGGACCGTCAAAAATAACGAGCGAGCATCAAACATGCTTCGTCATATAAAAAACTCTTCTTAGAACATCTCGTGTTGTCGTGTTATGTTCTCCAGACAAAGCTGTATGTAACCTAAACGCAACCGCTTTCGCCTATCAAAGATAGATGCAACGCATATGTCAGAGTCCCCCCAACGATGCTACTTTCTATCTTTAAATCTGTGAACATTATATGTCATCAAAATATCAGTAGACTGATGTTCAAGTAGTAGTAAATTCTAAAAATCAGTAGTACACTACGTTGTAACGTGTGCATCCATATAAAATGGCCAATAGAAAACAGTTTAATGTAGTTGATGGCCGGTTGATTACATAAATAATTTCAAGCTGTACTATATATCCTGCTTGCTATTTTTCATACATAGTTTCATTTCTCGTAACTGACGGAGCTTTCTTGCTTGTCGCTTGGCCTCTATATGCCTGCGGCGCTCTCCTTCGAACGAGATAACAGCAGTGGATGTAGCGTTGCTGCGCAGTAGGCAGTGCACAGCATGTTCTTCCCCCATTTCTATGTTTATCCCAGTCGTCTTCATAATGTGTTTTATCTGGGCCTATGAGGGGGGCTCCGTGAGGTCTACTGCCAGGGCAGAGTTCGTCGTGAAGGATTTGGCGGGGAAGCCTTCTACCACTCATGCGATGAACAAAACCTCACCAGCTCAACTGATGAGCGAGGATGGTTGCCTCAGTGCTGTTTTGCAGCGCTTTCTCGAGAACCGTAGTGTGGGTCACACGGTACCCCCATTTAATTTTTAAGATGTATCTGACTTTTTGTTGGTGGAAGCGTTGAAGTTTCTTGATATCACGGCGACAGAGTGTCCACGTCTCACAGGCGTAGAGGAGCGCAGAAATAACAACAACTCTGTACACCATGAGTTTTGTGTGCAGCTTGGAGTCTTCATTCATGAAGACTGTGTGTTTTAACCGTCCAGATGCTGCATGGGCAGCCCCAAGATCTTGTAGATAGTGTAGCTAGTACATGCAGACGTGGTCGATCAGGAGAGTTCCCTGACTTCGAGCCGGCCGCTGGTGGCCGAGCGGTTCTTTTAGCTTACATAGGCCACATTGCAAGAACATCAGTATTTCTGGGCCGCACATAATTCCTTAACAATAACCGTTCAGAAAAAAAGAACGGTCGGAGGTACATAGTTGACACATTTAACTACATTAGAATTTGTTAATTTTGTGAGTCTCTATTCTAAAAAAGCAAGACGGAATTAACTTGACATTTTGTATATGAGATTTCATTACTTTCATAACACTATATAAACGGAACTTTGTGTACTTTTTTCCGATCACTTGTTGGGTCGCACTGGTACTTGCTTTGGGACGAACGCAGCCCGTGGGCTGGACACCCCTGACGTAAGCCATCCCGCTGGTGTTCCGATGGGCGGAGGTCGGGACTATGGGCAGGTCAGTACATTTCAGGATTGTTCATGTCCAGAAACCACTGCCTCACAGATGGTGCTTTGCGACAGGGTGCACTGTCATGGCGATACAAACAACCGATGTCGACTTCACTCCGTATCCCTGCATCCAACGTCACCAACTTGTCCGCTTTATGCTCTAGAGGAAGAATGAGCAACCATTCCTCTAAAGACATTCAGATAGTTTTCTGAAATACTCCTCAAAAAAATGGTTCAAATGGCTCTGAGCACTACGGGACTTAACTTCTGAGGTCATCAGTCCCCTACAACTTAGAGCTACTTAAACCTAACTTACCTAAGGACATCACACACATCCATGCCCGAGGCAGGATTCGAACCTGCGACCGTAGCGATCGCGTGGTTCCCGACTGTAGCGCCTAGAACCGATCGGCCACCCCGGCAGGCAAAATTCTCCTCAGGCCGAGTTGAAGCCATCATAATGGGGCATTGTGGGCACATCTCATTATAATGTTTACTAGCAGATGTTCGGATACTTTTGAACAGATAGTGTATATTCTTGGGGAAAGCACACGATTTTTTTAATCTCTACTTGGATCAGTAATCAAGAACCGATATATTCAAATATGCGTATTGTAAAACGCAGTGTCGAGCTTCTGAGCGCTGTAGGTTGATTTTTGAAGCTCTGATTCAGTGCTACCACTAGTTGTTGTTGTTGTGGTCTTCAGTCCTGGGACTGGTTTGATGCAGCTCTCCATGCTACTCTATCCTGTGCAAGCTTCTTCATCTCCCAGTACCTACTGCAACCTACATCCTTCTGAATCTGCCTAGTGTATTCATCTCTTGGTCTCCCTCTACGATTTTTACCCTCTACGCTGCCCTCCAGTACTAAATTGGCGATCCCTTGATGCCTCAGAACATGTCCTACCAACCGATGCCTTCTTCTGGTCAAGTTGTGCCACAAACTTCTCTTCTCTCCAATCCAATTCAATAACTCCTGATTAGTTATGAGATCTACCCATCTAATCTTCAGCATTCTTCTGTAACACCACATTTCGAAAGCTTCTATTCTCTTCTTGTCCAAACTATTTATCGTCCATGATTCACTTCCATACATGGCTACACTCCATACAAATACATTCAGAAAAGACTTCCTGACATATAAATCTATACCCGATGTTAACAAACTTCTCTTCTTCAGAAACGCTTTCCTTGCCATTCCCAGTCTACATTTTATATCCTCTCTACTTCGACCATCATCAGTTATTTTACTTCCTAAATAGCAAAACTCCTTTACTACTTTAAGTGTGTCATTTCCTAATCTAATTCCCTCAGCATCACCCGATTTAATTTGACTACATTCCATTATCCTCGTTTTCCTTTTGTTGATGTTCATCTTATACCCTCCTTTCAAGACACTGTCCATTCCGTTCAACTGCTCTTCCAGGCCCTTTGCTGTCTTTGACAGAATTACAATGTCATCGGCGAACCTCAAAGTTTTTATTTCTTCTCCATGGATTTTAATACCTACTCCGAATTTTTCTTTGTTTCCTTTACTGCTTGCCCAATATACAAATTGAATAACATCGGGGAGAGGCTACAACCCTGTCTCACTCCTTTCCCAACCACTGCTTCCCTTTCTTGCCCCTCGACTCTTATGACTGCCATCTGCTTTCTGTACAAATTGTAAATAGCCTTTCGCTCCCTGTGTTTTACCCCTGCCACCTTCAGAATTTGAAAGAGAGTATCCAGTCAACATTGTCAAAAGCTTTCTCTAAGTCTACAAATGCTAGAAACGTAGGTTTGCCCTTTCTTAATCTTTCTTCTAAGATAAGTCTTAAGGTTAGTATTTCCTCACGTGTTCCAACATTTCTACGGAATCCAAACTGATCTTCCCCGAGGTCCGCTTCTACCAGTTTTTCCATTCGTCTGTAAAGAATTCGCGTTAGTATTTTGCAGCTGTGACTTATTAAACTGATAGTTCGGTAATTTTCACATCTGTCAGCACCTGCTTTCTTTGGGATTGGAATTATTATATTCTTCTTGAAGTCTGAGGGTATTTCGCCTGTCTCATACATCTTGCTCACCAGATGGTAGAGTTTTGTCAGGACTCCCAAGGCCGTCAGTAGTTCCAATGGAATGTTGTCTACTCCCGGGGCCTTGTTTCGACTTAGGTCTTTCAGTGCTCTGTCAAACTCTTTACGCAGTATCTTATCTCCCATTTCGTCTTCATCTACCACTAGTAACAGCTGGAAAGACGACAAAAATTGGTTAGTACGTTTGCTACACTCCTGGAAATGGAAAAAAGAACACATTGACACCGGTGTGTCAGACCCACCATACTTGCTCCGGACACTGCGAGAGGGCTGTACAAGCAATGATCACACGCACGGCACAGCGGACACACCAGGAACCGCGGTGTTGGCCGTCGAATGGCGCTAGCTGCGCAGCATTTGTGCACCGCCGCCGTCAGTATCAGCCAGTTTGCCGTGGCTCCATCGCAGTCTTGAACACTGGTAGCATGCCGCGACAGCGTGGACGTGAACCGTATGTGCAGTTGACGGACTTTGAGCGAGGGCGTATAGTGGGCATGCGGGAGGCCGGGTGGACGTACCGCCGAATTGCTCAACACGTGGGGCGTGAGGTCTCCACAGTACATCGATGTTGTCGCCAGTGGTCGGCGGAAGGTGCACGTGCCCGTCGACCTGGGACCGGACCGCAGCGACGCACGGATGCACGCCAAGACCGTAGGATCCTACGCAGTGCCGTAGGGGACCGCACCGCCACTTCCCAGCAAATTAGGGACACTGTTGCTCCTGGGGTATCGGCGAGGACCATTCGCAACCGTCTCCATGAAGCTGGGCTACGGTCCCGCACACCGTTAGGCCGTCTTCCGCTCACGCCCCAACATCGTGCAGCCCGCCTCCAGTGGTGTCGCGACAGGCGTGAATGGAGGGACGAATGGAGACGTGTCGTCTTCAGCGATGAGAGTCGCTTCTGCCTTGGTGCCAATGATGGTCGTATGCGTGTTTGGCGCCGTGCAGGTGAGCGCCACAATCAGGACTGCATACGACCGAGGCACACAGGGCCAACAGCCGGCATCATGGTGTGGGGAGCGATCTCCTACACTGGCCGTACACCTCTGGTGATCGTCGAGGGGACACTGAATAGTGCACGGTACATCCAAACCGTCATCGAACCCATCGTTCTACCATTCCTAGACCGGCAAGAGAACTTGCTGTTCCAACAGGACAATGCACGTCCGCATGTATCCCGTGCCACCCAACGTGCTCTAGAAGGTGTAAGTCAACTACCCTGGCCAGCAAGATCTCCGGATCTGTCCCCCATTGAGCATGTTTGGGACTGGATGAAGCGTCGTCTCACGCGGTCTGCACGTCCAGCACGAACGCTGGTCCAACTGAGGCGCCAGGTGGAAATGTCATGGCAAGCCGTTCCACAGGACTACATCCAGCATCTCTACGATCGTCTCCATGGGAGAATAGCAGCCTGCATTGCTGCGAAAGGTGGATATACACTGTACTAGTGCCGACATTGTGCATGCTCTGTTGCCTGTGTCTATGTGCCTGTGGTTCTGTCAGTGTGATCATGTGATGTATCTGACCCCAGGAATGTGTCAATAAAGTTTCCCCTTCCTGGGACAATGAATTCACGGTGTTCTTATTTCAATTTCGAGGAGTATATTTCTGCATTATAGAACCGAGCGATTCTGTCACTGATGTTCTACAGCCTTTAATTAAATGAGTTTTTGATTCCACATCGAAGTGAGAACCGCAGTCAGGCGATCCCCTTAGCCGAGCGTATTGTGTATTTAAACTGGGAACCTAGAAACGACGGAGAGGCTTCGTCGCGCTGTAGCTCTCAGTGGTTCACAACCCCACAACAGATCACAACAGTCCACCCATCCCACCGCCGCCGCACACCGAACCCTAGGTTTCCAGAATGAGGTTTTCACTCTGCAGCGGAGTCTGCGCTGATATTAAACTTCCTGGCAGATTAAAACTGTGTGCCGGACCGAGACTCGAACTCGGGACCTTTGCCTTTCCCGGGTAAGTGCTCTACTAACTAAGCTACCCAAGCATGACTAACGTCCCGTCCTCACTGCTTTACTTCTGGCAGTACCTCGTCTCCTACGTTCCAAACTTAACAGTTTTAATCTGTCAGGAAGTTTCAGCTCAGCAATAGTTTTGGGGTTTTGCTGTACACACCTAGTCTTTAATATAGCACCACAAAATGGAGATGCATGTGTTGAGGTGCGGAGAATATGGCGGCCAATCGAGGCGCACGGCAGTGACCTCTGGGTACGCTAGGGCCAGAATCCGGTCCCTTAAGTGCTGTCGGGAAGTTTCGAACCCAAGGTTACTTTTTCGGTCCGCCCCCCCCCCCCCCCCTCTCCTGGAACGCCTCACACCAGACGAGTGGAACCTCAGATGTTTCCGCGGTAGGGTGATTATGGTGTACGCGTACGTGGGGACAGTGTTTGCCCAGCAATCGCTGACATAGTGTGACAGGCCGAGTGTGCTACTGAGATCAACTCCTACGGCTGATGCCTGCAGCATGTAGCCCAGGACAGACACAGACTGTCGCGAGCTGGGCTCTCGTGTTTTCGGCGTGCGCATAAACACGTCTCATTGCCTGTAACTGGTAGAAGGGCCGAATTATCGCAGATGGCAGAACAGTCGCTCGCGCGCTGTCAGGTCAAGGAGGCGAGTAGTGTTCCTGAAACCGCGCAGCGGACGTGAGCTGTTGGCGTGCTGTCGCGGTGAAAGCGTGTTCTGTGCGGGACGCACTTCCCCGGTGCGAGTAACGGACGCGGCTGCACTGGAGCACCGCAGGTTAATCACGGGGGCCGAAACTGCAGCCGCTCACCGCCAGAGTCGACACGGGGACGGGATGGCGTGCGTCGAGGTGAGTGCTCGGCGAACCACGTAGACCACGGCGCAAGCCAAGGTGGTTCAGCGCAGAAGACTTCGGGTTTGCGCGCTTGCCTTAAAATTGGACCTCACATACTTGACGAAACTCTCTGACTTCGCCTATCACTTCTATTTTTGGATTCACCAGATGAGCCGAAGTTGACGTATAAAGTGTCCTTTACAAGGAAGCGAACCCAAACGAATAGAGAACGAGAATTATCTCTGGTGTAAACATAAGGCGCGTGAGCAAACGACATTCGGTCTGTTCGGTTCGCATTCGCTTGTGTTCCGCTGCCTGTCGGTATCTTACCGAATCACCAAGGAGAAGTTCGCCGCTCTCCGTTTCTGCCTTGGCATTACATAAGCGGTCGTCTTCTGTCTTGTGTAGTTCTGTTGTTGACGTGAGTTGCGTGAGTGGTGGAGCGGCCCGAAGAGAATGTAATGTTGCTAATGGAAGAGCTTAGGTACCATGCGTGCTTTCTGGGATCCAAGAGATTCACAGCGCAAATGTCGAAGGAAAAGAAATGTGATGGGTAGAATATTCCCGAAGCACTCTGTGGTCCTACTGGGGACGTGAGAAAAACGATAAATTCATTGGATACTTGCATAAGGCGGCAGCAGGCCGAGTAAACACAAGCTCTGTAATGCTGTTGTTAAGAGGGGAAAGTTTACTTATCTTCCAAATAAATTAGTGCGATTACGTATCTAATATGCTGGTTAAAATTAAAAATTTTACGAAAGATCTGATCATCCTCTTAGCTTACACTGACGGTATCTGTAATTACATGACTGGTGTATGACTTGTATCAGAGATTTCTTATTATAAATAAAAATGGTTTACCTGAGATCACACATCTGACCTGTAACATTTTATACTCTAGATTGTGTGTATGTGACAAGTCGTATTGATATTTCGCATTTCATTAATCAAATTTTACTGACATTATCTGTCTTATAATTGTCTACTTTAATACAACCGTTGAAGTGGTTCGCATATGTCACTGCAGACACGACAAACTGTCTGATGTGCAGGTTGGTCAGAAAAAGTCTGAAAAGCTTGTGAAGGTGTTGCAGGGTAGGTTGTGCCTAGAGATAATTCTTGAGAAAAAAAAATTCGATACCTTGCCCCGCCTCCTAATTATTTAACGTTGAAGCCAATGAGTCGTTGCTCGCGCATATTCGAGCGACCCGCAGATGCAGATAGGGTCAGATATGACAGCGCACGAGATTGCTCAGCCTTTGACTCGGTTTCGATCCTTATACTGCTGTCCCATGTCCAATTTCTGTATCGCTCTCTTCTTCGGTTTGAGGAAACCAAACGAAGAACACGTTTGGCGACACCGTCTCTGGCGGGACGCTTGAATTTGCTTGCGTAACGGCCTGATTAGCTAACTTCAACGATAATTAACTCGGAAACGGCAGCCTTATACTCTTTCCAGACTGTTTACGACCACGCTGCACGGGCAGGGTAAGAGCGCTCGAACAACGCAGGAGGCATCTGGCGAGACTGGGTCAAACCGGCATGTGCTTTTCGTGGGACATACGACGGAGAGCGCAGTGCATGTGCTTCCAGTCCATAGGACCAATTTGGTGGCATGCCGATAGAGCAGTACCGACATGATCCTGCGCCCCTGGCAGGGCTGCCAAAGTTACGCCTCTCCCCCTTTCCCACCGTTCAGCTACCTTTCTCCGATTTTTTCTATAGATATTTAGAAAAATTCATAGTTTTGTTGTACGTGCGTATAATAAAAAAGGAGCGTTATTCAGCAGCTAATAATTAAATGAATTATGTTGCCCACAACCAAATTAAATATATCACTGTAGCAATAAATTACAAGTTCTATAAACCTTCTAAATAACTGAAAGCAAAACAAAATCTGTGTCCTGATTTCGAATCTCGGTCCAGCACTCAGTTGTAACTGCGATCAGTTTTAACCTCGCAGAGTTTTAACTCCTCTGCAGAGCGGAAATTTCATTCTGGAGAATCTATGTCTTACTGTTCATGGTAGCTCCTGTATATAGGTTTTCGTGCATAATTAATAAAGAACAGATATAACTTGTTCCTCATAAACTATTAATAGTAAATATTTGATTAATTAAAAATAACAATAGTAAGGATCATAGTAAAGAGCTGAGAAAATATCCCTCTCCAGACATTTTGTTGTTATTGTAATTTTAGTTCACATGTCCTTGATCTGAGAGAAGCAAATTCGTTCAATGTGCCACTGAAGTCCAATTTAGCGGCTGTCTCGCATTCTACACACAATGTAGCAAAATTTGACATTCTGTGTACACCGATAATCGGCTTTAATTTGCTGAAGCTGGTTCAGAAGATTCTGCAGTCACTGACACTCTCAAAAATATATACAGAGCTATTTTGGTGTTTGTATAAATATCTCTTAACCCGTACGCTGAATAAAAAGAAACCTCAAAATACCCAAATAAGAAGCTCTTCATTAGCTGGTTTACCTGGAATTTGAAAGCGGCTGTTTCGCTGTCTAGCGTCGTTGTGTCAATGCCTCTGCTACATTTGGCGCCAGAATCAGCTGGATGTTTTTCAACATGTAAGGCGTATCTTGTCAGGAAATTTAAGTCAAACTTATCATGACAAGTCGTCGCACTCACTGCTGAGCGTCGTGATCCCGAGAACCAGGCGTCTCCATCCTGGACGGTTACCAGTTTCTCTTACAACTTGCTACAGAGGTAGATCCAAGATCATCTTGATTCTGATCGGTCCACCTATTCCCTGCCCTTCCTCTCGACCTCTTGCCCTCGATCTTCCATTCCACGATTATTATCTCCAGGTTTTGTCCACCACTTCTCACAGTATGACAAAAGAACTGGAGAGTTTTTTGATTAACACGAGAAGAAAGGCGCGTGGAGACACTGAGTTGGTCAATAATAGACGTATTTGTTCTTCTTTCAGTCTATTATGAACGCAGCATCCTGCGCCAGTTCTAAAGTTCAAATGCATCGTTGCGAGTGTTTCAGCAAGCCGGCCTTTGTGGTGTTCATTATAGCATTTGTTCTTCCAAATCTTGTTGAACTTCTTCATAGCCGCTCTCCCTAGCATGATCTGTTTTCTTGTCTCGTCTTCAGAGCTTCCCGCGCCTCAGATTGTTGACCCGAGACCGATGAAAGAATGACCTTATAGGTCTGGCAACCACACCTAAAGAAACTGTACGTAATGTGGAGGACTATAAAACAATTTAAAATCAAAGATGGTAAAATAGCGTGTATTAAATCGAGTGAAAGTCCAAATCCTCAATATTTGTTTATTAGTGATTCAGACTCTCACTTAGTTTAATATACACTTTTTTACCATCTCTGTTTGATCGTAAAAAGCCCCAACTTTAAACTATTTAACCATCTCTTCTTGATTGTCCTTCACATTATGTGTATGAAAGAATGCACGACTTCCAGTTCCTTCAATCGACCTGTGAATTGAACATGTACTCCTCGTCCATTTATCTTGAGTTTGCACTTGCTAAGATTCATGTTCAGTCCATATGAGAAACTAATATCCTTTACGTTTGTTGACAGCTCAGCAAGTTCGACTTAGCTGCTGACTAAAAGCACTGTGTCATCAGCAAACCGGAGGTTGTTAATAGTTCCACCAGTAATTGAGATGCCTTCACTCCAGTCATCAAGAACATTCCTAATGACATGTTCTGCATAAATCTTGTACAATTGGGAAGGGGGGAGGTAGAACACAGCTGCGAGGTGATTGATGACTGTACACACTTCTCATCGGTGCTGTCGTGTGTGGTGGGACACCGAACTCTACAAGCACCTGCCACAACTTTTCCCAGACAACACAGTCAAAGGCTTTCGTATAGTCAATGAAGCACTGAAGCAGATGAAGACAGGAACACAGTATTCTCGCCGTTTTCCGATTGTTTGTCGTATGTTGAGAATCTGTTCACGAGTTCCTTTTCCTTCAACAAAACCTGCTTGTTGTGTGGGCATGTGAGGCTGAATGTATGGCTTCAAACACTGGTTCTGGACGTAGAGCAAAATTTTGCTAGCGTGGGATATGAGAACAATGGTTCGGTATTTGGAACAGTTTCTGATTGACCTTTTCTTGTGTAGTGGGATGAAGAGAGACTTCGACCTGTCTTCTGGTCATTACCCAGTTTCCCATATTTTTGCACACATTTCCTTCATCATCTCGCCAGATTTACTGTCTAGACAAGGGAATTTATAGTTCTTCGAATGCTGTATTGCATTCTCTACTTCGCTGCATGAGATTGTATGCTCCAATGTAAGTTGGTAAACTTTCCCTGTTGTTGTTAATCCCAACATACAACTTTTCACAGTTATGTTTCTGCCTCGCAACGGCTTTTTCCTTGTCTCCAGTTGGTTTGCCATTGTTGTCATGTACCACAGGGTGTCCCTGGAGGACTGGCAGATATTCAGGCATATTGACGCGAATCATCATTGAAAGCAAAATAGTCTAGTAAACATCGGCTCTAAAATGCGTACCTTAAAAACTACAAGCACTTGTTCATCTTCGGTACTGTGAAACACATGTCTTCTACTGAAGAAGAGGTCATTGATACTAAGGTATGCATTTTGGAGCCGTGACATTTGTTGTTCTATTTCACTTATTCGCTTATCAGACACTGTGAAGCACCCTACGTCTAAGACCCTCGCCAGTCTTAGGTCGGTACAAATAGGCAAAAATAGGCATTCGATCGGACAGCGTATTTGCTTCAGCACCTTCCCGCCAATGATTCAGACCCTACAGCTGTAGAGGGAACTTTGCAGCAACAACTCCATTGTTCAACACGATGGAATAAAGTAGGTGATAGCAGTGTGAACCAGGGATACTGTTGCCATGTGTACCATGCTAGCGGTAGGCATCTGTTCGATATTACCAAGTGTAGAGGTATGAAACCGGAATTTCCCTATAGATGGTGCTAGCAGTCAGTGAAGGGCCCGTGAGACCGCATTTGCAGCGCCATCTACTTCTGTAACGGTTGACGACGCATGTCAACACGGAGTAAAATGGTTCAAATGGCCCTAAGCACTATGGGTCTTTACGTCTGAGGTCGTCAGTCCCCTAGAACTTAGAATTACTTAAACCTAAATAACCTAAGGACATCACACACATCCATGCCCGAGGCAGGATTCGAACCTGCGACCGCAGCAGCAGCGCGGTTGCGGACGGAAGCGCCTAGAACCACTCGGTGACAGCGGCCGGCAACACAGAATAACCCAAGTTTCATACATCGGTATCTGTTTCAAAACCCGTAAACATGTCGAGTTTTGTACCTAGGAACTACGGTTTGCGGACAGCATTCGTTTTCTGTTGCCATTTGAAGAAAATCGCTGCAGAATCGCATCGAATGTCTGTCGAAGCTTTCGGCGAACATGCTCTTGGAAAGAAAAAAAACAGTGTTTGGAGTGGTTCAAAAAATTTGAAAGTGGTTATTTTGACGTGAGACACAACGAGCGCGGGAAACCACCGAAAAAGTTGAAGACAACGAACTGCAGACCTTATTGGATGAAGATGATACTCAGACTCAACCGGAACTCGCGGAACAATTGAATGTGACTCAGAAAGCCGTTTTTCTTCTGTTGAAAGCTATGGCAAAAGTGCAGAAAGTGGGAAAATGGGTTGGGCGTGAACTGAATGAAAGACAGCAACCAAATAGAAAGACCACTTGTGAAACGCTGTTCCCCAGATACAAAAGAAAGTCGTTTCTCCATCGAATAGTGACAGGTGATAAAAATGAATTCTAAGTGCCGTAAATCATGGGTGAATACAGACCAACCATCGACATCCACTGCAAGACCGAAACGCTTTGGAAAGAAGACAATGCTCTGTGTTTGGTGGGATCAGAAGAGTGTCATCTATTATGAGCTGCTAAAACCTGGTGAAACCTTCACCACTGATCGTTACCAACATCAAATGATCGATTTAAATCGAGCATTTCGTGAAAAACGACCGGAATAGGGAAAAGGCAACACGAAGTCATATTGCTCCATGATAACGCCCCCCCATCCCCTGCGCCTTAGCTGTAGACGGGGCCTGTGTCGCCATGTACCGCATACCGAGCGTGGCGACAGAGGGCCAAAGTTGGATGATTCAAATGACTCTAAGCACTATGGGACTTGACATCTGAGATCATCAGTCCCCTGGAATTAGAGCTACTTAAACCTAACTAACCTAAGGACATCACACACATCCATGCCTGAGGTAGGATTCGAACCTGTGACCGTAACAGGAGCGCGGTTTCGGACTGAAGCGCCTAGAACCGATCGGCCATCAAAGTTGGACAAACGACTACTTTGAATATAACACGTTTTTACATATTTGGGTGAAATAGAGTTGGGGATAGTGGCGTTGGTCATCGATTTTTCCTGTAAATTTTGAATGTAAGTGTATCGTTGTCCGTTGTGATATTTAGGTCCAAGCAATTGATGCTTTGTCTTGTCGATGTTCTACGGTGGATATAATTTTCTGAAGCAATTCACAACGGCCAACGTGTCTTCGGCATCCCCTTTGGCCAAAGACATAGTCCATTTAACACGTACATCAGCTCGGGGCGCCATCGAACCGATGCGATAGTCTGCGTGGGCGGCAGAGGTGAGGCAGCGCGCGAGACCGGCTGACGTAACGGTACTGGCCACCTCCTACGCCTGCCCGCTGCGCGGAATGTTATCAGCTGGCGCCAAGTTCACTGGACGCGGGCACGCACGCACGCACGAGCTCACTGCCGAGGTTAGCGGCCAGCAGGAACTCTCAGCGGCGGCTCTCGTTCTCTCTGTCAGGCCGAGCCTGGCCAGCGATTAATGGTGTGTCGCGGCACGTAGCCGGCCGGACGTGGTGGTTTGCCTCGCGAAACCGCTCGCTTTTCCCGGCGGCTTATCTGGCACCGAGGCCGAGGCCGCTGCACTGCGCTCTGCTGTCGCGCCGTTTACCAGGGGAAGTACTCCATTGAGAAGTGTCGCCACAGCAGACGTCTGCTGTTTTATGAGCGCCGCGCGGTCTGCCCACCAGCACAGCACTTAAGTCTGACCCGGAGTACGACGTTTCTAATCTGCTTTTAAGTATACAGGGTGAAGAAAAATTCGCGTACTCGGACTTATCAGCGCGATCCCTCACGTACAAGCAATACAAAAATGTATGTCACGAAATTCCGTCCTGCACATATGTCGGGCAGTAAACGGACGCTAAAGATTGGCAATCTGGCAACAGTGTTATGACATGTAAGAAAAGTACCCCTGCTGTGCAGTTGGTGCAGTAGATAGCGTTTTGGGGTAGCATGCAGGAGGTCGAGAATTCCATTCTGGGTCGAGGCTTATCTGTTTTTATTTGCTAAAAGTAGTCTGCGTTGCACAGTATATATCATTTTAATCGTCATACGTCAGTTACAGTGGGTCTTCTGCAAAACATTTGCAGTTATGTACCATGAACACAGAAATGGAAGTACAATCGTTTTCATTAGTCAGCTTTTGAAGAAGCCTTTTGCAAGTCGTGGACGCGAATTGTTTGGCTCCACTGCATCGACTAGATTTCAAAGCTGATTTCTGTGTACCTTTCCCAATGGTCCCACCGAAATTATTTGCAAAGCACGTTACTAGCCCCACTGGTGGCGCAAGGCCCCAACGAAGTGCAATGGGCGTGAATATGGCAAGAATAATAGTTGGTATTAATCGATGGAACCAGTGGGGGGAGGGCAAACACAAAACAAGTTGGAATCTAGTAGATGCAGTGTTGCAAAACGATTCGTATCCATGACATACAAAAGGTTTCTTTAAAAGCTGATCAATGAAAACGGTTGTATTTCCGTTTCTGTGTTATTAGTACTTAAGTGCAAAATGTTTTATAGAAGGCCCACTGCAATCACTGTCAAACGCATATTTTTTAAAATAGGAACCCCCATTTTTATTACACATTCGTGTACTACGTAAAGAAATATGAATGTTTCAGTTGGACCACATTTTTCGCTTTGTGATATAGTCACAAACATATGGCTCACAGTTTTAGACGAACAGTTGGTAACAGACAGGTTTTTTAAATTAAAATACAGAACGTAGGTACCTTTGAACATTTTATTTCGGTTGTTCCAATGTGATACATGTACCTTTGTGAACTCATCATTTCTGAGAACGCATGCTGTTCCAGCGTGATTACATGAAAATACCACATTAATGCAATAAATGCTCAAAATTATGTCCGTCAACCTCAATGCATTTGGCAGTACGTGTAACGACATTCCTCTCAAAAGCGAGAAGTTCGCCTTCCGTAATGTTCGCACATGCATTGACAATGCGCTGACGCATATTGTCAGGCGTTGTCGGTGGATCACGGTAGCAAATATCCTTCAACTTTCCCCACAGAAAAAAATCGGGGGACGTCAGATCAGGTGAACGTGCGGGCCAATCCAGCTGTCATGAAATATGCTATTCAACACCGCTTCAACCGCACGCGAGCTATGTGCCAGACATCCATCATGTTGGAAGTACATCGCCATTCTGTCATGCACTGAAACATCTTGTAGTAACATCGGTAGAACATTACGTAGGAAATCAACATACATTGCACCATTTAGATTGCCATCGATAAAATGGGGGCCAATTATCCTTCCTCCCATAATGCCGCCCCATACATTAACCTGCCAACGTCGCTGATGTTCCACTTGTCGCAGCCATCGTGTATTCGCCGTTGGCCAATAGTGCATTTTATGCCGGTTTACGTTACCGCTGTTGGTGAATGACACTTCCTCGCTAAATAGAACGCGTGCAAAAAATCTGTCATCGTCCCGTAATTTCTCTTGTGTCCAATAGCAGAACTGTATATGACGTTCAAAATCGTCGCCTTGCAATTCCTGGTTCATAGAAATATGGTGCGGGTGCAATCGATGTTGATGTAGCATTCTCAACACCGACGTTTTTGAGATTCCCGATTCTCGAGCAATTTGTCTGCTACTGATGTGTGGATTAGCCGCGACAGTAGCAAAAACACCTAATTGGGCGTCATCATTTGTTGCAGGTCGTGGTTGACGTTTCACATACGGCTGAACACTTCCTGTTTCCTTAAATAACGTAACTATCGGGCGAACGGTCCGGACACTTGGATGATGTCGTCCAGGATACCGAGCAGCATACACAGCACTCGCCCATTGGGCATTTTGTTCACAATAGCCATGCATCAACACGATATCGACATTTTCCGCCATTGGTAAACGGTCCATTTTAACATGGGTAATGCATCACGAAGCAAATACCGTCCGCACTGGGGGTGTTACGTGATACGACGTACTTATATCAGAGCCATCTATCACAAAGCTAAAAAAAAGTGTTCCAACTAAAACATTCATATTTCTTTACGTTCTACACGAATACGTAATAAAAAATGTGGGTTCCTATTTAAAAAAAAAAAAACGCAGTTGATATCCGTTTGACCTGTGGCAGCGCCATCAAGCGGGCCAACCATAGCGCCATCTGGTTCCCCCCTTCAAGCTAAATGAGTTTCGTTCTTTGTAGTTTTTTCGTTTTATGCTTATTTCGTGAGATATTTGACCCGATCACTATCAATGGACCACCCTATATATACAGAGCGGTCCAAAATATGTATCCACTGTTTAAAAGTCCATAACTTGCAAACTGATCGACAGAGTTGTCTCATTTTTGGTGAAAGTGTAGCTTAAAGTCCAACTTAAAGATATCACTGTAGGTGTTCGAAATGGTCACCATTAACATCCCGTCGAACTGCAGCACGAACTACTGAACTGCACCATGTTCATTTGAATATTTGCACGTGAATGTACGATGTATTCTCGAAGTTCATCCAATGTGCGTGACTTTTGTCGATAAACGACGTCCTTCAGTGTTCCCCACAGGTAAAAGTCCAGAGGAGTTATGTCTGGGGAACGTGGTCGATACTTCACAGCACCTCTACGGCCTATCCATCTTCCTAGTAGATTTTCGTCGAGATACGCCCTAACACGAGTTTGGTAGTGGGCTGGGGCACCATCTTGTTGAAAGTAAACTCTTCCGTCTCCATACAAGTCTCGGATGGCAGGTAAAATGGATGTCTGAAGCTTCTGAAGGTACACCTCAGCGGTAACTGTACCAGGAAGATGGATAGGCCGTAGAAGTGCTGTGGAGTATCCACCACGTTCCCCAAACCTAACTCCTCCTGTGGGGTACACTAAAGGAAGTCGTTTATCGACAAAAGCCACTCTCATTGGATGAACTTCGAGAATCCATCGTACATTCATGGGCAAAAATCCAACTGAACACGTTGCAGTCAGTAGTTAATGCTGCAGTTCGGTGGCATCGTTTGTGTGTGGGTGTTAATGGTGACCATTTCGAACACCTACTGTGATATTTTTAAGTTGGACTTTAAGCTACACGTTCACCAAAAATGAGACAACTCCGTCAATTATTTTACAAGTTATGGAATTTTAAACAGTGGATACATTTATTACCACGTCAGAGCTTATTTTCTACTACTCTTTCATAATCGCATTATTCATGGGAAACAATACTGGTCTGGATCGTATTTAACAAAGAGAATGCAAGGAGTTATGTCGAATAATTCAAAAAATGCTGGAAGCAGAAAAAATGTTAGTAACAGAGGAGAAATCACAGAGGGAGTCCCACAAGGTTCAGTTTTGGTAGCACTCCTGTTCCTTATTATGAGCTACAGGGGAATCTGCACCAAATGGTGCCATCATGTCGTCAACAAAGACGATCCGTCAACGTCTGGGGCGGCATTGTTGGTGACAGTTAGGGCCTCATGTTCTTCCACAAGACGTTATCGTGCTTTCTTGGAGAAAACTCTACCTGTTCCTCTAGGACATGCGCTTTCACGAGCTGCCTTTCTTTGCACCTTTTCGATGTCCTCCGTCAATCCTACCTGGTAAGGATCCCATAGTGCGGAGCAATATTCCAGCAGAGGACGGACAAGTGTAATGTAGGCTGTCTCTATAGTGGGTTTGTCGCATCTTCTAAGTGTTCTGCCAACAAAGCGCAGTCTTTGTTTCGCCATCCCCAAAATATAATCTATGTGGTCTTTCCAATTTTAAGTTGCTCTTAATTGTACTTCCTAGGTATTTAGTCGAATTGACAGCCGTTAGATTTGTGCGATTTATCGTATACCCAAAATTTATCGGGTTTCTTGTACTACCCATGTGGATGACCTCGCACTTTTCTTTGTTTAGTGCCAATTGCCACTTTTCGCACCATACAGAAATTCTCTCTAGATCATTTTGTAATTGGAATTGGTCGTCTGATGGTTTTACTAGGCGGTAAATTACAGCGTCATCTGCAAACAATCTAAGGGGGCTGCTCAGATTATCACCTAGACCATTAATATAAATCAGGAACGGCAGAGGGCCTATGACACTACGTTGCGGAACGCCAGATATCACTTCTGTTCTACTCAATGATTTGCCGTCTATCACTACGCAATGTGACCTCTCTGAGAAGAAATCGCGAATCCAGTCACACAACTGAGACGATACGCCATATGCCCGCAATATGATTAATAGTCGCTTGTGAGGAACGGTATCAAAAGCCTTCTGGATATCTAGGAATATGGAATCGATCTGAGATCCCTTGTCGACGGCACTCATTCCTTCATGGGAATAAATAGCTAGCTGTGTTGCACAAGAACGATATTTTCTGAATCCGTGTTGGTTGTGTATCAATAAATCATTTTCTTTAAGCCACAGAACTTTATTGTTCAACGTAATCTCCATTCAGTGCGAAGGCCTTACATCATCTTATCGGAAAGGTCTGTATCCCTTCATGGAACCACTTCTACTGGAGAACGTCGGAGCCATGGTCTTGCAGCACAGTAACCTCCACATCATCTACATACTGCTTCCCGCTGAGTGTATCCTTCGCTGGGCCGAACAGACGGGTGATGAGGAAGAATAGCCCAATGAAGTTACTGAAGCTCCTCTCGGGTGCGCAGACTTGTGAGACCCTGAGTCGTTGTGGAGAGAGGACTACCGTTTTGTTTCCGGTTCGAATCGATAAACCCACTTTTCATAGCCTGTGACGATGTCCGAGAAAAATTGTCAGGATCAGTGTCGTAAAGCGCAAGCAATACCTCATAGATGGTCCTTCGCTGTTCTTCACGCTTTTCTGTTAGGCATCAAGAAATGCAGCGGCACGCACATTTGAGTACCCAACCTGGTGAACGAGTGTGTCAGTACTACCAACAGAGACGTCCAGCTGTCGAGCGAGGTATTTGTAGTCCGTTAGTCACCTCGAATGAGAGGGTCCACACGTTCCAACACTGCAGAAGTCACAGCTGTGTGTGGCCGGCCGGCAGGCGGGAGATCGGGCAGGTTTGCATGTTGTTGTTGCCCGACGACTCAACGTGCCTTTGTTCAATACAAGTCTCCGTAGACATTCAGAAAGTGCCTATGAATATCTGCGATGCTCTAATTTTCCGCATAAATAAATAAATAAATAAAAATAAATACAAAATATCTCAGTGACAATTCTTTGCTTGGAACGCATCTTCGTTACGGACGCCATTTTGAATTCTTAACAAGTATAGCGCCGCAACTGTGTGAACTTCATGAAACTATAGGGGCTGAAGCGGGAATATTCCACTATGTTCGACAACGAATTGCACGTTTTTTCAACGGAAATTGGCCGAGAAAAAATATGCTGCATTGAACGGCTCTCTCATCATTCTGTCGCCACGAGCCTGGATCCGTAGCGCCTATGTTTCAAGCGGCCGTTCGCGTGGCCTCTAGATGACGGCGTATCTGGACAGCACCACCGACTCGATGTAACAAAAAACGTGATTTATCAGACCAGGCGACAGAGTGTCCGTAGATTCACGGTCCCATCTCTATGACCCCCTGCCGAGAGCAAAAGTAATTTGGCGATATCGTTGGGTCACAATGGGAACAGGTAGGGGTCTTCTGCTACGGAAACCCTTTGTTCAACAATGTGCTCTGAAACAAGTGTGCCTTCAGCGGCACCGCGTTCCGTCCACAGATCGCCATCTGTCTTGCTTTACAGAGCGCGGAAGCCTGTGACGCCCTTGTAATGTGATGGGGCGTGGGCGTCCAACACCTTGTCGTCCAGTCGTGTTTTCACCGCCATTCGACCACTTTCGGTAGTCGACCCCAACAGCAGCAGATCAGCTTCGCCGTTTCTGACAGTATCGTTCCTAGGCGCCGGCCCAGAAAAAAATCTCTGCCCCTTCTCAGAGTCGCTTACGTCAGTGGACCTCCCCATTTGCTGCCCATTCGTCTCTGCTCCGCTTATAAAGAGTGCATCCAGAAAGACACTGTGTACCAGACTACGGGCTGTGCATGTGCAGATTACGTTGGAAGTTCGAAACAAAGCTGGAGAAACACAAGTTGGCACAGCTGTTTTTTCATAGATACTTGGTTGCTTTTTAATTCGTTCGACTGTTGCGCAACGTAATTCAGGGATGAGAGCTGTTGAATGTGATATGTAGGTTTTAGGTATTCACTTAGTCTAAATTACGATCCTTTCAAGTGAGCAACGTATCTTTGTTTTTGATCGTGTGTTCCGCCAAGGCGATAAATACACAGGTTTAGCGCAGGAGGCATTTGCTTAAAAATTCCCGTAAACACCTGTACCTCATCGCAAAGCAGGTCATCGACTTATTGAGTGATTTCGAAAGTCAGTCTCAGTGTTAGATGCCGAACCAACACCAAGACCACCTGAACTAAACAAGCAAACGTTTTTGCATAATTATGACTCTATACAGCAGCGCCCCGCAAAACTATTTGGCAAGTTGGAACATCAAAAAGGTATTCGCCTTGCAACCGCACGTAACGTGGTTAGCCAAACATTGCAACTTTTACGCATAAAGTGAGAACAGAGTAAGAACTGAAAGATGCAGATCATGAAACTCGATTTCGTTACTGCGTATGGTTTACATCCTTTATTGACACGAATAGCGTTTGTACTATTGACGTCACCTTCTATACAGACGACATTTGGTTTCACGTCTGGTCATTTTAATACACAAAACACGTTTATGCTCAACGGAGAATTCTCGTGCAGTGCTTGAAACGCCATTGGATGATCAGAAAACGGGACTTCCGGTAGCAGTGTCCAGACGGCGCTTTATTTGACCTTTATGTTTCAAGAACCCGTGTGAACAGTGATCGTTATTGTTTAATGATCCACGATTTCATTGGCCATCTAAAGGAAGACGAAATTAAATACTCGCTGTCACAACAATATGGTGCTAGTGCGCACACAGCTAACAACGTTGAGCGCCGCCTGGAAGAGTTTTTGACATTTCACAAAAACCAACGGCCTCCTCGCTCGCCGGACCGCGCTCCACTAAACTTTTTTCATTGTGGGGTTGCAAGATCTGAAGCGCATCGCAATCGTCCGTGCAATCTTTGTGACTTGAAAACTGAAATAAGTGCGTACGCGAGAGTGGTTTCTGATAAAATTAAGCGTGTTCAGACACAACATATGTTGCAACTGCACTGAAACTTCTGAACATCTTATATTTCCCACACTGCGTCACGTGCCCCTAATGCCACCGAACGGCATTCCATCTCGCGGTGGACAAGGGTCAGTATGTTTTGGCACATCGGTATATAATGAGTGAGTTTACATATTGGGACGTGATTTTCGCAACATTGTAGTAGAAAATTTAGGAATGTTTTTACATAAGCAAAAATTTCTTAACTATATAACTGCCCAATCACGATACAAACAGTACCTTACGCCTGGTACGATAGGACACGGCCTTTGTAGGACGTTTTCTCCTGACGACGAGGCAGTTGTCTGCTTAGCTGCTGTCTTCTCACTGATTTGAAGTTGCACATACATTGCCTTCGAAGGCTTTCACATGCATTACCCACGCTTAACACAGTACTACAATTTTATATGCTCACTAGCGCCGAAGATGACGAAGAGATTGAAGAAACGTATGATGAGATGAAAGGAGTTATTCAGATAGTGAAGGGAGACGAAAATTTAATAGTCTTGCGGGACTGGAATTCGATAGTTGGAAAAGGAGGAGTAGGTGAAGTAGTTGGTGAATTTGGAATGGGGGTAAGGAATGGAAAAGGAAGCCGCCTGGTAGAGTTTTGCACAGAGCACAACTTAATCATAGCTGACACTTGGTTTAAGAATCAGGAAAGAAGGTTATATACATGGAAGAGGCCTGGAGATACTGGTAGGTTTCAGATAGATTATATAATGGTAAGACAGAGATTTAGGAACCAGGTTTTAAATTGTAAGACACTTCCAGGGGCAGATGTGGACTCTGACCACAATCTATTAGTTATGAACTGTAGATTAAACCTGAAGAAATTCAAAAAGATTGGAATTTAAGGAGATAGAACCTGTATAAACTGAAAGAACCAGAGGTTGTACAGAGTTTCAGAGAGAGTATTAGGAGACGATTGACATGAATGAGGGAAAGAAATACAGTAGAAACAGAATGGGTAGCTCAGAGATATGAAATAGTGAAGGCAAAAGAGGATCAAGTAGGCAAAAAGACGAGGTCTAATAGATATCCTGGGCAACAGAAGAAATATTGAATTTAATTGATGAAAGAAGAAAAAATAAAAATTAGTAATTGAAACAGGCAAAAAGGAATACATACGTCTCAATAATTACATCGACAGGAAGTGCAAAATGGCTAAGCAGGGATAGCTAGAGGACAAATGTAAGGATGTAGTGTCTTATCTCACTAGGGGGAACATAGATACTGCCTATAGAAAAATTAAACAGACCTTTGGAGAAAAGAGAACCACTTGTATGAAAATCTAGAACTCGTATGGAAAACCAGTTAGAAGCAAAGAAGGGAAAGCAGGAAGGTGGAAGGAGTATATAGAGGGTCTATGCAAGGGCGGTGTGGTTGACGGCAGTATTATGGAAATGGAAGAGGATGTAGATGAAGATGAAATGGGAGATACGGTACTGCGTGAAGATTTTGACAGAGCACTGAAAGAAGTCGAAACAAGGCCCCGGGAGTAGACAACATTCCATCAGAACTATTGATAGCCTTGGGAGAGCCAGCCATGACAAAACTGTACCATCTGGTGAGAAAGATGTATGAGACAGGCGAAATACCCTTAGACTTCAAGAAGAATATAATAATTCCAATCCCAAAGAAAGCAGGTGTTGACAGGTGCGAAAATTACCGAACTATCAGTTTAATAAGTTACGGCTGCAAAATACTAACACGAATTGTGGATGTAAAAACTGATAGAAGCCGACCTCAGGGAAGATCAGTTTGGAATCCGTAGAAATGTTGGAACACGTGAGGAAATACTGACTCTAAGACTTAGCTTAGAAGAAAGATTAAGAAAAGGCAAACCTACGTTTCTAGCATTTGTAGACTTAGAGAAAGCATTTCACAATGTTGACTGGGATACTCTCTTTCAAATTCTGAAGGTGGTAGGGGTAAAATACAGGGAGCGAAAGGCTATTTACAATTTGTACAGAAACCGGATGGCAGTTATAAGAGTCGAGGGACATGAAAGGGAAGCAGTGGTGGGGAAGGGAGTGAGACAGGGCTGCAGTCTCTCCCCGATGTTATTCAATCTGTATATTGAGCAAGCAGTGAAGGAAACAAAAGAAAAATTCGGAGTAGGTATTAAAGTCCATGGAGAAGAAATAAAAACTTTGAGGTTCGCCGATGACATTGTAATTCTGTCAGAGACAGCAAAGGACACGGAAGAGCAGTTGAACGGAATGGACAGTGTCTTGAAAGTAGGATATTAGGATATAAGATGAACATCAACAAAACCAAAAAGAGGATAATGGAATGTAGTCGAATTAAATCGTGTGATGCTGCCGGAATTAGATTAGGAAATGAGACACTTAAAGTAGTAGATCAGTTTTGCTGTTTGGAGAGGAAAATAACTGACGATGGTCGAAGTAGAGAAGATAAAAGTTGTAGACTGGCAATGGTAAGGAAAGCGTTTCTGAAGAAGAGAAAATTATTAACTTCGAGTATAGATTTAAGTGTCAGGAAGTCTTTTCTGAAAGTATTTGTATGGAGTGTAGCAATGTATGGAAGTGAAACATGGACGATAAATAGTTTAGACAAGAAGAGAATAGAAGCTTTCGAAATGTGGTGCTAAAGAAGATTGCTGAAGATAAGGTGGATAGATCACGTTACTAATGAGGACGTTCTGAATAAAACTGGGGAGATGAGGAATTTGTGGCACAACTTGACTAGAAGAACGGGTCGGTTGGTAGGACTTGTTCTGAGGCATCAAGGAATCCCCAATTTAGTATTGGAGGGCAGCGTGGAGAGTAATAATCGTAGATGGAGACCAAGAGATGAATACACTAAGCAGATTCAGAAGAATGTAGGTTGCAGTAGGCACTTAGTGATGAAGCAACTTGCACAGGATAGAGTAGCATGGAGAGCTGCATCAAACCAGTCTCAGGACTGAAGACCACAACAAGAACGGCCACCCACGTTCATGAAATTGACCACCCTATCTTGGGATCTGAAAAAAACCACACAGCGTTGCATTTATAAGTTAAGGACAGGAAACTGGGTAACTGAGACTATTTGAGATTGCGGCGGAAATGAAAATCAATTAAATGTTCAGATTACGGGACACCCAAACAATTTTTTTTAAAAAGCTTTGTAGATCTGTTATTATATCTCTCCTAGCTTAGGTTAAAGAGGTGTGGCACTTTTAGATAAATGTAGTTAGGAGTGTTTAGCTGTGGCCCCGCTGCACATTAATTATGTATGACAGCAAGCTGAAATACAGGGTGTGCATAATGTCCAGAAACACTTTCAATTGTCTATTGCACAGGAACCAAACATTGTCCAGATATCATACGTATGTCATTTTGAAGAGAACCTCTTTTTTTTAAAAAAAATACCGCCACATCATAGTTCGGTAATTTGCCGATACTCAGCGCTAGTCGCAAACATGGCGAGCTCATGTGCGGCGCGAGCTGTTTCACGAAGTGGCCTCTCCGACCACCAGATCTCACTCAGTGTGACTTTTTTCTGCGGGGACACATTAAAGACCTGGTGTACGTACCGCCTCTACCACGTGATGTAACAGAGCTCCGGGAGAGAATGCGGGAAGCGACTGCCACGGTGGACGATGCCATGCTGGGACGGGTGTGGCAAGAGTTCGATTACCGTATTGCCATCTGCCGGGTCACTCATGGTTCGCACGTAGAATGATTTTAAAAATACTTTCAGAGTTTCTGTTCAAAATGCAATATGTATGACGTGTGTACAATGTATAGTTCTTGTATTGAAAGTGTTCCAGGATTTGATGTATACTGATGCACTATAGACAGAGAGATAAGAGTATTGTTTTTTCTCAGTCACCGCAGAACATATTCCGATGTTCACCGAAGCGTTTCAAAGTTATCAAAAATTTTAGAATTGTATTGACTAAATTGAAGTGGTTTAGACCAACCGATCATCAGGTAACGTAAAGTTGTTTGCGTTCAAATGGTTCAAATGGCTCTGAGCACTATGGGACTCAACTGCTGTGGTCATTAGTCCCCTAGAACTTAGAACTACTTAAACCTAACTAACCTAAGGACATCACACACATCCATGCCCGAGGCAGGATTCGAACCTGCGACCGTAGCAGTCGCACGGTTCCGGACTGCGCGCCTAGAACCGCGAGACCACCGCGGCCGGCGTTGTTTGCGTTAGCCTGTATAATATTATTACTGCAGTGTCAGAATATGTAATAAAACAGTCGTGTACAACTGAAATGACGCACCGAGGTCTCACATCTCCCTTTCCTGACTCTCACATGTGTTGAACGGGAACAAGATCGTCTTACGTAGCGAGTACATAGCTGCTGTTATGTCTGTGGAACTTTCCTCAAGCTGTTCTCACCGAGCGATATCACGTGGTGGTTACCACACTAGGCTCGCATTCGGGAGGACGATGGTTCAGGTCCACGCTTGACCCTCTCCATTTCAGTTTTCCGTGATTTCCCAGAATCGCTCTCGGCTATGTAGGGAAGGTTGCTTTGAATGGTTACCGCCACTTTCCTCCCCCTTCTTCAAACAGACCGAGCTGGCGTTTCGTCCCTAATGAGCGCGCGGTGGACGGAACGTTAGTCATCTTCCTTCCGTCTCCCTTATTGAAACTATTATAAAAAAAAAAAAAAATCGAAATCACGAACTGGTGCATTGCGTTGGGGAAGAGGTAGATTGACTTCAGGGTGCCTAAAATCGTGATCGCGCAGTACAGTCCTGCATCCTTCGCTATTGAGATGCACTGTTGGCATTCTGTTCGTGACGCAACTTGAACTCTGCAGTGCTGGGCGTTATCTTTGGTCGCTGGTGTGTTTGGTTTCTTGCCTGTGCGTACGAAGTGCTCAGTCGCGTTGCGTAATTTTTTTTTTCCTGGGGACACACTCGTTCGGACCGTGCAGTCGAACATTTGTTGGCCGGTCTGTGTGTCCGAGCGGTTCTAGACGATTTAGTCAGGAACCGCGCGACCGCTGCGGTCGCAGGTTCGAATCCTGTCTCGGGTATTGATGAGTGTGATGTGCTTAGGTTAGTTAGGTTTAAGTAGCTCTAAGTTCTAGGGGACTGATGACCTCAGATGTTGTCCCATAGTGCTCAGAGCCATTTGTTGATGTGGCGCTGCCGATACTCGGGATAACGTACGATGATTCATTTCAGTCTATTCTGTCGACTGGTAGAATAAGGTGGAAGCACATTTTACGAAGGCTCTGTTGCATGGAAGTTAGCACGAAATTTTAATGTTTTATTTATATTTTTACCTTTATGGCTTCTGTAGATTACCGAAGAATAATTCCAATGATGAAAGCTTGCTCTACCAAAACGTGTCGACTTTAGTACTTTCGTATTCTGAGTACTTTCGTATTCTGAAAGGTGGTTGAGACTACATTTTAATACTGATTGTAACAACCACGACCTCGTATCCACTATCGACAAAATTAATGTATTAGATTGGTGCATAAGTTGATAGCGTTTTGGTTTTGCATGTTGGTATATCCCGTGTACATGGATAATGCCACTGGACAGAGCATTTTAAGAAAATGGTTTTCTCGTTTTAAGGAGCATGATTTTGATATTAGTGAGTCTCCGCTCTCCACGTTTAGGGAACCCCCGTTGTTTGATGAAGATCGTTTAAACGCATTAATCCACAAGGATCCACGCCTGTGTACTCGAGAGCTGACTGATGTGAAGGACTGTCATCGTTCCACCATCGTGCAGTGGGGAAGGTTTAAAAATGGGTGTCTGGCTACCGCATGGTTCAAGCCAAGACGACAAAAATCAACGGGCGCCCAACGTGCATCTCCCCTTGCTCTTCATCAGTTTGTTCGTGAACAACACCGGACATTCCTATTGTGTACCGGTACTGGAGACGAGAAATGGTCTCTTTACGCCTACATAAGGGTTCAAATGGCTCTGAGCACTATGCGACTTAACTTCTGAGGTCATTAGTCGCCTAGAACTTAGAACTAATTAAACCTAACTAACCTAAGGACATCACACACAGCCATGCCCGAGGCAGGATTCGAACCTGCGACCGTAGCGGTCGCTCGGCTCCAGACTGTAGCGCCCAGAACCGCACGGCCACTCGGACCGGCCCCTACATAAGGCAAAGAGAGTAATGGCTGAGCCCAAATAGAGCGGCAACTCCCCATAGGTGTGCGCACCTATAAAAGATAATGTTACGCATTTGGTGAAACAGCGACGATGTGGTGCAGTGCGAATTGCTTCCCTGAGGTGTAACCATCACTGCTGACATGTGTTGTCAACATCGGAGACTTCTTGCAGACGCAGTCGAAGAACAACGACCAGAAGACTGCGTGAGGTAATGCTACTCCATGTTAACGACCGCCCGGATTCTGCTAGGCTGACAGCAAAAAGCACTACACAGGAGCTGGGCTAGGAAGTCATTCCGCGCCTACCTTACTCATTTGATCTGGCGCTCTCAGATTTTCACCTTTCGCGCTCTCTGTCGAACAACATCCAAGAAACTTCCTTTCCGGGTGAAAATGCGATGTAGACATGCCTAGACGAGTTCTTTGCCTTAAAACCGCATGATTTCTACAGCCGCTGGATCGAAATGTTATTCCAGCGTCGGCAGGCTATTGTAAAAAGTAAAGGAGAATGTGTTATTGATGACTAAATTCTTTGTTACGTGTATCTGTTGTGTTTATCAAACGTACGGAAAAACGCTTATGTTTCACGAAACGGTCTTTCTTTATTACTGAGGTTAGTTAGAACCACTGTACAGGTTTTTTAAAGTTCTTTATATTAGTTCTTTTGGATTCTGATCTCTCTCTAAAATTAATACATACACTTTCATATCCAAAAATGGATATTCAAGAGCTCTGAAAAAGTTTCATCGATTTCACAAGACTATATTCTTCTACATGAATTCACTGAGATAAATTTTAAATAGCGAGTCGATACTAAAAGTTTACCTGGGCACCAGTTGCAAGTTGTCGGTTCATGTGGTGGTTAGTGGGGGTTCTGCTGCAGCTAGATCGCTCGCTTGTTCATTATCCAAACTGCGTCTAGTAACGGCTGCAGCAAACCAACAAAAGGCGTTCCGGCACAGTACCCTCGCACTAGTATCTGTTTGTTAATGTGCGTCTTACACCGCGCCACCCTTGCCTCCTAACGGAGAATTTGCGAAAAGCTGTCCCGCCATTTTATTTACACAGAGTAAAACGTTGCACGAAAAAGGTGAGTCGTCAGTGTGTGAGAAGCAACCACGTCTGTGCTCTCTGTCGTGCATCCGGCCGCTGTAACCGCGTCCCTCCGTGTGAAGGTGCTCTTCTTCAAGGAGATAACGAAGAGAGGTCGCCGCTGGTAGACTTAACGTACTGTTGCTCCAGCGACGCCAATATGGGAAACAGCTTCTGAGGGAAATGGCACTGGAACTCATGGAAGATACACTACTGGCCATTAAAATTGCTACACCAAGAAGAAATGCAGATGATAAACGGGTATTCATTGGACAAATATATTATACTAGAACTGACCTGTGATTACGTTTTCACACAATTTGGGTGCATAGATCCTGTGAAATCAGTACCCAGAACAACCACATCTGGCCGTAATAACGGCCTTGATACGCCTGGGCATTGAGACAAACAGAGCTTGGATGGCGTGTACAGGTACAGCTGCCCATGCAGCTTCAACACGATACCACAGTTCATCAAGAGTAGTGACTGGCTCATTCTGACGAGCCAGTTGCTCGACCACCATTGACCAGACGTTTTCAATTGGTGAGAGATCTGGAGAATGTGCTGGCCAGGGCAGCAGTCGAACATTTTATGTATCCACAAAGGCCCGTACGGGACCTGCAACATGCGGTCCTGCATTATCCTGCTGAAATGTAGGGTTTCGCCACGGGTAGAGCCACGGCTCGCAACACATCTGAAATGTAACGTTCACTGTTCAAAGTGCCGTCAATGCGAACAAGAGGTGACCGAGACGTGTAACCAATGGCACCCCATACCATCGCGCCGGGTGATACGCCAGTATGGCGATGACGAATACACGCTTCCAATGTGCGTTCACCGCGATGTCGCCAAACACGGATGCGACCATCGTGATGCCGTAAACAGAACCTGAACTCAACAGAAAAAATGACGTTTTTCCATTCGTGCACCCAGGTTCGTCGTTGAGTACACCATCGCAGGCGCTCCTGTCTGTGATGCAGCGTCAAGTGTAACCGCAGCCATGGTCTCCGAGCTGATAGTCCATGCTGCTGCAAACGTCGTCGAACTGTTCGTGCAGACGGTTGTTGTCTTGCAAACGTCCCCATCTGTTGACTCAGGGATCGAGACGTGGCTGCCCGAACCGTCACAGCCTTGCGGATAACACGCCTGTCATCTCGACTGCTAGTGATACGAGGCCGTCGGGATCCAGCACGGCGTTCCGCATTACCCTCCTGAACCCACCGATTCCATATTCTGCTAACAGTCATTGGATCTCGACCAACGCGAGCAGCAATGTCGCGATACGACAAACCGCAATCGCGATAGGCTACAGTACGACCTTTATCAAAGTCAGAAACGTGATGGAACGCATTTCTCCTCCTTACACGAGGCATCAGAACAACGTTTTGCCAGGCAACGACAGTCAACTGTCGTTTGTGTATGAGAAATCGCTTGGAAAGTTTCCTCATGTCAGCACGTTGTAGGTGTCGCCACCGGCGCCAACCTTGTGTGAATGCTCTGAAAAGCTTATCATTTGCATATCACAGCATCTTCTTCCTGTCCGTTAAATTTCGCGTCAGCAGCACGTCATCTTCGTGGTGTAGCAATTTTAATGGCCAGTAGTGTATTATCAGGAACTTTATCTATATAACTTGAGGAGATTTTGCAAACTCTTGCTATCACTGATCGCTCCGAATATCGAAAACATGGATTCACAACTAAAAGAAGCAGCAGCTGTCCGAGGAAGGCTGTTGTGACAGTTCAAAAAATGGTTCAAATGGCTCTGAGCACTATGGGACTCAACTGCAGTGGTCATTAGTCCCCTAGAACTTAGAACTAGTTAAACCTAACTAACCTAAGGACATCACACACATCCATGCCCGAGGCAGGATTCGAACCTGCGACCGTAGCAGTCGCACGGTTCCGGACTGCGCGCCTAGAACCGCGAGACCACCGCGGCCGGCTGTTGTGACAGTGCGATGACTTGCAACAG
The DNA here is from genome assembly GCF_023897955.1 of Schistocerca gregaria. Classification (NCBI taxonomy): domain Eukaryota; kingdom Metazoa; phylum Arthropoda; class Insecta; order Orthoptera; family Acrididae; genus Schistocerca; species Schistocerca gregaria. The sequence goes on from NC_064926.1 coordinate 562,193,927, forward strand.
GCGAGTCTTACATCAGTTTACAGTACCTGTTTGAAATTTCCTGATGCATTGTCCCCACGCAAGAAGGCAGACCATTTGCACTTTGCGAAACAAGAGAAAATAGTCACTTTGTCTCCCGTCCAAAAACCCGGAAGGGTCTGGGTCACTGTGAAACAGCTTCGCTCAACACCTTTTGTGGGAGGGACCACATTTACGTTGCGTGAGACTTGCCTCGCGAAACTGTTGCTCGAGCTGTTTCGTCTAGCACAAATGCTACTTTAAGGGCATTTCTCAACAGTCAGCAGTCACAACCGTGAACAGGCCGGAAGCAGTGTGCGGAACTCGCATTGCACAATTGTCCTCCAAGCTCGCCTGATCACTTGGAATATACACTATCTGATCAAAAGAATCCGGACGCCTCTGGGTAATGTGGCAATTGACTTAGTATGTCGAGAGAGGCGTTGTCAGTAGAGAAGCAGTAATAGCGGAGTGAGTAGGTCAGGAGAACTCACTGACTCCGAACATGGAGTAAGTTAGTCTTTGAATGTCCTTTGAGTAAGAAATCCATTAGGGGCATTTCACACCTTACATAGCTGCTCAGTTCGACTTATGGGGATATGACTGTGAAGTCGATGCGAGTAGGAATAACCACAGTGGAACTAAGGCTGGGCAGACCTCATGTACTTTCGAACACGGACTGTCGAGCAGTGCGAAGCTGGCCTCGGTGGCCGAGCGGTTCAAGGCGCTTCAGTCCGGAACCGCGCTGCTGCTACGGTGGTAGGTTCGAATACTCCCTCGGGCATGGATGTGTGTGTTGTCCTTGGGATAGTTAGGTTTAAGTAGTTCTAAAACTACGGGACTGATGACCTCAGATGTTAAGTCCATCAGTGCTTAGTCACTGAACCATTTTTCGAGCATTGCGGTTGTAAACAATCCTATAAAATCAATGGGAGCAACCACTCGTGTGTTCTAAAGTGCTAGCAGCGGTCCAGGTAGCGTAAATGGCTGTGCCGAAGTAGTTTGAAAAAAGAGGGGTTCAGTATTCGAGCAGCTCATCATAGGCCACACGCTACTATAGTCAGCGTAAGGTAATACTTGAGGTAGTGTCAAGAGCGAGGTCACTGCTCAATGGATGACTGGAAACGAGTTACTGGGAGTGGTGAAGGGCGCTCTACCTTCTTGCCGTCCGATGGAAGTGTCTGGGTTTCAGTCCGATGGAACGGTCTGGCTTTGGCGCATACCTGGAGAATGCTACCTGCCATCAGCGATAGCGCCAAAAGTGAAATACGGAGGAAGGGGTGCTATGAGGTGGGGGGAGGGGGTGTTTCTCGTTGTTAGTGTATCTTGCCCTAGGAACGCTCAGGAAAACTCTGAATGCGGAAGGTTATCACGTTTCACAGCATTGTGTACTGAGTAGAGTAAAGAAACTCATTCCATCAGTTTGGTTTCGAGGCTTCCTTGTCCTGGGTAGTACTTCAGCATGGCAATACACCCTGCTATAAGGCAGCATCTGTGAGGCAGTGGTTTGTGGTCAATAACATTCCTGAAATTGGCTGGTCTGCCCAGGTTCCCAACCTGAAGCCACTGGAACACCTTTAGACTAAGCTAGAAAGTCGACTTCCCTCCAGACCCCAACGCCCAGCATCACTACCGGATTTCGGCTCTTGAGGAAGAATGGGCTGCCACTGCTCCGCAGACGTCTACACACCTCACTGAAAGTGCCACCCTCAAGGCGAAGGGGAGCTCACAGGCCATGTTTATGTCTAATAAAATGTATTTATGTTTAAGACTGAAGCCGTGAGTGTGCTTACTAGGCAGGTGCGTTAGCCATGGAGCCACCTTGCCACAGCGGTTCACGGATCACCCTGGCACGCCTCCCACTGCCCCAGTCCATTATAAAAGTCGGGGTGAGACTTTGCACTGAGAAGGGAGCCATGTAAGGGTAATCCGTGTAGTTGTGTTAACCCCTGTGTCAAGGTAGCTTAGTGGCTAACGATCCTGTCTAGTAAGCAAGAGACACAGTTTCGATTCCTGGACTTGGTATACATAAAATCACATCTGTATGAGACCAGTGATGTCCCTGAAATTGTGTCATTTCAAATAAAATGTGTCCGGATATTTCTGACCGTGTATGTAGCGTCATTATTTTGGGGATTTGTGAGACATCCCGTGTATATGAGGTGCAACAATAAAGTAATGAAACTGATTTTCTTTGCAAGATGTGGCAATCCTGCAGGCTTGCGTAGGCACAATATCTTTGGCTTTGGTCTATAAGCTGCTTCTAGCCCAAGTGGCACATCGATGCAACTGCTCAGTCGTGACTTGTGCTGTAATAAGTTAACACGTGTTTGTGTCTCTCGTCACGAAAATGGAATTGCATAATATAGCGTAACGGTATGCCATTTCTTTTTGCGTTAAATTGGGTGAAAACGCGACGACAACTTACGGTAAGCTTCAGAAGGCTTTTGGAGAGGAGGTTATGTCAAGAGCTCAAGTTTTTCGGTGGCATAAAATGTTTAGTGAAGCAGAAGGAATGTTGAAGATGAAGACCGCACTGGATGACCATCAACCTCACAGACGGATGTCAACTTGGCCAGGGTATGTGAACTCGTACGATCTGATCGAAGATTATCCTTGAAAATGATTGCAGAAGAACTGAACATCAATCGAGAAACGTTTCGTCTAATAAAAACTGAAGATCTTGGTATGAGAAAGATTTGTGCAAAGATGGTCCCCAAAAATCTCACACCACAACAGCGAGAAACACGGAAAAACGTGGCAACCAATCTGTTAGAGCAAACTGAAATCAGTTCAGAATTGTTGAGCCGTGTAATCACTGGTGATGAAAGTTGGTTTTTCAGTACGATCCAGAGACAAAAAGCCAAACTTCGCAATGGTGCTCAATGGGGTCACCCAGACCAAAAAAGCTCGCATGTCGAAGTCAACAGTGAAATGCATGCTTGTGTGCTTCTTTGATTCCAAGGTAATTGTTCATAAGGAGTGGGTGCCTCCTGGACAAACAGTTAACCAATATTACTACAAATACGTTTTTGAAAGACTTCGTGAAAGAGTTCTTCGTGTCCGTGTCAACATTGCTAATAACTGGATTCTGCATCACGATAATGCGCCACCCCATACTGCTCTGTCAGTACAGCAATTTTTAACCTCAAAACAAATTTCAGTACTACCACAGCCACCTTATTCAACATATATAGCTCCGAGCGACTTTTTTCTATTTCCAAGAGTCAAATCCGCGGTCAAGGGACACCATTTTCAAACAACACAAGATGTCCAAAAAGCTGCGACGAGGGTCTTGGAGGATATTACAGAAGATGAGTTCCAGAAATGTTACCATCAGTGGCAGAAGCGCTGGAAAAAGTGTGTGGAATCAGAAGGGAAGTACTTTGAAGGAGATAACACTAAACTTGGCTAAAACGATAAGCAACATTTTTTTCCACATCAGTCTTATTACTTTATTGTCGCACCTCGTATGCCTTCCCTTACTGGGAGTGAACTGCGACGTCATCAAGAACACAACACGGAGTATGTGGATGAGTACTTGTGAAGCAGAGTGGCACGCTTTACCCGCCAACGAGGAAGAAACGGGCTTGGGTCCTCTCCGCTAGCCGCCTGACGTGAGGGAACCACCGCCATCTCCGCATCTGTCACGTATTTTCTCCCCTCATCTCTACCCACTTATTCGACCACTTTAGTTTCGAGGCCTCTTTGTCCTCTGTAGTACCTCTTTCACTTCTCACTGCGTGATCCCCTCCTTTGCCTCCGTAGCCACTGCTGACAGTCTGCTTTGCGTGCAAACCGCTGTTGGTCAGTTTCGCAATATGACGGTCCAGCTGCGTAATCCAGAACCTTCCTCAGTGTGCCTGTAATCCATCTGAAGTAAAAAACTCAAGCTCCTCCCAACAGTTTCCGTGTATACTGCCCACGGGAACACAATAATCGACTCGAGAACTAATGTTTAAAAAGTAATACAGGATGTAACAGAAAGACGTTTTAAAATTTTGGGAGATTGTAGAGAATTGCAAGTTTATAAGGTTTTGATCTAGGGAACCTATAGCCGGAAATGTGACATAAAGTTTTTTACAGCCACGGCTGTGCTGTTGAAAATCCACGCACTACCGGCACAAGAAGTTACCAGGTGAGCTTCTCAGTGAAACTTTGGGCTAAAATTCTTGAAAAGCACTGTATTGGACCACGTATCTTATCAGATCGTATAATTGCTTCATGGTATTTGAACAGCGTCTTTCCTGCACTCCTGGAGGATGCTCGCTTGCAGTTGGTCTCTAGTTCGTGCCTTCTGAACGACGCTGCTCCAGGGCATTTCGATCGCTTGTCCAGCGCATATCTCGCAGACAACTTCAGGCGTGCCCGCTCCGCTGACCTCACCTCTCTCGGGGTTTTTCCTCTGGCGTCATATAAAGTTCTTTGTGTACTCAACTGCAGCAGGAACAGTGCCTGAGCTTACTCAGCTCATCTTACGGAGAATCAGAGAAAAACGTGGTCGAAGGTCGTCACATTGATCATTTACGCTACAATAGAGAAGCCACAGATTAGAGTCACGATATTCAATTGTACTCTACTGTCAGTAAAAGTTTTCCCAACTGCAGTATTCTGGTCTTTCATTTAGTCTACTAAAAGCGTAGAAACTGGATAGTGCTGTAGAAAGTTTTATTTCACATTCCGACTATAGGTCCGTTACATCAAAAGGTTCCAAAATTTCATACTTGACAATCTCCCAAATTCTGGAAATGTCATTGTGTTATACCCTGTATATTGTTACATTATGTCATACAAATGCTATTGATGTGGACTCCTAAGGTGGTACAGGAATGATATCTCGGTGTAAGATAAATATGAAGTTTATTGTTACACATATAAACAACCTCAGTGATTGGCGTTTGGAACAGAATAATTGAAACCAAGTCACTTCTTGAATACTGATAGAACGACTATATTATCTGACGGCTGAAGGCCTGAAAATGTGACAGTGACCTGTATGTTTCAAATCCACTGTTCATATACTGTGTTTACAACAATTAAGAAATGGTTCAAATGGCTCTGAGCGCTATGGGACTTAACATCTGAGGTCATCAGTCCCCTAGAACTTAGAACTACTGAAACCTAACTAACCTAAGGACACCACACACATCCATGCCCGAGGCAGGATTCGAACCTGCGACTGTAGCGGTCACGCGGTTCCAGACTGAAGTGCCTAGAATCGTTAGGCCACTCCGGCGAATTAAAACCTGGAAAGGATGTACAAACGTTAATGTCCCGAAAAGAGCAGCAAAAGTCAAAGTATCAAAGGGATGCATAAAAGTTTAAGTCTGGCGTATTGCTGATGATAAACAAAGGCAAATATTACAAAGTCTAATTGCTGGTCACTGTGTCGGGAGCTACATCTCTTTGGTGTATAGGCCACAAATGGTGTCGGTCTGTTGGTGGCAGCTTCTGGCGAAGGTCGGCGTGGGCGGCGTCGTGCTTTGAGCAACACCTCTTGATTGTGGTAATGCTTTCGCAGTTGTCACCTGGCACAGGAAACTCACTCGGAGTGAATTGCTCGAATGTACCCCAAGCGCTGGCCTAAATACCGTCACGGCGCCATGATATTGCAGGTACTATTTTTGGCCATGGGTTCCACAGAGGAGAAAAGGTCCATGGGGGCAGTGACCTCTGGCTACGCTTTAATTGGCCCTCAGTGGCTGGGCAGCGTGTAGCTATTCCTTGTCTATCACCTGAGAGCTGTCTGGTGCTAGATCTGTGTCGAAGTAACCTATCTGTGTCGTTGGTTGCTGGCTGAGTAGGTGCAAGGCCTCAAAACAGCAGTTACAGTTACCTGTTTGACTTAGTACTTATTAGCAAGCTATCACCAAATGATTCGAATAAGTTACACAGCGACTAGTTGAAGTACGAGGGCTATTCGAAAAGTGAGCAACGATCGGTCGCGAAATGGAAACCACTGTGAGAATCCGACGAGGCTTTTCACAGACATTTTGTATAGTGTCTCTAGTATGTCCGTCTATCGCATCAAGACGTTATTTTCAGTTGTGAGCGAGTAAAGGTGCTTAGAACAACGATGTCTCCCGCCAAGTAGGAGGGACCGCTGAGAGGCTTCGCCTTAATGAATGCAGCCCACCTAACACAAATGCCACGCACTTCCTTCTTCATGGCAATTCTCGGTCACACTCTGCAGGGGGAGTGAATCCGCTCCTGCGGCCTTATCGATGGGAAGTGTTCTATCACCCACAACACAGCCCTAATTGGCTCGTCCTGAATATCATGTCTGTTCACGTGAAACGCTGGATACGAAGACAACACTTGGGCGCAGGCTACGCGCTATAGAACAGCACAGGCGGCTGCTTTCTATGACGACGCTGTTGGAAATATGGTATAACGCTCTGACAAATATCTAAATCGAAACGGCGGCTATGTAAAGAAGTACCTGGAAGGTGTAGCTAAATGTACAAAGAAAACAGTTTTGATTTTCACTGTGGTTTCCATTTCGCGACCTATCGTTCCTTACTTTCCGGTCAAGCATCGTACAATGAACAGGTCATGTTCTAGTTCGAGTGGTTACTAGGTAATGAATGCACATCATCTGATCAAAACTTACTAATAAGTAATAAAGTCAAGACTAGCCGTTATAGCATAGTAAGACCTGTGGCGGTAGTAGTATTCTGTAAAAGAAAAAAAGGTGTTTTCCATAAATCCGGGCCAATTACACTCATACCAGTGTGTTAAAGCATCATCATTTCAGCAAAATTGCACAAGTAGGTAGGATCACATTTCGTATGTAAGGAAAGATTGTGCAGTATGTTTCTCATTCAGAAATCACAACTGAATGCTTGCTGTTTGTTAGATAATCAAGGAGAAATGTCTTCTAACAAGTCACATGTGACATCTGTGGCATTGTCGCCTAACAAGACTGCAGTTTGTAACATTGTCACTTATCATTAAGCAACGTTACTTCATTTTCTGCCACTATTTGGTGGTTATCTTATTGAGAGTACTGAATGTCTGTACTTGGAAGGAGGGCCTTGCATTTGTTGCACTGAGAAACTGCACTCCTGGTTTTGGTTCCGGGTCTTGTTGTCGGCACAAGGCAGTCGGTGAATTCCATTAGGACAGGCAAACCTTCTCAAGGAGACAGGCAGTTTTTGCAGCAGTGAAGCTGTGGCCTGCTTTGTGCTTTTGTGGGCAGAACCGGCTGCTGGCCAAGCTGAGGGCAGCGGACGCACGCTGTACCACCAATACTGTCCCCAAAGAATGACTGAGTACGACATGTTGACTACTTTTCACGAATATCAAAGACCAAGATATCATGGCGCCACCCAGCCGGTGTGAGAAAGACAGCCGCTTTTGCTCCACAATCTTGGTCATGCAATCTATTTGAGTGACCCACCATCGTGCTTAGTGCGAAGAGACCAACCAATCAAGGCGCTTATGCTCTGGCCCAGCACCAATCTTGTGTTTCTTGATGTGCATTTTTTGTATCAAGAGAGGGCAGTTCCTGCTGTGTTCCCCTGCTCCTTACCACATCGTCAATAGTTTTGATGTATCATATTCATGTAGAATGTTTTGAAAGTAGGAAGTTGAGGACAGAGAGGTAAGTTTCGTGTCATTGGCGTTGTGGGTGCCGTGTGACTGATCCTCCAGCCACCGCTTTGTGCTGACGGCCGCACACGTTGCTGATTTTGGGGAAATGTGAGTTCCGTAGCCTGCAACAGCTGATCCTAACTCTGAGCAGTTTGGTGCTTGCTTGTTCTGGCAAGCAATTTGAGTTGCACACTTGATTGTAATTCGTGATTTTCTATCATTAATGTTGAATTCACAAGCTGCCCACGTAGGGATAACTTGTTGCGTTTTCTCCGTGCAGTTTTCCCATACAGTTTGGTACCTTTCCACTTTGTTAGCACCATTGTGTGTGAATTCAATCCAGATATTTAGAGAACTCGGCTCTCTCTTAACTGCTTGTGTTTTGTGTCTAATAATTAGAACAAGTAAAAATACCGTATACTCCGTCTTGATTTACATTACAAGAGCATTCAAACTGTCTTATAATTTTTCTATGGTTAAGCGAACCGTTATAATAGTAAACATAGGCTGTTGGACACCTTAAACTTGTTCTCAATGTGACGGTGTACTCGCTGAGCACAGTGGCCAAACTCAGCGGTCATTCTCTTACTATCCTGTGAAGGTAACGATCATTTGACTCGTTCGTCTTGTTTGATTATGTGCCTGGTTATTGACTAGGGAGAGCTGTGTCGATTTCCCCTAGGGTTATAACTTCGCTGTCTTGTTTAGTGATTATGTGGCTAACGACCTGGAAGTACTCAAGTATTCAGACGTAATAAGCAACAACATTTTATAGCCACGTCATAGCATAACACCACTCTTTATGACTGTCTTCTCATGTTTATACCGAGCGAGGTGGCGCAGTGGTTAGACACTGGACTCGGGAGGACGACGGTCATCCTGATTTAGGTTTTCCGTGATTTCCCTAAATCGCTCCAGGCAAATGCCGGGATGGTTCCTTTAAAAGGAACGGCCGACTTCCTTCCCCATCCTTCCCTAATCCGATGAGACCGATGACCTCGCTGTCTGGTCTCCTTCCCCAAACAACCACAACTCAAGTACACTCCTGGAAATGGAAAAAAGAACACATTGACACCGGTGTGTCAGACCCACCATACTTGCTCCGGACACTGCGAGAGGGCTGTACAAGCAATGATCACACGCACGGCACAGCGGACACACCAGGAACTGCGGTGTTGGCCGTCGAATGCCGCTAGCTGCGAAGCATTTGTGCACCGCCGCCGTCAGTGTCAGCCAGTTTGCCGTGGCATACGGAGCTCCATCGCAGTCTTTAACACTGGTAGCATGCCGCGACAGCGTGGACGTGAACCGTATGTGCAGTTGACGGACTTTGAGCGAGGGCGTATAGTGGGCATGCGGGAGGCCGGGTGCGCGTACAGCCGAATTGCTCAACACGTGGGTCGTGAGGTCTCCACAGTACATCGATGTTGTCGCCAGTGGTCGGAGGAAGGTGCACGTGCCCGTCGACCTGGGACCGGACCGCACGGATGCACGCCAAGACCGTAGGATCCGAGGCAGTGCCGTAGGGGACCGCACCGCCACTTCCCAGCAAATTAGGGACACTGTTGCTCCTGGGGTATCGGCGAGGACCATTCGCAACCGTCTCCATGAAGCTGGGCTACGGTCCCGCACACCGTTAGGCCGTCTTCCGCTCACGCCCCAACATCGTGCAGCCCGCCTCCAGTGGTGTCGCGACAGGCGTGAATGGAGGGACGAATGGAGACGTGTCGTCTTCAGCGATGAGAGTCGCTTCTGCCTTGGTGCCAATGATGGTCGTATGCGTGTTTGGCACCGTGCAGGTGAGCGCCACAATCAGGACTGCATACGACCGAGGCACACAGGGCCAACACCCGGCATCATGGTGTGGGGAGCGATCTCCTACACTGGCCGTACACCTCTGGTGATCGTCGAGGGGACACTGAATAGTGCACGTTACATCCAAACCGTCATCGAACCCATCGTTCTACCATTGCTAGACCGGCAAGGGAACTTGCTGTTCCAACTGGACAATGCACGTCCGCATGTATCCCGTGCCACCCAACGTGCTCTAGAAGGTGTAAGTCAACTACCCTGGCCAGCAAGATCTCCGGATCTGTCCCCCATTGAGCATGTTTGGGACTGGATGAAGCGTCGTCTCACGCGGTCTGCACGTGCAGCACGAATGCTGGTCCAACTGAGGCGCCAGGTGGAAATGGCATGGCAAGCCGTTCCACAGGACTACATCCAGCATCTCTACGATCGTCTCCATGGGAGAATAGCAGCCTGCATTGCTGCGAAAGGTGGATATACACTGCACTAGTGCCGACATTGTGCATGCTCTGTTGCCTGTGTCTATGTGCCTGTGGTTCTGTCAGTGTGATCATGTGATGTATCTGACCCCAGGAATGTGTCAATAAAGTTTCCCCTTCCTTGGACAATGAATTCACGGTGTTCTTATTTCAATTTCCAGGAGTGTATATAGATTTGTGGCTGTCAGACTCAAGTATGGTTCAAATTGTTCACATGGCTCTGAGCACTATGGGACTTAATATCTGTGGTCATCAGTCCCCTAGAACTTAGAACTACTTAAACCTAACTGACCTAAGCACATCACACAAATCCATGGCCGAGGCAGGATTCGTATCTGCGACCGTAGCGGTCGCGCGGTTCCAGACTGAAGCGCCTAGAACCGCTCGGCCACACCGGCCAGCTTAATTAAACAGGTAATCACTGATACGTTAATCTTTTCATTGACGTTCTGCTAGCAATATGTTCCTGCACGACAATTACTGTTCCTGAAACACGGAACTGTACCAACCATAATTCTATTAATCAATCGTCCACGGTTTTCTGCGAAATACCTGAATTACTGAAATACAATTCTCCCACAAACCGACATAACACTTTTAACTGTTAATTCCACTTTCTACCAAATGCTGCACATCACTTACCTGCGGTGGGGCAGGTCGCGACCACCCCATACGTAAGCACATCACGGACACTACACCCACCTAGGTGGCGCGTGACCATTAGCGCTGGGGCATTGTTGTCACTATACCGAGAGACAATGCTTTCACGGAGGAAAGGCGCGGCCGCTTGCGAAAGTTCCAGAAGTGAGCGATTAGCTAACGAGTACTGGATACTTTTGACATCAAAGGCAGCAGTACTACTGACAGGGTCTGTGGTTTACCACCCACGCAAACCGCTACAACTTTTAATTGTGCAGAGCCTTTGCATGTTCGTGTTGGTTTATATTCCTCGACTGTAATGCGAACATTGAAACGACAATGTCCGGTCACTATGCGAGGTCCCGGCGGCCACACGCGACCTGCGCCCAAGAGGACAGACATACACTGAGGTGACAGGCACGGGATATTGATACGCAATTATAGAGATGGCTGTAGTATCTAATACACGGGGTATAAAAGGGCAGTGCATTGCCGGAGCTGTCAATTGTACTCAGATGCATTGATGTGAAAAGGTTTTCGACTTGATTATGGCCACACGACGGGAACTAACAAACTTTTAACGCAGAATTGTAGTTGGATCCAGACGCATGGGAGATACCATTCCAAAAATCGTAATGGAATTTTTTATTTCTAGATCAACAGTGTCAAGAGTCTGTCGAGATTACCACATTTCAGGCGTAATCTCTCACCGTGGGCAACGCAGTGGCCGATGACCTTCACTTAACGACCGGGAACAGCAGCGTTTGCGTAGACCTGTCAGTGCCAACAGACAAGCAACACTGTGTGAAATTACAGCCTTGATCGATGTGGGACGTACGACGAACGTATTTGTTACGCCAGTGCGGAGAAATTTGGCGTTAATGAGCTATGGCAGCAGACGACAGATGCGAGTGCCTTTGCTAACAGCACGACATCTCCTGCAGCGCCTGTCCTGGGGTCGTGACCATATCGGTTGGACCCCAGACGACTGGGAAAGTTTGGCCTTGTCGGATGGTAAGAGCTGACAGTAGGGTTAGTGTGGCGCAGACCCCACGAAGGCATGGACCCAAATTGTCAATAAGGGACTGTGCAAGCTGGTATTGTCTCCATACTGGTGGTGTCTCGATAATGGTGTGGGCTGTGTATATATGGAATGGACCGGGTCCTCGGCTATATTCGGCTCTTTAGAGATCATCTGCAGCCAATCATTGATTCCATGTTCGCAAACAACAATGTAATTTTTATGGATGACAATACGTCATGTCACTGGGCCATCCACAATCGTTCAAGATTGGTTTGAAGAACATTGCTGCTCCTCTTGGTCTACCTTTGTCGACTGTAATGCGAATACCGTAACGACGGGTTCCAGTGGCCCACACTCAGCACCACGGAAGATGTCGGCGGCCCCTGGGCACTAGCACCGGAGTTGATAGTCGTGCAGCCGCGTCACGTAGTTTGAGTCAGGGGAGGGCCTTGAATGTAGCAGGACAAGTAACTACCCACATAGTGCGACGGCATGTGCACTGTCGACTTGGAGACTGTTGTTTCGGTTCCCTCTGCATGGCTGCAGAGAGAGTCGCGCGCGCCCAACTGGAGCAAGGACGGGCGCCGAGTCGTCTTCTGAGTACAGCACCGCGATTGCCGGTTCCAAATTTCGTTATGGGATACCGGAAGGCTGGCGAGCTGAGCTCCACTCGATATCCAGATCGAAGTTAGTGCCAGAGATGTCGTCACTCTGCACCCGCAGATCGCCTACAGATTTACAAAGGTACTCTTGCCACTGTACTGTTTGCGCAACCAGCTAAAACTTTGTTATCTACTTTCTATCCTGGTGTTGCAGTTTTAATAGCCAGTAGGGTATCTAGCCGCCGCTTTCCTCTTACACAAATGAAATACTTAGTTAGCTCTATCTTGTGAATTGTGGGGTCGATCGGTGCTGGCGGGCTAGTAGAACAAGACTCACAGCAGACAGGAGGCGTTCGTTGGTAATGCAGTGGATCGTCTGTTCTCAAGAGACAGACATTTGCCGGCCACACTGGCCGAGCGATTCTAGGCGCTTCAGTCCGGAACCGCACGACCGCTACGGTCGCAGGTTCGAACTCTGCTTCTGGCGTGGATGTGTGTGATGTCCTTAGTTTAGTTAGCTTTAAGTAGTTTTAAGTTCTAGGGGACTGATGACCTCAGGTGTTAAGACCCATAGTGCTCAGAGCCATTTGAATCATGTTAAGACAGATATTTGGCTTAGGTCATTCGTGTTCATAACACTGATAAAGAAATTGTCCACGCATTGGTGTTTGTTATCAGTATCATACAAACGCGTTCTTTTGTGCTAGATTTATAGAACAATGTCATGTCTGTGAATGAGAAGCTCAGACCTGCGAATTTTGTACGCCATTTATAACACTTGTTACACGCTATTTGTCCTGTAAAGGGTCTCATCAGGCTATGAATACGCCAGAGAAGCGTTGGTATATTTCTAGCATAATCTTTTTTCTTTACCTTTATTGTTGTTCCAGTTCTGCATGAGGTGATGTGCTGACAACTGTATGAAATCTGCTCTTCAATTAAAGATTTGTGTAATTTTAAAATGATATAATGAATCAAAAAATGTGTAATTGTGATTTTAAAATTATATATGGGGATGAGAACTTTATGTAGCTTTCTGGCAGATTAAAATTGTGTACCGGACCGAGATTCCAATCTGGTTTCTTTATTTGCTGGTAAACGCACTAGCGACTGGACTACCCAGGCAAGACTGCTGAAGCGCTCTCGCAGGCTTACTACCGGCAGCACCTCTGTCCTACCGTACAAACTTAGTGACGTTCTCCAGCATACCGTGCGTATTAGCATTACTCGAAGGAAAGATATTCCGCAGAAATTACACAGGCACGGTTCAGGCGATTATTGCGGAAATGAATTTTCACTGTACAGCGCAGGGTGCTCTGATCTGAAATTTAACGACCGGGTCTCGAACCTTTGCCATTCTCGGTCTGTGCTTGCTAAAAAGTAGTATTTCGCGGTGCTTCCTTGTTTCGGCTTCATCAGAGAAGCTTGCGCTTCATTTCCAGTGCTCTTAGATTTCCTTCTGAAAGTTTGTGAACACGCTTTTCTGGAAGTGCTGCTACGAGCCACTGGATGTATATATTTTAGTGGCATCTTTTCGATAATTCACTGTGGTTCCGAACAACCGCTTACGAGTGCAGAAACGATAATCGTTACGAAGAGTGCAACAGCTGCTAAAAGGAGGACAGGATATTTTCCCGATCTTTGCTAAAATTACACTTATCGGTGAGTATAATTCACGACTGAAGCAGTAAGCGGTAATTACTGAATTTTGATTGAAAAAAATGATGCCTGCTGAAAATACTATCCTTTGAAGGAAGTACTGTCGAATGAAAAATATTGCTTCCATAACTTTAAAAAAATTGTTAATATCGCCAGACGAGAAAAGGAATGGAGAGTGGGGGTCGGGTTAGGGGCTGTGTAATATCTTCGGTCTGTGACTCTTTAGTTCCTCTCAGCATTAATAAGACCGGATGGCAGTGTACAACGGAAGTCTGTGATAGAGTGTCTCTGCCACGAATTAGGGGCTGTGTAATATCTTCGGTCTGTGACTCTTTAGTTCCTCTCAGCATTAATAAGACCGGATGGCAGTGTACAACGGAAGTATGTGATAGAGTGTCTCTGCCACGAATTAGGGGCTGTGTAATATCTTCGGTCTGTGACTCTTTAGTTCCTCTCAGCATTAATAAGACCGGATGGCAGTGTACAACGGAAGTCTGTGATAGAGTGTCTCTGCCACGAATTAGGGGCTGTGTAATATCTTCGGTCTGTGACTCTTTAGTTCCTCTCAGCATTAATAAGACCGGATGGCAGTGTACAACGGAAGTCTGTGATAGAGTGTCTCTGCCACGAATTAGGGGCTGTGTAATATCTTCGGCCTGTGACTCTTTAGTTCCTCTCAGCATTAATAAGACCGGATGGCAGTGTACAACGGAAGTCTGTGATAGAGTGTCTCTGCCACGAATTAGGGGCTTTGTAATATCTTCGGTCTGTGACTCTTTAGTTCCTCTCAGCATTAATAAGACCGGATGGCAGTGTACAACGGAAGTCTGTGATAGAGTGTCTCTGCCACGAATTAGGGGCTGTGTAATATCTTCGGTCTGTGACTCTTTAGTTCCTCTCAGCATTAATAAGACCGGATGGCAGTGTACAACGGAAGTCTGTGATAGAGTGTCTCTGCCACGAATTAGGGGCTGTGTAATATCTTCGGTCTGTGACTCTTTAGTTCCTCTCAGCATTAATAAGACCGGATGGCAGTGTACAACGGAAGTCTGTGATAGAGTGTCTCTGCCACGAATTAGGGGCTGTGTAATATCTTCGGTCTGTGACTCTTTAGTTCCTCTCAGCATTAATAAGACCGGATGGCAGTGTACAACGGAAGTCTGTGATAGAGTGTCTCTGCCACGAATTAGGGGCTGTGTAATATCTTCGGTCTGTGACTCTTTAGTTCCTCTCAGCATTAGTAAGACCGGATGGCAGTGTACAACGGAAGTCTGTGATAGAGTGTCTCTGCCACGAATTAGGGGCTGTGTAATATCTTCGGTCTGTGACTCTTTAGTTCCTCTCAGCATTAATAAGACCGGATGGCAGTGTACAACGGAAGTCTGTGATAGAGTGTCTCTGCCACGAATTAGGGGCTGTGTAATATCTTCGGCCTGTGACTCTTTAGTTCCTCTCAGCATTAATAAGACCGGATGGCAGTGTACAACGGAAGTCTGTGATAGAGTGTCTCTGCCACGAATTAGGGGCTGTGTAATATCTTCGGTCTGTGACTCTTTAGTTCCTCTCAGCATTAATAAGACCGGATGGCAGTGTACAACGGAAGTCTGTGATAGAGTGTCTCTGACACGAATTAGGGGCTGTGTAATATCTTCGGTCTGTGACTCTTTAGTTCCTCTCAGCATTAATAAGACCGGATGGCAGTGTACAACGGAAGTCTGTGATAGAGTGTCTCTGCCACGAATTAGGGGCTGTGTAATATCTTCGGTCTGTGACTCTTTAGTTCCTCTCAGCATTAATAAGACCGGATGGCAGTGTACAACGGAAGTCTATGATAGAGTGTCTCTGCCACGAATTAGGGGCTGTGTAATATCTTCGGTCTGTGACTCTTTAGTTCCTCTCAGCATTAGTAAGACCGGATGGCAGTGTACAACGGAAGTCTGTGATAGAGTGTCTCTGCCACGAATTAGGGGCTGTGTAATATCTTCGGTCTGTGACTCTTTAGTTCCTCTCAGCATTAATAAGACCGGATGGCAGTGTACAACGGAAGTCTGTGATAGAGTGTCTCTGCCACGAATTAGGGGCTGTGTAATATCTTCGGCCTGTGACTCTTTAGTTCCTCTCAGCATTAATAAGACCGGATGGCAGTGTACAACGGAAGTCTGTGATAGAGTGTCTCTGCCACGAATTAGGGGCTGTGTAATATCTTCGGTCTGTGACTCTTTAGTTCCTCTCAGCATTAATAAGACCGGATGGCAGTGTACAACGGAAGTCTGTGATAGAGTGTCTCTGCCACGAATTAGGGGCTGTGTAATATCTTCGGTCTGTGACTCTTTAGTTCCTCTCAGCATTAATAAGACCGGATGGCAGTGTACAACGGAAGTCTGTGATAGAGTGTCTCTGCCACGAATTAGGGGCTGTGTAATATCTTCGGCCTGTGACTCTTTAGTTCCTCTCAGCATTAATAAGACCGGATGGCAGTGTACAACGGAAGTCTGTGATAGAGTGTCTCTGCCACGAATTAGGGGCTGTGTAATATCTTCGGTCTGTGACTCTTTAGTTCCTCTCAGCATTAATAAGACCGGATGGCAGTGTACAACGGAAGTCTGTGATAGAGTGTCTCTGCCACGAATTAGGGGCTGTGTAATATCTTCGGCCTGTGACTCTTTAGTTCCTCTCAGCATTAATAAGACCGGATGGCAGTGTACAACGGAAGTCTGTGATAGAGTGTCTCTGCCACGAATTAGGGGCTGTGTAATATCTTCGGTCTGTGACTCTTTAGTTCCTCTCAGCATTAATAAGACCGGATGGCAGTGTACAACGGAAGTCTGTGATAGAGTGTCTCTGCCACGAATTAGGGGCTGTGTAATATCTTCGGTCTGTGACTCTTTAGTTCCTCTCAGCATTAATAAGACCGGATGGCAGTGTACAACGGAAGTCTGTGATAGAGTGTCTCTGCCACGAATTAGGGGCTGTGTAATATCTTCGGTCTGTGACTCTTTAGTTCCTCTCAGCATTAATAAGACCGGATGGCAGTGTACAACGGAAGTCTGTGATAGAGTGTCTCTGCCACGAATTAGGGGCTGTGTAATATCTTCGGTCTGTGACTCTTTAGTTCCTCTCAGCATTAGTAACACCGGATGGCAGTGTACAACGGAAGTCTGTGATAGAGTGTCTCTGCCACGAATTAGGGGCTGTGTAATATCTTCGGTCTGTGACTCTTTAGTTCCTCTCAGCATTAATAAGACCGGATGGCAGTGTACAACGGAAGTCTGTGATAGAGTGTCTCTGCCACGAATTAGGGGCTGTGTAATATCTTCGGTCTGTGACTCTTTAGTTCCTCTCAGCATTAATAAGACCGGATGGCAGTGTACAACGGAAGTCTGTGATAGAGTGTCTCTGCCACGAATTAGGGGCTGTGTAATATCTTCGGTCTGTGACTCTTTAGTTCCTCTCAGCATTAGTAAGACCGGATGGCAGTGTACAACAGAAGTCTGTGATAGAGTGTCTCTGCCACGAATTAGGGGCTGTGTAATATCTTCGGTCTGTGACTCTTTAGTTCCTCTCAGCATTAATAAGACCGGATGGCAGTGTACAACGGAAGTCTGTGATAGAGTGTCTCTGCCACGAATTAGGGGCTGTGTAATATCTTCGGCCTGTGACTCTTTAGTTCCTCTCAGCATTAATAAGACCGGATGGCAGTGTACAACGGAAGTCTGTGATAGAGTGTCTCTGCCACGAATTAGGGGCTGTGTAATATCTTCGGTCTGTGACTCTTTAGTTCCTCTCAGCATTAATAAGACCGGATGGCAGTGTACAACGGAAGTCTGTGATAGAGTGTCTCTGCCACGAATTAGGGGCTGTGTAATATCTTCGGTCTGTGACTCTTTAGTTCCTCTCAGCATTAATAAGACCGGATGGCAGTGTACAACGGAAGTCTGTGATAGAGTGTCTCTGCCACGAATTAGGGGCTGTGTAATATCTTCGGTCTGTGACTCTTTAGTTCCTCTCAGCATTAATAAGACCGGATGGCAGTGTACAACGGAAGTCTGTGATAGAGTGTCTCTGCCACGAATTAGGGGCTGTGTAATATCTTCGGTCTGTGACTCTTTAGTTCCTCTCAGCATTAGTAAGACCGGATGGCAGTGTACAACGGAAGTCTGTGATAGAGTGTCTCTGCCACGAATTAGGGGCTGTGTAATATCTTCGGTCTGTGACTCTTTAGTTCCTCTCAGCATTAATAAGACCGGATGGCAGTGTACAACGGAAGTCTGTGATAGAGTGTCTCTGCCACGAATTAGGGGCTGTGTAATATCTTCGGCCTGTGACTCTTTAGTTCCTCTCAGCATTAATAAGACCGGATGGCAGTGTACAACGGAAGTCTGTGATAGAGTGTCTCTGCCACGAATTAGGGGCTGTGTAATATCTTCGGTCTGTGACTCTTTAGTTCCTCTCAGCATTAATAAGACCGGATGGCAGTGTACAACGGAAGTCTGTGATAGTGTGTCTCTGCCACGAATTAGGGGCTGTGTAATATCTTCGGTCTGTGACTCTTTAGTTCCTCTCAGCATTAATAAGACCGGATGGCAGTGTACAACGGAAGTCTGTGATAGAGTGTCTCTGCCACGAATTAGGGGCTGTGTAATATCTTCGGCCTGTGACTCTTTAGTTCCTCTCAGCATTAATAAGACCGGATGGCAGTGTACAACGGAAGTCTGTGATAGAGTGTCTCTGCCACGAATTAGGGGCTGTGTAATATCTTCGGTCTGTGACTCTTTAGTTCCTCTCAGCATTAATAAGACCGGATGGCAGTGTACAACGGAAGTCTGTGATAGAGTGTCTCTGCCACGAATTAGGGGCTGTGTAATATCTTCGGTCTGTGACTCTTTAGTTCCTCTCAGCATTAATAAGACTGGATGGCAGTGTACAACGGAAGTCTGTGATAGAGTGTCTCTGCCACGAATTAGGGGCTGTGTAATATCTTCGGTCTGTGACTCTTTAGTTCCTCTCAGCATTAATAAGACCGGATGGCAGTGTACAACGGAAGTCTGTGATAGAGTGTCTCTGCCACGAATTAGGGGCTGTGTAATATCTTCGGTCTGTGACTCTTTAGTTCCTCTCAGCATTAATAAGACCGGATGGCAGTGTACAACGGAAGTCTGTGATAGAGTGTCTCTGCCACGAATTAGGGGCTGTGTAATATCTTCGGTCTGTGACTCTTTAGTTCCTCTCAGCATTAATAAGACCGGATGGCAGTGTACAACGGAAGTCTGTGATAGAGTGTATCTGCCACGAATTAGGGGCTGTGTAATATCTTCGGTCTGTGACTCTTTAGTTCCTCTCAGCATTAATAAGACCGGATGGCAGTGTACAACGGAAGTCTGTGATAGAGTGTCTCTGCCACGAATTAGGGGCTGTGTAATATCTTCGGTCTGTGACTCTTTAGTTCCTCTCAGCATTAGTAAGACCGGATGGCAGTGTACAACGGAAGTCTGTGATAGAGTGTCTCTGCCACGAATTAGGGGCTGTGTAATATCTTCGGTCTGTGACTCTTTAGTTCCTCTCAGCATTAATAAGACCGGATGGCAGTGTACAACGGAAGTCTGTGATAGAGTGTCTCTGCCACGAATTAGGGGCTGTGTAATATCTTCGGTCTGTGACTCTTTAGTTCCTCTCAGCATTAATAAGACCGGATGGCAGTGTACAACGGAAGTCTGTGATAGAGTGTCTCTGCCACGAATTAGGGGCTGTGTAATATCTTCGGTCTGTGACTCTTTAGTTCCTCTCAGCATTAATAAGACCGGATGGCAGTGTACAACGGAAGTCTGTGATAGAGTGTCTCTGCCACGAATTAGGGGCTGTGTAATATCTTCGGTCTGTGACTCTTTAGTTCCTCTCAGCATCAGTAAGACCGGATGGCAGTGTACAACGGAAGTCTGTGATAGAGTGTCTCTGCCACGAATTAGGGGCTGTGTAATATCTTCGGTCTGTGACTCTTTAGTTCCTCTCAGCATTAATAAGACCGGATGGCAGTGTACAACGGAAGTCTGTGATAGAGTGTATCTGCCACGAATTAGGGGCTGTGTAATATCTTCGGTCTGTGACTCTTTAGTTCCTCTCAGCATTAATAAGACCGGATGGCAGTGTACAACGGAAGTCTGTGATAGAGTGTCTCTGCCACGAATTAGGGGCTGTGTAATATCTTCGGTCTGTGACTCTTTAGTTCCTCTCAGCATTAATAAGACCGGATGGCAGTGTACAACGGAAGTCTGTGATAGAGTGTCTCTGCCACGAATTAGGGGCTGTGTAATATCTTCGGTCTGTGACTCTTTAGTTCCTCTCAGCATTAATAAGACCGGATGGCAGTGTACAACGGAAGTCTGTGATAGAGTGTCTCTGCCACGAATTAGGGGCTGTGTAATATCTTCGGTCTGTGACTCTTTAGTTCCTCTCAGCATTAGTAACACCGGATGGCAGTGTACAACGGAAGTCTGTGATAGAGTGTCTCTGCCACGAATTAGGGGCTGTGTAATATCTTCGGTCTGTGACTCTTTAGTTCCTCTCAGCATTAATAAGACCGGATGGCAGTGTACAACGGAAGTCTGTGATAGAGTGTCTCTGCCACGAATTAGGGGCTGTGTAATATCTTCGGTCTGTGACTCTTTAGTTCCTCTCAGCATTAGTAAGACCGGATGGCAGTGTACAACGGAAGTCTGTGATAGAGTGTCTCTGCCACGAATTAGGGGCTGTGTAATATCTTCGGTCTGTGACTCTTTAGTTCCTCTCAGCATTAATAAGACCGGATGGCAGTGTACAACGGAAGTCTGTGATAGAGTGTCTCTGCCACGAATTAGGGGCTGTGTAATATCTTCGGTCTGTGACTCTTTAGTTCCTCTCAGCATTAATAAGACCGGATGGCAGTGTACAACGGAAGTCTGTGATAGAGTGTCTCTGCCACGAATTAGGGGCTGTGTAATATCTTCGGTCTGTGACTCTTTAGTTCCTCTCAGCATTAGTAAGACCGGATGGCAGTGTACAACGGAAGTCTGTGATAGAGTGTCTCTGCCACGAATTAGGGGCTGTGTAATATCTTCGGTCTGTGACTCTTTAGTTCCTCTCAGCATTAATAAGACCGGATGGCAGTGTACAACGGAAGTCTGTGATAGAGTGTCTCTGCCACGAATTAGGGGCTGTGTAATATCTTCGGTCTGTGACTCTTTAGTTCCTCTCAGCATTAATAAGACCGGATGGCAGTGTACAACGGAAGTCTGTGATAGAGTGTCTCTGCCACGAATTAGGGGCTGTGTAATATCTTCGGCCTGTGACTCTTTAGTTCCTCTCAGCATTAATAAGACCGGATGGCAGTGTACAACGGAAGTCTGTGATAGAGTGTATCTGCCACGAATTAGGGGCTGTGTAATATCTTCGGTCTGTGACTCTTTAGTTCCTCTCAGCATTAATAAGACCGGATGGCAGTGTACAACGGAAGTCTGTGATAGAGTGTCTCTGCCACGAATTAGGGGCTGTGTAATATCTTCGGTCTGTGACTCTTTAGTTCCTCTCAGCATTAATAAGACCGGATGGCAGTGTACAACGGAAGTCTGTGATAGAGTGTCTCTGCCACGAATTAGGGGCTGTGTAATATCTTCGGTCTGTGACTCTTTAGTTCCTCTCAGCATTAATAAGACCGGATGGCAGTGTACAACGGAAGTCTGTGATAGAGTGTCTCTGCCACGAATTAGGGGCTGTGTAATATCTTCGGTCTGTGACTCTTTAGTTCCTCTCAGCATCAGTAAGACCGGATGGCAGTGTACAACGGAAGTCTGTGATAGAGTGTCTCTGCCACGAATTAGGGGCTGTGTAATATCTTCGGTCTGTGACTCTTTAGTTCCTCTCAGCATTAATAAGACCGGATGGCAGTGTACAACGGAAGTCTGTGATAGAGTGTATCTGCCACGAATTAGGGGCTGTGTAATATCTTCGGTCTGTGACTCTTTAGTTCCTCTCAGCATTAATAAGACCGGATGGCAGTGTACAACGGAAGTCTGTGATAGAGTGTCTCTGCCACGAATTAGGGGCTGTGTAATATCTTCGGTCTGTGACTCTTTAGTTCCTCTCAGCATTAATAAGACCGGATGGCAGTGTACAACGGAAGTCTGTGATAGAGTGTCTCTGCCACGAATTAGGGGCTGTGTAATATCTTCGGTCTGTGACTCTTTAGTTCCTCTCAGCATTAATAAGACCGGATGGCAGTGTACAACGGAAGTCTGTGATAGAGTGTCTCTGCCACGAATTAGGGGCTGTGTAATATCTTCGGTCTGTGACTCTTTAGTTCCTCTCAGCATTAGTAACACCGGATGGCAGTGTACAACGGAAGTCTGTGATAGAGTGTCTCTGCCACGAATTAGGGGCTGTGTAATATCTTCGGTCTGTGACTCTTTAGTTCCTCTCAGCATTAATAAGACCGGATGGCAGTGTACAACGGAAGTCTGTGATAGAGTGTCTCTGCCACGAATTAGGGGCTGTGTAATATCTTCGGTCTGTGACTCTTTAGTTCCTCTCAGCATTAGTAAGACCGGATGGCAGTGTACAACGGAAGTCTGTGATAGAGTGTCTCTGCCACGAATTAGGGGCTGTGTAATATCTTCGGTCTGTGACTCTTTAGTTCCTCTCAGCATTAATAAGACCGGATGGCAGTGTACAACGGAAGTCTGTGATAGAGTGTCTCTGCCACGAATTAGGGGCTGTGTAATATCTTCGGTCTGTGACTCTTTAGTTCCTCTCAGCATTAATAAGACCGGATGGCAGTGTACAACGGAAGTCTGTGATAGAGTGTCTCTGCCACGAATTAGGGGCTGTGTAATATCTTCGGCCTGTGACTCTTTAGTTCCTCTCAGCATTAATAAGACCGGATGGCAGTGTACAACGGAAGTCTGTGATAGAGTGTCTCTGCCACGAATTAGGGGCTGTGTAATATCTTCGGTCTGTGACTCTTTAGTTCCTCTCAGCATTAGTAAGACCGGATGGCAGTGTACAACGGAAGTCTGTGATAGAGTGTCTCTGCCACGAATTAGGGGCTGTGTAATATCTTCGGTCTGTGACTCTTTAGTTCCTCTCAGCATTAGTAACACCGGATGGCAGTGTACAACGGAAGTCTGTGATAGAGTGTCTCTGCCACGAATTAGGGGCTGTGTAATATCTTCGGTCTGTGACTCTTTAGTTCCTCTCAGCATTAATAAGACCGGATGGCAGTGTACAATGGAAGTCTGTGATAGAGTGTATCTGCCACGAATTAGGGGCTGTGTAATATCTTCGGTCTGTGACTCTTTAGTTCCTCTCAGCATTAATAAGACCGGATGGCAGTGTACAACGGAAGTCTGTGATAGAGTGTCTCTGCCACGAATTAGGGGCTGTGTAATATCTTCGGTCTGTGACTCTTTAGTTCCTCTCAGCATTAATAAGACCGGATGGCAGTGTACAACGGAAGTCTGTGATAGAGTGTCTCTGCCACGAATTAGGGGCTGTGTAATATCTTCGGTCTGTGACTCTTTAGTTCCTCTCAGCATTAATAAGACCGGATGGCAGTGTACAACGGAAGTCTGTGATAGAGTGTCTCTGCCACGAATTAGGGGCTGTGTAATATCTTCGGTCTGTGACTCTTTAGTTCCTCTCAGCATCAGTAAGACCGGATGGCAGTGTACAACGGAAGTCTGTGATAGAGTGTCTCTGCCACGAATTAGGGGCTGTGTAATATCTTCGGTCTGTGACTCTTTAGTTCCTCTCAGCATTAATAAGACCGGATGGCAGTGTACAACGGAAGTCTGTGATAGAGTGTATCTGCCACGAATTAGGGGCTGTGTAATATCTTCGGTCTGTGACTCTTTAGTTCCTCTCAGCATTAATAAGACCGGATGGCAGTGTACAACGGAAGTCTGTGATAGAGTGTCTCTGCCACGAATTAGGGGCTGTGTAATATCTTCGGTCTGTGACTCTTTAGTTCCTCTCAGCATTAATAAGACCGGATGGCAGTGTACAACGGAAGTCTGTGATAGAGTGTCTCTGCCACGAATTCGGGCTGTGTAATATCTTCGGCCTGTGACTCTTTAGTTCCTCTCAGCATTATTAAGACCGGATGGCAGTGTACAACGGAAGTCTGTGATAGAGTGTCTCTGCCACGAATTAGGGGCTGTGTAATATCTTCGGTCTGTGACTCTTTAGTTCCTCTCAGCATTAGTAAGACCGGATGGCAGTGTACAACGGAAGTCTGTGATAGAGTGTCTCTGCCACGAATTAGGGGCTGTGTAATATCTTCGGTCTGTGACTCTTTAGTTCCTCTCAGCATTAGTAAGACCGGATGGCAGTGTACAACGGAAGTCTGTGATAGAGTGTCTCTGCCACGAATTAGGGGCTGTGTAATATCTTCGGTCTGTGACTCTTTAGTTCCTCTCAGCATTAATAAGACCGGATGGCAGTGTACAGTGGAAGTCTGTGATAGAGTGTATCTGCCACGATTAGGGGCTGTGTAATATCTTCGGTCTGTGACTCTTTAGTTCCTCTCAGCATTAATAAGACCGGATGGCAGTGTACAACGGAAGTCTGTGATAGAGTGTCTCTGCCACGAATTAGGGGCTGTGTAATATCTTCGGTCTGTGACTCTTTAGTTCCTCTCAGCATTAATAAGACCGGATGGCAGTGTACAACGGAAGTCTGTGATAGAGTGTCTCTGCCACGAATTAGGGGCTGTGTAATATCTTCGGTCTGTGACTCTTTAGTTCCTCTCAGCATTAATAAGACCGGATGGCAGTGTACAACGGAAGTCTGTGATAGAGTGTCTCTGCCACGAATTAGGGGCTGTGTAATATCTTCGGTCTGTGACTCTTTAGTTCCTCTCAGCATCAGTAAGACCGGATGGCAGTGTACAACGGAAGTCTGTGATAGAGTGTCTCTGCCACGAATTAGGGGCTGTGTAATATCTTCGGTCTGTGACTCTTTAGTTCCTCTCAGCATTAATAAGACCGGATGGCAGTGTACAACGGAAGTCTGTGATAGAGTGTATCTGCCACGAATTAGGGGCTGTGTAATATCTTCGGTCTGTGACTCTTTAGTTCCTCTCAGCATTAATAAGACCGGATGGCAGTGTACAACGGAAGTCTGTGATAGAGTGTCTCTGCCACGAATTAGGGGCTGTGTAATATCTTCGGTCTGTGACTCTTTAGTTCCTCTCAGCATTAATAAGACCGGATGGCAGTGTACAACGGAAGTCTGTGATAGAGTGTCTCTGCCACGAATTAGGGGCTGTGTAATATCTTCGGTCTGTGACTCTTTAGTTCCTCTCAGCATTAATAAGACCGGATGGCAGTGTACAACGGAAGTCTGTGATAGAGTGTCTCTGCCACGAATTAGGGGCTGTGTAATATCTTCGGTCTGTGACTCTTTAGTTCCTCTCAGCATTAGTAACACCGGATGGCAGTGTACAACGGAAGTCTGTGATAGAGTGTCTCTGCCACGAATTAGGGGCTGTGTAATATCTTCGGTCTGTGACTCTTTAGTTCCTCTCAGCATTAATAAGACCGGATGGCAGTGTACAACGGAAGTCTGTGATAGAGTGTCTCTGCCACGAATTAGGGGCTGTGTAATATCTTCGGTCTGTGACTCTTTAGTTCCTCTCAGCATTAGTAAGACCGGATGGCAGTGTACAACGGAAGTCTGTGATAGAGTGTCTCTGCCACGAATTAGGGGCTGTGTAATATCTTCGGTCTGTGACTCTTTAGTTCCTCTCAGCATTAATAAGACCGGATGGCAGTGTACAACGGAAGTCTGTGATAGAGTGTCTCTGCCACGAATTAGGGGCTGTGTAATATCTTCGGTCTGTGACTCTTTAGTTCCTCTCAGCATTAATAAGACCGGATGGCAGTGTACAACGGAAGTCTGTGATAGAGTGTCTCTGCCACGAATTAGGGGCTGTGTAATATCTTCGGCCTGTGACTCTTTAGTTCCTCTCAGCATTAATAAGACCGGATGGCAGTGTACAACGGAAGTCTGTGATAGAGTGTCTCTGCCACGAATTAGGGGCTGTGTAATATCTTCGGTCTGTGACTCTTTAGTTCCTCTCAGCATTAGTAAGACCGGATGGCAGTGTACAACGGAAGTCTGTGATAGAGTGTCTCTGCCACGAATTAGGGGCTGTGTAATATCTTCGGTCTGTGACTCTTTAGTTCCTCTCAGCATTAGTAAGACCGGATGGCAGTGTACAATGGAAGTCTGTGATAGAGTGTCTCTGCCACGAATTAGGGGCTGTGTAATATCTTCGGTCTGTGACTCTTTAGTTCCTCTCAGCATTAATAAGACCGGATGGCAGTGTACAATGGAAGTCTGTGATAGAGTGTATCTGCCACGAATTAGGGGCTGTGTAATATCTTCGGTCTGTGACTCTTTAGTTCCTCTCAGCATTAATAAGACCGGATGGCAGTGTACAACGGAAGTCTGTGATAGAGTGTCTCTGCCACGAATTAGGGGCTGTGTAATATCTTCGGTCTGTGACTCTTTAGTTCCTCTCAGCATTAATAAGACCGGATGGCAGTGTACAACGGAAGTCTGTGATAGAGTGTCTCTGCCACGAATTAGGGGCTGTGTAATATCTTCGGTCTGTGACTCTTTAGTTCCTCTCAGCATTAATAAGACCGGATGGCAGTGTACAACGGAAGTCTGTGATAGAGTGTCTCTGCCACGAATTAGGGGCTGTGTAATATCTTCGGTCTGTGACTCTTTAGTTCCTCTCAGCATCAGTAAGACCGGATGGCAGTGTACAACGGAAGTCTGTGATAGAGTGTCTCTGCCACGAATTAGGGGCTGTGTAATATCTTCGGTCTGTGACTCTTTAGTTCCTCTCAGCATTAATAAGACCGGATGGCAGTGTACAACGGAAGTCTGTGATAGAGTGTATCTGCCACGAATTAGGGGCTGTGTAATATCTTCGGTCTGTGACTCTTTAGTTCCTCTCAGCATTAATAAGACCGGATGGCAGTGTACAACGGAAGTCTGTGATAGAGTGTCTCTGCCACGAATTAGGGGCTGTGTAATATCTTCGGTCTGTGACTCTTTAGTTCCTCTCAGCATTAATAAGACCGGATGGCAGTGTACAACGGAAGTCTGTGATAGAGTGTCTCTGCCACGAATTAGGGGCTGTGTAATATCTTCGGTCTGTGACTCTTTAGTTCCTCTCAGCATTAATAAGACCGGATGGCAGTGTACAACGGAAGTCTGTGATAGAGTGTCTCTGCCACGAATTAGGGGCTGTGTAATATCTTCGGTCTGTGACTCTTTAGTTCCTCTCAGCATTAGTAACACCGGATGGCAGTGTACAACGGAAGTCTGTGATAGAGTGTCTCTGCCACGAATTAGGGGCTGTGTAATATCTTCGGTCTGTGACTCTTTAGTTCCTCTCAGCATTAATAAGACCGGATGGCAGTGTACAACGGAAGTCTGTGATAGAGTGTCTCTGCCACGAATTAGGGGCTGTGTAATATCTTCGGTCTGTGACTCTTTAGTTCCTCTCAGCATTAGTAAGACCGGATGGCAGTGTACAACGGAAGTCTGTGATAGAGTGTCTCTGCCACGAATTAGGGGCTGTGTAATATCTTCGGTCTGTGACTCTTTAGTTCCTCTCAGCATTAATAAGACCGGATGGCAGTGTACAACGGAAGTCTGTGATAGAGTGTCTCTGCCACGAATTAGGGGCTGTGTAATATCTTCGGCCTGTGACTCTTTAGTTCCTCTCAGCATTAATAAGACCGGATGGCAGTGTACAACGGAAGTCTGTGATAGAGTGTCTCTGCCACGAATTAGGGGCTGTGTAATATCTTCGGTCTGTGACTCTTTAGTTCCTCTCAGCATTAATAAGACCGGATGGCAGTGTACAACGGAAGTCTGTGATAGAGTGTCTCTGCCACGAATTAGGGGCTGTGTAATATCTTCGGTCTGTGACTCTTTAGTTCCTCTCAGCATTAATAAGACCGGATGGCAGTGTACAACGGAAGTCTGTGATAGAGTGTCTCTGCCACGAATTAGGGGCTGTGTAATATCTTCGGTCTGTGACTCTTTAGTTCCTCTCAGCATTAATAAGACCGGATGGCAGTGTACAACGGAAGTCTGTGATAGAGTGTCTCTGCCACGAATTAGGGGCTGTGTAATATCTTCGGTCTGTGACTCTTTAGTTCCTCTCAGCATTAATAAGACCGGATGGCAGTGTACAACGGAAGTCTGTGATAGAGTGTCTCTGCCACGAATTAGGGGCTGTGTAATATCTTCGGTCTGTGACTCTTTAGTTCCTCTCAGCATTAATAAGACCGGATGGCAGTGTACAACGGAAGTCTGCCACGAATTGGAACACCTGAAGGCGGTTTTCCGTTAAGACTGCTTACACACAACAACGTATCCGGCTAGCGATAGGCCGTACACCGGCAGGAAAACCGCAGCAAAGGGAAGAGGAACTTGTGAATGCCGTAGCTGCTGTATCTCTTTCATGCGAATCTGACAAATACTAGAGATTCGCTGAATTAAGGCTGTTTTAAATCCGTCTGTGAAACCGTAGGAACTCCTTGGGAGCATCAAGTCGGGCAAATCTCATCTTAACGCGCCAGTAGGTATTGAGGGCAGAAGCTGGCAGGATTGAAAAATATTGTCGCGAATAGCGGCGAGGCCACCAGTCGCAGACACTCAGTGTCCGTGTTGCACGCAATGATTTAAAACGTTGCACTATTGGATATGGAAACTGGAGCAGCATGAAGAGGAAGTGCAGCCGACATCAGAGAGGCACGAAGTGTACTGTATGGTGTCAGATGCAAATTGTTATCATTGCAGCACAGCCGCGTGGCAGCAGTAACGGTATTTCCATTCTGTACTCAAGCGAAAGGATACGTAGCGGCTTTTCAGAAATGGCACTTAAATGTTGTTCATTTGTAAGAAGATGATGTTATGCCTCTAGTAAATTAACTAAGGTTACAACCTTAGCAGTGCTAACTAAACCGAAATATGATCAATTAAAAGACGAAAAGAGATACCCGTATAACGTGCTCTTTCGTCTTAACTGATTATTCTGATATTTTAAGCGAAATATAGTAAGCCTACTGACTGCAAGAAAAGCTATGCACAGCTTTTGCGACTTGCAAACAACACAGACATTCACGTGTCGTCTTCTTCTTCTGAAGAGGTATGCTGCAACTCCTGCGATTCGAAACAGTTCTTTGTTACTTTAATATGAGGTTGACCTTGCAGTATTCGTAGACAAATGAGATACTCAAACAAGAACGAACTGCATTCGTACCTTTTATATTAACATTTACTGTTTCCTCTATTATATCGCGACACCGGCTGTTACCATACACTGTAATTACTCTTGAACAACGTCTTTTGACTATGTCGCACTTGTCAAAAATATACCTGTTCAGTATTCAGGACTATGTTCTGCCTTCAGTATTCTGTCTCAAACTGCACTGGTGTCCAACATTGAAGCAACAAACGGAAATCTTGCAAACTTGCGTTTATTTTGCCACAAAACAGTATAAACACGTGATAGAAAAGTAGGAACAATATTGAAGAATACAGACCGTAATCAACTGCTATATGCATAACGGTAGATAAAAATGTTCTTAGGTTTTTTTCCCTCTTAACCGATTTGCACAAACATTCTTACAATTGGTTAATGTGCTCAGTTCGAGTTGTGACCACCCCTGACGCCAAAGCAGGCCTGATAACAACGGGGAATGCTATGAACTATGTCATCAATCCCATGCTGAGGCAATGACGCCCATTTTTCCTGCAGAGCTGCTAGCAAGTGTTGGAGACTGGTTGGTGGATGCTGAAGTGATGCAACCCGTCTCCCTAGTGCATCCCAGACATGCTCCATGAGATTCAGATCGGGAGTGCGAGCAGGCCACGCTCCGCGTGCAATATCTTTCGTTTCCGAAAAAACATCAACCACCCGTGCCCTATGAGATCGAGTATTATCTTCCATCAATACGAAATCTGGGTCCACAGCACCATGCAACAACAATCCATCAGATCCCAAGGTCTCCTCACGACACCTGAGAGCTGTTAAATCTTGCAGATTCACTCGTACAACTCCATGAAGAGGTGTACGAGTGCTCAACATAATCCCTGCCCACTCCATTAGGGATCCTTCGCGATATCGGTCTCTTTCCACAATGTTTGAGTCTCTAAATCGTGTTCCACATGCCCTCCAGGTGGGAATCCGTCCAGAATCACTCTCCAGACCAAATTGGGACTCATCTGTGAAAAAAAAAGATTGACCTACCGTTCGACAGCCCAGGTAGCAAATTGACGGTTCCAATCTAGACTTTCTCTTCTGTGAAGACACGCCAGAGATGGACAGACAGGACGTCCCCAACAATAAAGGCCACTCTGCCGAAGCCTTCTGTACACCGTTTGCCTCGATGCAACATGTCCAGTGGATGCTGCGGGAAGAGATGCCAGTTGAAGTGCACTAGTAAGGCGGTACCGTCCTTCCCTTGCAGCCACGTGACGGTCCACTCTTTCTGCTGTCATACATGGTCTGCCCTGTCCTGGTCTCTGGGATGCAGCTTCGGTCTCTCTAGACTGCCGCCTCATCCGATAAATAACAGAGCGATTGGCTTTAAGGCACCGGGCCACACCAGTTTGCGATTGTCCTGCTTCCATTCTTCCTATGGCCCTCCACAGCAGAGTGTCTGTAGGCGTCTTCTCCGTGTCATACTGCACCGTCTGTGACTGTGTAGACAGCGACTGAGGGTGTGGGACTACCCGGCACACACTACACCGTTTGATAGGTGCCCTGACGTCACTGCCGGCGTGGCTGTTCGTTGATCGGATGCCACTTCCGTGCAGGACACGATCGTAACATCTGTTGACAGTTTGTGTTTATGATTACATGGTGGATTAGAGACATGACGGGGAAACAGCGATTTTTTGCTTTAATTTTGGACAGCAGTGTATTAATTTATCATATTTCTTCACATAATTGGACCTCACTCGCGAATGTTTGCTATCGTCCAGATCCAGCTTCTTCTCGTCCCCAACTACTCCTGACTGCCCTGCTTGGTGTCACTCTCCAGGAATATTTCTTCTCGGCCGACGCTAGTGCGTAACGTTCCTACGTCATGCGTGTCGTCCAGTGGCCACACAACTACCCCGGTTATCCAACTGGAGGATGCTGACCTACATTTTAACGTTGAATCCAAAATACTTGTCATTCGTGGTGACTCCTCACGTTGTTGGGGGGTGAAGACTATTCTAAAGGCAGACTGAAAATTTCCGTGGTCGTACTGTGATTGGATCCCGCGACTTCTCTGTTTCCAGGCACTTGCTTTAACACTTTACAACCAGATACGACGGTGTGTGTGATGATTTCCACTTATTACAGCACATGGTTTAACACGATTTAGCTATAAATGCGGTACTCTCGCAAGAGTTTTATTTTCCGAGTGGTGTTTACTTCTAGCCATACTGCTACATGCTCTGGAGACTGAATTCCGGGCTAATTAACATGTTATTTGTCGTATATCACGCTTAATTGTTAGTCACTAAATGAGAGGTAAGGTAACATTGGAGGTTCTCTGACATACCATCATCGTACATCCAGCATCACTAATGAACTGGTGTCTGATGTGGGAAGAGCATCAGCGAATACTTCATGCTTTAAACACGTTCATAACCTTGTCCATCTCATCCACCAATCCACCAGCAGATAAAACGCATGCACGCACACACACACACACACACACACACACACACACACACACACACACACGCACACACACACACACGAGGCCAGCAAATGATCGAATTTTGGTGTACCCGTAGGCGGTTCTTACTTTTCTTCCCGGAAGAAACTGGTTTTGCCTGCTACGAAGACTTTGTTACATTTTTTTAAAGTATCCCCTTACAGTAATTTACGGATTTTACGGAGTAGCAATGAAAAGACTGTAAGTTTTAACTGTCGTGCAGCTGGGTGCGGCGTTCTCCGAGGAGAGGCGTGGCTGCAGTGTACACGTGAGGGTAGCTAGGTTGAGGTGCGGCGGGGCCAGAGCGGCACGAATGAGCCCTCTGCTAGCTGGCCCGCGAACAGAACAGGATTCACGAGGACGATCTGCGTCGCTGAGAGGAGCACGGCCTCCGCAAAACCCGTTCCCCAACCCCGGGAGCGTCGCCCGACCTACACGGGCACCTCAGACACACCTAACGGCGCGCGCTTGCTTAGGCTGCACAAGAGTCGGGCGTGGTTTTCTATCTCTACATGTCCTTCACAGCAACAAAACCGAGTCAGACAGCTACAGATCCTAACACGGAAAGCAGTTTGCTTTTAACTTCCAGAATGAAATTTCGTTCTACGCAGACAACGTGCTGATTTCTTGGCAGATTTAAAACTGCGTACCGGACCGGGAGTCGAAACTAGGACGTTTGCCTTTCGCGGGCAGGTGCACTTCTGAGTGAGACAGAAGATACCAGATAAGGTGCTGAGGACATTAAAGGTCTGGGGAGGGACGAAGACGGTGGTCATTGCATAGCTCAGCTGCTAGAACACTTGCTCGCAAAAGGCAACGGTACCAGGTTCGAGACCCGGTCTGGCACACAGTTTTGATCTACCCAGGAGTTAGCAAAAACTTGTCTATACCCGTCTGTTTCAAATGAATGTTTTATTTGCTTGTACCAAACATGTTTCGTCTGTTCATGCTAGGAATCTTCAGCGGTCTATAATATCCAGAAAAAGTATTTAATTGTATCCCAGGTGTGCAAGTATGAAACCGGAATTTCGTTGCAATAATTACACGTCAGTTGTGTGAAACTGATAAAGAATATTCTATTCAAAATAATCTCCATTGCTATTTAAACATTTCTCCCACCTCTCGAGCAAGCTATGAATGCCACGCCAAAAAAACAGTTCTTCTTTTGAAGCGAACCACTCAGCGAGCCATTTTCGTGCACTCTCATGCGGATTGAAGCGTCATTCAGCGACAGCGTGTATCACTGATGCAAACAGATGATAAACAGAAGGATCCAAGTCTGGAGAATAAGCCGCATCCCCTAGTATTTCGCAACTGAACCCCGCGATCGTTTCCCTGGCCCGTGCTGCCTTTTTCCATATTACGGTCGTTTTTCACGGAATGCTCGATTTAAATCGATTGTTTGCTGTTGGTAGCGATCAGTGTTAACAGTTCCTCCAGCTCACAAAATATGACATCCCTCTGTTTCCACCAAACACACAGCGTGGTCTTCTTTCCAAAGCGATTTGGTCTTCCAGGGGAAGTCGATGGTTTGCCTGGATTCACCCATGATGTACGACGCTTAGGATTCTCAAAATGTATCCATTTTTCATCACCTGTCACTATTCCATTAAGAAACGAATTTGTATTATATCTGGCGAGTAGCATTTCACAAGTAGTCTTTCGATTTGCTAGCTGTCTTTCATTCATTTCATGCGGAACCCATTTTCCCACTTTCTGCCCCTTTCCCATATCTTTCAACTGACGAGAAACGGCTTTCTGCGTGACATTCGATTTTTTTCCGCGAGTTCCTGTTCAGTCTGAGTATCACCGTCATCCAATAAAGGCTACAATTCGTTGTCTTTGAACTTTTTCGGTGGTTTCCCGCACTCATTGTTTCTCACCCAAAATCAACACTTTTGAATTTTTCTAACCACTTGAAACACTGTGTTTTCGCAAGAAAATGTTAGCCGAAAGCTTCGACGAACATTCGATGCGATTCTGCCGAAGTTTTCTTCAAATGATAAAAGAAAACCAGTGCTGTCCGCAAGTCGTAGTTCGAAGGCACAAGACTCGACATGTTTACTGGTTAGAAAGTACCGATGTACGGAACTTGGGTTACTGCGTTTTGACATTCGTCGTAAGCCTTTACGGGAAGCAGATGGCGCTGCAGACACGGTCTCACGGGCGCTACGTTGACGGCTAGCACCATCTATAGGGAAATTCCGGTTTCATACCTCTCCTCCTGGTAAACTTTGATGGGAAAGCTGCAGTCATTCTTGGCAGCTCATCTAAATGATTAACTATTTACAATTACATTGCGCAACTGAGTTAAAGGATAACTTTTTTCGAAACCCCCGTAATTATCGACCATTACGAAGCAATAGTTTGAAATTTCGTCCAAAGGTGCCTACAACGTTCCTCTGTAATGGCGGAAAACCGTTGCGCCCTGCTGCCACCTCACCTTCGGGCTCGACGAGGCTTCATACAGCAACGTGTCGACACACGCAGAAAAGCATCAGCTCATCTCAACTGTATTAATCCCACCATACTGGCATCCACTGTGGATGCGTCACATGAGGTATTTACAGCCCCTTTTACCTACATTTCATGCCTTCTTTTGACGCCTCGACGATGGAGCTCAGAACCGCGACGCCCAGCGTTGAAATCAGGCGGTTTTTTTGTCGGTGGGCGAGGAAAGCATTTCAGGTAGGCAAACCGCACCCACGCGTGTCGAAAGGGTAGCCCAACCCTCAGGCGCTAGAGCAGCCGCCGTGCTCAACTGGTGTCGAAATTTCTGACAGGAACATAATTATGTAACGCGGCAGCAAAGCTACGTTGGTGGCACCGAGGGTGTTGCCCGAATGCGGGGTCTTGGAAGGACCCACTGCCGTTTTATTCACGCATTTGCTAATGCTGGGCACCCACGAGATCACGCCACAGAAGGGCGGAAAACAGAAGGGCTGAAAAAGCATAAGTACCCTTTACAGCTTCTCATCACTTTCTGATTTCGTCGAATGGTTTTGGACCGTTCCCAATGGTTCCAACCCGTGCACGATTCGCGCTCTACTCCAATGCATTACGATCACGTTTAATAGGGATACAGCCCCACAATATCCTTAAACAGGGTTTAAAGTCCGAGTACGTGAGCAGTGTCAAAGGGTGTACAGAACATCTTCCTGTCGCTCAGCGCACTGCAAACTGTCGTTTGCGATCGCGAAATGTGTGGGGGTCAACGACCCGGGGGAAGGACTCTCGTAACTGCCAAACTGGTAGGGTCAGTATTGCCTCTCGTGTTCCAACATTTCTACAGAATGCAAACTGGTGTTCCCTGAGGTCGGCTTCTACCAGTTTTTCCATTCGTCTGCAAAAAATTCGTATTAGTACTTTGCAGCCGTGACTTATTAAACTGATAGTTCGGTAATTTTCACACCTGTAAATACATACTTTCTTTCGCATTGGAATTATATTCTCCTTCAAGTCTGAGGGTATTTCGCTTGTTTCATACATCTTGCTCACCAGATGGTACGTTTTGTCATGGCTAGCTCTCCCAAGGCTGTCAGTAGTTAAGATGGAATGTTGTATACTCCCGGGGCCTTGTATCGACTTAGGTCTTTCAGTGCTCTATCATACTCTACACGCAACATCATATCTCCCATTTTATCTTCATGTACGTCCTCTTCAATTTTCATAATATTGCCCTCGAGTACACCGCCCTTGTATACACACACTATATACTCATTCCATCTTTCTGCTTCCCCTTCTTTGCGTAGCACTGGTTTTGCATCTGAGCTCTTGATATTCATACAAGTGATTCTCTTTTCTCCTAAGGTCTCTTTAATTTTCCTGTAGGCAGTATCTATCTCACCCCTAGTGAGATAAGCCTCTACATCCTTACATTTGTCCTCTATCCATCCCTGCTTAGACATTTTGCAATTCCTGTCTTCTCTTTTTTAGACATTTGTATTCCTTTTCGCCTGCTTCATTCGATGCATTTTTATTTTTTCTCCTTTTATCAGTTAAATTCAATGTGTCTTCTGTTACCCAAGGATTTCTACTAGCCTTCGTCTTTTTACCTACTTGATCCTCTGCTGCCCTCACTATTTCAAATCTGACAGCTACCCGTTCTTCGTCTACTGCATTTCTTTCTCCCGTTCTTGTCAATCGTTCCCTGAAACTCTCTACAAACCCTGGTTCTTTCAGTTTATCCATGTTCTATCGCCTTAAATTCCCAGCTTTTTGCAGTTTCCGCAGTCTTAATGCAAAGTTCATAACCAACAGATTGTGGTCAGAGCCCACATCTGCCCCTGGAAATGTCTTTACAATTTTAAACCTGGTTCCTAAATCTCTGTCTTACCATTATATAATCTATCTGATACCTTTTAGTATCTCCAGGGTTCTTCCATGTATACAACCTTCTTTCGTGATTCTTAAACCAAGTGTTAGCTATGATTAAGTTATGCTCTGTGCAAAACTCTACCAGGCGGCTTCCTCTTTCATTTCTTAGCCCCAATCCATATTCACCTACTACGTTTCCTTCTCTCCCTTTTCCTACACTCGAATTCCAGTCACCCATGACTATTAAATTTTCGCCTCCCTTCACTATCTGAATAATTTCTTTTATTTCATCATACATTTCTTCAATTTCTTCGTCATCTGCAGAGCTAGTTGGCATATAAACTTGTACTACTGTAGTAGGTGTGGGCTTCGTATCTATCTTGGCCACAATAATGCGTTCACTATGCTGTTGTAGTAGCTTACCCGTACTCCTATTTTCTTATTCATTATTAAACCTACTCCAGCATTACCCCTATTTGATTTTGTGTTTATAACCCTGTAGTCACCTGACCAGAAGTCTTGTTCCTCCTGCCACCAAACGTCACTAATTCCCACTATATCTAACTTCAACCTATCCATTTCCCTCTTTAAATTTTCTAAGCTACCTGCCCGATTAAGGGATCTGACATTCCACGCTCCGATCCGTAGAACGCCAGTTTTCTTCCTCCTGATAACGACATCCTCCTGAGTAGTCCCCGCCCGGAGATCCGAATGGGGGACTATTTTACCTCCGGAATATTTTACCCAAGAGGACGCCACCGTCATTTAACCATGCAGTAAAGCTGCATGCCCTCGGGAAAAATTACGGCTGTAGTTTCCCCTTGCTTTCAGCCGTTCGCAGTACCAGCACAATAAGGCCGTTTTGGTTAATGTTGCAAGGCCAGATCCGTCAATCATCCAGACAGTTGCCCCTGCAACTACTGAAAAGGCTGCTGCCCCTCTTCAGGAACCACACGTTTGTCTGGCCTCTCAACAGATGCCCCTCCGTTGTGCTTGCACCTACGGTACGGCCATCTGTATCGCTGAGGCACAATGAGAATACTGGTTCACTGTGATTATGTCTGCCCAGGAATGCCCCGCCCACTCCCATTTCAATCCTATAACAATCACTCCCATTTCAATCCTATAACAATGATAAATACTTCTTCTACTCCCTTCTGCC
This sequence comes from Schistocerca gregaria, assembly GCF_023897955.1. Lineage (NCBI taxonomy): Eukaryota > Metazoa > Arthropoda > Insecta > Orthoptera > Acrididae > Schistocerca > Schistocerca gregaria. The sequence goes on from NC_064926.1 coordinate 562,230,985, forward strand.
TCTCCTCCATTTGTTTGTTTTCTGGTCTCTTTTTCTGATATTCAACATGCATCTTGTAAACTCTGTATATTCGTACACCTTCAAAGGTTACCGTTAAACCGCCTTGCCTAGGGACGCCAGATGAAAGTTGATGTAGTCAAGCTCTGAATGAAAATTGCGCAACGGATAACTGGGGAGGGGAGCTTGAGAGCGCTACCTAGAGAGCGTGCCCTATTCTGTACGGCAAGGGTCTGGAGGGCTCACACGCTGATGTGTGCGTCCCTGCATTCTGTATCTTTTGTCTTAGATCAATACCTTTAACTTGACTCCTTTGTGATTTTTAATGTATGTTAAAGATTGATGACAATTGATTACTTATTTATTTTAAACATTCTCACTCGACTTTACAGCGATTGGAGAAATTGTTCCAGTTTGCAGATATTACAATTTTACAACTCATAGCTCGGGTATATTATATACTAATCTGCATGCACATTTCTACGGGTAAGACGGAATTGTGTTGGCCAAATGCATACCACCAAAGTGTCCCAATATTTTACATGGGACATTCGCTATGTGAGGAGGTTAACGCATAAACTGGGGACCAGATACATTAACACAGGGGGTCAAATTTCCGAAATTAAACGAGCACATTCATTTCCTTACACAATCCGAAGCTGTAAATAAAAGAATTAGTACAAATATTCAAATACCTCTCTTCCATGCTTGAACATTGAGACAGACGCACTGGGGACACGTTTGCTCGCTTACTCGTCTTCTGTAACACTTTAAGAATATGGCGGGCACCCGGAGGTCTTCCTGGGCCCCGGTGGAGGGGGTGGTCGAACCACTTGGCCGTGACCAACCTCTCCACCACAAATCTTGTGACACTGGAACGTCTTTGACTTTTACCTGCCTGTGCTGTCTCTCTGATCCCCTATCCAGGAGTGAGGTTGGCACTACTATACTACAGATCTACTTCCCAACAAAGGTTTGGCCACGCTTTACGGAAAGGTGTGAGGAGGATTAGGAAAGTTCATGTGCAGATTCACATTCACGTGCAAGAAATGCATAATAAACGACACATATAAATACGTATAACGAAGCCTGACACATTCCTTCCCGCCCGTCCACATGGGTTCTGCTGCAACCGCGCGCGGCAGCGTCGTGCAATAAAATTGGCGGCAAAGACGCCTCTGTTTGTATTTGTCAGTGAGAGCGAGCAGCGAAACCTGCTGCTTATAGAGCGGATACTACTGTACCGTTTCAACCCCTACGATATCTTGCGGCAGCGAGGTTCTTATGCACGTGCGTGCAGTTAAGGCCCAATTACTCTGCCGGACCAGTCTTCCCCGACCCGCTCGCCTGTTAGTGGGCGATGGCCCGGCGGTCGGATCCGCGACTCAGATCCGTCGGTTCGGCCGGCGGGCGGACTCCTCCTGCCTGCTCTCCGCGACCGCCGCCCGCCAGCCCACAAGAGCGGGATTCCGCGGCGGGCCAGAACCGCAGACCAGTTCCGCGGAGCTCTGACGGATCTGACTCCTACATCTGATGCCCGTCCGCCGTTTCCCACCAACGTGCTGTCCCCGCCTGCCGGATCTAGATCTCCGATCCGCCCACAGGCCGTTCGTGTGTGGGCGCAAATCGGCTCGTTTTCCTGATTTATCTGCAGACTCAGGACAGGCCTAGAGGTCACGGGCGACGTATTTCAGGAGTTGCGGCTTTGTCTCACAGCAAATACGTAGTACAATCTGGCACTTTGTTTCGTTTTACGTATCGTAGCACATTTTCGCAATTTGAAAGTAGTTCATGTCGTCAATGGAAAGTGTGGACGATGCTACGAAGAAGATTAGATTAGATAAGTTTTTCGTTCCATCGATCCGTGCTGAGCAGATCCTCGTGGATGTGGAACATGTCAATTTTTTTTAACTGTATAACAATAGTAATAGTATAAATATATACAACACATCATTTGTTTCTATTAAAAAATTCGTCAATGGAGTAGGAGGAGTTGGCCACTAGTAAGTCTCTCAGGCTCCCTTTAACCTGATCTTTATTTGTAAGATGAGTGTTCCTCAGTGGTGGACCCCTTTTTGAACTAAAGTCTAACATTCTGGGTGGTGTCTGTTTGTTCTATATCGTAGGGCCTTATAACTTAACACGGTTGTGCTCTCGGCTTCTGTTTTCGTTTCTGCCCTCGGGACTGCGTCTGTCTTGTGGTGGGAAGGTATGACATGCATTTAGGCATTCTTGTGTTAGTCTGTGGTATTCCATTTGCTCACTCGTTACTCGTATTACTTTGGATAATTTAATGTCACGATTTATTCGGAGCTATGTGACATACTGCTGGATTTGCTTATCATGTCAGGGTTTTCATGGAAGTTGTTGGATTTGCCTGACACCTTACATATCACCACCCTTCGAACTTAATTTTTCCACTGAAGTTAGGCAATGATTGAATCGTTGTCTAAGTCAGCCAAAAATTATTCCTTTATCTAAATTTTGTCGCCTACTGTCCAGCCATGTTATTCTGGTTCTATGCTAGTTTGTATTACTAATTTATATTTTTATATTCTTCCACATTATAGTTAAAAATGACAAGAGAAGAATATTTTTATTCTATTATTAATTTTTAATTATTTTCTTTTTTCATTTAAGTGTGATGTTTGTTTTTTAAGAAGTTTGTTATCGAAAGTGTGGAGTCTTTCACATCGATTTTCTTAGAAATATTGTTTTTATAAATGTAGTAATTAAGTAAAATCTATTCCTAACACATTTTCTAAATATCATGTACAAGTAAAATGTTTTTGTCTCTAGACACTCATTTCAACATTGTTACACTAACAAATAAGAATTATTTACAAGAACTGCTTTGACAAAGAAATATACATACACAAGTATAGAGATATTATCGTAACAAATGGTAGAAATGTTAAAAAAAGGGAAAACGTCCAACAAGATAATTTTTTTGTTCTTTGTTTTTATAAGGAGAAAATAAATAAAATATAGTTATTATTTTATTTTTATGAGGAGAAAATAAGTGGCATATTGTTTTAGTGTTTATTATGCCGTACTTTTGTTCTTTATATACTGTCCATTTCAGAACTAACGACTTATGTTTATCGATAGTCTATTTTTTTATTTAAGTCCATAGTCAATGACTGTTATTTTGTAGTTTATTAGCTGTCTGATGTGCTTAACTTATTTAATTTTTCACACGTTTCTTTTGCACAATTCCTACGTCACATAATTTGATTTCACACATTCACACAATCCTATGAATGTTTAAGCATGAGGTTGGCGAATGTTTTTGCATGAAGGTGATGGACTTGAGCGAGATGGATGTGGGCAAGTATTTGATGTACAGCTTCGTTCGTTGTTCCTTGTTGGCTTTGCAAATGTGTGTTGCTGTTGTGGAGGTCCCATAATGGAATGGGGCTGTGAGTGCAGAATCTCGTTTACTGGCTTTGTATGCGTGAAAGTTATCGTTATGTGTCGCTGAAAGCGGTCGTTTTTCGTTGTAATACTTTGCAGACGACTAGTTTACAATACGATAGGGATTTGGGAAGGTATGTCGTCTATTCTTCACCCATCTTCTTTCTTGGTCTCAATCTTGCAAATCTTCAACTTCTGTTCTTCCTGCTTTTTCTCTGCTTCTTACTTGCTTCTTGGTTCTTCTCTGGGCAGGATATGGAAATATTTATTGATAACTAGTCGCTTTGAAGTTCTCCTCCTAGTAAAAGTTTGATAAATTGTTTGGGCATGTCATTTCTACTTTGTGGACGTTTTCTTCAGTTTCGTGCATCAGCGTGCTGTTTAATAGCGGTAGTGTGACTTTTACACAAATTTTTTGCCAGTGGTGGCTTGCCCAAGCCGTCTTCTCGTCGGGCCGTTTTTTGCTCGCTCCGCTGAGTCGGGGCGTCCCGGGGTTTACGAGCGGTGAAAGTCCAGTGTTTGCTTTTCAGTCCCTGCACTGGTCCCTTCCGTGTTCCGCCACTCTGTGGTTCTGTCTTCTGTCCCATCAGGGTTCCGCCACCCTGTGGTTCAGCAGATTTACTGCCCACTTCAGCTACCATCTGTTGGTCTCGCTGTCCTTTCCCTTCCCTCGACGCTTCTGTCTTGTAGGAATAGTGTCTTGCTAGTTACGTCCTTTTCTTTTTTGATACTTCTTGCGTTGCAACTTGTGGGTCGTTGCATCTGGTCTTTGTTGGAGTTATTACAATGGTTCTTACAAAAAGTTTTGATCATGTAACATATGTCTAGTACCTACATTATTTTACGCCTTCTTAAAAAGCTTTACAAATTTCGGCGCCTTTTCCATGTTACAATTCTAAGATATTTACAACAATCCTCTAATTCGTTTTTTATTTTTTTGTTTAGTGTCGTGGTGTATAGCATTTTAGTATTTCATGCTGTTACACTATCTACGCTTTATCCCTTCTCCTTAATCTATGGAACTATTGGTGTTATTTTTGTTTTTGTTTTTACTGAAACTTTTCTTTTATCCACCTTCCTCTCTCTTAATTCTTCTTTCTCCTGACGATCTTATCTGCAACATAATCTTGAAATATTGTGATTATTTACCAGTAATAAAATTAATCTTCAAACTTGTACTGAAAGTGTTTAATACTGCCAGTCTTAGGTAAAAATACCTCTGCTTTATCTCGTAAGATACCCTCTAATTCTCTTTTACTGTGTTCCAATTACCTTGAACTTCTTGCAATTTTTTCGTCGATTTCTTTATGGACTTCTTTCATGAGTTGAGGCGATTCCCCCTTCTGTGCATACCATTCTAATTCTTCATCCTCTTTATCTCGCATCATTCTTAATTGTTTGTTTTTAACTGGTATTGCTTCTAATTTTAGCTTTTGCTCAAAGAGAAGTGTGAGATTCCCAAATGTTACGCTATGTTTCCCCATATCTCTTATCGCTTGTCCCTCATTTAAAAAATTTGCACCTATAATCAAATCTACAGTTAGTTTAGGTATAATCACGAAGTTGGCTAAGATCTTTTGACCTTGACATGAAAGAGTTAACCTTGTTTGTCTCGTAACTTCCTCTGCATTGTTTCTAATAGGACCTCTTACTTTAATCTTACGTGTTTTCAGAACTGGCAATTCCTCATTGGCATTACACTGCATGAATAAATTTTCTGAGATCGCAGTCAGTTCACTTCCGCTATCAATTACAATATTGACTGGTATATGCTTTACCATGGGCTTACAATTGGTTGAATTTGAAAGGGTTGGTTCTGTCCTTCTTCTTCTTGCATCAACTAATCCTCCACTGAATCATACATGAGTCTTTTCGGGAATTTCCCTTGTGAATTCGAACTTTCTGCAGGATAAGCTTCGACTGCTACTTCTCTCTTTTCTTTTCTCTTCTCTATTTATTCCTTCATTTACGCTTTCTTCAACATCCTCTACTTTTTCCTCACCCTCATCTATCTTCTCCTTCTTCGTCGCTACTTCCACATAATCGCATCTAAATGCTCTAATTATCGCTTCATAACTTCCTTCATTATATACGTTGGGTTGTGTGCCCACTTGTAACTTATTTTCAACTTCTGTCGACTGCGCATTATCCTCATTGAATTCGCTTTCCCTGGTTTTCATCTCAAATAGCTCTGCAATATTCATTACTTCGTCCTTTCCTCCTACATTCGTTGTGCATTCCTCTGGTAATTCATCTTCCTCGTCAGTATTCTCCCAATTAATTTCGTCCCAACACGATATTGTTATTTTCTTGTCTTTGTTTTCATCTGGTCCCTGCGGATTTGTTTCTTCTTTCTTATCTTCTTATGATAAGATTTTTACTTCTCTGTTCAAGGTGCTGGGTCGGTGCGCCATTCTCTTTGGCATGGGCGCTTAGCTGTCAATTCGAACTTTTATCGGGGTTTGGTCTTACCTACACCTCTTCTATCTGTATTCTCTTTTCTTGTTCAGCTTGTTGATAGTGGATTCTTTGTTGATAATCTGTCGGTCTATTGGGTCCCCTGTACCCGTTCCGGTTGTCGTTATTCCCTCTGGAATAGTTGTTGCCGTTCCTGTGTGAATTATAGTTATTGCCATATTCTCTTCTAAATCCATAACCGGTTCTTTGTTGAAATCTATTGTCGTTTCTTGGTGCGAAGTTATCACATGGTTCGTAATTATTGTTTCTTCGTACTGTGTCTTGTGGATTCCACTGCTTTTTGCTTTCGTTTTCACGTGCGCTTCTCCTTTTTTTGTGTCATCTTCCGAAAATATGAACTCTAGTTCCCTTAGAATACCTTTAAATGCTTCGACGTCATTGCCTCCGCGACCTACTAATGATTGCTAGTATTTCAATGGTAGCTTCATCGCGCATAATTTAATCAACTCTCCGTCACTGTGTGGTACATCTAAGCATTTATTTTTGTTTGCCATTACTTCGAAAAATTTCACGGGACTCTTCTCTCCTGAATTTTCAAAATATGGGTTCTGTAATAATTCGTACTTCACTCTGTTCTGTGCTTCGCTGGACCAATATCGTGAGAGAAACTTCTCTCTGAAATCTTCGTACGATCGGCATGTCGCTGCAACATTCTCCATGGTTTCTGCGACTGTTCCTGATATGTGTGCACATATAAAGTCTAATTTGTGTGCTAGCTTCCAGTGTTCTGGTAATCCTATTCAGAATTGATCAATAAATGTTCGTGGATGTAATGAGTTTCCTTCGCGAAAGTGTTGAGATTTTCTGACTGTGAGGAAATGATCGTTGTTGTACTTTGTCATAGTTCCATTTGAAATTCGCGATTCTTCGCCACTTTTGTTTCTGATCATTTCTCCCGCCGTTCTTTCCGGTTGTGGTAGATCCATTGGATATTGTCCACTGTAACTTTCGTCTACCCTTGCGTAGTATCGTTCGAGTGGTACGCAGTAATTTTCCTCCATCAGTTGTGAACGTGTAGCTGAATGCATTGCACTGTACTCTTCACGACCTGGCTTTCAATTGTCATGTATGTTACTTTCCGCCTGTGATTGGAATCGCAAATGCATGATATCTTCGTTAGTTGCTTGTGTTTCCGGTGCTGTTACAGATACGAATGTGGTTGCAGACTCTGCACTTGTTTGATCCTGTTCACTGCGCTCTTCAATGGTTTGCAATAACACTGTTCGCAATTTCTGAAATTGTCTCTTCGTTTGCGCTTCTATATTGACTATGCTCTTATCATATCTTTTCAGCGCTGGTTTTGTGATACGTTTGTGTAACACACTGTTTTTAACAACTTCACGCGCTGTACCTGCTGCTTGTCTAGTAATTTCGTTTATCTGTTTCTCTAGTTTCTTGACTTCTTCCTGGGTGTTGTTACGTAATCTTTTGATCTCGTCCTGAATGTCACTACGCAATGTTTGTACGTCCGCTTGTACCTTGTCAATGTCTGTTCTCAATTGATTGTGACCTGTTATTACGTTTCCTATCACTTCTCACGATTCTTTTGCCTCGTCTTCAATATCACTTAGGTGTAGCTGAATTTTTTTGTTTTGTTCGTTAATCTGTCTTTTTGTCTTTATTTTTCCTTGTCATGATTTCCGTAATTTGTTGTAATAATTCTGCCAGATTGGTGGATCCTATTGCGTTTTCTTCAGACGTCCTACGCTCTGTGTTTTCGCGGAAGTGTTGGTTCGCAACCGATTGCATTGAACTGTGCTGTGACACGTTTCTGCTCGCATTCCTTGTACTCTGTGGTGAGGGAGCTCTGATTACTTGTATTATGGGTTCTACGTATTCAAGACGCAAGTTAGAATCCCTATCGACTGTCTCTCTACTTTCCTGCTCCTCTGTTGTATGCTGACTTATGTTTTCTATGCCTTGACATACATTATCCTCGTTATGGTGCGTTATATGTCCTATTTCTCGCGATACTGCACCGTCTGTTGTACTGTCCTCTATTCTCTGTCCATTTTCATGTTGTGTCTCTACCTCAATTCGGTCAAGGTCTCGATCTACCATAGCTATTCTTTCCGAATCCCTTATTTTCTTTTTTTAAAAGCAACTCACGCGCCCTACTTCGAGTCAACATGCGCTCATACGATCTCACGCTTTTTATAAACTTTTTGTTCACACGACTTGACAATCCATTCACTTACTTGTTGGGTCAGAACCAACTTGTCAACGATGTATCCGCCACCTGTGCGCCTCCATTGGAGAGAAAAACTTAATTCTAACAATACTAAAATTCACAACTTCATTATGCGATTGTCTCTGTCAGAATGTCTCACTTTTATTGAATACTTTCTTACTATCTATCGCTGCAGCTACTGTTTTCGACTGCTTATAACGTTCAAACAAACTTTTTTTATTACGAAAATTATTCAACAGGATATTTTTCTGACCTAGTTAGGCATGTGGTCGACCTTCATCGTGGTATTTTACCACCCTGGTAGGGTCGCCATTTTCTAACATTCTGGGTGGTGTCTGTTTGTTCTATATCGTAGGGCCTTCTAATTTAACACGGTTCTGCTCTCGGCTTATGTTCTCGTTTTTCCTCTCGGAACTGCGTCTGTCTTACGGTGGGAAGGTATGAAATGCATTTAGGCATTCTTGTGTTAGTCTGTGGTATTCCATTTGCTCACTCGTTGATCGTATTACTTTGGTTAATTTAATGTCACGCTTTATTCGGTGCTATGTGACATACTACTGGATTTGCTTATCATGTCAGGGTTTTCATGGAAGGTGTTGGATTTGCCTGACACCTTACAAAAGTAAGTGCTTTTAAGTCCTTGTGCTGATCATTTTTGTTCCTGGTATTGTATGTATGAGCTGAGCTGTTTGTTGGAAAAAGAGATATATTATTTAGGACAAATTTCATTAAGCAGTAAATATACTGACAGGCAGTAGTTAATATACCCAGTTCTTTGAAGAGGTTTCTACAGGACGTCCATGAATTTACTCCACTAATAATACATGGTGTGCTCCTATGGCTCAAATGGCTCTGAGCACTATGCGGCTTAACTTCTGAGGTCATCAGTCACCTAGAACTTAGAACTACTTAAACCTAACTAACCTAAGGACATTACGCACATCCATGCCCGAGGAAGGATTCGAACCTGCGACCATAGCGGTCGCTCGTTTCCAGACTGTAACGCCTAGAACCGCACAGCCACTTCGGCCGGCGTAGTGCTCACCCAACTGAATTTATTATCAAGCTGTAATCCCAGGAATTTAAGACTGTCAACCTCTTCTGCCTGCTCTTCTTCATACTTTAAGCATATGCTGCGTGGAAACCTCTTACAGATTCTGAATTGCATATAGTGAGTCATCTGGAAGTTTAATGTCAGTGAGTTGGCTTTAAACAATTTATTAATATACATGAAAATATCATTAGCAGATCTTTCTAGAACTACTCTCGACAGACCATTTTTTGCAGTACTTGTGTCATCTGCAAACAAAACGGACTCTGCTTATGGCAGTATAACTGATGAGATATGATTAATGTACACACGAAAAAGCAATGGCCCTAAGATGGATCGTTGTGGGACACCACATGTAATTTCTTCCCATTCTGATGATGGCTGATGACTTAATTCACTAGTCCCTTGCACTGACACCCTTTGTTTTCTGTTAGTGAGGTCTGACTTGAAACATTTTGCAGCACTGCCCGTCACACCATAGAATTCTAATTTATTTAAAAGGATATTGTGCTTCACAAATGATGGCAGTCGCCCGCTGTTTGAGTCTTTGTGGCGTACAGTAATTTGTGATACCTGTCTGCCCCCCTGGGTGAGTGGTCAACTTGTCTCACTACCGTGCAGAGGACCCAGGTTAGATTCAAGGCTGCGTCGGAGATTGTCTCCACTCGGAAAGTGTGTGTTTTGTTGTCCTCATCAACGTTTGATCATCATCGACACGCATGTCGCCCAATGTGGCGGCAACTAATAAGACTTGCAATTCGGCGGCCAGCCATCAGTGCCATACGGTCATTTCACTTTTTTTAAAAATATCTGTAGTGTGGTCATGGTCCACTATCTTTACTGTATAGCAACTAAAACTTGCTGTCAACTGAAAATCACTCATTCATGAGCGGCGAATTTCGAGTATCACCTACATTTCTTTGGTTGTCATGTTAAAACTTGCTTCTTTTGGCAAAACCGAGCGGAGTTCACACAATGTCCGCTCACAAACATTCTAAGTCAGTTTCAGTTGCGATAGAATACTGAAAGAGTGGTTTGTTAACCGAGATACCGAGGATAAAAATTGGTTCAAATGGCTCTGAGCACTAAGGGACTTAACTTTTGAGGTCATCAGTCCCCTAGAACTTAGAACTACTTACACCTAACTAACCTAAGGACATCACACACATCCATGCCTGATGCGGGATTCGAACTTGTGACCGTAGCAGCAGCGCGGTTCCGGACTAGCGCCTAGAACCACTCGGTCACAGCGGCCGGCAAAGATTAAAAGAAATCACATTGTCGGGATAAGTATAAAAATGGATTTTCTTCACTTACCTTGTTGCAAAGCCGCACTGGGAGTTCACATCTCATCAGCAATCAGTGACTGCTAAAAACTAACTTCAGTTAACTGCAAGTCTGCAGTTACTCGTATATCGCGGTCGATGAGGAACTTCTGGTTGCTTGCCGTGTGGCAAAATACTCTCACCTTTGCGTGCTATCATCTACCAAAATCTCGTTTCGATATTTCAAATGTTTTGTGAGATATGAAGGGTGTATGAGGTTGTGGGTGTTGGAGAAAACAATTCCTTTATTCCCACATATATTTAGCAATAACTTAACACTACACACATCAATGAACTGTGTAGACATGCACAGCACGGAATAACCAACTAAAGCTAAGTCAGAGAATAACTATATCACTGCACGTAAATTAACACTTCACGGAATGTTTATGAAGCACTGTACACTTGTAGGGATCGATTGTCAGAAATAGGTCACTACATGAGTCCCCCCTTTAATGCTAACGATACCGCAGATTAAATTTCGCACGCTGTCCCGCTCTTGTAACTACTTCTTTCTTGAAACCGGGCGGTGGGTCACGTGTGTCAGTGGTTGTGTCAGGGAGTGGTGTAGAAGTCCTCGACGTCGGTCTTGGTGTTGCAGTGACTGGTGTTCGCTGAGCGTTGTGGTGTTCATGGGGTACAGGAACACATCTTGTAGCTTCTCCTGTCTTCTCTGTTAAGGTTCAGTGGTAGCTGTGGTGTCTGTTGCGGCCAGAAATGCAGGCTTGACACGGTCCACTGCAACTGTGGTGGGTGTGCCGTTAATCATTATGCGGAAAGTGTTGGTACCCCTACTGACTGCCAGGTATGGTCCGTCATATGGTGGCTGCAGTGGTTTACGCACAGTGTCATTGCGTAAGAATACGTGCGGGCACTTGTCTAGCTCCGCAAAAACGAACGAGTGTCTTCCAAGCTGGTTTCTGGGCATTGTTGGTCTCAATTGGCGTATATGCTCTCTTAATCTTGTGGCCAATTCCGAGGCTGTGATTGTATCATCTGCCATGCTGTGCAGAAATTCTCCAGGTAGGCGTAGCGTTTGTCCATACACCAGTTCTGCTACTGTTGCTTTCAGATCACTTTTGAATGACGTTCGTAGACCCAAAAGTGCGATAGGGAGTGTCTCTGTCCAATTCGGTGTTGCGTGACATCTCAGTGCTGCCTTTAACTGTCCATGAAGACGCTCAACCATGCCGTTTGATGCGGGGTGGTATGCCGTGTTGCGTATGCGTTTCGTACCTAATAACGTAGCCAATGCTTTGAAAACGTAGGCTTCAAATTGACGTCCTTGATCAGTTGTAATTCTCAGTGGAACTCCAAACTGGGCAATCCAACCACGAAAAAATGTTTGAGCTATAGTTTCTGCAGTGATGTCCTTCATTGGAAATGCCTCAGGCCACCTAGTAAATCTGTCAACCACCGTGAGGCAATAACTGTACCCTTCCGATGCCGAGAGTGGGCCGATGATGTCAACATGGACATGGTCAAAACGCTGATTTGGTGGAAGAAACGTGCCTAATGGTGCCCTGACGTGCTGTGTGATTTTATTCCTCTGGCACGCCAAGCATTGCTTCACAAATGCATTACAGTCTGTGTGCATACATGGCCATACAAATTTTTGTTTGACCAATCTGAGTGTGGCTCTTACTCCTGGGTGTGACAGATTGTGCATTGATGCAATTGCCTGTGTTCTGAATTGCTGTGGCACAAATGGACGTATCTTTCCTCTTGCTACGTCACAATACAACTCAATGCTTGCTCCAGGAACTGTCACGAGCTGTAGCTTCAATCCTTTCTCTTGTTGCAATAGATCACGCAACTCACTATCACATTGTTGCGCATGCGCGAGGGCGTCGTAATCAATGGCCTTTGCCACTGCTTCCACCTGTGCGATGTCATGTGCTACTGTGGACACTGCTTCTATGCGAGAAAGTGCATCAGCTAGAAGATTTAGCTTCCCTTCCACATACACAATGCTGACCGTGAACTGGCTGATATAATCTAAGTGTCGCAGCTGCCGGGGCGATGCCTTCTCTGGCTTTACCTCAAAGGCATAGGTAAGTGGTTTGTGATCTGTGTAAATCGTGAACTGTCGCCCTTCTATTGCGTGTCTGAATTTTTTTACTGCCGCTAAGCGGGGTACAGCTCACGGTCATATGTTGCCCAACGTTGCTGATATGGTGACAACTTATGACTATAAAATGCAATGGGGTGCCATAACTGATAAATTTGTTGCTGAAGTACGGCACCAATGGCAGTGGACGAAGCATCAACCATGAGAGCGAGTGGAGCATGCGCGACCGGGTGTGCTAATTGCGAGGCCTTTGCTATAGCTTTTTTTGTAGCGTGAAACGCGGTGTCCGCCTCGATAGTCCGATGCACACAGTGGTTAGGTTTAGGTGCGCCTTTAAGTGGTTCATTCAATGGTGCAGTTGTCAGTGCATGATTGCGAATGAAGCGTTGGTAGAAATTCACTACTCCAATGAATTCTCTGACTGTGACAGGGCGGGGGTATTTGTTTATGGCCTCTACTTTACTATGTGGCGGTCGAATACCCTGTGCATTCACCAAATCTCCTAGAAAGTGGACCTCTTTCTCACCAAAAATACACTCATCATCATCATAATAATCATCATTTAAGACTGATTATGCCTTTCAGCGTTCAGTCTGGAGAACCCCCTTATCAAATTCCTCCATGATCCCCTATTCAGTGCTAACATTGGTGCCTCTTCTGATGTTAAACCTATTACTTCAAAATCATTCTTAACCGAATCCAGGTACCTTCTCCTTGGTCTGCCCCGACTCCTCCTACCCTCTAATGCTGAACCCATGAGTCTCTTGGGTAACCTTGCTTCTCCCATGCGTGTAACATGACTCCACCATCTAAGCCTGTTCGCCCTGACTGCTACATCTATAGAGTTCATTCCCAATTTTTCTTTGATTTCCTCATTGTGGACACCCTCCTGCCATTGTTCCCATCTACTATTACCTGCAATCATCCTAGCTACTTTCATATCTGTAACCTCAACCTTGTTGATAAGGTAACCTGAATCCACCCAGCTTTCGCTCCCATACAACAAATTTGGTCGAAAGATTGAGCGGTGGACAAATAACTTAGTCTTGGTACTGACTTCCTTCTTGCAGAAGAGAGTAGATCGTAGCTGAGCACTCACTGCATTAGCTTTGCTACACCTCGCTTCCAGTTCTCTCACTATGTTGCCATCCTGTGAGAATACGGATCCTAAGTACTTGAAACCGTCCACCTGTTCTAACTTTGTTCCTCCTATTTGGCACTCCATCCGTTTATATTTGTTTCCCACTGACATTACTTTCGTTTTGGAGATGCTAATCTTTAATTGCTTGCAAAAGTTTGCCTTCTATTCCATAATCTCGTAGAACAGACACTAACTTCCTCCTAGGAACCCGGTCATATGCCTTTTCTAGATCTCTAGACCTCTTTCTCACCAAAAACACACTTGGCAGGATTAATTACTAGTCCATGTGTGCGTAGGCGGTCAAACACTTGTGCCAAATGCTGTAAGTGCTCCTCTTCTGATGCAGACATCATCAATAAATCATCTATATACACATAGCAAAAATCTAAATCTCTTGTATGTAATCTCATCCATAAAACTTTGGAAGGTCTGGGCGGCATTACATAGTCTGAACGGCATTCGGGTGAATTCAAATAGACCGAATGGTATAATCACCGCTGTTTTAGGGGTGTCTTCTGCAGCTATAGGGATCTGATAGTAAGCTCGAACTCGATCAATGGTAAAAAATATAGTCTTACCGTGAACATTTGCAGAAAAGTCTTCTATGTGTGGAACTGGGTACCGGTCTGGAATGGTCCTTGCGTTGAGTTGGCGATAGTCACCGCAGGGGCGCCATCCATTCTTCTTTTTAGGCACGATGTGAATTGGGGATGCCCAGCTGCTACTAGAAACTCTGCAGATACCTTGTGACAGCATGCTGAGAAACTCCTGCTTTACCACTTTTATCTTTTCGGCCGTTAAACGTCTAGGCCGAGCGTGAGTTGGCGGCCCTGGCGTGGTCAAAACGTGGTGGACGGTTGTTTGCTTGACTGGTGGGAGAGCAGGCGATTGCTGTGTGACCTCGGGGTATCCTTTCAGCAACTGTATATGTGGTGTGTCGCCTGTGACTGTGCGTACCTCTAGTGGTGTGGTACAACGGACGTTTCCTGTCGTATGCAGACTAGTAGTCAAATCTATTAGTCGCTGACGTCCCAGATCTGGCAGTAAGTCGTGGAAGGACAAAAAATCTGCTCCGATAATAGGCTGTGATATATCTGCCACTGTCAATTGCCATTCAAACACACGGCGTAGCCCCAAATCAAGGAATAATGTTACTCGACCGTATGTTCTAATTTTGGAGTCATTAGCGGCGTATAGATAACAGTCGTCGCAGCTCCGGCGTGATAGGCGGTTTGCTGGATATACGGACACTTCTGCGCCTGTATCGACGAGAAACTGTAGTTGTGTTTCGCGGTCTGTCACAAAAAGTCGGCGAGTGTTTGCACTGGAAGTTATCGCTGCTACCGTGTCTGCCTCATGTTTCCACTTGCCAGGTGGCGTACACTTTCGTGCATCATTACCAAATGTCTTGTGGTACCAGCATAAGTTCTGTAGTGATGGTGATCGATTGCGACTTCGTGACCGTCGGCGGCGTGGCCGTTGGCGGTTGTGCTTTGTTTATAATGTAATGTAGTGCAGCTACCTGTGCGGTCAGCTCTGCCGGTTGTGACTGTAGGGAGACTAACGTCACTGTGGGCGAATTCTCTTGTTGTGGCGTTAATGTTGAGACACTTGATGTGGGGTGCACTTCAGTTAAGCTGTCGGCCGTTTGTGCCAGTGCGTTTAAATCGCCTGCGCATACCGTGAGGATTTTTTGAGTATCTGACGGCAACCGAGACAGCCATCTATTTCGTAGCACATCATCAGTTACAGTGTTACGTGCCAGTGTGCGCAAACGTCGTAAGAGTTGTGATGGAGTGCGATCTCCGAGTTCTTCAGTGCGCAGTAGCTTCTCCAGCCGTTTTGCCTCTGATTGTGACAAACGCGCTATTAATGCTTTTTTAATGGATCCATAACGATCGGTATCCGGTGGTGCGGCTAGGATAGCTTGTACTTCTGCTGCTAGATCTTCTGTAAGTGCTGCAACCACATAGCTGTACTTGGTTTCGTCCGCCGATATTTGTGCGAGGACGAACTGGCTTTCTAACTGGGCAAACCACAGTAGAGTATTATGTAACCCTGTTAATTGCACTGCTGGCTTCAGGTTGAATTGAGACTGGCGAATCGGTCATTATCGTGCTAAAGCGAGCGCGACGCGGCTGGCGCGGAAGTTACAAACGCGAACGTTGCGGAACTTCGTTAAACGCTGGAGCCGACGCGGATGTTAACGTAGTTGGTCGGGTGTCACCAGATGTGGGTGTTGGAGAAAACAATTCCTTTATTCCCACAAATATTTAGCAATAACTTAACACTACACACATGAATGAACTGTGTAGACATGAACAGCACGGAATAACTAACTAAAGCTAAGTCAAACAATAACTATATCACTGCACGTAAATTAACACTTCACGGAATGTTTATGAAGCACTGTACACTTGTAGGGATCGATTGTCAGAAATAGGTTACTACAAGGTATTTCATTGTAACCTTGTCGCTGGCGCCTGCGATCGCAAAATAGTGCGTTACATAACATATATTCTCTCTTGAGCGATGATAGATAGAGATCTTCTCCTATGTCTAAAGAAAAGTTTAGTGTTTTAGCTAAATATCATATGTAGCTATATATAGTGTAATATGCTCAGATGGAATTGGAAGGATGCTTGAATAAATATACAAAGTGGTTGTACTGATTGAAAATGATTGCATCTCCAAAGACATAGTAATTTTACGTGAAGCACATAATTAGAGTTACATACACCATGGGGCATCTTCACCACTGGAAGACAAAGTCTTCTCTCAGAAAGCACTCATGAAACCGACAAAAATACTAGGAATCGCTCGATGAATGAAGAATGGATTTTTATAGCTCGCCTACGAGTCAAATGTGTGAATTCTGGCCGACATTATTCGAAACTAAATGAACCACTGTATCACTCATAATGGCTCGGTACAGATGTGAATACCTTGCATCAGCGTGTCACACCAACAGCGCACTGCGGCATGTATTACCTGAGTACTCATTGCTCGCGACCAGAGAATGCAGATCGCAATTATCGTAAGATTTCACATAAAAAAGAAAGTTGTTGCTACCAACCAGTTCCTTTATCTCTATACCTGAGAGCACCCCCACTTCCACCTTGCATCAGACACGCCACAGAAAACAAGTTCCACAGAACAGAATATTACTATTTGTTTTTCATTCAAAAACAGACAATGCTGCTACTGCTCTGACCACGTTGAATTCCTACTAGCCGAGTCTGCGCTTACCTAAAGAACGTCGTTAAGACAAAGCTTCGCAACTGAGCAAGTTAACAAATGTGTAGAACATGATAAATTGGATGTTGATAAAAATAACAGGGAAGTTTCAACTTCTAGATCTTCTTTCTCGTCTAACGAAGAGTCCTACACAAGACTGGCAATGGCAAGGAAAGCGTTTCTGAAGAAGAGAAATCTGTTAACATCGAGTCTAGATTTAAGTGTCAGGAAGTCGTTTCTGAAAGTATTTCTATGGAGTGTAGCCGTGCATGGAAGTCAAACATGGACGATAAATGGTTTGGACAAGAAGAGAATAGAACCTTTCGAAATGTTGTGCACAGAAGAATGCTGAAGATTAGATAGTTAGATCACATAACTAATCAGGAGTTATTGAATACGATTGGAGAGAAGAGAAATTTGTGGTACAACTTGACTAGAAGAAGGGATCGGTTGGTAGGGCATATTGTGAGGCATGAAGGGATCACCAATTTAGTACTGGATGGCCGTGTGGAGGGTAAAAATCGTAGAGGGAGACCAAGAGATGAATATACTAAGCAGATTCAGAAGGATGTGAGTTGCAGTAAGTACTGGGAGATGAAGCAGCTTGCACAGGATAGAGTGGCATGGAGAGCTGCATCAAACCAGTCTCAGGACTGAAGACCACAACTACAACAACTTTGCGACAACATCTTTTATCTAACACTGATGTTACCTCTGGCAGTATCTGTATTCACTGCATAACACTTGGTCCAAATTACACTTGCTCGAGCGCTTTTACATACAGTAACCAACGCTGTGTTCCAAAGCTCAGTATTCTGTCTCGGCACGGTTAATTATATCATTCTTTCTTCATATAATTCGGTATCACTCAATCCACCTCCACTCTAAGTACACAACTTTCGTTTTTAATGTCGATCCCCGTCTGCCTGTGCTTGGCGACATCTCCAGGGATACATCTTTACGGCTGACGTCCTGGGGTACCGTTCCTACGTCATTTACGGCCCTCGCCACGTACTGCACAATGTTTCTGCGGCTGATATAAGGACTGCATTGATCTTTCAGTGATTTCATGTTGTAAGTGGTGCTTTGTGCTAGTCAAACTACTCCATATTCTAATGTTTGAGTTGACAGTTGCTTTATCCGTTATCTTACAGCTACAAAGTTTAATTATTTGCCACTGAATCAGACGTAATTTGACATCGGAGCTTAGCGAAGATGTTGTCAACTTAACTCTGTGTTGAGCTTTTGTGTGGTACTTGAACATGACACCATGTCTAGCATCTATAGTACAAAATGTTCAGATGTGTGTGAAATCTTAAGAGACTCAACTGCTAAGGTCATCAGTCCCTAAACTTACACACTGCTTAACCTAAATTATCCTAAGGACTAACACACACATGCTCGAGGGAGGACTCGAACCTCCACCGAGACCGGCCGCACATCTTTAGAACGACGGATGAATAAGCGCTCCGCCATACGCTACCATTCCTTTTGCCTACCTGCGCAGGGTAGAGTGAGAACATAATACACTGTCCACTCACATCTTTTAAAAGCCTCAGTAACCACGTGGACGTGTAGGAAGAGAATGAGTGAGGAAGTTCTGGGAGACATCGACAGGGATGTGGAGCCACGCTTACTCCCGTGCCGTTCACACCTGCGCTAGGTTTCTCGGTTGAGGATCCAAGGCGGGAATAGCCCAGACGTGAGTCTCGATTGGGCTTTAATTAGGGGAATGTGGTAAACGCATTTGTTCTTGGAACGACGCACGCGTACTGCGAGCTGTGTGCCACGTTGCATTTACCTGCTGGTAGATGCCATTGTGCGGAGGGAAAGTAATTGCATTTAGGGATGGACAACCCCGAAGGATAGATGCATACGTGTGTTGCTCCGATGTGAATTCCAGAATGACGAGGTCACCCAGGGTAATGCCATGGTAACAGCCCTCAGACCAATGCTCCCTCTTCCGGCCTGGGGCCTTCCGATGATTGTTGCAAGGTGTTTGCTTTCAAACGTTCCACGCCGCACATGCCAACGGCTCCGATGGAGCATCAAACGTGATTCTTGTGCGAAGGACACCTGCCTGCCCTCCGTGGACGTCCAGTTCGGTAATAGCGTGCTTATTCCAGCCTTCGTCGCTGACGAACGGCAGTCAACATGGGTACGTGAAACTGGCGCCTGCCACAAAGGCTCATATGCAACAGCTTTGTTGTCCGATCGCTGAGGAGGCACTGTTGGCAGCCCGTTGGTCCATCCGTATGGTCCGTTGCTCAACAATTGCACGTCTATTCGCCCGTACACCTCTCTGCAGCTGTCGTTCTCCCCTGTCATCGGTGGCCCGTGGTACACATCAGTTATCTTGGCGCCCGTTTTGGATAGCTCTATTTTGCCATGTATGTTATACTTCAACCACGGCGGCACGCAAACGATTTACAAATTTAGTCGTTTCGGCAACGCTTCCACCCTAGGCCCGAGATCATACCCTTTTCGGACGCCAAATAATTCGCTCCGTTTGATCGTTATGACAACAACTGCAATATTTTCCGCGTCCCCCCCCCCCCCCCACCACTTCTTCAGCTGCCACCTGCCGTCTGTGATTGGTTATTGCACGGTGACGTCGAACATAGACGGTGGTCACGTTAATGTGACTGGACCGTATATTGATACTGAATACATAACCCACTGACCGCTTACAGTCTCGCTCAGTTCTCGAATGGTTGGCTCTGAGCACTATTGGACTTAACATCGATGGTCATCAGTCCCATAGAACTTAGAACTACTTAAACCTAAGTAACCTAAGGACATCACACAACACCCAGCCATCACGAGGCAGAGAAAATCCCTGACCCTCCGGGAATCGAACCCGGGAACCCGGGGGTGGGAAGCGAGTACGCTACCGCACGACCACGAGATGCGGTTTCGAATGGTTTTCTCATTAGGAGCCCAATGTCTCACTGCGATAAGTCAACATTGTTAATAGTGAGTCATATAAGTTGAAACATCGAAATATATTGAAAGTTATGGACCTACATACCACAAGAAAACTGTAAAGATCAAATACGCATGAATGACGTGTTCGCCTGCAATATGGCGGTATCTGATTTCAGAAGATTTCAGAAGAAAACTTTTTTCTAGTCGGAAACACTGTTTGTAACTGCATGCAGTATTCTACGACAAAAAGTGAATACGTTCGTGCTAAAACGTTTCTTTCGAACGAGACACGAAATGGAAATTATGACAAGGAACAGCAGACAGATTTTAAGTGGATTATAATACTACTGCCTGGGGCAAAAGGGCTGTTTGTATACAAATACTTGTACCACATACGCCTTTGTGGTGCTAACTCTTGCTGTGTTTGTATTCATTCAGTCGCAGTATGCTTTGTTTCAGGCAGTCCTACAGTATAATTATGTACAAGTAAAGACAGTTGTTCTGTGTTGTAGAAAACGAACGTACTGCACACTGTGGTTAGGCCTGTCTGTTCCTTTTTCATGGGTGTTGTTTTTGATAGGTATGGATAGGTTAAGTAGTGAATGAAATGGAGTGTTTTGTTTAAGAAAAACTTAAATGAGTTTTGATGTATGGTATTCCCAAAGGAAAAATCATAAATGCTGTCAGTCTTTACACAAAAAGGTTTCCTGCGGGCACACCGTGTAATGCTTCATTTTACAGCTCAGAGGAAGAATTTACCAGCAACGAATGCGCACAAGTGAAGGGAAGCCTGTGTAGAAGAACTAGTGGGGGAAAATAATTAGATCACAGTGTCAGCTACAGCTGCTGTATATCCCCGTATAATCTGTGAATGTATTGATCTTTCTGCAATATCAGCGATCGGTGTTTTCAGAATATTACGGCGTCACAAATGTCACTTCCACCATCATCAAAGCGTAGCAAACTTCGTGCAAATGAATTTTATATTTACCTCGTGCATTGTCAGGGGACTTGTGATAGAATAAAAATAAATCCACATGTACGCTGAAGCACCAAATAAACTGGTGTAGGCATGCGTATTCAACTCCTATATAAGACAAGCGTCTGGTGCAGTTAGATAGGTTACTGCTGTCAGAATGGCAGGTTATCAAGGTTTAAGTGAGTTTGAACTTGATGTTATAGTCGGCGCACGAGCGATGGGACACATCATCTCCGAGGTAGACATGAAGTGGGGAGTTTCCCGTACGACCATTTCACGAGTGTACCGTGAATGTCAGGAATCCGGTAAAACATCAGATCTCCGACATCGCTGCGGGAGGAAAAAGATCCTGTAAGAACGGGGCCAACAACCACTGAAGAGAATCTTTCAACGTGACAGAAGTGCAACCCTTTCGCAGATTGCTGCAGATTACAATACTGGACCATCAACAAGTGTCAGCTTGCGAACCATTCAACGAAACATCATTGGTATGGGCTTTCGTTGCCGAAGGCCCACTCGTGCATTCTTAATGACTGCCTGATACAAAGCTTTACGCATCGCCTGGGCCGACGTTGGACTCTTGATGACTGGAAACATACTGCGTGGTCGGTCGAGCCTCGTTTCAAATTGTATCGAGCGGATGGACGTGTACGGGTATGGAGAGAACCTCATGAATCCCTGGACCCTGCATGTCAGCAGGGAACTGTTCAAGCTGGTGGAGTCTCTGTAATGGTGTGGTGCGTGAGCAGTTGGAGTGATATGGGGCCCCTGATACGACTAGATACGACTCTGACAGGTGACACATTCTGTCTTATCACCTGCATCCATTCATGTCCACTGCGCATTGCCAGCCGCGGTGGCCGAGCGGTTCTAGGCGCTTCAGTCCGGAACCGCGCGAATGCGACGGTCGCAGGTTCGAATCCTGTCTCGGGCATGGATGTGTTTGATGTCCTTCGGTTAGTTAGGTTTAAGTAGTTCTAAGTTCTAGGGGACTGATGACCTCCGATGTTACATCGTATGGTGTTCAGAGCCATTTGAACCACTGTGCATTCCGACAGACTTCGGAAATTCCAGCAGGACAATGCGACATCCCACAGGTCCAGAATTGCTACAGAGCGGCTTCAGGAACACTCTTCTGGCTTTAAGCACTTCCGATGGCCACCAGACTCTCCAGACATGAACGTTATTGAGCATGTCTGGGATGCGTTGCAACGTGCTGTTCAGAAGAGATCTCCACCCCCTTCTAATCCTACGAATTTATGGACGGCCCTGCAGGATTAATGGTGCAATTGCCTCCAGCAGTACTTCAGACATTAGGTGGCTCCGTGCCACGTGGTGGCATTTGTGCGTTCTCGAGAGGCCCCTACACTATGATCAGGCAGGTGCACCACTTCCTTTGGCTCTTCAGTGTATTTCGCCGTGTTTTTCCCTAATCAGCGCAATAGCCACAATGTGCATTAGCCGGAAGATCTGCGCCCTTCGTCAGCTAACATATGGTGCGGAATAATGTTAGTCAAACTTGTTGACCGTTGTTGGTTTGCGGGCGTTTTTGATGAACAAACGTCAGCAGGCTTTCTGTCATTACAGCTTACAGATTTTTAGCCTTCAAAGACCGTCAAACTACGTGGATGCCAAGACAAAGTAGTCAGTAAAAGGTGTGGAAATAATAGACCGAAATTACAATGATCGATAGATCGCAAGAGATGGTACAAAAAACTGAACATCTAGATCGTCAGAGCATACAACTCCAGATTTCTTTCCCCAGGGTTTTCAAATGAAGAAATCCACCAGTAAATTGTAGCATCTAGTGAAAGTAGAAATGAAGGCATTTTAGAGGCTTCACAGATTCTGGCGGGGAAAGACCGTTCTGTTGTCAGAAATTTTTTACAAGACGACTTAAGGAATGTATCGATTTTGAAGATAATCGTGTAGAACATTTGCGGGAATGATTCCTTTTTGGACAGTTCTCCCGGGTCTTGTTGAGATGAATTTTTACAAAATAAATAGAAAAATTATTAGGCTCTGTTTCGTCGATAATAAACATTTGTAATAGAAAGTAGATAGTATCAGTTTGTAGGTGACTCTCGTTCATGCGAAGTTTGTCCTTTCGACAGATGTAATATGTTTTTTGTGGTGTCACCGCCAGACACCACACTTGCTAGGTGGTAGCCTTTAAATCGGCCGCGGTCCGGTAGTATACGTCGGACCCGCGTGTCGCCACTATCAATGATTGCAGACCGAGCGCCGCCACACGGCAGGTCTAGAGAGACTTCCTGGCACTCGCCCCAGCTGTACAGCCGACTTTGCTAGCGATGGTTCACTGACTTCTACGCTCTCATTTGCCGAGACGATAGTTAGCATAGCCTTCAGCTACGTTATTTGCTACGAACTAGCAAGGCGCCATTATCAGTTACTATTGATATTGTGAATCATGTAATGTCAAGAGCGACGTTCGTCATTAATGGATTAAAGTTAAGTATTCCACCAGCTACGTCCGTTGTTTCTAAATTCTAATCTCCTTGTCCTGTTCCAGACCTCACGCCAGCCTGCGTGAGCTAAAACGCGTGCCTTTCGGCCTCCTCTAGTAACACGGTGTTGGCTCTCCTGCCAACCACAACATTTTTTACATCAACAGTACCGATCATGACACGTAATGGCATTTGGAGTGCTTGACTTCTTTCCGCTTGTATATTAGATCAGAGGCCACACTACTTTTGAATGCTAAGAGATCCACATTTTCTTGCCCATTCGCCTTCTGGATTATCTAGGCATCAGCTACACCAGTTGTTCGTTGGTTGGTTTTGGGGAGGGGACCAAACAGCGTCCTCATCGGTCCCATCGGATTAGGGAAGGTTGGGAAAGGAAGTCGGCCGTGCCCTTTCAAAGGAACGATCCCGGCATTTTCCTGAATTGATTTAGGGAAATCACGGAAAATCTAAATCAGGATGACTGGACGCGGGTTTCAACCGTCGTCCGCTCGAATGAGAGTCCAGTGTCATCTGCTATCGTTACATTTAGCATGTGGTACAAACTCCTCCAGACAACCTATGATTCTAGTGTCATTTCTGTGCGAAGCAATTGGAGAATCCATCAGGTCAACACAACTCATGTGATTACTTTATATTCCAATTCAGTGGGGTCTTTAGATCTCTGTAGACTCCTTCTCCTTTCCATTAAGCCTGACAGGAATTCCTACTGGATCTGTACCTGCTTATTATTGTACAGGACTTACAAGTGAGCTGTCAGTCCATGTTGTGACAGTAACTGCTTCGACTAATGTTGCTACCGTGGAACTGCCACGTCCCTGCTTCTGTCATTGCTTCCAATACTCAGATTTTCTCTCTGCTGCCCGCTCAGTCCGTTGCTGTGAATTGTACCAACGTACCATACGTTGGGCTCTTTGAGTTTTAATATCAACCGAATGCTGCAGAAGAGATAGTCAACGTAAACATTGTGGTTCTTTCCATGAATGTACTTTACGCAAATAAAATTAATTTTTTGATGTTTGGCTAAAACTCCTAGCTACATTTAGCATATTTAAGAAATGACTGGATGCTGTGTACAATAAAATACTACTTTACAAAAGGATAAAGGGAAAGAAAAAATTCCGTAAGAACTGAAGACAGTAATGGACAGTTGTCTCGACGTATCAGGTCCTCATGTCGAAACACAAATGATTAATACAATAATCTATATTACCATTCAGATATTCGCAAACGCTATCAAATACTCCATCATAAATATCAACAAACGAATTACAAGGACTGAAGTATTTATTCCACAAATCAATGTAAAACTTTCACTACAAAACATTACAGCTACATCAAGAATGCAATGCCAAAAGTAACATTCCACGTGCCAACAACTTACACTGCCAACCTGCAGAGATTCTTTGAACTAGTATTTCTCCTCATTTAAGGAGTCTGTGATTTTACGGTCATATCATACTTAAAAGATGAGAGAAATGAGCCACAAAATGGTTCAAATGGCTCTGATCACAATGGGACTTAACATCTGAGGTCATCAGTCCCCTAGAACTTAGAATTACTTATAGCTAAGTAACCTAAGGACATCACACACATCCATGCCCGAGGCAGGATTCGAACCTGCGACCGTAGCGGTCGCGCGGTTCCAGACTGTAGCGCCTAGAACCGCTCGGTCACACAGGCCGGCAAATGTAAGATGTACTCGTTTTGTTCTTCATTGTCCTAATATGAATATACCCTCTATTGGTCTACAAAGTAGTTATTTGGGTTGATGTTAATGAATTTTATGTAAGAAAAGTCTTACGACACCAAAAAACATCGGATTTTTTTAAAATTTGCCTTGATCACGTGTGCATGAGAGAACTGACGGTATGATAAATGACAGAGACGAGCAAACGGCTGAACTGCAGCGGCGGCAGACAGGGAAGCTCTGCGGACAGACAGCTTGGCGCTGTCCGCCACAGGAGGTTGCGTAAGGCGGACG
Organism: Schistocerca gregaria; assembly: GCF_023897955.1. Classification (NCBI taxonomy): domain Eukaryota; kingdom Metazoa; phylum Arthropoda; class Insecta; order Orthoptera; family Acrididae; genus Schistocerca; species Schistocerca gregaria. The sequence goes on from NC_064926.1 coordinate 562,256,270, forward strand.
AGGAAGACCCAAAGTCGGCCTCCGGGTATTCTCCGTCGAACGGGAGTGTCGCCCAGACTAATGTGGGACCGTCTTATCACAAGACTACGTACGATTCTCCTTTAAGGGGGGGCAGGACGTCACACGGGGCGACAAGGAGCAGGAGACGCATCGCAGGACACTTTAATTTTACTTTTACAAATAAATTCATAAAGCTTTGTCAGCATGACCAGGAAGGATTCAGGATCCACATTAGTAGCAAGGAAGTTCCAAAATATAAAAAATAAGTTTTTTGCATTTGAAATTTCATCATTTTTTTCACTTACTGTTGGCTGCATTTGTTGCTATAGGCACACTTTTCTTCATATGTAAGAGAGATTCTTCGATGAATTTTGCACAGCATGCAAACCATACTTACAGGCGTATGAAACCCGAGAAACTATTTAATTCATGAAAAAATGAACGAGCTGTTACATTTTAAACTTCATGTTTAGAAAAAAATCAACTTTTATAGTTAATTGTCTCAGTTTTTACCACCGTTCTTAATAGATTTGAAAAATTCTGGAGTTTTGCATTAAGCAGTGCAAAATTCATCGAAGAATCTGTCTTACTTCTGAAGAATTGATTTGATCGCTCTGAGCTTTTGTTATAGCTTGACACCAGTGTCTACCAATTTTAATTGTATATTATAGCACAGAGGATGGTCACCAAGTGACCGAAAATCGATTTCGCTGACAATAAAACATCAGAATACGGCCAGTACTGATTTTCCGTCAAATTCCATCCACTATTTGGTGGTGGTGCGCACAACACGCCATGGAGGCGCCACTCAATGAAATCAGAATCGTGACAAATAGCTATAGCTCATATGGCAATGTGACAGAAATATACGGGAAAATGGAACCGGAACCTTCGGAAGAACGACGATGTGGTTCCCGCTAAACCGTGTTCAGTACATTCGCATACAGGTGTTTGAAATTTAGAAAACTTGTACTGGATGAAGACTGTGCAGCCATCATTCTGCCGCAGTCGTATACCTCACGTAGGCATCGAGGAAAAGATAAGAAAGATTGGGGCGCCTTCAGAAGTAAATAAACAGTCATGTTTTTACTTGTTAATCAAGCACAGAAAGTCCCTGAACTGGTACGATGTTTCTCCTGGAACAAGTTCACTGATACGTTGAGTGGCTCGAAGACTTCTTCAGCAGCAGGACCCCGGCGAGTGTTCACCAGAAACGACGACTTTGGCAGGAGTGCCCCAGGGAAGTGTCATATAAACCACATACATAAATATTATCATCACATACGTACCGCTAGGTATCGTCTACACTACTGGCCATTAAAACTGCTACAGCAAGAACAAATGCAGATGATAAACGGCTATTCACTGGACAAATATATTATACTACAACTGTCATGTGATTACATTTTCACGCAATTTGGGTGCATAGATCCTGAGAAATCAGTACCCATAACAACCACCTTCGGCCGTAATAACGGCCTTGATATGCCTGGGCATTGAGTCAAACAGAGCTTGGATGGCGTGTACAGGTACAGCTGCCCATGCAGTTTCAACACGATACCACAGTTCATCAAGGGTAGTGATTGGCGTATTGTGACGAGCAAGCTGCTCGGCCACCATTGACCAGACGTTTTCAATTGGTAAGAGATCTGGAGAATATGCTGGCCAGGCCAGCAGTCGAACATTTTCTGTATCGAAAAAGGACAGTACAGGACCTGCAAATTGCGCTCGTGCATTATCCTGCTGAAGTGTAGGGTTTCGTAGGGATCGAATGAAGCGTAGAGCCACGGGTCGTAACACATCTGAAATGTAACGTCCCCTGTTCAAAGTGCCGTCAATGCGAACAACAGCTGACCGAGACGTGTAACCGATGGCACCCCATACCATCACGGCGGGCGATACGCTAGTATGGCGATGACGAATACACGCTTCCACTGTGCGTTCACCTCGATGTTGCCAAACACGGATGCGACCATCATGATGCTGTAAATAGACCCTAGATTCATCCGAAAAAATGACGTTTTGCCATTCGTGCACCCAGGTTCGTCGTTGAGTACACTCTGGCTCTCCTGCCTGTGATGCAGCGCAAAGGGTAACCGCAGCCACGGTCTTCGAGCTGATAGTCCATGCTGCTGCTAACGTCGTCGACCTGTTCGTGCACATGGTTGTTGTCTTGCAAACGTCCTCATCTGTTGACTCAGGGATTTAGACGTGATGCCAGATCCTTTACAGCAATGCGGATAAGATGCCTGTCATCTCGACTGCTATTGATAAGAGTCCGTTGGGACCCAGCACGGCGTTCCGTATTACCCTCCTGAACCCACCGATTCCATATTATGTTAACAGTCATTGGATCTCGACCAACGCGAGCAGCAATGTCGCGTTACGATAAACCGCAATCGCAATATGCTACAATCTGACCTTTATGAAAGTCGGAAACGTGATGGTACGCATTTCTCCTCCTTACACGAGGCAACACAACAACATCTCGCCTGGCAACGCCGGTCAGCTGCTGTTTGTGTATGAGAAATCGGTTGGAAACTTTCCTCATGTTAGCACGTTGTAGGTGTCGCCACCGGCGCCAACCTTGTGTGAATACTTTTGAAAAGCTAATCATTTGCATATCACAGTATCTTCTTCCTGTCTGTTAAATTTCGCGTCTGTAGCACGTCATCTTCGTGGTGTAGCAATTTTAATGGCCAGTAGTGTACATACATAAATGAGTTGGCTGACTGGTTGGGCAGTAATCGGCGGTTGTTTGCTGATGATGCCATGGTGTAGGTAAGTCGTCGAAGTTTAGTGACTGTAGGAGGATACATATGACTTAGGCAAAGTTTGTGATTGGTGTGAGGAATGGCAGCTAGCTCTAAATGTGGAAAAATGTAAGTTAATGCGGATGAGTAGGAAGAACAAACCTATAATGTTCGGATACGGTGTTAATAGAGTCCTGCCTGACACAGTCGTTGAAATACGTAGGAGTAACGTTGCAAAGCGAGCATTTGAGAACTGAGGCAGGGAAAGCCTGTGGTCGACTTCGATTTATTGGCAGAATTTTATGAAAGTGTGGTTCATCTGTAAAGCAGACGGGATAGGAGTACTGCTCGATTCTTTGCGATCCGTATGAGGTCTGATTAAAGGAGGGCATCGAAGCAATTCAGAGGTGGGCTGCTAGATTTGCTACCGGTAGGTTCGGTGATGGACACCGACACATGTACAACAAAACGCCGGCAAATCCGGCACTGCTGCCGGTAACGAAGTGATATCTTCTGAGAGGTGCAGCCGAATGGCTGACTGCCGAAGGCCCGCAACGGAACGGCAGCATCTCCGTGGTTTTCGTAAACTCAGACGCGGCGCAGCACTGCGCCTCCTCCGACTGAAAAACGTGCATGTAGCCAACTTCGCTGGGGTCGGCAATGGAGACGACGGCTGCTACTTCAGGCCCGATCTCCTGAGATTTAAGTTGGCTGACCTGTTGTCACACCAGGAGACAATAGTGTCCCGTGCACTGTGGTGAGTGCAGGTGAAATATGAACTTGACTACTCCGAAATTTTACTACATTTCACCGTCTTGTTGGTTTTCTAATTTAACTGAACGGTGAACGTGAAAAATTATCCGCCCCCGCCATTCGATGGCCCTCTATCCAGGCAGCCTGTTAGTGGTTAAGGTTGACTGGGGAAAATGACTATATTGATTGATTAATTTTACCGACATTTTAATTAATCAAGCAAAAGGCCAATGATTACTATCGTTGAAATCGTGATTACGTATCCACTATGAATATGCCACTGGAAACACGATTCTGCAGTCCGGAACCGCGCGGCTGTTACGGTCGCAGGTTTGAATCCTGCCTCGGGCATGGATGTGTGTGATGTCCTTGGGTTAGTTAGGTTTAAGTAGTTCTAAGTTCTAGGGGGCTGATGACCTCAGATGTTAAGTCCCATAGTGGTCAGAGTCATTTGAACCATTTTGGAAACACGATTGTTATGTAACTGAAATCTCTTTCCATGGAACTGGACTAAATTGGTAGCTCCTGAGACTTCTTTTCCTGGATCATACGTTTCAAAAAAATCTCAGGATTACAGGTTTAACGAGGAAGAGAACAAACCGAATTAACCATAAGTGCATTAGCGACGTAAATAATAAGACATTGCACCAGTTAACTGCTGTTTACATCAGTATTTATATGATCTCTCTCTCTCTCTCTCTCTCTCTCTCTCTCTCCTCTCTCTCTCTCTCTCTGTGTGTGTGTGTGTGTGTGTGTGTGTGTGTGTGTGTGTGTGTGTGTGTGTGTGTGTGTGTTTTCTGATAGTCTTGCTCTCCAGCCGTCTTTTTATGGTTTTAAGGGACTGTGGCCCTGTCATTGCGGAGAAATTCGTATAGTAGTATACTAAAATCATTCGTCACCCTATTTCTTTACATAAACCAAAAACATGATACGCACAGTGTGTCTTTGCGTACAGGCTCATTTTACTTAAAGAAAAAGTGTGTGTTTCTGTTTCATTGTCTGCTCATGTTTTATTTTCTGCGCAGTGAAAGAAGCGCAATACCTTAGAACCACAAAAAGACGGCTGCAGAGCAAGACAAGCAGGAGAAAACATACGCAGACATCACGAACAGTAGTAACGTAAACTATCACAGCACTTGAAAATTTGAGTAAATTCCTGAAACATGTATTACGAAGGAAGAAAGGTAGGTGCTAGTGAGTTGTGTTACTGAAATCATTTGAGTAGTTGCCGCCTTTCAAGAATTACCGATTATTCGTAATTGCCGTTTGCGATATCTGAGACACATTAGTAAATAGTGGGAAACATTCAAGCAGGAAACAGGTCAAGATTTGCACTCGAAAAGTTGCTTTAGTACCGGCTTCTTACGGGATCCTTGAGGATGAGGATCTGCAGGACTGTATGACAACCTGTGGTTCTGTGCAGAGCAGACTCTGGCCCAAGAAAATAGAAAGAAAACTCCTCGCATCTGTGAGTACTCTTCTGAGACAGGTTTTTGGGCCAGTGAAGGACACAGAGGACTGGAGGGAAAGGAGAAAAACCACCAATTTCAGGAGTTGTACGAACCGCTGGACAATGTGGCTGTGATTGGAGAGAGAAGACTGACGTTAGTGGTGTGGGCATGTAGTGTGTCGCCTGAGCCAGAGGTGGTGGAAGAAGACATCAGAGGTAACAGACGAAATGGAAAATCACGCCTGAGATGGATTGACGGAAGCAGAGAAGATATGAGTACGGCGGGACTAGCTGAAGAAGAATACATGAGTTGAAGAAGATGGTGGAGGGTGATCGGCGAGGGCAAAGGTCCATTACATCAAAATACTCAGAAAATGTCCGTGATCAACCCACGAAACCTACGGAATATCAGACCAGCTGTGTGGCTGGATAGAAGAGTTTTTAGCAAACAGAACACAGCATGTTGTTCTCAATGGAGAGACGTATATAGACGTTAAAGTAACCTCTGGCGTGCCACAGGGGGGTGTTATGGGACCATTGCTTTTCACAATGTATATAAATGACCTAGTAGATGGTGTCGGAAGTTCCATGCGGCTTTACGCGGATGATGCTGTAGTATATAGAGAGGTTGTAGCATTAGAAAATTGCAGCGAAATGCAGGAAAATCTGCAGCGGATAGGCACTTGGTGCAGGGAGTGGCAACTGACCCTTAACACAGACAAATGTAATGTATTGCGAATACATACAAAGAAGGATCCTTTATTGTATGATTATATGATAGCGAAACAAACACTGCTAGCTGTTACTTCTGTAAAATATCTGGGAGTATGCGTGCAGAACGATTTGAAGTGGAATGATGATATAAAATTAGTTGTTCGTAAGGCGGGTGCCAGGTTGAGAATCATTGGGAGAGCCCTTAGAAAATGTAGTCCATCAACAAAGGAGGTGGCTTACAAAACACTCGTTCGACCTATACTTGAGCATTGCTCATCAATGTGGGATCTGTACTAGGTCGGGTTGACAGAGGAGATAGAGAAGATCCAAAGAATAGCGGCGCGTTTCGTAACAGGGTTATTTGGTAAGCGTCATAGTGTTACAGAGATGTCTCACAAACTCAAGTGGCAGACTCTGCAAGAGAGACGCTCTGCATCGCGCTGTAGCTTGCTGTCCAGGTTTCGAGAGGGTGCGTTTCTGCATGAGGTATCGAATATATTGCTCCCCCCTACTTATACCTCCCGAGGAGACCAAAAATTTAAAATTAGAGAGATTCTAGCGCGCGCGGAGGCTTTCCGGCAGTCGTTCTTCCCGCGAACCATACGCGAGTGGAACAGGGAAGGGAGGTATGACAGTGGCACGTACAGTGCCCTCCGTCACACACCGTTGGGTGGCTTGCGGAGTATGAATGTAGATGTAGATGTCTTAGGGGGGTTCACGCGGTGTATATGGATCCAGTCTGTACTTTCCCCCGTACTCCTACGCCTCTAAGGCGAGCAGAGTCGCCGAATGTCGCAGCCGTCACCCAGTCGGGCAGTGCTTTCTCCCACACACGTATGGTGTGACTCACTCGCTCCTCTCCATTGCTGGTGACGCGGAAAATCCGCACGCAGAGTTCCCCCGCTGCTATTCTGGGCCTCCTTCCGGTCTCTATTTATCGCCCGTCCCGGGGCGCTGGCGTCCATTTCTGCACCGGGGACGGCACTCCAGAGGATGCGCGCCGGCGGCTGGGCGGGCTCTGAGCGCGAGGCGACCCTCTGGTGCGCCGAGCGGCGCTCGCAGGTGTCTGCGGTGCTGGGCGCCGCGACGCCGGCGGCGGCGGTGCGCGTGCAGCTGCGGCTGCGCGCCTGGCAGCTGCGCGCCTGCGCGGGCGCGCGCGCCAGCTGCGGGCCGGTGCACTGCGCAGGCGCCGCCGCGCTGCTGGCGGAGCGCGGCGAGGCGGCCGTTGTGGTGCGCGTGGCGCAGCTATCGCAGGGGCCCGCGCCGCAGCTGCAGCCGCAGCTGCGCACCGCGGAGCTGGCGCTGGTGGTGCGCGCGGCGCGCAGCTGCTACAGCGAGCGCCACAGCCAGGACACGCCACGCGGCCGCGCCTCCTGCTGCTTCAGCGCCAGCGCGGAGGCCTCCTCCGTCTCCTACACCTTCACTGTACGCGTCTTCCGGGCACCGTCTTCGAAACTCGGTCCTGCGGGAGTAAAGGACTGTTCGTTTTCTGACAGACTAGAGGAGCTTGTGTCACAGTCCTAGTGTCCTCGTGCCACAAATCAATTCGGGGCAGAGCGTAAGGTGAAGGGGCTCGTAACTCCTGAGATGAGTATGAATAATGAATAATAGTTACAAAGAGGTGACATTTTCCGCTCTTGCTGTATCAATTTTATTTCTTCACAAACAATTTCAGGTTTCTAGGCTATTCTCACGTGTTTTTGTGGTTCTGTAATAGAAAACTGCCAGCGTCTATAAATCTGTGTTTTACATTCGTTTCGGCTCACAAATGCTGCCTTTTTGGTTTGACAGCTTGAGACATTTACATGTGATGACTATGGCTGTTATACGAATGAGCAATGTGTGTGGAATATACAGAGTCGCAAAATATAGGGAGCATCCGAAACAGCATGTACTTTTTTTGGAATTTCGCTTGTAAAATTGAGAGTCTATTTTAACAATAGTCTCAGAATGCTTAGACGGAGCTGATTAATGACGCCAAACTCTCAAGGAGCGAGACTGAGATTCCCCGGCTGCCATCTAGGATCACGTTTTCTCTAGTTGAACTAAACCTATTTACGCTAATGCGCCGGCGTGTCCTTAGGGACGGACACGGTCGATCTTCTTCTACACCTCTGTCATCCCGAGCACGTGTTTTGTCTCTGGTGACCTCGTCGTCGACACGATGTTGAAACACATAATTATTTTATTAGTTAATCCACATCGCGTATTGTTTCAAATGGTTCATGAACTGTACTGGCGCGTGTACAGATTACTTGGCCAACATCCCTTGAGCAGTCCGTTGAAGAATATGCTTGGCCTTCCTGCGTGTTTGACCTGCGCGTGCAATCACGGATTAATGCACATTATCCTGGTCATTGAATAGGTAGAGATGAGGCCATTTCGTGTGTTCAGCTTGGGTTGACTCACCTCGACAATTAACGTACGCCTGCCACTGGTTCGGCATGTGCTGTTACAGTAGTGTGGGAGACAGCACAAGTGGGTTATCCGAATACGCTGGAAACTTGGTGTGGCGCCGAGATGGTGGAATGTAGTCTCTTTGTGCAATTTGTGTGAAATGCTGTGAACCATTTGTATAATGGAGTAAATCATTTGTATAATGAAGTAAATGGCAAGTTAATGTACATCTGAAAGTCTCGTAACTCAAGGCCTAAGACTTTCAGGTCTCATCTGTGTATTTCTTTTTAATATTGAAGAGTATGGTGCCTTTTGTGTTATCCACTATTTTTGATACATCCAGAATATTTGTGGCATTGACTACTAAAGTCACGCTCTATTGAGTATGCAAGTACCTGAAAACAAGCGTTGCTGTGATGTTGTGCCCGAAAAAAGACTGTATTTATTGTTCTTGTGCCATCTGTAACAATAAAAGTATTTGCATATCACTGTCGAACTTTATTTACTGTTTAACCTTCCTATGATGAAATATTAGTGCTGTAGGCACTTTGATTTTATTATTTTTTATTTGATCTTACGTTTCCCCTACGTTTGAATGTTCCTCACTCAGTGAATTGGTTGTTACAACGTACGAAAAGTACATCAATTTTGACAGTAATACAGGATTCCAATTGTCCTGATTGAACACAGTCGACCTAAGGAACCCCGCCCCCCTCCCTCCCCCCCGAAAATTCGACTCGAATGAGCTATCACAATAAAATTTTCATCAATTAACAGCACTTTTTGAGAACAATGGCTCTTATGTAACGCACAATATTTGAAACTGAAAACAGCAATACCCCACTGATATTGATTCACTTTACTTAAAATACAGTGTGACCAAGTTACTTGGCCAGCCGCGGTGGCCGTGCGGTTCTAGGCGCTTCAGTCCGGAACCGCTAGACTGCTACGGTCGCAGGTTGGAATCTTGCCTCGGGCATTGATGTGTGTGATGTTCTTTGGTTAGTTAGGTTTAAGTAATTCTAAGTTCTAGGGGACTGATGACCTCAGACGTTAAGTCCCATAGTGCTCAGAGCCTTTTGAACCAAGTTACTTCCGACGACTTCCAACTGTAGTGGTTAAAATGATACATGGTGCGTCTTTTGAGGACGTACAACCCTTATGTAAACGGTAGTTAATAATTAGGAACAATCCAAAATAACTAAGCAAAATCGGGCTTCCTTTTTAAAACCCGTACTATAGTGGAAAAGCGGTGACATAAGTAGCTGAAATGTGGTATCTTGTTTTTCCTGCATGTAATCTTGAGCTGCTCCCTATTATCCAGCTGGGTGACAACGTCCAGATCATACGAAATCTCGACAAACCGGCTCGATTACCAGGACCGCCTGAAGATGGCAGCAATTGGCTTGCCGAAATTCCGCGCCACCAGCACGACGCCGACCTGCTGAACACTCGAGAGACCGTCTGGTTTGTTTTGCACACTGACTGCTACTGGAGTGTTTCCTGTCAACTCGTATTAAGTTTAAGTACTCTCGAGAAAAAGGCACACCCGGGACACTGCACTTTTTTGGTTGACATGTGCTTAGCGCACTGTGTAGACAGCAAAGACTCGAAGGGCCGAATGACGGACACTCTCGGAACTAAACTCATACACTAACGAAAAATTTTACGTCCACGACTACACGTACACAGTCTACATAAGTACACGACATTCAAGAATATTCCAGGAAAATAAAACTTCTTTTACAATCAGTGGTCATCTTAAAAAACTCCTCATAGCACCAGAAATTCTCAGCGTCTTTCCCTAGGTGAACTTGCTCCTTCCAGAGCGATGAAACTTGTGGAACATGGCTGGCACAGTTACCTGACCAGCCGGTCTTGTGATTAGTAACGTTCAGAAGTTCTCATCATCACATTGCGTAGAACTGAAGCAGAACAGAGGGTCTTCGTCGGAAGTGGAATTAAATTCTGGCCAGGAGTGCTGCAGTCTGAAGCAGAGGAGACTTTCTGACGTCTGTATTGGTTTCCACTCAGCCTCCCTCCCTCCTTGCCGTTCTCTTCTTCCACTGCTACAAACGACTGCTAGATGGCGACGTGGAGACATGACATTAGTTTTAAAAATTTCTTTTGTTGTGATTAAAACAGGGGCAGCTCAGATACTGAGTGCATATATGTATGTTTTCGGATAGGGCCCGCATTTAGCTAAACACATTTTTTGTTTTTTAACCCAAACATGTTCACTGCAGTTACAGCATCTTCAGTAGGCTTTTATTTTCCTTCTTTTTACCACATGGTGTGGTTTTTCTGATGTCTTGTGTTTCTACAGTGACAGTTTGTTTGCACAGTTTGTCATGTGCAGCCACTTATACCTTAAAGTAGACAAATTGTTTGAGCCAAAATTACGATTTGAAAACTTGTTATTTCTATGTCTGAAATTATTTAATTCTCTGTGTGTGTCTATTTACATACTGTTTCACTTATGTTTTCCATTTAATCATCTTCATCACTGTTGAACACTGTATACTGAGTTGTCACTGTCACTGTAACTGTTCCACAGCTTTACCAGCTGTAAAAACAAACATGGCGGGCAGTGGAACAGTTGAAGGTGTAAAAACAAGATGGCTGACAGTTTGAAGGTGTTCCTGGCGGTTGTTCTGAATCTTTCAGAGGCGTTAGTGATTCTTTTTGTCCTTTTGTGTGTGTGTGTGTGTGTGTGTGTGTGTGTGTGTGTGTGTGTGTGTGTGAAAAGGGGAGAGAGAGAGAGAGGGGGGGGGGGTGACAATAGGTTTAGGGATTTATTTTATTTTTAGTTTGTGTGTGTGTGTGTGTTTGTGTTTGGGGGGAGGGATGATGGGGAGGGGGGAAGAGCTCTATTGGTTGGTCTTGTCTAATAATTCCTTGAGGGCAGAGAACAGAATGCGATTGCAGAGAACTGTGTATTCATTTATCACTTGTTTGCCTTCCACTATGGCTTTTTGTATCTGATAATTTTCTTCAATTATTAGTTTTTGTGGGGGGCTGTTGCTGCATTTGAAAATTTTCAAATCTGTACTGATGTTTGTTGGGTTATGTTTCATGTCCATGAGGTGTTCAGCAAATGTGGAATGACAGCTGTTACTGTTTAATGCTAAGCACAGAAGAAAAGAGCTTCAATCCCAAGATGATGATATTTCGACGCCCTGCCAGGCATTTCAGAGAAAGCTCTACAAGAAATTCCGGAACACTACAGCAAAGTTACATCAAACTATTTTACATCAGAAAAACGACACCATGTGGTAAAAAGATGGAAAATAAAACCCCCACAGAAGATGCTGCAACTGCAGTGAAACATGTTTGGGTTAAAAAACAAAAAATGTGTTTCGTTAAAGGCGGACCCTATCCAAAAACATACATATTGTTAAAGCAAACACGGAAGAAAACAGCTTCAACCCCAGGATGATTATTGAGTGCAGAGCTTGTCTACAGCAAGCGTTTAATAAAACAGGTTTCGGACAAAATGGAAACTTCACGATTTTTGTATTTATTGGTAATCATTTACTTTCAGGAAAAGTTTACAACAATGCGTTGCATTTGGCAGCAATATGTCGAATTTCGGTGTTTCAACGTGACGACTGACTGTAGAATGATATGAACCAATGCGCAGTAGCGACCGCCATAATCATTTTCCGCCGTTTTCGCAGTTTTTGTTGTTGTTAGACACGAGGTTGTGTTTTGCGTAGCATTTGTAAGTATTTCGCGTTCTACACATTTAAGTACTGTATATAAAACGAAAGCTATCTGGAATGTATTGTTAATTCTTACGATACAAAATTTTATGGTGAGCGAAGTGCTGCACATTTGCATTAATATTTATATACTTCATAGGTCATGCACCGTCTTTTATCTTGAAACAGGAAGTCTTTACCATGGAAGATGTGGTACTTGGAAGTGAACTAAGTTTATTAAATGTCACAAGATTTATACGTCTCTTGAAAAAGTAAATTGGTTTAGTTTCTAATAGCTTCTATTACAAAATACATTTGACATGTAATTCGTTTTTTGTAATACTTCTGCTTAATTTGATTTCACTTAGCGACTGTCCATGTGTAACAGGGTAATAAAGTAACAGACGATTAAATACTACACTGACAAGTTTTTCTCCATTTGCAACGCTTTAACTGTCAATAGACCATTTGTTTCTAGGTGCACGACCATATTGTACCATGGATCATGTTTTCACACTTGAGGAAACCTTCATCTTCCGCAACAATTTTTAAAATTTCGGAGAAAGCTGCAGCACATAAAAATGAATTTCATCATTTAAAAGTGGAATAATAAAATGTATTAAACTTCTAGTACAGGGCTGGGTAGAGGCGAAAACTCGTAAAGGATATTAAGGTACAAAATTCACAACTACTAATGAAATTCGCTCGGGCTTCCAGCAGCGTCGAGCTATTTAAAACCTACATTTGACAGTGACTGATAATTGTAAAGTTCTCTTGAGCTTCCAGCAGCTTGAGGTTGAAAATCGATTGGGTCTTGATCAACTTGACGCAACTGTTTACAATTGCATAATTTCGTCGTGCTCGTACTTACGTCACTGATAAATTTGGTGAACATCGTGAGCGTGTGAGTGCCCTTTACCCTGTGGCTCCTGCAAGATGCAATTTCCACCCCCACACTACTACAGAAGTCAGGCAGACGTTCTAAACGTTCTAAAGAGCAATGCCTGAAAATCTTTCAGAAATAAATATCTTCTGGAGTTGTCTGTCCATTGTAAGGAAGTGACACAAAAATTCACAAAATTTCTTACGTAACTATTGGGATACTTGGGTACTGGAGTAGTGCTAGTTAGTGTAAGAAAAACATGAAACTAACGAAAATTATTATTTATTTTGAAAAAGTTCTGAGAAATCACAATGGCACTTTTAGTTATGAACTGAACAAGTTATTTCCGGGTTCTTTTCAGAATGTGAAGTTACCTCTTAAGGATAGGATTCGCTAATGAAATTTCTATACAAAGTTTAAGATGGTTATTGACTATGCAGAATGGCTGAGAGCCGCGCAATTATCCGTTAGAGTGTTGCTAGGTACGGTCAAGGCTGTTACGTGTGAAATGCAGTGAAGTGTACTGTTGTGGAGGAAACATGGGCTTGCAAGATCTGTAGTGCACAATACCGTAAGTTATGATGACTGCTGTCTGCGCCACTCGCTGCTGACAAATAAGATAACACTCGTTCTATGTGGATTGACCTTCGCCAATCAAACTCTCCCTACGCCTATTGGCGTGCTACACCGGTCAGATAACCAGTCCACCGCGATGCCACTCAAAAATTCGCTCGCAGGCGTTTAACTATAACTCTGTTTGTTCACACCGCACAATAAGTGTGGCGGCCTCCTGCTGCACTTACCTACCTGGTTACCCTTTACAACAGCTGCCTCTCCTATAATTACTTCCCTCCAGTTTGGAAGCTGGCCCGTGTCATTGCCCTCCCGAAACCCCGCAAGGATCCACTCTTCCCACAGAACTACCGCCCCATTTCCCTCCTCAACTTCCTTGGCAAGATCCTAGAACGCATCATCCTCTCCCACCTTCAATCCTTCCTTGATGCTCACTCCATCCTCATCCCCCAACAGTTCGGGTTTCGGGCTGGCCATGGCACGGTCCACCAGCTGATCCGCCTCCACGATACTATCCGCAGGGCGCAGCTTGAGCGTCAAAGTACAGGCATGGTATTATTAGACATTGAGAAGGCCTTTGACCAGGTGTGGCATGAGGGCTTACTCTATAAGCTTGCTGACTATGGTTGCCCTCTCCACATCATCCACATCCTCCGACGCTTTTTAACAGGGCGATCATTTTACGTAATACAGGGCCGAGACCGTAGTTCGATTCGGACCGTGGAAGCAGGTGTGCCCCAGGGGTCTCTCCTCTCCCCGGTACTATACGCAATATACACCAATGACATCCCATCCCGTGCCTCCAACCAACTGGCCCTCTACGCAGATGATACTGTTATCTTCACCTCCCACCGCAACCTACAATTCATTGCTATGAATCTCACACGCCACCTCGAACAGATCACCCAGTGGAGCAATAAATGGAAAATAAAAATCAATGCGGATAAGACTCAGGCCATCCTCTTTACAAACAAACGAGCTCCGCCGGCTCGCCTGGTGGAACTTGAAGGTCGTCGCATTGCATGGTCACAAACAGTCACCTATCTCGGCCTCACGTTAGACACCCGCCTCACGTGGAAACCCCACATTGATGGTGCCTGTCAAAAAGCATACGTAATGCTACACAAACTCTACCCATTGTTGAAGGGCCCAGGCCTTTCGATCCACTCCAAGCTGCTCATCTGGACGTCCTGCGTCCTGTCACTCCTGCTATACGGGTGCGAGCCGTGGGGCCTAGCAGCTGACACCCATGTTCTCCAGGCCCAGGTGGTGCAAAGTAAATCACTCAGGATCATATTAAACGCTCCCCGTTACGTCTCCAACAATGACATCCGCCGTATTCTCCGTATTCCGCCGCTGGTGCAACAAATCCGACTTCGCGCCTCGAACACACTTACCTTCCTCCAAAACTCACCTCATGATCACCTTACAGCTCTTTGTCATGCTGTTGGAGACGTACCTTACCCTCATCCAACGCTGATACTTCAGCGCCGGTATCGCCCCAACTGACGGTCTCACCGCAGCTGGGTTTCTGCTAATGTTTTGATCGCTCAACTTTACTATTATACCGTCCTTGTCGCATAAAAACGCCATTTCGAACCAAATATTCACTCTGAAGGCAGGCCCAGAGCGATCCTTCAATAAGTCAGGGGACGTAAGTCCCGTCAAGTTTGCGGGGTGGTGGGGTGGTGCACAACACTTAATCGCAACTCCGATTCGCTCTCGACGGAGGTGCTCTCCCAGTGAAGTACTGAGGAGAGACTTGTTCGTCACTCTTTGAGTACACGTACGAGCGCACACGCTCTCCTTATGTGTTCTCGCTCCAAGAGTGACAACAGAACGGCCTCTCTCCACGCCAAATGTGAAGGGGTATATCTTTCACTCTCTTCCATTACTCCTTCAGCTCATGGCGTCAGGAATATCGTCTGCCAATCAGCATTGCTCTTCTAAAACGGGAGAATGACGTTTCGTTTAAGGCGACCAATCCAGAAATCTGTAGCATCGGCGTTTGGCTTTTGCTGTCTCCCTGTGAAAACCTCTGAAACTCCGTGCTATGTTTGTAAAGAATGTGTAGGCTGGGCGCTCCCACACAATGTAGCAGAATTTGCTTTTGAGCTGAACACGGGGTCATTCTTCCCTTTCACTCGGGCAAACGCTGTCTGCTCTACGGGCGGTCACCGGTCGACATAGATAGGTTGACTTGTCCTCTGAAGGGAGCGGCCGCTTGGCGTGCGGTTTGCCTCTCTCGAACTAAGAGCTCCTGTGACCGTCGTGTCTTGAATGTGTATGTATATGCCAGCCTCGAGTATTTCAATCTCGGTGCACACTTGCGATTTACTAGTTATTTGCTATCGTTTACATGAATTACCTTACCGAGTTTGGGTTCGAATGAAGCATTTTGATGTGCGGAGTATGATTGTGAGGGCGAAATATGCAAGCAATGAAGGTCAGCAGACCACGACGTCTTACAAAGTCGGTCTGATGAGGCTGTTGTTCCAGAAACATCGATGATTATTTTAAAAACAAGAACTATGTAATCATATGTGTAAGTAAAAAGACACCCCAAGTTTCTATCTTCACTCAGTACAGGATGTAGATTTGTGAAGTCGCATGATTCTAGGTTGGTGAGTAAATAGTAGGTCGGATATACAAATGAATACCTTAAAACTCAGACAAATTTGAAGTTCGCATAACTTTGTGGTGCAGTCTCAATGTCCCTCGTCGTTGATTTGATCAGCTGGTCGTTTAGGTGGATGGTTTCCAGATTTTCTTCCATGTTTCAGAAAATGGTATATGCTATTTTATACTACTAGCGATGTAAAATTGCTCTTCGGCACTGAACATCACACTATTTTAAGTTTATTAGTCGATCACAGTATTATTTCACCTGGGAGTGAGGAGTTTCGGTCGCCTTATCGTGATATTTCACGTGCACACGCTGGCTCAATTGCATATTTGCGTCAAATCACTGTATATACACAACTTCCCAAGGTGCAAACATCGTGGTTATACTAAGCAGGACGCATATGACATCTTACGTTACAGGGGCCTTAAGCAAATATGCAATCCGAGTTCACTGCCGTAGGTAACCAATGTTTAGAGTCACGTCAAGTACAATACCTTATGCACAACAAAATGTTAACTTACAAGTAACAGCAGTTTGTAAGTTCATTGTATTTTTGTCGTAGTACTTACAAGCATTCATTATTAAAGCTACTAAATGTCGTATTTTGATTAATATTGTAATTCCTGTTCTACTCACATTTGACTCTGTGTTGCCAGTCCTTTGGCTAACCAAATTTTATAAACTTAATAATTATATCACTTGGTACACACTGATAATCTTAATGCTTTCCAGAAAATATTCATGTAACATTAACAACCAAGTTTTTGCTGAAAAAAGCGAATCCCAAACCTAGAATTTTTTTTAAAAAAGTGGCTCCCTTAATTTTCAAGATTCCATGAAAGTTTGTCAAACCAGCCGTAGCTAAAATTATTATCTTCTTGTAAATTCCATGCGAGGTGGCGCATCTGTTAGCACACTAGATTCGCATTCGGCAGGACGACAGTTCAAACGCTCTTCCGTCACGTTTTAGCTTTTCCGTGATTTCCCTAAATCACTGCAGGTAAATACTGGGATGGTTCATTTGAAAGACCGCCGCCGATTTCCTTCCCCATCCTTCCTTAAGCCAGTGGGACAGATGACCTCGCTGTTTGGTCCCCTCCCCCAAAGGAACCAACCTCATTGTAAATATAATTCTATAGCTACTCTCTGAATGCATTAAATATGATAATCGTTACCCAGTTAACTAAGATCCTAAATATGATTTTAATTAGCATAATTATGTAATAGAAAACTAAACGTTCCCCAGAGTGATACATACCGTGGCAGACAGTGCCCACAGGTTCTCCAACATTTCAGTCTTTGTTAAACATACATGTAGCATTCTGACTACAGTCTCGTGTTGATGCAGTTTTGAAAGCTGAACGATTTTGCAATCCACAAACAACATTTACATTCGCATAAGCAAGCCACCGTGCGATGGTTAGCGGAGGGTACCCTGTACCACTACCTGTCATTTCCTTTCGTGTTCCACCCACCAACTGAGTGAGGGAGTGTCTATACGCCGCTGTATGAGCCCTAACTTCTCGTATCTTTGTGATCCTCACCCGCAGTGTATGCTGGCGGCCCTAGAGACGTTCTGCAGTGAGCTTCAAATGGCGGATCTCTACGTTTTCTGAACAGTGTTTCTCGAAAAGATGGTCGCCTTTCCTCCAGGGAATGCCATTTGCGTTCCCGAAGCATTTCCGTGACATTTTCGTGTTGCTCGAACTTACCAGTATCAAACCTACCAACCTGCCTTTCAATTGCTTCTATGTCTTTTTTTTAATACGATCTGGTACGGTTCCCAAACACTCGAGTAATACTTAAGAATAGGTCGGGCTAGTGTCCTATATGCGCTCTCCTTTACAAATGAAGTACGCTATCCTATAATTCTCCCAATAAATCATAGTCGATCATTGGCGTCTCTACCAGAGTCCTCACATGTTCGTTCCATTACATATCGCTTTGCAACATTACGCCCAGATGTTTAAACGATTTGACTGTGTCAAGTAAGACACTACTAATGCTGTAGCCGAACATTACCGGTTTGTTTTTCCTACTCATCGCATTAACTTACATTTCTCTACATATAGAGTTGGCCTCCTTTCATCCCACCAACTAAAGTTTTTGTCTTCAGTCTTTTTCTATCTTTGTATAGTCACTCAGCTTCGACACCTTATCATACACCACGACATCATCAGCAAACAATCACAGACAGCTGACCACCCTGTCCGCTAAATCATTTACACTGCTGGCCATTAAAAGTGCTACACCACGAAGATGACGTGCTACAGACGCGAAATTTAACCGACAGGAGGAAGGTGGTGTGATATGCAAATGATTAGCTTTTCAGAGCATTCACACCAAGGTTGGCGCCTGTGGTGACACCTACAACGTGCTGACATGAGGAAGGTTTCCAACCGATTTCTGCCGGCCGGAGTGGCTGTCGGGTCTAGGCGCTACAGTCTCGAACCGCGCGACCGCTACGGTCGCAGGTTCGAATCCTGACTCGGGCAATGGATGTGTGTGATATCCGTACGTTGGTTAGGTTTACGTAGTTCTAGGTTCTAGGGGACTGATGACCTCAGACGTTAATTCGCATAGTGCTCAGAGCCAGTTGAACCAACAGATTTCTCATACACAAACAACAGTTGACCGGCGTTGCCTGGTGAAACGTTGTTGTGATGCCTCGTGTAAGGAGGAGAAATGCGTACCATCACGTTTCCGACTTTGATAAGGGTCGGATTATAGTCTACCGCGATTGCGGTTTATCGTATCGCAACATTGCTGCTCGCGTTGGTCGAGATCCAATGACTGTTAGCAGAATATGGCATCGGAGGTTTCGGGAGGGTAATACGGACCGCCCTGCTGCATCCCAACGGCCTCATTCACTAGCAGTCGAGATGACAGGCATCTTATCCGCATGGCTGTGACGGATCGTGCAGCCACGTCTCGATCCCTGAGTCAACAGATGGGGACGTTTGCAAGACAACAACCATCTGCACGAACAGTTCGACGACGACGACGTTTGCAGCAGCATGGACTATCAGCTCGGAGACCATGGCTGCGGTTACCCTTGACGATGCATCATAGACAGGAGCGCCTGCGATGGTGTACTCAACGACGAACCTGGGGACAGAAAATGTTCGACTGCTGCCCTGGCCAGCACATTCTCCAGACCTCTCACCAACTGAAAACTTCTGGTCAATGGTGGCCGAGCAACTGGCTCGTCGATATATGCCAGTCACTACTGTTGATGAACTGTGGTATCGTATTGAAGATGCATGGGCAGCTGTACCTGTACACGCCATCCAAGCTCTGTTTGACTCAATGCCCAGGCGTATGAAGGCCGTTATTACAGCCAGAGGTGGTTGTTCTGGGTGGTGTTTTCTCAGGATGTATGCACCCAAATTGCGTGAAAATGTAATCACATGACATTTCTAGAATAATACATTTGTCCAATGAATATCCGTTTATAATCTGCATTTATTCTTTGTGTATCAGTTTTAATGGCCAGTAGTGTATGTATATAGAGAACAGCGGCGGTCATATCACAAGTCCCTGGGGGCACTCCTGACGATACCGTTGTCGGCGATGAACACTCCCCGTCGAAGACAACATGCTGGGCTCTGTTACGTAAAGAGTCTTTGGACCGCCCACATATCTGTGAATCTATTCAGTATGCTGTGCGTCGTGTAAAATGCCTCCCGGAAATCTAGAAATATTAATCTGCCTGTTGCCCTTCATCCGTAGTTCGCAGTATATCATGTCTCAAAAAGCCAAGCCAAGTTTCGCACGAGCGATGCTTTCTGAAACCTTGCTTCCTCGTTGAATTTCCCCGTATGAGGCATTAGGAATGCGATTCGTGTGCAAGCTTATCCGAATAAGGCTGACTGTGAGGTTCTTGAGAATACGCCCCACAAGACTGTGGTTAGATATTTACCGTTTATTACTAGCTGGAAGCGACCCTATTATAGAGGCGTTACACTATGAAGGACGATCCATCCGTTGTTTCATTGCGTAAGAAACCTATTGTGCTTTCTGTTTTTGGTAACGATATTGTGAAAACACACTTGACCTCTTCGCAAAAAATAATCCTGAGTTAATAACGAACATCAAAACGGATACAGGGATGAGTGAACACATAGTTATCGTAGCGAGACTGAATATTGTAAACCAAAATCCTCCAAAAATAAACGAAAAATATATCTACTCAAAAAAGCAGATAAAAATGCACCTGACTCCTTCCAAATTAATAATATAATTGTAGACCAGATGTGTCTTAGATCCAAAGAAATAGTATCGGCAGAAATTGAGAGATTTATACCAAATAAATTAACAAACGACGGAGCTGATCTTTCTTGGTACACAAAACGGGTCAGAACACTGTTGCAGAAACAACGAAACAAACATTCCAAATTTAAACAGACGCAAAATCCCCAAGATTGGCAATCTTTTACAGAAGGTCGAAATTTAGCCCGGTCTTCAATGCGAGACGCTTTTAACAGTTTCCACAACGAAACTTTGTCTCTAAACCTGGCAGAAAATCGAAAAGAGATTCTGGTCGTATGTGAAGTATGTTAGCGGCAAGAAACAATCAATGTCTTCTCTGCACGATAGCAATGGAGATACTATCGAAGACAGTGCTGCCAAAGCAGAGTTATTAAACACAGCCTTCCGAAATGCCTTCACAAAAGAAGACCAGGTAAATATTCTAGGATTCGAATCAAGAACAGCTGCCAACATGAATAATGTAAAAGTAAATATCATTGGAGTAGTGAAGCAACTTAAATCACGTAAAAAAAAAGTCTTCTGGTCCAGACTGTACACCCATTAGGTTCCTTTCAGAATATGCTAATGGAATAGCTCCACTCTTCACAATCGTATACAACCTCTCGGTCGACGAAAGATGCATACCAAAAGACTGAAAAGCTGCACAGGTCACACCAATATTCAAGAAAGGTAGTAAGAGTAATACACTAAATTACAGGCACATATCGTTAACGTATTGAATAGAATTCGAGAGAAGAGGAGTTTGTGGCACAACTTGACTAGAAGAAGGGATCTGTTGGTAGGACATGTTCTGAGGCATCAAGGGATCACCAATTTAGTATTGGAGGACAGCGTGGAGGGTAAAAATCATAGAGGGAGACCAAGAGATGAGTACACTAAGCAGATTCAGAAGGATGTAGGTTGCTGTAGGTACTGGGACATGAAGAAGCTTGCACAGGATAGAGTAGCATGGAGAGCTGCACCAAACCAGTCTCAGGACTGAAGAGCACAACAACAACAACAACGACAACAACATCGTTAACGTCGATATGTAGCAGGATTTTGGAACATATATTGTATCCGAACATTATGAATTACGTCAAAGGAAACAGTCTATTGACACACAGTCAACATGAATTTAGAAAACATCGTTCTTGTGAAACACAGCTAGCTCTTTATTTGCATGAACTGACAAGGGATTTCAGATTGATTCCGTATTTCTGGATTTCCGGAAGGCTTTTGACAATCAACCATACAAACGGCTTGTAGTGAAATTGCGTGCTTATGGACTATTGTCTCAGTTATGTGACTAGACTGATGATTTACTGTCAGAGAGGTCACAGTTCTTAGTAATTGATTGAAAGTCATCGAGTAAAAAAGAAATGATTTCGGGCGTTCCTCAAGGTAGTGTTATAGTTTCTTGCTGTTCTTTATCTCCATAAACAATTTGGAAGATAATCTGTGCAGCCCTCTTAGGTTGTTTGCAGATGTCGCTGTCGTTTATCAACTAATAAACTAAGCAGAAGATCAAAACAAATTGCAAAATGATTTAGAAAACATATCTGTGTGGTGTGAAAATTGGCAATTGACCCTAAATAACTAAAAAGGTGAGGTCATCCACATGAGTGGTAAAAGGAATCCGTTAAACTTCGGTTACATGATAAATCAGTCAAATGTAAAGGCCGTAAATTAAACTAAATACTTACGAATTACAATTATGAACAGTTCAAATTGGAAGAAACAGGTAGAAAATATTCTAAGAAAGGCTAACCAAATACTTCGTTTTATTGGCAGGACACTTAGGAAATTCAACAGAGCTACTATGGAGTCTACGCTTGTTCGTCCTCTTTTAGGATACTGCTGTGCGGTGTGGGATCGTTATCGGATAGAATTCACTGAGTACATCGAAAAATGTCAGAGAAGGGCAGCACGTTTTTATGATCGGGAGTAGGGGAGTGAGTGTCACTGAAATGATACAGGATTTGGGCTGGTAACCATTAAAAGAAAGGCGTTTTTCGTTGCTACGAAATCTTGTCACGAAATTCCAATCACCAACTTTCTCCACCGAGTGCGAAAATATCTTATTGACACCGATCTACATAGGGAAATCAGAGCTCGTACGGAGAAATATAAGTGTTCATTCTTTACGCGCACTGTACGATATTGCAATAATAGAGAATTGTGAAGGTGGTTCGATGAACCCTCTGCCAGGCACTTAAATGTGATTTGCAGAGTATCCATGTAGATGTAGATATTGAAAGTGGCGTCGAATGCTTCAGGAGATCCGCAGCCGAAGAGCTATACGAGCTGATAAGTTTTACCTGTTCGCGTTCCTGCCGAGTTCTTCGGAAGTGCCGTAAAACCGGGAGCGCATCGCCGCCCTCGTTCGCAATGTTTACTGCGCGGCGGCGGCGGCGGCGGCGGCGGCGGCCGTTCCCTTGGACGACTTTACGCCGGGGCGATGCGTCCGCTCGGTCCCCGGGGGTCAGGGTCGGCGGTCGGTCTGACTGTGAGCTCAGGTCAAGGGGAGATGCGTGCGGTAGGCGAGCGGCCACGTTAACATTCAGCGAGCGGACCTCGTGCGAGCACCGGGCCGGAGCACGGGGCAGGGCCGAGCTGCGTCTGCTCACGTGCTCTGCTCTAGAGTTTCCAGGGTGTAATCCAGCGTGGACACAGCTGCTGCGTGCCACGGCTGCATACGCATTGCATCCAAAAATTTCCCAGACTGATATTATTCCTGGCGTTTAGGCAACGTCAGCGCAGTAACTACGATGGCAGCTTGAACCAGCTTCAACTAACAACTTTGAACACTATATATGCATTCGACCAGCCAGTTGTGAGTGGTTAAGTAATGGACGAGCGGTCATAGATTGTCAACTTCGTTGCCTCACAAATCGCGAAGGAACACCTGTAAATCATGTGTCTCCAGAATGTTTTGAAGATTGGGGAAAGTGCGTGCAAAAAGTCTGTACTGTATATTTTGACTTCTGGAGAAAAACAGCGACGTGTGGACGCTTGCCGTGACTTGATTTGAATACAAAACGCGGGCAATTGTTTTCCGGAAAAAAGATATTCACTTGAAAAGTCAACACTTTGTTCACATAACCGCCCTTCAGACCAGTGTCACAAACGAATTGAACTACAACTCAAAGAAGGGCATCTTTCATAGTTTCAAATGAGTGGATGAACTTCCTGTGCGTTCTACTCGAGTAGACAGAGATCATGTAGAAGATTTGCAGCATTAAAAGCACCATCGCAACTTTTCTGTAGTTTTTCTTCATCCAGTCTGGAAACTTTGCAGGTTGTTGAGGAATGCACTGAGGTAACTAAAGTAATGGGATCCATCCTAGTATGGTATCGAACCTGCTGTTGCCCGACGTAGTGCAGCAACGCGACGTGGCAAGGAGTCAACCAGTCGTTGGAAGTCCCCTGCAGAAGTACTGAGCCATGCTGCCTCTGTACTCGTCCGTAATGGCGAAAGTGTTGCCGGGGCAAGATTTAGCATTTAGCGCATATATAAATGGCTCTGAGCACTATGGGACATAAATTCTGAGGTCATCAGTCCCCTAGAACTTAGAACTACTTAAACCTAACTAACCTAAGGACGCCACACACACATCCATGCCCGAGGCAGGATTCGAACCTGCGACCGTAGCGTTCGCGCGGTTCCAGACTGTAGCGTCTAGAACCGCTCGGCCACTCCGGCCGGCTAACTCATTTATCGTAACAAAACTGCAGCCATATTCGCTTTCACAAAATATCATTTTTTAAATATGCGTCACTGCTAGTGATACTCAAGCAGATGTTGAATTCGTTAAGTTCTCACTTTTCCGCTCTGCTGTCTACCTGCAAACATCTCTTGTAATGACGCTTTCATAAGGCTTTGGCATTCGCCTAAATTACTTGGTATTTCAACGTTGTTGTTGTATACCTTTATCAATTGCTACGAGACCGTACAGAAAAACAATGCCTCCGAATTTCTCATGCCCAAACTCTCAAAGCTTTTTAAATAAAACAAACGCTATTTACATTGTAGATCTTTATTCTTGACGCCTAGATATTTGTCAACATGGTTACCCTGGCGACGAATACATTTCCCCAAACGAGAGGCCGGTTTGTTGATAACGTCACTGCAGAATGTTTGGCTTAGCTGTGAGAGCTACAACCTCATCTCCGCTTGCACCGCTTCTTTTCTATCAAAGTGAAGGCGTCGAAGGTGCTCTCTAAGTTTAGGAAACAGATGAAATCCGCATGACGCCAAGACGGTGATGCTCGGCAGATGTCGCAGCGCTCGTTATCTGGTCTGGCGTTGTCATCTTGAAGGAAGGGGTGCTCCATGTCTCGACGAACTCCTCGAATTCGAAACTCGGTTACAATAAGCTATTTGTCACACACTACCATAGTTATACTACATGCAGCCCTCTTACACTCTATAGTTTGGAGCCTCCTAGTGGGAGAGGGCTTAAAATACGCAGACATGAAGACGAAAGATGTAGAATGTTAACAACGTTAGTTTTATTAGAAAAGATTTAACAGTTTTCATACGAATAACTCGGAGACAGTACTCTTTAGCGCCCCCTCCTATTTTATGAAGCAACATCAGCACTGTCAGAGTTTACTTCAAATAGCCTATAGTAATACCCACTATTTTCTACAAGTTATTCCAAACGCACACCCAACAACCCGTCTAGCCATTGTCAAAAACTCGTTGAATACATCTTCTTCAAAGCGTCACAAAAGTAGAAATCTATAATGCCAGCTGCTGAACGCAGTCTGACTAATGCGCATGCAGGCTGGGGGCGTAAAATAAGTCGCACGCAACGGTTTGCTCAACTTCCCGTGTGCGTCGCCATGGCCGCCTGGCGCGTACACCGTATTGTGGCGGATAACTAGTTTCCTCACTTCATACATAGAAACATTACCAAAGTGGGAAATTACACTCTGACGATTTTGGAAAATACATTAACCGGTTTTGTGTGTGTTATTATAAAATTATACTCTGAAGAGTCAAAGAACCTGGTACACCTGCCTAATATCGTGAAGGCTCCCCGCTTGCACGTACAAGTGCCGCAACATGACGTGGAATGGACTCCACTAATGTCTGAAATAGTGCTCGAGGCAACTGACACAATGAATATTGCAGGACTGTCCATAAGCCCGTAAGAGTACGAGCTGATGGAAATCTCTTCTGGACAGCACGTTGCAAGGCATCCCGGATATGCTCAACAATGTTCATGTCTGGGCAGTTTGGTGGCCAACGAAAGAGTATAAACTCGAAGAGTAGTCATGGAGCTACTTCGTAGCAATTCTAGACTTGTGCATTGTCGAACTGTCCTGCTGGCAATTGCTCTAGTCTGCCGGAATGCACAAGGGACCTGAATGGATGCAGGCGATCAGACAGGATGCTCACGTACGTGTCACCTGTCAGAGTTGTATCTAGAAGCATCAGGGATCCCATATCACTCCAACTGCACACGCACCACACCATTACAGTTACTCCACCAGCTTGAACAGTTCCCTGCTGATATGCACGATCCATGGATTCACGAGGTTGTCTCCATGCCCGTACACGTTCATCCGCTCGACAGAATTTGAAAAGAGGCCCGTCCGACTAGGCAACATGTTTTCCAGTCATCAGCAGTCCAATGTCGGTGTTGACGGGCGCAGGCGAGGCGTAAATCTTTGTGTTCTACAGTCATCAAGGGTGCACGAGTGGGGCCTTCGGCTCCGAAAGCCCATATTGTTGATGTTTCGTTGAATGGTTCGCACGCTGACACTTGTTGGTGGTCCAGCATTGAAATCTGCAGCTATTTGCGGAAGGGTTGCAGTTTTG
The DNA here is from genome assembly GCF_023897955.1 of Schistocerca gregaria. Lineage (NCBI taxonomy): Eukaryota > Metazoa > Arthropoda > Insecta > Orthoptera > Acrididae > Schistocerca > Schistocerca gregaria. The sequence continues at coordinate 562,282,207 of NC_064926.1, forward strand.
TCACGTTGAACGATTCTCTTCATTCGTCGTTGGTCCCGTTCTTGTAGGATTTTTTTCCGGCCGCAGCGATCTCGGAGATTCCTAATATTCACACTTGTCTCATACACACGTTGCCGACCGCGGCACCATATTCCGCCTGTTTGCATATCCCTGTTTTTTTAAATACGCATGCCTATACCAGTTTCTTTGGAGCTTCAGTGTGTAAATATAAATAAATTATATGAATATAAAATTAATTGGTAATAAATGAAAGAAAGAGTATTTTAACTACGTGATAGATTTTTTGTTAAACTTTTCACTAGTCGTGAACACCTTCAGTTTAGAAGTATCAGTTTGATACTTGATTATTAAAAGCAATAAATGAAGTTGTTTGGTTCGGGTCCCACCCACTTGAGCAATATTCTAGGATGGGCCGTACGAGAGATTTGTAAGTAGTCTCCTGATTGCATTTCTCTAATGTTCCACCAGTGAACCGAAGTCTGCCAGCTACTTTACCTGCTACTGATTGTATGTGATCCTTGCAGCTCGTTCTCCCACAAACTGTTACAACGAGGTATTTGTACTACTTGACGAGTGGGACAGCGCAAGCTGGTTGTACCATTACGGGTTGTATAACACCGTGACTTAGCGCTGCTAGTGTATTCGCATTCAGACACCTTCGGAATCCAGCAGACCGAGATCTTCATCTCTGTGCCCTGTCGCAGAACGCATACATCCATCACTCTGTAAGCAACAGACACAACAAGTGATCATTCTTCGTCTTTCCGTCCGCAGCTCGTGGTCGTGCGGTAGCGTTCTCGCTTCCCGCGCCCGGGTTGCCGGGTTCGATTCCCGGCGGGGTCAGCGATTTTCTTTGCTTCGTGATGACTGGGTGTTGTGTGATGTCCTTAGGTTAGTTAGGTTTAAATAATTCTAAGTTCTAGGGGACTGATGACCATAGATGTTAAGTCCCATAGTGCTCAGAGCCATTTGAACCATTTTTTTCTTCGTTTTGCATAATCAGTGCGGCTTTGTCCCTAACATTAATAGCATTATTTGCGTCGCACGTAGAACACGTTTAAGACTGTGGCTATTCAAATAATATGTTCAAAGTAATGAACACTTCCTAGTAGAGTTTGTAGGGCACATTAATCTGATTCTCGTCCAGAAAAACTGATATGCATTTTCTTCATAGTTCGAGTTTCAGCCAGATACTTTTTAGACCGATTTTTTGGTATTGAGTAATGATAAACCCTTGGTTCAAATAAGCATATGTATTACTAAATCTCCACAAGGCTCTTGACACTGTATTTCACAAGCGGTTTGTAATCAAATTACATGCTTTTGTAATTCGTCTCAGTTATGCGACTGGAGTCGTGATTTCTTGTCGGAAAGAGCTTACAGCTCGTAGTATCTGACGGAAAGTCATCCAGCAAAACAAACGCTTTCCCCAAAGTAGTGTTATAAGGCCTCTGTTGTTCTTTATCTGTATAAATGATTTGGGAGACAATTTGAGCGCCATCTTATGTTGTTTGCAGATGATGCAGTCGTTTATCGTCTAGTAAAGTTATCAGAATATCAAAACAAATTGCAAAATGATTTACGTAAGCTATCTGTATGCTGAGAGATTGAAAATCGACCCTAAATAATAAAAAATGTTATGTCATCCACATGAGTGCTAAAAGGAACCGTTAGACTTTGGTTACACGATAAATCAATCAAATCTTAAGGCCGTAAATTCACCTAAAAATGTAGGGATTACGAATACCGACCAACTTATATTGGAAAGAAGAGATAGAAAATGTTACAGAGAAGATGGACCAAAGACTATGATTTATTGGTAGAAACATTAGAAGATGCAACAGATCTATTAAAGAGACTGCTTACACTACGCTTGTCCGTCGTCCTTTACAGTGCTGCTGCGCGGTGTGGGATTCTTAACAGATAGCATTAACGGAGTACATCGAGAAAGCTCAAGTGTGTCAAGTCAAAGACGAGCAGCATGTTTTATATTATGGACAAATAGGGGAGAGATGTCTCGGACATGGTACAGGATTTGGGGTGGACATAATTAAAACAAAGGCGTTTCTGGCGTCTGAGGGACCTTCTCACAGAATTTCCATCGCCAGCTTTCTCCTCCGAATCTGAAAATATTTAGTTGACTACGAGGGGCGTTAGAGAAGTCCGTGCAAAGTCCGAGAGATGGCACCACCGGCGCGTATCGAGGTCATGTTTAGTTAGTAGTCTCTTTGGAAAGAACGCACACGGAGTTTCCGCCATATTAGTCTATTTCTTTGTGTTTGGCATTCGTGTGAATCTAGGAAGTCGAGTGATTCTCAAAAAATGGACGAAAAAGGATTTCGTGTGATGATTAAACATTACTTTATGAAAGGCAAAACGCCTCAGGAGACTAGAGAGAAGCTTGATAAACATTACTGTCACCCTGCACCTTCGATTACAACAGTTTATAAGTGGTTTAAAAATTTTTGGAGTGGCCATGATGCTGAACGTTCTGGACGCCCTGTGGAGGTTACGACTGCGGAAATCATTGATAAAATCCATGATATGGTGATGGGTGACAGAAGAGTTAAGGTGTGTGAGATTGCTAGTACTGTGGGTATCTCGAATGAACGGGTACATAATATTTTGCATAAACATTTGGACATAAGAAAGGTATACGCATGATGCGTTCCGCGATTCCAAAAACGGAATCGTGTGGAGTATTGCAAGGATGGTTTGCAGCTGTTCAGGAAGAATCCGCAGGACTTTAAGCGTTGTTTCGTCACTGTGGATGAAAGATGGACACATTACTATACTCCTGAGACCAAACAACAATCTAAACAATGGGTTATCAAGTGAGAAACTGCACCAAAAAAGGCGAAGACCATTCCTTCGGCCGGAAAGGTTATGGCGACTGTCTTTTGGGATTCACAAGGGATAAACCTCATCGACTATCTGGAAAAGGGGGAAACTATTACAGGTGGATATTGTTCATCGTTATTGGACCGTTTGAAAACCGAGCTGCACGAAAGGCGCCGGTGATTGGATCGGAAAAAGAGTCCTTTTCCATCACGACAATGCACCAACACACACCTCAGCAGTTGTGGTCGCAAAATTAATGGAAATAGGATTCCAACTCGTTACACATCACCCGTTGTCTCCATCAGACTACTCTTTGTTCCCCAATTTCAAGAAATGGCTGGCGGGACAAAGATTTTATTCAAACGAGTAGGTGATTGCAGCAACTAATAGCTATTTTGCAGATTTGGACAATTCCTATTATTCGGAAGGGATCAACAAATAAGAACAGCGTTGGAGGAAGTGTATAAGTCTAAAAGGAGACTATGTCGAAAAATAAAAGATTTACCCCAAACACGTAAGTAGTTTTTATTTTTGCATGGACTTTTGAAACGCCCCTCGTATATACGGAGAAACAATCATCATAGTAAAATAAGGGAACTCACAACTCTCACGGAAAGGTGTAGGTGTTCGTTTTTTCCGCGCGCTGTTCGAGTGGGGTATAATATAGAATTATGGTGAAGGCGGATCGATGAACCATGTGCTAGGCACTTGAGTGTGTTTTGCAGAGTACCCCTGTAGACGTTCAAAGAGATAATAAACAAGATCTTTGAATGTCCGAGCAACTGCATCATGTCTGTTATTGTCCTTCCGTCTCATATCCTCTGGAGAACTGTTGTTCGAGGTCAGACGCTACTTACTGCACAGTGCGTCGTTGGCGAGAGACTGTACGCAAAGCAAAGGATGCGTCTGTGCACACCGGTAGCTCTGTTGTCGTAGCATCAGCAATTAAGCAGACATCATCATAAAAATATTTGCCACAGTGATACCAGACAGTGAACCTGCATCATGCTCACCGCATGCTCCGTGTTTATCCACTATTTTGCGTAACCTTCATCGTTTCATATTATTACCCGTGATGCTCACAGCTGAATGTTAAAAATTTTTACTCTGTTCAGTAGACTTCTGAGAAATGTTGTTCCCATTGTTCAGCTGTTGTCGGCTGAAAACATCGCAACCGTCGGAAGCGGATGTCAGTTCACCAACACACACTTTCCTGATAGAAAAATTTACTGTCGGAGAAAAGGAATGACTGGAAACAGTACTTACTTGTACAAAATTTTCCTTTCTTTCATGCTGTTTCTGTTTTTTGGGGCACCGGACACTGTCTTCAGCATTCGTTACAGAAAGACACTAGAGCAGGCTGAACCACTCCGACAACTACTAGAAATGGCTCAGAGCACTATGGGACTCAACTGCTGTGGTCATCAGTCCCCTAGAACTTAGGACTACTTAAACCTAACTAACCTGAGGACATCACACAACACCCATGCCCGAGGCAGGATTCGAACCTGCGACCGTAGCGGTCGCGCGGTACCAGACTGTAGCGCCTAGAACCGCTCGACCACACTGAACTAGTACAAAGGGGATAACAAAAATTCAGGGTGCAATGTCCCCAATTTTCACACATAAATTGCCCTTGTTAATTGACAATAACCATGTTGTAATAAACATTCTTGAGAAAGCTTGTTTCTTTAGAAGCACCTTTTCTATCAGTTGCAATAATCAACCCATGTGTTGTTTGTGCTAAATTTAATTAAAGCAAATGGTGAGTCCAGGGCATGGATATCAAAACGCGTTGAAATGTCGAAACCAAAATGAAATGACATGGGTTGTTTTTGTTATGAACTCCGCAGCTATGATCTATTGATGTCGTAGCTACAGGACACTACGTTTTTTTCCATTTGTTAAGTGCACAAGTGTACTTTTCTGAACACTGAAAGCAAGTTGCTAATATTTGTAACTCTGAAGTCTTACGAAGGCACGAATGAATATCTGTGCAGCTTTCTGCAGATAGTATTTCATTATAAATAACTGCATCATCTGTGGAAAGTCTGAGGTTACTATTTGTATTGTCCGATCATTAATGTACCACATGAGCACCAAGGGGTCCAGCACACTTCCGTGGGACACCACTTCTACATTTGACCAAGACTGTCCATCCAAAATAAAATGTTGCGTTTTCCCTACCAACAAATCCTGAGCCCATTCACAAATTTCGCTTGATACGCCGTACTATCGTACTTCCGACAGTAAGCGTTGGTGCGGCACTGAGGCAAGTGCTTTGTCGGAAGTAAAGGAATACTGATTATACCTCACTGCCTTGCCCCATGACCTTTAGGTGCTAATGTGAGAAGAGCTCGGGTTGGATTTCAGATGAACCATGTTTTCAGGACCCGCGCTGGTTCGGCTGGAGGAGGTCATCTGTTCGACATACTGTAGAGCGACGGGTAATAATCAAATGGTCGACGGTGCGTTATGTCGTAGTGAAAAGTCACTTAAATTGTCTGTGCGTACTTAACACCCTCCTTCGCCGTTTACAAGAGCCTGAAACTGTTCTTGCACTCAGCCAGAAAGCGATGGAGAACATACTGACCGAATTTCCAGTACGGAAGTCGACATTACACACTACACTAAAAGAAAATGTTCGTACTTGCTATTTATTCAGCGGGCGCAGGAGCTATGACTATAAGTAAAAGTTTCGAGTGCTTAACTCATTGACAATACTGTAAAAGTTCACTTGCATAAAATACAATAATATCCCTGATAATAAAATAATAATAATAATAATATGCCTACCGCAAACAGGACTATTAACAGATGACCTCTATGGAAAGTTCCATGTAAAATGGTCTATCGCCCCGGCTTCTAATCACCATTGTAATGTTGTTGCATTAATTTATTCTGCAAGCGCTGCTGCTGTTAAAGACCATAAAAGTGGGTTAAAAGCTGTGGGCTGTCTGAGGAAGTTAACCTTGCATTACTGCGCAACTGTTTCACCAGGTATCCAGTCTTTACTTAGGATTGTGAAAATGTGAGTTTGTAATCTTACGGAACACATCAAATACGGAGCCAAGATTGGGAGACTGCATACAACACTGCATTCATAAAATAACACGCGAAGAACGTTGAAACATATGCAAGAGGAAATTAACCACAACCAACCGATTCAATTTTCACCCAAAGAAGTTACGTTCGTAGCGCAATCCTGTCCGTCATGAAATTACCACACACTGGTATACTAAGTTCATACTAACTCTCTGTGAAATCTTCGCGAATAGAATAGCTGAGGGCTACTTTGATGCTTACACCACGTGCTTGACGTGGTCAACTTGGTTTACACAAAGAGTGTAGCTCCACAATAATTTTGATGGTTAAAATAAATTACACCGAAACGCAATTTACAAAATAAAAACCTCGAACTGGTTACTATCGTCTTACTATTAACCTGATAGGTCAAACAATTGTATAAGCATGTGGTACTGGTCTCAAAAAGTACACCTCACGTGGGATTAACATAAAGAAAAGTTGCTATATTGAAAAATATTGTTAAGACGAGACGTTATAATCTCACACACATTCGTATTTAAGATTGATGGTCTGCGTTGCAATTTAAGATAACATTAGATATTTTAGAGCTAAACCTGAAATAAAGGTGATTAAATCTTCAGTTAGGCTGATCTTAAGAAATCCATTGTCCTACGGACTTAGCAGACACGGGCTCGCCGAGGACAGACCGACTGACCTGGGCCCCTAGCGAGCGTGCTTCACAAATACAAACGGAAGTGACCAGAAAGGTAGCTTCCTATACCAACATGACAAGGGACGTACAGGACCATACTAAGAATAGAGACCTCTTTTCTTTTATAAAGCGTAGCTACCTGTTCCGACGTTGGTCCTACTGTTCTCTAGCAGACAGGCTTGTCTGCTACCATCCAGCATGCAACTAGAAATACATTTGCTCATTCATCCTCTCACACAGAAGGGAAGGGGGATGACCGTATCTTATCATATACAGTATATAAAAGAAAGCGGATGTAGGTTCCGTATGAAACTGTGGGACATGAATTACATATAAACTGTGTTTTAAAGTGTAGTAGTGTGACAGATCGTTCTTGTTTATGTCTAAAAGTAACACGTTTCACTGCTCAGTTTCCTCCCAGATAGTCAGAAACACCACAGTAAATTCATTGGAGGAATTTATGCCATAAATAATAACAGATTTAAGAAATTAACATGAAAGGAATCCAACAGAGACCTTCCATAACCCCAACGCTCCGGGAAAAGACTGTGCAGGGAATTTTCTGGCCATGCTAGGACATTCCCAAGCAGGCTTCTCACACCCAACTTAAACCAAAAATGTAAAGAAAAGGCAAAAGGTCACCAGCTACTTGCTAAAACACAATAATTTCAACAGATCTTTAGAATTTACCAGTTTCAAAGAGAAAAAGAAAACAATCTGTGACACCTATTTAAAAGATAGTGTAGACCTAATTCGGTTAGCAAGTAAAAACAATGATTCCTATGTCATTAATATGATAACAATTTCTGGTTGTTACCCTTATAGAGTCCACCAGTATTAGCTCATTGCAAGAGCCAACTGAGCACAGGAAAATTTGTGACTGTTTATTAACAAGTAAAATTTGTGAAAATAGCAAAGGTGCCACAGCAATTAAGAAAAACATAACAATAACATCAGTATTATAAAGCAGAACATTACAATGCACACTCCGCAAAAACAAAAAAAAAAAGATAAGTGAAAAGACATGTTTTACAAAGTGGTTATCGCAAAAAAATTCTAAATCATATTTAAACTAATAATGTGTAGAATTAAAATAACTTTGTGGCACTAATTTAATCACTCTACTACATTTCAGTTAGTTAGCAAACAATGATCACTGTGTCATTATACTGAAACTACAATTAATTATGTGATTGTTACCCCTATGGGGTTCCTCACTATAAATATGCCCCATGGAAAGGCTAATCGATCACAGTCCAATGAGAATGAATAGCTATCTGACTGATAAACGAAGCAATGCTACAGGAATGAATTTACGAAACAAAATACCTCAAATCTAATACATCACACAAGAACAAACATTGATCAATAAAACAGCTCTGAAAGTGCAATAGTCAACGTCTAAAAAAAACACCAATAAATAGAACACCTGCAAAATACAAGAGTCAGTCTAATAAACACCAATAAATCGAACCCTGCAAAACACACGAGTCAAAGTTTCTCTGACAGAACACACGTATATGCATTGGACTAAGAACCGTATAATCACTGTTCACTGGCACACTCAGTAGTTCCACTGTTCCGTGGTCCAATAGAAGGGGGGAGGGGGGGTTCGTCGCCGCAGCTGTCAGTAGGGATTTTTTTTTTTTTTTTTGTCCATCTGTTGCGTGCAATCCCGCCGTCTCTGTCCTTTCATGAAGTTTCTCTTGGTGGCCCGTGTCATGTACATCTCGATTAGGTTCCATGTTTGTGTTGTCAAATTCGTGCGGTATCCTCGTTTGACACCCCAGGTTGATATTCCTGGGCAAGGATGACAATGGCTCTTCTTTGTGCCACCCTTAGCGACCAGAGAACATCTTGAAGTCTGCAAATTTCTCTGGACAGTACGTGTCAAAAGGCTCCACGCCCCTTGTGTTGTCAAATTCTTGAGTTATCCTCAATTGGCTCGCCGGTTTGATATTCCTGGGCAAGGATGACACTTAGTGGCTCTTCTTTGTGCCACCCTTTGCAACCAGGGAACATCGAACTATGATTTACTGTCGCTTGACAGTGGGCATCCGCCAGGAAATGTTGATAGTCATCGTTGACGCTTGCAAATTTCTCTGGGCAGTACCTGTCAAAAGGCTCCACGCTCCTTTATCCCCTGTCTTCTGTCGTTTCACCGCGGCCGTCTCGTCACGGTCGCGTGCGTGTGGTGCGTTGCCAGCAGTGGATTTCCGCGCGGTGGACCGCTCGCCCATCTCAGGTCATCGCCTCCACGAAGGGTCGCACTGGTGCGGCCGCCCATTAGCTCCAGGTGCAAGGGAAACTGTTTGCCGCGTAGCCCATCTTTTGTTGGCGAGCGTGCTCCAGAAGTGGCCCTGTTGACAGTGTCCTGCTGGGAAACCCGCCTGTTTACAACTAGTCTTCCTCCTCGCTGCTCCCGCTGTCTCGTAAGAGTTTAGCCGGTCCGTTTTCACGTTCTCAACGGCATTCACAGAAATTGTTCATCATAATTATGTGACTACAAAATGTCATACATAATACTACTTAGTATTGTCTTTCACAATTTTTAAGAACAAAAGTGAGACTTATTCTTTTTTTAAACAAATAAGTTACATGAATCAACAATATAAAAATAAAAGTTAAATGACTTAACAATATAAAAAAATAAAAGTGAAATGAGTTGACAGTATAAAAATAAAAATTAAATGAGCTGACAATATAATACCTAAATCCACATCACTAATGTGGTTCACTTGTGTTAAGTATAGGTCAGGGCAGCATAGGGTTCACATATTATTTACACACACACATGCACACCTGTTGTCTATACTACAAACTAACTACCCATAAACATGTATTACTCAAAATTCTACTTCAATCCACTACTAGTTAATCCAACAAGCTACTTCAATACAGTGTTTATACCACTACAACATTGTGCTTATTCGTCCTCTTCTTGACGCTCGCGGCATATGTCTTGTCACATGATAAATATGGAGAAACTTTCCTTAAACATACATAGTAAAAAGAACAATGGTTATTTACACGCCAAAACATTTATACCAATTAACACAGCTGATAAGAGACTCGCAATTATACATTTATCATACTCATATGTTTACACATAAAACAGTAAGACAATTTCATCTAAAATTACGTTATCATAAGAATTAATAACACAGATGTCTCTGAGAAGGGTAAAAATATTTTCATTATACAGGTTATACTACATTTTCTTACCCATTTTGCTCCAATTTCGTTCCTTCTTTAAGTTACCTTTCGCTTCCAAATCAGTTATTTCGCCTGTGATGGTTATTCTTGATTCATTGTACATGAATAGCAAAATTGTGGTCTCCTCTATTCTGTAAAACAGTTTCATTGGTCGGACACACAGTTTTAATCTGGCAGGAAGTTTCATATCAGCGCACACTCCGCTGCAGAGTGAAAATCTGATTCTGGAAACATCCCCCAGGCTGTGCCTAAGCCATGTCTCGGCAATATCCTTACTTTCGGGAGTACTAGTTCTGCAAGGTTCGCAGGAGAGCTTCTGTAAAGTTTGGAAGGTAGGAGACGAGATACTGGCAGAAGTAAAGCTGTGAGCATCGGGCGTGAGTCGTGCTTCGGTAGCTCAGTTGGTGCCGGCGCGGTAACTCAGCTGTTCGGTCAAAGGGTTAGCTTTTCTCTATAATAAAAAAACTGAGTTAATCGATCAACAACGAACTTAACCGGATGTCTTACGACGTCCGCCCCGAGCACATGAAACAAACACAAGCGAACAAAATGAGATTAAAAAAAAAAAAAAAGAGGTTGGTAGAGCACTTGCCCGCGAAAGGCAAAGGTCCCGATTTCGAGTCTCGGTCGGGCACACAGTTTTAATCTGCCAGGAAGTTTCATATCAGCGCACACTCCGCTACAGAGTGAAAATCTCATTCTGTAAACATATTGAACTTACTACAGACACAAAAGATCCGAATCCTCCTGCAGTTTAAATGACAAATGTTTTGCTTCATCCTTATTACATTAAACCAAGCTTTCCTTCGGTCCCATAATCAAAATTATTTAATCTTCCTCTACCTTCAAGAGGGACATTTCTTCAGTTCAACTCATATAGGCTGCAGTGCATCCCGCACCAGCGAACACAGTAAGCTGTAACGCTCACAGCATCAGCAAAACACATAAACATCGGTTTCTAGGGCAAAATCCACTTACGAAATCCACAGATAGCACTTCATGTACTCAGCTGTAAAGAACATAAAAGACATATATCATCAATATTAACATATCGTCGCATATTGAGAAGCCATTGGTTAAACAATCGTATTATTGCATCCTGTTTTCAAAATTCTAAACTTACGCATTCCTTTCTCAGAGTTCTCCTATCTTAAAATATTCATACAGCGCGCTTACTATAGTAAGAGATCCTCATTTATACTGACAGATATAGAATAGTAATAGATAGATAGTAGCACTGAAAGTAGAAAATCGGAAACAAGGCTACTAACAGCTGGGGACCTGGATTTGCCAGACCCATAATACCCACAAATCGGATATTCCCCTGAGTTTTGCATTAATTCAACACAGATCTTGCTTCTCTCAGGAGCGACTCTTTTCAATTTACACAAAAAAACCATAAACGGCATTTCACTTGTTCACAAAGAAACGTTTTATCTTCACATTTGAACCAGCCTAAATCCTAATTGCACAAGGAGAAAAAAACTGCAAACACCACTTCAATCAATCACAAAGAAACATCTTTGTCATTATTTTTACCAACATATTATTCAAAATGCATATGTCACAAATTTAAACTAATCAATTCTTTCTCCTCGCCGTTCTCTCTACTCCTCACCGTCCTCTCTACTTCTCACTGTCCTTTCTAATCATTTGCCATGTCACTCAATTGTTCCGATTCGGCGCCTTCTGCGTTGATCATTTGTCATTGCCGGTTTTGTTCATTTTCATTTGCTGGTTTATGTCTAGGGTTGGCCGGCCGAATTTCAGCATCATGAGGTGCTCCGCCTACAGTCCTATTCCCACCGTGTTCACCGTAGTATCGATTCTGGTTGCCGTACCTGTAGCGTTCACGATCCTATCCACGTCCTCGATCATGTCCGTTGTTACACCTGTGTTCGCGACTGTTACCCCAGTTTCTATACGGCCGGTCACGATTATTGTTCCGTTCGCGTCGCGACGACCAGTCACGCCGTTGATTAGCACTGCGGCCACGACTGCGATCGCGCTGCTGTGCCCCGCAATAACTTTGTGTCTGATTAGGCGGGCATTCTCCTGTGTTGTATTTCAACTCTTGGAGAAGTGTCTTAAACGTTTCCACGTCCTCTTTGCATCGTCCCGCAAGAATGACGTGGCGCAAGTGCATCGGCAATTTGGTGATGCATATCCTAATTAGTTCCGCAGGCCCGTTTGGGTCGTATAGAAATTGATTTGCCTGCAGCATGTGGTCGAATAGGCGTGTTGGACTGCCGAAACCAGACTGGTTCAAATTTGGCAGCATAATTATGCCATGCTTGACCCTATCTTGTGCCGCTTCCGGCCAACATACGGACAGCAAGGCTTGTCGAAACTCCCGAGTGGAGTTGCAGTGACGCGCTGCCGACCTCATGCGAATCGCCGGTTCGCCTTCAAAATAGCCACACATGTATTCTATCGTATGTGAACTTGCCCAGTCGGGGGGAAGACAGAATTCAAATTGCTCGAGCCATGCTCGTGGATGTATTCCTTTTTGCGAATTTCGAAATATCTCAAACTTTCACAACGTAAGGAAATGTTTGAAATCAAATCCCCGCATTTCCTCCCGGCGAGCCCCTTGAATGTTTCAATTTTTCTCATGTCTGCCCCTCGAAATACACTCCCGGAAATGGAAAAAAGAACACATTGCCACCGGTGTGTCAGACCCACCATACTTGCTCTGGACACTGCGAGAGGGCTGTACAAGCAATGATCACACGCACGACACAGCGGACACACCAGGAATCGCGGTGTTGGCCGTCGAATGGCGCTAGCTGCGCAGCATTTGTGCACCGCCGCCGTCAGTGTCAGCCAGTTTGCCGTGGCATACGGAGCTCCATCGCAGTCTTCAACACTGGTAGCATGCCGCGACAGCGTGGACGTGAACCGTATGTGCAGTTGACGGACTTTGAGCGAGGGCGTATAGTGGGCATGCGGGAGGCCGGGTGGACGTACCGCCGAATTGCTCAACACGTGGGGCGTGAGGTCTCCACAGTACATCGATGTTGTCGCCAGTGGTCGGCGGAAGGTGCACGTGCCCGTCGACCTGGGACCGGACCGCAGCGACGCACGGATGCACGCCAAGACCGTAAGATCCTACGCAGTGCCGTAGGGGACCGCACCGCCACTTCCCAGCAAATTAGGGACACTGTTGCTCCTGGGGTATCGGCGAGGACCATTCGCAACCGTCTCCATGAAGCTGGGCTACGGTCCCGCACACCGTTAGGCCGTCTTCCGCTCACGCCCCAACATCGTGCAGACCGCCTCCAGTGGTGTCGCGACTGGCGTGAATGGAGGGACGAATGGAGACGTGTCGATTTCAGCGATGAGAGTCGCTTCTGCCTTGGTGCCAATGATGGTCGTATGCGTGTTTGGCGCCGTGCAGGTGAGCGCCACAATCAGGACTGCATACGACCGAGGCACACAGGGCCAACACCCGGCATCATGGTGTGGGGAGCGATCTCCTACACTGGCCGTACACCTCTGGTGATCGTCGAGGGGACACTGAATAGTGCACGGTACATCCAAACCGTCATCGAACCCATCGTTCTACCATTCCTAGACCGGCAAGGGAACTTGCTGTTCCAACAGGACAATGCACTTCCGCATGTATCCCGTGCCACCCAACGTGCTCTAGAAGGTGTAAGTCAGCTACCCTGGCCAGCAAGATCTCCGGATCTGTCCCCCATTGAGCATGTTTGGGACTGGATGAAGCGTCGTCTCACGCGGTCTGCACGTCCAGCACGAACGCTGGTCCAACTGAGGCGCCAGGTGGAAATGGCATGGCAAGCCGTTCCACAGGAATACATCCAGCATCTCTACAATCGTCTCCATGGGAGAATAGCAGCCTGCATTGCTGCGAAACGTGGATATACACTGTACTAGTGCCGACATTGTGCATGCTCTGTTGCCTGTGTCTATGTGCCTGTGGTTCTGTCAGTGTGATCATGTGATGTATCTGACGCCAGGAATGTGTCAATAAAGTTTCCCTTCCTGGGACAATGAATTCACGGTGTTCTTATTTCAATTTCCAGGAGTGTAGAAAAAGGAAATAAGAACCAAATCCCCGCATTTCCTCCCGGCGAGACCCTTGAATGTTTCTATTTTTCTCATGTCTGTCCGTCAACACACATTCTTCCCTGTCGTCAAAATCTCCCTCGTGGCCGGAGTCCCTCTCTGCACTGTTCGTACGTGTATTTTTGTTGCTATTGGCGAATTCGGAATCACACTCAATGCGGCTTTCCAGATGCGCCACGCGTTCTTGTAATTCGCCTGTTACAGCTTTGTGCCGCCTGTTCACTTCGAACTGTCCCTTCTGAAATCTAAGAAGCGAACGCACTTCTTCGGTCTCTGCGACCGCTACCGGTATAGTATTGTTATCGCTCTCCGTCACCTTCATCGTGCCTACGATGTCCGCTAATGCCGCACTCTTATCGTGTATTTGTCTGTTGTCCTCCGCCCCTGTCTGCTTCAATTTTTCTACTTGCTGTTCGAGTGCGTGAATCGCTTGACTGTTGTCCGCTACTGTGTTGCTAGCGGACGCGGGACAATGCGTTTCCGCCTCATGGACCATGGAGAGTACCTGCTGCCGTTCCCTTTGGTATTCTTATCTCAGCGCTTGGAAATTCCTAAGTAGCTGCTGTTCGCTCTCTTTCGATTCCGCATCGCGACTCCGCTTGCCCTGTTCTAAGGCTTGCAGACGGCCATCGATTTGTTCAAATGTACGGCCTAATTCTTTCATAATATCACTTTTTATTTCACTTTCCAGATTGTTTATTCTTTGTGAGATAGCATCGGACACTCTCTGCATAGGGACCGATGACCTAAGTAGTCTGGTCCCTTTAACCCCCACAAACCAACCAACCAACTCTCTGCATCGACTTGTCCACTTTATTTGTCTGCTGGATTAGTTTTTCGTCTATTTGTTCGCCTAGCTCGCGGATCGATTTTTCAGATTTCTCTGTCATTTGTTCGCCTAGCTCTCGCATCGATTTTTCAGATTTCTGCGTCATCTGTTCGCCTAGCTCTCGGATCGATTTTTCAGATTTCTGCGTCATTTGTTCGCCTAGTTCTCGAATCGACTTTTCAGATGATTCATTTTGTTCTCGGAACGATTTTTCTGATTTCTCTGCGTTTTCTTTATTTTGTTGCAATAAGGCTTTCACGAGTTCTGCCAAATGAATTTGGTTAGTAGGAGGCAAATTAATTTCTGGCTCTGCTGTGAGCCCGTTCGTCCTGTTTTGCATTTCGTCTGAAGTATTCCCCATTGCATTTTCGGAACCGTCCGAAGCATTAATATTCGAAATCAAATTATCCCCTTGGTCCATGTTGCTTAAGTTGTTGGACCGCCTACTTTTAGCTTGGTTACGTGTCTGCATTAGTTCAATTTATACCCGGTACGCAACACACTAATCACAATATATGTATCCCCCAAAAACTACGACAGTTACACGAAAGGTACCCAAACTAGTACGCACTTTTTCACACGCAAAACAAATTATTATCTTTGATCGAAGCAGTGCAATTTACAAGCGAGAAAAAAACACATACACACACATATATAAAACACACAAATATAGAAAACAAAACAACAAGACAAACAACACAACGCCGCTCAACAACGCCGTGAATCATTTGAAAGTCTGCTCAGAAACAACGCAGAAGTTGTTTGAGCGCTGCCGGGGAAAAAATAAGATTATACAACGCTCGCAATCTAACGTTTCAGAGATTCCAGAGTCTAGCGGAATCACAGAACAGGGTCGCAATTTGTAATGTTGTTGCATCAAGTTATTCTGCAAGCGCTGCTGCTGTGAAAGACCATAAAAGTGGGTTAAAAGCTGTGAGCTATCTGAGGAAGTTAACCTTGCATTACTGCGCAACTGTTTCACCAGGTATCCAGTCTTTATTTAGGATTGTGAAAATGTGAGTTTGTAATTTTACGGAACACATCAAATACGGAGCCAAGATTGGGAGACTGCATACAACACTGCATTCATAAAATAACACGCGAAGAACGTTGAAACATATGCAAGAGGAAATTAACCACAACCAACCGATTCAATTTTCACCCAAAGAAGTTACGTTCGTAGCGCAATCCTGTCCGTCATGAAATTACCACACACTGGTATACTAAGTTCATACTAACTCTCTGTGAAATCTTCGCGAATAGAATAGCTGAGGGCTACTTTGATGCTTACACCACGTGCTTGACGTGGTCAACTTGGTTTACACAAAGAGTGTAGCTCCACAATAATTTTGATGGTTAAAATAAATTACACCGAAACGCAATTTACAAAATGAAAACCTCTAACTGGTTACTATCGTCTTACTATTAACCTGATAGGTCAAACAATTGTATAAGCATGTGGTACTGGTCTCAAAAAGTACACCTCACGTGGGTTGAACATAAAGAAAAGTTGCTATATTGAAAAATATTGTTAAGACGAGACGTTATAATCTCACGCACATTCGCATTTAAGATTGATGGTCTGCGTTGCAATTTAAGATAACATTAGATATTTTAGAGCTAAACCTGAAATAAAGGTGATTAAATCTTCAGTTAGGCTGATCTTAAGAAATCCATTGTCCTACGGACTTAGCAGAGACGCGCTTAGCCGGAGATCTTACCACTTCAGACGCTCGTCGCTGACAGACTGACCTGCTGGGCTCCTACCGAGCGTGCTTCACAAATACAAACGGAAGTGACCAGAGAGTCAGCTCCATATACTAACAGGACAAGGGACGTACAGGTTCATACTAAGAATAGAAACCTCTTTGCTTTTATAAAGAGTAGCTACCTGTTCCGACGTTGGTCCTACTGTTCTCTAGCAGACAGGCTTGTCTGCTACCATCCAGCATGCAACTAGAAATACATTTGCTCATTCATCCTCTCACACAGAAGGGAAGGGGGATGACCGTATCTTATCATATACAGTATATAAAAGAAAGCGGATGTAGGTTCCGTATGAAACTGTGGGACATGAATTACATATAAACTGTGTTTTAAAGTGTAGTAGTGTGACAGATCGTTCTTGTTTATGTGTAAAAGTAACACGTTTCATTGCTGAGTCTCCACCCAGATAGTCAGAAACACCACAGTAAATTTTGAAGAGGAATTTATGCCGTAATTGATAGCAGATTTAAGAAATTAACATGAAAGGAATCCAACAGAGACCTTTCACCATAAGTTAATTGCTCGCCTTAAAAGTGAGAAATAATCTCGACACTTGCCACGCGGTTTTGTCAACGTTACAGGCGGCAGACCAACAGTTGCTTTCGTTAAATCTAAACGACAGAGTACAGTCGTCGCGAGTTCACTTCCCACTTTCAAAGTAAACCCATTCAAGTCTGCCCAGCTCTGACGTCATCCGAGGCACAAGGCACACAGGCGGTTCACTGACGAGAAGCTGCGCGGGGCAGCTGCGCGGTCTTGGGCGTCTTGCCACGGTTCGCGGGGCTTCCCCCGTCGGAGGTTCGAGTCATTCCTCGGGCATGTGTTGTCCGTAGCGTTGTCCTTACCACCAACACCACTGACGCGAACATACTGATATGTCGTCCCCACTGCCTCTCTGGCTGTATTTATATAGGGGCGCAGCCGACCGCCAAACGGAACATCTGCCGTCAACTGCCCTAGGCGAAGGTAGCGGAAGGTAAATGGCCCGCTTCTTGGTCACGTATTAATTAATAGCTCTGTCTAACAATGTACAGTCATCTTAGTTTTTGTATAAAGGGAGTGAAGTTCGCTTTAGTTACCGGTACCGAAAAAGTTGTAGACCGACTGCATTTAAACTTTGTCTGCTAGAAGTTTTAGAACGGAACTGACAGTAGAACATGACGTGTGAACTGCTTCTTCAAGGTCCCTTGTAATAGTTGTTATTTACAATATAAACTTGTAACTTGATACAGCTGTATTGATGTATAAATGTAATCGATAGCTGTAATTAGAACTTTCTCCTACAAATACAAATGATACTTAATCTACCATGAATAAGGACATTTTCGTTTCAAATTTGGTTTTCAGTATATAACTTGAAAACTAATAGAGGTGGCTTACTGCTCTCACATAGTGAATGTTTTTACATGAAACTGAGACTACATACGAATTTTCAGCTTTCTGAGCATAATACACTCCTGGAAATTGAAATAAGAACACCATGAATTCATTGTCCCAGGAAGGGGAAACTTTATTGACACATTCCTGGGGTCAGATACATCACATGATCACACTGACAGAACCACAGGCACATAGACACAGGCAACAGAGCATGCACAATGTCGGCACTAGTACAGTCTATATCCACCTTTCGCAAGCAATGCAGCCTGCTATTCTCCCATGGAGACGATCGTAGAGATGCTGGATGTAGTCCTGTGGAACGGCTGGCCATGCCATTTCCACCTGGCGCCTCAGTTGGACCAGCGTTCGTGCTGGACGTGCAGACCGCGTGAGACGACGCTTCATCCAGTCCCAAACATGCTCAATGGGGGACAGATCCGGAGATCTTGCTGGTCAGGGTAGTTGACTTACACCTTCTAGAGCACGTTGGGTGGCACGGGATACATGCGGACGTGCATTGTCCTGTTGGAACAGCAAGTTCCCTTGCCGGTCTAGGAATGGTAGAACGATGGGTTCGATGACGGTTTGGATGTACCGTGCACTATTCAGTGTCCCCTCGACGATCACCAGAGGTGTACGGCCAGTGTAGGAGATCGCTCCCCACACCATGATGCCGGGTGTTGGCCCTGTGTGCCTCGGTCGTATGCAGTCCTGATTGTGGCGCTCACCTGCACGGCGCCAAACACGCATACGACCATCATTGGCACCAAGGCAGAAGCGACTCTCATCGCTGAAGACGACACGTCTCCATTCGTCCCTCCATTCACGCCTGTCGCGACACCACTGGAGGCGGGCTGCACGATGTTGGGGCGTGAGCGGAAGACGGCCTAACGGTGTGCGGGACCGTAGCCCAGCTTCATGGAGACGGTTGCGAATGGTCCTCGCCGATACCCCAGGAGCAACAGTGTCCCTAATTTGCTGGGAAGTGGCGGTGCGGTCCCCTACGGCACTGCGTAGGATCCTACGATCTTGGCGTGCATCCGTGCGTCGCTGCGGTCCGGTCCCAGGTCGACGGGCACGTGCACCTTCCGCCGACCACTGGCGACAACATCGATGTACTGTGGAGACCTCAGGCCCCACGTGTTGAGCAATTCGGCGGTACGTCCACCCGGCCTCCCGCATCCCACTATACGCCCTCGCTCAAAGTCCGTCAACTGCACATACGGTTCACGTCCACGCTGTCGTGGCATGCTACCAGTGTTAAAGGCTGCGATGGAGCTCCGTATGCCACGGCAAACTGGCTGACACTGACGGCGGCGGTGCACAAATGCTGCGCAGCTAGCGCCATTCGACGGCCAACACCGCGATTCCTGGTGTGTCCGCTGTGCCGTGCGTGTGATCATTGCTTGTACAGCCCTCTCGCAGTGTCCGGAGCAAGTATGGTGGGTCTGACTCACCGGTGTCAATGTGTTCTTTTTTCCATTTCCAGGAGTGTATTTAGCGCTTCAATTTTTTGTAAAAACGCTGATCTGAACCAAAATATTGCTGTGATTAGGTTAAAGCTTTTAACTTTTAATTTTGACATACATTTGCAGATTCTGAACAATTTTTACCTTTACAGTTTCATTAATCAGCGCCACTTATTTTTTCTGAGTATCGTATATTAAGCACTTAAGCATACACTGACGAAGTTTGAAAAAGTCATTTTAATTTTCAATTTCACTCTTAGATTGTGGTGCGGTCTCTTGTACGTTAAGCGTTGTGACGATGCTCTGACGTGGTGCTGGTGGTAGTGAACTGGGGTAAACCCTGGCACACTCTCTCGCCTCTGTACCTCTTAAACAACGATACAGCGCTTGTTTCGTCTCAATATCAGGTTACGTTCCGGCTGTTCTCCTGTTATTTTGATTGCTCGAAACTCTGGTACCGTAGCTTTCCAGTACACAGAGGTGCACGACCTGAACACATCGACATGTTGCTCACTGGCATGGGGAATGTCACAGACGCAGCCAGCCGATTCTTATATGAACACGTGGTGTCTATTATTTCGGATCAGGCACCACACATTCAAATAATTTGATAGACGTTGCTGGGAAATGAATCCATCGGTGCCATACGTCCGACCTCCTGTCGGAATGTCAGAGAGCGAACATTTAGGAAACGGAAAGGGGCTGCGGGTAGGAGGCTCTCGATGGAGGTGTGGACCGGCCGTGAGGCGCGCCGACACAGCCCGTGCAGTTGGGCCACTGCTGTGTCTCGGATAGCGCAGTGGGTACAGCAACCGCCTAATAAGCAGGAGATCTCGGGTTAGAATCCTGGTCCGGTAGACATTTTCATTCGTCGCTGCCGATTCTGAGTAATGTCCCAATCCGGCTGACAGCGGTGATCCCTCCCCTTTCGTTTCCTTTCTTCCCCTCCCCACCTTCAATTTACATACAACCGATTCTTCTCATATTCGGCAGGTCGGCTGTGTACAGCCTAAAATAAAAGACTCTAATTTCTTTCGGCTCAACACCGTTTACCTCCCCATTTTTGAGAAAACCGCACCTACGATTCAAGACGTGGAATCTACTCAAAATTAACAGGATCGATGCATAATTGAAATTCGAGCATTTTTCATCGTGATCTGTGGGGACCGCAAACTCTTTTTCCTCGTGTACCCATAAGGTAAACAAGGGCTTTACACCAGGGCTGGGGAGCAGAGAACCTGTGTACAATTCCCGGTTGTACTTCTTTCCATTTCGAAATTGGTAGGTATAGGAGGACTAATAAGGTAAGTAAATCAATAAGGTTCAAATGGCTCTGAGCACTATGCTGTGGTCATCAGTCCCCTAGAACTTAGAACTACTTAAACCTAACTAACCTAAGGACATCACACACATCAATGCCCGAGGCAGGATTCGAACCTGCGACCGTAGCAGTCCCACGGTTCCGGACTGAGCGCCTAGAACCGCGAGACCACCGCGGCCGGCAATCAATAAGGAACAATAACAAAGTAGGCAAATAAACATCTCATACGACTTGTATCAGTAATCCAGGTCGCTTTATGAAGGCCCTTTCACTCACCTTGTTACGTGACTTCTATTTGTTTCCAACAACTAGATGGATGGTGCTTCTCATATAAGTACGATGCAGATATAGTCACGTCACGAAGAACTTTTAACGAATGCAGTCTTCACGCAGTTATATAGTTCCTTTGGAAGGTTCTAAGGGAAAGAGAGTTGGTTTACAAAAAATGGCTCTGAGCACTATGGGACTTAACATCTGAGGTCATCAGTACCCTAGAACTACTAAAACTTAACTAACCTAAAGACTTTACACACATGCATGTCCGAGGCAGGATTCGAACCTGCGACCTTAGCGGTCGCGTGGTTCGAGACTGAAGCGCCTAGAACCGCTCGGTCACATCTGCCGATCTTGGTTCACATTTAAAAATATTTGTTTTTAGAGAATTAATTGTGATGCCTACTACACTTACAATAACACTCCCTGAAAAAATCGGTGCATCCGCGTGATTGTGCAATTCTCGCAGGGTTTCCAGTAGCAGCCTGCAATTTTGAAATAAAGTTTTTAACTTGGCAATAAAAATGAACACCACATGACTGACACACTGGCGTGTAGTGTGGTGGTATTACTTTCATCTTGCATGACAGTTGACCCTCGGCATCTATAAACATTTTGTCATACAAGACGGTATTACTTTGTCCACCCCGGGCATCAAATACGGACAAAACTTGTTATGGTTTTTAAACTGTTCTCAGGATTTGCTTCGTAAATTTAACATATGAATTAAGTGGATTTGGAGCAAGTATGGTAAACATTCTGCAACGAGTCCGTTAAACGTTTGACCTGTGCTGTACTAAAAAAAGAACCTCCTCCCGAACAGGCCATGAAGGCCCAAAGGTTCCAACCGGCTGCAGGGTCATCATCAGCCCACAGGCGTCACAGGATGCGGATTGGAGGGGCACGTGGTCAGCACACCGCTCTCCCGGCCGTATGTCAGTTTAAGAGACCGGAGCCGCTACTACTCAATCAAGCAGCTCCTCAGTTTGCCTCACAAGGGCTGTCTGCGCTCCGCTTAGTAACACTGCTCGGCAGAATGGATGGTCACCCATCCAAGTGCTAGCCCAGCCCGACAGCGCTTAACTTCGGTGTACTGACGGGAACCGGTTTTATCACTGCGACGAGGCCGTTGGCTACCTGTGCTGTACACTGAGGGTCAAATTAATCGTCAGTTTGGATCATTACTGCCTGAGGTTTTGTTGTGCTTGTAACAGTCACAGTGGTCGAATACTGTGCCTGCCTACTGCGACGAACATTCGTTTTCCCACCCCCTTGCGATAACGTGCGCAGAATGCTCATCTTCGCAGCACTCTATTGGGAATTGTTTCCGTGCAACGATATCAAGATTTTAATTCATTACTAATGTACGTCGTTTGAGAAATTTATTTGCCTACCTCTCTATTATTCCTTATAGATTTACTACCTTATTACCCTTCTATTCTTGTAAAATTCTACACGTAAAAAGACGCGGACAAAAAAGTGCAATTGAGAATGGAACACAGGTTCTCTGCTCCCCAATCAGATGCTTTGGTCGCTACTCCAGAGGCGCTTTCGTTGCCCAGTACCTTATGGGCAGATAAACGGCAGTCAAAAAAGTTCCATTCCTCGATTTCTAGGAGAGTAAGTGTTTTCGACGCCTATTTGTGATGATGGAAAATGTTCAGTTTTCAATTAAATGTCGATCTCATCAATTCTGAGTCGATTGCAAGTCATAAACTTTAGAAGTGGTTTTATCAATAACGGCAGATTGTTGAGATTTTCTTTTTGGGTTGTACCTAAACACTTGCGAAATATAAGCCGAAACGATTTATCGTGTCTGAGGCCTTCCCTTTGCACTGCCACAGAACACACTAATCACGGTACTGTGATTATTGAAATGGCTATACAACACAGTTCACAGTTAGAGTTCTCGAGCTGTTAGTATTAATAACGCATTGTTTCAAATACCAGTAACCTGTCGGTGTCTGTGGCTCTCACGAAACTGTCTGAATATTCCTAACATCGCAATCCATTCACAGTTTATTCAAAGTCACTGCCCTACTGATGTCCGTATTAGTTCAGTTCACGCGACAATGTCGTCATCCTTGGCTGATCACACCGTACATAGAAACCTCTGGCATGTAACGCACATGCACAGTGCACCTCTCACGTTACAAAGCTTACTCATTTACACATGCAAGTTGTGAGGTTTACACATACATTTGCAGTTAATAAGAAACTAGGTACTGTTAACAACACATTTTAAACACTATACAAGACTGGTAAGACTAGATTGTTTATATACTATATGTGAGCGCTTAACGACGAACTACACAATCATTGTAAATAATCATCAACGTAAGGTTACACGGCCGGTACTGACATCATTTAAAACTTCCGGGCTAACAGGACGTGGTCGATGTATAAAACTTTTTCCTAATGTTTCCTCTCCCACTGCGGGAGACATCTTCAGAGGTAAAGTGGCGAACTGCAGCCAGAACTCGAGGGAGCGCCGAATTTACGGGCAGTGTAGAGGGCACCACAATCCACCACATGAATTTAACAGATACTTGGCGTAATGTGTCTCCACATCTGTTTGAATGTAACAAGAAAGCTATAAAACATATTCTGATACTGCTGTGGCTGTAAAAGTTTTTTTGTCCATCCTGTTGAATTAGATTTCATGGGATTGGTACCTTTTGGAAATGACCTTCCCGGGTATCTCGAGCGCAGTTCCATGCTATCGTGGGTGCCGATGGTCGTCACGTGGAGCTCCATTTGCAACCTAGAACGTAAACGCGATGCGCAGTTAACAATTATTACCCTCTCAAGTGGAAATCAAAATACCTTTCTTTCAGTTGTTTATTCGTTATTTGTCTTCCGCATGTTCTTACAAATTCTTCCGCGAAGTTTCATTGTCCTACGATCAGTCGTGTTTCATGGGGGCCTCTCGAGTAGAGAAAGTAGAGTTATATCCACCTTGTGTAAGCTGGACACGGCAGAGGTAGTTAAAAGACATGTTCTTAGGGGGAGAAGAAGGATTTTGAGAAAAGAACGGTCAAGTATTTTGCGAAATTACTTGCCTAAAAGGAAGAAATGAAATGGCTTAGAGTATAATTTGACGTGCCTTTGAACGGTGCTGAAATCATGTACGGCAAATTAGACTCCATGGCCTACATACCCACCAGGCAAATACCCCGTAGTATTCCTTAACACGTTCGGCGCAGCGTCACATATATCTGGGTGATGTGCAGGCTTCCGTGAGGGGCCGCGTGACCCACATATGTTCAACTTAATAGGATTTAGCAGTTGGAATTTTTAGAGGAATGTAATGGAATAAGCACTGAACTGTAACTGTAGGGTATACAACATAAACATACAAACTGTACACAGAGACGCTCATACGCTTTAGTCATTTCTACACACAACAAAAAAAAGTTTTGCATCACCTCGGTTCCGAGAGTTCCGGAACCTGTACAGAAAATTGGAATAGAGATCAACATAAACATCATTTCCGCCCTTTTTGTTTCTCATGAAAACCACACATTGCATCTTGTACCACCATACAGCGAGACCTTCAGAGGTGGTGCTCCAGACTGCTGTACACACCGGTACCTCTAATACCCAGTAGCACGTCCTCTTGCATTGATGCATGCCTTGAAACGTCCCCTTAGAAAAAATTTATACACGACTGGTCTATATGAAACGTCCCCTTTGAACAATTATACAAGACTGTGCTTAAACTGACACACAATATTTTTAGCGCAACGCAATCTAACTTCCAAAAATCCCTACGAAAGAATGGCCCTGATTAACATAAACCTATACGTTTCACAAATCACTTACCTCACAAAAATCTTCGTTACTCAAGCTACTGCAATACAGCGAGCGCCACTACTGCCAGCTAAATAAAAGATTCAAACTACTGAAGGCACTAACTACTGATAGGCATATTTAGCAAATGAAAGATTTTAATAGAGAACAAACAGTGTATTTACCTTAATAGTCAAAATATATATGGTAGTTCATGACATCCAGTCTTACAAATTACAAAACTCCGCCATTTCTCTCCTCACATCCACCACTGCTGGCGGCTCGCCTCCAACTGCGCAACGCTACGCGCTGTTAACATCCAGCTGCCGCTGACCAACACTACAATGGCAGACAACAATGCAAACCAGCCACAGACTGCACACGGCACAGCCAGTGATTTTTATACAGAGCGCTACGTGGCGGCGGTGTTACCAATAAAAAAAAACATAAACAGCCTACTTACATAGCCCTCATGCTCCCCACAAATTGTTTTGGGCAGTGGCCAATACAGATTTGAAAATTTTTTTCATAATTACAATAACAAAGAAATGAAATGCACACACTTATCGAAACAATGTTGGTCAAAAGCTAAAATTTTCTCACAGTCCATAAAGACAGTCCTGATCATTCATCAAAGTAAAATTGCAGTGTTTTTCTCAAAGTCTGAGTAGTAAATGAAAATGCACATGGAAGTAGTGGATTTCCATGCAGTCTTGAAGAAGTAGAGTTGTCCTTCCAACGGAAAGACAGTGCTGACTCTTGACATGCAGACAGGTAATGGGCCACAACAGAGCAAACCCACAGCAGAGGCAGTCGAAGTTTTCAAGAATATTGTTAGGTAGGTCGTCACAGAGTAGACCCATTGTAGTCCTGGTAGAGATTACGGTATTGGTGGGCCACCAGAGGTGCAGACCCACTGCAGTCCTTGTAGAAATAATGGTATCGGTGGGTCGTCAAAAGTGTAGACCCACTGCAGTCCTTGTAGAGATGGCCAGCAGCCATCTGTTTGACTGTGCAGGTGCACAATCACCATTGAAGAGTCTTGCAGATGATATAGCAAGTCCATAACCACCACTTGTGCACTCACAAAAATTGTTTTTGAAATGTTCTTACAACCAGCAATGCTGTTATCCAGTCCCTTACTGAATTATTAACACACGTGCAAACACTATCAGTCCCTACTTCTCACATATTGTCCATATACTATGACCAACGGAAACGTGTGCAGTGAAATGTAATTTACAAGTTACTTAATTTGATGAACTGGTGTCAATTACAATTTTATAACATAAGAATACAATAACAAAGGTACAAAATACATCATTAAAGAACATAACAATACAGATAACATTAGCAGTAGTACAGGCTTTACAAAAGAATTGAAATAGCAAATACATCAGTGTCACAAAATTACGACATAAGTACATACATAAAAGATCAGAATAACTTTTGAAACATCAACTTCACACATGAGCATTAGAACAAAACAGAATAAATACTGTGTAAACATCTTTACAAAGTAAATAACATGTTATTAATGCAAATTATATTTGAGGATAACAGTATTCCTCATCATAGTGAATGTAGCTTAGTATTAGAAGAGAAAAAATTGTATGAAACAGTACACAGAGACAGGAAGAAAACAAATACACAAGGGTACACAAACATATAGTGGGACACACAAAAGGAAAGGACAGGGTTTGTTTTCTAGGTTTCTAGGTAACATTTGGTACTGCAGTTCAACCCAAAACTTCATTCTGTAGATCTTTCGTCGTATCTCAACATTTCTTTCCTCCAAACAAATCCTATCCAAGCATGCTTTCTGTATTCTGTTCACATCCTGTTTCAAAACTAGTTTTTCTCCACTGTACACTACTTTTTTGGCCAAACCATTTTCTTATAGCTTCTCAATGCTTTTATTCCAATTCATCATAGTTAGTTTCTTATATAGCCTACCACCTCTTAAGCTAACTTAAAATCTACTGAGCTCAGATGCTAAACTAAGGGACGACGCAATGCAGCAGCACAAAACGATTAACACAAACAGCAATGAATAAAAAATGCAAGTAAGCATAGCAAGCAGCAATAAATGTAATAACTTATACCTAAACATGACAAACCCACAAGCAGAAAAAATAGCACACTAAA
Source organism: Schistocerca gregaria (assembly GCF_023897955.1). Taxonomy (NCBI): domain Eukaryota; kingdom Metazoa; phylum Arthropoda; class Insecta; order Orthoptera; family Acrididae; genus Schistocerca; species Schistocerca gregaria. The sequence goes on from NC_064926.1 coordinate 562,309,074, forward strand.
GACAACAATGCAGATAAGGGAAAGTTATAATCACATCTTAATGACTATGTAATTAAAGTGGTGCACCACAACTTATTCTATTAAATAAATTACCAAGTACTTGAAAAGAAAATTATATATGCAGTTCCTGTTACTAGACCCTTCTTATTGTTCTTTCCTTTCCAAGTGCTCCTTTTTTTTAAAAATGTGGATCATAAAATTATTATTTAACAGATCTGTTGACAGAAAGTGTTCACATAAGCAAATGCATTTAATTTTATAAAACCAATGCTGCAACACAGCTGGAAAACAGATATAAAATGAAATAAGCAACTATGTACGAAGCATAAAAATATCATTCAATAGTCATGTGACATTTCATAAGTTAGTACAAATTCTCTCAACTCTTGTAGAAAGGCACTTGTCATAATCAGGTGTGCAGATGTAAGAATGTTTCCAAGAAATAAGGGTATCGTATTTGCGGTGCTTTCTACAAAGGACGGTCAATAGCGAGGACAGTGGCCTCTTTTTTTTTTTTTTTTTTTTTTTTAAAAAAAAAAAACCTGTGCCTCTGAAAGGCACACACTAAAGGCGTGTTTCCCGGTGGCTGTCGCCCAGCTGGGTACCCACGACGCATTACATGCAGGTGGTCACTTAACTGTCTTACCGAAATATTTACGACACCAGTTTCTGCTACAGTGGCAGTCTCATATAAAAAATTTCACATGTCAAGAACTTGCGTTACAAATCTGTAGAAACAAAATCCTGTAAATATAACAGTGTCCAAAAAATTTTCGGCGGCATTGTGGTACATTCACACATTTACATACATTTCATCTCTTAAAGTACGATTCTTGGTTTTCAACCACCTTTTTCACAAACCAGAGTCCCTAACCACTACTCATTATTCCTTACCTTATTACACATATACATATTCGTCCACACTTCTTCAATATTTCATCATAACAAATAAGTAGCATAATCAAATTCCTCATATAGCATCAGCTTATTGATCATAAACATGCCACAACAGCATAATACACATCGTCATCGTAATAATAACATCATAACACTTCAGTCAAATTCTCAAAATCGTCGTAGCTTCCTCCAATAATTTCAAAACCTAAAAAAATTCTCTGCTCATGTCAAAAGTGTCATCTACCTCAAACGTACTTTAAAAATCATGATCCCATACCAAATATGTCATTCAAAGCTCTCATAGTATCACAATGGTTCCGAAAAAAATATAAACAGTTCACAAAGTACAGACAAAATACAACTTCGTAAGTGTGAAGTTATCCAATGGTATAATTACGTAAACATCTGTCACTGATGTAGTAAAGTAAATGTTTGTCTCTCTCAGTTAAATGAGCAGATAGCTGTGTAATTTATGTGTTAGAGAAATATGGTACCGATGTGTAAAGTTGTATAAACAAATACCATATTAGCTAGGCCTCCTTGTGCTTGCCAAACACATGGTACACAAAGTAAGCGTGTACCCCCCTGAGGAATAATGTAATTATATCCTCAGGTGTTACAGATTACAGCAATGGAATGAAATGTATCACGGAAAACTTTCTTTGTAATTCAAATATGTTGAAAAATAAATAGTTTAATGCGCGTCCTGTAGCGCTAAATGTGCGTCTTGCTGTAAGACAATCTCTGTGGAAGTGTCGTAGTTATTGTCCTCCGAAAGCTAAGTTCTGCAGAAGTCAATGTACTTACCTCATGATAAACGAAATTGAAATGCTTTGCGTATAGATATCTTAGTTATTACGCTTATTGCCGTGATGAAGTAAGTACTGTACTGTAACGTATTGTTGCGCTACAGAGAAGGCAGTCTCATTGTAGCTATACCACAAAAGTTACTACTAAAACAAGTTATCCTTTCCAGAAGAATTCAGAAAAACTGTGCAGATATAAAACAGATACACCGCAAAAGCAACATCGTAAATTGTCACTCATTAGTAGCGTCGTGATATAATCGTGTAGCTATCAAAGAAACCAAATGCTAAGTCATCTTTGATGTCACAAAAACTACTTGAAATAAGGAATGTCTTTTCAAGTAAACCAAAATGTTGCATTAAAATCTCATTAGCAGTATATGTTCTAAGTATGTAAGCCTTATAGTCGTTAGTAATCGTGCAACTATCAAGCAAGAATGTACACACACAGTAACACTGTGTCCTCTGTTCACTATCACAATGCAGTGGTAATTACTGTATGTTCCATAGGTTCTAGACCGGATAGTTAACTTCAACACATTGCTGCATGTTAACAGTTTCTCAGTGTGACAAAGCATACTAGTAGCGTGAAGTGAAAAATTTTATGGCAAAGACAAAGTTAAAAAGCAGATTATCTTTCAATAAACGGTTTTACATGTGAAATGTGGTGTAAACCTTTACTCTTCCTAGTACGCAGTGTTTCAACTTCAACGCAATTATCATGTGGTATACGTCGGATTCTGTAAGGTCCATTGTAAACTAGAAAGAATTTGTGACTCAAGTGTTTCTTCTTATGTGACAATGGATGAGCTTTAATGAGAACTTTCTGACCAATATATAATTTCTTTGCATTTGCTTTACCGTGTAATTTTTTTTCTTTTGTCTGCAGCAGAATTTATATTTTTAATAGGCAAATCAATTATGTCTTTGTGACGAAGTTTACGTGTATTCGGAAAAGGTACAAGCTCTCTGATTCTGTTTGGTGGTTCTTTATTCTTCAGTACAAGAACAGGTGGTAAAGCAGTGGAGTCATGAGGCATTTCATTCAGCACGTTTTGAAATAAGTGTAAATATCTGTCCCAATGCTGATGCTTTCTGTGACAATAAAGTCTGCAAAGCTTATTGATTTCTTTCATAATCCGTTCAGACGGGTTACAATGTGGTGAGTACAATGAAATAAAAACAGATTTGATTTTATGGTTACGAAGCATGCGTGACCAAACAGCAGATCTGAATTGCGGTCCGTTATCTGAAATTATTTTACTAACGTGTCCAACTTCACGTAAGAAATTTCTAACAAAGGCGTTGGATACAGACCGTCCAGTGGCTTTACGTAACGGAGTGAAAGAAACAAATTTTGAAGTAAGTTCAACAGCGACTAGAACGTACGAAAATCCATTAGATGTTCTGACAAGCGGTCCCAAGAGATCAATAGCAGCAAATTCTTTTAATTTACAAGGAATGATAGGAAACAATGGAGCACGATGAGAGACAGTAGATGGTTTCGCCTTTTGACAAAGTTTACAAATAGACAAGACTCTTCGAATTCTCTTTTCCATATTGTTAAAATAACAAGTCGTTCGAAGAATATGATAACATTTTCGTGGACCAAAATGTGCATAGCTGAAATGAATGTCCCAAATGAGCTTATTAACAAAATCGTCTGGAATGCAAAGTACCCATAGCTTGTCATCAACAGTGCATCGTTTGAACAGTATGTTGTTTCTAACCAGATAATAATGCCGAATCTGTGTGTGTGTCTTTTCATGCCATTTACTTTTGATGTCTTTCCAAATCGGATCTTTATCTTGTTCATGAGCAATGTCCTTTAAAGATGTGGTGATGAAGTTTTCAAAGGCGACTTTCTGAATGTAAAGAATACTGAAATTTCTCTCGAGGTTGCTTTCTGTGTTACTTTTCTCAAGCCCAGCCGGTGCGCGTGACAGTGCATCCGCAACAATGTTCTCCTTGCCGGGAATGTAGACTATTGTGAAGTGGAATTCTTGCAGAAACAATGCCCAACGTTTTAACCTGTCATGATTTAATTTTGAAGACATAAGAAATTGTAATGCACGATGGTCACTGTATACTTTTACGTGCTTACCATAAAGAAAGAAACGGAATTTGTTAAATGCCCAAACGATAGCTAAAGCTTCTAATTCAGTAACGGAATAATTTTTTTCAGATTTTGTTAGCACTCGGCTAGCAAAAGCAATGGTTTTCTGAACAGTAATGTCATTTTCTGTGGCTTCTTGAAATAAATGGGCACCAAGACCGACTTTAGAAGAATCCGTGCTAAGGCAAAAATCTTGTGAGAGATCTGGATGAGCTAGTATTGGCGCGTTAAGTAACGATTCTTTCAAAGAATTGAATTCCAACTGTGCTTGTTCGTCCCAGTTCCAAATAGTATTTTTTCCAGTGAGAGAACAAAGTTTTGGTGTAACTAGAATTTGCATATTCAGAAAACGACGGTAAAAATTTACGAGACCTAGAAAACTGCGGACTTGTTTTTTTGTGGATGGTACTGGAATGGCTCTGATTGCTTCTAACTTTTCAGGATCCGGCTGGATGCCTTCAGAAGAAATAATATGTCCCAAAAACTTCACTTTTGTCCTACCGAATTGAGACTTTTCCAAGTTAACTGTAATTCCAGATTCTGCAAAAATATGTAACACGCTGTTGAGGATGCGATTATGTTGTTCCCATGAGGCTTCTGCTATCAGAATATCGTCCACATATAAGGTGATGTGACGTTTTAAGAGCTCAGGTAATATGGAATTTAGCCCGCGAATGAATGCGACCGAGGAAATGTTCAAACCAAAAGGAAGTTTCCGAAACTGATAACAAACGCCGAAACAAAGGAAAGCTGTGTATTTTCTACATTCTGGATGAAGTTCGATCTGATAAAAGCTGGATCTGAGATCAATGGAAGACAACACTTTTACACCATTAAAATTTTGAAGAAGTTCTTCCAACGTTTGCGGCCTGTCTGTTTCAGGAATAATGATAGTATTGATTTGTCTCGAATCTAAGACAAGCCTGATCGATCCATTTTTCTTCTCAACAACATGTAATGGATTGTTGTATGAGCTTACTGCAGGCTCAATAATGCCCTCGTCAAGCATAGATTGTATTTCTGTTCTAACACGGTCCCTATAATGTGCTGGAATTACGTATGGTCTAACACAAAATTTAGTATGCTCACGAACACGAAATTGGTGTTGAAATCCCTTGATTGTTCCTGTTTTGTGATTAAAAACTGTGGAATGTGCTTGTAAAATCTGAAAAAGGTCCTGCCTATCAGTGTCATTACAATTCTCAATTGTTTGAATTTTATTCTGAATTAACTCATTAGTTTCAAATGTGCCGTCGATATCATCCCTGTCAGTACTTGCAGAGCGACTGTTAGTGTCTAGTTCCGTAGAAAATTCCGAACTGTTGTCTAACAGAAGGTAAAGCCGATTAATTTCCTCGTCATGGTTTGAGAGCCAATCTTCAAATTTCAAAGCTATTGACTTACCTTCTTTCTCTAAACTTATTTCAGCATCGTGAAAGTTTAAGATTGCTTTGTATTCATTCAAAAAGTCTACTCCCAGTATAATTTCCGTCGACAACAATGGAACAATAAGAAAGTTCATAGAGAAGCTGTGGCTCTGACAAAAGAATTCTAAGTTGGTTTGTTGGCGTACATCTACACTTTTTCCAATGACTGCACCTTGTAATTTAATCTTGCGTAACGGAAGTGTGGGGCAATCGTTCGATTTGTTGCATTTGCTAAAAGCTGTTTCACTAATTACTGAAATGGGACTGCCTGAGTCAAGTACTGCCGTAAATTTTACGTCATTTACAGTAATGTGAATCACAGGATATGCAATGTTGTTATGTTTTACGTCGTGTTCCTGGAGTAATATGTCCCTAATGTCTTCAATTTTAACGTAATTACTAGCTACGGCAGCTGCCTCGTCAGTTTCATAAGTACGTTTTGAGGCTGCCAGCGGTATGAGTCATTGCCTATTGTGTCTTTGTTGGCGCGCGTCGTTATTGGGATTTGGAGACCTAACTTCTACAAATTCACCTTGTCGAGAGGGCCCTGCTCTGTTTGATTCCCGCCAGTTCTGCTGCAATTCAGGTCTGTCGTTACGATCATATCGTCTGTCGTCATGTCGGTAGATTCCATAATTTCTTTCTTGTCGGTCACGTGGTGGAGAATTTCTCTCTGAATCGTAACTGCGCGCTGGACCGTTGCGTCTAAAGTTATTCTGTCTCCCTTGATAGTAATTATTTTGGTTCCCATATTGTCTGTTTCTCTGATTGTCTCTGTGATAGTCACTACCACGGAGAGGTGATCTTTCTCTGTAATTATTACTAACCTGCCAACGGTTGTCATACGGGTGGTGTCTGTTTTGGTCACGATTTGTGTTGTGAGTATAGCCTTGTCGTGTCCAGTTATTATTTCTTTCATCGCGGAATTGCGACTGATGTGACCTGTAATTGTTGTGCTCCTGTTTTCGCGTTCCGCGATTGTCAGTGTCAGTTTCTAATTCTTGTAAGAGTCCCTGAAAAGTTTCAATGTCGTGTTTGCAACGGCCTGCCAAAATAATATGCCGTAAATGTGCAGGCAATTTGATTAAGCAAATGCGGATAAGTTCTGACGGGCTGTATGGGTTTGAAAGATACTGATTCTTATGTAACATGTCTTCAAAATATTTCACAAGACTTGAAAATTCAGATTGTTCGAAATGTTTCATCATTATGATGCCATGTTTTACTCGGTCTTGTGTGGCTTGGGACCAATATGCTGAGAGGAAGGCATGGTAAAATTCTCCTTCACTGTGGCAATCGTGAATGACCGATCGCATTCTTACAGCTGGTTCATTCTCTAAGTAGCCACACATAAATTCTAATCTGTGCTCTAGTGACCAGTTGGGAGGAAAACAATGAGAGAATTGATGGAGCCACGCTTGTGGATGAATGTCGTTGCCAGAATTCTTAAATGTTTTGAATTTACGTGTAGTAATGAACAGCTTATAGTCAAAATCATCATGTCGGTCATTGTTACGTCGTTTCGGCGGTTCCATCTCAAAATTCGGTGTACTTTGCCAATTTCTTTCATAATCTCCAAAGTGCCCTGTGTTGTTATTTTGTGGCAGTTCCGTATTTTTATGTCCATCTTCCCGTATTGGAGTGCGAGTGTCCTCTGAAATACGTAATTCTTGTATTACCTGTGTCAGCTGATCTTGTACTTCCCGGATTTCTCTTTGGTGTTGCGTATTAATTTGATTCTGATTTTGTTTGAATTTCCTAATTTGTTCGAACTCTTCTGTGTCATTAAAGACTACCGGTTTTGTGTCATTCAGATTATCATCTATCTTCGTAGATAAATTATTTAGCTGATCCGAAAGTTCAGCTACTTTTTCTGATAATGAATTAATGTCCTCCATGTGTCTTTCTGAACCAATTTTCAGAGTATCTACTGTGTCCTTTAAGTTCGCTTGAGTTTTTGCAAGTTGTGTAACCGAATCGGTAGATGGAACTGAGTCAATTTTAGCTTGCAAGGTCTCATGATTTTCATGAACAATAGTTTGCAGTTCTTTTATGGCTGCTTCGTGATTCTGTAATGCATTTTCATGCCGCGAAAAAATAGTTTGGAAATGCTCACAAATTTGTGTTTTTACGTCATTACAGACTTTTTGACATTTCGATTAGATTTTATGTAATTCAGTAGTTAAATCTTCACGTGTTTGTTCAAGCGTATGTTCCACTGAGTCTAACTTTTGAAGCTTTTGCTCCATTGCGTCTAACTTTTGCTGTGTTTGTCTCTGATTTTGTTCCATTGTGTCTAAGTTTGGAAGATTTTGTTCCATTGTGTCTAACTTTAGAAGCTTTTGCTGTGTTTGTCTCTGATTTTGTTCCATTGTGTCTAACTTTTGAAGATTTTGTTCCATTGTGTCTAACTTTAGAAGTTTTTGCTGTGTTTGTCTCTGATTTTGTTCCATTGTGTCTAACTTTTGAAGCTTTTGTCCCATTTGTTGCATTAATTGTAATAACAATGCACTGGTGTCTGAAACATGTTCCTTAGTGCTATTCGGCAATGCATTTGAACCGGCAATATTCGCAGTTTGAAAAACAGAAAATGTGTCTTGACTTATTTGAGAAAGCGGTGAGGACGCAAAACCTGAATCTACAGTATTTGCAAGAATGTGTCCTGTCATTTCGGAATCCTGAGGCGAGCTGTTGCCGACTGATCGATCGATAATTGTTCCCTGTTCACTACTTATTTCACTGTCTACACCATTGTTTGCAGCCCACTCCATTTCCCAATGTAAAATTACCAAATTACTACTTTGAACATTAGTTAATTCATTACTCGGTGGCGCTAACACACTGCTTTCGTCTTCACTGTCATTTCTCAGTTTACTTTGGAGCCTAGTATTACGTTTTTCACACGCCATTATTGTCTCAATATTTCACACGACAACACAGAAAAAAAAAATTTGAAGAGCAAAATTAAGAGAATACATTAACATAGAAAATAATATGTAATTAATTGCAAGCGCAGCTGCGAAATACTTGGTGCAACTCTACATGCATGCCACAACTGTTGTACTGTACAACAATGAAAGACTACAACTACAAAGGAGATTCTCTCTACACTTACGCGCTAGCAATAAACAAAATCTACATTAATTGCACAAACTACAAGAAAAAAATCAGAAGATTCCAGTGAGGTATCCTTGGCTAAGGGTCGTTGTAAGGAAGCTGAAGGGCAAACATCGTTGACTGACGAAAAGCGGAGCGGCAGGCCGGTGAGTGCAGTGACTCCACACAACATTCAGCAAGTTGATGACATCATTCGTGGTGACCGTCGGGTGACTGCAGATGAAGTGTGTCGCATTATTTCTCTTAGTAAAGGCAATGTGATCACGATTATTAAACAATTGGGGTACTCAAAAGTTTGTGCACGGTGGGTTCCAAGAATGTTAACCGATCAGAATAAAGAGGCAAGGAAAACAATAGCCTCCCAACACTTGCAGCGCTTCCGTTTGGAGGGAGATGAGTTTCCGAAAAAAATTGTGACTGGGGACGAAACATGGGTGCATTTTTTTGAACCCGAATCAAAGAGGCAGTCAATGGAGTGGCGTCACACAAGCTCGCCGAGGAAGAAAAAATTCAAAACTGTGCGATCGGCAGGGAAAGTTATGGCAATACAGAGGGTGTGATTCTGGTTGATTTTTTGGAGCAGGGATGCACAATAAATTCTGTTCAATACGTCACAACCCTCAAAAAACTTAAAGCACGTCTTCAGCGAGTTCGCCCAACAAAATCAATGGCAGATGTTCTTCTTTTGCATGACAATGCAAGACCACACACCAGTCGTCACACCTCTGACGAGATTGTCAAAATTGGATGGGAAGTTTTGCCTCATCCCCCATACAGCCCTGACCTGGCACCATCAGACTTCCATCTGTTCGGGCCACTAAAAGAAGCTCATCGTGGGATTCATTTTGAAGATGAGGAGGCCGTCAAAACATCCGTGCGTCAATGGCTTAGGAAGCAGAGCTGTGATTTTTACCGTGCTGGGATACATGCCCTTGTTCAAAGATGGACCAAAACTGTAGAGATGGGCGGAGATTACATTGAAAAATGACAAAATGATCCTCAATGTTGTGGTTTTCAACCTATGTAATTGCATTTAAATTTCCTGACAATTAAACGTAGAAAAAAAAATAGGAGGCATTACTTTTTGACTGACCCTCGTATATGGTAGTTCATGACATCCAGTCTTACAAATTACAAAACTCCGCCATTTCTCTCCTCACATCCACCACTGCTGGCGGCTCGCCTCCAACTGCGCAACGCTACGCGCTGTTAACATCCAGCTGCCGCTGCCCAACACTACAATGGCAGACAACAATGCAAACCAGCCACAGACTGCACACGGCACAGCCAGTGATTTTTATACAGAGCGCTACGTGGCGGCGGCGTTACCAATAAAAAAACATAAACAGCCTACTTACAGCCTGTGTTCGTCGGGCGGGCTTTCAAATAAAATAAAATGAGATGTGGCCCTCAACTACGTATCCTCAGACCCACAGTTGAAATATTAAAGGTTTTGGCTGGTTTCGTTGTCTAGGGGTTGGGATAGGTAGTTGCTGCATTACGAGCCAAATACTGCTGAGTCTACAGTATACAATATGAATGTACACATGAATCGAACGGTCGAAGATTCCTAGACTCGGCAGTTGCGAATTTTGAATGTTACATAGAAATTTGTAAATGAAAGATTGCAATTAAATAAAATCTTCAGGTACTATTTTAACGTCTTTAAATGTTGAGTACGATAGCAGAAGTACCTTTAAGAATGTCCTTTATTACTTTGAAACACTTTTTGGTGTCAATGGTCCAGCAATTAAATAAAATAATGGTGTCAATGGTCCAGCAATTAAATAAAATATAAGTTGAATAACAGGGAAACAATAGATTCCTACTTCACGTAATTGGTTATGAGCAACAACATAGCTCGCGAGATATTCACTTTTAAACGCATACTATGTTTTCACTGCAGAAGTCACAGAACTCTCACAAGTGCACAAGTCGGCACTACGAAATATTTCTATCTCCCGCGACCACGCGCAAACTGCTCCACTCTCCAAGTCTTTCCCGCGACTGCCCGTCGCTGTTTCCCATCAAGCACCTCCCGTGTCCTGTGCCGTACCCTCCAGAACTCTCCTGTCCTCCCTCGAAACGATGCTCCTCCCCCACTTCCATACAGTCTCTCCACGTGTCCTTTTTGGAACGATCGCTGTGATTGGCTAGAGCGCTCCTGCCCTGTCTCCAAGCCAATGCACACTCACAAACGTGATGAAGCACCTTCGAAATATTGGATTTACATTTAAATAATTTGAAATTAAATAACTATTCCTAGAGCTGGACCATAAATACGCTCTAACACACATTATTAAATACAAAAACAAATCAAATAAGCATACTGGTATATCAAAGGAATAGAACAGATGTAAACCAGTAGCCTAATGCGTCTGTGCTTTCTAAAACACAGTAAATAATTGACCAATTTCTTCATGAATAGTATATATCCGATATAAGCAAAGGCACAGATGAATTAATATATTTATAAGCACGCTGCTACCGCTTTTTCGTATAACTGTGGACTACTTATGGCCCAACGCGATCGATAGTAATCGGCCACTTTGACCTCCAATAACTCATGTACTATTGAAGTTACATGCCCGTAATTTATTCCAGTTTAGGTTTACACTAATAGCCTTCTAAAGATACGTCGATCGACAAAATCGGATGAACCGTTTAGATTTACGAAATTCGTTGCTGGGTGTTACTTGTATAATTTATCGTCATATACTAAACTTTAAACTAATAAAGGTATTGAAAATCCGTTTACACCATCAGAATCGTCGTGCAAATAATGGTACTGTAAATGTTTCGTTTTGAGGTATCAAGATTCCTCTGGCTACTATTAATTTCTACATGAACTCTGAAATGTCTGCCATTAAGGTTTTACAAAGTCCGCCATTTCTGGCACTCTCGGCATGTCTCCTTCACCGACACAGCGTCACCGTGGAGTTCCCAGCCACGTGGTCCGGCCATTGTCCGGCACCACGCGGTTGCTAACGAGCGAGCAGCCCGAGCGGTGGCCGCCAACTCTGAACTTAGAATATTTTCAGGGCGCCACAACTCGCCCATTACCTCACAGTCGTGGAATACTATCCACGCCCGCATCTCGTGGTCGTGCGGTAGCGCTCTCGCTTCCCACGCCCGGGTTCCCGGGTTCGATTTCCGGCGGGGTCAGGAATTTTCTCTGCCTCGTGATGGCTGGGTGTTGTGTGATGTCCTTAGATTAGTTAGGTTTAAGTAGTTCTAAGTTCTAGGAGACTGATGACCATAGATGTTAAGTCCCACAGTGCTCAGAGCCATTTGAACCATTTTTTTCTGTGAATAGTTTCATAATACCTTATTTACTACACGTCACACCATGGTTCCAAGATTGTTGTTGCTGTTTGCGGCATATTTTTCTGTTGCCGTTCTTTGTGTGAGCGGCTGTTAGTAAAGAAATACAACGACGCCAACTTAAGTATGTAAGCGTTATACGGTTGGGATTGCGGTAGTGTTGTGGATATTGTGTTGATGTGTAATTTGACGTGTACTCACGTTCGTTGGGCGGCTTGCAGCTGTTTTTATACAGAGAAAAACATAACTTTCGAACTTCGTTCGTAATCCAAACCATTACGCCATGTTGCTGTTCGCGTGTGTCGCGAGAAACGTATCGCATGTTGTAACTGTTTATGCGCAAAATAGGTAGGTTTCGATAAGATAAACTTTTTGGCAGTTGATTTTCATCGCTAGCGGCAGCTGTACGTGAAATATTTACATTTTCTCTCAACAAACTAGTTAAGTTTTTCTTAATTAACTTCGTTATTTTGAAGCACTTAAACTATTTTCTGCAAAAGTAGTCCTCACCCTGGTTAACCTGATATCCCTTTCGTCCATTTCCTACTTTTCGTTTGGATATGAAAGTTCAGAAATGGTTCAAATGGCTCTGAGCACTATGGGACTCAACTGCTGCGGTCATCAGTCCCCTAGAACTTAGAACTACTTAAACCTAACTAACCTAAGGACATCACACACGCATGCATGCCCGAGGCAGGATTCGAACCTGCGACCGTAGCAGTCGCACGGTTCCGGACTGCGCGCCTAGAACCGCGAGTATGAAAGTTCACTCGAAACTCAGTTGCACAGTTTCTAGGGAGTCTCGTTTCAACAAAAAACAGTACTTACTTATACAATCAAACTTAAGATAAATCGAAAATGGAAGTAAGATGGAAATCTACGAAACTGTAGAGAAAATGTCAGAATTAATGGCAAAGGGAATATAGAATGAATGATAACTGGGTAACGAAACAAATCTCCCTGTCTTTGTGGACAAATAAGTCGAAATAACGTCGATTACAGAAATAAGTATGGAAATACAAAGAGAGCAGGCCAGAGAATGGGAAAAATAGAAAGAAATCTTTATAATAATGGCTCTAAGCACTATAGGACTTGACATATGAGGTCATCAGTCTCCTAGAACTTAGAACTACTTAAACCTAACTAACCTAAGGACATCACATGCATCCATGCCGAGGCAGGATTCGAACCTGCGACCGTAGTGGCCGCGTGGTTCTGGACTGAAGCGCCTAGAACCGCTCGACCACAGCGGCCAGCGAAATCTTTATAAGAATAAAATACGACATGTAGAAGTATTACGATACATATGTATTTTTCACGAAAAAGCTGCCACTTGAATGCGTCGTATAAGAGATTTTGCACAGCGTCTGATTTGATTCTAAGTCTGAAATATGTAAAAGGAGAATAAATACGTGCACATTTGCTGTCAGTTCTTCTATGTCACTTATGATATAGGGTATACAAGTAGATTGCTTGATATCTTAGCGTTAAAGCCGAAAAGTCGTTCCATCAGTATACTCGTGGACGTGTCTTCTCAAGTGAGACTTCACAAGCGAACGCGTTGATGATAATGACCTTTAGGACTCTGGAATACCCGTTAGCGTTTATGAGGTTAGCATTTTTACAGCCGCGTGGAGAGCTGTTCGCTGTCGTCGCATTCCGACGCTGTATTTACGAGTTCAGCTTTTTATATCCTTGCCAGCGTCACACGATGGGTCAGCCGCGTTTTCCCAAGCTTTCCGTTACTTTAGCAGGCGTGAAGTTCTGCTAGTAAGCTTCCATACTTCATAGAGGTGTTGCACGTCAGCTGGATTTAAGTGTCGTGGACAAGAAAAGCATGACAGAAATCAGCAAATGTGTGGGTCATGCCGCTTTAACAGACATACCACCACACAGAAAACGTCTCTGGCCAAAAGACTTTCGCCTTAACAGAAGGATCCCTCAAGTAACGCACCATCCTGATCACAGTGTGTAGGAGCGGTCACACAGAAGTGTAGACAACTCCGTTTCCGCGGTCGGAGTGGGCGTAATGATTGATTCTGCCGTTAGGTGGCTCTGATACACATAGGTTTCAATTAGCTGATCAGCCATCATCCTCGGAAAAGCAACAGTTAAGTAAGAGTGCTTGGTTTTGTTTTTGCAAACACTACATCGCCTATTTCGCAATTTGAGGAGTTGTGCACTTGTCACACAGAAGTACTGGAATCAGATTGTTTCATTTAGTGAAAGCACGGTGCAAACTATATACGAGGGGATTCCAGAAAATAAGTCACACGTTACTGAGGCAAGAAAAGCAACTTTTATTGAATGCTGCACTACACTTCAAGCTGACATATGTATATGACACTAATTTCAAACATTTCCTCTGTTATGGCGGCTACTGTGGGATATATTTGTTGGGGAAAGAGGTAATTTCGTATGTCCAGATACGCAGTACTTAATGGTTACGCTGCACCAAAAACTGTCTGCCCAGAAACGCACGTAGGCATAGATGAGTGCTAAGAACGTTGTGGCAGATCTACAACATGAAATTCATATTAACGTCTTTTAGTTGAGTATGCGGCCTGGTATTTCCCTTCACTCCCCAATGATATACAACAATGCTGGCGTGGCTGCTGCGGCTATTCTCTCCTTTCCGAATACCCAAATTTTAAAATGCAAGTCCTCGTCGCATCGGGAAAAGGAAACTAGGACTTAGCTCGGTAGTACAATGAAAATTTGCGACTTCTGCGTATTAGAACTTTTACTTAACACAATACTGCGACAACTCAATTACATTCGTCTTTCACGCACCTGCTCAGAACACCGACAGACACCGAGATCGGCGAGAAAAACAAATGAGTTACACAAAAAAATTGACAAATTAACCTTCAATTTTCTGTTAGCTTTGATATGATCATACCTCCCTACGATATCTGTGCCGTGCGGAGATGGCGCTTATATTTATTTAAAGGTGTAGGCCATTTCAAGAACCTACTCAGGGAGTCAGCACAGATAAAAACAAGGAAGGAGGAAGTTACGGTGGTCGATGGCAGGAATCCAAATCATCTGCACAAAACACTTGAAGATATAACTCTTTATTTCTAAAAAAGAAAATAATACACCAAAGAGCCAAAGAAACAGGTACAACTGCCACATATCGTGTAGCGTCCCCGCGACCACGCAGAATTGCCGCAACACAACGTGGCATGGGCTCCACTAATGTCTGAAGTAGTGGTGGAGGGAATTGAAACCATGAATTCTGCGGGGCTGTCCATAAATCCGTAAGGACACGAGGGGGGTAGAGATCTCTTCTTAACAGCTCATTGCAAAGCATCCCAGATCTGCTCAATAATGTTCATGTCTGGGGAGTTTGGTGGCCAGCCGATGTGTTTAAACTAAGAAGAGTGTTCCTGGCGCCACTCGGTAACAATTCTGGACGCGTGTGCTGTCGCACAGTCCAGCTGGGATTGTGCAAGTCCGTCGGGATGCACAATGGTCATGAATGGATGCAGGTGATCAGACAGTACGTGTCACCTGTCACAGTCGTATCTAGACGTATCGAAGGTTCCATATCACTCCAACTGCACACGCCCTACGTCGTTACAGAGTCTCCACCAGCTTGAACAGTCTCCTGCTGGCATGTAGGGTCCATGGATTCATGGATTCCCGGCCGGGAATCGAACCCAGGACCCCGTGATCGAGAGACAGCAACGCTAGCCGGTAGACCACGTGCTGCGGACACCACATCCGACACCCATCCCAAATATGGTCCAGACAGTGGGAGACCCCGTGAGTACGCGACACACGCACACACGAAATAACGCAATTGGGCTATGTGTGTGTATATATTAGGATAAACACAGATCTTCGATAACTATTTCCATCTGTTACACACACCTCGTATTTTTAGTATATACAAAGCTTTAACACCTTGGTTGGACAGCATTCTACGTTATCTGCGCACGAGAAAGAACAAACGGATGTCATTGTTGTTGGGTGGTTGTGGAGGTAGATTTCGTTTTGTAAGAATCGGTCAACTTAAAGCTATATTTAAGATAGCTTAAGTCACCATTCCACCACCACCGCAGTGCATATGTAGTTTAGTGTACATAATGGTTGACTTTGGAGTTAATTGCGAGAAGTAGTAGCTAGGAGTAATCATCTGGAGCGTCGTAAAGTGGAGTGAACACATTAAACAAACAGTAGGAAAAGTGGTCAGATTTAGATTCATTGGGAGAATCTTACAGAAATGTTACTCATCCGCGATAGAAGTGGTACACAGAACACTCGTTCGAGCAATTCTTGAGTACTGTTCTTCAGCCGGTATCCTCATGCAGTAGTATTAACAGAAGGGATAGCGAAGATGCAAAAAAGAGTGGCGCCTTTCTTCACAGGATCTATTACTCGACAGCAGATGTAAAGAAGATGCTCAACAAACTCCAGTGAGCGACGCTGCAAGACAGACGCTAAACATCACGGAGATTTTTACTGCTGGAATTTCGAGAGATTACGTTCGAAGAAGAGTGGGCCAGCAAATTATTTTCTCCTGTATACGCCTTGCAAAATGATCATAACGAGAAAATTACAGCAATTACGTGTCATAAGAGGCTTTACCAACAACAACCATTCTTCCTATGCCGCACGTCCCCGTTTGTGGATGGAACAGGGAAAGGGGGATCAGATAGTGTGGTATGAGAAGTACCCTCTGACAAATGTTGTAACCTGGCTTCTGTATTATAGATGTAGATATGCTATGACCAGGGTTGCCATCCGTCCCGACACATCGAGATCGTCTCAGTTTGGACCATCTTGTGCCGACACACTAACAAGGCCCAATTTTGTCCCGATTTTACAAAATGCTGTTTTAAGCTTGGCTCAATTACTGAAGTAGCGCCATCTTTAGTGCAACATATAAGTGCTGCCTCAGTTTTATTTGGTCAACAAGTTTATGTTGACAAAGTCGTCTAACAGTTGGCGTTGCGTGTTGCGTATACTGTATCGGCGATGCAAGCACTTAGATCTAGCGCCATCATTCGAGAAAGTACCAGACTTCTCCTGGAACTATTTAAGCACCGCCACGAGGAAGAATCGGTCAGTTCCGATTTGAACAGCGATGTGATAAAACTGTTCTTCCTAGACGTAATACGAACAACGAGTGCATGTTAGTAATTCAGAAGTGTTTACTGCGAGTATATAGGGCGTGAGGTGTACGAGGTTTGTCCGGAAAATACGTATAAAAGTTGAATAATAACTTTATTTTACAATTGTTTAGGTATTATAATATGGTCTCCTTCAAAGTACTCGCCCTGAGACGCGATACACTTCTGCCAACGCCGTTTCCACTGTTGATAACATTACTGAAAGTCTTCAGTTGTGATGTTGTTCAGTTGCCGTGTCGTTTCCGCCTCGATGGCTTCCAAATCTCCCACGTGCAGCTCCCGAAGCATCATTTTGCATTTCGGGAACATGAAGAAGTCACACGGTGCTAAATCGGGTGAATAAGGCGGGTTGTCTGCCACGGTGACTGAGCTTCCGGCCAAAAACTAACGCGCACAACGAGCGACGTGTGAGCGGACGCATTGTTGTGATGAAGGATCCACCTGCCCCTTTTGCCAACTCCGATCGAACTCAGAACACACGAGCTCTGAGACGTGTCAGAACCTCAGTGTAACAATTTCCGTTCACTCTCTGGCTGGGAGGGACAAATTCCTTGTGAACAATGCCCCTAGAATCAAAGAAAACAATCAACATTGTCTTCACATTGGACCTCGATTTTCGCGACTTTTTTGTTCTCGGTTCTCCTGCTAGTTTCCATTCCATGCTTTGAGATTTGAGCTCCACATCGAATTCGTAAAACCAGGACTCGTCTCCAGTGATGACTCAGTTGAGAAAGTC
Source organism: Schistocerca gregaria (assembly GCF_023897955.1). Classification (NCBI taxonomy): domain Eukaryota; kingdom Metazoa; phylum Arthropoda; class Insecta; order Orthoptera; family Acrididae; genus Schistocerca; species Schistocerca gregaria. The sequence continues at coordinate 562,326,638 of NC_064926.1, forward strand.
CCCTCGTTCCTCTGCTTCCAACCAATCCTCACAGCACTCAACCCTCTTTGCTTTCTGTCCTGGCGTCAAGAGCTTCGGTACGCTTTTCGCACACAATTTCTTCATTTCCAGTTTTTGTGTCAGGATTTCGTGAAAGATTGTTTTGGGGACTGACAGCTCGTCAGCAACCATTCTGACTGTCAGTCTACCGTCTGTAAGACATTTGCATCGGAACTCGATGTCGACGGGCGTCCTGGCCGAGGCTCATCGTTCACTTCTTCTCGGCCATCCCGGAACCTTTTTAACGATTTGTTCGCGGTTGGTTCCTTCAGAGAATTGTCTCCGTAAACCTGTTTCAAACACTCAAAAATCTCACGGTCATTCTTGCGTAGAGCTTTGCAAGGAACTTGATGTTGACGCGCTGTTCCTCAATCAGAGAGAGCCCCATGCCGACGGCAGATGAAAAAGGGTAAGTGTCAACAAGCTGCCGCACACTCCCACCTTCACGCAGAGTGCTCTGACTCGAACTGAACGTTGGTGGGACTGATTACAGCAGTAGTCCCACCTGGCGGTGACTGCAGCTGGTAACATAAAGACATCATTCAACTTTTATACGTATTTTCCGGACAAACCTCGTATAGTGACGTGCACTTAGATGACTAAAGTGTTGCTGTCGACTTTTACCTTCTACTAAATTTATCATAGCTCACAAAAATGAAAGAGAAAATGTCACTTTTCGGATTATTAGGAAGTGCTCTGTGAGATTTTTAGCTGTTTAATCTCAGCAACTCACGGAGATACGGCAGACGTCAAGCAACACATTTGTAGAAAAATCATACAAATAGATTCCCGGTAGCGTTGAAATCAAAGACTATTCCTAATTTCGTGATTAAAGAGGGTACCCAGGAAGGACTGATCGTAGGTGCCGCAGAACTAATAGCAGTTTATAAAGTTATAAAGCATCATCAATCCTTCAGTGCTCCTGACTGTACAATAAAACTGAATGCCGCAATGTACACTGACTCCAAAGTCGCCACAAAGCAGTCTACAGCCAGTAAAAGAGCTGCAGCGATTGTTGAAACTACTCCCGTGTGCGAATGCATAAAACAAGTGCAAGAACTTTCGTTTTACGGCATGTTTGATTTGCTGAATAACGAAATATCGCAGACAATTGAAAAGTGTTGTCTAGACACTTTAAGACACTTGCAAATTCCATTAGATAAATTAATCGATTTTTGTGGGGATAGTACCAATATCAACTTCAGAGGGCTTCATCGACGCGGCCAGCGCAATGTGTTTCACCAAATTAAAGAAGAACTAGGAAAAAATGTAAAAGGAATTGGATGCCCTGCCCGTATTCTCCACAATACTACCATGTCAGGCGCTGCTGGAGTCTTAACTGCCGACATTGAAATATCCTCATGAAAATATTTAATTATTTTTCAATATTCACGGTAAGGTGAGAGAAGCTGAAAGAGTTCTGCTTATACCTTGATGCCTATCATCAGACTCGTCTATCTCACTCAAAAACAAGCCGTCCCTAATGCCCGCAGTTGAAAGAATTCTTAACCTTTCGATTGTATTAAAACGATTTTTCACGCTGAAGACAGGCCACTTAAAACAAAAACAATTTCACATTTTTTTCAGTCGTCCGATCAGTGAAATTTATTTCTATGTTTTTGCAGTCAATCTTGGCTCAGTTTGAAAAGGAATATATAAGAACCGTGGAGGAGAACCAAGGATCTGCTGGAGGACTGTGATTGATCATAATTTGAACTTTATTTTAGATTCTCAATAGAAAAAAAAAACAAAATGGCACCAGTAATTACGTTTTGGTCAAGGGACTGCAAGTCTGAAGTACGCATACTGCGTGCAGTGGAAGACAGGCCACTTAAAACAAAAACAATTTCACATTTTTTTCAGTCGTCCGATCAGTGAAATTTATTTCTATGTTTTTGCAGTCAATCTTGGCTCAGTTTGAAAAGGAATATATAAGAATCGTGGAGGAGAACCAAGGATCTGCTGGAGGACTGTGATTGATCATAATTTGAACTTTATTTTAGATTCTCAATAGAAAAAAAACAAAATGGCACCAGTAATTACGTTTTGGTCAAGGGACTGCAAGTCTGAAGTACGCATACTGCGTGCAGTGTAGACCCTCAGGAATTATCTGAACTCAAGAATGGGTAACATCATTCGATACAACACTAAATTAATGGGAGCTTGTACCAGACAACAATGAAATAACCTTAAATTTAACGATAGGATGCTAACATGAACTTTGAGTTCGATTTTCGGGCGTTTTTGCACTCTTTGCAGCTTTACAAAAAATATAAGTAGTTAACATCAACGAATTTCATGTGTTATAGGTATAAGCACCAAAGAAAGGCGTTTACTTCTCTGGTGTCAATGTTAGAAGTTAATAGGTTGAACTGTTTTTATTTTATGCTGCACGCAGTTTTGAAACATCGTTTATCGAGAAAAACCTGTCTAAAGTTTAGGGAAAACTTTCATATGAATTATTAATTCACTTTTCATAAAAACTAAATATTTTCGATGTCCGTGTACACAGATATGAAGACAGATTTTCGAAATTCAAAATGGTTAGTCCAATATGGCGGACCGAAAATTATGTTTTAATCGAAAAGAAATGTTTTCGTTACTTATGTGTAGTATGCAATTCCAGAACCACATATCAACCCCTCCTCTAACTCGAACTGTTTCTGGAGAGCAATTCCCTCGTTCTTCTTGGCGAATAAAGCCAATCTGGCTGAGCTGGTTATGCTGTTTTTCGGCGAATATGTTGGCATGCGTACTGCAGATCATCCTGTGCACGCGCGTCACGCCACGACGAGTTTTCTGCCCAAGCCGGGAGTCTCCGGCCGAGAGCGTCCCACGGTGGCAGTGACACTGCTTCGAACAGTGGGAGTGGACGGATTAAAAAACCTTTTCGTCCTAATATTCTAGACACAAAAAATGGGATTAAAAAAACTAATTTTCGACCATTATAAACGAGAACCTGCCCTTAAATGGAGCAGCTAGCGGAGTTTCTTGCAACTAGACGCTTGCATTCTTGACTGGCCGTAAGCACTATGGGACTTAACATCTGTGGTCATCAGTCCCCTAGAGTCAGAACTACTTAAACCTGACTAACCTAAGGACATCACACACATCAATGCCTGCGGCAGGATTCGAACCTGCGACCGTGGCAACAGCGCGGTTCCGGACTGAAGCGCCTAGAACCGCTCCGCCATATATGCCGGCGCCTGCATTCTTCTGTTACTCATTTAAGACCATCCAGGGGCAAGTGCGACTTAATAATGATACAAGTGTGAGTAACTACATTTCATTATTACCATTTTCTAAGTAATTTTGTAGAAAGTATTAATAATTTCATGCTATTATGTTGTGAGATGTAGGGATGGGAATAACCGTCTACTAATACCGACAGTGGTATTTTTGTTATTAATGACCGATATTGTTCAGTATTTTTATTGTCTCGGTTATAACAGCTTTTTTTTATGTTTTACTGAGAACTGGGTGTAAAACCGATATTATCACTTTGCCATAGCAGTGTTGCTAATGTTTTTGTTTTGCTTTTAAATTAAACCTTTTAAAGAAACGAGTTTGAAGGATTTGAATGAAAGCATGAAAGGAGTAACTAACAGATCCACATACACTACTGGCCATTAAAATTGTTACACCAACAAGAAATGCAGGTGATAAACGGGTATTTATTGGACAAATATATTATACTAGAACTGACATGTGATTACATTTTTTCGCAATTTGGGTGCATACATCCTGAGAAATCAGTACCCAGAACAATCACCTCTGTCCGTAATAACGGCCTTGATACGCCTGGGCATTGAGTCAAACAGAGCTTGGATGGCGTGTACAGGTACAGCTGCCCATGCAGCTTCAACACGATACCACAGTTCATCAAGAGTAGTGACTGACGTATTGCGACGAGCCAGTTGCTCGGCCACCATTGACCAGACGTTTTCAATTGGTGAGAGATCTGGAGAATGTGCTGGCCAGGGCAGCAGTCGAACATTTTCTGTATCCAGAAAGACCCGTACAGGACCTGCAACATGCGGTCGTGCATTATCCTGCTGAAGTGTAGGGTTTCGTAGGGATCGAATGAAGGGTAGAGCCACGGGTCGTAACACATCTGAAATGTAACGTCCACTGTTCAGAGTGCCGTCAATACGAACAAGAAGTGACCGAGACGTGTAACCAATGGCACCCCATACGATCACGCCGGGTGATACGCCAGTATGGCGATGACGAATACACGCTTCCAATGTGCGTTCACCGCGATGTCGCCAAACACGGATGCGCCCATCATGATACTGTAAATAGAACCTGGATTCATCCGAAAAAATGACGTTTTGCCATTCGTGCACCCAGGTTCGTCGTTGAGTACACCATCGCAGGCGCTCCTGTCTGTGATGCGGTGCCAAGGGTAACCGCAGCCATGGTCTCCGAGCTGATAGGCCATGCTGCTGCAAACGTCGTCGAACTGTTCGTGCAGATGGTTATTGTCTTGCAAACGTCCCCATCTGTTGACTCGGGGATCGAGACGGTGCTGCACGATCCGTTACAGCCATGCGAATAAGATGCCTGTCATCTCGACTGCTAGTGATACGAGGCCGTTGGGATCCAGCACGGCTTTCCGTATTACCCTCCTGAACCCACCGATTCCATATTCTGCTAACAGTCATTGGATCTCGACCAACGCGAGCAGCGATGTCGCGATACGATAAACCGTAATCGCGATAGGCTACAATCGGACCTTTATGAAAGTCGGAAACGTGATGTTAAGCAATTCTCCTCCTTACACGAGGCATCACAACAACGTTTCACCAGGCAACGCCGGTCAACTGCTGTTTGTGTATGGGAAATCGGTTGGAAACTTTCCTCATGTCAGCACGTTGTAGGTGTCGCCGCCGGCACCAACCTTGTGTGAATGTTCTGAAAAGCTAATCATTTGCATATCATAGCATCTTCTTCCTGTCGGTTAAATTTCGCGTCTGTAGCACGTCATCTTCGTGGTGTAGCAATTTTAATGGCAGGTAGTGTATTATAAAACGAGTATTTATGAAAATATTAGCAAGTAACTATTGACCAATGGCTTAATTCATCTTCAGTTTCACTACAGTAAAACTTCGTTAACACGAATCCGAAGGGATCGAAAAATCAGAAGTTCGTGTTAAGGGAAAAACACAGATTTTAATATGTATACATGTACAGCAGTACACTAATGTGTAATAGACTACACTATCAGTCACGTTATTGTAGACTTATAACACTATAAAGTGATTGTAAAATCCAAATACTCACTAATTATGCACGTTACTTTCTTGGAAAACATTAGGTCATGGTTCGCTGACGTTCATGGGAACGATAATATTTTGTAATTTCACAACCAACTGTAATGATAGCGTCCGTAAACCCAGCAGTGACGTCGGATGTTGAAGCGAACCGTTTCGAACATTACAAGGCTGTAAACATCTCCTGACGGGCAGGTGGAATGGTATCTGTATTGTCTTCCTCTTCACTTTCTTCTGATGGCTTTTCTTGCACCTCGGTCACAACTTTCGACACATCCGACCCCACAGAAGCACATACGGCAACACCGCCGTCTACACTAATGAATTCTTCGAAACTATTCCCAGGGTTCGCAACGTCCTACGGAACTGTCCATTCGTCAGGTGAAGTGGCATCTTCTAACTCGTGGACATCTTCAGTGTTGCTATGTCTCCAAGCTCTGTTAAAGCACTTCCCTATCTGATGTGGCGATACTGAGTTCCGGTGTGGTGTGTCGGATGGGACGTCTGCATCCCTCGTTTTGTTTCGAAGGACCGGGACTGCTCGAGCCCATACCTTCTGTCGGATAATTTAGGGGTTCGGAATGATGGGTTTGGGAAGAATCGTGAGTAATGTTTCTTTAGTTGTTGGTAGGATGGTCTTGGAAAGATATTTCTGGGATGATTTAGGGTGCGGATTGATGTGAGATCGGGATAGGATCGGATATCGACGTCTTCTTGCCTTCTCTCGCCCCAACGCGCCGACTGCGTTGTGGCTCGCCGAACGAGCTCCCCCCCCCCCCCCCCCCCCTTTAGGAGGGCGGCGAGATCGCTCCCGGCGTCTTGTGATCAGTTTTTGACGACTGTTGGCTGCCGTGAAACAGCCTTCTTCTGTTCTTTGTCGCAGACCGGGGCTGCGTTTTCCTTGGTGGCTGCTTCAACCTTTTCGGAGGCGGCCAATGCAAGCAACCCTTCCAAGTCCTTTGAGATCCGCACCGCCAACTTCTTCTTGGGAGGCGGCGGTGCTGGATCTGGGTCCGTTTCCATTGCGTCCATTTACTCTGTGGGCTCCCGCCCCGATGGGGGTGGAGCAGGTGGGGTGAGCCGCAAGCCTCCGGTGGCAGAAGCCACTTCAGCCCGCAGCCGCTGGATCTCCCTGTGTGCCGCGGCCAATTCGCCTCGTAGGGCGGTCCTCTCTGCCGCGAGTGCGGCTTTGAGGTCCGCTATGGCGTCTTCTGTGGCCGCACGGAGCTTGTTGTGCGGCACAGCGTCATCATGGCGGCGTCTTTCGCCCCCCTGGTGCTGCTAGCCCGCGGTCGGAACGCTTTCTTCGTCTCTTCCTCTTCTTTTTGCCTCCGTGACCCCAGTTAGCAATATAACTGCAGCCACGAAGGCCCGCGACGTGCTTCCCTCCGCAGTTTACGCACTTCGGCGCTACGTCCCGCGGCTTTGTGCAGTCGCGGGTGTCGTGCGGCTGCGCATTTCATGCACGCCACTTGGCTGCGCCGGCAGTATTTAACCACGTGGCCAATCTGCTGGCAGCGGAAGCACTGCACATCTCGACGTGCTTTGCCGCCACCGAAGCCGAGCAGGCACGCTCCATCACGGCGGCAACAAGGCGGCGGCTCGGCCTCCCATCTCTTCTGGGCGGCATCTGAGCACAGCAGCGACGGCAGACACACCAGCAAGCGCTCCGCTCTAGTCAGCCTCTCCCCACACAGTGGCCGGCTACTGAGTTCCAGGCTGCTGCGATGGCTTTTATTGCGTCAAGCAGATTCCAATTTGGGGTTGCACTACTGTTTTCAGCAGCACGAATTGCAGCCCTCACAAGTCGCTTACGATAAGCTCTCTTTATGAGAGAGATTATGCCGTGGTCCAAAGGCTGAAGGCGGCTTGTGGCGTTGCGTGGAAAAAACTGAACCTTTATGTTGGATAGGTTCAGATCATGAACGTTATGGGCAGTACATCTGTCCAATTTAAGAAGAACATGTCTATTTTCAGCAACCATTTGACTGTTGAAACGAAGAAGCCACTTTCGAAATGATGTGCCATCGATCCAAGCTTTCTTGCGGTGAGAGTAGATGCAAGGTAAACGGTGCCTATTTATGTTTTTGAAATAACGTTGTTTCTCGGATTTGCCAATAATCCACGTTGTTTGCTTCTTGCTCCACCGTGACACTTATCACCTTTTATCCCCAGGGTGTGATTTGGAAAAAGTTTCTAGAAAAGTCCAGTTTCATCCATGTTAAACACCTCACACAAGGCATACTTTTCCCTCACTCGGATATATTCATGCAACCAGCTCTTCGCACTTTCTTCATCAACTTTATTTGCTTCACCACAAATTTGTACAGATGAAATTGAATGTCTCTTTTGGAACCGATACAACCAACCATCAGAACAACGGAAGTCTACGATGCCCATATCTTTAGCAATATCATTTGCTTTTGACTGAATCACAGGGCCAGTTAAAGGTATATTAGATGCACGCATATGATTGAATCATTCTAACAATAACGTCTCGATGTCTTCATACTTGGCCGTACGAAGTCGTTTAGAACCTGATGCCGCAGCATTAATAATTTTTTCTCGATTTTAATAATCGTAGATAAAGTAGATTTAGGTATTTAAAACTGCTCTGAAATTGCTGTTTTCTTGGTACCACAGTCCACTTCATCTAGAATCTTAAGCTTTAACTGTACATTTAGAGCTGTCTGTTTTCTCTTTGCCTTTTTCGCCTGCTACGGTACCGGTTCTAACTGTAGTTTTTATTCAGCATTCCAACTCGATACGGCTACGACTAACAGAACACCTGTCAAATCTGGCACTGAGTACGTTCCTAAATACTGCTGCACACATTATTGAATGTCTTACAATGTACTGTATACGCTGGTTGTTGAGGTGATAATCGCGGCTACCTACCTACAATACGTTAAAAACAAGTCAACAATAAGTATAATTAGCTTTGTAGCTACATTTCCTACATTCATTTTGGAAAAAAATTACGCTTTAGAATACTCTTAAGGTCGGAAGTTTGTGTTTCATTGAAATTTAATTAGGCTAGGAACTGAAACAGAGTTCGTAATTCGCCTTAACCGAAATTCGAGTTAACCGATAAAACGTACCATGAGAAGTAATGTATTCATGGCCAATTTCCCGTTAACCGCAAGTTCGTCTTAAGCGAGTTCGCGCTAACGAGGTTATACTGTACTGTCTTGTAATTGTTCGTGTTAGACGTTATATTCTGCCATCTATCTAAATTGTTCATTTTAATTTCTTGAAAGAGCATTTCTTGTTGTGTCTGCAAAAAAGAAGTTGTACTCCAATTCCGAAAGAATTTTTCATTCGCAATAATAAAAGATAAATAACACTACAAATTTTACACCATAACGTATTATTTATCTGTGAGTTCTATGAAATAATAAAAGAGAAAGGAAGTTGTGGCAACAGCAACAAATTAAAAGCTTAACAATTCATTCGCCGACGGCGGTTTCCGAGCGGTTCTAGGCGCTTCAGTCCGGAACCGCTTGACTGTTACGGTCGCAGGTTCGAATCCTGCCTCGGGCATGGGTGTGTGCGATGTCCTTAGGTTGGTTAGGTTTAAGTAGTGCTAGGTTCTAGGGGACTGATGACCACAGATGTTAAGTCCCATACTGCTCAGAGACATTTTGAACACTTCATTCAAAGTTTTAATAAAAATATAAAGTAGCTGACCTTCTGCGTGTGGCTACATAATGTACGCTAATCTACTCGAAAACGCTAAACAACGACAACTTACCACGAAAATTAGAGTTCTCCAACGTGCGTACAATCCTTTCCCTCGACCCGCTGCCGTAAAGACAAAATGTAGCCACTGTGTCAGTTCGTCCACGTAGCATAATAATGACACCACCATCACCGAACAGACGTAGTTCCCTAACATGGTTGATGTGTCAGCTGCGATTCGTTCACTAAACTGCCGCCTATACAGCTGGCTCCTGTCCAACAATGAAGTTCTTGCTGCTGTTTCACGGTGGTATTGTTGGATCTCAAGGTCGCCGAGCGGGTGCTAAAGCAGTGGACCGATATACGACGGCCGAAAAGTAACAAAATGGTGCAGAGGACATGTGATTCATTTGCTACTACAGTCAGCACTTCTACATCTACATACATCTTCCGCATGCCGGAGGGTACATCGTACCACTGCTAGTTATGGGTTGGGAATTTTCTCTGCCCGAGGACTGGGTGTTTGTGTTGTCATCATTTCATCATCATTCGTGAAAGTGGCAAGATTGGACTGTGTAAAGATTGGGAATTTGTACGGGAGATGATAACCTCACAGTTGAACGCACCACAAACAAAACATATCATCATCACTGGTGGTGATTCCCTTTCGTTTTCCACTCACAGATGGAGCGAGGAAAACACAACTGCGTTTATGCTTTCGCACGAGCCCTAATTCTCAGCCGGCCGCGGTGGTCTCGCGGTTCTAGGCGCGCAGTCCGGAACCGTGCGACTGCTACGGTCGCAGGTTCGAATCCTGCCTCGGGCATGGATGTGTGTGATGTCCTTAGGTTAGTTAGGTTTAAGTAGTTCTAAGTTCTAGGGGACTAATGACCACAGCAGTTGAGTCCCATAGTGCTCAGAGCCATTTTGAACCTAATTCTCATATCTTTCCTCGACGGTCCTTATGCGAGACGTACGTTGGTTGGTAGCAGTATAGTTCTCCTATATGTCGCAGATGCCGATTCCCTACACTTTCTCAATAATGTTTCGCATAGAGAACGTCTTGTTCTCTCCAGTGATTACCATTTGAGTTCACGGGCCAATTCCGTAACACTCTTGTGTTGGTCGAACCTAACGGTAACAAACAATTCGCCTATGAATTACTATTATGTCTTTCTTCACTCAGACCTGGATCCCAGACACTCTAGCAGTACTCAAGAATGCGTCTCACAAGTGTTGACGCAGTCTCCTTTATAGACGAGTTACACTTTCATTGAATTCTATCAATAAACCGAAGTCGTCCTCCATTTCACATCGCTTAGCACCGTTCCGATTAGATATTTGATCTGTGTGACTATGTCAGGCAGCGAAATATTGTTAACGTATTAGTAAATTACAGGATTGTTTTCCGTAATATATCCTCCTACACTCATTCAATAATGACTCTTTCCTGTACACTACAGTGTCATCAGCAAATACTCGCACATTGCTGCTCACTCCATCCAAATGATTCAAAAGGCTCTGAGCACTATGGGACTTAACGTCTGAGGTCATCAGTCCCCAAGAACTTAGAACTACTGAAACCTAACTAACCTAAGGACACCACACACATCCATGCCCGAGGCAGGATTCGAACCTGCGACCGTAGCGGTCGCGCGGTTCCAGACTAAAGCGCCTAGAACCGCTCGTCCACAGCGGCCGGCTTCACCCCATCCGTCAGACAGTTTATGTGCACAGAGAACATGGGCTGTACTATCACCCTGGGGCACACCTGGCGATGCACTTGTCTCTCATGAACACTGGCCGTCCAGGACATCTACTAGTTTCTGTTACTTGGTCTACACTGAAGCGCCAAATAAAATGGTATAAGCATGCGTATTCAAATGCAGATATATCTAAAAAGGCAGAATAAGGCGCTGCGGTCGCCAGCGCTTACATAAGACAAGTGTCTGGCGCAGTCGTTAGATCGGTTACTGCTGCTACAATGGGAGGTTATCAACATTTAAGTTAGTTTGAACGTGGTGATATAGTCGGCGCACGAGCGATGCGACACAGCATCTCAGAGGTAGTGATGAAGTGGGGATTTTCCCGTACGATCATTTCACCAGTGTAGCGTGAATATCAGGAATCCGGTAAAACAGCAAATCTCCAACATAGCTGTGGCCGGAGAAAGATCCTGCAAGAAGTAAGCAACGACGACTGAAGAGAATAGGTCAACGCGAGACAAGTGAAACCCTTCCGCAGATTGCTGCAGATTTAATACTGGGCCATCAAAAAGTATCAGGGTGCAAACCATTCAACGGAAAATAGTCGATGTGGGCTTTCGGAGCCTGCACAACACAAAGATTTACGCCTTGCCTGGGCCCGTCAACACCGACATTGGACAGGAAACATGTTGTCTTGACGGACGAGTCGCGTTTCAAATTGTATCGAGCGGATGGACGTGTACGGGTGTCGAGACAAACTCATAAATCCATGGAGCCTGCATATCAGCAGGGGACTGTTCAAGCTGGTGGAGGCTCTGTAATGGTGTGGGGCGTGTGCAGTTGGTGTGATACGGGATCCCTGATACGCCTAGACACGACTGTGACAGGTGACACGTACGTAAGCATCCTGTCTGATCACCTGCATCCATTTATGTCCATAGAGCATCCTGACGGACTTGGACAGTTCCAGCAGGACAAAGCGACACCCCACACGTCCAGAATTGCTACAGAGTGGCTCCATGAGCACTCTTCTGACTTTAAGCACTTCGGCTGGCCACCAGACTCCGCAGACACGAACATTATTGAGCGTATCTGGGATGCCTTGTTCAGACGAGATCTCCACATACAGCTCAATAACCCCTGCCGGTTCTAAATGATTAGTTATAGCTGAGCACATTCCCACTTCTTCACATGATGCAGTCAACCAGCGACATACCCACATACTCTCATCATGACACATACTGCTACATAAAATTAAAACACAATAGAATTTACTATTCACTACACCACGAACTTTAATACTTGTACTACTTTAGTTTTGTGTATTTTAACCATGTACTGTGTTTAATATTGCCCATTGCATAAAAATCTAATTTACAGTGTAAAACATGTTCGTTGCGCAACATAAGATAGTACCGTTCAAATCAGACAGCTCTGAACCTATGTCACGACCTGACAAACTATGGCATCATAACCATAGAACTTGTTACACTGTAAGATTGTATATTTTAATTAATCTGTAAAATGCTGCCCAGTGCTTAAAGTTTAGTTCAGAATGTTAGGAAATATATTTGTTGCACAACATAAATGAATAGCGGTCAGGTTAAAAGTTTCTCAGACAATGTCAAGACCTCACAAGCATTAGCATTTTAACCATTAAACCTATAATATTGTGTAGTTTAATTATTTCTTGTACTTAACATTGTCCACTGTGTAAAGTGTAATTTCAACGATAAGGAACAAGTCTGATGCACAACACTCAACATCTTTGCTTATAATGTTTTGTTACCGAAGAACTAGTGTCACTTTCAGACCCTAGTCAGTTGTTTCCTGAAGATGACGCAATAAGCCGAAAACTAGTGTGAAGTAAACAAAGATGAGTAGAACAAAAACAGTGTAGTTTTGATTGGACCTTAAGCATGGATTTTGTTGACCATATGTTTTTTATAAAGTTTTTAGAAAGTTTGTACTGTGATGTGCAGAAGACTGGAAAGAATGGTGAGAGACTGTTAAGATGATCGTATGACGGGTCACCAACTTCCCACTATGAAAGATGGAGTATTGATGATATAATTTATTTACTACAATGATACAAAAATGGTTCAAACGGCTCAAAACACTGTGGGACATAACATCTGAGATCATCAGTCCCCTAGACTTAAAACTACTTAAACCTACCTAACCTAAGGACATCACACACGTCCATGACCGAGGAAGTATTCGAACCTGCTACCGTAGCAGCAGCGCGGTTCCGGACTGAAGTACCTAGATCCGCTCGGTCACAGCGGCCGGCTAAAATGATACATTTAAATTGTTGTTTTTCATGAGTGTAGTTCATTTAAGTAATATTTTCTCAGTAATGCTTTATTTTTATGAAGCCTAGTTTCAGCATTACAGTAACTCTGTTAAAAATTGCAGGAAGATACTTTACTGGGGGGCGTGTGCCTTGTACAAAAGTGAAACGTGGGCAATAAAAAGTTCAGACAAGAAGAGAATAGAAGCGTTTGTCATATACAGGGTGTTACAAAACGGTACGGCCAAACTTTCAGGAAACATTCCTCACACACAAAGAAAGAAAATATGTTAGGTGGACTTCGACTGAAATGTGCACGAGCTCCATCGTGCATGAACCACATGTTGTGTCGTACTTGTAAAGGCACAGATAGAGTATCCCGTATGAAATCATGATAACGTGCTCCATTGAGCGTAGGTGGAAGAACATACTGACGAAACTAAAATGAGCTCTAACATGGAAATTAAGCGTTTCCGGACACATGTCCACATAACATCTTTTCTTTATTTGTGTGTGAGGAATGCTTTCTGAAAGTTTGGCCGTACCTTTTTGTAACATCCTGTAGAATAATGCTGAAGATTAGATGGGCTGATCGAGTAATTAATGAGTAGCTGCTGAATCTAATTGGGTAGTGCTTGAGTGAAAGAAGTGATCTTTCGACAGAAGACATTCTGTGGCATAAAGGACTCGTAAATTAGGTAATGGTGGAAAGTGGTGGGGGTAAAAATTGTAGAGGGGGCTAAGTGTAGGTTCAAATGAATGCAGATGGCAGAAGTTGTGCATAAGTGAAGAGACTTCCACAGGGTAGGACTGTGCGGAAAGCAGCAACAAATGTCTTTGGACTGAAGGTCACAACAATGACAACGACAAACAACTGTGGTCGAACGTTTGAGGATCTGATGGTGGGTGGGTGGGTGGGTTGCGCACGTGCGCGCCTGCAGTGGGGTCTGGGGAGCCCACCGGCACCGGCAGTGGGTGTTGACCCGGCTGGTGGGTGCCGTGCCCCCTCCCAGCTGGCAGCGGCTGGTGGGAGAGAGCCCTCAGCCTTCAGCCTGGGCCGGCAGTCGTCTGCGCGCGGTCGCTGGCGGCGCACACACGTCGGCAGCCGGAGACCGCCCGCCTGGCAGTGTGCGTGTCGTGTGTAAACACTCCACTCGGCCGGTGCGTGCTCTCTCTACCTGACCACCCCAGCGTCGTCTCGCCAAACAAACGCCGGCGACGGTTGCACTCACGTGACATTCCACTCCGCTCCTGCTTCACCGCGCACCTCTGCTCGACGAAGCGTCGCAAGTGAGTACGAGAGAATGGGTCCGATTAAGTTATAGCAGCGTTCCACGGCTAACAGGTATTTCAGCCGTCGTGCCCGTGCCTGACATTTTGCAGACTAAGTAGGAGGCGACAACAAAGCGTCTCCAACCTACTAGATGTTTATTGCCTCTACGAGCTAACACTTCATTGTCTACTCTGCAAAGCACTGTGCTGTGCATGACAGAGCGAACTTCCCACTGTAACACGTATTAGTCTTTTGTTTTCTCCTTCACTTCGCATAAATAACGCTGGACGAAGAACTGCTCTCTGTATACGTTCAGCACCCGTGTTAGATGTGGTTCCCACACACTGTCGTAGTATTATAGGGTGAGTCGCACGAGCGTTTCGTAGGCAATCTTCTTCGTCGAGTAATTGCATTTTTCCAATACGCTACCAGTGAACCCATTTCTAAACCTATGACTCAGCAGACGTGTTCATTCCTTTTGACATTCCTACAACTTGATGGTTTTTGACTATATGCCTGCTTCAGAATCAATGTGACAGCAGCTGAAGCAACACAGCCATTTTTAGTTCTGTATGGTTCTGAATAACACTGGAAAGAAGTACAGAAGTTTATCTCTAATAATGGACCTCAACAATGAGGAAAGAGCGATTGTTAGAGTTTAACGTGACACTGATGTCGAAGCCATCAGACTCAGAACATTTGCCGAACTGGGCAAGCATAAGGCAGGGAACGTGCTGAGACCTAGATGAAGCAACTGCATCGGAATCCGCCCAGATTCCGGGACGTAAATCAGGAGGCTGGGCGTACGGAAGTTTGAACCGCGCTCCTCCCGAATCTAAATCCCATGTTTGAATTTCACTCATGCGAACACCATTGGGCTAGAGGTCCATTAATTACGTGAGCTCACAACATGGGGGGGGGGGGGGGTGAAAATCTCACGTCAGATTTCTGATTCAGAGAATATACATTATTATAATGGATAACACTCTGTTTCATTAAATTAATCCCGAGCATAGACAATATTACAGTGCCCACCAATCTTTATGGCCTCTTTGAATGCTCTACACAAGTGCACGCTCGGGATTCCCCGATTTGAAACAACTGCCGCACACGCGTCAGATTTCATCTGGGTAGTTCTCTGTCGTGCCGTTCGAAATCACTGCGTGTCCGTGAATCACTCACGGTATTCTGAAAAACATATTAAGCTGATGTTATTGCGTTCAGCATGAATTTGTCCAAAACCTTTTACAAGTTTTAAGTGGCATGCCGATAGGCCGTAACACACATGCGAGCAATAATTTAAACGTTTGTGGAACGAAGCCATCCTGAAGTTCACCGACGAGAATCTTATTACCGATCAAGGTATCAAAGACTGAAAACCTACGTAATCATACGGTTCAAAGGAAGGTACAAGTAATGTCTTGCATATGCAGAGTACTTAAGGGTTTAATTACACTCAGCGTATGTACCAAGAAAAGATCGGTTTTTAGGAATCCGTCAAAACGGTTGATACTGTTACTGTGGAGTCTTTTTGTCCGTCTGCGGCTTTTCTGCCCCACCGATTGCTACTCGGGATTGGCGTGTTTAAAATAAAGGAGTTTTAATCACATGTTAAGAGCATTGTTTCATACACTTTGTAAATCAAACATGGTTTTACTGAAATATTTAATCACCGCTTAATACAGATTTTTAAAAAAATCGTTTATACGTATTTTTACTCGGATACGGGGTCAAATCACCTGGGGAAGGGGTGTTCGGACAACATCTCATCGAATTTCACCAAGGGGGTAGCGGGGGGTCCAAATTTTATAGAAATCCTGTCACACAATCAATGGACTTCCTCCAGATTCCTAACACCGACAATTCAGCAGCATAAGAGCTCGTAAATCAGTTGTAGTTTCCATTGATCGTAAACAGTAGTTACGGTAGATACTCGTCTTCACGATGAACTGAAAGCCGATTTTCCATAGCAAATTCTCTTATCCTTCAAATTGATGTTGCAGCAAAATGGGCAGGAAAAATGTGATTCATGAATAGACGGAATGTGTGTCGTTTTAACGAAGCCAATAAGCAGTTGGTAATATTTGTGCGTATTGGTTTCCCATCGCAGGTGAGTTCAGTTGTTGGTGATATTAGTAAATGTAGAGCAATAGAAACTGAAATGTTTGTAAGAAGCGTCGAAATAACACGGCCGATCCCTTTCTCCTTGCGACGTTGTACCTCTTCCTTAACGATGTTATTTTTTGTAACGAGCATCGCCATTAATCGATACCCATTGCTGTGTTGGAGTAATCAACAACTGCAGATGAGTGAGGTGTAATTAAATGCCAAGCGACGTACCGATGTTCTGTCCGGTAGAAAAGCACATTCGTCGCCTTCCACTTGATAATACGAATACAGAATGAAATAGCTAAGATAATGCGGTACAGATTCGCGTGATTACCAGATGGTTTGTTGTGTTAGGCTAGAGCTACTTGCAGAAGGGTAAGAATTGGAAAAAACAATACTAGAAATTTGCGTTTCACGGTGACCCAAATAGGACGAACGAAGTAAGCAGAGAAGTGGAGTTTGAAACTTGAAAAATCTCGTAACCTGAGTCAAATGTCTGCTGAAGTGCAGGGTAAAGCAGCGTTCTTGGCAGGCAGCGGTTGTGGTGCTGCGTGTGGTTTGCTCAATTAGTGACCGCTCGAGTCAGCGACCTTCATTCGGACAGTGTACCGCGACCCGCTCTCTCTCCAAGGCCGTCTTCATCCGTGGCTACACTGCTTGGGTGAATACTGAGAACGTTCAGTGACCGTCTTGCCTTTCTTTACACGTAAATGCTGAAGTTCCTAGTTAATTGCCATGTAGATATCGCCGTGGGCTTTCTGCGAAGACTTGTAAAACGAAACAAAAAATTTCACTGCGAACTAAAAGCCTCTATATTTGTGCCCTTGAGAACTGTGTCATCTGCTTGTTGCACAACGTTGAAACGATACATGTTGGCAGGTTTGAAGAACACAGTGTTCTACTAGGTATGGTCCTATTGGAGGTAGTATATGCCGTTGCCTTCCTCCGATCTTAAATCTTAAGACCGACAGGCGAAGTTAGGTTCTTTTCATTTGTAGTCTGACACTCCTTTTAGACAGCGAAAAACAGTAAGTATTGCATATCTTTCACCAAACCGGCACAGTGCTTTCGGTGGTGGTAAGCAAATAAAAATTGGCAGTATGTGTTTCGGCAGCACACTGCATTCTGCAGGCGTCTGCTTAAAGGCCCCCGTAGACCAGTTACTGCCAACGTTTCTGAGACCAGTAACCGGTAGTTGTCAGATATTAGCTAGTAATCCCCCACTCATACCTCCCACCAGCACCAACTTTAGAAAGAAAAAATATTTTTGAACATTTTTACTTTTAAATCAGAAAGAAAAATGCTATTCAGTTTGTGTATGAGCCAATGAGACTTATTATTTCTAACAAACATTTTTAAATTTTTTTCTCAATTAGTGTACGTTATACATTCTGATCCAAGTACGTTCGGCTCTTTGCCTTTATTTTTTTGCTATCATGGTGCAAAATCTACATTCTCACCTACAAATATTGAGTGCCACATTTATTATCCATGTGCTTGTTCGAGTTGTGTGTGTGTGTGTGTGTGTGTTAGAATGAATGATGTGGAAAAGAAGTCTGTCTATCTACATTGATGGCAGATAGTTGTTACAAAAGACCTTTGCCCTGCCCAATTCCTCTCCCTTGCGACACTTTATTAACCTGTACCCTGCATCCCCTTTCAAAATCAACCAAGTTAAAATGAGTGGACTGTACTTACTGTTTAGAAATCACTTGATTGCTGGACTTACTTCTGAACTGGCAGAAATTGGTGGACTTAAGGCTGCCAGTGAGTTGTGTCTGACCACTCCCACTAATAATAATAATAATAGTAGTAATAATAATAATAATGTGAATAGCACTATAGTGACCTTGTGCAGTTACTGTCGTGTCATGCTGCAGTTGATTTACCTGTTTCGAGGTGAGTAATGAAGAAATCTGTCGTCCGTTGAAGGAATTATCTTCAACTTGGAGAAGACATTGTCATGCCATATTTAGCATATGTTACGTATATGTGTCATTTTTACTGTCTTAGATGCATGGTACAAAATACATTTATGAATCATGTGTGGAATGGGTGGACAACATGAGGAAGATGTTGCTCATACATTTGTTTCATAAGCTGTAACCTCGAACGCATTGTGTCATGGATTAATTCTAGTAATTGAGAAAAAACTTATTATTTATAGCATTGATAAACAGTACTATATTGTTACAAATTTGTAATAATAGTAATGATATTTTTAAAAAATAGTTACATGACTGAAGCACGAACGCTTTTGGTTTTAACCCCTCAGAAAATATCATTTTAGCCCTCATGTTGGGAGGTACACAACCAAACAATATTTGTAAAACTTCACTAACGTGTCTGATTATTTGACAGTATGCGGCCCTGTTTGACATGCTTTCAAACTGACCATGCTCGACGTGTATGAGATGAAATTTGATTCATGGGCGATTTGACAAGATGACAGACGTTGTTCGTGTTGATGTTTCGCCGCACATGTTCAGCGACAAAGAGTTTGTTTTACAGTTTGTCTCACTCTATCGTGACTTGCCACAACTGCGGAAACTGTGATTAAGGATTAAAAAAAATATCGAAGCACTGAAGAACTGAATGGGTTAAGTTAGTTCAAAGCTCGGAGAAAGGCAACGGCGAACCCCAATCAACAGGACTATGCAATTTGATGTTCAAGACAGTCTTCGGATTGATATACTTTTTTAATGAACTTTCATTAGAGGACCAAGTAGTAGGGAACTCATATTCGTATAACTTTCCCTTCTTTCTTCGATGTAGTGCGAAGTTATTCTAATAGGTTATTAAAACTTTGGCTGCCCATTTACTGAAAATTGATGGAATAGTCAGTTTCTTAGTGTAATATTGGCTTTAGCAGAGTTTCATGGATACATTTATCTGTGAATTTTAGCCAACCCTGAATCAGCGTCTTGTTTTGTTTTTCTTATTTACATATAGAGCTTAACTCTAGGGCGTCCATATCCGTGGGGAAATAAGGGGGGGGGGGGGGGGTGGCAGCTTGTCCACGTCCGGTCACGCGTCTGATCGCCAAGCAATGGGCCCGGGTTCGATTTCCCGCTGGATCGGAAATTGTCTCCTCTCGGAGACTGGGTGTTATTTTGTTGTCCTCATCATAATTTCATCACCATCGACACGCAAGTTGCCCACTGTGGCGTCGATTGAGAAGACTTGCAACTCGGCTGCCGAATTTACCCAGATGGGGACGCCAGGCCATCAATACGATCATTTCAGGTGGGGCTGCGCTCCCCACCCTAGTTCTCGGGGAAGGAAAAAACGTAGTGCAGTCAGGTGGTTTGCTTTCAAGAAAATAATTTTAAAGTCGGTATTACGAAGGTTTTTCACAGGTTCGTAACTTCTCCTTCTTTATGGCTACGTAAAAGTCACCATTCGTCTTCCAAAATACTAAAAATAGTCCCTACCTCTCTCCACCCTCCTCCCCCTTACAAACTGTCCTAAAACGCAAGAAATGTTTTGTCTGCATCGCTACTTCTTCCCAGTAGTATCAAAAGCCTTCCCGAAACGGTGACCGCATCTTCAAAAATGATGTAAAGTCTGACAAACTTGGTTGGATTGTATACTCTCAGGAAACGGCGAATTTGAGAAAAAAGTTTTATCGTTACCATGGCTCTTAAGAATTGCACAGTATGCTGTACACGGCAGAAAATATATTCTTTTCCTAATTGAGATATTTTTGCTTATGTGTTTACCTGAATGTGATACATCACATCAAGCATTGACTGGGCGTATTAATTTAAATGCAATGTTATTTAGGAGACATATACATTCGCAAAATACTAACGCGTATTCTATACAGACGAATGGAAAAACCTCGGGGAAGATCAGTTTGGACTCCGTAGAAATATTGGAGCACGTGAGGCAATACTGTGACCGTACGACTTACCTTAGAAGCTAGATTAGCATTTGCATTTGTAGACTTAGAGAAAGCTTTTGACAATGTTGACTGGAATACTCTCTTTCAAATTCTGAAGGTCGCAGGGGTAAAATACAGGGAGCGAAAAGCTATTTACAATTTGTACAGAAAGCAGATAGCAGTTATAAGAGTCGAGGGGCATGAAAGGGAAGCAGTGTTTGGGAAGGGAGTGAGACAGGGTTGTAGTCTCTCCCCGATGTTATTCAATCTTTATATTGAGCAAGCAGTAAAGGAAACAAAAGAAAAGTTCGGAGTAGGTATTAAAATCCATGGAGAAGAAATAAAAAAAATTTTAAGGTTCGCCGATGACATTTTAATGCTATCAGAGACAGCAAAGGACTTGGAAGAGCAGTTGAACGGAATGGACAGTGTCTTGAAACTAGGGTATAAGATGAACATCAACAAAAGCAAAACGAGGATAATGGAATGTAGTCAAACTAAGTCGGGTAATGCTAAGGGAGTTAGATTAGGAAATGAGACACTTAAAGTAGTAAAGGAGTTTTGCTATTTGGGGAGCAAAATAACTACTGATGGTTGAAGTAGAGAGGATATAAAATGTAGACTGGCAGTGGCAAGGAAAGCGTTTCTGAAGAAGAGAAATTTGTTAATGGAGTGTAGTCGTGTATGGAAGTGAAACGTGTACGATAAATACTTTGGACAAGATGAGAATAGAAGCTTTCGAAATGCGGTGCTACAGAAGAATGCTGAATTTAGATGGTTAGTTCACATAACTAATGAGGAGGTATGGAATAGAATTGGGGAAGAAGAGGAGCTTGTGGCACAACTTGAGTAGAAGGAGGGATCCGTTGGTAGGACATGTTCTGAGGCATCAAGGGATCACCAATTTAGTATTGGAGGGCAGCGTGTAGGGTAAAAATCGTAGAGGGAGACCAAGAGATGAATACACTAAACAGATTCAGAAGGATGTGGGTTACAGTAGGTACTGGGAGACGAAGAAGCTTGCACAGGAAAGAGTAGCATGGAGAGCTGCGTCATACCAGTCTCAGGACTAAAGACCACAACAATAACAACATCGTGACGTAATTTAAAGGGCGCAGGCGGTAAAAACCAGTAAGATGATTTGTTCCAGTTCCGTGTACACTACATACGTTGATAATCAAAAAATGGCATCGTGCTGTGCTGACAAACATCTCGTGCCAGCGTGATTCGTTAATGAAAATGCCAGATGTAGAAAACTTCGCAACAGGTCAGATTCGTAAGGACGAAGTTAAAATATGACTCATTAAATGCAGGCGCCGTTTTCGTGCCCCTTAAATCAGGTACAAGGTTAACAGCAGCCAGTTACCTTTCAGACAGCTTTACGGCCGCGAATGGCCTTGTTATGGGACAGGGCGCTTTCGTTCGCTCGGTGGCGGAAAGCTGCGCCTCAGTGGAGGACGCCTGGGGCACGGCGGGTGTACCTGTGTTTGCGACGCGTCGTCTGCTGGCGCTGCCTTGCCTCCCCGTGATGTGTCGCCACTGGAGGCTCCGCTGCGACTCCAGCGCGCCGAGTGCGGTCGCGGAGCGCTCTCCACGTTGAGCAAGCGGCAGCCAGTGGACACACCGGCCTGCGGTCTCAGACCCAACGAGCGCGGAAGCCTGTTTCTCAAAACGAGCCTTAGAGTTCCTGCGGCGCCGCGTGGTGGCAGCTCACGTACGAAGCCGCACGCGCATTTTTCTGCACCTGTCCTACGCAAGCTACTTCGCGGTGTGCGGGAGAGGGTACTTCTTATACCAGGGGTGTCCAAACTTTTTAGTCCGCGGGCCACATTGACTCCTCCACGAAGTCATAAGGGCCGAGATCTACCTAGTGGGATTAAAGCACCCTAGCACTCCACGATCACCGTAATGTAAGGCTAAAGGAAAGATGAAATCGCAAAAATCTAAGGTTGTGGGAATAGCTAGCACTGAAACGAACTACGATTTTTATTTAATTACATAATTTTGATGGGTGGGCGTAACTGACCGAAATTCTGGCGTATTTTACTCCGGCGAATTTCACCGACAAAAAAGTATATCGCTGCACATTCTTCACGAAAGCGTCCTGCAAAGTTAACGAAATCTCAAAATCATTGTTAGTAACACTATTACTGCAAGACGTAACAGAGGTAGAGTATGTCAACGCATTGTTATTTCAAGCGGCGCAACAATAAGTTCAGTTACGCAGTCTTGTAGCGAGTAGCAGAGCCAATGTCGCGGTGTATTGGTCGCGATAGGCCTCAAAACTCAATTGTTGGCAGTATAGGTACCACCTCAAATATTTGGCGGGCCGGATACCGGGGATGTCCGGCCAGCTAACCCGGGCCGGTTTGCCGGCTCTCGCGGGCCGGTTTTGGCCCGCGGGCCGTAGTTTGGAGAGCCCTGTCTCATACCATCATCTTTTCCCCTGTTTCCTGTCGTATTCATGAATAACGCGCGGGACAAATAATTGTCGGTAAAGCTCCGTGTGACATCTAATTTTTCTAATACTCTCGTGCTTATTTCGAGTGTCTTTCATGGGAGGACATAATTTGTTGCCACACTATCCTTGAAACGCACACTCCCTGTATTGCAACAGGAAATCTCTCCGTAATGCTCTGGGTGGTTGTAATAAAAGTGCAGCTACTCACAGAGATCCAGTGTAGGCTGCAACTATTGTACCGCAGCGAAACTTGGTAGATAATCCAATGCATTAATGCTGATGCTGGAAAAAGTTAGTTCCAGTTTCAGCTGCCAGGTGCAAATCTGGCGTTCTGAATCCAAGAACGACTTGTTGTTGTTGTTGTGGTCTTCAGTCCTGAAACTGGTTTGATGCAGCTCTCCATGCTACTCTATCCTGTGCAAGCTTCTTCATCTCCCAGTACCTACTGCAACCTACATCCTTCTGAATCTGTTTAGTGTATTCATCTCTTGGTCTCCCTCTACGATTTTTACCCTCCACGCCGCCCTCCAATACTAAAATGGTGATCCCTTGATGCCTCAGAACATGTCCTACCAACCGATCCCTTCTTCTGGTCAAGTTGCGCCACAAGCTCATGTTGTCCCCAATTATATTCAATACCTCCTCATTAGTTATGTGATCTACCCATCTAATCTTCAGCATTCTTCTGTAGCACCACATTTCGAAAGCTTCTATTCTCGTCTTGTCCAAACTATTTATCGTCCATGTTTCACTTCCATACATGGCTACACTCCATACAAATACTTTCAGAAATGACTTCCTGACGCTTAAATCTATACTCGATGTTAACAAATTTCTCTTCTTCAGAAATGCTTTCCTTGCCATTGCCAGTCTACATTTTATATCCTCTCTACTTCGACCATGATCAGTTATTTTGCTCCCCAAACAGAAAAACTCCTTTCTACTTTAAGTGTCTCATTTCCTAATCTAATTCCCTCAGCATCACCCGACGTAATTCGACTACATTCCATTTTTCCCGTTTTGCTTTTGTTGATGTTCATCTTATATCATCCTTTCAAGACACTGTCCATTCCGTTCAGCTGCTCTTCAAAGTCCTTTGCTATCTCTGACAGAATTACAATGTCATCGGCGAACCTCAAAGTTTTTATTTCTTCTCCATGGATTTTAATACCTACTCCAAATTTTTCTTTTGTTTGCTTTACTTCTTGCTCAATATACAGATTGAATAACACCGGGGAGAGGCTGCAACCATGTCTTACTCCCTTCCCAACCACTGCTTCCCTTTCATGTCCCTCGACTCTTATAACTGCCATCTGGTTTCTGTACAAATTGTAAATAGCCTTTCGCTCCCTGTATTTTACCCCTGCCACCTTCAGAATTTGAAAGAGAGTATTCCAGTCAACATTGTCAAAAGCTTTCTCTAAGTCTACAAATGCTAGAAACGTAGGTTTGCCTTTCCTTAATCTTTCTTCTAAGGTAAGTCATAAGGCCAGTATTGCCTCACGTGTTCCAGTATTTCAACGGAATCGAAACTGATCTTCCCCGAGGTCTAGTTTTCCCATTCGTCTGTAAAGAATTCGCGTTAGTATTTTGCAGCTGTGGCTTATTAAACTGATTGTTCGGTAATTTTCACATCTGTCAACACCTGCTTTCTTTGGGATTGGAATTATTATATTCTTATTGAAGTCTGGGGGTATTTCGCCTGTTTCATACACCTTACTCACCAGATGATAGAGTTTTGTCAGGACTGGCTCTCCCAAGGCCGTCAGTAGTTCCAATGGAATGTTGTCTACTCCAGGGGCGTTGTTTCGACTCATGTCTTTCAGTGCTCTGTTAAACTCTTCACGCAGTATCGTATCTCCCATTTCATCTTCATCTACATCCTCTTCCATTTCCATAATATTGTCCTCAAGTACATCGCCCTTATATAGACCCTCTATATACTCCTTCCAACTTTCTGCTTTCCCTTCTTTGCTTAGAACTGGGTTTCCATCTGAGCTCTTGATATTCATACAAGTGGTTCTCTTATCTCCAAAGGTGTCTTTAATTTTCCTATAGGCAGTATCTATCTTACCCCTAGTGAGATAAGCCTTTACATCCTTACATTTGTCCTCTAGCCATCCCTGCTTAGCCATTTTACACTTCCTGTCGATCTCATTTTTGTGACGTTTGTATTCCTTTTTGCCTGTTTCATTTACTGCCTTTTTATATTTTCGCCTTTCACCAATTAAATTCAATATTTCTTCTGTTACCCAAGGATTTCTACTAGCCCTCGTCTTTTTACCTACTTGATCCTCTGCTGCCTTCATTACTTCATCCCTCAAAGCTACCCATTCTTCTTCTGCTGTATTTCTTTCCCCCATTTCTGTCAATTGTTCCCTTATGCTCTCCCTGAAACTCTGTACAACCTCTGGTTCTTTCAGTTTATCCAGGTCCCATCTCCTTAAATTCCCACCTTTTTGCAGTTTCTTCAGTTTTAATCTACAGGTCATAACCAATAGATTGTGGTGAGAGTCCACATCTGTCCCTGGAAATGTCTTACAATTTAAAACCTGGTTCCTAAATCTCTGTCTTACCATTATACAATCTATCTGATACCTTTTATATCTCCAGGGTTCTTCCATGTATACAACCTCCTGTCATGATTCTGAAACCAAGTGTTAGCTATGATTAAGTTGTGCTTTGTGCAAAATTCTACCAGGCGGCTTCCTCTTTCATTTCTTAGCCCCAATCCATATTCACCTACTACGTTTCCTTCTCTCCCTTTTCCTACACTCGAATGCCAGTCACCCATGACTATTAAATTTTCGTCTCCCTTCACTATCTGAATAATTTCTTTTATTTCATCATATATTTCTTCAATTTCTTCGTCATCTGCAGAGCTAGTTGGCATATAAACTTGTACTACTGTAGTAGGTGTGGGCTTCGTATCTATCTTGGCCACAATAATGCGTTCACTATGCTGTTTGTAGTAGCTTACCCGCATTCCTATTTTCCTATTCATTATTAAACCTACTCCTGCATTACCCCTATTTGATTTTGTGTTTATAACCCTGTAGTCACCTGACCAGAAGTCTTGTTCCTCCTGCCACCGAACTTCACTAATTCCCACTATATCTAACTTTAACCTATCCATTTCCCTTTTTAAATTTTCTAACCTACCTGCCCGATTAAGGGCTCTGACATTCCACGCTCCGATCCGTAGAACGCCAGTTTTCTTTCTCCTGATAACGGCATCCTCTTGAGTAGTCCCCGCCTGGAGATCCGAATGGGGGACTATCTTACCTCCAAAGTATTTACCCAAGAGGACGCCATCATCATTTAATCATACAGTAAAGCTGCATGCCCTCGGGAAAAATTACGGCCGTAGTTTCCCCTTGCTTTCAGCCGTTCGCAGTACCAGCACAGCAAGGCTGTTTTGGTTATTGTTACAAGGCCAGATCAGTCAATCATCCAGACTGTTGCCCCTGCAACTACTGAAAAGGCTGCTGCCCCTCTTCAGGAACCACACGTTTGTCTGGCCTCTCAACAGATACCCCTCCTTTGTGTTTGCACCTACGGTACGGCCATCTGTATCGCTGAGGGACGCAAGCCTCCCCACCAACGGCAAGGTCCATGGTTCATGGGGGGGAGGGGGGCGGTGGGAAGAACGACTTATAGAAATGTTTCTATATATAATGTATTAGGAGCGGGCATAATGTTGATTTCATTACTGGCTGTCAGTTACACAGTTTTTACAATATGAGCAATGGAGTTATTTGCTAGATGCTGAATAGCGCCACATTTGCATCTGGTGGCACAAATGTGTAATCATTTTTTCCACCGTAAATGGGCTCTATTTTAACGCATTATCGTAATGACCAAGTGTCACTGTATGCGATAATTATAGCCCACTGGACTTCCGTAAGTAGGTAATTATAACCACCTGGTACAACGTCGCTCTTGAAGCGCCCGCCAGAGTGGAGTTTGATTAATCATCCACGTAAAGCTCTTGCACATATGAAACAAATCCGTTACGAAACGCTTCGCTCTTCTTTGGATTTTCTGTGCCTCTTCTACTAACCCAATTTGGTAAGGGTGTCAGACTAACAACCAAGCACCGAGCAATGCGTCGAGCGAGTGTTCAAATGTTTAAATGTGCACGAAACCTTATGGGACTTAACTGCTAAGGTCATCAATCCCTAAGCTTACACAGTACTTAACCTAAGTTATCCTAGGGACAAACACATACACCCATGCCCGAGGGAGGACTCGAACCTCCGCCGGGACCAGCCGCATAGTCCATGACTGCAGCGCCTTAGACCGCTCGGCTAATCCCTCCATGACTGCAGCGCCTCAGACCGCTCGGTTAATCCCTCGTGGCGAGTGTTTTGTAAGACACTTCTTCCGTGGATGACTTCGATTTTCTTAAGATTCTTCTAGTGAATCTTCATTTCGTACTGGTTTTGTGTGGTCATTCCACTTCTCGTCGCTCCAGATAGTTATTTCTATGTTTTTTATAGTTGTAACTGTTTCCAGTCACATATCGCCAATAACAACATCAATCAATAACGGATCTCCTCGCTTGTCGTGCGCAATACGCTGCATTTATTTATGTTCAGGGTCAACTTTCACAACTTGCATCAATGGTTGAAGAATCTCTGCAGGGTTTCACTATAGCAGTAGTTTGCAACATGGGGGTAAAATGTAATTTTCAGAGGACTAAAAAAAAACGGTCGTGTATTTCGCTTACGAATCTTAATTTTTGTTGTTCCTATCACTATTTTCTATGACAGTAATACTGAGTGCATTTGTTACAAATTATTACTTTTTTTACATACTAGCATTAATCTGTGACCAAATGTGTTGGAGGTTACGGCTTATCCTACGAATATATGCACAGATAGTCCACACACTATACGCACATGTTGTAATTTTTACCATGCTTCTGTGTCAGTAAAATTGAGGCAAATACGTGATGTGCTTACGGATACAGCGTACTTATAAGTGGTGGAAAAATCGAATTTTTTTTATGACTTCACTAAATTCTATAGTCTTCCTTGATAACATTGATGTATATATTATAGAGTTTCAAATGAAAAATGATATTTATATACCAAATTTTAAAGTTACAGTCATGTATGCTGCCACACCCCCTTTATTTCTGTTACAGAAACCAGTATTATTTCCAAAAGAACTGTAAACTTCCTGTTTCCAGCAATTATACATATGATACATTGTATATGTTGGCGACAGTGTAGGTTTCAAGTGTCTGTATATGACTATCTTTGCTAGTACCTACTTTGTTTCGTTGAAGCAGTTTATTCACGTGTTACTGAATGTTTGTTGCCCAAGTGCTACATATATTTGTGGAAGTACATATTCTTTAGTGTGCAATAAATGCGAACTATGCCACACACCAAGAAATTCAATAAAAGGAAATTATGTGGTAACCATTTCACAAACAAAGCAAGCCACACTCTTGAAAGTAACCTACGTATCAGTTCTTCACATGGCACACCTCCTGGCGACTCAAATTTTAATATAAACAATGACGCTGTTTGTAGTGGATTTGTTGTTGTTAAAGTGGGCATCTTATCTTCTCTGATAAAGGAAGTGGCGAAATGTGAACAATGTAATGGTGTAGACTGTCTGGAAATGTCTGAACAACAAAGTAGCAGGAAGGGTTTAGCGTCAAAAACAGTCTTTCTGTGTATATCCTGCAATAAATCTACTTCGAAAATCACTTCGAGCATTGTGCATAACTCATATGATGTGAATTTGAAGTTAGTGTATGCAATGCGTGCAATAGGAAAACGAAAAAAAGCTGCTCAAACGTTTTGTGGTTTGGTGGACCTTTCTCCTCCCAGTAGTTTGGCAAGTACATAAAAATTCTTTTAGGAGCCTTGACGGTTGTGTCTAAAGCATCTATGAAACGTGCAGTAGAAGCAACTGTAAATATCAGTGGAAGCAGGGACACTGCTGTTGCACTTGATGGGACAGGGCAACGTCGAGGACAACGTTCCTTGAATAGTGTTGTAAGTACTACTTTTCTGGTGAATGGGAAAGTTGTTGATGTTGAGTGCTTATCTAAGTACTGCCACACCTGCCATGGCAACACTGAAAGACATATTGAACATGAGACTTCTAAGAATTATAATGGTTACAGTGGAGGTATGGAGTGGGATGAAGCTCTAAATATATTTCAGAGGTCGGTGCCCGATTATAACGTTAGATATACGAAGTACCTACGCGATGGGGACTCTAAAGCTTTCAATAAAATTAATGAGTTCAATGTTTATGGTGATACCTTCGTAACAAATCGGAGTGTTGTGGACATGTGCAAAAGAGGGAGTGCTAGATTAAGGAAGCTACGAAGAGAAATAGAAGTTGCTATGTGATGGAAAATCTCTGTCTGGCCTACGCAGTTTGACAGAAACTGAAATAGACATTCTTCAGAGTTATTATGGACTGGCCATTGGACAAAATGAACCTCTGAATGACGTTACAGCAATGAGAAAAGCTGTATGGGCCACCTCCTTTCATAATGTGCCCACAAAAAAAAAAAAAAAAAAAAAAATGGCTCTGAGCACTATGCGATTTAACTTCTGAGGTCATCAGTCGCCTAGAACTTAGAACTAATTAAACGTAACTAACCTAAGGACATCACACACATCCATGCCCGAGGCAGGATTCGAACCTGCGACCATAGCAGTCACGCGATTCCAGACTGAAGCGCCTAGAATCGCACGGCTACAACGGCCGGCTAATGTGTCCACAGATGACCACCCTGTTCACGAACTTTGCCCTATAGGAGCAGATTCTTAATGTACCAAAAAGCAATGCTATGCTTCAAGAACGTCTGAGGCACAGTTTAATTGGGCCCATATCTTCATTCGCAATTTCCTGCAAGTTGTATTTTTCAGAATTAAGGTAGCTACAAATATTTCCTAAAGTTTATAAAGCATTGCTCTATTTTTTTCTGTAACCTGCAATAGTCCATACTTACTTAGTAGACGTAAGCTTTATTGAAGAATCGACTAAATTATAGAAAAAATAACATTTTACTAGGAAAAAATTATAAAAATTAAAATGTAAGATGGAATATTTTTTTAGCCTTGTAATATTCATAATGGGTGGAATTAAATAGTTATGTACCTCAGCCATCATGTCATGCATATCTGTCAAAAATTTGGTCTCCTTCAGATGTGTAACATTGGTTTAAGTGGTACCTCAATTTGAGGAAGCATTTTGGAAAAAAAATTGCATCATTTGCTTTGTAATTTTTTAATAACCCTAAACAGGTTAAAAATATTCAAAATATTTCTAATTTGCTTAGAAAATGTGCTGCATTAGCTGATATCAACAAAAATATGTAAAACATGTACATTATAAACAGTGCCTGAACGAAATAGATGTTGATTTTTACAAAATATTGAGCCGGAAAAGTACCCTGTATGCTTAAATATCCTGTGGAAATGCCTTCTCCAAGATGTACTAAGTCTCTGCAGTAGATGAGAAACTGTCGCATTATTCACTTCGAACCAATGAACTAACAACACAACACTATAGACCCAAACTGTATTACTATTATTGTTGTTGTTGCTATTATTAGTGGCAGTGGTGATACACAAAACATTGGCAGCCTGAAGCCTTCCAGTTACTTCCAGCTCAGAAGTAAGGAGTCCAGCAATCAAGAGGTTTACGAAGTATAGTTAAGGCTGCCATTAATCCGACACTCGGTAATCCGGCACACATCCCAAATTTTCCGGTATTTTTAGCTCGGCGCCGTCTACTTTCCCGATTTTAAATGGGGTATAAGATAGAAGTCTGTAGGAAGAGGAGTGGTGCATAGGAAATATATTTTGTAACAAGCGTCTACTCAAGTCTGTAGGAAGAGGAGTGGTGCAGAGGAAATATATTTTGTAACAAGCGTCTACTCTTAGTGTGGATAATTAGCTTTCTTTTTTGAGGTGTTGTAGGTAGCACTCGCAAAACACTGAGAACTGCTTTGTCATTCTGTAAAAGAAGGTTGTTAGAAATAAGTGTTTAAAGAATATTCGTTTTGTTTCTAAAGCACTGTAGCTAGGCGCCAATGTTGATTATGGTGACGAGGGGGGGGATACCAGTTAATATCTGCTTACACTCAGGGCTAATGGTCTCAGAAAGGTTGTGAACCACAGCCCTACAGCATTCTGGAGTTGCTGTTTTTTCTGTATGCGACTTATTTAAGCGGATGAGATCACTGTCTAAGGATTATGCTCCATTAGCACAATTAGGATGGCAGCTCTATAGCTTTCTCGCGACTAAAGCAACTTCTCAGTTATCCAATGAAGGCGCCTTGAACTCAGATTCCTTCCCGAGATAGGATATTAAAATAATACTGAAAGTCCTTTGGCTGCGCCTAGAAATTGCACATTCGAAAGCTGAGATGCCATCTAGCGTTTCCGATTGGATGTGATACTGTAAACCTGCTCCTCCTATTTCCTGGCTTCATGGTCAAGTGATGGGTATGTGTTCGGATTATGGGATTGTGAATGAGTAAGTTTTATCAGCTGAAAACTAAAGTAATATCCAGATAAATGTAGTAAAAATAACAGCCCCTCGGAGAGACTGACAATTAGCTTTCCATGTAGAGAAGTGTCAGTTTGTGCATTACACCAAATGTAAAAGTGTAGTGGGTTTGAGTACAGGGTTAACGCCTGGGAGCATTTTGTCGGGATCCTAAGAGAATTAATAGCGTCCGTCCTTAAAGCCGGTTCGTGGAATTTCCATAAGTTGATGCTGTTAGCGATGAAACTTAAGTGAAGAGAAAGCCTGGATGCCCAACTCACTGACGAAACGTTTCACAGATCAGCTTTCGGTGTCGATCTTGATACTGAACAAAGGTTCATGATTCATGCATGAGGTTGCAAAGCGATATGCTTGGGGCTGGCTCAGCGAAATGTCGCCAGCATGTAAACGTTATTTTCAACATCCGCTAAGAAACTTAAAGGTTCCACCGGCGCCGCAAATCTTTGTCAGAATTAAAAATGTACCAACATCAGTTACACGCCTGATTCCGCTTTTAAGGCGTCGTCGAGCCCTACTAGCACATAGATGCCAGTCAAGAGTCTCCCTAGACCACGTTTTCATTAGATTGTCTGTAACACTGTTTGAGGGGGCGTGCTGAAAAGTGATGCATCGGAATTTTTTATTCTGTTCGCAATATCGGTTGAGGTATTGCATGTCACGCATATTACTCGGTCTTCGACCATAGACACTAGTAGACTGGCCTTGCTGTGCAGAAGCTATAGGGCTGGTGTGGCTACAATATAAGCCACGGGACTGTTGGCAAAACGTGGCGGGATTTCAAATCAGCTGTCTGCCATCCTACGTTTGTATCGTATTTTCTCCACATTTCTCATTTATTTGCGAAAAATTATGCCAGAACTACATTTGACCTGGATTTGTTCACAGTACCATTTACAAAATCCAACAACTCTGGTGGACAGTGGGACGAAATTACTATAAACTATCTATTAAAGTGAAATGTCGTGTCAAAACTTGAAACATTGGATTCGCAGCGTTTTGAGCTCTAGTCACTTATAAAAGAAAATGGGATGTGGGAATTATGTCAACTGTAGGTGCCAAAATTGACGGCTTTAGGAGCTGGTCCATTTTAGAGTATCAATTTTAGGTGCACCTCAAACGTTCAGTTCCCACTATTTTTACAAAAGCTTAAACTATCATTTTTTTTTAAAGAAAATGATATTTTAGATGAAAGGTGAGACTTTGAAGTTTTTTCCTTTCAGGGCCTGTATTCAAAGCTGCCTTCGGTTTTTTCATCCTTAGGGAACCTATGAGTAAGAACGAGAAACAGTTATACTTACTTCTGTAACCGAATTATCACAGATACTTTGCAAAATGTAATATGAGTCTGACTTTACAGGCATCATTTTCAAAACTTTGATGTACGTGATACTCTATTTCAAGTGTAAAATACATATAAAAGTTATGTCAGCAGATTTCAATAAACGCATCTGCTGTATCATAGAAACACTTACACGTGAAGTGTAATGCCATTTCCCACGACAAAACGCTGAGTATAGCCATAAGCGCAACACGAATCAACCATGTTTTGCCAACATTCACGTGACTTCGGCCCAGAGATGTTGGAGCCACGAAAATGACGTCAGTGCCAGTATATTATATTCATGGTCGAAGTACTCGGTCGACTTTCCCGCTTCGTTGACGCAAGTTGCAACCCTCTGCCGCTAGAGAGCTCCGTATTGTAGCATGTAACATGGCGGTGTGTTAAATAATTATGTCTGTGCGTGAGGGACGTCACTGGTGCAAGTTTATTTCAGAACAGGCCGCAAGTACTTGTTAGAAAAGTGTCTTAAAAACCAGAGCAGTCGCCACTGTTGTTTCATTATTATTAATGTATGAAAATCGCGACAAAACACAAAAATAAAAATACTAGAGGAGTACATATGATGCTAACACGAAACACTATTCAATTAACTAAAATGAGAGGACTTCACTTAGATTGAAAACTTTGAGGATGTCGTATGCAAACTTCGAACATCTCTTGTCTATTGTACTATCAATTATTCGATAACAGGAAACAAAAACGCGGCGTGGCATCTCACCGAGAGACTGTCTTTTAATTACTCTTCGATTTTTGCAAGCAGTATTTACTACTTTTATCGCAAATGTAATGCATTTATGTTTAGAGTAACATTTAAAAAAAATTTGCTAAAATTTGAAGACTCTGTACTGCCTTTCTACTTTGCCTTCTGGTGAAAGGAATTGATCGGTAAACTAATTTCGCACTTTCTTGACTGTTAGTGCCAGTTACATGTGTTTAGAGGTTCCAGCGGTACATTTGTTTCGGCGCATCTGTCTTCATGCCATTCTCCTTTTCAACAATGCTTTCTGCTTTCGCACTCTGAGAAGAATTTCCACGAGCAGACAAATTCGGGAAGTACTTGCAGGAACATGCAAGAAACTAGAACGAATTTTCACCTCCCAGCGGAGCGTGCATTGCTTTCAAACTTCCCAACAAATTAAATCTGTGTGCCGGGCCGAGACTGGAACCTGGGAACCCGGTCTGGCACACAGTTTCAATTTTTAGGGAAATTTAATACAAGAAACTGTTTCCATTAACATGTGAACTTCTGGAATTTGACGAAACTAGCGGAAGTAGATTTTTATTTTTAATTTTTTTTTTGTGTTGTTGGGCGGTGTTGCAGATATGGACATTCGTAATATCCCACCCAATTCTCTGATTGCGTGGATAATAAATACGATTTTAGGATTATGATGTTAGAGTGGTTGCGAGTCAGGCGAATAAACTGCAGCGAATCGATGAGGAAGGCTGAACTTATATAAAATAAAGGAAAACCAACGAGCCGTGAAAGTGTACGTAGATAAAATCGCTGAGAGCAGAGACCACAAAGTAGTGCATTTACCGCCATGCAACTGCGATCTACATCCAACGGAATAGGCTTAGGCCAAAATTGCACAGGACTGGAAAGGCTACTGCAGGCACAGTTAATAACACTTTGTGAACATTACTGTTGCGCTGCATGTAATAAGTGCAGTGTGCGGACAGATTCCAAAAATCATTTTTTTACTTTCGATTTATAGTGTCGTAAGTCGTACATTTATCAACATTCGCTTTTCATTGATAAATTTGTCAAGAAGTGTCAGTTAAGGGGCAGCCGTAGGGAGCGACCGTTCCCGACTGCCACCTCGCCAGTCACCAACTTATTGTGGACAAACAGTACAGTAGTTTTAGATTCAGAATTTCGACGTAGTAGTTCTTGCGTAAGATATTTAAATGTCCCCCTCCGTAGCTGAACTGGTTGGCGTAAAGGAAGGTCGATTGGGGACGTGGCTAACAGTCATGCAGAGGTCCCGGGTTCGAATCCTGATACCGCCATGGATTTTTCTTTGTAGTGGTGGTGTGTGGGTAGGGGGGGGGGGGGGGGACTGGAACAGGGTGCACTCAGCCTGCGACGCCAGTGAAGGGTAAGAGTACGGCCAGCACAGCGGTGTGCTTACCCGGCGCCCTTCCATGCGGCCTGCAGCGACGCCATTGGCGGACGATGACACCGCGCTCGGCTGTCTGTCGGTGCGGATGGGCCTCTCCTTGGTCAGGGCGCCGGTGCTTTCCCTCCTTATTTCATTGATTGAGTGCGCATACAGTAACACTTTTATAACTGTTTTCTTGTCAATATTCAGCATCTGTGTGATTTAATTTCAGGCAGTTATCGATGACGTCATTTTTATAATTGTTGAAAGAAGTGGGCAATACAGTATATCCTTGTTGCATAATTTAACTTTTATTTATTTATTTTTTTATTTTTGTATTTAGGCGCTGATTCGCCTGGCTTTGCGGCGGACAAACATCCCAAATTCTGTGTTCATCTCTTATGTTCCAGCTCCTCCTCTTCGGGAATAACATCGCTACCTCTCAAACTAGAGGGATTGGCCGTTCAGATTCCTGATCTGGCAACAATCTCTATTTTGCAAGTCTCACTACCGCGTGAGTTCAATATAGTGACGACATTAAACTATAGAAATGGATGCGTACTTGGATTGGATAACAAACGAATTCTTACACAAAATTGTAATTAAAAACAGAAAAAAGTTACCAATGCCAGCCCTCTTAACGACACAAGCGTGGTGGTGCAGTGATCGAGATTCATAGTTGGAAGGACCTTGCTTCGAATCCCCTCTGGCTATCGCAATTCAGGTTTTCCCATAGTTTTTCGAAATCAGTCAGTTGTGTTGTGGTTGGCAGGAGAGCCAACCGTGTTAGTAAAGGAGGCCGAAATGCACGCGTTTTAGCCCACGCAGGCTGGCGTGAGGTCTGGAACATGGCAAGGGAATTAGAATTGAGGAAAACGGAAGTAGCTGGTGGAATACTTAACTTTAATCCATTAAGGATGAACGTCGCTCTTGACATTACATGATTTACAATATCAATAGTAACTGATAATGGCGCCTTGCTAGGTCGTAGCAAATAACGTAGCTGAAGGCTATGCTAACTATCGTCTCGGCAAATGAGAGCGTAGAAGTCAGTGAACCATCGCTAGCAAAGTCGGCTGTACAACTGGGGCGAGTGCTAGAAGTCTCTCTAGACCTGCCGTGTGGCGGCGCTCGGTCTGCAATCACTGATAGTGGCGACACGCGGGTCCGACGTATACTACCGGACCGCGGCCGATTTAAAGGCTACCACCTAGCAAGTGTGGTGTCTGGCGGTGACACCACAAGTTGAAAGAGCGGCATTATTTTATTTTTTATTTATTTATTTATTTTTTTTGAAGGACACGTGCCTGATTTCTTTCCCCATCACGAATGCGACGTCGCCCAAGAAACATCAGATCCTGATCTCAGTCCCTTCTCTTAAAGGTCTTGTGCAGGCAGCGTACTTCATACGGTTCCACTGATGAGCCGTTTCTACGACCGTTCTGATTTATTAGCTAGGCCCCATCATCAATCAGAATCTACAGCGCTATCAGAAACTGTCTGGAAAGCTTGTAATGGTGTTTCAGTGTAGGTTGTGCGGAGAAATCATTTTTAACAACAACAAAAAATCGATATGTGGTGCCGTTTCAGAGTTACGTAGCATTGAAGTTACCCAATCAGGCCGTTGTGCGCTTTCATTCAAGCGGCCCGCCAGAGACGGTGTCGCCAAACGTGTTCAGTGCAAAAACGAAGCTGTAAATATCTGGCGAAATACCAGAGGAAATGCGTCTCATGACTCTTAACGGAAACTCCCTGTATGGTCTTTGGACAGCGTAACTCAAGGAGCGCAAATTATCCAGATTCTGTGTAAGAATGAGAGCAATTAGCGACTTCCAACAAATTTTACTCGCAATTTCAAACCTTTCCGAAACCCACAAAATGATGGCAGGAAAGAAGTTTGTCGGCTACTACATTTTTCCTCTTCGTGCAGTAAAACTGCCGTATCAAGCATGATGTTTTAGTTACTAACTGTAGTCGCGACGCATTTCACACACAGTATGCACATATACCCCTGAATACAAGTGCAAAATTATATCGTTGTACCACACGTAGTTGAGGAGGTATGACATCATAAGCATTGAGGATGATACAAACATTTAGATGTGGGCCGGCCGCTGTGGCCGAGCGGTTCTAGGCGCTTCAGTCCGGAACTGCGTTGCTACTACAGTCGCATGTGTGTGATGTCCTTAGATTAGTTAGGTTTAAGTAAGTAAGTTCAAAAATGGTTCAAATGGCTCTGACCACTATGGGACTCAACATCTTAGGTCATAAGTCCCCTAGAAATTAGAACTACTTAAACCTAACTAACCTAAGGACATCACACACACCCATGCCCGTGGCAGGATTCGAACCTGCGACCGTAGCCGGCCCGCGGTTCCGGACTGCAGCGCCAGAACCGTACGGCCACCGCGGCCGGCAAGTAAGTAAGTGCTTAGAGCCATTTGAATCTTCTTGACATGTGTGAAAAACTAGCTTGTTGGATAATGAGAGCACGTAGCAACTTACAAGAAATTTTAGACATACAGTGTCCAGAAAAGGACTCCCTGATTTCAAAATTAAATATCTCGAAAACAAAGATCGATAGCGGAATGCAGTAAACGGTATGTTTATTTTGAAAGCTGTAAGAAGTTTATACAATAGTTTGAAATAATAGTTACAAAAGCTGATAACAGATGGCTCTGTATTCGCCATACGTAATGCCTAGTATAAATAGTGATCCGAAGCCCAGAGCGATCAGTTCCACTATTGAAACGTGAAAGGAGGTTAGCGTACGGAAGGAAGAGATTAAAACCATGTACTCCATTGAACAACGCGTTTTTCTGGTGCTAGAGTACCACATGTTAGAAGAGAGTCCTACGGCAACAAGGCGATGTTTTCAAGCACGATTTAATGTTCCAAAAGGACCCGATGCGAAACCCATTCGTACGCTCTTTGCAAAATTTCAACGAACAGGCAGCGTAAGTGACGGTCTAGGGGGGCATGTTGGCCGCAAGCAAACCGCAGTTACGCCTGAAAATATCGCCACAGTTTCTGGAATTATTCAGCGAAATCCAATGTCATCCGTCCGTAGAATTGCATCTGAGACTGGTTTGAAGCGTTCCAGCACGCAGAAAATACTCAGAAAGAGCGTACACATGTTTCCATTCAAAATTCTAACGCACCAGGCCATACCCGTACGAGCTGTACAACAAGGCGTTGCCTTTGCTAATTAGATGCTCACAATGATTGATAGTGAAGGATTTGATGTTGGCTGCATCTGGTTTACAGATGAAGCACACTTCCACCTGAATGGATACGTGAATAAGCAGAACTGGCGATTTTGGGGTTCCGAAAAGCCATATTGGTGTGAATCGAAACCCCTGTATTCTCCTAAAGTTACTGTGTGGGCTGCAGTATGCAGCAGAGGCGTTATTGTCCCTTTTTTCATTCCAGAAACGGTCACTGGTGCATGTTACGTTGCAATTTTGGAACAATTTGTCGCCACACAGCAAGCGTTAGAGAATCGACCAGGTACTGAATGGTTTATGCAAGATGGAGCCCGACCACATCAGACCGAACAAGTGTTTCGCTTTCTTGAGGAATACTTCGGGAATCGAGTCATTGCTTTGGAGTATCCCAAATTTACTGGTGCAGGCATGGATTGGCCTCCATATTCGCCGGATTTGACTCCCTGTGACTTTATTTTGTGGGGCACAGTGAAAGACATGGTCTACCCGAAGCATCCCGCCACACTGGACGAGCTTGAATCGGCGATCTCTGTCGCATGTGAATCCATTTTGGTTGAGGCACTACAAAATGTGATGGCGAATTTCATTCTTCGTTTGCCCCACCTCTGTTGTGCCAATGGTGAACATTTTGAAAACATTTTGATGTGATTGTTTGGAAAGATAGTTTTCATACGATTATTTCATTTATGTATGCTGATATGAGCTGTAAAGCGTACAGCGCCATCTGTTAGCACCTTTTGTAACTATTACTTCAAACTGCTGTATAAACTCCTTACAGCTTTCACAATAAACATACTGTTTACTGCATTCCTCTATCGATCTTTGTTTTCGAGATATTTAATTTTGAAATCAGGGAGCCCTTTTCTGCACACCCTGTAGTTTCATACGTTTCCTAAACGTTTCCTCGCCTACATGGTTAACGTCAAATATTTAAGACATTAACTCATTCGTAAAGTAGTTAGAAATTTTGAACATGTTTTATACACGGGAGCCTGGGCCTGAACATGTTTTATACACGGGAGCCGGGGCCTTTACTGGCCGCACTCAGCTGGCGTGTGGCCCCTGTTGTTAGTCCCTGGCTCCGGACACGGACACGTCGGCACTTAGCGCCAGCGCCGTGAGTTTAGCGCCGGCGTTAGCTCAGGTTCTGCCCGAGGCGCGGGTGTTGTCCACCTGCAAGGCCATCTTCTGCAGACCGCCTCGCGCACATTACAGGACTGTTCCGTCGAGAAGGCCGTGTTACAGAAGGCCGTCAATACGGCTCGTTCCTTTTTCACCGGCACTACGCCCGAAAAGCGAGTTTTGTTTCTGTGCTACGCAATATGTAATTGTAGCTTACGCAATAAGTACTCCTCTGGAGTCAGAAATTTGCCAATATTATCTCGTAAGTCATTACATTTTCTCGAAGGCTACGTGCCTGCCGAAAGGGCAGACGCCAAAAAATAGCTGTTAAATCATGTCTGTCTGTCTGCTGCATAAAACAGGTCCAGAGTGCATCTAGTTGACGCTAATCTGCATAAGAGGCCACGTTTAGTGTCCGCATTACTGCTTCCGCTGTCTGAAGCTGAAGATGAAATAAAAAGATAGAAATCTTGACCTGGCAGAAATACTTTATTTCGTTGTGGAATTATAACAGTGCGTTTACAGTGTTACCTTTGTCTCTTTCAAACACATTTCGGTACAGATGCCGTCTGTGTATGATACCGTGGTTACCGTTCGTATAGGTGTACGTAGAAGTTCTCCCTTTCAACAAAAAAAAAGAGGCTCTGAGCACTATGGGACTTAACATCTGAGGTAATCAGTCCCCTAGAACTTAGAAGTACTTAAACCTAACTAATCTAAGGACATCACACACATGCCCGAGGCAGGATTCGAACCTGCGACCGTAGCGGTCGCGCGGCTCCAGACGGAAGCGCCACATCGGCCGGCTCTCCCTTTTCCTATACCCGATGGAATGACTCAGTCGTCCCCATTATACAGCATGAATATCTAACAGGATATACTGGTAGTTCGTATTTGTGACAAGAGAGCGAGAGAACCAATTGTGACCTGGATTGTAAATGAGGCAGGTAACTCTTGTGAGCCACGTCATAGACGCCTAATAAGGTAGCTGGTGAATACAAACATGAAGATGCAGTGTCTCAAATCAGTGTCCCCGGATGAAAGACACACTATGCAGCGGACTAATGGACTGTGTTTACGGATACAAGTCGCGCATCTCGACCTAAAGTAATTGTATGATTCCCCTGTAATTTTTAGAACATGTCTACTGCCGAAATCGGGAATGCCAGTTTATGTGTATAACATGCACTGACACAAGAAAAATATGTCTTCGTTGAACCTCTTATTCTATGAAAAATGAATGTGACAGATGGATCGATTAGGCTAGCGCACTCTTCTACCTCTTATCACCTCTTCGCCCGTCGGTACATCAATTACTAACTTTCCTTTTTAATTTAGCAAACTTTTCTAATGGCTTGCATGCCTGCTGGTGGAGGTCTATGCGGATAGGAAAATGGCATTGGCACCATATTCGTAAGTGTTTAGTCCACATCCATGGTCGTCAAAATTTTGTAAACACGTTACACCTCCGTTATCTCCGAACTCTGAAGGCAGCCTTCCACCAGCCTGTCATTTTCGGTGCTGAAGTCTTTACACCAGGCTCTGAAGCTTTTCTGCTGATACATTGCTGTTTCTATCGACGTCAGCCGCATAAAATTTAAACTCATTGTTTTCGACGACTAGCAGTGACGAACGACATTTTTGTTGTTGTTTACTGATATTGAAGCCATCTTCATGAGAACAAACAACATAGCGGATTACGAACGTTCCGCGAACAGACCTCGTAATCTAACGTACATTCCGTACAATAAGTGCGTAGGAGGAAGCCATGAAGGTCAGGGTTTCACATCACACCGACGACAGCGCCACCAGAGGCGGTGCAGAATGTCAGATTGCGGAAGAAAATCGACCGTGTCCTTCCAAAGGAACCGTGGCGAAAGTCGCCGTAAGTGACTTTGGGAGTTCACGGCAAACCTTCATTTTGATTGTTGAACGAGCATTGGGACCGTCGTCGTCACGAATACGGTAACACGACGTTCCCAAGTGTTTCATTGCTCCGTATACGAGTGTAGTTCAAGTGGCTCTGATCACTATGGGACTTAACATCTATGGTCATCAGTCCCCTAGAACGTAGAACTACTTAAATCTAACTAATCTAAGGACATCACACAACACCCAGCCATCACGAGGCAGAGAAAATCTCTGACCCCGCCGGGAATCGAACCCGGGAACCCGGGCGTGGGAAGCGAGAACGCTACCGCACGACCACGAGATGCGGTCATACGAGTGTGGAGACCCATGATGACCACATTGTAATGCAACATAATCTGCCGATATACTGTGTCGATCCGTGCAACCGTGTAGGGCGATAGCATACAACATAAGGAAAACGAAACACCAATTAGAATATATGAGAAGTCGTTTAAGTTTTAACCACAAGATAATTAGTTGGTTGGTTGATTTGGGGGAGGGGACCAAACACGGAGGTCATCGGTGCCATCGGATTAGGAAGGGTGGGGAAGGAAGTCGGCTGTGCCCTTTCAAAGGAACCATCCAGGCATTTACCTGAAGTGGTTTAGGGAATTCACGGAAAACCTAAATCAGGATGGCCGGTCGCAGGTTTCAACCGTCGTCTTTCCGAATGCGAGTCCAGTGTGCTAACCACTGCGCCACCTCGCTCTGTCAAGGCAATTAGTTTTGCAGTTATTGGCTGGTATACCCGCCGTTGTCGGCACCTGTTCGTGAGGTTACCTTCAAAGTAATCATCACTGCAGACATCTGTTAATACCGTCAGTCCTAAAACTTTCGAGACTGAATTCACAGAAAGTAATGAATAGTTAATATATTGATGTTAGTGCTTCAGGTGTTCTACATAACCCCCCCCCCCCCACTCCTATTGATTACAACGCACAGAACGTTCGTTTAACTGTGTGAAATTGTCAGAATTTCTTTGGGATATTATTTAACTCGCGCGCCGCATTGGTTTGGATGTCGAATATGTTATCAAAGAGTCGACTGTTCATGTGAATTTATGGATTTCTTCGTTTTGTGGCAGATTTGTATTGACGACACAAAGTTCCACCACCTGTGATGATTTTCTCCAGAAAAGAACTGTCTGCGCTTTGCATTTCGTTGAAGTCGCGGCCGGCGTTCACGCGCTGTTGTTTTTATTCGGGAGGCACGGTTCGTGAGACACACTTGGCACACACCTTTTTCTTCTTCAAAACATTCTGTAAAATGTCGTGGATACTTGATTGAGGTATGTAGCTCCACTGCGCTTGTGATCCGACGGCGTTTACACACTTAGCCTCACATTCACTACTTAACACTGCCCGCTCACAACTTCGTGGTCGAATACAGCTCTGCAAGGGACCATATCTGTGATGAGCTACAACCTCGACTCCACTCCGCACACCTGCTTCCGACATTACTAGCTTCTCTGGTTTCGGCTTGTGAGAAAGAATGGGCTGCCATTCCTCCATAGACATTCTGACCCCTCACTAAAAATGTTTCCAGCACAATTCATGCCGTAATAAGGAAGGGGGGGGGGGGGGCACACCCCATTTAATGTCCACAACTAGCTGTCCAGCTACTTTTGGTGAAGTAGTGTATAGCGAAGGGAGCAGAGGAAGAGAAAAAGAAGACAAAAATGATAACGTCCCCTGCAGAAGAAGAGGACGGAGGCAAGTGGGAAACGTCCAGCCTGTCCCCCTGTGCGCTGTGATTTACCGTTAGTTCGCCGCGTGACGGCCCTTTGAGTCGATAATGTAACACAGCACCCGGGCCGGACCGATTGGGCTGCCTGTGAGTCATAAATGCTGCCGGAAGTGACGTAACAGGAAATTAGGGACAAAGAGAAAAGCAAACAACTGTGTTTCTGGCGGGAACGCCACTTACGTGTTGACCTTTAAAGCACGGAGCAAAGCGGTCGGACGCACGCTTGCATTGGACGCGTGCTTCCTCCAGGCCGGAAGACCAGCGACAGGTCGTTCGCACAGAGTGGGGGTGGGGGTGGGAGCGTGGCGGTCTTGCGGGGGCGGTGCGAGGCACCGAGTCAGCCGTCCCTCCTCTCCACCCGCACGCAGCGCAACGCCACGAGTCCCTCTGCCTCTGTCACGCACCTTAAAATGTGGTACAGAGAATGATTCAGTTGCATGTTGATTTGGACACGGTATTGCTTTACTAGGAGTTCGCATATTAAAGTTACCGAGCGTTGTCGCACAGTGATTAGCGCTCTCGACTAGCATTCGGTCATCGCGCCGTCCAGATTTAGGGTTTTCCTTGTTCTCCTAAACAGATTAAGGTGAATACTTGAACTCCTTAAGGTCACGAGTGGTTTCCTTGCCCATCGTGATCCCGTCTGATGGTTCACATGGCTCTCAGCACTGTGGGACTTAAATTCTGAGGTCATCAGTCCCCTAGAAGTTAGAACTACTTAAACCTAACTAACCTAAGAATATCACACACACCCATGCCCGAGGCAAGATTCGAACCTGCGACCGTAGCAGCAGCGCGGTTCCGGACTGTAGCGCCTAGAACCGCTCGGCCACTCCGTCCTGTCTGAGCTTTTGCCCTATCTCTAGTTCAAATGGTTCAAATGGCTCTGAGCACTATGGGACTCAACTGCTGTGGTCATTAGTCCCCTAGAACTTAGAACTACTTAAACCTAACTAACCTAGGGACATCACACACATCCATGCCCGAGGCACGATTCGAACCTGCGACCGTAGCAGTCGCACGGTTCCTACCTCTAGTTACCTCGTCGTGGACGGCACGTTAAACTCTTCGGCTTCCGCTGCTATTGAAGCTAATACGCCCTGCCCACACAGCATCGCTGACTCTGACGAGAACTAGAGTCATTACCATTGAAAACCCACAACTTAATTATTCTCCTTCCTTGTGTCGGAGGATGAGTACCAAAGACTGGAAAGTAGCACAGGTCACACCAATATTCAAGAAAGGAAATAGCAGTAATCCGCTGAATTACAGAACCACATCACTGACGTCAAATTGCAGTAGGATTTGGAGCGCAATGTATTGTGTTCGAATATTATGAATTACTTCGAGTAAAACGATTTATTGACAAGTAGTGAGCACGGGTTCATAAAATATAGTTCTTGTGAAACACAACTAGCTTTTTATTCTAAGAAAATAATGAGTTTTATCGTATGGGTATCTCAAATTGATCCCATATTTTTATATTTCAAGAAGGCTTTTGATACTGTTCCTCATAAGCGGCTTCATATTGCATGCCTATGGAGCGTCGTCTCGGTTGTGCGACTTGATTCGTGATTTTCTGACACAAAAGGCCACAGTTCGTATTAGTTGCCGGAAAGTCATCAAATAAAACAGAAGCAGTATCTGACATTCTCCAAGAAAGTGTTTAAGCCCTCTTTTAGGGGACAATCTCAGCAGTCCTCTTACACTGTTTGCAGATGATGCTATCTTTACCATCTAGTAAAGACAACAGAAG
This sequence comes from Schistocerca gregaria, assembly GCF_023897955.1. Lineage (NCBI taxonomy): Eukaryota > Metazoa > Arthropoda > Insecta > Orthoptera > Acrididae > Schistocerca > Schistocerca gregaria. Next base: position 562,371,124 of record NC_064926.1, read on the forward strand.
ATTACAGTTGCCATCACAAATTGCAAAATAATTTAGGCAAGATATCTTGGTGCGAAAAGTGGCAGTTGACTCTAAATAATAAAGTCTGACGTCATCCACATGACAACTAAAATGAGGAAGTTAAATTTCGGTTACACGATAAATCACACTGATCTAAAGGCTGTAAATTCAGCTATATATCTAGGGATCACAATTACAAAAAACTTAAATTGGAGCGATGACATAAATAATGTTGTGCGAAAGGTAAACCAAACACCACGTTTTATTGGGAGAACTGGAGGGTAACGTGCTCGCCTCCCATGCAAGCGGGGCCGGGTTCGATTCCCGGCCGGGTTGCAGATTTTCTCCGCTCGTCGACTGGATGTTGTGTTGTCCTCGTCATTATTTCATCCTCATCATCGGTGCGCGAGTCGCCCAATGTGGAATCGAATGAAATAAGACATGCATTCGGCGGCCGAACTTCCCCGAATAGGGGCTCAAAATGGTTCAAATGGCTCTGAGCACTATGGGACTTAACGGCTGAGGGTATCAGTCCCCTAGAACTTAGAACTACTTAAACCTAACTAGCCTAAGGACATCACTCACAGCCATGGGCGAGGCAGGATTCGAACCTGCGATCGGAGCGGTCGCAAGGTTCCAGACTGAAGCGCCTAGAACCGCTCGGCCACCGAATAGGGGCCTCCCGGCCGACGACGTCACGTGATCATTTCATTTCCGTTGCCAGAACCCTTAGGAAATGCAACAGGTGTACGAAACAATCTGCCAACACTACGTTTGTTGTTCCTCTTCTGTTGTATTGCTTCGTGGTATGCGATCCTTCCTACCTGACTGGACTCATGGAGAACATCGAGAAAGTTCAAAAAACGGCAGAACGGCTGATCGTTTTATGTTGTCGCGCAATATGGGAGGTGGAGTCACGGATAATATATGCGAGTTGCGGTGCCAGTCAGTAAAACAAAGGCGTTTTTCGTTGCGATGATATCTTTCCATGAAATTTCGATCACCAGCTTTCACCTCCGAATGCGAAAATATTTTGTTGGCGCCTACCTACGTAACGAGAAATAATCATCGTAATTAAATAAGAGAAATCAGAGGTTGCACGGCAAGATTTAAGTGCTCTCTGACAGTGGACGGTAGAGTAGTAGTCTGAAGGTGGCCCGATGAACCTTCTGCCAGGCTCTTAATTGTGAACTGCAAAGTACTCACGTAGCGGTAGATGTAGGTTTGCGATCGTTTAGGGGTGGTAATTTACAATTTCTGATAGACAGGGAGACATACATTTACCTATTAGGATTTAGAAATTGATTTGACGATTGAGTAATATTAATGGAAATTTGCCACTGGGATTGGGTGGGACTGTTTCTAATGTTTTATTAGTGCATCAGGGGAGGTTGCTTTATGTTGGATGATTTTTTTTCGGCAGCTATATTTTAGATATGAGTTTTAGGAAGGTGGCTCGGGTGCATCAATGGCTAAGCGAAAGATTGTGTTCTGCACCGACTGAACCCTCTAGATGTTTGCCTCCTCAGCCATTGCACAGATTTAGGATATGTTAAGTGATTGGCAGACGAATATATGGAACAGACTGATCTTCTTCTCGATCGGAAGGCCGTTTCGTTTTTTGAGGGGGTACATTTGTTTCATGAGTTCTTGTCCTGTGTTGCAGATGTATCCCGCATGTCAAATGGCAGTCGAGAATTATACCTAAATATTTGTAATAAATTTTCCATAGAATGTCAGTCACACTGAGTACGAAAGTGACATATTGGGGTATTCTTTGAGTTTATGTGATCTTCCAGGGAAGCACCAGTGTCATGTTTCTTCCAAGTGCTCCTGAGCGAAGTCAGAACTGCTCCTGTAAGCGGTCGTATCACCCGCGATAGGGAGCCTCCAGAGTGGTGCATAATGTTGTTTTTGTGTGTTGCGTAGAGGCTGAGTCTCGTGATCCAGTATTGAAGGACTCCTGCTGCCATATTTCAGTTTTGAATGGTAACATAAAATTGCATATTGCGTAAGAAGGAGTGAATGATTTTTACTATTTACAGCGGATGAGTCTGTAGATGAGACCCGCGTGCCAAACCATATATAAAGCCGCTTCGATGTCCAAGACTATGGCTCCGGTACCTTGCCTAATTGGACGCTGTGCACATATGTGCTCACCCAGCCAAAGTGTTGACTCGAAAAGCAGACTGTTGCGGGATAGTGATGTTATTTGCTTTGTGAGGAAGTCTTGTGGCATTCTAGGGATTATACGTTTTGAAACTCTGCCGGCACAACTGAGGAGAAGAGTCGGGCTGTAATTTTTGGGAAATAAGTGATCTGAGCCTGGTTATGGTAAGGTGTTCACTAGCTGTCACGACTTGAGATAACAGATACGGTCTGAGCAGGCATTGCCTTTGTTGGTGAAATAGGCTACTTACTTCGCGAGAAGATATTTGAGGTGAAGAGGTGTAGGATGTTATCAGGTTTGCCCGCACCTAGCGCGGACGCTGTGTTTACAGAGACAACCAGTCCGCTAAATTGTCGGTACCTAACCACAAAACTCCGTGGCGGTTCTTTTCCACAGTTCCTTCAGACTGCACGCTGCGCTGTTAGAAGTGATTAAACATCTCGCATATTCCACCACACGTAAGTTCTTTTCTTGTTTTTTCTTTCGTGGGTTTTGTTAACGCACTGCCCGCGTGGACGCAAGGCAAACTCTGAGAGTTTACTTTTGTATTCATGCGTCAATCAGAATAGTAGATGTAATACTTTGAAAGGTATAGAACTTTGGATTCGAATGAATCATTTATAGTAGACCTGCACTATCAGCTTATTGTAAAAATGTGTCATTTTTCTGCCAGCTGGCGATGCGCATCACAAGACAGTGTGACGTCGTGACCACACTCAGACTGAAATCCGAAAGCAACACGGCAAACGAAACAGCACATATTAGTGAAAGCACTCTTTCGTATCAACGAAGAGCCAGAATAGAGCTTAACTCTTGGACGGAGAGTGCAGCTATTTATATAAACATAGAATACATCAGGATGCGTGGATCTACGCAAGCATGCAATAGTCCAGTATATACAAACATTTCAAACGTAAGATATTTGAAAAACTTTTCAGAAATGATTAATACTAAGTAACAAATGATCGCCAGTGGTCAGGTTTGATCTGGAGACCCGCAGCAACCCAGCCAGGGATGGTACACACTGCCTACAACGCAGCTCGTGGCAATATTATATTGAGAACGCGCTGGGGAATCAACGGCTTTTGAGATGTAAACAGGAAACCGCCTATGAGATAGTAAATAGCAGGCTCCGTTACGGTTACGCAAGACGAGGGCCAGAGTTTGTGAGTTTTATCTGCGGATGCGCGCCGTCGGCGTTCCTCTGAGTCGTCTCGGCCCGCTTTGTTTTCGTACCGCTCGGCGTTGACAATGAAACTGATTACGCCGCACGGTGGCTAATGTCGGCGCGCGCGTAATCTCGCAAAGGTGAAAACACGTCGCGGCAGAACCGATCATTTAGCTGCCGCGCGACGTCACGGGCGCCGTCAGCCTTCTATTACGTCGGCTTGAGGGCTTGGCAAGGCGCTGTGCCTTGCGTGGCGGAGGGTACTTTCCACCATTAACGTATTTATCTGACAGTGAGACAGGCCTGAATGTACTTTACGATTATACCACAATGTAAAACTTTCACGACATGAATCAACGCTGTGAGGTCGTTCATGACCAATTTAAGACTGTAGTAAATTAATGTTTTTCTTAATTTTTAAAAATTTTTATTTTGGTGTTTTTGTATTTTCTTTTCGCTACAGATTCATATAAATACTTTTCTCTATCGTCTACGAACTTATACATCTGTAAGATGTTTAATACAGTTCCTTCATTAAACATTACTATAAACTGAACCCATAGATTTAAGCTCTCCTTCTCTCAAATGAAAACTATTCAAATGCATACCGGCACACTCTTTATAAAATAACTTTTATCTTAACGATATGAATAGTTCTAAGTTCTAGGGGACTGATGACCTCAGATGTTAAGACCCATACCCATTTGAACCATTTTCGGACACTGTTAGCTCGAGGAAGAGTGACGTGCCCAACTGCCTGGCAGCACGTGTAGGTATCCGCGAACCTCCGTCAAACGTACAAAGTGTACTCTTTACGCTTTACAATCTCTGTTGACTTTTTTTTAATGTGTGTTCCATTTTGTCAAGATTCGTTAGCTGTAAGTATGGAAAATATAAGGAAATTGTCAAACAATTTAGTCATTATTCAAACTATTTATATTGTGATTTATCTGTATATACGTTTCTATATTTGTATCGAACTGTTCGCAGTACGGTTCAATACTCCGAAGCAAAATTTAAAAAAAAAATTATTCCATTATGTAAAAGCGTTAATTTCAGCTATCAAGGTCTCATCTGTGAATATAAGGCAACCCAGGTTTCTCTAGTGACGAACTTTAGGGAAACAAAAGCTCGTCTTTTAGTAGTAAGGTAAATTCTGTACCAGCCGACACTGGTTGGATCGAAACAAAAATGGCAGATTGTCTGCCTCAAGCGCACCCTGAATCTCTCTTGTCTTGTCCCTGTGCTGCCCACACTCAAAATACGATACAGCCATAGCGTCATTCTTCTGTTTGTCTGAACGCAGGTACTGTATATTTAGCCAGCAGGCCATCTTCCCGTTATGGTATAATGACCGTCTCTGCAGTACCCTCCGTACGCAGCAGCGTGGCTGTCAATTCATTGAGGCGCTTCCTTCAATGTAACACGACGACCATTCCAAAGGTTACTGCAGTACTCGGTGTAGTTCACAGGACGATTTTTTCGTTCGCACTGTGTGTACTTGAATAACGCATTCACGCCACGCCTTAACGGTCCTCGGCGTAATGGCTAGATATTTAATCGATAAGACAAAGCTCGGAGTGATGCCATTTTTGCTGTCATAGAGAGCTGTGAGATTCTTTTCACCACTTTGCACACATTATTTTGCTTTCACTCGGTGCCTTATGGTAGGCGAGCTGCTGCTTACTGTAAAATGTGAAACAAGAGCGCGCTTTATGGATTCCTTGGCAGACATCTAGCGGTGACACCTTCCACCAGCCAACAGTGTCATCTGCGAGCTAATGACAGAATTACTCATTATATCTGCATCTAAAGATCTATACTCAGGGAATGGCCTCGTTGTCGACAGCACATTAAGTCTCAACCTTCCTTCTTTTGTTTGCATGTTTTTGTGGTTGTCCAACTTCTCCCGGCGCATTCTATGTCAAAATAGTCCTCGAGTGTAGTGTCTGCTGTTGGTGTACACAGAGCACGAAATTTCGGCCATCGGCTCTACCGCCAAATGTGCGTCACCTGATGATGTTGATGAGAGAACCGATCGCCGAAAAATTGTGCTTTTTGGACACCCTACAGCCGCCGCTACAATCGTTTATTATTTTAGTACATGTTTAGTAACACTGCTTTAAAATACAACTAGCGGCGCCGTTAATCATTAAGAATAGGCCCCATGATTACGTTCTGGGTCATCAAGAACTCTTAAGCCAATCAGGTACTTGGAAAGATATTCTTCATAATCGTATCGCGATCTAGAAGGAGAATTTTTATTTGTGGTACGATAGCTCACTTTTCTGGAAATAGCAGCTACACATGACTCATTCTTCGCGGCTGCTTACAATGTTGCATCCTCGCTTTCAAGCGCCCATTTTTGTAATTAGTCCAGCTGTCAAGCTGGAATCTGGCGTAATTACTGACCACAGTTAGACTAAAATTTCATAGCCGATGATGTCAGTTCCAGTCTGACTTCTTGGCTGATTACAAGAACGGGCGCCTTAAAATGAGAATGCGACACTGAAACTAGTCACTAATAAGGAAATAGACGACAAATAAAAGAAATGAAAAGAATAAAATCTAGCAGTGAGGTTGCTGTTTACAGAAAAGTAAATAACCGTTTCCTTATGTGTCGGTGCGTTGGCGGGGGGAATTTTGTCGAAGGACTTTAGGAAATACTGAGTGGTACAAGAAGAAAGAACAGATTTCACTCGTTTATTGCAGAGAAACTGTAAAAGATCTTATTCATTACTTTTGGCTTCTCAGGTCAACAGACATCACACCAAAAATATTCAGATGTGTGTGAGTTCCTAACCTGACCAAACTGCTGAGGTCATCGGTCCCTAGACTTACACACTACTTAAACCAACTTACGCGAAGAACAACCCATGCCCGAGGGAGGACTCGAACCTCCAGCGGGAGTGGCCGCGGAGTCCGTTGGTTGGTGGGTTTGTGGGGTTCGAGGGACCAGACTACTGGGGCCGTGGTGTGGCATGGCACCTCAAACCGCACGGCTATTCCGCGCTGCGACATCACACCTTGCGATTTTTTTCTGTAAGGGGGGCATAAAACACAGTGTCCTTGTTCTAGTTATGGCAGCGACTCTTCAAGAACTGAGAAATGGGACTGTTGAAGCAGTTGATTCAGTAAACAGGAACATGTTGGTTCGTGCGAGAAATGAAATGGATTACCGTTTCTCTGTTTCTCGAGCAACGCATGGTGCTCATGCTGAATGTACGGTACATTATCTGCGTGAGCATAAAACTTTGAACCATTCTGTATCCAGTGACATGCGCAATGTGTTTGTAGCTCTTATAGTTTAATAAACGACTGAAACCAATTTTTTGTTATTTAATCATCGTGTATAGGTATGCGAAATGCGTTTACGTCTTCGTGGATGAGAGAGAGAGAGAGAGAGAGAGGAGTGGGCGAGGAGGGAGAAGAAAGGAAGTGAGGCTACAGTTTAAGACCCTATCGCCAGTTAGTTGACTGGACACAGACTGGCAGTGAAGAAGAGATTGTAATTTAATGGTTTTTGGCCCTTTCAAAGGAACCACCCTGGCGTCCACCTTATGGATCTTAGTGAAACCGTGGGACATATGGATCATAAATAGGAGTATCTGGACTGGTATCTGAACTCCTATATTGGAAGTCCTGTGATGTGCAAAGAGTTCCGTTTTACTAATGAATGACCGCTTCTGCACACATTACTCTCGACATTCGTCTCTCACGCTGCACACTTTTGGCCGCGGAGCCGAGCGCTTCCCCTGGAACAGTAACCTGCAGGTACCCCGCCTGCGCCGTGCTGCGCTGTACTTAACTGACGCAAAAACTGTGCGAATGCAAGCTCAGTGCTGCGTACTCAGTTCTCCAGAAAGCTGATTCAGTGCTGGTAGCGTTCCAAATATGCAAAGCACGCTGTGTCCATTTTTGGTTCCAAACGCACTTGCTTGGCTGCTCGATGGGCACGTCACAGAAAAAAAAAATCGTCTCGTGCAGTATTCCATCGCTGGACTACCCTAGGATGGAGCTCCGAACGACACGGGGCCGTGTAAAGGTTGTCAAACTCCAATGGAGGGGTACGTTCGTTTTTCAAGAACACGGAACTGTAGTAAAGTACAGGACCATTTGCTGGGGAAACCCAGCTTACAGGAATCTAAATGAATTAGTATTGAGATATAACTTTGTCGTACAATGTTAATGTTAGTTATAAAATAATCTAAAATATTAAGTTTAAGAGTTTCTGTGAAGACAGTTCTCAGTGGAGTAGAAGGAGAGTTCTGTAATTCGTTTTTAAGTTCCACCGCAGTACTTACAAGAGAGGAGGTTGTTTCCCTTGTGTCTGACTCCTTTCTGTACTTACGTGTGAGTTAACCCCTCAGAAGGTCTTAACTTCTGCTAGTACTATACTCATGCTTTGTACTCTCTTTTTAGAAAAGATAAATTGTTCGCGATGACGAAGGACACACAATATTAAAATATTTCTTGAAATCGTCTCTGCTGAATGTTTCAGGACGAACGTCACGAAGTTTGGAGATGAGATTGAACATTATTACAATTAAAACAACGAAATTAGTCACGTTGATTACAATTAAATACACTGTACTCACCAGAATCACAGTAGGTGCTGGAAATGTTTTCCTCTCTCTTGAAGGAAAACATTTACAAAAAAATGGTTCAAATGGCTCTGAGCACTATGGGACTCAACATCTGAGGTCATTAGTCCCCTAGAACTTAGAACTACTTAAACCTAACTAACCTAAGGACATCACACACATCAGTGCCCGAGGTAGGATTCGAACCTGCTACCGTAACAGTCCCGCGGTTCCAGACTGAAGCGCCTAGAACCGGTCGGCCACCGCGAGAGGCAAAACCTTTCACACTTTTACATTTATTAGCGAACACCTTTACCAACGTTTCACGTATAATCGAATGCAGACAATAATGTTCGCTCTCTTCATTTCCTCTTGTTGTCCTTGGGTTATTTTGATACACAGATGATTTAAACGGCCCAGGAAGGAAATGGTCGCACGGAGACGGATCCGGTGAGCGCAGAGACCTGAGATCTTTCTGCCTCCAGAGATTCCATCTAAAAGACGCAGGTGCTGGTATGCCGTAACATTATCTTCTTGGAAAATGAATAATTGATCTCATTTTCATTCAAAAGGGCAATAAATGGATAAATTATCTGGGAACATCGGAAGTGACAGTAGTATGGAAAAAGATCGGCTCCTTAATTCGCTCTCGCATTTTGGCAACTCACACTCCTGTTTCCTCTACGTGCTGTGCCGTTTCTCTTAAGGAATACGGATTTTCTGATGTCCAAATTCGTGAATTTTGGCTGTTATTGTAGCCAGATGGTGAATCCAAGTCTCATCCGTTAAAAAGCTTCTATCGAAAAACGTCTGATCCATGTCGATTAACAGATCGCTGGAATTGTTGGTCAGCAATAATTTGATGCGGATAGATCCCCAGGTCTTTGGTTACGGCCTTACGTGCTGTCTTACGAACGACTTTAGCCTTTTGCCTTAATTTCCTCACTGATTTGGTTGGATTTCGCAACATGATGTCCGAAATGTCGTCAAGCTTCCGTTCTGTTAAAATCGTGGGCCGATCAGTTGGTGGTTCTCCGTGAAGTGAACACGTTGTCCGGAATTTGCGAATTAAATCGCGCACAGTGTCACGTTGCGGACACTTCGAAGCAGGAAAACGCAATCTAAATTGCCGCCTCACGTACCCCGTAAAGTTTCCTCCCGCATGGAAAACCTCTTCCACTACGACAGCTCTCTCTGCAATCAGACCCAGAAGAAGGCCGCTGCAATCGTGGCCGAAACGTTGGTTTTTCTATAGCTGCAGTAGTTTTTACATTATGACGCGGTACCAAACCCAGAAAACTTTTATGTCGAGCTTCAGTTACGCTCATTTTAATATTATGTAGTTTCCACTTTAGCATCTACAGCTAGGGCCATAAATTATTTTCGTTAGTTAATCAGTTGTGCACAGCAGTTCAGCACGGGCCTTAAGGTTTTGTCCAGCTTTTAATCCATTATCTGCCACGGTTTAACCATTTGAAACACACGCGGGGTTTTGCAGCCGGGTACAGTAACTACCGTACAATACCCAGGGCTAATCCTCGGAGAGAACTAAAGTAGAATGGCCACATAAAAGAAAACAGAGGAAGAAGCACAAGCCAGACTCAGGTTCATTGGGAGAATCTTGCGGTAATGTAACTCGCCCACGAAAGAAATAGCTTACAAATCCCTTTCTTGAATACTATTCATCAGTGTGGGACCCCTACCAACTACGATTAACACAAGACACAAAGAAGATCCAAGGAAGAGCGGCGAAGTATTATAAGTCCTCTCAAATCGTACAACTTTTGACTAATTTCGGGACGGGACCCATTTTCAAATCATTTTCTAAAATGCAAAAACATGTCAGAAATGTGCAAATGTACAGTTACAGTTATCTGTATGCGCTGTAACTGTTCGTTTGCACATTTTTGGCATGTTTTTCCATTTTTGGAAATACCATTTATGACTACGGTACGATGATATAAAAATGGGCCCCGACCCGAAACTATTCTACGAGTGAATAAAGAAGTGTGAAATTTGCAAGGCGTGATAATCGCTTGGAGAGATATGAGGACTGTAGGGCGGGTGTTAGAGTGCCTCCCACTTGGAAACTACTGCCGATCGAAATATTACTGCGTATCATTTCAGTTACATGTTTTTTGATCGAAGGTGTCATTTGTAGTTTTAATGCCTGTAGCATATGTGGACAGTGTGCGGGGTCATGATTAGCCGTTGTTATCAGGCGACGAATTCATATTTTCCGCAGAAGCCATGTGGTGCGAACTCTTCAATTACAAGCTGTACCGTCAGCTACGGTGTAATCTAAAATTTTACATTTTTCTTAAACTCGTTGTAATTAGCGTGAAATAAAAGCTTGTGTGAAACCAATAATACAGACAAGAAAAAAATCTATAGCTGAAAATTATAAGGTATTTGTTTATACTTTTCACTCCCTCCCAAAGAGTTCGTTTTAAATGAATGATTACGTCTAAACTTTTTCGCCAATTTGATTCTTAATTTTTTGTTTATTGTTTCAATGCTTTTTGCACTATCGGAAACAAGGAAGGGAGAAAAAAGTTTAGCTATTTATCATATAAGTTTAATGGCTATACCATGTAGTAAATTATGGGACTCATTCAAAAGCAAAAAGGGAGCTCTATTTTTTTGTTCCATTGCTCAGTTTACTTATTACGTGTTTCCTTATTTTTCAGACAGTTTTGGTTAAATTGCACGTTTACTGGTGCATAAAGTTAAAGTTGAAATAACATCAGGAGACAGTACTCTAGATGACTACCTAAACTAAGTTAGTGAGTCAGGATAACACATTGTTTTATTCAATTTTTTACTAAATTCCAGTGAACGCTAAATTTAAAAATTTAAAATGAAAAAATACCCGTATGCCTTTTAAAGTGAGTAAAAGTAAGGTGTGGAGCTTAAGGTTTTCCTTTATTTTTTAACACTAAAATTGTTCAGGAATGACAACTTTTCTACTACTTATACTTTGTTTCAATAAAATTTACGTCATGATGTAGCCCACACAGTGTTAATTTTTAGGATTGTAAACCTATCATGGACAGTGCACTAGAGCAGTACATTGGTGCTATGCCTGTACAAACATGCAAATGCGAACTCACTAAAGTTTCCACCTTTCTTTCCTGATTGTATTCAAAGGAGAAAAACATGCGGCGAGATGAGACAAGCAAATACATATAACAAACGAAGCTATGATAAGAATTTGAGGAGTACAAGAAGATATCCAATTTTTACTTGTCTGTTTAAGCAATTAAAGAAGATATTATGTACTTTTCACCATTCTCACTAAACTTCACAGTTTGTATTCATTTTTAACTGACTGCATTTACTCGCATGTCCGTACATGTGGTCATTGTAACAGGCTTGCTTTCGAACTGTCCGCAGTACATGGAACAGAAACGCAGGAATACTCGCAGCTTCCCGAATAGTTTGTTTCCCCCTCAAGCGTCATTCATTTATGCATGCATACGTACTTGGTATTCACCGTCCTCTATACGTACGTTCCTAGGCACTCAGCAAGTCTGATATCCATAGAGAAAACAGAGATTTGCGAGTCAACTGCCTGTCTGTGGAATATAATTCAGGTCACACAGTGCGTTCTTAGAGGTCAATGATTGCTCTTGATATCTCACAGATTTCTCCGAAATCTCTTTTGTTTCTGTACTGGCGTACTCTCATATGTTGAGAGCAAAAATAATTATAGAAATAACAACAAGGGCGATTATAGCCTAGTAGAGATTACTGGAGGCGGGCTGATTGTATTTAGTGTCTCTATATCTTAATATTAAGGAAGGTTTTGTTATTCAGAGTGGTAGGGGTTAACTGGTAACGCAACACTGTAATTTAATTCTGTACCAGTTATCTTCAACCACTGAAGATGTTACAACTGACGGCACTTAATGTTCATTCCATATGAATAAATTTTTTTTATAAACAGTGGTGAAAAAGTTCACTCTTCAACGATTTGCAAACTCGGTTAATATCCTATTAAGGCAGAACGTGAGGTGTCTTTATGAAACACCAAAGCACTTGTTTATTATCGTTACGTGTCTGAAGAAGATCGAAGTTCCTAAGGAAGATTTAGTGCCAATGACTCACACGCTGTTACTTATGAGTTCTCATTGCGAACTCAAGTTACTGTCATTTTCCTAAATTGAGCCGCGCGGGGTAGCCCGCGGTCCAGGGGGTCCTGTCACGATTCGTGCGGCTCTCCCCGTCGGAGGATCGAGTCGTCCCTGGGTATAGGCGCGTGTGTTTTACTTAGCGTAAGTTAGTTTAAATTAGGGACCGATGACCTCAGCAGCTTGGTGCTGTAAGATCTTACCACAAATTTCCAATTTTCCGTAATTTGACAAAAGCATGACTTTTTTCAAATGTCAGGTAAACTGCCATGCACAAGACTACAGTCCAAGAGCAAAAATAATTTATATATTTAATTCCCATCCACATCTTTGTTTTCAAGTGTGTTTGGATACTGGTTCGCAGTTCTGTAACAAGTTTTCTTGCAGGCTCAGGGAAAACATTTCAAACAGAACATGTTTAAAAAGCGATAAAACGAAAAATCAGTCCAGAGTTGCAAATTTCACATTTTTGTATTCACTCGTAGGCCAGTTTCGGCTCGGGGCCCATTTTTAGATCAACGTAACATAGTTAAAAATGGTATTTCCGTAAATGGAAAAGAATGCCAAAAATGTGCGAACGGAACAGTTGCAGCGCATACAGATAACTGTAACTGTTCATTTGCGCATTTCTGAAATGATTTTGCATTTTCGAAAATACCATTTTTGGCTATGTTACCATGAATTGAAAATTGGTCTCGGCCCGAAATTAGTCATGAGTGAATAAAAAAAGTGAAATTGTCAGCTTTGGACTGGTTTTTCTTTGTACTGATTAACAGAAGTTCCTAGCCTACAGCTATTCCAGAGTGCTGGGAGTTCGCAAATTTTTAAAAAATGTTTGGAAATAAAGTTAACGAAGGTTAGCTTTCGTCATACCGTGCTTGACACTGTTGCAATTAGAGAGTCAAGTTTCATCGCTCACGACGTCAGTAGAAAAAATCTACACGACAGATCCTCCCAACTTCGTAACAGAAACTATTGTGACTGAAGAAGACATACATGCACGCGCAGTTTCATCTGATGCTGTTTATCGACAAAATAATATGTCGCATTTTGAAGAGCACTGTGACGCTGAAAATGTACTCTGTGTGATGAAGAGTGTCCGGACGCGCCTATGTAACATGGGAGTGACCAGTCGAGAGTCGGATGCGTCAGTGTAAAAGAAGGCGGGGTGTCTCGTGTTGTGGGCGGAGAAGCGGTTACAACAGAATGGATCGTTCGAGAGAGCTCAGTGACTTTGGACGTGGCCTAAAGACAGGAAGGAAGATTAGAGTTGAACAGCGAGGTCGTTAGGGACGGAGCGCAAGGTCGAATTCTGAAAGGATGGAGAAGGAAATCGGGTGTGCCCTTCTCAGAGGAACCAGCCCGGCATTTGCCTGACGCAAACTGGCGGAAATCACGCAGAACCTAAATGTGGATGGCCGGAAGCGGGTTTGGACCGTTGTCCTCCCAAATGCCAGTCCGGTGTGCTAACCACTGCACCACCTTAACTCTGCCTAACGCGGACTAGTCATTGGATTTCACCTGAGTAACAAATGCATCAGGCACGTTGTGACCCTTCTAAAGCTTCACATGTTGACTGTTGGTGATGCGATTGTGAAGTGGAACGGGAAGTGCGCAGGGACAGCCACAGCTAAAGCGAGAACAGGCAGACCTCGTATACTGACAGACTGCAAATCAGCGGAAGGAATGACTCGTGAGTTACAAAAGTCCTAACAGTAATACAGCTGGTAGGAAGATCGTGCTTAAGGAGTGGAACAGAATGGGGTTCAGTGGTCGAGTTACTCCTCATAAGCCATATATTTTTGTTGTCAGTGTTAAGAGACGATAGAGTTGGTGGAAATATCGGTGGAACTGGGTAGTCGATGACTGGTAACGGGTAGTTTGTACTGGTCGGTCATGCTGTAACCTGCGTCAGTCCAATGAAACGGTTTGCGCCTGGAGAGTGCCTGGAGTGTAGTGCCAACAGCGAATTACGGAGGAGGTGATGTTTTTCTTGCGTAGGATGTCGTCGCTTTCTTGCTGTTAAAACGTTAAATGTAAAAGGACGTGAACACAGTAGAGGAACAGTTTGAACACGACGATTGTATCAACATGGCAATGCCTCCTGTTGTAAAACGGAATATGTGAGGCAATGGTTGGCGGGCTCCCAACCAAAAACCAGTGGAAAACTTTCGGGCTGTGTTAGAAACTCGACTTAGATACAGCCTGTAATGTGTAACAGGACTGCGTTCTCTGATTTCGGCTCTTGAGGAAGAATGGGCTCCCATTGCCGCACAGACATTCATACACTCCATTGAAAGTTTCCCCAGTGGGGCTCAAGCCGTAAAGTCGAAGGATGGACACTAAATATAATAAAATAATGGAATAAATGATAATAAAATGTTGAAATACATGGCTTTTTAAAACGTATTGAATTAATGACATTAATTTTTCGGCACGAATGACAAGCAAAATAAGCTGAGCTATGCCTGGAAATAAGTTCGCATTAGTTCATATTATTTTGCAGGGGGAAGAAGTTTCTTCCTCCGCGGTTTATTTGTGCTTACCCTTCTTTATAATGCTACGTTTGGTCGCCGTGTTCACCTTCGTAGTCTTGACCGTGTTCTCATTGAGCTTATCGGATCTTCGTTATTTTCCAAAGCACACAGGTGGGCTTCAGTTCTTGTAATTATCGTACTTTTTGAAATAACAATTTACACGACCTTTCTGTTAATAAAACAATACTGTATTTTCATAACGGTGCACATATGAGATACGTACTCCTCACTTATTCATGTTGTTGTTGTGGTCTTCAGTCCTGAGACTGGTTTGATGCAGCTCTCCATGCTACTCTATCCTGTGCAAGCTTCTTCATCTCCCAGTACCTACTGCAACCTACATCCTTCTGAATCTGCTTAGTGTACTCATCTCTCGGTCTCCCTCTACGATTTTTACCCTCCACACTGCCCTCCAATGCCAAATTTGTGATCCCTTGATGCCTCAAAACATGTCCTACCAACCGATCCCTTCTTCTAGTCAAGTTGTGCCACAAAATTCTCTTCTCCCCAATCCTATTCAGTACCTCCTCATTAGTTACGTGATCTATCCACCTTATCTTCAGTATTCTTCTGTAGCACCACATTTCGAAAGCTTCTATTCTCTTCTTGTCCAAACTAGTTATCGTCCATGTTTCACTTCCATACATGGCTACACTCCAAACAAATATTTTCAGAAATGACTTCCTGACACTTAAATCTATATTCGATGTTAACAAATTTCTCTTCTTCAGAAACGCTTTCCTTGCCATTGCCAGTCTACATTTTATATCCTCTCTACTTCGACCATCATCAGTTATTTTACTTCCTAAATAGCAAAACTCCTTTACTACTTTAAGTGTCTCATTTCCTAATCTAATTCCCTCAGCATCACCCGATTTAATTGGACTACATTCCATTATCCTCGTTTTGCTTTTGTTAATGTTCATCTTATATCCTCCTTTCAAGACACTGTCCATTCCGTTCAACTGCTCTTCCAAGTCCTTTGGCGTCTCTGACAGAATTACAATGTCATCGGCGAACCTCAAAGTTTTTACTTCGTCTCCATGAATTTTAATACCTACTCCAAATTTTTCTTTTGTTTCCTTTACTGCTTGCTCAATATACAGATTGAATAACATCGGGGAGAGGCTACAACCCTGTCTCACTCCTTTCCCAACCACTGCTTCCCTTTCATGCCCCTCGACTCTTATGACTGCCATCTGGTTTCTGTACAAATTGTAAATAGCCTTTCGCTCCCTGTATTTTACCCCTACCATCTTTAGAATTTGAAAAAGAGTATTCCAGTCAACACTGTCAAAAGCTTTCTCTAAGTCTACAAATGCTAGAAACGTAGGTTTGCCTTTTCTTAATCTTTCTTCTAAGATAAGTCGTAAGGTCAGTATTGCCTCACGTGTTCCAACATTTCGACGGAATCCAAACTGATCCTCCCCGAGGTCCGCATCTACCAGTTTTTCCATTCGTCTGTAAAGAATTCGCGTTAGTATTTTGCAGCTGTGACTTATTAAACTGATAGTTCGGTAATTTTCACATCTGTCAGCACCTGCTTTCTTTGGGATTGGAATTATTATATTCTTCTTGAAGTCTGAGGGTATTTCGCCTGTCTCATACATCTTGCTCACCAGCTGGTAGAGTTTTGTCATGACTGGCTCTCCCAAGGCCGTCAGTAGTTCTAATGGAATGTTGTCTACTCCGGGGGCCTTGTTTCGACTCAGGTCTTTCAGTGCTCTGTCAAACTCTTCACGCAGTATCGTATCACCCATTTCGTCTTCATCTACATCCTCTTCCATTTCCATAATATTGTCCTCAAGTACATCACCCTTGTATAAACCTTCTATATACTCCTTCCACCTTTCTGCCTTCTCTTCTTTGCTTAGAACTGGGTTGCCATCTGAGCTCTTGATATTCATACACGTGGTTCTCTTCTCTCCAAAGGTCTCTTTAATTTTCCTGTATGCAGTATCTATCTTACCCCTAGTGAGATAAGCTTCTACATCCTTACATTTGTCCTCTAGCCATCCCTGTTTAGCCATTTTGCACTTCCTGTCGATCTCATTTTTGAGACGTTTGTATTCCTTTTTGCCTGCTTCATTTACTGCATTTTTATATTTTCTCCTTTCATCAATTAAATTCAACATTTCTTCTGTTACCCAAGGATTTCTAGCAGCCCTCGTCTTATTACCTACTTTATCCTCTGCTGCCTTCACTACTTCATCCCTCAGAGCTACCCATTCTTCTTCTACTGTATTTCTTTCCCCTATTCCTGTCAATTGTTCCCTTATGCTCTCCCTGAAACTCTGTACAACCTCTGGTTCTTTCAGTTTATCCAGGTCCCATCTCCTTAATTTCCGACATTTTTGCAGTTTCTTCAGTTTTAATCTACAGGTCATAACCAATAGATTGTGGTCAGAGTCCACATCTGCCCCTGTAAGTGTCTTACAACTTAAAACCTGGTTCCTAAATCTCTGTCTTACCATTATATAATCTATCTGATACCTTTTAGTATCTCCAGGGTTCTTCCACGTATACAACCTTCTTTCATGATTCTTAAACCAAGTGTTACCTATGACTAAATGGCGGTCTACAATTACTCGCTTAAAAATGGCGTGCTTCTCCCTCGTTCACTAGCTGAGCGCGAATCCTTCCTTCCTACTACTGGTACAAGAGAAATTCCTCTGTTTTTTAACAACTGAAAATAAAAAATACGTGACGGTAGGCATCTTTTCTCTTTGCCTTTAAAGAAGACGAAAACATAGAAGAAATGCAAAAGATTTATCACAACACGCCCTATATTGGAGTCCTCTAGCAGGCGTCCGAATACTTAGGATTAGATAATGTGTTGCGCATCTGAGGATAGCTGAAACTCCGAATGCGTGTTGGGACAAGTGAAGAAGCTCTATAAAATGTGTCTGGCTGTTGTACTTGCTCAAGAAATTCAGTCAACAGTCGCGAGGTTGGACCACTATTTAGATGTGGATGGTGGGACAGGGATCTGAAGCCGTCAGTTCTCCTGAAAGCGAAGCCGAGTTTGTTACCAGAGCCTTTGTGACCTCGCCTCGGTGTAGGAGAGCCTGGGGTCGAGCCACGGCCACGCTGCAGGCTTGGAGGACGCGTTCGGCGCGGCCGCTGTTGTGTGACCGGGACACGCGTGGACGGCGGCGGCGGCCGTGGCTGCTTCCGACGCAGGCACGCGCAGCCTATCTGCGCCGATAGCGCGGCCCATCTGCAGATAAGGGCGCCGGCGAGGTCTCCCAGGTGGAGGCGCCCCCGGCAGAGGTCGGCGCAGACCTTGCGTCCGCGTCGCGAGGACGTGCCTCACTCGCACGCCACGCCTCGCAAATTGCGGGTGCAGTTGTGCCAGTAGGTACTGCCGTCCTAGATTCACGAAAAGGATTCGGCATTATACCACGTGGGAGGCAAATAACCGAGAAGGATCGCCGGGCAGAATATTTGTCAGCCCTGAAAACATACTGCCCGCTTAGGAGTGTGGCAATCGTGGCTCCTCAAGGTGAACCCCTGCAAAACCCAGGCAGTAAGCACAGAACGAACGACTCACAACTTCCGCCTCGATCACTTCTACCCCACCATTTAAAGTCACCATGTCCAATTACCTAACGCCCTAAAATACCTCGCACTAACACTTGATCACCAACTAATATGGCAACCCCATCTACTAACATTCAGCAGAAAGCCCACAATAGACTAAGGGGATTTGCACCCCTCCAATATCCTCCACACCTAAAAATCTTGACCTAACCCATTCCCTCCATTTCAAAGGTTGCACGGATGTCCACACCACATGAGTTTTTACCAGTCCCTCCAAACCCTTGAACGCCATGTCCTCCGCCTTGCTTCCCGTATCCATTTAACGTTCCACCACACGGATGCTCTACCACCTCATGAAATTAGGTTCCAATACCGTCATTCTTTCCCCTTTGGTCATAAATTCCTATTATACCGTGTGGCGAAATAAATTTAAAAAAATGAAATTTATTGATTTTTTGAAATGAGGAAAAATTATGGATATGGAACTGTAACTAGAATTTTTGAAAGGCTTTTTTTACTGACTGTATTGACCGGTTTGAATGCGGACAAATTCAGTGCTGCGTGAAATTTGCCTTAATATAATTTACCATTCCGATTAATTACATTTTTGAATTCTACGTCATTGTTGATTTATTCATTCTCACCTTTAGACGTAGAATTATTCCTTCTGCCACAAGATTAATTCATTAGTCGCCGTCGATGTTCTTCTCTTTGTTGACCGTGTGTATCTTCCTGAGTCGGCATCGGTTCACTTCACGAAGACGGTGGAAACCGAGGAATACAATCCTACGTCGCTTTAAATAATTCTCGTAAAACTTAGATACTTCTCACTTTTTTTTATTCACAACACAATAAGACTTGCTCTGCTCGTCGCGCAAACCATAAATACGAGGTGCATTCTAGTTCTAAGGCCTCCGAGTTTTTTTCTAATTAAGTACTCACCCGAAATCGATGAAACTGGCGTTACTTCTCGACGTAATCGCCCTGCAGACGTACACATTTTTCACAACGCTGACGCCATGATTCCATAGCAGCGGCGAAGACTTCTTTAGGAATCTGTTTTGATCACTGGAAAATCGCTGAGGCACGGAGAGTGTCTTTCATTGTTGGGAAAAGCCAAAAGTCACTAGGAGCCAGGTCAGGTGAGTAGAGAGCATGAGGAATCACTTCAAAGTTGTTATCACGAAGAAACTGTTGCGTAACGTTAGCTCGATGTGCGGGTGCGTTGTCTTTGTGAAACAGCACACACGTAGCCCTTCCCGCACGTTTTTGTTGCAGTGCAGGAAGGAATTTGTTCTTCAAAACATTTTCGTAGGATGCACCTGTTACCGTAGTGCCCTTTGGAACGAAATGGGTTAGGATTACGCCCTCGCTGTCCCAGAACATGGACACCGTAATTTTTTCAGCACTGGCGGTTACCCGAAATTTTTTTGTTGGCGGTGAATCTGTGTGCTTCCATTGAGCTGACTGGCGCTTTGTTTCTGGATTGAAAAATGGCATCCACGTCTCATCCATTGTCACAACCGACGAAAAGAAAGTCCCATTCATGCTACCATTGCGCATCAACATTGCTTGGCAACATGCGACACGGGCAGCCATGTGGTCGTCCGTCAGCATTCGTGGCACCCACCTGGATGACACTTTTCGCATTTTCAGGTCGTCATGCAGAATTGTGTGCGCATAACCCACGGAAATGCCAACTCTGGAAGCGATCTGTTGAACAGTCATTCGGCGATCCCCCAAAACAACTCTCTCCACTTTCTCGAACATGTCGTCAGACCGGCTTGTGCGAGCCCGAGGTTGTTTCGGTTTGTTGTCATACGATACTCTGCCTTCATTAAACTGTCGCACCCACGAACGCACTTTCGACACATCCATAACTCCATCACCACATGTCTCCTTCAACTGTCGATGAATTTCAGTTGGTTTCACACGACGCAGATTCAGAAAACGAATGATTGCACGCTGTTCAAGTAAGGAAAACGTCGCCATTTTAAGTTTTCAAAACAGTTCTTATTCTCGCCGCTGGCGGTAAAATTCCATCTGCCGTACAGTGCTGCCATCTCTGGGACGTATTGACAATGAACGCGGCCTCATTTTAAAACAATGCGCATGTTTCTATCTTTTTCCAGTCCGGAGAAAAAAAATCGGAGGCCTTAGAACTTGAATGCACGTCGTACTAACAAGATGGCTGCCTTTCCGCACACACCAAAAAATTACGTCTATCCCCTGCAAGATAACAATCGAAAGTGTCTCTTAACTCCTTGTTAGAGTATGAATCAAAAGAGAATCCAATATGCACATTACAGAGATTATATTCTACATCCCTCTCAATTTAATATTTGGCGCAGTCTTAAGGTATTGTATGCCTCTTCATCGGAGTGTGTCATTACAACTGCCACACCTTTACGAACACATCCCACCGCCCCTACACCTCAATACTCTCCATATTATATCGCTGCCGAACTTCAGCCGAGTCCCTCTGCTAGGAAGTGAGACGCACTCCGATGTTTAGCCGCCCTACCAACTATAACTTCTCCATACCTATCCCGCTATACACCAGGGCTCCCTTCTCCCTCTTGCCTCTCCATCTCTCCCTGACCCTCCTCCTCTTGATACCATAGTCACTCCCCCCCCCCCATCTCCCTCCCACGCCCCCTATCAGACTCCTCCTCACCTTCTGTCTTGCTTCTACCCACCTCAACACTTGCCTTCATCTCGATTGTTTCGTATCCACATCTCATTCAAGCCCATAGAACACATTTTCTCCTCCTCTGATCTTTTCTTCTCAGTGCAGGTCCTTCAGCTTCTAAGTAATAGTTCAGTGCTGTTTTTAGAAGAACATCACCATCTGAGCGATGTAGCCCCCCATTTGGCATTACGAGGCTGTGGATACCGTTCCAATCCTCGCAACAACAAAAACTCTCTTGCAGTATCGGGAATTGAACCAGAGTCCTCCGCAGAGCAGTCAGACGGGCTGGTCACTCAGCTACGGTAGCGGACTCGCTACATTTTCTACTGAAAAAAAAGCATTTGGTCTTGCACACTCTTAGCTCGCCTGATTGTCAGAGTGGGATGAGACTGAAATGTAAAAATGATGGAAAACGACCGATATTTACATTTAAGCTTGGTGGAACAGAACGAACAAAGCGCTCTAAAACTCTCTAGAACGAAGTAAGCGTGGAAGATGAGGCACAGTGATCATCAAATCTTCTTCCACTCTTGGCAGTGGACTCCCCAGTTACTTACCCGCCTCTGTAGCTGAGCTGGCTAAAGTACGCCCGTGTGGCGCCGTTCGACTCGTAGGTAAGCCGGTCCGAATCCTGGTAATGGGTGAAATTTTCACCGCCAGTATTTGGCCGGGAACGGGAGCAGAGGCTGTGGCGTAAAGTTCCTGATCGTCGGTCTTTACGTCAATGCCCTGGATTGAATTTCAGACCTGGCCGCAGTCTCGTGAAGTTGGTGGTGATCCGTTCGTCGCATGGGGACGTTACATTCGCCGGCACCCTTGGCGCTATCCGAGAACAGTTGGCTGTACTGCGTTCCACTCCCTCCCTTCTTTCATCTTTAGCACACAGCACCAGCATTATAATACGCATGCGTTACAGCCACCTACACTCTGCAGATACACATACGACACAAATCTCATGTATACGCAAACGAAGCAAAGGAGCCAGTGTACGCAGAGGAGGTAGGACACCCTCCACGACAACCCCCAACCTCGTAGGACACAACAGCCAACAATGCTACACGACAGTTACATTTCAGGCAGCGGGTGTAGAAACAGAGTTAATCCGAGGGTCCATGGTGCACTTCCTGTCCTTCACAGCACTTCACTCGCAACACACCACTGGCAACTGCACATTCAACGGGCTAATTTAATGATAGAAAGACATCCAGAGCAACAGATTGAAAGCAACGAGGTAGGTTGGGCTAGAATAAACGTCAAAGAGATTGTGTGGCTAAGACTCACGTGTGTGCACCACTATCCCAAAAACTAATACACGTTAAATGTGTTCTGTCTTGGAAACCATTCGGAATAGGGCGTACGTCCATACGACGTTTTTGCTTCAGATGAGTTTCCCTGTCATATCCCTGAATATTGACCATTCCTCTTCGGACACCCAGAACGTTTTCTGTTTTTTCTGCATCGCTTGGGCGTGAAACTCTAATCATACCTCCTTAAAGTTGCTATATACATCACTACAATTACCAGAAAATCGTCTGCTTCCTTCATAACAACAAACCCTTTCGACCGTCAGAAGCGTCTTGAACTATTTCAGATTCTGTTAAATTTGTATTGTTACTTTCCTTTTGATTAGCTCGCATACCCACTAGTAATTATAATTCCCATTGTTCTGCGATATTTTTATGAAACCGTTTTCTGTGTCTCGTACCTTAAGTTCATCGTTATGTATCACACTTTCATTTCGTGAGCTGCATTACTCCCTTTGCTCGGCGGTGAAGAGGATTCTGCACTCTTACGGTCTATTGTTTCCCACCCGTGCTCTACCTTACCTCGCTGTCATCACCTGCAGGAGGAGGGAGAGAGAGAGGAGGGGGGAAGAGGGGGGGGCAATAAGTGCCACATAACGGCTACGTACCACCGCTGCCTGTTCACGACGTACACCAGTTATCGAGGCGCTGATTCAGCTGCATTTCGGGTATGCTGATTATTCGACCGCCGAAAGCGACAGGAATGTTCCGCAAGGCTTCAAATTACAGCTGCCGCTAGGATTTTTTATATTACTTTAGTCGCTGTGAACAACTAAACAAATTCTCAAGTAGGGACTTAACGTCGTGGCAACTTACTTATTAAAGAACTGACTCTCCGGATCACAAAGCTTTTCATATTAAAGGGATGAAGGTACGGAGTACGATCAACATCATATATGAATCACTCTCACAAAAAAGAAAAGAAAAACAAGCGTTATATGACAGCAGATTATGACGAAACCGCAATTTGTCCAAACCTGCTGATACGTACCCAGCATGCACTGATAAATCAATAAGAAACTTCACATAGCGAAATGTGAGCCGTGCAGCGTACTAAGTACAGAAGAGGGAACGTAAATATTCAAGTACACAGATATTTCATACATAACTGTATGTATTACTAAGCAGTACAGGGTGATTTGTGTGCAACATTTTTTCTCAAAAATTTAATTGAAAACTATTATTCAGGTAGTTATCTGACGATAATTCTGACACATTTTCGTACCATTTGAGAACAACTTTTAACGTATTACTTCTGCATGCATGACATCAGTGGAAGTATTGTACCTAAAACGTTATACATTAAATATAAAAAAAAATAGCCCCATAAAGTGATTTCCTTCCGAGTTAGAAACGATGCTCCAGTATATGGAATTATATTAGACGCCACTGCGTGTTTTTTTAAACAAGTAACATGTGAAACAGTGTGTTCCTGTTATTGTCTTCAGTATGAACACTGTTGTGATTCCAAGTCACTCTATCCAGACCGTCTTTATCTCTGTATAACAGCTGGTGTAGTTACATTTTGGTCTCCACCTGCACTCCACCACCCTCTTTCGCAGAGACTGAAATATGCCGTATATGCCGTTGTTAAACCCCTCTACAAGAAAGCTGGTAGGAGAGATGTCAATAACCACCAACCTGTTTCACAACTGACATAATTTTCTAAAATTTTTGGTACGGTGACGTATTGTAGAATAGTATCCCATATGAGCAACAGTAATATCCTCAGTAAATCACAGTTTCGATTTCAGAAGAGTTGCTCCTCTGAGAATGTCATTTATATGTTCATGCACAAATTTTACAAGCATTAAATGACAAACTAGCGCCGGTTGATATTTTCTGCGACCTATCTAAAGACATTTCACTGTACGAACTACAATATTCTCCTAGATAAACTGCTGTTTTAAGGGATCGGTGGTATAGCCAACAAACAGATCATTATGACCGGAACAATGCAGCAAGTTGTATTTAGTAATTCAACGAATGTAGTTTGGGGGACCTTATTCAAACTGGGGAGGAATCACGTATGGGGTTTCCCAAAGTTCAGTCTTAGGTTCACTGTTATTCCTCATACAAGCAAAATTAGTTCTTTTTGCGGATGACACTGGTATTGTAATCAATCCAAGCGTACACAAAATAACATAAAGAATAGTAAAATTTTCTTCAGTATTATTGACTATTCATCATCAGACGCCTCTTAAAGTTATGATTCATATTTGTTACGGTTTACATTAGCTTTAAACAATAATAAATATTTTTCTTAACTGAACCGTCGTCTGATTATGAACGTGTCACTTTGAAGCCGGTAACGGCGTTATTTATGTGAATGAATACCATTATTAAAAGTAGCTGACTGTTGTTTCCCTCTCTGCAAGAATCGACCTGTATTTTGTACAGAGCCGCTGTCTCAAAATGTGCGTTTTCGACAAAATAGCGTCGTTGACTGGTTTTCTGCGAATGGCCTCACTCTCAATTTTAAAAAGACACGGAATATTCAGTTCTGCACACATAAAGGTACCAGCGCGCGGAATTAGCCGAGCGCTCTTGGGCGCTGCCTGCAGTCATGGACTGTGCAGCTTGTCCCGGCGGAGGTTCGAGTCCTCCCTCGGGCATGAGTGTGTGTGTTTGTCCTTAGGATAATTTAGGTTAAGTAGTGTGTATGCTTAGGTCTGATGACCTTAGCAGTTATGTCCCACAAGATTTCACAACCATTTGATTTGAACATAGAGGTACCACAGTAACGGTAAGTGCAACGCATTGCGCAGACATAATAAATACGGCGGAAACTTCAAAAGTTTTAGGTGTGCATCTTGACGAGATGCTGGAGAAAGCACGTTTTAGAACTCCTAAAATAACTTAGTTCAGCCACATGTACACTTAAAATAACTGCATGTCTTGGGCAGAGACAAATCAGTAAATTGACATTTTGCATGTTTTCATTCAGTAGTGTCATGTGGGATAACGTTTTGGGGTATCTCAGCTTTAGGAAGGAAAGTATGCATTGCTCAAAAACGTGGTATAAGAATAATATGCGATATCCAGCCACGATCATGTTGTAAACATGTGTATAAGGAGTTGGGCATTCTGATTGCTGCTTCAGAGCACATTTATTCCCGCATTATGTTTGTTGTGAATTATCTACTGCTGTTCAAAGGGAACAGTGGTGTACATAATTACAATATCAGAAGGAAAAATGATATTACTCCACATTACGGTTGTATTTAGCACAAAAGGGATGCACAACGTTGCAAGCAAAATTTTGATTACCCAGTGATATAAAATATGTGGCAGAGAGCAAAGCAAAATTTGAAAACGAACTGAAAAAGTTTCTCGTTGACAACTACTCCTGTTCAATAGAATAGATTCTGTTATTCAGTAGAATAATTTCTGTTATTGTAATCTACAAAACGCGGCATTTAGGAATTACTAACTCACGTTTGTATATTTTTAAAAAATGTTAATGTTCAGTATGTAGCCATATTTACAAATTTGTGATGTGAATGTAAAATGACTCGTTCCACATCATTACGATTTAGCGTGTAAATGATCCATGGAAAATGAAACTAGCTAATTAACTCACGTCGCACACGCTGACTTCCCTCCGTTACCAAACTGACGTATCCTTAATGCCTCGCAATGTCTCCCATCAGCCGGTGCCTTCTTTTAGTGAAGTTGTGCCATAAATATAATTTCTCGTCAGTTTAATTCACTACCTCCTCGTCAGCTGTCCGATGCACCCATTTAGGGCTACAGTTTTGAATATGATTGTTATTCAGCTACCGTATACTAGTTTCAATATGAACATCCCAACCGGTTACACGTAAACGTTAGGTACGTCGACCTAAGTTTCGACACCTACTAAGCGTTTCCTCATCAGAATGAACAGCTGCTGAATCGTAAAATTGCATTGCTGAAAAGCAGTAGTCCGATTTTGGAGGAACTGTGCTCAAGTTAAAAGTTAAACAAAACGTTCTAGCCTTTGCCACGTGTACCCAGCTGGGAACAACATCAGACTATTTAGCAACTGTTCATTCTGATGAAGACACCTAGGCCAATTTATCTAATGTTTATGTGCAATCAGTTGGCTGTTCAATCTTACAGTGATGCCATCCATTTAATGTTAACAAACTCCTGTTGCACCACGTTCCAAAAGCTTGTGCATAATTATATAAACTTAAGTTTATAATATATGAAAAAATCTTCAGTGTGGTGCGAAATTCCAGGAACATACATGTAGCTCGGTTAAGAGGCGTAAGGACAGACCGCAGCTGTTCATTGTAAGCGTGCAGTCACAATAACTACAACATTAGCGTTTCCAAATTAAAAATCTACGAAGATAGTAACTGTTCTCGAAAGATCAGATACCACTGATGACCGTGCAGCTTCTCTAGAATAAATGATAAGTAATTGAAACCCTCAGCTGCCGACAGGTGTCGTTGAGATACCGTGATCGGCAGCGCTGAAAATATGTGTCCCGAATGGGACTCGAACCCGGGATCTCCTGCCTACCTGGCAGACGCTCTATCCATATTTATTTATTTATTTATTTTTAGTCTCATTTTGTTCGGCTCCGGTCGTTGCATGTTCTCGGTGTGTCGGTGCGGACGTCACAAGACACCCGTTTCAGTTCGTCTTTGATCCATTAACTCAGTTTTTTTTTAATTATTATTATTACAGAGGGCAGCTAACCCTCTGACCGAACACGCTGACTTACCGTGCCGGCATCCATCTGAGCCACCGAGGGCACAGAGGATAGTGCGACGGCACGGACTTACCTCTTGCACGCTTCCCGTGTATGTCAACAACACCTGTCGGCAGCTGAGGGTTTCAATTAATCATCCCTTATAAATCTATCTTGCTTTCCGTATCATTGTACGCAAGATAAATAAGAAACCCTAAATTACGTATTTTAAAGCTGAAAAAGCAGATGCCGGCCCCTGTGACCTAGCGGTTCTAGACGTTTCAGTCCGGAACCGCGGTGCTGCTGTGGTTGCAGGTTCGAATCCTGCCTCGGGCATGGATGTGTGTGATGTCCTTAGGCTGGTTAGGTTTAGGGAGTTCTCAGTTCTAGGGGACTGATGACCCAAGATGTTAAGTCCCATAGTGCTTAGAGCCATTTGAACCATTTTTGAACAGAGTAGTAACCCTATCAAAATTCTTTTCCAAAGGGACTGAGGCTAATAACTCGTATATCGTGATATGTAGTTGTTTGCACGGCATGCGGCGCAGCGCCGTTAAACGTGGTTGGTGTTCAGAGTTGGTGGGAACACGAGGTGCTTGCTACAGCGCTATCGCAGCCTCTCTGTTCCAGGGCGTCGACAGCACCAGACAAACCGCAGGGCGCCCCCTTGTTAGGAAACCGCAGCGATAAAGGCCGGAAACTGGAAATGCGCAGGAGGTGGGCGCCCTCCAGGAGACCTGTTACGAAAAAGGCGCGAACTCTCCTGTCTGAGACTCACTGCTTGACAAAGTAGGTGAAGCGTGCAGAAGGGAAGGAGGAAACGAAATGGAACGTCATGAGCTGATATCGTATGTGATGTCATTTCTGCTGTTATAAAACTGAATCAAATTTACACACTTACCAGTATGACGTAGCACTCTCTCTGACCTGAGTGCATGCCTTGATTCGGTTGGGAAGGGTGCCAGAAAGCCGTTCTATGTTATCCTGAGTCAATCAGCCCCACACCTGTTTTAACTGGTACTTGACACCCTGGATACCCTAGCATGGAATTGGCTCAACATCTGTTCTATTGGGGACACATCTGGAGATATTCCCGGCCACAGAATTACATCACCCAGACTGTTCGTAAAGACGCATAATCTTGTAATCGGATACTCGCAGGTTCTTCGACCATGGTATTGGCATTACATTACGTTTATTATTCGAAGAGAGCTGTCATTTCGTAATCCGTCTTAGATTCTGAAGAAATTCAGCGTCGTTTGAGAGTAGGCAGAATGCAAATGCAACGGGGTGTAGATTATGAACTACCGCATAGTCGGCGTCTCATAGAAAACTTTGACGGAAAACGAACGAGAAAGAGTGCCAGTCTTACTGTGGAATGCACCGCACGATAATACGGTGAGAGAGACAGGACTGCACAATCGGAAATGTCGAGTGAATATAGAACGAAACGAACAGTGTCCGGGTGTGGCGGTTTTTCTCTTTCTCACTGTTTTGCGGATTCGAAACAATTATTAGATTTAGCAAGGAGCTTTCTTCAGACACAGTTTTGCTGTGGATGACATTTTTTAGATCGGGCCGTGGTGGGTATTGAACTGACCTCTCACAGTGAGAGAAAGCAGAGTTGAAACGTCTTCCTCCACGTCGTGGGGTAGCTTGGGAGTATTTCTTTTTATGTTTCCTTTGGAGAATGTTGGGCTGACATATTGGAGAATTCCTTCTGATATTTCTTCTCCAATTCTCGTTATTGCTGGGTCTCTAATAATATCTCTGTCAACAGAACATCAGTTCACTGAAAATGAATAAATGAAAGATCTAGTACAAATTCCTTCCCTCTGCTTTGCTTTTGGAAATCGACATTTCAGCTTAAAGGAAGTATTGTGATTAATATGGGATGTTGTTAACATACGTATTTCTGTGCGATTACATTCTATCGTGAAACGCGAAGATGGGTCCGCAGAAGTTGGCAAACGAAATCAGTACCTCCTGTTCAGTTCTCTTACGTAAACAACGTGTATGTGCTGATAAAAACGTAATTTTGGCCGCTTGGAATATTACTTCATTTTCGTCTCTAATGAAAATATGAGTACACGTTGACTAAAGCTGATATGCTGGCGTGTTCTACTCTAAAGCGCCTAAGAAAGTGGTAAAGGCATGCGTATTCAAACACGAAGATATGCAGGCAGAATTCGGCGCCGCCGTCGGCAACGCCTGTATAAGACAACAAGTGCCTGGCGCAGTTGTTAGATCGGTGACTCCTGCTACAGTGGCAAGCTATCAAGATTGAAGTGAGTCTGAAAGTGATGTTATAGTTCGCACCTGAGCGATGGGACACAGCATTTCTGAGGTAGCGATGAAGTGAGGAATTTACCAAGTGTACCGTGAACATCAGCAATCAAGTAAAACATCAAATCTCCGACGTCGCTGAGGCCGGAAAAAGATTCTGCAAGAACGAGACCAACGACGATTGAAGAGAATCGTTCAACATGACAGAAGTGCAACCCTTCCACAAACTGTTGTAGATTTCAATGCTAGACCATCAACTAGTGTCACCGTGCGAAAGATTCAGCGAAACATTATCGATATGGGCTTTCGCAGCTGAAGGCCCACTCATGTGCCCTTAATGACTGCACGACTCAAAGCTTTACGCTTCGTCTGGGCTCGTCAACACCGACATTAGACTGTTGATGGCTAGAAACATGTTACCTGGTCGGACGAGTCTTCTTTCAAATTGTGTCGAATGGATGGACGTGTACGGTTATGGAGACGACCTTATGAAACCATGGACCCTGCATATCAGCAGGGGATTGTTCAAGCTGGTGTAGGCTCTGTAATGGTTTGGGGCGTGTGCACTTGGAGCGATGTGGTACCCCTGATACGTCTAGATAAGACTCTGACAGGTGACACGTACGTAAGCATCTTGTCTGATCACCTGCATCTATTCTTGTCCATTGTGCATTCCGACGGACTTGGGAAATTTCCAGCAGAACACTGCGACTCCCCACACGTCCAGAATTGTTACAGAGTGGCTCCTGGAACTCCCTTCTTATTTTAAGCACTTCGGCTGGCCACCAAACTCCCCAGACATAAACATTATTGAGCATATCTGGGATGACTTGCAACATGCTGTTCAGAAGAAATATGCACTCCCTCGTACTGTTACGGGTTTATGGACAGCCCTGCAGGATTCACGGCGTCAGTCTCCTCCAGTAATGTAAAATAAGATTCGTATTTTAACCAGACCGCCTGGTGGAAACGGTGTCTTTCTGTGTCGTGTGACACAATCATAAAATGAGTCACGAGCGAACAAGGAGATGCGTTAGGTGTTATATGGGGTTTTGTTACTGGAACAAATTCATCCCGAAAGAACGTCATTTTATGCTACAGGTAGAGATATTGCTGATGCGGCCGTAACTCTGGAATTACCGTTTCCAACACTTTTACCAGCGAGTCGACCAGCAGTGTTCTGTATTTTTAACAGTACAGCAATCGCTGGCATTACAGCGAGTTCTCCACCGAAAAAAGTGCTCCGCTACTAAGAAAATATTCCATGTCAGGTCTTTTACAGAACGAAGGATTGGCCTCTAAAGATCGTTTAGGCATCCTCAATGGTATGTCGACGTGGCGACATAGAATGACGCGGGCCGCGGGATCCCATTATAAACGAGTTTGCCTCATATTTCCGGGTGCGTTACCCTTGCAGCGCGTTAACTGGCCTTTGATAAGGCTGGTTGCTTTCGCAAGACGCCTCGAGGACTCTGATAATGGGTCCACAGCCAGTGACGTCGGATGCTCTTCTTCTCACTCTCCAGTTTTTGCCCCCAAATTTAACAGGAGAATACCGCGAGAAATATCTGCTTTTATTTGGGAAACACTGATATCGCAGTGTCACATTACGTGTAACCGATTATCCGAGGCCGGCCGATGTGGCCGAGCGGTTCTAGGCGCTACAGTCTGGAACCGCGCGACCGCTACGGTCGCAGGTTCGAATCCTGCCTCGGGCATGCATGTGTGTGATGTCCTTAGGTTAGTTAGCTTTAAGTACTTCTAAGTTGTAGGGGGCTGGTGACCTCAGATGTTAAGTCCCATAGTGAGAGAGTCATAGTTTCTGTGATACTTGTTGAGGAAGAGGGGAGGTCAAAATGTTTGGCTCGGAAGAGAATGATAGGCAAGTACTATTCGACTGCAAGCAGTTTTCTACATTCATCTGCTCTGATGAAGATAGGAATCCGTCATCAGAAACAGACGAGGACCAGCTAGCAGATACGTGTTTTGCCGGTGATGTGAAGTCTATGATGTATTTACGGCTCGAAACTTATGGTTCGTTTTGTAAAAGGGAACGCCTTACACACGGGGTAGTACAGTGTCTTATCCAAGAAGTCTTAACAGGTTGTCATTGCGCATGTGGATTAAGCATCGTTAATTAAATATGCTTTAGTTTGTTCGTATGCCGATGATAGTAGATCTTGATATTATGATGCCAAATTAAATCGAGTATAGGTGTCGTCAGCTAAATATAACTAACAGAAAAATATGAACGATACCGCCAAACATGGAAGAGATAAGGCTTAGTTACTGACGCAGGTAGTTGCTTT
Organism: Schistocerca gregaria; assembly: GCF_023897955.1. Classification (NCBI taxonomy): domain Eukaryota; kingdom Metazoa; phylum Arthropoda; class Insecta; order Orthoptera; family Acrididae; genus Schistocerca; species Schistocerca gregaria. The sequence goes on from NC_064926.1 coordinate 562,402,533, forward strand.
ATTGGTTTCTATATTTTGGAATAAATAAATAAATAAAAAGTACGTACGAGTTTCTTTCTGATTGCTGATGTGTAACATGCAAGTAAAAGCTGGAGAGATTCATAAAGTATTATTACATTATAGCATCTGTCAGTAAGTGTTTATGTTATGGATGCGAAAGTCCACTTGAGCTTGTGTGAGCAGTGTCAGGAAGGAGAATGAGAAATAGATTTAATGCTGTGCTGTTTATTGATATGTTGCTTACAGCCAAGCAACTTCCATGAAAAACAGTTTCAATTTGCATTTGTCCTTGATTCAGATGTTTTGCCGAGAAATCGGGTACAGTCATATTATTTAAAGGGGCTAAACAGAAAATTTGTTTGATTACCCTATCATAATGTACTTGAAGCGTTTTAGTAGTGGTGAAAGACCTTGAAATATCAACTGGCCGCTGTTATACGAAACTTATGCCATAAAGCCTGCCAGTCAGATACTGTGTAAGTCCTAAGTAAGAAATACTTTGTTGTTTCATCTCACTCCTGTACACAACAGAGAACAGATGAAGCGCCGATATGTTTCGCTAATAGACTGTTGCCGGCCGCGGTGGCCGTGCGGTTCTGGCGCTGCAGTCCGGAACCGCGTGACTGCACGGTCGCAGGTTCGAATTCTGCCTCGGCCATGGGTGTGTGTGATGTGATTAGGTTAGTTAGGTTTAAGTAGTTCTTAGTTCTAGGGGACTTATGACCTAAGATGTTGAGTCCCATAGTGCTCAGAGCCATTTGAACCAATAGACTGTTCCTCTTTGTCTTCTTGCCACCAACGTGGTTCTTCCTAGGCCGTTTCTGTTTGCTTCATCGTCGAGTAATTTGCGTTGATCTTAGAATAGAGCCCTGACCTTTAATTATAATGCACTGGTATTCGAAATTATGATATATGAGACGAAACTAACGACGTAAATATCTCTGACAGCAGGCCGTAAGGCAAGATGTCCTTGTCGTTTATAAATCCATAAAAGAGTGAAGTGGGGGGGGGGGGGGGGGGGTGGAGAGGCGGGGCTTGGAGCAGTAATCAGTGTCTGCTTAGCTTAAGGAAACGTCGAAGCTTAAAAACGAGCTAGATTTAAGTGTCTGTCACGTTTCATAGTTTGTCTGTTTATTACTCGCCATTTATTCTCTCTCTCTCTCTCTCCCGTTTTTTTTTTTTTTTTTTTTTTTTTTTTTTTTTTTTTTTTTTTTTTTTTTCTCGCTGCGATGTTTGTTCTTCTCTCATTAGTTCTACATTCTGAGGTGTGTTGTGTGCACGGTTACGTCGTTCCATTTTCAAATGAATGAATTGAAGCATGATTACTTGACTTAGATTTCGCCAGTCCAAATTTACAGCCTGTGTATTTAAATCCTTTCTTTCTCGATGGTTCGCCCATGCCTCTTTGCTTGGTGCTTCGTAGCTGTCTTATTGTACAAACACTTCATTCTTTAGTCTTGCATTTTGGGGCTTGCTCTGAAAACAGTTTCAAATTTTTCTGGAGGGCAGTCCTTGAAAGTAATCCAGTCACAAGTTAATGTTGTTGTCCAAAGCTGATATCGCACCATTAAACATAGACGGGGCATAATGACTCTCTCTAGCCCATTCCGTTTGATAGCTCTTTACCGACTGAGCAATGTATAGCTGTACGGCACTGCACCCTTATTTCTTACTTTAATCAAATGAAACTAGATGGTTCCAGGGACCTTTTTAAGACTCAATCGTCTGTGATGTGTATGTGGAGAGTGAAGCGTCGAATGAAAATTTGTACCAAGGCCGGGATTCGAAACCGGGTCTCGCGCTCGCTAGGCAGATGACCAGACTGGCACGGTGGCTTTGCGCAGCTGCACGTTGTTCATTCGTCGCTTTAGTCTGCATATATACTTCGTTTATTATGTTTGTGACTTGAAAAAGTCTCTGGAACCATATAGGTTCATTTGATTATAGTTTCCACTGCTTGGTAGATCGCTGACACATTTGTAGCTCGTGGTCTCGCGGTCGCGTTCTCGCTTCCCGAGCACGGGGTCGCGGGATCGATTCCCGGCGGCGTCAGGGGTTTTCACTTGCCACGAGATGACTGGGTGTTTGTTTTGTCCTCGTCATTTCATCCTCATTCATGAAAGTGCCGAGACTGGACTGGACTGGGCAAAGCTTGGGAATTTGTAAGGGCGCTGATAACCGCGCAGTTGAGCGCCCCGCAAACCAAACATCTTCATCATCAGGTTCTACTACAGTGAACCACTTACTGTTATAACCTATGTGATACATACAAAGGATAGGCAAAATAATGTGAACAGTGGTAGTTATGGGATGGGTGTGTTTGACGGCCATCAACGCAGGTAAGCCACTTGTCGCAGTGCACTGTGCGTGTTCAGTACGGTCTAGGCATTAGTGCAGGTTGTTTACGAGTAGTGCACACTTCGTATTTGTATTCCGAGGCCGAGGTCGACGTGCAATGAAAGAAAAGGAAAATGTTCAAATGTGTGTGAAATCTTATTTGACTAAGGTCATCAGTCCCTAAGCTTATACACTACTTAACCTAAATTATCCTAAGGACAAACACACACACCCATGCCCGAGGGAGGACTCGAACCTGCGCTGGGACCAACCTAAGGCCGCTCGGCTAATCCCGCGCGTGCAATGAAAGACCTAACAGAGTTCCAAAGAGACCAGATTGTGGGGATCCGATTAGCTGGAGCAACGGTAACCAAGGCAGCCGACTGTTTTAAGTCACCACAGCCTACACAAAACATAGCAAGACATCATTGCGTAAACGTAATAGTGGGTGCAAATCAAAACTAAATGTCAGAGATCGCCGTACGCTAACACGAATTTTGTCAAAACAACACCAAACTACGGCGGCTAAACTGACTGCACAGATCAATAGCCATCTTCGAGATCCCGTATCTATCGACACTGTCCGTCGAGAACTGCATAAAGCGAATATTCGTGGACGAGTTGCTAAACCGAAACGATTAGTGACGACAACCAACGCAAAGACGCGTAAAACATGATATCACGAGTATAAATCCTGGACGGCTGATCATTGGATACACGTCATACGGTCCGACGAGTCAACGTTTAGGGTGTTTCCAACATCAGGCCGGGTTTACGTCTGGAGGACGCCAAACGAAGCCTACAGTCCTCATTGCTCGATTCCAACGGTTAAGCATGGAGACGGAGTATGATGGTGTCAGCAGCCATATCATGGTATTCTGCTGGTCCCATCGTTACTCTCAAAGGCCATGTTACAGCCAACGTTTATGTGAACATTTTAGGTGATCAGTTGCACCCCATGCTTCAAATGTTGTTCCCCAACACTGATGCCATATTTCAGTACGATAATCCACCCATTCACACAGCCAGGACAGTAGCATAGTGGTATGAGGAGCATGCAACTGAACTGCAGCGTCTTCCCTGGCCAGCACAGTCTCCGGACTTGAATGTTATCGAACCTTTGTGGGCGGTACAGGAGCGCAAACTCCGGAGCAGATTTCTGCCTCCCTCGTCACTACAGGAGTTTGAAGAGGTTCTGATCGAAAAGTGGCTTAACGTTCCGCTGGAGACTATACAGTCATTATATGCCACTATTACTAGAAGAATCCCAGTTGTATTACGGCCAAATGGGGGTCCAACTCCTAATTAATGGTTCAAATGGCTCTGAGCACTATGGGACTCAACTGCTGTGGTCATTAGTCCCCTAGAACTTAGAACTACTTAAACCTAACTAACCTAAGGACATCACACACATCCATGCCCGAGGCAGGATTCGAACCTGCGACCGTAGCAGTCGCCCGGTTCCGGACTGCGCGCCTAGAACCGCGAGACCAACGCGGCCGGCTCCTAATTAATAAACCATTCCCAAATAAGTACAGGTTTTCACACTATTTTGCCTATCCCCTGTATCACGAAAGAAGAGCACTGTATTTGTCATTTTGTGCCTGATATGATGAAAGATACCGTGCGTTGGTAATAACTTTAGTTTTCTAGGTTTGGTTTCTTGGTCACTGCTATCTCGGGTGGTCGCTGGTCCGTTGCCTCCTGACAAGAGCCTACTGTGCATAAGCGTCACACACGTTTACAACAGCCGAGCAAATCTGCTGTTGCGGAACATCGTCTTGCCACAAATCATCGAATGGAATACAAAAACACGGAAATTCTGGCATGCACTTCCCGCTATTGGGATAGTGATGTTAAGGGATCAGTTGACATTATATTGGGAAGTGACCAAGTGACCTTATAAATAGCGGTGGCGATTTTTGCTTAAATCCTGCGTAGAATCTTGCTCTCTACCTCGTCAAAAACGAGAGGGCAGAGTTAATCCTAGCTCAACTGATACCTTCTGACTCCAGGATTTGTGTCATGGTGCTAATGTTTACAGTGTGTGTGTGTGTGTGTGTGTGTGTTTGTGTTACGTTCTGGAAATGCTATGCACACCGCGGTTTTTAGTTCTCTTGCTGCATTTGTGCCTTGGAAGTGACAGGGTGTGCAACTGTCGAAATATCGGCGGTTTCCGAGTACGTCACCCTGGCCTATTGTGACGAGCCAGTTGCTCGGCCACCATTGACCAGACGTTTTCAATTCGTGAGAGATCTGGTGAATGTGCTGGGCAGGGCAGCAGTCGAACATTTTCTGTATCCAGAAAAGCCCGTACAGGACCTGCAACATGCGGTCGTTCATTATCCTGCTGAAATTTAGGGTTTCGCAGGAATCGAATGAACGCCAGAGCCACGGGTCGTAACACATCTGAAGTGTAACGTACACTGTTCAAAGTGCCATCAATGCGAACAAGAGGTGACCGAGACGTGTAACCAATGGCACCCCATACCATCACGCCGGCTGATACGCCAGTATGGCGATGACGAAGAATACACGCTTTCAATTTGCGTTCACCGCGATGTCGCCAAACACGGATGCGACCATCATGATGCTGTGAACAGAACCTGGATACATCCGAAAAAAATGACGTTTTTCCGTTCGTGCACTCGGGTTCGTCGTTGAGTACACCATCGCAGGCGCTCCTGCCTGTGATGCAGCGTCAAGGTTAACCGCAGCCATGGTCTCGGAGCTGATAGTCCATGCTGCAGCAAACGTCGTCGAACTGTTCGTGCAGATGATTGTCTTGCAAACGTCTCCATTTGTTGACTCAGGGATCGAGACGTGACTGCACGATCCGCTACAGCCATGCGGATAAGATGCCTGTCATATCGACTGCTAGTGATACGATGCTGTTGGGATCCAGCACGGCGTCCCGTATTTCCCTCCTGAACCCACCGATTCCATATTCTCCTAACAGTTATTGGATCTGGATCAACGCGAGCAGCAATGTAGCGATACGATAAACCGAATTCGCGATAGGCGATAGGCCCACATTGTGCACATCTTGTGAATGACTTCCTTCAGGATAAGGACATCGCTCGACTAGAGTGGCCACCATGTTCTCCAGACATGCCTGGGACAGATTTAAAAGGCCTGTTTATGGACAACGTGACCCGCCAACCACTCTGACGGGTCTATGCGGAATCGCCGTTGAGGAATAGGACAATCTGGACCAACAGTGCATTGATGAACTTGTGGATAGTGACACAACGAATACAGGCAGGCATCAACGCAAGAGGACGTGCTACTGGATGTGAGAGGTACCAATGTGTATACCACCTCTGAAGGCCTCGCTTTATGGTGGTACGACATGTAATGTGTGGCTTTCATGAGCAACAAAAAGGGCGGAAATGATGTTTATGTTGATCTCTATTCCAATCTTCTGCACTCTACAAGTTCCGAAACTGTCGGAATCGAGGTGATGCAAAACTTTTTTTGATGTGTGTATAATGGTTGCATTTAGTTCTTGCCTTCAGCCGTGCCACAGTGCCTACATAGTAAGGCCGTGTTGGTTAATGTTACATCATCCAGACTATAGCCCGTGCAGCTAGTCAAAAATCTAATGCCCTTTTTCAGGAACGAGATGTTGGTATGGCTTCTACAGCGATTTTTATTTGCGGTGGTTACAGCTACAGCACGTCTGTCAGTACTGCTGTTGAGACAGCGAACGCACAGCTACAAGTGTGGAGGACCGTCCATTAAAACTGTTGTAATGATATAAATATGTTAATATTTGTTCAAAATTGGAATATTCATTTCTGTCATATGTATTATTTTTCAGGTCAACACCTCTTTTTCTCAATCCATTCTAATCTTACAGGGATACAAAGAGGTATCTCTGGGACAAAACACATTTTTGGACACAGTGAAATGTATATACAAAAATGTATCATAAATCCATCATTCTTATTCCACGCCATTCGATTCATTTTTAAAGACGTTTTCTCTTCATTCCTACAACAACCCTTATCCCAACGACTACACTTATTCAAAATATCTTTATCAAGCTGTCCGAAAGTTTCGCACGCCTCCCCTGGTAATTATGTAAAATACACTGGGACTGACCGACGCGAGAAAGCGAAACATGTTTGTATCATAAAAAACATCGAATTTTAATTGTAAAGAAAATATTAGTTGTCTTAATCTACGAGGGTTGGCCAAAAAGTAATGCACCGCAATTTTTTTCTCAACCGAAAACAATGCTCGAATGCGAAACGTTACGTATGTGTTATCTGAAGTCTCCTGAGTGAGCGCCCCAAGTTTCCGTCACTTCCAACAGATACCGTAGCTGCAGGACAGTTTCAAAATGGCGTCTGTAGGTAAAGTACGTTACAAGCAACGTGCCGTCATTGAATTTCTCACTGCAGAGAAAGAAACTGTGGGGAATATTCACAAACGCTTGTACAAAGTGTATGGAGCATCTGCTGTCGACAGAAGTACAGTTAATAGCTGCGTACGAAGGGTGAGGTCATCAGAAGGCGGTTCGACGGAGGTCCACGGTATGCAGCGGTCGGGCAGACCATCCACGCCTGTGACGCCTGACGTGTTGTAGCGAGCTTCCACTTGTTTGGGCCATTAAAGGATGCCATTCGTGGAAGACATTTTGAGGTCGATGAAGAGGTGATTCACACAGGGAAGCACTGGCTGCGCCACGAGGACAGGGATTGGTACGTCTACATCCACATCTACTCCGCAAGCCACCCAACGGTGTGTGGAGGAGGGCACTTTACGTGCCACTGTCATTACCTCCCTTTCCTGTTCCAGTTGCGTATGGTTCGCGGGAAGAACGACTGCGCGCTCGAATCTCTCTAATTTTACATTCGTGATCTCCTCGGGAGGTATATGTAAGGGGAAGAAATATATTCGATACCTCATCCAGAAACGCTCCCTCTCGAAACCTGGACAGCGAGCTACACCGCGATGCAGAGCGCCTCTCTTGCAGAGTCTGCCACTTGAGTTTGCTTAACATCTCCGTAACGCTATCACGCTTACCAGATAACCCTGTGACGAAACGCGCCGCTCTTCTTTGGATCTTCTCTATCTCCACCGTCAACCCGATCTGGTACGGATCCCACACTGATGAGCAATACTCAAGTATAGGTCGAACGAGTGTTTTGTAAGCCACCTCCTTTGTTGATGGACTACGTTTTCTCCCAATGGATCTCAACCTGGCACCAGCCGTACCAACAATTAATTTTATATGATTATTCCCCTTCAAATCGTTCCGTGGGCATACACCCAGATATTTTACAGAAGTAACTGCTACCAGTGTTTGTTCCACTATCATATAATCATACAATAAAGCATCCTTCTTGCTATGTATTCGCAATACATTACATTTGTCTACGTTAAGGGTCAGTTGCCACTCCCTGCACCAAGTGCCTATCCGCTGCAGATCTTTCTGCACTTCGCTACAATTTTCTAATACTGCAACTTCTCTGTATACTACAGCATCATCCGCGAAAAGCCGCATTGAACTTCCGACACTATTTACTAGGTCATTTATATATATATTGTGAAAAGCAATGGTTCCATAACAGTCCCCTGTGGCACGCCAGAGGTTACTTTAATCTGTAGACTTCTCTCCATTGAGAGCAACATGCTGTGTTCTGTTTGCTAAAAACTGTTCAATCCAGCCACACAGCTGGTCTGATATTCCGTAGGCTGTTACTCTGTTCATCAGGCGACAGTGCGGAACTGTTCGCCTTCCGGAAGTCAAGGAAAATGGCATCTACCTGAGAGCCTGTATCTAATATTTTCTAGGTAGATTCTGGGTTTCGAGAAATGACATGATAAGCCACCAAAAAACATGTTCTAAAATTCTACAACAGATCGATGTCAGAGATATAGGCCTATAGTTTTGCACATCTGCTCGACGACCCTTCTTGAAAACTGGAACTACCTGTGCTCTTTTCCAATCATTTGGAACCTTCCGTTCCTCTAGAGACTTGCGGTACACGGCTGTTAAAAGGGGGGCAACCGACAGGACACACACGCCCTTGTTTCACGCCGGAGGAAGGGCATAGAGCGAGATGAAGATTACTTGGAAAAGAGAGTGTGTAGATAAAACAACATTCTTTCGTGTGTATAATTCTCATTATGTTCAATAAATAATTGTTGAAGGAAAAGAAACTGCGATGCATTACTTTCTGGGCAACCGTCGCACATCGATGATGTCGTAAGACGAGCTACAACGTTAATATTCGTACTCACGGCGTAGGCGGCCGACAGCATTAGCGGGTGATGGACTCCATCGGACGGCCAGAGAGCGCCCCAAGTTGGAGTCGCCGAGCGCGAGCCGCTGATAGCCGCGTATCGGCCCCCTGCACGCGCGACCTCCATCTCGCCTGCTCAGAGTCCTCTCCTCAGAGGTTGGGCCATCGGCGACCTGACCCCGGAGCCGAAACGGTGTCTGCCGGCGCCTGGTAGACGCTGCTGCCGGCGGACAGAGATACGCCTAGTCAGTTTGAGAACGCTACTAGCAAACCCACAGGCACACGAGCCAAGGAGCTTGCAGTGGAGTACGGTCAGACATACTGGTGCTCCAAAGTTTCCTGAACAGGTCGTCGAAAGGGTCAGAGACGGTGTCCCAACTATGGCAGGCTGGGACAGCCGGGCAGCTCCTCATGGGTGCCCATTGCGTGGAGGCCCAGATTTGTAACGGCACAAATCAAAATATGGAAAGGCAAAATGAAAGGGGAAGAGGGAGGAAGAAGAAGAACCGTGGGCTCTTAACATGGGGCAGGGAGCGCAGCCGCGTGTTCCTCGTCTCCAGTCGCTAGATGGAGCAGCCATTCTTGTTATGCCAAATGGGCCAACAAAACGAAAGTTAAAGAGTACATTAACCGCTTGTTGTTTGGTTTGTTGCACTGTTTAGCAATCAAACAATGGAAAACCAAACGCAGTATTGTTGCAAGATATGCGACTTCGAACAGCGAGCTGTTCTATGGTTTGAATTGTATTATAAAAAAAGCGACTATTCAGATATGTAGCTTTAAATTCCTTTTGAAGTAGCGCTGATGACGTTAACAAAGAAATAGACAGACTAAGCAGAGATGAAGATTAAGCAAAAAATGGGAGGAGCGGGACGCAAACTCGTGGTTTCGCCTAGACGCCTGTTACGCTAGTTAGGTCCCTGGCCACGGGACAAAGCAAAGCTTAAATCACAGAACATTTGGTACTCAACCATGTCTGCGACTTTTAGTAGAGCAGTCGGTCTAAATATAGGTTAGCTAACGTCTTTAGATATAAACATATTTCTGTTAATGATTAAATTGATGAAGAGATCCTGGGGCGTTACAATAACATGTGCCCTTCAAAGTTATGAGTGATTAAATAATTAAAAGACATTCTTCTTGTTTTAAATAATTTATTTAAAAAACCAATACAATAACGCCGATTCTTTGTGTCAAATACGGGCCACCTATAACATGAAGGAAAAATATTTAAAAACAAGTCTGAAGTGCAAGTTTATTTGTAATAATCATTATCCGTTTCTGCACATTCAGTATGCGCCCACATATATCACTGGATACACTGAATCCAAATTTTTCCGTTAACGTCTGCTGAAAATTGGTTTCACGATACTTCTGCCCCAGAAGGCGTGCGGTCTTCAGAAAGCTCAAAATCACTTTCCTCGTCGTCTAGGATAGGCTCATCCTCATTAGATAATTATTCAGACGAAGATACGACTACTTTCTTTTTCTTCCGTAGATGTTTTTGTTTCACTTGCCTTCTTTATATGATTTTTGAATCTGCCTCAATTTTCTTTTCCTCTTTAGTGACCTGGCCAAGGAACCTGTGAGTTGCTCCTTGTACGGTGATCCTGTAATCAAGTAAGCTTTTGCAGATTTCCGGCCTCTATTGCTTGTTTTGTTTGCAGTTGTGGGTGGTGGGGAAATGTTAAAAGGTCTAGCAGGAGTCGAAGTTTTTGATTGTGCATATGATGAGGAAGGAATGAACAGAAGGAATTCCGAAAATATAACCTGAAATTGTTAGAAGGTTTACCGTTGGAGGTTCTGTGTGAACCGTTCGCGACGATCCTGGCTAAGAGTCGATCGATAGGCGAGATGAATGGCGATTCGGAATAAGATCTGATATGCCCAACTCCTACTAGTTGCGTTAGTGGTGAAAGATGCGTTAATATCGTTCCTCTCTGCTAAAGCAAACGCTATTTGTTTCAAACCGGATAAAGTGCAACCAAAATACGTTTGTTCCATATTCAACAAGTAAGAAACAAGCTCTTCTTCCAGACGTGGCCCTAAAACAGAATACGTACGTACATAATGAAGCACTGGCTGCAGCAGTTCGAGTAAGATCTGTTTTCTTACTTCAAGTCTGCAGGGCAGAGCGGGGTACATCACATACTTTGAAAGCCTTTAGAGTTCCCATTTTCTTCTCCCTCATAGCAGTGATGGTTCAGCCATCTTCAAAGGGCCCCACGTCTTCCTTTTGCCCTTGGCTTGATATTTTAGGGTTGTCACGCGACATCCTGAAAAACAAATCTTGAACAGATTCTAGCTAAAATTAAACGTATGTAAATTGGTTCACACACTGTGGTTCCTGCAAAATGGCCCCAATGGCCATTACGAAATACAGACAGAACATGAAAACTGGGAAATAGATGCTTTAACATATCAATAATACAGTTCTTTGAACGAATTTCATGCAGCTCTAAGTCAAATTATAAATAAAATGGTTGAGCACATACCTGTCCACAGAGCGGAGCCCACAGAATCGAGGTTTTGAATCTCACTGCAATATGAGTTCGCACGACTGGTTGTTTCCAACCGTCCTCGGAGGTAGTGGAGGACAGACTCACACGCGCCTCGGCCAGGTGGCAGCACGTCCTGCGCCCCCCCCCCCCCCCCCCCCTGGCTTCTTGCCGCACTGGTACTGCCACCTGAAACCTTCGCCTTTTGCAGGCAAATACTCCGCCAGCCTCCCATTCCTCCCCACCTCCCCTTTTTTTTCACGAATCACGACACCACCGTCACAGAGCTACCTTCGAAACTTAACAAAAGTTCTTCTGCATACTTTGTACGACTAGAACTCATTTCTCCAGGAGCTCTAGTCCCGCAAGTTTCGCAAGAGGACTTCTGTGAAGTTTGGAAGGCAGGAGACAAGGTACTTGCCGGAAGTACAGCTGTGACTGCAGACTGTAAGTCTGCAGTCACAGCCAGCGAAACGCGAAAGTGTCGGGTTTGAGTCCCGATTCTGCCAGGAAGTTTCAAATAAACGCACGGTCCGCGCTACAGAGTAAAAATTTCTTCTGGTAGGGATTAGTCTTTTGAAGACTGTTGTGATTTCATGTATCTCACAAGTGGTCTTTCCACTATACATGTACTCTATCCATGTTTCTGGTGTGAAAGGATCAGCCATCATTTCTTGACGCCCAGGGTACGTCAGACTGATTTTCTCAGTCGCAATCTTCGAAGAGGCTCCTTTCGTGTACCCCACCAAAGACACAAATGTCTGCTTTACATCTGAGAAATGGGGGAAATAGGGAAAACAAGTTAAAGATAGAATGGTCACGGGTTAAATTGGAACACTGTGACATTCCAGAATACCTAGGAATAACACTCGACAGATCTCTGACGTTCAGAAAACACTGCATGAATTTCAAACCAAAAGACTCCGCCAGGAATAACCTACTGAGAAAAGTGGCCGGATCACAGTGAGGCAGCCAAACTGAAACCATTCGAACTTATGCAAAGGCATTATTCTACTCCGCTGCAGAGACTGCCTGTCTTGTTTGGGATGAGTCAACACACGCCAAACAGGTGAATACTGCCCTAAACGACATATGCAGAATAATGACAGGCTACTTGAAGTCAGCTCCAGTCGCATAGCTCTACCACATTGCATGAATTGCTCCACCTCCAGTTCGAAGAGAAATAGCAGCAAACAAGGAAAGAACGAAACTGGAGCAGTAAAAAACGCTTCCCATGCATCGGCAACAACCCTACCCACAACGAGTAAGGTCAAGGAAAAGTTTCGTCAGAACATCGGAGAAACCAACTAGCACTGATGAAAAAGCCAGGCTGCAGCTGTTGAGGGCTGAGACATCCAACCTTTCTTTTTGAAAAAAATTTCAGAATCTTTATGCGCTGGTCATGATGAGAATTGACCAGCCTGGAAGTTCTTGAATAGGCTGAGGTCAGGAATGGGCAGATCACAAGATTAAGCTGGCAAAACGGGGATACATTGAGGAAAACAAAACCATACATGCAATGGGGTGTTTTTTTGTTACATTATTCTTTTAATATGATTTAACCATTTTACCTAAACTGCTCCAATTTCTTCCGGTATATTCTTTACTCCTACTATGAGTCTTCTATTATGAAATAAAATAAATTCTGACCTCCGGCGCAATTGGGCATTATAGTGAATTCAATGGCGATTAGTGAAAAGTGGTGTCCGAACCAGTCTTAAACCCGGATTTCCCGCTTTATGCAAGCGGCCGTCTTAAGCGCTTCGGCTATCTGAGCACGGTTTCTCTCCGATTCACATCCCCATGTTATCGCACTCTACTTACGTAGCGCCCCCTCTCCACCATACTCACACCACACATATTGAGTATTATATCTTAATTTCGGATGCAGTAACTCTCGTGTGTTCTAAAATGGAAGATATAAATTCTGCTGGCTGGAGTCTTCGTTTTCGTTTGTCTGTATCAAAAGTAGCAAAGGAAAAAGTTCATAACAAAACCATAATATTTCTTCCACGAGAGAAAAGTAGGTAGCTGGCAGTACGTATAACAACTACATAACGTACTCTCTGTGGAGTGATCCACAGCTCTTCTCGCAACACTGCCTGGGAGAAAGCTCTGCTGTTACACTTTGAAAAGGGGAATACCTGAAAACAGGAAGAAACAACAGGAATTTCTGCGGTACGCTTCACACGGGATGGTAAGCCATATGCGTAAACGCAATTGTTATAAGGTAACCCACGGGCAAGATTCCCAGAAAAAGAGATTAAACAGGCGTTGGAGGCGAGCACAGAGAGTCCTGTGTAATAAGAGCTGAGGGTCAGGACGTCACAGCGGTACTCTGTGACGTCACGTTTTCTCGGAAGAAGCGGCCGCCGGGTCGCCTTGAGAGAAGGTAGGCTAGCTGCTCCTGCATCGCATTGCTGGCGCCGCGAACCGCGGCTGGTGACGTAATGGCGGCGCTGTCGTAACCAGGCACCTGTAACTGGCTGAGCTGCTCCAGCTCCACGCTGGCGGCCGCCGAAATCTGGAACGTCCCGCTCGCGGCAGCGACTCATCAAGTCACCACAGAAACCGATTGGCGATTCTCCTTTTATTTGCTAGAAGGTTGCGAGTCATTTATTGCACCATGGTGACATAATGTTTTGATAAATAGGAAATACACTGCTGGCCTTTAAAATTGCTACATCACGAAGATGACGTGCTACAGACGCGAAATTTAACGGACAGGAAGAAGATGCTGTGATAAGCAAATGGTTAGCTTCTCAGAGCATTCACACAAGGTTGGCGCCGGTGGCGACACCTACAACATGCTCCCATGAGGAAAGTGTCCAACCGATTTTCCATACACAAACAGCAGTTGACTGGCGTTGCCTGGTGAAACGTTGTTGAGATGCCACGTGTAAGGAGGAGAAATGCGTACCATCACGTTTCCGACTTTCATAAAGGTCAGATTGTAGCCTATCGTGGTTGCGGTTTATCGTATCGTGACATTGCTGCTCGCTTTGGTTGAGATCCAATGACTGTTAGCAGAATATGGAATCGGTGTATTCAGGAGGGTAATACGGAACGCCGTGCTGGATCCCAACGGCCTCGTATCACTAGCAGTCGAGATGACAGGCATCTTATCCACATAGCTGTAACGGATCGTGCAGCCACGTCTCGATCAGTGAGTCAACAGATTGGAACGTTTGAAAGACAACAACCATGTGCACGAACAGTTCGACGAAGTTTTCAGCAGCATGGACTATCAGCTCGGAGACCATGGCTGCAGTTACCCTTGACGCTGCATAACAGGCAGGAGCGCCTGCGATGGTGTACTCAACGATGAACCTGGGTGCACGAATGGAAAAACGTCATTTTTTCGGATGAATCCAGGTTCTGTTTACAGCATCATGATGGTCGCATCCATGTTTGGCGACGTCGAAGAACGCACATTGGAAGCGTGTATTCGTCATCGCCATACTGGCGTATCACCCGGCGTGATGGTATGGGGTGCCATTGGTTACACGTCTCGGTCACGTCTTGTTCGCACTGACGGCACTTTGAACAGTGAACGTTACACTTCAGATGTGTTACAACCCGTGGCTCTGTCCTTCATTCGATCCCTGCGATGCCATACACTTCAGAGACGCATGTTGAAGGTCCTGTACAGGCCTTTCTGGATACAGAAAATGTTCGACTGCTGACCTAGCCAGCACATTCTCCAGATCTCTCACCAACTGAAAACGTCTGGTCAATGGTGGCCGAGCAACTGGCTCGTCACAATACGCCAGTCACTACTCTTGATGAACTGTGGTATCGTGTTGAAGCTGCATGGGCTGCTTTACCTGTACACGCCATCCAAGCTGTGTTTGACCCAATGCCCAGGCGTATGAAGGCCGTTATTACGGACAGAGGTACTCGTTCTGGGTACTGATTTCTCAGGATCTATGTACCCAAATTGAGTGAAAATGTAATGACATGTCAGTTCTAGTATAATTTATTTGTCCAATGAATACTCGTTTATCATCTGCACTTCTTGTTGGTGTAGCAGTTTTAACGGCCATTAGTGTCACATAAAGGATATTAAATGGACAAACATTCCACTCGGGACTGGTGAACGTCAGCAACAACAGTATGTGGTAACCAACAAGGTTAGCAACAGGCTCTTAAATTCTTATTGGAGCCCCGTCGTTTGATTCTATTCCCAGGCGTATAATGGCCGTTATTACGGCCAGAGGTGGTTGTTCTGGGTACTGATTTCTCAGGATCTATGCATCCAAATGTAATCACATGTCAGTTCTAGTATAATATGTTTGTCCAATGAATATGTGTTAATCATCTGCATTTCTTGTTGGTGTAGCAATTTTAATGGCCAGTAGTGTATGTATCTCTCCTTGGAGAGCATGTCCACCCCTGCATGCAATTTGTTACTCCTGTTGAGGCTGGCGTCTACCAGCAGGATAATGCAGCGAGTCCACACAGCTCGCAGCGTACGTGTTTGGTGGGCAGAGCACCAGGATGGGTCTGTCGTAGTTCCCTGTGGCCACCATATGCCCCGGATTTATATCCAGTTGGGAATCTGTGGGGTCACATCTTCAGGGCTGTTCGCACCTTGTATCCTCAACCGAGAACCCTAGCTCAGCTACCCACTGCACTGGAGTCGGCGTTGCTCCGCACCCTTGTCGGTATCTTCCAGATCCTCGCTGAGCGTCTTCCAGCACGTCTCGCAGCGGTCCGATCTTCAAAAAATGGTTGAAATGGCTCTGAGCACTATGGGACTTAAGTTCCAAGGTCATCAGTCCCCTAGGACTTAGAACTAGTTAAACTTAACTAACCTAAGGACATCACACACATCCATACCCGAGGCAGGATTCGGACTTGCGACTGTAGCGGTCGCGCGGTTCCAGAACTACACTCCTGGAAATGGAAAAAAGAACACATTGACACCGGTGTGTCAGACCCACCATACTTGCTCCGGACATTGCAACAGGGCTGTACAAGCAATGATCACACGCACGGCACAGCGGACACACCAGGAACCGCGGTGTTGGCCGTCGAATGGCGCTAGCTGCGCAGCATTTGTGCACCGCCGCCGTCAGTGTCAGCTAGTTTACCGTGGCATACGGAGCTCCATCGCAGTCTTTAACACTGGTAGCATGCCGCGACAGCGTGGACGTGAACCGTATGTGCAGTTGACGGACTTTGAGCGAGGGCGTATAGTGGGCATGCGGGAGGCCGGGTGGACGTACCGCCGAATTGCTCAACACGTGGGGCGTGAGGTCTCCACAGTACATCGATGTTGTCGCCAGTGGTCGGCGGAAGGTGCACGTGCCCGTCGACCTGGGACCGGACCGCAGCGACGCACGGATGCACGCCAAGACCGTAGGATCCTACGCAGTGCCGTAGGGGACCGCACCGCCACTTCCCAGCAAATTAGGGACACTGTTGCTCCTGGGGTATCGGCGAGGACCATTCGCAACCGTCTCCATGAAGCTGGGCTACGGTCCCGCACACCGTTAGGCCGTCTTCCGCTCACGCCCCAACATCGTGCAGCCCGCCTCCAGTGGTGTCGCGACAGGCGAGAATGGAGGGACGAATGGAGACGTGTCGTCTTCAGCGATGAGAGTCGCTTCTGCCTTGGTGCCAATGATGGTCGTATGCGTCTTTGGCGACGTGCAGGTGAGCGCCACGATCAGGACTGCATACGACCGAGGCACACAGGGCCAACACCCGGCATCATGGTGTGGGGAGCGATCTCCTACCGTACACCTCTGGTGATCGTCGAGGGGACCTGAATAGTGCACGGTACATCCAAACCGTCATCGAACCCATCGTTCTACCATTCCTAGACCGGCAAGGGAACTTGCTGTTCCAACAGGACAATGCACGTCCGCATGTATCCCGTGCCACCCAACGTGCTCTAGAAGGTGTAAGTCAACTACCCTGGCCAGCAAGATCTCCGGATCTGTCCCCCATTGAGCATGTTTGGGACTGGATGAAGCGTCGTCTCACGCGGTCTGCACGTCCAGCACGAACGCTGGTCCAACTGAGGCGGCAGGTGGAAATGGCATGGCAAGCCGTTCCACAGGACTACATCCAGCATCTCTACGATCGTCTCCATGGGAGAATAGCAGCCTGCATTGCTGCGAAAGGTGGATATACACTGTAATAGTGCCGACATTGTGCATGCTCTGTTGCCTGTGTCTATGTGCCTGTGGTTCTGTCAGTGTGATCATGTGATGTATCTGACCCCAGGAATGTGTCAATAAAGTTTCCCCTTCCTGGGACAATGAATTCACGGTGTTCTTATTTCAATTTCCCGGAGTGTATTTGAACCTATACTGTTTTCCATAGTATATTTTTCATGCAGCTTTATTCTCCGAGAAAAACTGGGAACTGCTATACGTTAAAATGTAAAAGATATTATTTTTGAAAACTGGAAGGTCATAAACCCCGTGACCCCCTTCTCCTATTGAATGCGCAGCTGAGTACAGCATGTGGGGGTTCGAAACAGCCTTCGGAGCTGGTTTTAGCTGACATCCAGGGCGCCTGCAGTGCGCTACAAACTGTGGGTGCCTGCAGCGTGGCTCGAAGTACAGAGACAGGTGCGCGTGGGAGCCTGGCAGGGGCAGGAGTTAGTTACCTGGCGCGGCCGCTATTTTGAACGCACGCGAGTGAGTGAGTGACCCCGCGCTGGCGGCGGCGCCGGCCCGGGCTTTGGGATGCGGGACGCTGTGGCGGGACGCTGCAGCACAGTGCAGGGGACCGCGCTCAGTGTAGTGCGTTCTGCCGCAGCGGCCAGCGGCCCGGGACGCGGCTCGTCGCCTCTTTCCCGCTGCAAGGTGAGAGCGCTCTGCACACGCGACACAAACACTTGTTTCAGCGGGAACACCGTTCCGTGTGCCGACACCACGCTGCTCTCTAGCTGTCGCGCGTAGCACAACGACCTCCAACGTTGGCAAACTGGCGCGTAGCTTCACTTCAGTAGGACTCGACCGCGACGAACAGAGCCTGGCAAAGAAAGTGAACTCCAGCAGTTTCAAGTGGTTTAATGTTTGGAACTCTTATTCTTTTTTAGTACACTGAGATGGCACACGGTGTCGGAGCTCCTTTTGTCCGGCGTAGTGCAGCATCTCGACGCGGCACGGACTCAACCAGTCGTTGGAAGTCCCTTGCAGAAGTACTGACCCATGCTGCCTCTGTACTCGTCCGTAATGGCGAAAGTATTGCCGGGGCAAGATTTAGCGCACCAACTGACCTCTCGATTACGTCCCATAAATGTTCGACGGGATTCATGTCGGGCGAGCTGCGTGTCCTAACCATTGGCTCCAGTTGTCCGGAATGTTCTTCAAACCAAACGCTAACAGTTGTGGGCCAGTTACAACACCGTCAGTGGGCATGGATGTGTGTGATGTCCTTAGGCTAGTTAGATTTAAGTAGTTGTAAGTTCTAAGGGACTGATGACCACAGTAGTTAAGTCCATTAGTGCTCAGAGCCATTGAACTATTTTTGAACAACCACCAGAACTGTTTATAAACTATACGTACACTGTACAAAATGTAAACTAAATATCAAAAAAATATACATATTCCGGGCTACTGAAGATACCTTGCAGAAAATAAAGCCCAAACGCGTATGGCGCAAAAATTGTGTTTCATTCAGTCAGACGGTCCATAAAGTAAAAATTATCAGTATACCGTAATATTTTTTGTGTCTTTACAGTTTTGGGAAAACTTACTCACTAGATGTCTCAGGTTATTCTTTTGCGCCTGGTCGCATCTAGGGCCGAGCGACAGCTTCATCAGCTGTGTAATGAGCAGTCTGACCATCAACAGGTGGTTCCAACGCGGGCATTGATCCCAGAGTCAGCGCTGCCACCACCTGTTGCTTGTGACCTCCGCGCCAGTTCACAGCGCACAGTATGTTTTACGAACGGCCCTCGGATATACCACCTCATCGTCGCAGTAGCCATAAGCGATAAGAGCAGCGACTTCATGACCAGCATCACCAGCCATATGACGCCCACTGCTGGATAACGGTCAGGCTCTGCCACGCATTACAGTCCCTAGTGACACGCACGGATGCTCCACTTTCATCGTTTTCGAATTGTCACCTTTGCGTTTTCCATCATCTCGTCATCTGGGACTTTTCATTCTTCATGGCATCGACCAGAGAACTTCCTTAATGTATGTATCATTCATTTGTTATGGTACATTTGCCGTACGTCTCCTAGTTGAGAGGGCTTCGAAGATTTCCGGTCCCAATGTTTCCCTTACAAGGAAACGATATTTCCAGAAAGCATTGGTCGGAGCCAGGTAAATCTGGGACGATATATCCGAGACGAAAATGAAATTCTAGTGTAGGTGAAAGAGTATTCGCTTGGATGTACGCTAGCTGATGAAAAGTATCTACACACTATTAGTGGACATTAATGTGTGGTGTGTGTTGGCCCGTGGCCTTTATGACGACTTGAACTGTAATGGGAACACGTTCAGCTAGGTGTCCGAATGTCTGGAAGAAATGGGAGCCCATTCTTCCTCAACAGCCGAAACCAGAGACGGTAACGATGTCGGGCGCTGGGGTCTGATGCGAAGTCGACGTTCTAACTCGTACCAAAGGTGTTCATTAGGCTCAGGTCGGCGCTCTGGGTAGGCCAGCCAAATTTAGGAGTGTTGTTGTGCACAAACTGGTGCCTCACAAATGCTGCTTTATGAAAGGGTACGCTGTAATGCAGATACAAACTGCTCCTCTCCTGCACGTAGTACGCATTGCTGTCAGATCTGTTCATACCCTTCTTAACGTGGCGTTTTCTTAAACACTATACGGGGGTCACACCCTAACCAAGAAATTCGGCCTCATACCGTGGCACCATCTCCTTTGTATTTCACTGTTGGTACAAGACACGACTGGAGGCATTCGCCAAACCCAAAGCCTGTCGTCAGTTTGCCACAGGGGACAGCGTGATTCATCAAGCAAATCGCTCGTTTCCAGTCATACATTGTCCAGTGGCGTCGATGTTTACACCACGTTAAGAGTCGCTTAGAATTGATTACAGAAATGTGTGACTCACAAGGTGATGCTCCAATATTCTGCCCCGTTCTTATCAACTCTTTACGCCCAGTCATTGTGCTAGCTGGACTGATTGAAGCGTTGATTCCTTCTGCTGATTTCGCACGATTTCTTTTTTTACTATCCGCGATGCTCGCCCCTCCATGTCCATCACCACGTGAAATCTGCCTAGTGTTTGTTTCTCTGAGCTTGATCCCTCGCATTTCCACCTCAGTGACTGTTGACTTGCACATATTTAGAAGGTGTTAAATGTTCCTGACGGATTTTTTGCTCATGTGGCATCCAATGACAAGTCCACCTCCGTAGCCACTGACCTCTCCTGACAGACCTGCTATGCTGTTACTGCATGTCTACTGACAGATCCTTTTGTTACGGACAGATCATTTATACCTCGTGACATCTAGTGATGAATTCCGCATTACATTGGCATGCCTGGGAATGTTTGAGCAGGTACTGCATAGAGTGCAAAGTTGACGATTTGGTTGACGTGCCGAGTGCATCCGCATCATCTGACTACGGCGGAGTAATTAACTTCTGTACCTTCGTCCTTACACCTCAGCAGTAAGCTGGAGTTGATAGCTTTCACAGCGTTGACGAGTCAGGATCCTCAAAGCTGCGAAAGGTGGCTCCGACAACGAAGCAACCATTTCCTTGCAGTTACAGCTACGGGCTGCCGTTGAGTCCCAGGCTATCGCTGAGTCTCTCACTGTCACACTCGTTACTCACTAGGGAACCATCGCACGCCCCTCAGATTTAGTTATAAGTTGTTGGCACAGTGGATAGGCCTTTAAAAACTGCATACAGATCAATCCAGAAAACAGGAAAAAGTTGTGTGGAACTATGGAAAAAAATAAGCAAAATACACAAATTGTGTAATCCATGTGCACGATAAGTAACATCAAGGAGAATGTGAGCTCAGGAGCGCTGTGATCCCGTGGTTAGCGGACAAGAGGTCCTTGGTTCAAGTCTGCACATGCGTGAAATGTTTAATTTCTTATTTTCAGACAGTTATCAAAGTTCAGGCAGTTACACATAATCAGCTTTGCTTTCCAAAATTCCAGGACATGTTCAGATTTGCTTGGACATATGCAGGATTTGACGGTCTACACACGAAAAAATTTGAAAACGTTAAAAACATGTGTTGACAGAGCACAGGGAAAACTGTGCGACTGTGGAACTGTTGCATTCATTTGTTCCAGTTTATGTGACAAACTCTTTTGTTTTCATCGCTTTTTTTGGGAGTGATGATCACATCCACAAGAAAATCTAAATCGGACAAGGTAGAAGAATGCTATTACCCATTTGCCAAGTGTACACGTTAGGTGGGTCAACAACATATTCCTGTCATGTGACGCACATGCTGTCACCAGTGTCGTATAGAATATATCAGACGTGTTTTCCTGT
The DNA here is from genome assembly GCF_023897955.1 of Schistocerca gregaria. NCBI lineage: Eukaryota > Metazoa > Arthropoda > Insecta > Orthoptera > Acrididae > Schistocerca > Schistocerca gregaria. Next base: position 562,424,080 of record NC_064926.1, read on the forward strand.
GGAGGAATCGGTTGACCTATGATCTTGTAATCAAATGTTTTCGGTTCCCATTGGAGACGCACGTCCTTTCGTGTACTAATCGCACGGTTTTGCGGTGCGGTCGCAAAAGACAGACACTAAACTTATTACAGTGAATAGAGACGTCAATGAACGAACGGACAGATCATAACTTCGCGAAGACAAAAAAAGTAAACTTTTCACTCGAGGGAGAACTTGAACCAAGGACCTCTCGTTCCGCAGCTGCTAACGCTAACCACGGGACTACGGCGCTCCTGAGCTCACACTGTCCTTGATGCTGCCATCTTGTGCATGGACTACTCAGTTTGTATATTTTGCTTATTTTTTTCATAGTTCCACACAACTTCTTCCTGTTTTCTCGATTGATCTGTGTTCAGTTTTTCAAAGCCTATCCACTAAATCTGAGGCGATCCCATGTCAGTACGGACTGCGCCGGCGGCACGGCAGCTTTCAGAGCAGCCTCCGCCTCCGCCACCGCCACCGCCAGCAGCCGGGCAGTCCAGGGCCCGCCCCCGTGTTTGCAGCCGCTCTGTGGCCGTGTGGCAGGCGCCGGGAACTTGTCCAGGCGCAGCGGCGGCTGGCACTGCTCCCTGCAGGCAGGCAAACTGACGGTCAAGGTGAGGCGAACAGGAAATGCGCAGCAGGGGCTGCAATATTCTACCCGTATAATCTGCGTCTTTATCGTCCTTATAAATAAAAATGAAAATGAATGTTTCCTCCCGTGTTTATGCGTTCCTAAACCAATCATGCGTCTCCCATGAAACTTTGGTGAGTTGTTCTCCACACGCCCGCGAAGGTTCCTAAAGAGTACGACAAATAGTTGATGAGATATTACGTCATAAACTGACGTGTCACCTTGCGAAAATACCCAGATTTATGCATCCACTATTTGAGAATGAGTGCGCTTAGATACTTGCAACAAACTCGACGTAATTTTTAGTTTCAAATTTTTAAGATAATTTTTCTCTCTGGCACTCTCGCACACTGTAGTGAAAGGAAAAGGAGATTATCGCTTACTCCATTTTAGCCCGCCCGGTTGGCCGTGCGGTTTAACGCACTGCTTTCCGGGCGGGAAGGAGCGCCTGGTCCCCGACACGAATCCGCCCGGCGGATTTGTGCCGAGGTCCGGTGAACCGGCCCGTCTGTGGATGGTTTTTAGGCGGTTTTACATCTGCCTCAGCGAATGCGGGCTGGTTCCTATCATTCCGCCTCAGTTACACTATGTCGCCGATTGCTGCCCAAACAAGTTCTCCACGTACGCGTACACCACCATTATTCTACCACGCAAACGTAGGGGGTTACACTCGTCTGGTGTGAGACGTTCCCTGGGGGGTCCACCGGGGGCCGAAGCGCACAATAACCCTGGCTTCGGTGTGGGGCGGCGGTGGGGTGAAGTGGACTGCGGTAGTCGTCGTGGGGTTGTGGACCGCTGCGGCTGCGGCGGGGACGGAGCCTCTCCGTCGTTTCTAGGTCCCCGTTAACATACAATACAATACCCCATTTTCCATGTACATGCCGTAAAACTTCCCCATCAGGCACAACGTGTTATTGAAGTACTTCGTTGCAGCTCACTCTGTTTGCAACCTATTTTGTAGACCGTATGTACATATATCACTAAATGTGCCGGCAAATTTGTGTCACTGTACGGCCCATAGTTCAGGAGACGCGACCTCATAAATACTGACGTGCGTAATATGGTTTCTTCTGGCTCTGAGCGCTGTGGGACTTAACAACATCTGAGGTCATCAGTCTCCTAGACTTAGAAGTACTTAACTACTGCTATCACAACTCGGCACTCGACGCGTTGCGCTATGCAGGGTGCCTGTTGAAAGGAGAAGAAAGGCTTTCGGTAGAGAGGAGGGACAGCGGCGTCCTTGGCGCTGGTGGAGGCTGGGCCACATTTAACTGGCAGCCGCGGCCGGCCGGCCACTGGCATTTGCCTGCGGCGCGCGACCCCAGCCGGAGCCGGGTTTTCCGGCGCAGAGGTCGCGGGTTCACGCCTCGCCCGTCCCCGTGCTCTTTACCCAGCCGCCGACCCATGTCGAGCAATAGCAAGGCGCTGGACCGCGGTTCCATTCTCCGTCTGGCCACCCAGATTTTCCAGTGTTTCCCTAAATCTCTTCTACGTCTACACGTACGCCTCTTCTCCGCAAACAACCTTTCGGTGTGCGGTGGAGGGTACTTTATGTACCAGCGTCGGTTCCCCCTTTTTTCCGTTCCCCTCGTTATGCTTGGCGGAAAGAATGACAGTTGGTAAGCCTCCGTGTGGCCTCGAATCCCCCTAACTTTATCTTCGTTGTCTTTTCGCGAACGTACACAGAGGTGACGAAACTCGTGGGATAGCGGTATGCACATTTACAGATGGCGCTCGAACCTCGTATACAAGGTATAAAAATGCATTACATTGGCGGAGCAGTCAATTGTACTGGGCTGATTCATTAGAAAAGGTTTCTGACGTGACGCTGTGGCCGAGCGGTTCTAGGCGCTTCACTCCGGAACCGCGCTGCTGCTATGGTCACAGGTTCGAATCCTGCCTCGGGAATGGATGTGTGTGACATCCTTAGGTTAGTTAGCTTTAAGTAATTCTAAGTCAGATGTTAACTCCCATAGTGCTTAGAGCCACGTGAACTATTTGATAAGGACGGCGCAAGCATAACGGGACGTAAAGCTGGAAAAAATCAAGAGATATGACACTTTGAGAAACTTTGTATCGTAGTTGTGATTCACTAGGAAGAACCACAGCTGACGTTTATAACAACTAACGGCAATGAAAACGAGCCGTAAGGCAGATAAATTCTGTTCTTTGGTGCAGCAGTACAACAAAAAATACGTAGCACATTACGAGGGGGGTACCCAGGAAAACCGGAATAACATTTTGGTGGGCGGAGTTTGTGTAGTACCCACTTGCGCCGCCAGGCTTGTACAGCGCAACCCATTGCCAGTTCAGTGCCGCGTGTGTTGTCAGCCTGGCTTGTCCTGTTCATCCGCAGTGATTGCTTTTGCTAGCGCTGTTTCGTTCTTCTTTCGGTTTTTATGATGGCAAGTTTAAGTGAACAACGTGCAGTTGTGAAATTTTGTTTTCTACTCGGTAAAAATGCTCCTGAAACTGTTTTGATGATGAAAACTGCGTACCAAGATGACGCTACGGGAAAAACTAAAGTTTACGAGTGGTTTGCTCGATTTGAAAATGGTGACATGTCTACTGATAACAAACCTCGTTCTGGACGTCCCATCACCTGCCCGAATCGACGAAAATACTGAAAAAAATCGAGATTGTGTTCACACACCGTCGACAGACAACTGATCAACTGTCAGAGATTAGTGAATTATCTTGATGCTCGGTTCAGCGAATTTTAACGGAAGATTTGGGACTGAAAAGGATTGCTGCCACGTTTGTTCCTCTGGTTCCGACTGACAATCAAAAGAAACATCGAGTTGAAACATGTCGTGCTGTGAAACAACAACGTGAAACTAATCAACATTTTGTGTCAATGGTCATCAGTGGTGGTGAGTCATGGAGCCACGGTTACGACTCAGAAACGAAGCAACAGGCATACCCACTGGCAGACACGTCATCGTCATCCCGTCCAAAGCAATGTCGTCAAGTCAAATAAAATATCAAAATAACGTTCATTTGCTTTTTTTTTTTTTTTTTTTTTTGAAGCCAATGGCGTAGTTCATTCAGAGTTTGTCCCCTCAGGTCATACCGTCAATCAAACAGTTTATATGGAAGTTTTAAGAAGACTGCACACCAGTGTTCGTCTAAAAACACCCGATTTGTGGCAGACACCAGACTGCTTGTTCAACCAAGACAACGCACTTGCACACACAGCCATCTCCGTTAGACAGGTTTTGAATAAAATTGGCATAGTTCCGTTGCCCGATGCACCTTACTCGCCTCGGCTGGTTCCGTGCGACTTTTTCTTATTTCCACACATGAAAAGACGCATGAAAGGAAACCGATCTGACAACAGTGAGTAAGTCAAGAAAAAGCGAGAGAGGAACTGTCAGCCGTTTCTGAAGATGACTACAATAGATTTTTCGAACAGTTGAGGCACATATGGGACAAACGTATTAGATGTAATTGAGAGTATTTTCAAATGGCCATGGTAGTTTTGTAAACAGTATATAGCTTTTAAAAAATGATTAGGGTTTGTCTGGGTACCTACTCGTATGTGTGAGCCCAGTCTCGATACTGTTCGTGTCGTTCTGGCGTCCAGCCCAAGTGACACGTTGCCATCACTTTGACAAAGGCGGTACAGAGGTCGGCGCCGCTAGTGGCCGCGAAGCCCTGCTTTGCGACGTGCGATTTCCATCTTTTCGCAGACTGAAAGAAGATCTGAGAGATGCGGGCGGGGCCGGGGGAGTGATTCTCAAACGTCGAAGACGTTCACAAGTCGGTTCTAGAATGGCTCTGGTTTCAAGCAGTGGATTTCTGTCTTCCAGGAACTGAACGATTGGTAGAATGTTCCAACCGCTGTTTACAGAGACCTGGTGGTTATTTTGGTAAACAATGTCTTGTAACTGTGTCACTTTTGAAGTGTAGTGCAGCTTCCAACAGAAGGAACGTGGACTGTCGTAAAAGTGTACACTACTGGCCATTAAAATTGCTACAGCAAGAAGAAATGCAGATGGTAAACGGGTATTCATTGGAGAAATGTATTATACTAGAACTCACATGTCATTACATTTTCACGCAATTTGGGTGCATAGATCCTGAGAAAACAGTACCCAGAAAAACCACCTCTGGCCGTAATAACGGCCTTGATACGCCTGGGCATTGAGTCAGACAGAGCTTGGTTGGCGTGTACAGGTACAGCTGCCGATGAAGCTTCAACACGATACCACAGTTCATCAAGAGTAGTAACTGGCGTATTGTGACGAGCCAGTTGCTCGGCCACCATTGACCAGACGTTTTCAGTTGGTGAGAGATCTGGAGAATGTGCTGGCTAGGTCAGCAGTCGAACATTTTCTGTATCCAGAAAGGCCTGTACAGGACCTTCAACATGCGTCTCTGAAGTGTATGGCATCGCAGGTATCGAATGAAGGACAGAGCCACGGGTTGTAACACATCTGAAGTGTAACGTTCACTGTTCAAAGTGCCGTCAATGCGAACAAGAAGTGACCGAGGCGTGTAACCAATGACACCCCATACCATCAAGCTGGGTGATACATGAGTATCGCGATGACGAATACACGCTTCGAATGTGCGTTCACCGCGATGTTACCAGACACGGATGCGACAATCATGATACTGTAAACAGAACCTGGATTCATCCGCAAAAATGACGTTTTTCCATTCGTGCACCCAGGTTCTTTGTTGAGTACACCATCGCAGGCGCTCCTGTCTGTGATGCAGCGTCAAGTACCGCAGCCATGGTCTCCGAGCTGATAGTCCGTGCTGCTGCAAACGTCGTCGAACTGTTCGTGCAGATGGTTGTTGTGTTGGAAACGTCCCCATCTGTTGACTCGGGAATCGAGACGTGGCTGCACGATTCGTTACAGCCATGCGAATAAGATGCCTGTCATCTCGACTGCTAGTGATACGAGGCCGTTGGGATCCAGCACGACGTTCCGTATTACCCCCTGAACCCACCGATTCCATATTCTGCTAACAGTCATTGGATCTCGACCGACGCGAGCAGCAATGTCGCGATACGATAAACCGCAATCGTGATAGGCTGCAATCCGACCTTTATGAAAGTTGGAAACGTGATGGTACGCATTTCTCCTCCTTACACGAGGCATCACAACAACGTTTGACCAGGCAGCGCCGGTCAACTGCTGTTTGTGTATGAGAAATCGGTTGGAAGCTTTCCTCATGGGAGCACGTTGTAGGTGTCGCCACCGGCGCCAACCTTGTGTGAATGCTCTGAAAAGCTAATCATTTGCATATCACAGCCTGTTCTTCCTGTCGGTTAAATTTCGCGTTTGTAGCACGTCATCTTTGTGGTGTTTCAATTTTAATGGCGAGTAGTGTACTTTCTGAAGACACCTCGTACAGTAGGAAAAATCACGGCAACTAGCAAGACGATAAATGACACAAGAGAAACAAAGCAGTTATTATATCCTCGTTTTCGAGCCTTACTTCGCACAATGGTTAGTTTACGACAGGTGGTTATTTGGCAACGTTTACTCTGACCATACTACCAGATTGGTCTTCTCCAACCTGAGTACCGATACCTGCGAACAACGCTTTGCTGCTCACGACAGCTGACTTTGGCGTGACGGTTTTCCACTGATCCCACTGACAGCACGCTGTCGACAGGGTGGCACGTGGAAGCCCCGACGCCTGCTCGACTTCAACCACGGAGCGTCCTATGCGTCAGTTTGTGGCCGCTGTAAATCGCACGCTGGGCTCACCACAAGTTACTCCGCCACGCCAGCGGTCGGTGCGAGATCTGGCGACACCCCAACCTGCTCCGTTCGCCCGTGGCTACGTTTCCCCAGCCGGTTTTTTTTGTTTTTCTTTATTGTGATTTAATTCCCCTGCCCCACATGGGCAGGGGAGGGCTGTCAGCGGCACAATCCGCCGCTCTTCAGGCGAGTGACACGACAACAAAAACAAGAATAAAATGATACATACATAAGGAATTAAAAAAAAGGGGAACATAAGACAGAGTAAGGGGAGAAAATGGAGGTAAAATATACACTGACATGGAGACGTTCATGGGGGACAGTTAAAACAAGTCACCAGAAAGTTAAAAAACACAATTGGCGATTCTTAAAACACAGAGAAGACAGTGAATACGCAGGCACAGGTTAAAAGTCGGCCACAGGAGTAAGAAACACTCCGGAACAACACACTTAAAACCCAGTTCCCCCAGCCGGGCTCTCCCTTTGCTGGTCTTTATCCTGCCGTCTGGTTCTCCATTTTAGTGAGTTGATAAATTTACGCCGCTGCAAATTAAACTAGAACACCTTGTTGGCAAAAGTCGCATAGGCCTGAAGTGTACTACGAGGGCAAATCAGGAAGTCTTTGCCCCTATTTGTGTTAGCCAAATTACGGCTCCAAATTTGAAGTCAATGTATCCAGTCCCAGCGCTGGATGTTCCTCGGTTCGTGCCGACCTTACCTGCCAGTAGCTCCGCCGCACGGCGCTGCTGTCCATTGTTAAAGATGGCGGTTGTGCTTCACACGTCCACAGCGTTAAAGTAGCGAAGTGTAATTCGTTTTCAGTGGAGCAAGGGACGAAAGACCATCGAGATCTACAGGGAAATTCAGCCCACATACGGGGTAAACTGTCTCGCTTTGAGAATTTCGAAGTGTTGTGGTTTCGACAAAGGCCGTGAGGTTTTTCGCGATAATGAGCTGTCGGGGAGGCCGCCGTTCGTCGCTGACTGACGATATTTGCAATGATGAAAGCAGACCAGAGTTTACAGATCGCGGCAATTTCCCAGGAGCTTGGCATATCGTATGTGGGTGCAGCGGTTCACAAGTAACGATGAGGTCGAGACAGCAGTCTGACGATGGCTCCATAGTTAGCCGGACGAATCCCACCAGAAGCATTTCATAATTTAGTGCTGCAGTTTGACAAATGTGTGAACTGGCAAGTGGGCTATATCGAAAAATAGTGTAACATACGTAGAATATCATGTACCTTACTCTCGCTAGTAAAAATGGGGGCAAAGAGTTTCGGATTTCCCCTCTTACTTTCCTGTGTTTCCGAACGATTAGCACTTTAACGATAGCGCACAGAGTAGCCACGACTACAGCCGTCTACACTTTGGATGTAAGAAAAAAAATTTCAGCTAGTTTCTCTTTCAGAAATATTATTTCAGTGTTAATGCTCTGTTAAAGGACTGTGTTACGCTTCAAGCAACATGAAAAAATGGTTCAAATGGCTCTGAGCACTATGGGACTTACCTGCTAAGGTCATCAGTCCCCTAGAATTTAGAACTACTTAAACCTAGCTAACCTAAGGACATCACACACATCCATGCCCGAAGCAGGATTCGAATCTGCGACCGTAGCGGTCTCGCGGTGCCAGACTGTAGCGCCTAGAACCGCTCGGCCACTCCGGCCAGCTAAGCAAGAAGAAGAATCGTCTACAAGGAAGTGATGGAAATCGACAGCGGCAGGTTTTCAGTAATGTTTCAGACCACTTAATTTGCCTCTTTCCCAATAGAACAGTGACAAGAACGGTTCTGGATGGTACAACCAATTTACGACCGGCGATCTTCTCAAATTCTGCCCATACAGGTAATTAGACTCGCATAGTGGCCCGAAAAGTGACGTATAGAAAATAAAGTCAACGCTCAAACGGTCAGTAGACTGAAACTTCCTGGCAGATTAAAACTGTGTGCCCGACCGAGACTCGAACTCGGGACCTTTGCCTTTCGCGGGCAAGTGCTCTACCATCTGAGCTACCGAAGCACGACTCACGCCCGGTTCTGGAAACATCCCCCAGGCTGTGGCTAAGCCATGTCTCCGCAATATCCTTTCTTTCAGGAGTGCTAGTTCTGCAAGGTTCGCAGAAGAGCTTCTGTAAAGTTTGGAAGGTAGGAGACGGATACTGGCAGAAGTAAAGCTGTGAGTACCGGGCGTGAGTCGTGCTTCGGTAGCTCAGATGGTAGAGCACTTGCCCGCGAAAGGCAAAGGTCCCGAGTTCGAGTCTCGGTCGGGCACACAGTTTTAATGTGCCACAAAGTTTCATATCAGCGCACACTCCGCTGCAGAGTGAAAATCTCATTCTGGTCAGTAGACTGATTGTGATCACAACAGCCAGATTGAAACTCAACCGTAGTTACTCCCGTCTCCTTTTCCGTAGCAATCATACTATGTTGTCGTCTCACTGCGATTGTTATGAGACTGAAGATATGAGCCAGATATACTTTGGTCACCATAAATATACAAAGCAGTCGGACTTTTACTTTAGGAGATAGTTACAGTTAGCCATAAACTCCAGACTGGTCCGTTGGTACTCCTGGTAACAGTGAAGAAAAAAATTATAGCAAATTTCTGTTTGAATTCTCGATGAAAAATTACCATTAAATTGTAGGCAGTGAAAGTCAGTGTCTGTGTATTTTGCTCATTAGTTTTACTGAATTTACCTCCTTAAAAAATAATGAAGTATTGTGTCAATAAGAAACATTTATGCCTTGTGTGTCGCTGCAATCTTATTACAAAATCTGCGTGCCTAAAGAGTATCGTACCACTACCTCCGGAGGATCGTCTCAGTTGTGAGGCAGCATTCAAGATTTCCTGTCAGAAAGGTTACAGTTTGCAAGAATTATGGGAAAGAGAAGATCTGGGGTTCCCCAGAGAAGTGTTACAGACGCTATATCGTTGTTGATCTGTATAAACGATTTACAAGAGTATCACAGCAGCTATCTGTCTGGCATTTGACTCTAAATAAGGAAAAGTGTGAAGTCGTCCACTTGATTACTAAAAGGAATCCGCTAGATTTCGTTCTCACGATAAATCACACAAATCTAAGAGCTTTAAATTCAGTAGCCGGTGGCTGTGGTAGAGCCGTTCCAGACGCTTCAGTCCGGAACCACGCTGCTGCTACCGTCGCGGGTTCGAATCCCACCTCGTGCATGTACGTGTGTGATGTCCTTAGGTTAGTTTGGTTTTAGTAGTTCTAAGTTCTAGGGGACTGATGACCTCTGATGTTGGCGGAACACTAAGAAAATGCTACAGGTCCACTAAAGAGACCGTCTACACTACGCTTGTCCCTGCTCTTCTGGGATATTGCTGCGCAGTATGGGATTCGCGCCAGATAGAACTGACGAGGACATTAAAAAAGTCAAAGAATGGCAGCCGTTTTGTACTTTCGCGAAATAGGGAACAGTGTGTCACGAATATGATGTGCGAATTGGGGTGGGAATTATTAAAACAAAGGAGTTTTTCGTTGCGGCAGCATCTTGTTATGCAATTTCACCAGATTTCTCCTCCGAAAGCGAAAATATCATTTTGTGGCCCACCTACATAGGGGGAAGTGATGACTGTAATAAAATGAGAGAAATCAGAGCTTTCATGGCAAGATTTACATCTTCATTATTCTCGTACGCTGTTTGAGGATGGAACGAAGGAGATATAGCTTGAAGGTGGTTTGATGAACGCTCTGCCAAGCAATTAATTGTGTATTGCAGAGTAGTCATATGAATGTAGTTGTACTTTTACAGGGTGGTCTATTGATCGTGACCGGGCCAAGTATCTCACGAAATAAGCGTCAAACGAAAAAACTACAAAGAACTAAACTTGTCTAGCTTGAAGAGGGAAACCAGATGACGCTATGGTTGGCTCGCTAGATGGCGCTTCCAGAGGGCAAACGGATATGAACTGCGTTTTTTTAAAATAGGAATCCCCATTTTTTATTACATATTCGTGTAGTACGTAAAGAAATATGAATGTTTTAGTTGAACCACTTTTTTTGCTTTGCGATAGATGGCGCTGTAATAGTCACAAACATATGGCTCACAATTTTAGACGAACAGTTGGTAACAGGTAGGTTTTTTGAATGATAATACAGAACGTAGGTACGTTTGAACATTTTATTTAGGTTGTTCCAATGTGATACATGTACCTCTGTGAACTTATCATTTCTGAGGCGTGATTATCTGTAAATACCACATTAATGCAATAAATGCTCAAAATGATGTCCGTCAACCTCAGTGCGTTTGGCAATACGTGTAACGACATTTCTCTCAACAGCGAATAGTTCGCCTTCCGTAATGTTCGCACATGCATTGACAATGCTTTAATGCATATTGTCAGCCGTTATCAGTGGATCACGATAGCAAATATCCTTCAGCATTCTCCACAGAAAGAAATCCGGGGACGTCAGATCCGCTGAACGTGCGGGTCATGGTATGGTGCTTCGACAATCCACCTGTCATGAAATATGCTATTCAATACTGCTTCAACCGCACGCGAGCTATGTGCCGGACATCCATCATGTTGGAATTACATCGCCATTCTGTCATGCAGTGAAACATCTTGTAGTAACATCGGTAGAATATTCCGTAGGAAATCAGCATACATTGCACCATTTATATTGCCATCGATATAATGGGGGCCATAATCGTTCCTCCCATAATGCCGCACCAGGCATTAACCCGCGAAGGTCGCTGATGTTCCACTTGTCGCAACCATAATGGATATTCCGTTGTCCAATAGTGCATATTATGCCGGTTTACGTTACCGCTGTTGGTAAATGACGCTTCGTCGGTAAACAGAACACGTGCAAAAAATCTGTCATCGTCCCGTAATTTCTCTTGTGCCAAGTGACAGACTGTGCACGACGTTCAAAGTCGCCGCCATGCAGTTCCTGCTGCATAGAATTATGGTAAGGGTGCAATCGATGTTGATGTAGCATTCTCAGCATCGAAGTTTTTCAGATTCTCGCGCAATTTGTCTGCTACTGATGTGCGAATTGGCCGCGACAGCAGCTAAAACACCTACTTGGGCATCATCATTTGCTGCATGTCGTGGTTGACGTTTGACATGTGGGTGAACACTCCCTGTTTCCTTAAATAACGTAACTATTTGGCGAACCGTCCGGACACTTGGATGATGTCGTCCCGGATACCGAGCAGCATATATAGCACACTCCCGTTGGGCATTTTGATCACAATAGGCAAACACCAACACGATATCGACCTTTTCCGCAATTTGTAAACAGTCCATTTTAACACGGGTAATGTATCACGAAGTCCGCACTGGCGCAATGTTACGTGATACCACGTACTTATGAGTTTGTGACTATTACAGCGCCATCTGTCACAAAGCGAAACAAGTGGTCCAACTAAAATATTCATATTTCTTTACGTACTACACGAATATGTAATAAAAATGGGTATTCCTATTTTAAAAACGCAGTATATATCCGTTTGACCTATGGCAGCGCCATCTAGCGGGTCAGCAATAGCGCCATCTGGTTTCCCCCTTCAAGCTAGACGAGTTTCGTTCTTTGTAGTTTTTTCGTCTGATCCATATTTCGTGAGATATTTGGCCCGGGCACTATCAATGGACCACCCTGTATACGTTGTGTTATTATACCAAGAGAAGCGTCATTCTACATTTATGACTACCTGCTACGCATTTGGCGTTTCCGGATGCAATGCACCTAGCGCGATTGTGTGCTTGTCCTGCAATAACGAGCGTCATTTATCACGGAGACACGTGTCCCGGCACCACGCCGCGGTTTCTGACGTCCACGGCCGTCTCGTTTCGTAACACGCTTATGGTTCCCTGCAGTATACAACAATTACTGCTGTATAATTGAGAAGTTTGTTTCTCCAGTGAGATTCGAGCCTTGCGAAACCACAGAACAAGGCTGCGGAGACCCCAGCCAGACACGGATATCCGCTCCTGCGGCCAGTTAATACGTGCTGCGCCTTGCGTAACCGCTGACAATGAGAAAATAAAACGCGGAATTCGCCACCACGAGTCCTTGCCTCGCTCTCGAACAGCTGTATGCAATAGATTTTGCGGGCGGCTGCAGTGGGAGTGCGGTTCTTTATAGAGTCACATAAATAGGTAATACTGCGACATTTATCTGTTATCATGTCCTGTCCCCCTGTACTTGGGGCGCCAGGCCGTGTAAATTAGGTGCGTGCCCTCGGGTGCGCGGCGAGGCATTGTTTCAGCTCTCGCTTCGTGACTGCCTTCAGGCGTGAAGCAATTCCGCGGTCACAAATAAAATGTAGAAACTGGCTGGTTAGACAGAGGGATTCGGCACGCGTCTCCAACCGAGTCTCGATCGTGCCACCGTGTCGTGGTGGGACCGAGTGGCCCGTCATTGCTGGGCTCTGTTTACGAAGAGGACGGCGAATGGACAGTAGGTGGACAAGTTGCGGAGCTGACGCTCACGTGAGTGCCGCACGGGAGCCCTCCAGCTGGTGCCATATTCTGACAGAAGACTCCTCATGTAGAGGTAGCGGCTCCATGCTGCCGTAACAAAGTATGTCCCACAAAGAAAGCAACATTTGGGCTCATAATAACATACAAATTAAATAATATACGCACAAGTACAGAGTGTGTTACTTGCGATTGCGTATGAAGTATTCGGGCTTTCAAAAATAACTACACCCTCCGACTCAAGAGTTGAAATATTAAAAGTTTTGGCTGGTTTCGTTGTCTAGGGGCTGGGATACGTAGTTGCCGCATTACAAGCCAAATACTGCTGCGTCTACAGTATACAATATGAATAGACACATGAATCGAATGGTCAAAGGTTCCTATCACTCGGAAATTGCGAATTTTATAAATAAAAGATTGCAAGTAAATAAAATCTGCAGGTACTCTCTTTGCGGCTTTAAAAGATGAGTAACAATAGTAGAAGTACTTTTGAGAAAGCGCTATATTTCTGCAAAACACTTATTGTTGTCGATGGTCCAGCAATTAAATAAAATATTCGCTGAACAACAGGGAAACAATAGATTCCAACAGCACATAATTAATTATGATCAACAACACAGCTCGCGAGATATTCACCTCTAAACGCACACTGCATCTTCACTGCAGAAGCCACGGAAATCACACAACAGCACTGGTCGGCACTCCGAAATATTTCTATCCTCCGCGACCACGCGCTAACTCTCCGCTGTCCAAGTGTTTCAGCCGACTGTGCGTCGGTCGCGCTGTACTGTCTGCCCCCGTGTCGTCCAGAACTGCCACGTGTCCTCTCTCCAAACGATGCTCTTTTCCGCCTTCGATCCAGTCTCCCCATCCACGAGCGCTGTGATTGGCTAGAGCGCTCTTCAAACCAATGCACACTCACAACATAATGAAACATATACGAAATACTGGAATTACATGTAAACAGTTGAAATTAAATAAATATTCCTACGGATGGACCATAAACAAGCTCTAACACACATTATTGAACACATAAACAAATTAAATAAACATATATCAAAAGAAAAGAAGCAAAAGGCAGGCCACGAGCCTAATGTCTCTGTGCTTTCTAAAACACAGTAAATAATTGACCAGTTTCTTCATGAATAACATATATCGGATATTAACAAAGACACAGAGGAATCAATATATTTATAAGCATGCTGCTATCGTTTTTTCGTGTAACTATGGAGTACTTATGGCCTGATGCGATCGATAGTAATCGCCCACTTTGACCTCCAATAACTCATGTACTACTTAAGTTACATGCCTGTAAGTCATACCAATTTAGATTTACAGTAATAGCTTTCTAAGGACACGTCGATCGACAGAATCGGATGAACCATTTAGATTTTGGAAATTCGTTGCTGGCTGTCAGGCCTTCTTGTATAATTTACAGTCAGATACTAAACTTTAAACTAATAAAGATATTGAAAATCTGATTACACTATCAGAATCGTCATGCAAATAATGGTAATGTACATGTTTCTTTTTAAGGTATCAAGATTCCTCTGGCTACTATTAATTTCTATACGAACTGTGAAATGTCTGCCATTAAGGTTTGACAAAGTCCGCCATCTTTGGCACTCCCGGCATAGACATCTCCTTCACCGACACAAATCACTGAAAGACGCAACGCGAAGGAATTATCCGGATCGGACGGAAATCGGTAGATTTGACGTACATGCGCAGAAAAACAAACGATTACTGTTTCAAAAAAACTGACTCATTTGTTCGAAAGAAAGAGCTTTACGAATTGAGCAAGTCAGTAACTTGTTGATCCACATACGGTCCTTATGCAAGCAGGTTATTCGGCTTTGCAACGATTGATAGAGTTGCTCTATGTCCTCCTGTCCAATTCTGCCCAATTGGCGCTTCAGATCGTAGAATACCCATAAAGGTCCAAACGTCCTCAATTACGGAGAGATCTGCCGATCTCGCTGCCCAAGCCCGAATACAAGCAGTAGTAACTCTCGCTGAGTGTGTGTAGGAGGGCATTACCTTGCTGGTATGTAAGCCCTGTATGGTTTGCCATGAAGGGCAACAAAGCGTAGAATATCGTCGATATACTTCTGTGCTGTAAGGGATGCCGCGGGTGACAGCCAAAGGGGTTCTGCTATGAAATGAAGTACAATGGCACCCCAGTCCATGACTCCAGGTTGCCGGGCCGTATGGCGTGCGACAGTCAATGCCTGGGGCTTCTCCAGACACGTCTTCGACGTAGAATCTCATTGACTGGAGTAGATTTGTCTCGAGTTCCGCTTCGAATTGAGTCCCGATGACCATCTGGACGCGGACCAGGCAGTGGTGGGATACCAGTCAGACTGTCGCCTGCCATATGGCCCGTCGGCCAGGAGTGACGGTCTCAGGTGCCATTTCTGTTCACAGCAGAAACCCTTTGGTTGTCATGCGCGACACCCTTACATCGCAGCGCTAGGTCGACGATATTCTACGCCACAATCTCTACCTTGGGCAGTAAGGTCGCCGGATGTCTCCGAAATTGAGAACAGTTGGAGCGCTACGGGCACGGCCCTCCGACTGCGTCGGGATTTTGACGATCAAACCCGCCAGTTGAACAGAATTTGGCGCGATATCTTCAGCAGGACTTCCAATAGCTTTGTCAGTTAGTAGCAAGCTTATAACTCCAGAATGAGATTTTCACTCTGCAACGGAGTGTGCACTGATATGTTTCATATCATATCATATTCCCCAGGCTGTGGCTAAGCCATGTCTCCACAATCTCCATCCTTCCAGGAGTGCAAGGAGAGCTTCTGTGAAGTTTTGAAAGTAGGAGACGAGGTACTGGAGGAAGTAAAGCTGTGAGGACGGGTCGTGATTCGTGCTTGGGTAGCTCATATGGTAGAGCACTTGCCCGCGAAAGGCAAAGGTCCCGAGTTCGAGTCTCGGTCCGGCACACAGTTTTAATCTGCCAGGAAGTTTCAAGCTGATAACTGTTTGCATAAGGACCAGACATGGACCAACACGTTCTTGACTTGCTCAATTTGTGAAGCTCTTTGTCTTGAATAAATCATTCGGTTTTTCTGAAATTGTAATCATTTGTTTGATTTTACATTTACATCGCATCTAACGATTTTCCTCCCGTTCGGATAACTCTTTAGAGGTGCGTCGTTTTCTTTGTCTTAGAGTGTAGCTTTTCATGTACGTAGCGAAGAGAATTACTGTTTTAAGTGCCAACATAATGTTTTATTTATAGGCGAATATACATGTAGTAACCTCAGTTTTCAGACTGTCATGAATCTCTATTCATTATGATTCATTTGCAAGAAACTGCCACAGTGGCGGCGTTGCCTATAATGTGCCGATGTAAGTTTCCGATATTGTACCGGTACCATGTAAGAAAGATGGTCGCGTAGTGAGCTTTAAAAAGGGCTCTCAGAATTATTAATACAACGTAATGTAAAAACAAACCTAACTGAAGCAACGCAGATGAAATCTGGAACCACGGCTCCCATTGTGAAAAGAAAGTGTTTTTGAAACTCTGCGGGGAACCTACCACAGAAACTCATGCGTGAAACATAGGCATGCTGCTGCGAGATGCGGGAGGAAAATCGAATGGAATAGATGATCAGATGCGTGAAATGCAAAATGTGGATTCACGCAAAGTGTGCAGGGATGGCGAAAGCAATGAAAACGTTACGTTACAATGCTGCAAATAGTGATGTAAGAATTAAAAGATCAATTTCCTTAGACTTATATATCTCTTAACTCATGGACATAGTTTTGTAACGGTGGTACAATTCATGCACCAAATGGTAAAATAAGGTAAAATAAGGCGTTATTTAAATAATTTCATAACAGACTGTTTATGGTGAAAGAAATAAAAATCTCAAAAGTGGTGCAATTTTGGCAGCTCTCGCCCACGACTCAAGTGCCCTCCACGACCGTGCAGGCACTGCCTCGTTCTTTCGACGAAGTTTTTCGTAAGTTTCCAGCATACTTGCCCCTCTACTTCTGAAACTACGCGCTGAGTCTCTGCCATGAGATATGGAAGTAATTGCGGTTTGTTGGCGCACGCAAGAGATTTCATATACCTCCGCAGAACGAGACCGCAAGGTGCCATATCATTAAGATCTGGGTGGCCAGTTCACGTCCCCGTTGTGAGAAATCGCCCGGCCAAGGAATCTCTCTCGTAACAACTTCATTGTTGCAATCGATGTGTGAGAGGTTCCGCCGCTTTCTTGAAACCAGACCTCCTGAGAATTCACACGATCCAGTTCAGACCACAAAAAGTGTCTCAGCATATTGCGGTTGCGTTTGCCGTCCACTTTTAATGCGTTGTGGCACAGTCTCCGTAGAAGTACGCTCCAGTTACGCCCTCAGCCCCAATGCCACACCACACACTAACTCGTTGTGGATGTAGTGGCTTCTCCATGATTACTCGAGCGTTTAATGTGCCCCAAGCCCTGCAGTTTTGCTTTTTCGCGAAGACATTCAACAGAAAGTGCGTCTCTTCACTACACATTATTTTCTTAACGAAATTGTTGTGCGCTCTTCGTTTTTCAAGCGCCCAGCGGGCAAATGCTCGGCTCTTTTCGTGATCATTTCGATTCAGTTCCTGTGTCAGTCGGATCTCATCGGTCAAAATGTGCAGATCTTGTTTCAGAATTCGTTGCATGCTAGTTCTTGGGATATCCAATATTTGTGAACGTCGGCGAACAGACTCCAGCGGACTTAGAGCAACATTGTCTCTCAACGATGGCGATGTTTTGCGCACACCGAGTGAAACGAAGGCGTCTCGAGGGGTATCAAAGTCTAAACGGCTTTTTCAAATTTTGCTATCAGTCTCATCACTGTCGGCTTATCGGTGCATTACGCTGGCCGTTCCTCGGAGTTTGCGAAAATTCTCTGCACAATATTAGCCACACTAGTAACAAATTTTCACTATGACAACACGCTTTTCCGTCGTAAAGTGTCACAAAGATAAAAATCGCACAGTCTTGCCAAGCTATTGGGACAGAAATGGGGGTAATTCGTAAGTTGTGTATTCTACCATGTGGTTACATATGCTTTCAGCTCATTAATATTTATCGTATTTTTAAGTTTCGTACTAAGCTATGGAATATGTCGGTAAGGTTTTTATTGTGCGACACAGACTCGACATTACGTTACCCTCGTGCAGAGAGAGGTAGGAGCAGGTAATGCACCCAGGAGCATTGTCGAACGTGATGGTTTTGTTGGCACTGGTGTTATGGTGTGGTAAGCATAGCGTTGCGTAGGCGCACTGACCTACAAGCGTTTGAACACGGCACACTCGCCGATCAGTGTTATTGTGACAATGTGCTACTGCCCCATGTACGTCTTTTCAGAGGTGCATTCCGTCCCGACGTCATTTGGTTGGATGGCAGTGCGCAGCTGCATCGATTTGCGCAGGAGGACGAGGTGGAGGAGGAGCTTTTGGAACGAGAGGATATTCGGTGACTTGACTGGCCTGCCTGGTGCACACGTGGGGCTCGTTGGGAAGACGTCAACACGCACCAACGAACTGCAGCACTTGTCAACCGCGGTGGAGGCGGAACGGAAGGCACTGCTGCAAGAAATGCGTACCCAACATTGTGGCGAGCATGGGACCAAGCTGCAGAGCACGCGTCGCCCTTCTTGGTGATCACACACCCTTTTTAGAACCATGCCCCGCCTTTTCTAATGTCCAGGGACCACCACGAATCACGGTGACTTAAGTACAGGGTGAGCACAAGGTCTTGCCCTGATTATAACAATTTATTACAGAATAACCGTTTGACATAATAATTTACATTTGATGCCGATACATAGGTTAGTGTTGTAGTATTTTTAAGACCACTTACGTTAGTAAGCCTCAAATGTGCCCCCTCGGTAGCTCGGAGAATGCCGAGACGGTATTCCAGTGCCCGCCAGGTGTTTCGTAACATGTGTTTTGTCACAGTACCCATAGCAGCTTGTATCCTACCCTTCAGTTCGTCGACGTCAGCAACTGGTGTGACGAAGACTCTGTCCTTGATATAGCCCCAGAAAAAAAAGGTCAAAGGGAGTAATGTCTGGAAAGTGGGGTGGCAACGGCCGTTGTGGCCGTGCGGTTCTGGGCGCTTCAGTCCGGAAACCGGACTGCTGCTACGGTCGCAGGTTCGAATCCTGTCTCTGGCATGGATGTGTGTGTCGTCGTTAAGTTAGTTAGGTTTAAATAGTTCTAAGTCTAGGGGACTGATGACCTTAGATGTTAAGTCCCATAGTGCTCAGAGCCATTTGGACCAACCAGTGGGGTGGCCAGGGTATCGGGCCGTTTCTTCCAGTCCACCGATCCGGAAATATTTCATCCAGGAACTCACACACTACCAAAGCCCAGTGGGGGAGGGGGGGGGGTGTTCCATCTTGCTCCATGGCTGATATTCTTCTAACTGTGGGGCAATGAACTGTTGCAAAACATCTCATAAATATTAGCGGTAATGGATTTTTTTTTTCACGAAGAAAAACGGTCGAAAAACCTTGTTATGCATGAGGCCTCACCAAACATTCACTTTTTCGCTTTCTAGCTGCAACTCTACAGTGGTATGTGGAGACTCTGAACCCCATATAGGGACATTATGCCTATTTACCATTCCACTGATATGAAAGGTCGATTCATCGGTAAAGCATATGCGATTTAAGTAATCGTTAGCGCGAGCAATCCTGTTGAGAATCTCAGTTGCAAATTCAGCACGTGTCAGCAAATCATTCGCTTGCAAGCCTGCACGATTTGCACTTTGTAAGCATGCAACCTAAGCCTTTCATGACGAATCTTCGCCACTCCTGCTTGCGGTATTTGAAGTTCACGTGATGCTTGGCGAGTTGATTTAGACGGACTCCGGTGAAACAATTGCCGAACACGATCAACTGTTGCATCGCTCACACGAGGCCTGCCACTTCGAGGACGATCTTCAGCGCCGCCTGTTTTGTTAAACTTTGCATGCCATCGCTTTATTGATTTAACGTCAGCGGGGCTGCGTCCATAAGAAGCCCGAAATTTACGCTGAACACTGATGGGCGATTTCGTTTCGTGAAACCAAAGCACACATTGCGCTTTCTCCTGCTCCGACGCCATTTCGTCAGCAACTAACGTCACCTAACAGGCCGCGTCGGTGTCGTGGAGCACTAGCGCCATCTATTGGTCACAAAAACTAGTAACACTAACCTATGTAATGGCATCAAATGTAACTTATTATGTCAAACGATTATTCTGTTATAAATTTTTATAATCAGGGAAAAACTTTGTGCTCACCCTGTATAATTACTGCCCTTGAACAGAAACGTCATTTTTATTCATCCCATAGCGTATTTCTTCGATACTTTGTCCTCTGTACTGTAGCACTTTTTTTACTGTGTGTTTCACCGAGCTACGTTACTTGGCAGTGACACATCTTGGTACAGTTACTTTCGTCCTTAATTTTGCACACAGATGCATGCAGGCAAGCAACCTCTGCCATGCACTTTAAAGTTGTTTGCGGAGTACTGATGTACGACAATGTTGTGGGCACGTACAAGAAGTCATCTTGGCTCAGAATAAAACGGAAGGGCAGATATGATCTGCGGTGTCAGCGCGCTAAGTCGAGCAGGCTGTTCTTCAAGCGTCTCGTAATTCCAGCTCTGCCATCCCTGGACGTGTCCTCCTCCATGGAGTTCGTTGTTGTCACTCAAAATAAACTGCATTAGTCATCGAACACTCGACGGATAAATGTTTTTCACTTAGATACACCGCCTTGACCTTTATCACTGTTCTGCTGGTTCTATTATTAGTAGCTTTGCAGTAACATTTAGATAATGAGTTTTATACCACATATTTTCGAATTGTGGCATACTCCTTTTATTTTTTATACAATTTTCTCACAGAAAAATTTGTTAATTTTTAAATAATTCGCAAATATTTCATTTTCACGTTACTGTTTCCATTTTTCAGATTTTGTGTTATTTATATTTTTATAGGTTCCCTTGCAATTTCGTACCAACGCCTTCTTCCATCAGCCACACACAGTCTCAGGAAAATTGACCAAGAAGGAGGAAATAAAAGACGGATTGTGTTAGAAATCATGATGATAATCTCTGCTGGTGTTAACGAGTGCCAAGTGCGCATCCATTACGTGACAGTGGACAGTCTATCACGTGCTCCGTCATCTGGTCCCCCGTATCACTCTCAGTAGACCCTTCCGTCTTCCAGTTACTGCTGGTAGTCCCATCCCCTACTAGCAGCTTGTTGGACCGTTTCCATGCACTTGTGAATTAACGGTGTGCTTTTGCACACTAGTTCTGTTTTTCTTGTGTTACGAGTAGTGTTGTTGCGTGTGCTTGTTGACTGGACTCCAAGCAGACTGAACCATTACTGCAGTCGCGGCAAGGAATATACGGGTACATAGCTACATCTCTCGCAGCACCCGAAGAAGACAGCTGGTTCGGTCATTGGAATATTCTACACAAAATGGAATCAACAACTCGGCTAAGCACGCTGGAAGCTATCTTTCGTCTAATATGTCCATAAATCGAGTTTGGCGTGAATTCGTTCTTACACGTACGTCCATCGCCCCATAGTACTGCACATGCAATCAATCATATGTACCCGAGTCAGAACCGAAGATAAACGACTTGTCTTAGTAAATAACGCTCTCTGCTAGTCACGAAAGTATGAACGATCCTTCCATTGGCGCCTCGTTAAAGTATGAACAATTTTGGTGGTAGTGCTTAAGATTCTATGGCGAGTACCAGTTGGCTAATAGGCTGTGTCACTTTGAAACAGTTGAAAAAATCCAACTATACGACTGTCTTTCCAGGGCGACGAAAATGCTCTTTCCGGTTTATGTTGCCGTCCTGTTTTGGACGTCACAGGACAATCAATGTCACTATTGTGGAACGACATTCGACAGTCCAAATTCAAGTTGCCTCTGGATGACTGGGTTGATGGAAGACTACTGCCAATGGCGCTCTTAGTGAATGGCAGGCCACACCTAATCGTCACACTTCTACACATACATCTTAATGGATACTCTGCAAATCACATTCAAGTGCCTGGCAGAGAGTTCATCGAAACATCTCCACAATTCTCTATTATTCCAATCTCGTATAACACGCGGAAAGAACGAACACCTGTATCTTTCCTTACGAGCTCTGATTTCCTTTAGTTAATCTTGGTGATCGTTCCTTCCTAGGTAGGTCGCTGTCAACAAAATATTTTCGCATTCGGAGGAGAAAGTTGGTGATTGGAATTTCGTGAGAAGATTCCGTCGCAACAAAAAAACGCATTTCTTTTAATGATGTCCAGCCCAAATCCTGTGTCATTTCTGTGACACTCTCTCCCATATTTCGCGATAATACAAAACGTGCTGCATTTCTTTGAACTTTTTCGATGTACTCCGTCAATACTATCTGATAAGGACCCCACACCGCGTAGCAGTATTCTACAAAAGGACGGACAAGCGTAGTGTAGGCAGTCTCCTTAGTAGATCTGTTACATTTTCTAAGTGTCCTGCCAATAAAGCGGTCTTTGGTTACCCTTCCCCACTATGTTGTCTATGTGCCCCTTCCAATTTAAGTTGTTCGTAATTGTAATACCTAGGCATATAGTTGAATTTACGGCATTTAGATTAGACTGGTTTATCGTGTAACCAAAGTTTAACGAGTTACTTTTAGCACTCATGTGGATGACCTCACAATTTTCGTTATTTGGGGTCAAGTGCCACTTTTCCCAGCTTTCAGATATTTTTTTCTAAATCGGTTTGCAGTTTGGTTTGGTCTTCTGATGACTTTATTAGTCGGTAAACTATAACGTCATTACAAACAACCGAAGACGGCTGCTCAGATTGCCTCCAAAATCGTTTCTATAGATAAGGAACAGCCAAGGGCCTATAACACTATTATGGGTAACGCCAGAAATCACTTCTTTTTTACTCGATGACTTTTCTTCTGTTACTACGAACTGTGACCTCTCTGACAGGAAATCACAAATCCAGTCACATAACTGAGACGATATTCCATAAGCACGTAATTTCACTACGAGCCGCTTCTGTAGTACAGTGTCAAAAGCCTTCCAGTAATACGGAATCGAACCGAAATCCCTTGTTAATATCAGTCAACACTTCATGTGAATAAAGAAATAGTTTTGTTCCACAGGAACGATGTTTTCTAAACCCATGTTGACTGTGTGTCAATAGACAGTTTTCTTCGAGGTAATTCATAATGTTCGAACACAATATATATTCCTAAATCCTGCTGAATATCGACGTTAACGATATGGGCCTGCAATTTAGTGTATTACTCCTACTACCTTTCTTGAATATCGGTGTGACCTGTGCAACTTTCAAATCTTTGAGTACGGATCTTTCGTTGAGCGAACGGTTGTATATGGTTGTTAAATATGGAGCTAATGCATCAGCATACTCCGAAAGGAACCTAATTGGTATACAGTCTGGACCAGAAGACTTGCTTTTATTAAGTGGTTGTTTGTGTGATTGAAGGGACCAGACTGCTATGGTCATCGGTCGCTTTTATTAAGTGATTTAAGATGATTCACTACCACGTTACTCATGTTGGCAGCTGTTCTCGATCGACTTCTGGAATATTTACTTCGTCTTCTTTTGTGAAGTTGTTTAAATGTAATGAGCATGTGAGGATTGTGGCAGGGAAGGTGAATCGTCAACTTCGGTTTATTGGGAAAATTTTGAGAAAGTGTGGTTCGTCTGTAAAGGAGCCCGCATATAGGGCGTACGTATAGGACGTAAGTGTGACCCATTCTCGATTAGTGCTAGAGTGTTTGGGATCCGTACGAAGCAGGATTAAAGAAGAAGACATCGAAACAATTCAGAGGCGGACTGCTAGATTTGCAACCGTGTAATGTTGATGCATTAATTTGTTCTGAAAGCGGTGCTGATTTTCAAAACAATAAAAGCGGGTTAAAAGCTGTGAGCTATCTGGGGAAGTTAACCTTGCATTACTGAGCAACTGTTTCACCAGGTATCCAGTCTAGCTTGCCAAATTCCCAACCAGACTAACATTAATTATAATCTGTTAGTAGTCATCTTACGATAACCGGTGATATATATATGAAAAGACAATTTAAATAAAAAGAAATAAATCAGTTTATATTTGGACATTTATTTTAACATTGATCATTGTTCCGTTAAAATTTCAGCATATTAAACTTAATTCATAACTAAACTGGTGCCTTATTTAGGATTGTGAAAATGTGAGTTTGTAATCTTACGGAACACATCAAATATGGAGCCAAGATTGGGAGACTGCATACAACACTGCATTCATAAAATAACACACGAAGAACGTTGAAACATATGCAAGAGGAAATCAACCACAACCAACCGATTCAATATTTACCCAAAGAAGTTACGTTCGTAGCGCAATTCTGTCCGTCATGAAATTACCACACACTGGTATACTAAATTCATACTAACTCTCTGTGAAATTTTCCCGAAAAGAATAGCTAAGGGCTACTTTGATGATTACACTACATGCTTCACGTGGTCAACTTGGTTTACACAAAGAGTGTAACTCCACAATAATTTTGATAGTTAAAATAAATTACATCGGAACGCAATTTATAAAAGAAAAACCTCGAACTGGTTACTATCGTCTTACTATTAACCTGATGGGTCAAAGAATTGTATAAGCACGTGGTACTGGTCTCACAAAGTACACCCCATATGGGTTGAACATAAAGAAAAATTGCTATATTGAAAAATATTGTCAAGACGAGACGTTATAATCTCACGCACATTCGCGTTTAAGATACATGATCTTATTTAGAGTTACGGGTCATCCACACGTGGTTCCACTTTACTCACAAAGTATGGACAAAGCAACTTCTGGAAGATATTCTGAACTTCACACTCGAATTACACTGCGTTGCAGTTTAAGATAACATTAGATATTTTAGATCTAAACATGAAGTAAAGGTGATTAAATTTTCAGTTAGGCTGAACTTAAGAAATCTATTGTCCTACGGACTTAGCAGAGCGCGCTGGCCGGAGATATTACCACTTCAGACGCTCGCCGGGGACAGACTGCCTGGGCCCCTAGCGAGGGTGCTTAACAGATACAAACGGAAGTGACCAGAGAGGCAGCTCCCTATGGTTCCGTATGAGACTGTGTGACATGAATTACCTATAAACTGTTTTTTAAAGTGTAGTAGTGTGACAGATCGTTCTTGATTATGTGTAAAAGTAACACGTTCCACTGCTCAGTCTCCTCCCAGATAGTCAGAAACACCACAGTAAATTTAGCAGTGGAATGTATGCCGAAAATGACAACAGTTTTAAAAAATTAGCATGAAAGGAATCCAATAGAGACCTTTCAACCGGTAGGTTCGATCAGAATACAAGTGTTCGGAGATGACTCGGGGACTCTAATATTAATCCCTGAAGGGAATGCGACGCTATTTTCGATGAACACTATTCAGAAAATTAGAAAACCGGCGTTTAAAGCTAACTGCAGAACGATTCTACTGCCGCCAACGTACATCGCTCGTAAGTACCACGAAGGTGAGATACGAGAAATTATGGCTTATATGAAGCTCTGTTAGCCAGTGGAACAGGAAAGGAAGTGGCTAATAGTTCGTAGGGTGCCCTCCGTCACGCACCGTACGGTGGCTTGCACGGCTTGTATGTAGATGTAGGTAGAGGGAAGAACTGTGGCATCGTACAGCTATTGATCATTGGGTGGCGTGACTCTGTAACAGGTTCCAGTCCAAGACGTCCCACAGCGTGCTAGAGCGTTACGGTGTAGGACAGTTTACATACTGTTCCTTCCACAGGAAAAGAAAGCTTAGCCCTTTGTGCTTTCCGAGAGGAGAAGGTTACATGCGAGCCCCAGTATTCACCCTAAAGCATGAAGGGCGTCGGCGAATCAAGACTGGCTATTGGCTTCGCCCGTAACGTTATTGTGCGCTCGTCGGTCTGTTACACATCACCGCCAGCACTGATAAACTGCACGGTTCCGTTCGCCTAACGTCCATGACAAAGCGTTCAGCACTCCGGGACTCTCAGCAGCAGTCTGAACAATGGCCATTGTCGTGTATGGGTAGCGAAGTGTGCCAGAAATGCAAACATTCTAATGGCGAGTGTAATGTATGCGTGAAAACACTGCGAGCAGTTCCTGTGAAGGACGCGAAAGGTTACGTCAGTGTGTTACTTTCCTCAGGTGATTCTGTTCGCATTGCTTCTGTTGCCGCAAACGGTATCTAGTTCACGGTCGCCGTGGACTCGTATACTCGCGGTTGTCGTATAATCTGCCGCTGTAACGCTTGCAATGCGATCCTCGCATCGTTGCACGTTTGGACGAATGCGACACCGAATGCTCGGAGGTACCGTGACCTTTCTTGGTGTAGTAGTTAACGTTCGCGTCGACACTTCAGAAGTAACAGTAATCATTGTAAAGGCAGTGCCGTAACTACGACAGCGTGTGGCAGCCGGGGCGAGAGCTCTGAGCGGTGTTTCCTTTGGGGCGTAGATCCGCGACAGGCGAGAGAAAAGAAAAGAGGATGAGGGAGAGCAAAATGAAAGGGCGAAGAAGAAGGAGGAGGAGGAGGAGGGAAGATTTACAGTTTAGCATCCTGTCTACGAGGGGGTCATTAGAGACGGAACACAAGCTGGGATTGGGGAAGGAAATCCTGCCACTCGCTTTTATCGATGTAGGGAAATCGCAGGAGGTCGAGGATTGCAATTGTCGTCCTACAGAAAGCGAGTCTACTGTGCCAACCACCCTCCTGCCTCGCTCGGTACGAAGAAAAAGAAGAAGAGGGAATTAGATTGAGGATACTAACAACGGAAGGGCGCGGAGCTATATCAAAGGGAGACTTGAGATTCACATTGGCCCGTGCTTTAGCAACAGTTCCATAACACGTACCACACCTTGATACGGAGACGATTGTTCTATATTTTTATCTGCTTAACGAAACCACTTTTGTTATTGAAAGCGAGTTGGCGCATCGTAAATGTGAGCAGTACTCTTTCTTACCTCTTTGCATTGATCGCCAATGACACAGCGAAAAATTCGACATTTTGGAATCGTGCGAGCAGACTTCAAGCTACAACGTATTATGACAAGCCACGTAGCATTTATTTAATACTTCACTACATTCCACAATGACGCAGAAACATGATACCAGTTTCCAGAATGAAACTTTCTCTCTGCAGCGGAGTGTGCGGTGATATGAAACTTCCTGACAGATTAAAACTTTGCCCGCATCTCGTGGTCGTGCGGTAGCGTTCTCGCTTCCCACGCCCGGGTTCCCGGGTTCGGTTCCCGGCGGGGTCAGGGATTTTCTCTGCCTCGTCATGGCTGGGTGTTGTGTGATGTCCTTAGGTTAGTTAGGTTTAAGTAGTTCTAAGTTCTAGGGGACTGCTGACCATCGATGTTAAGTCCCACAGTGCTCAGAGCCATTTGAACCATTTTTTAGATTAAAACTTTGTCCCGGACCGACAATCGAACTCGGGACCTTTGCCTTTCTCAGGCAAATGCTGTACCGACTTTTTTTTTCTTTTTTGTCATTTTGTTCGTCGCATTTTGTCGTAGCGGACGTCACATGACGTCCACTGAAGTTCGTTGTCTCGGACCGAACTACCGGCTGAACTACTCTCGACCCGTCCTCACAGCTTCAGTTCTTCCAGCGCCCCGCCTCCTACCTTCCAAACTTCACAGAACCTCTACTCCGAACCTTTCAAAACTAGCACTCCCGGAAGAAAGGAAGCGCTGGTGCGAATGTTAACTACTATACTACACCAAGAACGGTCACAGTACCTCTGAGCATCCCTTTCTTCCAGGAGTGCTACTTCTGCAAGGTTCGCAGGAGAGCTTCTGTGAAGTTCTGGAGGTAGGATACCAGGTACTGGTAGAATAGAAGCTCTGAGGAGGGTCGTGAGTCGTACTTGGTTAGCTCAGTCGGTAGAGCGCTTCTCTTCGAAACACAAAGATATCGAGTTCGAGTCTCGGTCGGGCACACAGTTTTACTCTTCCAAGAAGTTTTATGATACCACTTTTCAACATAAGTCTTCTAACAATAAAATTCCTCTGGATACATCACCACATTGTCAGTGTGTAAAATTCTCCGACGTTTCGGCCACTGTTGCAATCGGCATTTCTCAGGACGTTTAGCATGAACATTTAAAACAGTGGCTGAAACGTCGGAAAATTTGACACACTGACAATGCGGTCATATACCCGTAAGAATTTTATTGACTGTGGCAACGGCCGCGGAATCCTAAGCTTGTACTGTACGCAACTGTGGACCTAGAAACGACGGAGAGGCTTCCTCCCCGCCGTAGCCATTAGGGGTTCACAACCCCACAACAGGCTACAGCAGTCCACTCACCCCACGGCCGCCCCACACCGAACCCAGCGCTATTGTGCGGTTCGGTCCCCAGTGGACCAACCAAGCTATGATGCACATGTTAACACCACAGCAAAACTCTGCCTGCAGGAACCCATGAAGATGTACTGTCTTCTGACAGTGCGCCAATTTGTTGCTCAATCTTACGGTGGGACACCATGCGTAACGTACTTGTCGAAGTGCAACGTACCATTTACCTACTTTTAAGTTCGTGGTGAACGCGCTAAACGAATGAACAAGCTAAACACTAAATAGCGATAAGGATTTAACAAAACCAAACGAGTTGTCGGCTGGTGGGGGTGGAGCAGAGTCGTAAGTTTACGCCGGGCGTCACTCTTAGCCCAGTTTCACCACTGTATAAACAGGTTGCCAGCTTCAGATTACACCAGGTAACGAAATGGGGATGTTATTTAATCGAAATGCGTTTGCAATACAGTGTTTACATTTGTCGAAATTCTGTCTTCGTCCCATGCGTTAAATCTCTCTGTTTTTTACGAGATGTTCTGTTGATGGGGACCAGATTCTGACAGAGGGACAGTGACTTCGGTGTCCCATGTGGTGCTGGTTTAACACTCTCCTCTTCTCCGGTCTCGTACTAATTTACAGAAGCAGAAGGAAAACACGCCACACAGCCGCTCAGTACGTTCACCGGCACTCGAAAACAGTTCCATACCTATGCTGTAAACGACAGGTTCACAGAAGAGCCTCCCCGAATAACAGATCTTCATCTGGACTATACAAGACAGTATCGCTGTACCCGCTGCATATTGAATTCGAGTTCATCGCCAACTGCCTGGTCATCTTAACGTTCAGATGCACTTTGGCTGACACACTGCTACCACTCTTTTCTCCCGCGTCCACAGTATCTAGCAGGCAGATATTGTTCTAAGCCTTCATTTTCTTGAACGTAACTATAAGAAACTATTAGTATTTCACGGACGTGTAAGATATGCCCAACTTTGACTAGAAAGCAAATTCGTGGTCACATCATGAGGAAGTCACAATCTATATGTACACTACGCAAGGCGCCTTACGGTTTGTCTTGGAGGGTACTTTTCGTATCGCTGTCATTTTCCCCCGTCCTTGTACCATTCGCGAATGGTACGTGAAAGTTTTTGCATGAGCTCTGATTTCTTTGATTATCTTTTTGTGGTCATTTCCCGAGATGTATGTGAGAGATTGAATGGCAGTACGTCACCGAATAAGCGCAAGGGTTTCTAATTTTGCCGTCACAATCCTTGTACGAAATGTGGGACGAAGTAGCTCTTACATTGACTCGTTTTGGAACCTCCGCCGCCGGAAGCGGCCGCATTTATGTAGTGCACTTCGCACTTCTCGTTCTTTTCAGCATCTCCAGTTCTCTGTCGTTCGAGCTGAACAAACCACTAACAAATGGGAAATTTTCGTAATTATATTTCTTGCAGACGAACAGACAATACTAATGAATCTATCTCACAAGTTTTATTTTCTCTTCTTTGTAACGAGCTTCTTCGAGGGTTAATTAGTGCTTAGGAATTTCCCAACAAATTTTCGGACATGTGGCTCCCTACAGCTCCGCTTATGTGGTCGTTTCGTCTTAATTTAGTCTGGTTGGATGTGACATATGGCGGTTCTGAGTGATTCCAGTTACGCTTGAGGATTGTGTGTTTTTATTCATTTCATCAGGCATCTATGAATCTCCTGAGGAAAAGCTACCTCTTTAAGGATGAGTCATTAAAAAAAGAAAGAAAAACTAACAAGATTTCTGGGACATTTGCGTATTGATATAGCAAAAATTGTCTATACTGGCAAAGAAATCCTACTTATGTTTATGTCCATCGTTGAAGGGATGTTACACAGCGTCTCCCAATGGAAAGGGGCCCCACAAGTAGGCGCGATTCTAAAAGTCGGTCATGGGGGGGGGGGGGGGGGGGGGGGGAATGGAATATCGCTTAGCAAAAGGAGAGTTGGGGTCCTCCACCAACAAATTGGTAAAATTTGGTATTGCTTAAAGTAGTTTTTGGTAACTGTTTTGGAGTTTAGGGTGAAAGAAAGCTATTTTAACATGGGAGATTTTATATATTACATAAACCATAAAAAGGCCGACTCACAACAAATAAATTTTCATTAATTTTCTAGATACAGAAGATGATATGAATTAAAAAAAACTTGTACTTTAGATGGATAAAAAAAATTATGTAACAAAATTCACTCGATATTTCCGTCCTCTGCCTAATTTGTCATGCTTATTCGTCTGTGTTTCTTTTTACTGAATATGTCAATGATATTTTCAATGTGCATCTCTCTTTCTTTATGGATATTTGCCAAGAGCCAACCTACTTAGTCTCACCTGCCCCATTGTGTTACACAAATAAGTCTTTATTCGTATCAATGTAGAGAAGCTTCGTTCAGGAGTGCTTGTGGTGACAGGAATAGTCTAAAATATTTGAAGTAGAACATATACATTTGGGAAAAACTGCTTGTCACAGTTCTTTAAAGCTTCAGTTGCTGTTTCAGGTCCCTTACTTTCATCAATCTACTTTTTCTTCCATAGTTTCAGCCCTCCTTTCATTAAAAGTGGAGAACTCCACAAACACTGTTCATATTTCTCGGATGCCTGGATCAGTTCATCCTCACTGTGTTTTAAACAGTATGCTGGAGTAAGACCTTCAAGTGATAAGATGGTGAGGAAATCTTGGGCGTTGCCAGCACTGGAACGCGTCTTCAGAATGTGAGTGCCCGGGAGAATAATACGATTTGACCCAGGTGCTGGGCGATTTCGAAGTTTTTGTCTTGGGTCAGCAATTTTAAGTGTTTGTAGGCGTAGCCGGCGTATTTAGCTTTCTTGATCATTGTAAATGGTATATTAATATACATACAATGTATATTAATGAATAATAAGACGCCCATTTTATGTTGAATGATATTTATTGGTTTAGACAGTGGGCTATTTGCCGCTATTATTCTTTTGTTAAAATGTGTTTGAAACATATTACAACCTATATTGATGCATAATTATAAAAAAAAGATTGACTCTCTTCAAGTAATATATTCGCTGATTTCTGAAGTAATTTTATCCACTGTAATACGATACTCCATGGGGAGGGGGGGGGGGCTATAGCTCCACCCCCCCCCCTGCCACCGCTCCTGCCCACGAACATGTGTAGCAAATCCGCAGAAATTGACGTGGCAACAGTGCACTCTATAACATCGTTTCACGCAACAGTGTGTTTCCGCGCGTCGTTGTGCCGTGGCTGGAGTCCAGTGTCCAGTGTTTAGTGACAATGTATCGCTATTCTGTCCATGAGCGCGTGTTTCTTGTGAAACAATATTGGATTACTGGTTCCATTAAGACATGTCAGCGAATGTTTGTCGAATAGTTTGGAGAGCAGCGGAACGATTCTGGATGTTCATGTCCGGGGTGGGCTGTCATTATCGGAAGAATAAGTGACTGACGTGAAACAACGATTGTTGGCCTCTCCTACGAAATCTCAGGAATGTGGAATGTCGCGAAGCTGTGAAGAAAGGTGGCATGTATCCATACAGATTCAGGGTTGTTCAGGAACTGAATGTCAATGACAAAGACAAACGGGTTACATTTTGCCCTTAGTTTCAACCATTTATTGCTCAGGGGCAGTACACGTGGTTAAGTGATGAGGCGTGGTTCCTCCTGTCTGGCTATGTAAACTCTCAGAATACACGTTTGTGGTGTAATGAAGATCCACATGCATTGGTCGGTCATCTGCTGCATTGACGAAAGACTGGCATGTTCTGTGTAGTATCACAGTCTCACATCATCACACCAGGTTTTTTCGAGTCTATTGAGACAAGTGCAGTTTACATCGAAATGATTCGGGAATTTGTGAACCAACTGGACGATGAAGAACTTACCCTCGGCTGGTACCAACAGGATGGCGCCACATGCCACACGTCTCGAGCGACCATGGCTGGAGTCGAATCGCCTTTCCCCGGCAGAGTGATTTCGAAACGACTATGGGCTCCGAGGTCACCTGATTTAACACCACCTGACTTTTTTTCTCTAGGGTAGTATAAACGGCAAGGTCACACAAACAAACCACACAACTCACACAACAGCTTCGAAGATTTACAACAGAGCTTCATTTGTGAAATCCATGCAGTGACACCAGAGATCCTGGCAACAGCATTCAGTATATCATATATATGTGGGAGGGGGGGGGGGGGGTAGAGATATTGATACAGTAAGCAGGTTGCATTAGTCAACCAGAGGCGAAGCGGAGTTCACAAGATTGATTAGCATGAAGAGCTGCAGCAAATGTATTTCTTAAAAATTTTTAAATTTCGAATTGGCTAGCGGAACACTGTAATGCCTTAAATATTTTTCATTGCATGCCATTCCGGCAGGGAAACTGAACTGCTTTTTACTGTCCGAAATTATGGGAAACATTTTGTGGCGGAACTTTATTCACCCTGTATCGCTACATCTGCATGCGTGTGTGTGTGTGTGTGTGTGTGTGTGTGTGTGTGTGTGTGTGTCGAGTTACGAGTTCGCATGTGGAACGAGTTTGAGGATTATTGTCTGGAAAGAAAGCGAGAGTGTTCGTCTCTAAACATGTGCAGAGGCCGATTTCAAATTTTTTAAAATTTTATAATTGTGATCAGTGCAGCCATAAAACTGTTGAAGAACTGCATGAGTACATAATCCACCAAATCGTCTTCAAATGCTTATCCAATTTTTTTTTTGTGCATGCTATAGTCACTAGGTAGCCGCACTTGTCAGAATGAATTATACCGTACTTTGGTCAATGGAGGTGGCAGTGCAAGGAAGAATCAGTTGTAGTATGTGTGAGACGCGGCGTAAATCCAATACATAATCGCTTGTGGGCATTGGCCACACAGATTACAGATTTTTGTGGGAAATACCCCTAGGCCACGACAGAATATCAGTTGTAATTTAAATAGGTAGTGACCGTTAAAGAAGACAGCGAAATTAGATCATTTGCAGCCTTCGTCCTCATTCAACACGAGTATTGGGTGAACTGCAGGAAGGCGAAATTCGCGTAAGACAAGGAGTTTATTTACGGCTCTGCTACTGGTCTACCTCAGTGTGTTGGTTGGGACTCAGCTGCAGGACACGGCATGGCTCGGCCACTCGCTTGCGCAACGCGTACCGAGACGAGAGCGAGCGACCAGCGTGGAGCGGCGAGTCTCAAATGTCTGCGTTGCGACAAAGGGGCGCTTCAGCTACAGGCAGCGGCCGTTTACGAGGCTCACCTCCAGGGAAGGGCTTCCGCACCGGGGAAGGGTTTCCGCAGACCGGGGGGGTCCACAGGCGGTCCGCCGTATGCGGCCAGCTGGTGCCTTCCCTCCGAGAGACCCGTTCCAGCTGCGTATCTCGTCACGACTTCTCCGGATTTATGTACGTCTGTCAGAAAGGCCACTGCAACTGATGTGCTGGACAGACGAATGAACCGGTGCTGGACTCGCGGTCGGCAGGACGGCCATTACAATACGCCTCCAGCCGCACAAGTGTGAGTTCCCTGTCGTTTGCGTTTACTCTGGAGGCGAACGCCGGAATGGTAGCTTTGAAGAGGACTTAGCCCATTTCCTTCTCTATCCTTTCCTGATTCCAGCTAGTGCTCCATATTTTTCACATCGTCTTCGACGGGGTGGTCAACCCTAATCCCTCTTCCTTCTTTACTTGGTTCAGCGAAATCTTTCCGCATTACCCTCGTTCACAGGCTCGCCGAAGCTGTATGCTCTACTGTGGCGCAACTGCACATCAAAATCGCGAAATTCGCGTCCTGTTACACGCAGATGAAAGGTGGAATTGGCGCACACGATCACTCAAGTACGGCGGCAAAACGTTCCGTTCGCGACAGCGGATCAAATGGTCTGTCTTGCCGCGGCCGACTTCGTCACGCAGAGCGCTTAAGAAATGGCAATTTGTCAGAGAGCGGACTGCTCGTGTGCAGCCCGCACGCAAGGCTTGGAGAGCCGCCAGCGATGCCGCGATATGCTCGCGACACACACACACACACACACACACACACACACACACACACACACACACACACACACGGCCGTGGCGTCCGCGTTGCGGTCACGGACGTGAGATTTCCGTGGCGCGGAGCTCAGATGTACGTTTTAACGGTGTTAAGCTCCGTCCTTCTTCCGCCAAGTCTGAAGAACTCTACTGTCGTCGGTCGCACAGTTCGATCACGATCCGTAATTAGTACATGACCGATAAAGAAAAAATGTAGAAGGCGAAACAATGTCTCGTCTCTTGTAGAGCGTTGTAAGCATTGTCGTCAGCCTCACTCTGTCCTGCGACACTCGTACAACGTTAATCGGCCGGCACGCTGCTCTGTGCGCGTTCTGGTTGTCTCACCGTGTCTCAGACTACTGAACAGCAAAATTATACACAGTTAATAGTCGCCACTTAACCTCACAACTAATTCCTCGCAACGGCTCTGGAACTAGAAAAAGTAGTCTTAGTGTAGAGGACAGAATCAAAACTCGTTGGTCTATAAGGCAACAATACAGTTTAGTTCCACTTCAGGAATCGAACGAGTTGACACAGTGCATCAGGAAATCAATTGGCATTCTAGAGGCTCTCTCATCTTGATTTCCTCAGTCACCTATCAGGTGAATGCCGAGATATTTTCTTTGACGGGGTGTTAAATACTAATCACCATTCCCTCTTCCACTTTTGATCAGCGCCTCCTCCAGCTCTTTACTGCCCTACAACCTAACAGGCGTGCCTTCAAAACTCATCACACGGCTCAGCCAACTCACTACACTGCAATTTGAAAATCGTGTCTGCAACATGCATACGTATTCCTCGGTTCCTCATTCCACGACGCGACAAACTTATGTCCGTTGTACCACTTCAGCGAGTCCAGAACATTCGCCGACGACTGTTTCACGTTCCTGATTTCAGGCAGCCAGGGCTGGTGTTACAGATGATTGGTTACAGACGTGTTAAAGATGATCTGCTATACTAGCTGCTCCCTACTGACACAGTCTCTCATTTCTATTACGTATATCCTGAAGTTCAGGAAATTTTTCAGACAAGGTATGGAAAAGTAACGTACATATAGGTCCACACAGAAACTCCTGCGGGAATATGCTAATACTACGAACACCTCCTCAAAGCCATCCCTCGGGGGTATGCCGACAAATGAAAAAAAATTGGAAATTTGTGGGAAGTTCCTATGGGACCAAATTGTTTACGTCATCAGTCCCTAGGCTTACACACTACTTAATCTAAATTACGCTAAGGACAACACGCACACCTAAGACCGAGCGAGAACCCGAACCTCGAACGTGGGGAGCCGCGGGAACTTTGGCAAGGTGCCTTAGACCCCGCGGACAAATTAGAGCATCCGGAATACACGGTTTTAAAAAGGCAACTAACAGCTGCCGTGTCGGTGAGACGAAATTACGGCAAAGCGGAGACCATGCCGTGCGTCACACTTAACGTTCCTACAGTGACTCCCCTAACTAAAACCGAAACGGAGGAGGCAGTCTTGTATGCTTGGTGCTATGCAGCTTCTAAGTATTTGTCAAAAGACATCTCGTTGACACCATGACTTGCGTGTAAAATGTTTCATTTCCAGACCATTATTCCGACACAGAGGTACTTAATATGTAAGTTGACTTCCGTTTGTACTGCATATAGACATTTATTCCCTTACGTCTGGCAACGTTTTCTATCGAATTATCTCCTCTTTTAATGAAGTTCTGGCGTATAACTCCCTTATCCTCTGTTCCAATGAGTACCTCCTCATTTGTTGTTGTTTCTGTTGTTGTTGTTGTCTTCTGTCCTGAGACTGGTTTGATGCAGCTCTCCATGTTACTCTATCCTGTGCAAGCTCCTTCATCTCCCAGTACTTACTGCAACCTACATCCTTCTGAACCTGCTTGGTGTATTCATCTCTTGGTCTCCCTCTACGATTTTTACCCTCCACGCTGCCCTCCAGTACTAAATTGGTGATCCCTCGATGTCTCAGAACATGTCCTACCAACCGATCCCTTTTTCTAGTCAAGTTGTGCCACAAGCTCCTCTTCTCCCCAATTCTATTCAATACCTCCTCATTAGTTATGTGGTCTACCCATCTAATCTTCAGCATTCTTCTGTAGCACCACATTTCGAAAGCTTCTGTTCTCTTCTCTATTCTATTCTCTTCTTGTCTAAACTATTTATCGTCCATGTTTCACTTCCATACATGGCTACACTCCATACAAATACATTCAGAAACGACTTCCTGACACTTAAATCTACACTCGATGTTAACAAATTTTTCTTCTT
This sequence comes from Schistocerca gregaria, assembly GCF_023897955.1. Classification (NCBI taxonomy): domain Eukaryota; kingdom Metazoa; phylum Arthropoda; class Insecta; order Orthoptera; family Acrididae; genus Schistocerca; species Schistocerca gregaria. The sequence goes on from NC_064926.1 coordinate 562,460,568, forward strand.
CAGAAACGCTTTCCTTGCCATTGCCAGTCTACTTTTTATATCCTCTCTACTTCGACCATCATCAGTTATTTTGCTCCCCAAATAGCAAAACTCATTTACTACTTTAAGTGTCTCATTCCCTAATCTAATTCCCTCAGCATCACCAGAGTTGACTCGACTACATTCCATTATCCTCATTTTGCTTTTGTTGATGTTCATCTTCTATCCTCCTTTCAAGACACTGTCCATTCCGTTCACGGGGTCCAGGATTCGATTCCCGGCGGGGCCAGGGATTTTCTCTGCCTCGTGATGACTGGCTGTTCTGTGCTGTCCTTAGGTTAGTTAGGTTTAAGTAGTTCTAAGTTCTAGGAGACTGATGACCATAGATGTTAAGTCCCATAGTGCTCAGAGCCATTTGAACCATTCCGTTCAACTGCTCTTCCAAGTCCTTTTGTCTCTGACAGAATTACAATGTCATCGGCGAACCTTAAAGTTTTTATTTCTTCGCCATGGACTTTAATACCTACTCCGAATTTTTCTTTTGTTTTCTTTTCTGTTTGCTCAATATACAGATTAAATAACATCGGGGAGAGGCTACAACTCTATCTCACTCCCTACCCAACCACTGCTTCCCTTTCATGCCCCTCGACTCTTATAACTGCCAGCTGGCTTCTGTACAAATTGTAAATAGCCTTTCGCTCCCTGTATTTTACCCCTACCACCTTTAGAATTTGAAAGAGAGTATTCCAATCAACATTGTCAAAAGCTTTCTCTAAGTCTACAAATGCTAGAAACGTAGGTTTGCCTTTCCTTAATCTATTTTCTAAATAAGTCGTAAGGTCAGTATTGCCTCACGTGTTCCAACATTTTTGCGGAATCCACACTGATCTTCGCCGAGGTCGGCTTCTACCAGTTTTTCCATTCGTCTGTAAAGAATTCGCGTAAGTATTTTGCAGCTGTGATTTATTATACTGATAGTTCACATCTGTCAACACCTGCTTTCTTTGGGATTGGAATTATATTCTTCTTGAAGTCTGAGGGTATTTCGCCTGTCTCATACATCTTCCTCACCAGATGGTAGAGTTCTGTCAGGGCTGGCTCTCCCAAGGCTGTCAATAGTTCCAATGGAATGTTGTCTACTTCGGGGGCCTTGTTTCGACTCAGGTCTTTCAGTACTCTGTCAAACTCCTCACGCAGTATCCTATCTCCCATTTGATCTTCATCTAAATCCTCTTCCACTTCCATAATATTGTCCTCAAGTACATCGCCCTTGTATAGACCCTCTATATACTCGTTCCACCTTTCTGCTTTCCCTTCTTTGCTTAGAACTGGGTTTCCATCTGAGCTCTTGATATCCATACAAGTGGTTCTCTTATCTCCAAAGGTCTCTTTAATTTTTCCTGTAAGCAGTATCTATCTTACCCCTAGTGAGATAAGCCTCTACATCCTTACATTTGTCCTCTAGCCATCACTGCTTAGGCATTTTGCACTTCCTGTCGATCTCATTTTTGAGACGTTTGTATTCCTTTTTGCCTGCTTCATTTACTGCATTTTTATATTTTCTTCTTTCATCAATTAAATTCAATATTTGTTCTGTTACCCAAGGAGTTCTACTAGCCCTCGTCTTTGTACCTACTTGATCCTCAGCTGGCTTCACTACTTCATCCCTCAAAGCTACCCGTTCTTCTTCTACTGTATTTCTTTCCCCCATTACTGTCAATTTTTCCGTTATGCTCTCCCTGAAATTCTGTATAACCTCTGGTTTAGTCAGTTTATCCAGGTCCCATCTCCTTAAATTCCCTCCTTTTTGCAGTTTCTTCAGTTTTAATCTACAGGTCATAACCAATAGATTGTGGTCAGAGTCCACATCTGCCTCTGGAAATGTCTTACAATTTAAAGCCTGGTTCCTAAATCTCTGTCTTACCATTATATAATCTATCTGATACCTTCTAGTATATCTAGGATTCTTCCATGTATACAACCTTCTTTTATGGTTCTTGAACAAAGTGTTAGCTATGATTAAGTTATGCTCTGTGCAAAATTCTACCAGGCGGCTTCCTCTTTCATTCCTTACACCCATTCCATATTCACCCACTATGTTTCCTTCTCTCCCTTTTCCTACTCTCGAATTCCAGTCACCCATGACTATTAAATTTTCGTCTCCCTTCACTATCTGAATAATTTCTTTTATTTCATCATACATTTCTTCAATTTCTTCGTCATCTGCAGAGCTAGTTGGCATATAAACTTGTACTACTGTAGTAGGTGTGGGCTTCGTATCTATCTTGGCCACAATAATGCGTTCACTATGCTGTTTGTAGTAGCTTACCCACATTCCTATTTTCCTATTCATTATTAAACCTACTCCTGCATTACCCCTATTTGATTTTGTGTTTATAACCCTGTAGTCACCTGACCAGAAGTCTTGTTCCTGCTGCCACCGAACTTCACTAATTCCCACTATATCTAACTTTAACCTATCCATTTCCCTTTTCAAATTTTCTAACCTACCTTCCCTATAAGGGATCTGACATTCCACGCTCCGATCCGTAGAACGGCAGTTTTCTTTCTCCTGAAAACGACGTCCTCTTGAGTAGTCCCCGCCCGGAGATCCAAATGGGGGACTATTTTACCTCCGGAATATTTTACCCAAGAGGACGCCATCGTCATTTAACCATACAGTAAAACTGCATGCCCTCTGGAAAAATTACGGCTGTAGTTTCCCCTTGCTTTCAGCCGTTCGCAGTACCAGCACAGCAAGGCCGTTTTGGTTATTTTTACAAGGCCAGATCAGTCTATCATCCAGACTGTTGCCCCTGCAACTACTGAAAAGGCTGCTGCCCTCTTCAGGAACCACACGTTTGTCTGGCCTCTCAACAGATACCCCTCCGTTGTGGTTGCACCTACGGTACGGCTATCTGTATCGCTGAGGCACGCAAGCCTCCCCACCAACGGCAAGGTCCATGGTTCATGGGGGCTATAGTTAGTTATATGATCAAGCTTCATATATTAAGCTTAAGTTATATGATTAAGGTTCAAATCCTTAGCGTTTTTATATACAATCACGTTTCAAAAGCTATTCTCTTCTTCTATTATTTATCTTCAATGTTTCATTTCAATACAAGGATACATGCAAATCAAATAGCCTTAGAAAAATTTTCTTACACAAATTTATATTTGATCTAAAACGTCTGTCTGTTTTACATGTAAGTTTATCCCGGTAATGGCAGTCTACCATCCGCTTTACTTCTGCCGTCATTAGCTATTATCCTGCCTGAATAACAAAACTCATTTACTACTCTTAATCCCTCATCTCGTAGTCTAATTTACTCTGGATAGACTGATTTAATTCGACGACACTTCATTAAGCTTGTTCTGTTTTCGCTGATGTTCATAACCTCGTGTCAAGACACTATCCATTCTCTTCAACTGCAGTTACAGGTCCTTCCTCATCTCTGACAAAACACAGTGTAATGGATAAACTCTAGCTCCTATTTTTGTACTTAAATTCCACTCCCTTTTCGAAAACGCTTTTCCTCTAATAACCTCGTCGTATGTCCCTTTCGAGCTTACAGAACATGCCAGCATACTTGTGACTGGATTCAGGACTTGTCAGCAGGTAGAACTAAACACGTTGGTCTTGATGGAATGTGGCCGACAAAATTTCAAAGCTGCCTCTAGTGAGGGCGTTATAATGACGTAAGTGGGCAACGTCCAAAGCCCCGTGGGCCTGTATGCGAACGATGCTGTTATCTGTAGAAAAGTGACAGCAGCAGAAGACTGTAGCGAAATGTAACAGGATCTGCCTGGCGATCGACGTTAGGTCCACTGACTGGCAGTTGACGATGAACTTAAATATGTGTAACGTATTGCGAATAAATTGGCGGAGAGAACCGTTTCTGTTCGATTACGCTATTGGTGATGAATCGTTAGAAATAACATCTGTAAAATACCCAGGAGGAGCCGTCCAGAGGCTCCTAAAGTGAGACAAACATTTAAAATAAGTTGTAGGAGAAGCAGATGCCAGGCTGCGATTCAATGTAAGAATGGAAATGAGATTCACTTAGGAAAGAAGTGGCTTAGAAAACTTTCGTTCCATCTGATCTTAGGCATTGCTCATCAGCCTGGTACCCTTAACGTTTTGGCTTAATAGAAGAGACGGACAACATCGAAAGAAGAGCGGCGTGTTTCGTCACGGGGTCGTTTAGTAGGTGCGGGAGCGATACGGGAATGATCAGCAAACTCCAGTGAGAGACAATAGAAGACAGGTATCAGACGTCACGGAGAACGAATAGATTTGCTGTTGGAATTCGGAGAACATACGAGTCAGGAATGGTCGGTCAGTATATTTGTATTACGTCCTCGCACAAACATCTCGCGATATGTCCGCAACAAGACAATCAGAGAAATTAGAGCTGATACAAAAACTCTGAAGTACCCTCTACCACAACTACATGTACATGGATACTCTGCAAATCACATTTAAGTGACTGGCAGAGAGTTCATCGAACCACCTTCACAATTCTCTATTATTCCAATCTCTTATAGCGCGCGGAACGAACGAACACCTATATCTTTCCGTACGAGCTCTGATTTCCTTTATTTTATCGTGGTGATCGTCCCTTCCTATGTAGGTTGCTGTCAACCAAATCTCGTATTTCCGCATTCGGAGGAGAAAGTTGGTGTTTGGAATTTCGTGACAAGGTTCCACCGCAACGAAAAACGCCTTTCCTTCAATGATGTCCAGCTCAAATCCTGTATCAATTCAGGGACACTCTCCTCCATATTTCGCGATAATACAAAACGTGCTACCCTTCTTTGAACTTTTTCGATGTACTCCGTCACTCCTATCTGGTAAGGATCCCACACCGCGCACCAGTATTCTACAAGAGGACGGGCGAGCGTAGTGTAGGCAGTCTTCTTAGTAGGTCTGTTACATTTTCTAAGCGTCCTGCCAATAAAACGCAGTCTTCGGTTAGCCTTTCCGTCAACATTTTCAGTGTGTTCCTTCTAATTTAAGTTCTTCGCAATCGTAGTACCTAGGTATTTAGTAGAATTTACGGCTTTTAGATTGGACTGATTTATCGTGTAAGGTCAGCTGCCACTTTTCGCACCATTCCGCTATTTCCTCTAAATAGTTTTGCAGTTTGTTTTGGTCTCCTGATAACTTTACTAGTCGATAAACGACAGCGTCGTCTGCAAAAAACCTAAGGCGGCTGCTCAGATTGTCTCGCAAATCGTTCGTATAGGCCGTCCTGCGCAGTGTAGATGTAGCTTACGGATTTCCTCATGAGTCGGCCGCGAGTCTGCTCTTGTAGTCGAAGTTGACCATGCCTTACACGTCCGTGAAATACTACCAGTTAACCTGATTTCTAATTCCATGCAGAAAAATTAAGGATTAGAGCAAAATCTTACTTCTAGGTACTGTGGGCTCGGAAGAATAGTTTGTGAGCAGAAGTGCATCTGAACGGTAACTTGATCATGCAAGTATCGATGACCAAGTTACCTTCACCTAGTTAACTGTAACGTAAAGGCGGAAAGTAGGCTATAAAAAACGAACGTAATTGTGGGGGGTCTGCCGAAGTTAAGTGGGGCGAAAGTGATTGTGTTGTAAGAGTGGAGAGCGCCGGCACTGATGTAACTGTGTGCGGCTGCCTCTTACTTAGCAGTCTGTGGCGAGAGAAAAGAGAGAGGGAGGGACGGGCTGGTAGCTCACTGCTTTCGCAGGCAGTGCGGTGGAGCGCGCGGAATAACGGGAGGGTGGAGAGGGGAGCCGTGCGCTAACAGTTCGTCGTTACAGATTACAGGTTTCCCACAAGAAAGCTTTCAAGCCGCCAACAACATTACGTTGTAATTCACTTTAGGAAATTTTTGAGTAGTTAGAGATCAGCAAATCTCACAAGACATAGTTGGGCGTTATGTTACTGTGGTCTTCATCCCGAGGACTGGTTTGCTGCAGCACTCCGTGCTGCTCTATCCTGTGTATGCTTCTCCATCTCCCAGTACCTACTGCAACCTACATCCTTCTGAACCTGCTTGCTGTATCCATCTCTTGCTCTCCGTCTACGAAATTTACCCCCCCCCCCCCTCTCCACACACACACACACAGCCGGCCGGAGTGGCCTTGCGGTTCTAGGCGCTACAGTCTGGAACCGAGCGACCGCTACGGTCGCAGGTTCGAATCCTGCCTCGGGCATGGATGTGTGTGATGTCCTTAGGTTAGTTAGGTTTAATTAGTTCTAAGTTCTAGGGGACTGATGACCTCAGATGTTAAGTCCCATAATGCTCAGAGACATTTTAACCATTTGAACCCCCCGCAAACACACACACTCTCTCTCTGTCTCTCTCTCTCTCTCTCTCTCACTCACACACACACACACACACACACACAGACACACACACACACACACACACACACGTCCCTGCATTACTAAACTGATGATCCCTTGATGTCTCACAATGTGTCCCATCAACCGACTTCTTCTTCTAGTCAGGTTGTTTAACAAATTCCTTTTCTCCCCAGTTGCATTCACTACCTCGTCGTTAGTTACTCGATCCTCCCATCTAATCTTAACCATTCTTCTGTAGCACCACATTTCAAAAGCTTCTATTCCCTTCTTGTCTGAACTGCCTATCGTCCATGTTTCATTTACATACGAGGCTACACTCCTTACAAATACTTTCAGAAGAGACTTTCCAATCAAATTTGTATCATATGTTAATAAATTTATCATCTATAGGAACCATTTTCTTGGAATTGCCAGTCTGCGTTTTATGTCCTCTCTTCTTCGGCCATCATCAGTTATTTTGCTGGCTAAACAGCAAAACGCATCTATTACTTTTGGTATCTCGTTTCCTAATCTAATTTCCTGAGCATTACATAATTTAATTCGACTACATTCCATTATCCTCGTTTTGAATTCATTGATGTTTATCTTTTATCCCCCTATCAAGGCGCTGTCCATTCCGTTCAGCAGGTGTTCAAAGTCCTTTGCTGTTCTTACAGAATTATCGTGTCCTTGGTTAACCTCAAAGTATTTATTTCTTCCTCCCAGGACTTAAATTCCTAATCCAAATGTTTCTTTTGTTTCTTTTACTGCTTGCTTACTGTACAGATTGAATAGCATCAGGGATAGGCTACAACCCTATCTCAGTCGTTTCTGAACCACTGCTTACCTTTCATGCCCCTCGACTGTTAGAGCTACGGTTCGGTTTCTGTACAAGTTGTAAATAGCCTTTCGCTCTCGGTATTTTAACGCTGATACCTTCAGAATTTCGAACAGAGTTCTGCAGCCAGCTTTGTTGAAAACTTTCTCTTAAGTTTCGAAATACTGTAAACGTAATTTTGCCTTCCCTTAACCTGTCCTGTAAGAGAAGTTGTAGGGTCAGTATAGCCTTGTGTGTTCCTACATTTCACCTGAATCCAGATTGATCTTTCACGAGGTCGGCTTCTACCAGTTTTCCCATACTTCTGTAAAGAATTTACCTTAGCATTTTGTTCTGTAAAGAATTGACTTTAGCATTTTGAAATCATGAGCTATTAAATTGTTACTTAGGTAATATTCGCACCTAATAGTAGCTGCTTTCTTTTGTATTGGGGTACAAAACCGGCGCCCCAGGATTCACAGTGTGTGATACGTAACACAGAAACCCAAAATAAGCTACCTTCACGAGTTTCATACTATGCGTGCGCGCGCTCGCCTGTGTATGTGTGTATGTGTGTGTGTGTGTGTGTGTGTGTGTGTGTGTGTGTGTGCATGCACTGATCGAAAGTATCCGCACATTTGTTGTTGTTGTTGTGGTCTTCAGTCCTGAGACTGGTTTGATGCAGCTCTCCATGCTACTCTATCCTGTGCAAGCTTCTTCATCTCCCAGTACCTACTGCAACCTACATCCTTCTGAATCTGCTTAGTGTATTAATCTCTAGGTCTCCCTCTACGATTTTTACCCTCCACGCTGCCCTCGAGTACCAAATTGGTGATCCCTTGATGCCTCAGAACATGTACTACCAACCGATCGCTTCTTCTAGTCAAGTTGTGCCACAAACTCCTCCCCAATCCAATCAATACCTCCTTATTAGTTATGTGGTCTACCTATATAATCTTCAGCATTCTTCTGTAGCACCACGTTTTAAAAGCTTCTATTCTCTTCTTGTCTAAACTATGTATCGTCCACGTTTCACTTCCATACATCGCTACACTGCATACAAATACTTTCACAACACCTGTTAATGGACATTAATGTGTTTTGACCCTTTGCTTTTATGACGGCTTGAGTTCTGTGGTGAACGATTTGAGTGAGGCATGTGAACGTCTGTGGAGGAGTGGCAGCCGAGTCGTCCTCAAGAGCAAAAGCAGAGAAGGTAAGTGATGTTTGGCGCTGCGGTCTGGAGCGAGCTCGACAGGGTTACTCATCGCGAATGTCTTCTACTGGGTCCAGATCGGGACTCTGAACAGAGCAGTCCATTCGTAAATATCACTGTCGACGTACCAGTTCCTCACAGGTGCCGCTCTACGACGGGGCTCCAATAAGAATTTAAGAGCCTGTTGCTAACCTTGTTGGTTACCACATACTGTTGTTGCTGACGTTCACCAGTCCCGAGTGGAATGTTTGTCCATTTAATATACTTTATGTGACAGTAATGGCCGTTAAAACTGCTACACCAACAAGAAGTGCAGATGATAAACGAGTATTCATTGGACAAATAAATTATACTAGAACTGACATGTCATTACATTTTCACTCAATTTGGGTACATAGATCCTGAGAAATCAGTACCCAGAACAAGTACCTCTGGCCGTAATAACGGCCTTCATACGCCTGGGCATTGGGTCAAACACAGCTTGGATGGCGTGTACAGGTAAAGCTGCCCATGCAGCTTCAACACGATACCACAGTTCATCAACAGTAGTGACTGGCGTATTGTGACGAGCCAGTTGCTCGGCCATCATTGACGAGACGTTTTTAGTTGGTGAGAGATCTGGAGAATATGCTGGCCATGGCAGCAGTCGAACATTTTCTGTATTCAGAAAGGGCCGTAGAGGACCTGCAACATGCGGTCGTGCATTATCCTGCTGAAATGTAGGGTTTCCCAGGGATCGAATCAAGGGTAGAGCCACAGGCCGTGACACATCTGGAATGTATTGTCCACTGTTAAAAGTGCCGTCAATGCGAACAAGAGGTGACCGAGACGTGTAACCAATGGCACCTCATACCATCATACGGGGTGATACATCAGTATCGCGATGACGAATACAAGCTTCCAATGTGCGTTCATCGCGATGTCGCCAAACACGGATGGGACCATCATGATGCTGTAAACAGAACCTGGATTCATGCGAAAAAATGACGTTTTGCCATTCGTGCACCCAGATTCGTCGTTGAGTACACCATCGTAGCCGCTCCTGTCTATGATGCAGCGTCAAGGGTAACCGCAGCCATGGTCTCCGAGCTGATAGTGCATGCTGCTGCAAACGTCGTCGAACTGTTCATGCAGGTGGTTGTTGTGTTGGAAACGTCCCCATCTGCTGACTCAGGGATCGAGACGTGGCTGCACGATCCGTTACAGCCATGCGAATAAGATGCCTGTCATCTCGACTGCTAGTGATACGGGGCCGTTGGGATCCAGCACGGCGTTCCGTATTACCCTCCTGAACCCACCGATTCCATATTCTGCTGACAGCCATTGGTTCAGGACCAACGCGAGCAGCAATGTCGCGATACGATAAACCGCAATCGCGATAGGCTATAATCCGACTTTTATCAAAGTCGGAAACGTGATGGTACGCATTTCTCCTCCTTACACGAGGCATCACAACAACGTTTCACCAGGTAACGCTGGTCAACTGCTGTTTGCGTGTGAGAAATCAGTTGGAAACTTTCCTCATGTGAGCACATTGTAGTTGTAGCTACCGGCGCCAACCTTGTGTGAATGCTCTGAAAAGCTAATCATTTGTATATCACAGCATCTTCTTCCTGTCGGTTAAATTTCGCGTCTGTAGCACGTCGTCTTCGTGGTGTAGCGATTTTAATGGCCAGTAGTGTCTTAATGCCTCCACAGACTTTGATGAGTATTGGACTGGGATTTCACGGATAACGTTTTTCATTTCCACCAGTGTTTGTGTAACACACAGTGCAGGTGTACGGGGAGGTCGTATCTTTGGTAAGGTAAGTGACCGCGGAGTAGGTGGGGAGGGCGCGACTGGAGCAGGCCGTCGGCCGTTAGTCGGCTCGCCTGCGCTAGGAGGGCAGTGAGAGTGTTTGTGCCGTGCGTTCCAGCCCTGACACTGAACTCCTTTAAAACAAAGCCACGCTCCGCTTCGCCTCGCCTCGCCTCGCCGTGCCGGGGTATTTTTAAGCCGGGTGCCCGCCACGCCTCGGCAGACCCTCAGCTGTTGCCACGCGGCCGCCCGGATCTTCCACGCCATGCAAGGCTGGCGCCGCTGACTGTGGCTGTACTGGAGGCCAAGGCGTGGACGGCCGGCGGGAACACCGGGAGGGTCGTCCCGTAGGCCGAGGAAACAGCCAGCACGGCGAAAGCTGAGGAGGGGATCAGGTGACCCGCTGGCGGAGCTCACTGCTGCCTGCTGTTTGTAATCTGCCCGCCCCGTCCCGCTTGCAGCTGCTGGCCGCATTAGTCTTTTATGAAGATATGAGGAGAGCGAAGATCACAATAAACTTTCTACTTCACTTATCTCTTCACCTAGAGTTCCCTCGAGTGCTTGTCTAGGCACCTGATTCTTGAAGCTGTAATTCTCACATTTTAGGTCCTAACGACCGAACTGATCTAAATAAATTTGAAGATTGTTGTTGCAGAATTTTTGTTGTTACGTTAATATATTTTGCCTCGTTTTAGAATATCGTACAGTCTTTTGATTTTTCACATTAACAAAGCCGAAAATACATTGTTTGCACAAAATACGAAAATACGTCCGATCACATCAGAGGCATGATTACGACACTCTCTCTCTGTGGAAATAACCATATTCCAAAGAATTTACCATTTTTCATAACAAATGAATTGCTACGAGTTTCTGTTACATTATTACTTTTGATTATAATTTCATAAATGAATCCAGAGGTGGGCTGTTTTGGGGAAGGAGACCAGACTGCGAGGTCATCGGTCTCATCGGATTAGGGAACGATGGGGAAGGATGTCGGCCGTGCTCTTTGAAAGGAACCACACCGACATTTGCCTGGATCGATTTAGGAAAATCACGGAGAACCTAAATCAGGAAGGCCGGACGCGGGATTGAACCGTCGTCCTCCCGGACGCGAGTCCAGTGTCTAACCATTGCGCCACCTCGCTCGGTAATGAATCCAGAAATAAACTTAATAAACAGTACTATATTGCGTAATTGGTAATAGAAATTATAACATTGTCAAATAAACTGTATTTTCAAATGTTTGTAAACTCTTCATTCAGAACTAGTACTTATCGCTTATAACATCAAAAATAAAGTAATTCCTTTTCATGAATTTTAGCTTCAAATATAACATACCGTGTATAAAATTATATTAAATGTTTCAGAAAAGGAGCTGAGATAATATTGAGCTGTCCAAATGGTTTAAATGGCTCTGAACACTATGGGACTTAACATCGGAGGTCATCAGTCCCCTAGAACATAGAACTACTTAAACCTAACGAACCTAAGGACATCACACACAGCCATGCCCGAGGCAGGATTCGAGCCTGCGACCTTAGCAGCAGCGCGGTTCCGGACTGAAGCGCCTAGAACCGCTCGGCCATAACAGCCGGCTGACCTGTCCAAAATTCAAATAATAATACTGGTATCGACAACTACTCTTGAGGAAAACTAATACTAGAGGAGGATCTTCCGTTACAAGTTACACTATCTGACCCGCACACCGTATGTAGTGAGGAAGTGACCACTACGTGTCACGAGAGGTCGACCCGTCAGTATAAGAGGACACGGCGAGTTCTGTGTTGTCGGTGCCAAAGTAGTGACAGCAGAATGAGTCAGTCAGGAGGGTCGAGTCACTTGGAACGTGAAGTAGCCTTGTCACCTGAGTAACAGATCCATCAGGGACGTTACAAGCCTTCTACAATTGCTCAAGTCCACTGCCGAAGAGGTGATTGCGAAATGGGAAAGAGAAGGAACAAAGACGAGGCATACCTCACGTACTGACGGACAAGGATTGTCGGGCGTTGCGGAGAGTGAGCCTAAAAAAGACTCCTCAAATCTACATCTACATGAATACTCTGAAAATCACATTTAAGTGCCTGGCAGAGGGTTCATCGAACCAACTTCTCAAATCGGCGGAAGGAATCACTAGTGAGTTCCAGTGTGCCACCAACAGTCCAGGTAGCACACTGACTGCGCCTGGGGAGTTAAAAAAAATGGGTTGCAGCCCGTCATAAGGGGTGTAACGACGGAGCAGCCCGTCATAAGCCACACATCACTACAGTGGCCATTCCTAGGCCGCGCTTCAGGTGATGTAAAGACCGACGCCAGTAGACTTTGGATGGCTAGAAACGAGTTGTTTCGAGATATGATTCAAGCTGTACTCTTTGACAATCCGATGCAAGTATTTTAGTTTGGGGAGTGCATGGAGAACGTTACCCGTCATCATGTGTAGTGTCAAAAGTAAAATGCTGAACAGGAGACGTGGCGTTACGGTATGGGAGTGTTTTTCTTGGTTAGGGTATGGTTCTGTTATCACACTTAAGAAGACGCTAAATGCAGATGGTTACGGAAGCATTTTACAGCATCGTGAACTGAATACTGTACAAGAACTGTCCACCTCGATAGCTGAGTGGCCAGCGCGGCAGATTGCCATGCATGGGGCCCGGGTTCGATTCCCGGCTGGGTCGGAGAATTTCTCATCACAGGGACTGGGAGCTGTATTGTCCTCATCATCAAATCATCCCCATCGACACGCAAGTCGCCAAAGTGGCGTCAACTAAAATGACTTGCACCACACGACCGGCCTACCCGACGGGAGGCCTTAGCCGCGCGGCATTCCATTTCAGTACAACAACTGTTCAGAAACGACGACTGCTTGTATCAGTGTGACAGTGCAGCGTCTCTCAGGCAATAGTTGTGCACAATGGTATTGCTGAAGTAGACTGGCCTGCACGAAGAGCCGCCGGCTGTTGTGACCGAGCGGTTCTAGGCGCTTCAGCCCGGAACCACGCGGCATGGATGTGAGTGATGTCCTTAGGTTTAAGTAGTCCTAAGTCTAGGGGACTGATGACCTCAGATGTTAAGTCCCATAGTGCTCAGTGCCATTTGAACCATTTTGCACAAAGTACCGATGTCGAACCAATGCAGCTCCTTTGCGATGCGTTACAGATCGACTTCGCTCCAGATCCCAGCGTACAGCATGACTGTACCCTATGCGTTTCGGTCTTGAGGAAGACTGGGCTGCCACATATCCACGGACATTCAGACACGTCATTGAAAGTGTCGCCAGTAGAGTGCAAACTATCATAAAGGCGAAGGGTGGACACACCCCGTAATAATATCCACTTGTAGTTGTCCATATACTTCTGCTCAGATAGTATATATGTGATATACATAGTGCACATACCATATAAACGAACAGTTACCGCAATACATCACACCCAACCTTGATAATGGCTTTGTTTCGGAGAGGAAGAGAGCCAAGCTGTTTCTTGAGCTGCTCATCGATAACTAGGATCCCGTAGAACTACCAAGTTGAGGGGATGTTGACTGTCACGTCTCACCCGTCGTTACTCGTAGTCCCATACATTTTTTGTTGGAACGCAAAAGTAAGATCGGTACTGCTGTAGTTATTCTCCTGACACCTGCAGCGTTTGTTCGCTTCAGGACGGAAATTCAGGATCCGTTTACTCTGAGGCTTTTTTCTAGGCAGTACGTCAAAAAGTGAGCGTGCAAGCCTCTACAATTTTGTAGACCGAGCAGTGCGTCATGCAAGTGGTGTTTCTTGAAACCAAGCTGATTTTTTTCGAAAAAATTGTGTTCCTTCTGAGATTTTAATATGCTCTATGAGCCTGAAACAGATGGACGTCAGCGCTGTTGGTCTGCAACAAGTGTATACTACGATTTTTTATCCATTTTGTAAATGAGAGTGACATGCCTATTGCGGTCACGCGGAACTTGTAGCTAGGCAATGGATTTGCAAGAAGAATCAGCTAAAATAGGAGTTACCTTCGTAGCGTATTCAGTGTAACGTTTAGATGGAGTTGCATCAGCCCTTCGTGCCTTCTTCGCCTTAACTGATTTTCTACAACGGGAGTGCTAATATCAGCATCTATCATCTGCGGGCAAACATTGGTGAGATAGTATCTTCCTGCAAAAATCCACTTTTAAATACGGCATTTAATATTTCAGCTTTTTGCCTGCTCTCTTCAGTTTTTACACTAAACGAGTCCACCTTGTACGTGATGTGGAATCGTATTCAATGCTGGATAGGCCTGCAAATTGGGGATTAGGTTTAAAACTTTCCATCGTCGTCAAAGTCGCTACAGTCGGAGCACACTCTGGCGCAGGGTAAGCTTACGAGAAGAAATTTGGCCGTGTCGTTTTCAAAGGATCCAATCCGGAACGCACCAACCTTAACCGATCTGAAGAGAGCAAGCGAAACCTAAACGTGGAAGGTCAAAGAAGCTCTTCCGGAATGCAGAAAAAAAGGGAAGTAAAATTGTGATTTTTCGGCCCATCGAAGGCGAAGTCTACATCTGCACTGCATTTACATAAGTACTCTGCAACTCACACTTAAGTGCTTGACGGAGGGTTCATCGAACCAGTTTCACACTATTTTCCTACCGTTCCACTATCTAATAGTACGTGCGAAAAACGAGTTCTTCTATCTCTTCTTGTGAGCCGTGATTTCTCTTATGTTATTACAATGATCACTTCTCCCTGTATAGGTAGACATCGACAAATTATTTTCACACTGGAGGAGAACGCTGGATATCGAAATTTCGCGTAAAGATCTCTACAGAACGAAAAATACATTTGTTTTAACGACTCCCAGCCCAATGCGCGTATCATGTCTCTGACATTCTCTCCCCTACTTCGCGGTACTACAGAACGAGCTGCCCTGCTTAGAACTTTATCGTGTCCTCCGCTAATCCAATCTCGTAAGGATCACATAAACTGCATAGCAGTACTCTAGCAGAGGACCGACAGTTTTAGTGTAGGCAGTGTGTTTAGTAGACGTGTTGCATCTCGTAAGTGTTCTGCCTATAAAACGTAGTTGTTGGTTTGCATTCCCCAGAACATTATCTCTGTAATAGTTTCAATTTAAGTTATTCATAACTGTCATTCCTAGGTATTTAGCTGAATCGACAACATTTAGATTTGCGAGATACACCACGTAGCCGAAATTTAACGGATTCCTTTTAGTACCCATGTGGATGAGGTCAGACATTGTATCATTTAGGTCAATTGCCATTTTCCACACCATACAAATATGTTCTCCAAATCATTTTGCAATTCGTTTTGATCATCCGATGACTTTACAAGACTGTATATGACAGCATCATCTGCAAACAATCTAACATTGCTCTGATTGTCTTCTAAATTGTTTCTATAGACCATGACCAGCAGAGGGCATATGGCAGTTCATTGGGGAAGCCTAGATATCACTTCTGTTTTACTCGATGACTTTCCGTCAGTTGCTACGAACTGTGACTTTCCTGAATCCCTTCGTATAACTGAGAAGACACTCCATAAGCACGCAATTTGATTAGAAGCCGCTTGTGAGGAACGGCACGAAAAGCTTTTCGTAAACCTAAAAATTTGGAATCAATATGACATCTCTTGTCAACAGCACTCAATACTTCGTGCGAATAAAGAGTTAGTTGTGTTGTCACAAGAACGATATTTAGTGAATCCGTGCTGACTGAATCAACAGATCATTTTCCTCGAGATAATTCATAATGTTCGAACACAGTGTATGTTCCATAATTCTACTGGAATTCGACGTGAGCGATATGGGTCCGTAATTCATCGAATTACTCTTACTTCCATTTTTGGGTATTAGTGTGACTTATCCATTTTCCAGTCCTTAGGCCGGTATTACACTATCAAATTTCTTTGTCAAAGATTTGATCAACGATGTGATAAAATATTCGCCAAATATATTTGACAAAGATCTTTGACGTGGCGCTTTAAAGGGGGCATTAGACTGTCATATTTTTCGTCAAAGTTCAAGATGGCCGACAACAACAATTTATTAATCGCAGCAGATGCATGTACCACAATTGCACTGTGTGCACATGCGGAAGACAAGCGGGCAAAAAAAAGAAGAAGAAAACGTACCTGGGTGAAGCCGTGGGTTTCACGACGTCACGATAAAAGTATTCAACAAAACTTGTTACGTGAGCTTATAGTGGAGGATGTTAAGTCGTACATCAATTACTTAAGAATGGATAGGCATACATTTCTGTATGTGCTCAATGGAGTGTATCCTCTCATATCACAGAGCACAATACTCACTTAAGAACTGCTATATCGGCATAAGACAGTCTCACTGTAACACTCCGATTCATTGCTACAGGAGAGAGTTAGGTTACGTTAGGTGAGGTTAGGTCAGGTCAGGTCTCCAACCAATCCTCTTAATCTATTTTTGTATTCAGGGAGCCTCACGTTGTAAACCGCCTCATCAGCCTCATACATCTCTATTAATTTTGTAATTGTCGGTTCACACCAATTGTATTTACCCGCAATGTTTATAAAAACACTACAGATGACAGAACGCTTCAGCGATGCTAGCGCTCCACGTGGTTACATGTCACATTGCAGTGAACAGAAGACAAGCGGCTTCTTTGATCATATCTGCAGCGAGGCCCTAGATTTGACCAAATATTTGACGACATGTGACAAAGTTCCCTATTACACCATCAAATTTCTTTAAGATATTTGACAAAGATATTGGACAAATAAATTTGATAGTGTAATACCGGCCTTAGATATGGATCTTTCGTTGAGAGAGTGGTTGTATATGAGTGTTAAGCACTGATGGACTGATAAAAGGTGAGGACGGAAATCAGCCGGGCCCTTTCGAGAGATTCATTGTGGCGTTCGCCTTAAGCGAATTTAGGGCGACCAAGCAGAACGGAAACCTGGGCAGCGTGGAGGGTATTTAAATTTTCTTCCTCACATATGCAGGTCACATTTCTGAACACCGTGCCGCTTCTCTCGGTGGCGAATACGAGTTCAGTATCCTTGTCTCGAGGTCTGCGCCTATCCTCGCTGAAGAAGTTTGCTGCGGTACGCCAGGGACATTGCTTATTTTTATATTCTAAGTGTGTTTAGAAAGGGAAAATCAACCGTAGTCCAACTACATGTAATACGGTATATGCTATTAAAGAGCTGGAATTTCGCAGAGGCGTTCACTGTCTTTTTGTGGACAGATAGTCTGAACAGGCAAAAAATATGGAAAAAACTGGAACGGGCGCAGATTCTCAGAAAAGAAATAGAGCTAACAGAGGCATGTACACAAGAGACAACATGCACGGTGGAAGTGAATGGAAAGATGTGAGAGAAGTTGACGTGTTAGAAAAGCTCTACGTAAACAAAGAGCACTTCATCTTAGATTCAAGAGAAGTAAAATCCAGCTGCTAAACAAAAGCTGAACGAAGCGAAAATGAGCGTTAGGAGAGCAGTGAGAGAAGCGTTCAATGATTTTGAAAGTAATACGTTGTCAACCGACCTGAGTAGAAACCCTAAGAGATTTTGGTCGTACGTAAAATCAGCAAATGGGTCAAAATCATCTATTCGTTCTCTCAGCGACCACACCGACACCGAAACGGAAGAAAACAGAGAGAAGGACGAAATGCTGGATTCGGTCTTTCGAAGTTGTTTCACCGCGGAAGATCATAACACTGTCCCTCCTTTCAATCGTCGTACTAACATCGAAATGGCAGATATTGAGATAATCGATTGCGGAATTGAGAAGCAGCTATAATCGCTTAGTAGCGGAAAGGCTTCAGGACTAGATGAGATACCTATAAGATTCTATAAAGATTATGAGGAAGAACTTGCTCCCTTTCTAGCAGTAATTTATCGTAGATCGCTTGAGCAACGAAAGGTACCTAATCACTGCAAAAAATCTCAGGTCATTCCAGATTTTTAAGAAAGGCCGTATGACAAATCCACAGAGTTATAGACCTATATCGTTGACATCTATCTGTTGTCTGTTGTAGAATTATGGAACATTTTTATGCTGAAGAATTACGACAAACTTGGAAAATGAACATCTCCTCTATAAAAATCAACATAGATTCCGCAAACAGAGATCATGCGAAACTCAGCTCGTTCTGTTCCTCCATGAGACCCGCAGCTCAGGTTGATGCCGTGTTCCTTGATTTCAGTAAGGCATTTGACACAGTCCCGCATTGCTGATCAATGAAAAAAATACGAGCTTACGGAGTACTGGAGCGGACCGGCGACTGCATTCAAGACTTTCTTGCAGATAGAACTCGTCGCTCTTAACGGAACTAAATCGACAGACGTAAAGGTAACCTAACTAACCTAAGGACGTCACACACATCCGTGCCCGAGGCAGGATTCGAACCTGCGACCGTAGCAGCAGCGCGGTTCCGGACTGAGGCGCCTAGAACCGCTCGGCCACGGTGGCCGACTAATACCCGGAGTACCACAGGGAAGTGTGATACGACCGTTGTTGTTTACAATATTTATAAATGAGCTAGTAGAAAGAGTCGGGTACTCTTTAAGGCTATTCGCAGATGATGCAGTTGTGTATACGAAAGTAGCATCGCCAGAACGTAGTAAGAACTTGTAGAACGACCTGCAGAGAATTGGTGAATGGTGAAGGCTGTGGCAGTTGACCCCGATCGTAAATATATGTAACATATTGCGCATACATAGGAAAAGAAATTCACTACTGTACAGCTACATTATTGATGACAAACAGTTGGATACAGCGTCTGCCGTAAAATATCTAGGCGTAACTATCCAGAGCGACGTTAAGTGGAATGATCACATAAAGCAGACAGTGGGAAAAGCAGGCACAAGATTCAGATTCGTCGGAAGAATCTTAAGGAAATGTAACTCATCCACAAAAGAAGTAGCTTATAAGGTGCGTGTTCGTCCGATTCTTGAGTATTGTTCATCTATCTGGGATCCCTATCAGATAGGACTGATAGGGGAGATAGAGAAGACCCAACGGAGAGCGGCACATTTCGTTACGGGACCGTTTAGCTGGCGAGAGAGCGTTATGGAGATGCTAAACAAACTCCACTGGCTAACGTTACAAGAAAGGCGTTGTGCATCACGGAGAGATTTACTACTGAAATTTCGGGACAGCACTTTTGAGGAGGAGTCGGACAACGTATTACTTCCCCCCACATACATCTCGCGTATTGACCACGAAGAGAAAATTCGAGGAATTAGAGCCAATACAGAGGCTTACCGACAATCATTCTTCCCCTGCGCGATCCGCGAGTGTAACAGGGTTGAAGGGATCTGAAAGTACCCTTCGCCACACAGCATTAGGTGGCTTGCGGAGTATGATGTGGATGTAGATGAACTTGTTGATGGGCACCGGAGTGCGATAGGGAGACTTTTATTTAATTTGATTCTAAAAAGAGCAGTGAGAAAGGTAACACGCCTGGAAACAGGAATTCAGCTGGGTAGATGGCCTACGCGAATTTTGTACTCTAACAGTCAAAAGCTTTCTATCTCACATGGTAAAAATAATATAATTTATATTTTAAGGTACGAACACATCATAAAAACTACAAACCGAAAAAATAAATACTTCCTCTCTCTGTCATTGGGTACAATACAATATGGTTTAGATTTTAGCCTGTTCAAAGTATCCAGTCTTTCCCCTCAGAACATCTGCACAAACTGGAAACAAGATGTTGTAGTGTTCTTGCAGGTATTGCAGTCCAATACGTCTGCCAATTATTCCATAGATCGTCAACATTAGATGACCTCCGTTTTCTGACCTGCCTGTCAAGTTCATCCCTACGGAGTGATGGGATTTAAGCCAGGTGACTGACCTGGCCGAATCATGTTCTTCATTCCCCCATTTCCCTTTTTTATTGACATACCCCTGCACAAGTCAGAAGCATCTTAGGATCGTTGTCCTGCTGCAGAACAAACCCACAACCAATAATTCTCTTGCCAGGTGAAGCTGCATTGTTGATCAATGTCGCGTGATACCATTCCTCCTTTAATGTTCAATTAACTCTCACTAGATCACCGCTTTCACCACCCGCAAAACATTCACACACCATGATCGGCGCTCCACCATGCTTCACCATTGGCGTCACACATTCCATACTTTCTTGACGAACTCGACGAACAAACATTCGACGACGGCTTCCAGATAATTCAGACTTAGGCCTTGGAGCACTGCCTCACGCTCCAGTTTCTATGTTGCTGTGCCCATTGCAATCTTTTCGTCTTATTTTGTTTGCATTGTTATGTTTATTTGGTTGCTATGTGCCTCTTTAAACCCCGTTCACGAAGACAGCGTTGCACTGTTGAGACAGAGATTGCAGCTGCTCGCCAACTATTTATTTCCTCGCGAATTTCAAGTGCTATGCGTGTCCTCTAGTGTTACTCTGTGGACTGATCTTCCCTGTACGATGTTACTCGGATTGCGACACACTTACATTGGCACCAGTTTGCTGGAACCGCCTGTAGACTGGGCTATGAACCGCCTGTAGACTGAGCTATGAACCGCCTGTAGACTGGGCTATGAACCGCATGTAGACTGGGCTATGAACCTCCTGTAGACTGGGCTATGAACCGCCTGTAGAACGGGCTATGCCAACATTCGTTACTATCGTCCTACTAGTGTACCCTTCCTGGTGTAGAGCTACAGTTACAGGACATTCTTCAGTTCCTGATAAGGTACACAAACACACTGCTAGATGCAGACAGCGTGGTGTGAACTAATGAGAACTGATTGCTACACAAGCTGCTGAAGGGATGGGGCATATTAGAGTGCAACCGTCTTTGGTAAAGGCACGTCAGTGTTGTTGTGGATACCCATCAGCGCTCCTCTGTGCGAAAAACCAGTGAGATACGCAACAGAGCTGCTTAGCCTTTACACGTTTAAACCTGTATTATTATCAGAACGAGGGTATGATACAGTATTCGAAACGAAATCCCTCTTTTAATCACTAAACCAGTGTTGTGATATGTGATCGAAAACTTTTGACTGGTAGTGTAGGTTTAATGGCACAGAATGAGCGAGATACGGTTCAGGTGGCAAGAGTGTTAATTGATGGCGTAATGAAAGCAGACTTGAAGATGAATGTGGGTAATACCAAATACCTGGTATTGAGGAGAGAGAGCGATGGCAGACCTTTAGATGTGGACGGTAAAATCTGTGACAGGGTAAAAGGGTTCAGATATCCTGGAGGCAGTATTCAGTGAAAGGAATAAGATACACCAGGAAATAATGGCGAAAATTCGTTCGGGAAACAGATGGAGGTCTGCACTCGGAAAGCTCAAGTCCTGGTTTCTATCGAGATCTACGAAGATTAGGATCTACAGGACTATAACACAGCCAATGATCGCATACGGAGCAGAGACTTGGCCTCTGACCCAAAAGATAGAAAGAGAACTCCTGACGTTTCTGAGACAGAGTTTTGGACTAGTTGAGTGTTCGAAACGACTGGACATAAAGGTAAACCGCGAATTGCAGAGTTGTACAAGTCGCTGGACGTTGTGGCTGTGGTTAAAGAGAGAACATTGAAAGTGGTGTGGACACGTAATGCGACAAGAGGGCCAGATGACGAGGCAAGTGGTGGAAGAAGTCTTGAGAGCTAACACACGAAGTGTAAGACCGTGCCTGAGGTGGATTGACGGGACCATTGAGGATGTGAGAACAATGGGACTGGCTGGAGAAAACATGGACTGAATAAGATGGGTGAGGCTGATTGGCGAAGCCAAAGACCGGCTGCGGTATGTGTGGCCAACCTAGTAAAAAAGGAAGCGTCACAATTATTGAAGTATATGAAAAAAACGTAAATTATTTACAAACTTCGGTATGCACATTCTTTATTCAATATCTAAATGTCACTACTGATATTCGGTTTTCGGTTCTGTTTTGAGCTCAGCAATGGTTTTGATGTTATTGCTGTACATCTTGTCTTTAATATAGCCCCCACAAAAAGGAGTCGCGTGTGTCTAGATCCGGAGAATAAGGCAGCCAATCGAGGCTCAAGCCAGTGACCTCTGGGTGCACCAGAGCCAGAATGTGGTGCTCCTCCAGGACATCAAACCCTCTCCTGCTTCGATGGTGTGGAGCTTCGTCTTGCATGAATCACATAATATCAAAATTAGAGTCACTTTGGATAATTTGGATGAAATCACCTTCCAAAACCTTCACGTACCGTTCGGTAGTCATCTTGCCGTCAAGGAATATCGCACCGATTATTCCGTGATTGGACACTGCACACCATACAGTCACCCGTTGAGGGTGAAGACACTTCCTGGTCAAGAAATGTGGATACTCACTCCCCCAAAAGGGCCAGTTTTGCTTATTGACGAAACCATCCAAATGAAAGTGGCCTTCGTCGCTACCAAACCATACGTGCGGTTCAGATGGCTCTGAGCACTATGGGACTCAACTGCTGTGGTCATTAGTCCCCTAGAACTTAGAGCTACTTAAACCTAACTAACCTAAGGACATCACGCACATCCATGCCCGAGGCAGGATTCGAACTTGCGACCGTAGCAGTCGCACGGTTCCGGACTGCGCGCCTAGAACCGCGAGACCACCGCGGCCGGCATTACATACGTGCGCAGACTAATTGCCAAAATGCCCCGCGGCCAACCGTGCAGTTTGAACGTTCGAACGCAAACTTTCGAGAAGTTATGACGTTTTTATTTCATTTAGATGAACAACTGTCACCCTGTGTCACGACTCACTAGATCACTCAGAAAAATTTGAGTGCAATCTACACGGTCCGTGGGAGGCAAACTGAAGCTAGCCATGTTATGGCGTCTGGTTAAGCCCGAAGTGCTGAGCAGCTGAAGACTTGAAGAAAACGCTCAGTGTTATTGTTAGATGATCAGGCATGTCGTATGACTGACAGCACGTTTCTTGAATATTCAACAGTTGCTGACAAAGATTCGAAAATAATTTCTTCTTCATTGAATATAGACAACTGTGGCAAATTGCCAGCGTATTCGGGGTCTCCACCGTATTCCCACCCTCCATGGCCTATTTTTATCGTCATAGTTCTCCTGCGTTACTTCAGTCAGAGACAAGATAATGCGAGGCAATGATTCCATTCATGGTCTTAGGACTGGTATCGAATCGCGAAGCGGAACCTCATCGCTCCTTCTCCTTTCACCTGGCCACTCTTGTCTCATCACTCAGTTTTGCGGACTGCTGTTGCGCCGTCAGTATTTCTTCTCCGGAACCTGCTGGTCGTAATTATGCGTGCACGGTTACTCGCGATGTAATTTATAGCGCGGCTCTCAGTTTGCTTTTGAGCCGTAACTCTTCATTAATCTCTGAGGTTTGATCATGACATTCCAACAACGCTCGTTTCTAAACACAGTTCTGATGACATTCGTTGCGAAGTATTTCCTTCTCGTGTAATAAACATTAAAAGCGGGGTCTCTGTCACAGACGTGAGAAAGGGAGATTAGAGTTCAGTTCAGTGCACAACCGGGTTATTAGAGACAGAAGAGTACAACTATGAGTTAAGAGTGTCCTTTTTCAGAGGAACCGTCCCGCCAGAAATTCGGACAGATATGCGAACGCCAGTCATGCTTTATACCAACTGTGACGTACCGAAGTAATAATTTCTTACAGTTGACTTACTGCTTGAATTACGTCCTTTCAAAAAAGTTCACAATTTAGCATGACTGTTTTAATAAATAATGAAATCATTGTTCATTGAGTCAGTAGTTATTCCTGATGACGATATCGGACACAGCAGTCGAAATTGCGGAGGTCTTAGCCGAAGTGACGTGGCTTGAAAAACCGAGAAGATATTTATTCATTGTTCATTTAACGTTCCCTGTTACTGACATTTGTTCGATAAAAAGCTCATCGGATGATGATCGTGTAAAAACTAGCACACTGAAACAGTAATATTTCATACAGTCCCATTTGTTGCCTACTTGCGGGTATTGACGCAGAATTCTGACTGGAGGCATAACAAAGGCTTTTACTAAGCCATAAGAAATTGCATATTACTGGCCAATCAGATAGCGAGTATTACTTGCTACTCATAATAGCATGTGACAACTCTTAGTCCACCTTGTTTTATGGCTCTACGTTGGAGCGTGTTTGTGCCAATACATAAAAATTATTTAAAGGGGCGTACTTCA
Source organism: Schistocerca gregaria (assembly GCF_023897955.1). NCBI lineage: Eukaryota > Metazoa > Arthropoda > Insecta > Orthoptera > Acrididae > Schistocerca > Schistocerca gregaria. The sequence goes on from NC_064926.1 coordinate 562,484,834, forward strand.
TACAGTTTCTGCTAACATAAATTTGGTTGACAACAGTTTGCTTCAACGACCCAGCAGCTGATATCCCAGAAAGAATGGCGTCACTAAGACTCTTAATATCCCGCATGTACCAAATGCTTTTTGTACAAAGGAAATAACGTAAACTTGCATGGGTGCCGTGCTCAAGAATATCTGTGGCCTTGCGACATGTAAAATCCTACAAAATGACGTTAAAATTGATGGAGTTAGTAATTCCAAGGAAAAGCGCGTAGCTTGCGATTGCTAGTGATAATCATTGGTCTGAAGTGTGTTGCTCTGTTTAGCATTAAGTACACGAAACTTAAAGCGCCCTGTATCCTCCCTTAAAAGATACTGTCATGTCTTGGATCCATTTCATAGAGCTACTCCTAGGCGTTTACATTATATGATAGGCTCCAGATGTTTTCTACTTACATTGTATTCCGACAGTGTCGAGTTGTGTGTCTTGTGTATACTGTAGATGTCATCTCGCATTTACACACGGTTGAAGAGAAAAGCGTGGGGCTACACTGTGAAGCGTCATTATTCACAACCCAGCGACGATAAGTTACTATCGATTGTAGAAGTCAGTCGTGAGCAAGGCACATGCCAGACAGACTAAATCAGAAGAACAGAAGGAGCATTAATACACTCACATTTGAGGTCGCTTATGAAATGCTCGGTTCAACAGCTCTTCAGTATCGTTCGTAAGTTAAGAAAACTTGGATTGACAGAAGAATTGGAGAACCTGCACGTTTCGGTATGACTGTGTTGAGACAGAGACGTTCAACAGACTCCACTGAGAAGCGCTACAAGAGAGGCACTGTGTGCCGCGAAGAGCCGCAATCCCAAAAATCCAAAAGTCCACTTTTCTAGACAAGGGAGGAAATACAGCAGTTCTGGCATCTTATATCGTGTGCAATGACCACGAGGCTGAAATTCGAAAAAATGGGTGTATTTAGGGGCGTTTGAGTATAGATTCGACGCGATATTTGGTACCGATACCAGTATATAAAATTATATCTATAGCTCGGTAATTTCAGGACAGAAACATCGACAGGAACAGTATCGCAAGGTATTGACTGCTTATGCACTTTTAAGCTTCTCTTGACATATGACAATGACGCAAAATTGTCATGAATCCATTTAAGTACAAAATCAAATAAAAACATAGGGAGCAAAAGACAAATATTCCAACTCCGAATAAAATATAGGTCTTGACAGAGATTTGAACCTAATCATACCTTCTGTTATTACAGTGCATCATTAAAACTGTTCTTAAGAGAAAATTACTGATTTATAGTAAGTTTATTTATAGGTAAAAATACTCATTGCGAATACACAGCCAAAATGGGAATTGTGCTATGTATTCATGAGCGAAATATAGTTCAAAAACAAATTTCAGAGGCCGCAAACTTCATTCTTGGAGTTCCAATCTCTGGAGATTCATTCTCCTTAAGGAACATTGTTTCACTATAAATGTGTGCAGCAAATAAGGGAAAGAAACCGTTTCATTGATGCTGATATGCGGAACTTCAGTAAATTACAGCAGAAGCCCCACTGTTTTGGCTGAAGCTCACTTTGGTCCATGATAGCTTCGTAATACACTGCCGAAAAAAAATAGTACACCTGGGAAGACGACAACGATATTGATCCGACGGCAGTATACGCCACGTGGGCAATAGTAAAGTACTAATAACAGTTTCAACGCCATCGTCCAACAGGTAGTCTAGTGGCACAGCTACCAGAGCGCCGTCGGTGTCTGCCCTTTAATACGGAATGCTCGCAGCCAGAAGGCTCAACATGATGCGAACGTGTGAAGCAAGCAGGCAAACATGGCTCGGAGAGATACCCGTGCTTCCTACAGTCAAATCAGTGACATTGCAGGTGGTTAAATTGTGCCCTTCGGAGTGGTGGGATGGTCCTTTCGAGGAACTGTCACACAAGTTGGACGTGCTGCGTCAGTTGTGGAACGATGGTGGTATCAATGGCCAAGTCAAGATTGTCACACCTGTAGAGGAGGTTCCGGACGCGCACGCAGCACAGACGCACGCCAGGGTCGTCGTATTGTAAGGGCAGCAGTGGCATATGGCGCAGCAACCCCAGACCAGGTGAGAGGCCTCGTGGGCCCTCGCGTGTCAACAAGAACTGTTGCGAACCGGTCATTAGCTGGGGACTGTGGACACGCACACCGCTAGCCCGTCTCCCACACATGTCACACAGCATCGACTTGCACGGCTCAACTGGTGCTGTGAGAGGGTCATTTCGAAGATGGGATGGCGCGCCGTGGTCTTCAGCGATGAGAGCAGTTTCTGCCTGCATGAAAGTGATGGTCGTTTGCGCATACTACTTAGACTTGGTGAGCGATGTCTTGCAGAGGGCATTCCTCCGAGACACACTGTCCCCACCACAGGCCGTGTGGTGTGGTGTGCGATAAGCTACTACTCTCGTTCCCCTTTGTTGTTTCTGGAGGAGACGCTAACCAGCACTCGGTACGTGCAGGATGCTGTTAAACACGTTCTTTTGCCGTTCTTGCAGCAGGAAAGTGATGTGTTGTTCCAACAGGATAATGCTAACCTACACACTGCCCGTGAAACTCAATGTGGTGTACAAGACATTCAGTACGTTCTTCGAACTTGCCTCCAATCGACCATGTATGGAATGTGATGGGGAAGTGACTTGTCAGCCAACACCTCTTAAAGAATAACGTGAACAGGTCGAGCAGGCGTGGCATAAAGTATCCCAGGACAGTGTTCGCCATCTGTAGATCGACTTGATTCCTGAGTCAGCATCTGCATTACCGCCTGTGGAGGCATACTAATGTGGGGGGTTTCAGTAGGGGTCGTTACCTGGTACCTCAGAATCACTTGTGCTATTGATCTGTAAGTGTAACCATTTCATGAACTTCATGTGCCCTATTGCAACAATAAATCTTCAGTGAATTGGAAACCTCTAAAACTATGTACTGATTTTTCTTCTTGCAGTGTCCATGACTATGGAAACACTATTTTTTCTTATTTAACACATTTTATTGAAGATTCACCACTGTTAGTAGCTTCATTTATTTTCTGTCAAATGACATGTAAAGAAATAATTTGTGATAACACGTAGTGTTAAGATCATGGTATTTACATTTATATTGCACCATGAAGACTAAAATACCACTGAACACGACGGAATTATCCGAATGGGACGGAGATCGGTAGATGTAATGTACATGTACAGGCAAACAAGTGATACAGTTTCAGATAAACTAGACGGTATATTCAAGATAAAACGCTTCACAAGTTGGGCAAGTCGGTAAGGCGTTGATCCAACTCTGGCCCTTATCTAATCAGTTATTTGGCTTGGCAGCGATCGATATAGTCGCTGGACGTCCTGAGGCACATCATTCCAGATTCTGTCCATTTGGCGCGACGCGTCGTCAAAAATTCCGAGATGGTTGCAATGGCGTCCCCATAATGCGCCAAACTTTTTCAGTTGGGGAGACATTGGAAGGCTTAACTGGCCAAAGTAGTGTTTGGCAAGCACGAAGACAAGTGTTGGAAACTCTCAGCGTATGCGGGCGTGCATTATCTTGCTGAAATGTAAGCTCAGGGTGGCTTGTCATTAAGGGCAGCAAAACCGGGGCATACAATATCGTCGACGTACCGCTCTGCTGGAAGAGTGTTGCGGGTGACAACCAATGCGGTCCTGCTAAGGAAAAAAAAGGGACCCAGATCATTACTCCTGTTTGTCGGGTCGTATGGTGGCCGACAGTCGGGCTGGTATCCCACCACTGTCCGAGACGTCTCAAGACAAGTCTTCTGCCTGGATTCTCATTGACTGATGTTGAATTGGTTTTAGTGAAGAGTCCCGCTTCGAAGTGAGCCCCGTTGACCACCGAAAACGTGACGATCTAACGCGCCAGTTGTACAGAGTCTGGCACGATATATTCCTTGGGAGCACATGCAACAAATGTACCATTCAATGACAAGTCGAATAATTGCTTACGTAAGGCCCAGAGGTGGTCCATCGCGTTATTGACTTGCTCAATTGGTCAAGTTCTTTCTCTCGAGTAAATCATGCAATTTTTCTGAAATTGTAATATCCTTTTTTTGCTGTACATGTAAATCACATCTGCTGTTATGGCGTCAATACATCTTCTCCGTCCCACTCGGATAATTCTTTCATCATGCGTCGGCTTTTTGTGACATAGGGTGTATCATTAACAGAAAAAAATACACTGAAGAGCCAAAGAAACTCGTACACCTGCTTAATATCATGTAGGCCGCCCGCGAACATGCAGAAGTGCCGCATCACAACGATAGACTGGATTAATGTCTGAAGAAGTGCTGGAGGGAACTGACACCATGAATCGTGCAGGGCTGTCCATAAACCCGTTAGAGTACGAGAGGCTGCAGAACTCTTTTGAATGGAACGTTGTAAGGCATCCAAAATAAGCTCAATAATGTTCATGTCTGGGGAGTTTGGTGGCGAGTGGAAGTGTGTAAGCTCAGAAGATTGTTCCTGGAGCCACTGTGTAACTATTGTGGAAGTATGAGGTATCGCAAATGGTTCAAATGGCTCTGAGCGCTGTGAGACTTGACATCGGAGGTCATCAGTCCCCTAGAACTACTGAAACCTAACTAACCTAAGGACATCATACACATCCATGCCCGAGGCAGGATTCGAACCTGCGACCGTAGCGATCGCGCGGTTCCAGACTGAAGCGCCCAGAACCGCACGGCCACGCCGGCCGGTTGGGGGTATCGCATTGTCCTGCCGGAATTGCCCAAGTCCGTCGAAATGCACAATTGACATAAATGGATGCAGGTGATCAGACAGGATGCTTACGAACATGTCGCCTGTCAGAGTCGTATCTAGACGCATAAGGGCTTCCATATCACTCCAACTGCACACGCCCCACACCATTACAGAGCCTCCACCAGCTCGAAAAAGTCCGCCGCTGACATGCAGGATCCATGGATTCATGAGGCTGTCTCCATCCACTCGGTACAATTTGAAACGAGATGGTCCCACCAGGCAACATGTCTCCAGTCATCAAGACTCCGATGTCGGTGCTGACGGTCCCAGGCGAGGCGTAAAACTTTTTGTCTTGCGGTCATCAAGGGTATACGAGTGGGTCTTCGTCTCCGAAAGCCCATATAGATGATATTTCCTTAAATGGTTCGCACGCTGATACTTGTTTACGGCCCAGCATTGAAATCTGCAGCAATTTGGGGAAGGGTTGTACTTCTGTCGCTTTGAACGATTCTCTTCAGTCGTCGTTGGTGCCGTTCTTGTAGGATCTTTTTCCAACAGCTGCGATGTCGGAGATTTGATGTTTTACTGGATTCCTGATGTTCACGGTACACTCGTGAAACGGTCGTAGTGGGAAATCTCTACTTCATTGCAACCTCGGAGATGTTGTGTCCCATCGCTCGTGCGCCGACTATAACATCAAGTTCAAACTCACTTAAGTCTTGATAACCTGCTGTTGTGGCAGCAGTAACCGATGTAACATGTGCGCCAGGCACTTGTTGTCTTACATAGGTATGCTGACCGCAGCGCCGTATTCTGCCTGTTCTGTATTTGAATAAGCAAAGCTGTACCAGTTACTTTGTCGATTCAGTGAATAAAAGCCAGTATCACGTGCTATTATTTATACGGCTGTCTGACAGTTGCAGTGCAGCAGTTGTTTTGCCCCAGTATCTGAACTGCAATTAATGAGGACGGCTGTTGTTGCATTTAAAGAGTTTTTGGGTCGGTGTTTATGCCTGTTGGTCTGTGGTTCACGTCAATCGTTAGCCTGCCCAGCGCACGCAGGAGTGCCTAATTCGATTCTACTTTGGCGCCATCCGTCACCCGCGCTTCCCTGCTCGACCAGCTGCACAGGAGCAGCAGCAGTGGAATGCGTGAGAGCGGCCGTTCGCTGCACGGCCGTGTCGCAACGCCGCGCGGTCACACACACATGCTGAGGCAGGCGACAGAGGCGCACGATGAGCGAGGCGCGCCGCCGGCCACCCACCCACTGTACGCAACGCACCACCGGCGACCTTCCGGTTCGGCGGCCGACGCCCCCGACTGGCCGCCTTTGTCCGGCCGCGGCCTTGTGGCCAGCCCAGTCACTCGTGTCAACGAGTTCCAAACAGGTGCGGACCCGCGTACCTGCCACCGGAAATCTGTTTACCTCCCACGACATAAGCCGTTCACTCTCCGTGACCGGAAGAGGTGCGCTGCTCGATTCTGCGCTTGCGCAACGGATCTGACTCATAGTGGCTGTTTATTGCGCTGCAGTGGTTCGCCGAACACACTGCAGTTCTGTCAGAGACGGCGAAGCACTGGAAGAGCAGTTGAACGGAATGGAGGGTCTCTTGAAAGGAGGATATAAGATGAACATCAACAAAAGCAAAACGACGATAATGGAATGTAGTCGAATTAAGTCAGGTGATGCTGAGGAAATTAGAAGATTAGGAAATGAGTCATTTAAAGTACTAAAGGAGTTTTGCTATTTGGGGAGCAAAATAACTGATAATGGCTGAAGTAGAGAGGATATAAAATGTAGACTGGCAATGGCAAGGAAAGCCTTTCTGAAGAAGAGAAATTTGTTAACATTGAGTATAGATTTAAGTGTCAGGAAGATATTTCTGAAAGTATTTGTATGGAGTGTAGCCATGTATGGAAGTGAATCGTGGATGATAAACAGCTTATACAAGAAGAGAATAGAAGCTTTCGAAATGTGGTGCTACAGAAGAATGCTGAAGATTAGATGGGTAGGTCACATAATTAATGAGGAAATATTAAATAGGATTGGAGAGAGAAGAAGTTTGTGGCACAACTTGACTAGGAGAAGGGACCGGTTGGTAGGACATGTTCTGAGGCACCAAGGGATCTCCAATTTAGCTTTGGAGGGCAGCGTGGAGGGTAAAAATCGTAGAGGGAGACCAAGAGATGAATGCACTAAGCAGATTCAGAAGGATGTAGGTTGCAGTAGGTACTGGGAGATGAAGAAGCTTGCACAGGATAGAGTAGCATGGAGAGCTGCATCAAACCAGTCTCAGGACTGAAGACCACAACAACAACAACATTACCCCAAGAGGACCGCTATCAACTTTTCTCTTCGTCAATAGTGCGTCACATGGACAAGATACCTAAACAGTTCAAGACGTCCGGTCGAATAATTCGCTAATGATTGTACGCCAAAGGACCAGTATATCGTCGGATTGCCAAAATTCGTAAGAATTGAGACAAATACGGTTCAGACATGTGGTCATTCTTTTTAACTTATTTTTGTAGGCAATAGTACTGGGGCAGTGTTTGAAGTATCTGTCTCCAGTAACATTCTGGAGACACTTATGGTTGGTTGATTTGGGGGAGGGAACCAAACAGTGAGGTCATCGATCCTGTCGGATTCGGGAAGGATGAGGAAGGAAGTCGGTCGTGTACTGTCAAAGGAACCATCCCGGCATTTCCCTGAACAGATTTAGGGAAATCACGGAAAATCTAAATCATAATGGCCGGACGTGAGTTTGAACGGTCGTACTCCCGAATGCGAGTCCAGAGTGCTAACCTCTGCGCCACCTCGCTCGGTAACACTTCAGTGCCACAGCATTAACACACTAGTCTCGTAAGCATTTAGTACCGTGCAAACATATTCACACGTTGCTTCCAACCTGTCAGTGATTCCACTGTCAGTTTATAAACAACATTCTCAAGTGTCTGTGGGGAGAGTAGTTGAGAGCCTCTGGACAGTTTGTAGGTGCAATGCTATACAATACTTGAAATATTAGTTCGGATAATATTGCAGAAACATGAGCATTTCATTTTCATGTTTTTATAGGAAATAGGTGTCGTCCAACTATTTTACACGTAGTCCTCTTTCCAGTCAATGCGCTTTTCGTAAGGGATTTTTTGCCATTGAGTGAGCTCCTCATTGAACCGTGCTTCTGCTCGTCTGGAAAGCACCCGTTAGTGGCTGCCATAACTTCTCCTTTGCACTAAAAATGTTTTCCAACCATCAGTCTTAATAGATGTGAAAATTATTTCAAGTCAAGGCTGCCAACTCTTGTGAACAGGATGTATTTTCCTACAAACTGTATTTGAAATCCCTCACCTCTCATGTTACTTAATTACGCGATCTAGCGATCTACACTACTGGCCATTAAAATTGCTACACCACGAAGATGATGTGCTACAGACGCGAAATTTAACCGACAGGAAGAAAATGCTCTGATATGCAAATGATTAGCTTTTCAGAGCATTCACACAAGGTTAGCGCCGGTGGCGACACCTACAACGTGCTGACATGAGGAAAGTTTCCACCTGATTTCTCATACACAAACAGCAGTTGACCGGCGTTGTCTGGTGAAACTTTGTTGTGATGCCTCGTGTAAGGAGGAGAAATGCGTACCATCACGTTTCCGATTTTGATAAAGGTCGGATTATAGCGTATCGCGATTGTGGTTTATCGCATCGCGACATTCCTGCTCTCGTTGGTCGAGATCCAATGACTGTTAGGAGAATATGGAATCGGTGGGTTCAGGAGAGTAATACGGAACGCCGTGCTGGATCCCAACGGCCTCGTATCACTAGCAGTCGATATGACAGGCATCTTATCCGCATGGCTGTAACGGATCGTGCAGCCACGTCTCGATCCCTGAGTCAACGTGGATGTTTGCAAGACAACAACCATGTGCACGAAAAGTTCGACGTCGTAAGCAGCAGCATGGACCATCAGTTAGGAGGCCATGGCTGCTGTTATCCTTGACGCTGCATCACAGAAAGGAGCGCCTGCGATGGTGTACTCAACGACAAACCTCGGTGCACGAATGGCAAAACGTCATTTTTTCGGATGAATCCAGGTTCTGTTTAGAGCATAGTGATGGTCGCATCCGTGTTTGGCGACATCGCCGTGAACGCACATTGGAAACGTGTATTCGTCATCACCATACTGGCATATCACCCGGCGTGATGGTATGGGGTGCCATTGGTTACACGTCTCTGTCACTTCTTGTTCGCATTGACGGCACTTTAAACAGTGGACGTTACATTTCAGATGTGTTACGACCCGTGGCTCTACCCTTCATTCGATCCCTACGAAACCCTACACTTGAGCAGGATAATGCACGACCGCATGTTGCAGGTCCTGTACGGGCCTTTCTGGATACAGAAAATGTTCGACTGCTGCCCTGGCCAGCACGTTCTCCAGATCTCTCACCAATTGAAAACGTCTGGCCAATGGTGGCCGAGCAACTGGCTCGTCGCAATACGCCAGTCACTGCTCTTGGTGCACTGTGGTATCGTGTTGAAGCTGCATGGGCAGCAGTGCCTGTACACGCCATCCAAGCTGTGTTTCACTCAATGCCCAGGCGTATGGAGGCCGTCCTTACGGCCAGAGGTGGTTGTTCTGGGTACTGATTTCTCAGCCGGCCAGTGTGGCTACGCGGTTATAGGCGCTTCAGTCTGGAAACGCGCGACCACTACGGTCGCATGTTCGAATCCTGCCTCGGGCATGGATGTGTGTGAAGTCCTTAGGTTAGTTAGGTTTAAGTAGTTATAAGTTCTAGGGGACTGATGACCTCAGATGTTAAGTCCCGTAGTGCTCAGATCCATTTCAACCATTTGCACCACTGATTTCTTATGATCTATGCACCCAAATTACATGAAAATGTAATCACATGTCAGTTCTAGTATAATATATTTGTCCAGTGAGTACCCGTTTATCACCTCCATTAATGGCCAGCAGTGTATTATACGGAGTGATTCATATGCAGCGACAACATATTCAAAATCCACACGCAAGATTTTCTTATTCCCTTCCTCGCGTCGAATTCACTTAGCTCTTACGTAATGTACGTAAAGCTTCACAAAACACTGTTCCGATCATAACTGACACTTTTGCTACTTATTGAGCATATTGCTCAGCTGTACATTCGTGGCCAAATACAACGGCGCAACCTACATACTTGTATGGCATGTGCCTTTTATGTTCAAGCATGTATTTTCCGCGATGTTTCCATATTTTTGTTTAACACCTGTACCGCGCCACTTGGCATCAGTGTTAACTGTCTCGGCTGTAGCGCACCGCGGCAGCATAACTCTGTGGCCTTGGCCGTGAAAGCGAAGCTTTCCGTTCCACGAACACGACGGAAGGCGAAAACTCAACCGTAGATCTATAGTCTGTTCTCTCAGTTTGTAGGACTGGCGCATAAGCGCGCAGTTTGGCCACCAGTTCAATCCACTTCACGTTGCGACGCGGCTTACGTCACAGGTATTTCCCTACTCGCTGCACCTTCCAGTTACGTCGCCGCCTGCGCCGAGGAACTCGGCAAGGTCACCTGTCACTGACACGGCCAGTTTTGTTCCTTTTTCTGACAACTTGGCAGAAGCTGCGACCGGCTCGTGGGGGGATTGCGGGCGACAGGCCGTAAAATGCTGCGGGGTGAGCTGGCTGGCGCGCGCCCCTGATCCCTGACATTAGACGCGCCGACATCCGGCCCTGGAGCGGCCGCCGCCCGCTGGAAGCGAACCCTGGACGCGGATGTGTGCGGCGGCGGCCGGCCGAGGGCGCGAAGACGCTCCGCGCCGCTCAGGGGCCGCTGCGTGGAAAGTACGCGCAGCCGCGGGTATCACCTGCCCGGTTGCTCAAGCAGGGCTTTCGCGTATTTAGAAACTGACCAGGCGGCATGCCTCTTCTGGCTTCTTCACCCATCTTTAATCCCGAGAGAAAGATGAAACAGATATTGCGAATGTACACGGGTTAGCATAGAGCAGATTACTTTTTTAATTCGGCCAGTAACTCGACGAAATATTGAAAATCAAATTCTTGTTGTCCCTGGAAGCGGTTAGAGAGGCAACTAAAACCTGTGACGAGAATCAGATTCACCGTTCACTACTGCATGACAAACGGCAAGTCTGGACTGCATCATTGTCGAGCTACGCCATAAAACGATAGCCAAGTAGAGCGACGGGAGCGCAGACCTGTGTGCATTTAACTCAAGTTGTCCTACTCTTTATGTTAAAGAGCGCAGTTAATAGTTATACAGTGAAAGCCCGAGGCAAATGTTTAAGCCGAGCAATCAAAGCTAGGCAAACTTTAACTCACATCGAAGACTGGTTTCTTAAGAAGCAGTTTTTGCTGATATTCACTGAGTAAGCCTTGACCATTCAACCAGCTATATCCTACACGGATAAAAGTACACTGTAGACCTAAAGAAACTTGCGCACCTGCCTAATATTGTGTAGGGCCCTCGCGAGCACGCAGAAGTGTCGCAACACGATGTGGCGTGGACTCGACTAATGTCTGAAGTACTGCTGGAGGGAACTGACACCATGAATCCTGCAGGACTGTCTCTAAGTCCGTAGGAGTACTACGGGGTGGAGATCTCATCTGAAGAGCAAGTTGCAAGGCATCCCAGATATGCTCGATAATGTTCAAGTCTGTGCAGTTTGGTGGCCAGCGGAAATGTTTAAACGTAGAAGAGTGCTCCTGTAGCAATTATGGAAGTGTGAGCTATCGCATTGTTCTGCTGGAATTGTCCAAGTCCGGCGAAATTCACAATGGACATGAATGGTTGCAGGTGATCAGACAGGATTCTTACGTACGTGTCACCTGTTAGAGGCTCCACCAGCTTTGACAGTGTCTTGCTGACATGCAGGGTCCGCGGATTCATAAGGTTGTCTCAATACCCGTACACGTCCATCCTCTCGATACATTTTGAAACGAGACTCGTCCGAACAGGCAACATGTTTCCAGTTATCAGCAGTCCATTGTCGGTATTGATGGGCCAAGGCGAGGTGTAAAGTTTCGTGTCTTGGAGGCATCAAGGGTACGCGAGTAGGCCTTTATCGATGATGTTTCGTTGAATGGTTCGAACGCTGACACTTGTTGGTGGTCCAGCACTGAAATCTGCAGCAATTTGTGGAAGGATGGCGCTTCTGTCACGTTGAACGATTCTCTTCAGTCGTCGTTGGTCCCTTTCTTGGAAGATCTTTTTCCGACCTCAGCGATGTCTGCGATTTGACGTTTTACCGGATTCATGATATTCACGGTACACTTGTGAAATGGTCGTACGGGAAAATCCCCACTTCATCGCAACCTCGGAGGTGGTATGTCTCACAGCTCGTGCGCCGACTGTAACACCACTTTCAAACTGACTTAGATCTTGATAACCTGCCATTTTAACTGCAGTAACTGATCTAACAATTGCGCCTCTAACTTTTAGTCTTGCATAGGCGTTGCCGAACACAGCGCCGTATTTTGCGTGTTAGAATAGTAATAGAAAGCACAACTTTCCAGTTAATACGAGTCCGCAAACGAGCCGTTCGCGAGATTCGATGGTCGCCCAGAAAGTAATGCACCACTTTTTTTTCCCTCAGGCAATAACAATGCTACGGACGCGGAACTTTTAGCTACGCATTATTTTAAGTTTTTCGGAGTGCGCGTGCAAATTTTCCATTTCCTCCGACAGACAACGTAGCTGCAACAGTGTTTCAAAATGGCGTCTTAAGTGATGTACGTTAAAAGCAACGTGCCGCCATTGAAATTATCATTGCGGAGAAAGAAACAGTTGGAAACATTCACAGTAGACTCTGAAGAGCGCTACTGTAACCGTAGCCGAAACGTTGGTTTCTTCCACTGTAGTTTTTTTCGCTATGTCGTGGAGCGACACCGAGTAACGTTTATATCAACATTCACAAACGTTTGTGTGCACTGTATGGAGCACGTGTAGTTGACAGACGGACGGTAACAGAGTGCGGGACCATCGGAAAGCGATTCTCGGTGGAGCTCCGTGATTTGCAGCGAGCAGGGAGACCGCCCGTGGCTGTCACACCTGGTAAAGGAGCAGGTTGCTGCTGTGCTCGTTCGCGAGGACCGACGTATAAAGACACGGCAGGTGACACTGGAGCTGTCAGTCAGGAGAGGAAGCGTGGATGCAGTCATCCGTGCTCTTCATTACTCAGAAGTGTATGCACGGTGGATTCCGCGTTGTCTTACGATGGAACGCGAATATCTCAGAAAAAAACATTTCTTCTGAGTTGCTGCAACGTGTAGAAAATGAGGGGGAAGCCTTCTTGTCCTAGATTATCAGAAGTTACGAAAACTCAGTTCACGATTTTGACCCCCGGGCAAAACGACAATCGATGCAATGGCGTCATTCTCACTATCCACAGAATGAAAAAAATTCGAAGCAACTGCTTCCGCCGGTAAAGTCGCGATCACTGAGATTTGATGAATTGATCGAACTTTGTAAACCATTTTTAACTCTCTACGCGCAGTCATTGTGGTAGATAGACTGCTGGTACCACACTGGAACTCGTGAGTCATTCCTTCTGCTTATTTCACGCGGTTTTTTACAGAACCCTCCGCAGTGCTTGACGGTTTCTGTTCATCAGTATATGAAGTTTGCCGGGTCATCTCTGCTTCACAGCCATATCACGAAAAGTCACGTGAGCAACTTTAAAAGGATTAAGATGTTCCTAATGGATTTGTTGCTTTGGTGACATCCAGTGATTAGCTCACGTTCGAAGTCATTGAGCACTCTTGTTCGTCCAAATCTGCTCTTACCGTTTCCCTACTGACAACACAATGTCCCCTGCCTCCTTTTGTGCTGGTGGTTCTGCTCCCCGTGACATCTAGAGCTCAATCCCACATTACATAGCGGCGTCCGATAATTCTGAGCAGATAGTGAACAAGTTTGTAATCACTGCAGATAGGTCACTACAGGAAATAGCTATTGAACTAAGGAACTTTCGCTAGCCATTCAACATTTGTATCAGGTATAGACCGAGTATTTGTTGCTATAATTTTTGGCTCGTTTCTGCAATACATTACACTGACATGAAAAAATGTTCAGCATTATGAAAGGAAACTTTGTCGATTTGTACTGCACGGCTAGAAAGATTACTCGATGTGTTCTAGGCCACATTCTTCACCTTATCAGCTCTTTATTGCAGACACTGCAAATAAAAATATGTACTTTGATGAATTTATCTACCTTGGTTCTTTATTACCCATTGTATTATTACATTCTTCTGTATGTTAAAAATTAACGAATAACAAAAGCAGTTGTAAAATGACTGCACAGAAAAATTGCCAAAGTCAGTTAAAAATTACGATTAATGCTAATGCTGTAAATTGATATTATCAGCCTCACCAAAGTACAGTAGGCGTTCAGTTCTTCAAGTACGAGTACTGTCCAATGAAGATGGTTTTCTGTAGACAACAGCGCCGCCAGCCAGGTAGTTAGCTAGTTACCTTCGCGTTCCATGGGTCAAATGTACGATTAATTCTAATGATATGAAACGAATCATTTTACATTCGTATGTAAAGTATCTGATAACGGCTGCATTAGAGAGGATATGAAATATAGGCTGGTAATGCTAAGAAAACTTTTTTGAGAAAGAAATTTGTTAACATCGAATGTAAATTGAATATTATGAAGTCTTTTCTGAAGGTGTGTCTGTGGAGTGTAGCCTCGTATGAAGGTGAAGTGAGGACGATAAGCAGTTCAGGTAAGAAGAGAATAGAAGCTTTTTAAATGCAATGCTACATAAGAAGGCTGAAGATTAGATGGGTATATTGCATAAATAATGAAAAGGTTCTGAATTGCATTCAGGGAAAAAAAATGTGCACGAATTGAATAAGAGAAGGGATCGGTTGGTAGGACACATTCTGAGACATCAAGAGATGATCAATTTAGTACTGGAGGGCACTTTTGGGGGAAAGAGTAGTGGAGGGAGACCAAGAGATGAATACAGTAAGCAGGTTGAAGAGGATGAAGGTTGTAGTTGTTACTCGGAGGTACAGAGGCTAGCACAGAACAGAGAAGCGAGGAGAGCTGCATCGAACCAGTCTTCGGACTAAAGAGAACAACAACATGTAAATATGGCTGCATGCTGACCGTTTACAAAGTTATTTCTCATAGATTGTGTTGAGAACATTAGCGACCCAGAGTCGTTCACTTAGATACTAGCAGCGTACTAACAGCCGCCTTTATTGCTGAGACTTACATGGTTGTTATGTTATGACGCTAAGAACTGGACGCTAATTAATACTGCCATTACAACACCTGCGCCAAGCTGACTCCGTATACAGCGCTAAAGAATGCGAGGCCGTGAAGCGCTGATCGCTTCCTTGTACGTTGCAGATGACGCACACGCCACGCGTATGAAATTGCGGCGACCACTTAAGATTGTTCAGGTGCTTCAAATATTTGACCCTCAGCGTGTGTGTTGTCTCTGTTTAGTTCGCGGCCACCTGCGCGACACCTGTGCAAGTATAAGCTTCAGGGCGAACCACTCCATTGTCACTTTTTTTCCTTATACGAAAAAATTTTGTTTCGTATTTCAAGTCACCCGTGTTTTATGAGACTTTCTACACCACCGTGGCTGCAACCTGTCTTACTGCCCGTTTGCCTCTGGCAGGTGAGGCTCTGGTGGCTGGTTATGGCAAATGCCGCCGCCCGGAACACGGCTGCGTTAGGCGACCCCCGCGTGTTTATTCGTGCGTGAAGTCTGAGCAGCAACAGCGCGCTGACCACACGTGTTCGTTCAGCAAAAGCTGAATAGCCTCCTTGCTCTAGGGGCCACGTCGCTATCCAGAGGTCCAGAGTTCGAAATCCTCTGACTCGTCGTGTAGTGGATTTATAATGTGCAAGTAGTGTGTATAGTTAAAAAGTAATGTGTAGAGTAGAATAATGAAATGTTATTTGTCTGTGTCCACTTGATAGTGTAAAACGAGGCAACATCTTGATGGTTCTGAGAGACAAAGGAGGAGATTGGAAGAAAAAACGTGAACATCATGCACGGATTAGGCGTTTGACCTGTTCCGACAGCTGCTGCCAGGAAGTACGAGGATCGATCTGTGATCGTGGCATATGTTGTAACCCTCCTCGTACTAATCGGTTCATGCTATAATGAATGACATGACTGCCTATGCCTAATGAATTTGATTTTTTCACAAGGCTATCGTCTCCGAAAAAAAGAACAGGTTAGTGCAGAGAAATGTGCAGGAAGTTATTCTACTGAACAGCCTGTTCTATTCCAGCACTTTATACTTATATGTATTTTTTTTTAGTATTTAAAACAGTGGCATCGCTCAAGTGAAGTACGAAACAAAAGGGGGTACCATGTAACTTAAAAGCGTTCACAACAAATCTTTAAATAATACAGAAATTAGTGCGACTGCTACGGTCGCAGGTTCGAATCCTGCCTTGGGCATGGATGTGTGTGATGTCCTTAGGTTAGTTAGGTTTAAGTAGTTCTAAGTTCTAGGGGACTGATGACCACAGCAGTTCAGTCCCATAGTGATCAGAGCCCTTTTAACCATTTTTTAATACAGAAATTAATTAATATGTTAGAAAGGCCAGTTGGGCACTGTCTTAACGCTTAACTCACGAGGTGTGGTCTCTCAGACCGCGCGAAAATTTTCGAACTCGCTCTCCAGTTGTGGTGGAATGCTTCTATACACCCCACATCCTCCTTAAATTGCCAAGCTTACTATATTTTGTTGTCGGTTGTGTTATCACCTTCTGTGTGTATTGTTGATACATGTTACTAGTAGGTGTTGGAGTCTCCTAGACCTCTCCTCGTGCTGTATCGTGTTGTTATTGTTGTCTTCAGTCCAGAGACTGGTTTGATGCAGCTCTCCATGCTACTCTATGCTGTGCAACCTTCTTCGTCTCCGAGTAACTACAGCAACCTACATACTTCTAAATCTGCTTAGTGTATTCGTCGCTTGGTCTACCTCTACGATTTTTACCTACACGATTCGCTCCAATACTAAATTGGTGATCCTCTGGTGCCACAGAACGTGTTCTAGTCAAGTTGTGCCACAATTTCCTCGTCTCCCCAATTCTATTCAGTACCTCCTCAGTAGGTACGCGATCTACCCATCTAATCTTCAGCATTCTTCTGTAGCACCACATTTTAAAAACTTCTATTCTCTGCTTGTGTAAACTCTGTATCGTCCATGTTTCACTTCCATACACGGCTACACTCCATACAAATACTTTCAGAAACGACTTCCTAACACTTAAATCGATACTCGATGTTAAGAAATTTCTCTTCTTCAGAAACGCTTTCCTTGCCATTGCCAGTCTACATTTTATATCCTCTCTACTTCGACCATCATCAGTTATTTTGCTCCCCAAATAGCAAAACTCCTTTACCACTTCAAGTGTCTCATTTCCTAATCTAATTCCCTCAGCATCACCCGACTTAATTCGACTACATTCCATTTTCCTCGTTTTGCTTTTGTTGATGTTCATCTTATATCTTCCTTTCGAGACACTGTCCATTCCGCTCAATTCTCTTCCAGGTCCTTTGCCGACTCCGACAGACTTACAATGTCATCAGCAAACCTCAACGTTTTTATTTCTTGATGGATTTTAATTCCTACTCCAAATTTTTCTTTTCTTTCCTTCACTGCTTGCTCAATATACAGATTGAATAACATCGGGGATAGGCTACAACCCTGTCTCACTCCCTTACCAGCCACTGCTTCCCTTGCATGCCCCTCGACTCTTATAACTGCCATCTGGTTTCTGTACAAATTGTAAATAGCGTTTTGCTCCCTGTATTTTACCCCTGCCACCTTCAGCACTGTACCGAGTAGCTCAAAATGTGTTCACACAAATGTGTCAGTTTTAACTTTCCCGAGTTTGATGAAATTGTTAGTTGGGCTGTGGAGGAAGGTGTTAGTGATATAGACGAAGAGACGAACGAAATAGACGATTTTTACATTAGCGAGTGACCACAGTTCTGCTATCGAACAATAGTATCATTAAGAGGAAGGACTTCAGCAAAGTTGTGGTGCGGCTGTGCCTGCTTCTTCAGTGAACTGCTTAAAAATGTCTGTTAAAATCGAATGTGTTCTGAGTGGTGATCAGAAAAATACTCGCAGATTGGCATGGCTCTCCACTACACAAGGTGCTGTACGTAGCGACATCTCGTGGTCAGACGAATGTTGAGAAACCGATTTCCGATCAACAACGTACCAATGATGCGAGTCAAGCCGGTGAGCATTTCTTACGTAGGCGACTATCATACCGAGTTGCCACAAGCCGCTGCTTTCGTAATGGGAAGTGTCGCGATTGGAAAGCGCCGTAGCGGTAGGGAAGGGCCCTGACCTGGCGCAGCAGGGAGGCGTTGTGAAGCCCTCCTTACGTCTCCGCCTCGGAGCTCCCGTTCCCGTGACGTCTCGCGGAGTTCAGTCACGGTCGCGGCCTGAGTACAAAAGCGCTTTTAACCCGTCCTCACGCGAGACGAGAAAGAGCGTTCGCGGTCGAAGAGTCGGTCGAGTTTTATGACGTCACAACGTAGAATACCACGCTCCACAGAAGTCCCTAACGTGAAAGCATTTATAAGTCAGATTTTTGATTAGTAAAGAGGATTGCGTTCTACGTCACAGGCTGAACTTGGGAGACGCCATATTGGATTTCGTCGTTTTTAGTTTAAGCTCATATTTTGTAGTTTTCATGTTATAACTTATGTTCTATAAACATATGGTGTTTCAAACTACCGTCACACTGTCTATATCAAGAAAACGCGTCGGTATTCGTGCGATTTGCTGTAATAAAATGACGAGGAACGTCATATTGGTGATAGAATTTTCGTACTTGCTATTAATACTTGCATGTTATGAAAGTATGCCGTTTCAAGGCAACGGCGCATTGAACAAGATTTATGACAAACATATCGCTCTCGGTACGATTTGTTACATTAATGCCATTTAATGAAATATCTGTAGCCTTCAGGAGAACCTAACGTGAAGTACATGGTCACAAGTTACGTAAGATCGCCTTAAAAAAGAAAAAAAGAACCGTAGTAGAGTGGATAGTGGCGTGGAGTTGCGAAGCCTAAATCAGCTGCCATTTTTTAGCATGGTTTATTAAAATCTTTTATTCGCCTTTGAATTTCCAAAATATTCTGGATTGTTTATGATTTTTAAATAGAAGTATGTTCTGTATTAGTCGATGTCAAGTGCATAAAATCGTGCACTCTCTAACGTGTAAGTTTCTTCGATTTTGTGAATATACCAAGGAATATGTGCCAAAGGACTGCAATTGTTTGAGTGTCGGTGCCTGATTCATTTGCAGTTCAGTGTTATTAATTTAAAAAGTTGTAGACTTTGCGATGCATAACTGTTTTATAAATATTGTTGTGCGCGAGTGCACATGCACACACACACACACACACACACACACACACACACACACACACATTACATACAGAAAACGTAAGGTTAATATTGCTGTAATTAAACAATTTTTTGTCTTTATCTGCAAGATAGGTTACACTTTTTGCAGTAGCCCATTTTGGATTTTCTTGTTTCAGGCCTTGCAGTGGCAAAAATGACCTTAGATCTTTAAAAAAAAAAAAAAAAAAAAAAAAAAAAAAAAAAAAAAACTGTGAATGATGAAACAGTTTTTATCTAATGTGGAGGGTTGTTGTATCAGCGGATGCGGCATACTGAAAAGTAACGTCTTCGAATTTTTTATGTGAAAGCTCGTACAGCTTTTTAAAATAAAACAGACATATTTATTCTTCGTGTCTACATATTTGCAGTCCTCTGCCGCTAGAGGGTTCCGATTAGTAGCGCGTAACATGGCGGCGTGTGACGTATGTATGTCGGCGCGTGAAAAACAGCGTGCAGTGATAGAGTTTCGAATTTGAAGAGTTCACCCACATATGGAGCAACATCTATTCCAGTACGACGCTGCTAGACCACGCACGAACGTTGCGTATCTGTAACAATTCGTTGCCTTGGGTTCACTGTCATCGGTCGTCTTCTATACAGTCCCCACTTGGGACCATCCGTGTTTCCAAAACTTAAAGATCAGATCACCCCCGAGGACTTCACTTTGATAGTGATGAAGCGGTGCAAGCAGAGGTGAGGTTGTGGTTCCGTCACCAAAGTCAGACATTCTACAATATCTGTTTCAACAAATTGGTCTCTCATTGGGAAAAATGTGGTCGTCGGTAGGGTGACCGTGTTGAGAAACGTTTATGTACACGTGGAGAATAAAGAGGTAGAATGTTAATAAAGTCTGCTTTACTTTAAAAGGCTTTAAGATGTTTCTCATAAAAAATTCGGAGGTAGTCTGTATCGCGCCGTTTGTAACGGAAGTTTTAAAAGCTGATGTTCTTACTTACTAGACATAAAACTTTGCTTTTTACCTTTGGATCCTGAAGTTTTTATCTGTATATACGAAAAACTGAACAAGCCGGTTAGGCTACGGACGAGAGAGGAAATGTGCGTCGTAATAAAGCTAGCGTACGAATTTTGCGCACGTGCACTTTCGTAAACAACCTGGGTAATTTGCAAGTCAGACGCAGCCGACAACTGCCATGGTAGACACTGTTGTTGCAAATCACGTTGTGGAGCAACCACCATGAAAACCAAGTCTGACATGCGTCAAGATGAGAAATGCGTCCCGTGTCAGGACGGCTTAGCGATGTGGGGCACGCGAGACGAATTAAATCCGTATGTTGCTCTGTGTCATTTACTCGGGAACGTTTGTCAGTCGCGGGTCGATTGTCAGCTCTCTAGTAAATCGGTCTAAATAAGGGTCTCCAGCGTGGCTGCGATGTGTGAGACAAGTTTAAACGTCGACTAGTACGATAACATGAATAAATGCCCTGCAGCAATCTGATTTGTTCCAGAAACGTTCCAAGCAATCTGATTAGCTGCAAAAACGTTTCGAGATCCAACCACTAGACTGAAAACTCAACAGCGCAAAGCGTCACCACGTCGTCACCGTCTGGATTAGATTAAATTAGATTAGTACTTGTTCCATAGATCATGAATACGACACTTCGTAATGACGTGGAACGTGTCCGGTTAATAAAAGGTGTCTATACAAGATATTACATTACACAAAACATTACACGACACTTTATATATATATATATATATATATATATATATATATATATATATATTGGTTCGGTGTGGGGAACTAACCCACTTACTATATCAAAAATTTATCTAATGAGTAGAAGGAGTTGCCATTCAGAAATTCTTTTAATTTCCTTTTAAATGCTATTGACTATCTGACAGACTTTTGATGCTATTAGCTAAGTGACCAAAGACTTTTGTGGCAGCATAATTTACCCCTGTCTGAGCCAAAGTTAGATTTAACCTTGAGTAGTGAAGATCATCCTTTTTCCTAGTGTTGTAGCCATGTACACTGCTATTACTTTTGAATTCTTTCGGATTGTTAATAACAAATTTCATAAGTGAATATATGTATTGTGAGGCTACAGTGAAGATCCCTAGCTCTTTAAATAAGTGTCTGCAGGATGATCTTGGATGAGCTCCAACAATTATTCTGATTACACGCTTTTGTGCAATGAACACTCTTTTACTCAGTGATGAGTTACCCCAGAATATGATGCCATATGAAAGCAGAGAATGAAAATAGACGTGGTAAGCTAATTTACTCAGATGTATATCGCTAAAATTTGCAATGAGCCTAATAACATAAGCAGCGGAACTCATACGTTTCAGCAGATCTTCAGTGTGTTTTTTCCAGTTCAACCCTTCATCAATGCATACACCTAGAAGTTTTGAATATTCTACCCTAGCTACCGATTTCTGATCGAAGTCCATATTTATTAATGGTGTCATTCCTATTACTGTGTGTAACTGTATAAAATGTGTTTTGTCAAAGTTTAATGAGAGCCCATTTGCAGAGAACTACTTAATGATTTTCTGAGAAACATCGTTTACAATTTCATCAGTTAATTCTTGTCTGTTGACTGTGATAGCTATACTTGTATCATCGGTAAAAAGTACCAGCTTTGCATCTTCGTGAATATAGAATGGCAAGTCATTAATATAAAGAACAACAGAGGACCCAAGACCAAATCTTGCGGCACCCCAATCTTGATTGTTCCCCAGTTTGAGAAATGACCAGTTCTCGCATATTATGTGAACTGCTTATTTCAGCTTTCTGCACTCTTCCAGTTAGGCATGATTTAAACCATTTGAGCGCTGTCCCATTCACACCACAGTACTTGAGCTTATCTAGAAGTATTACATGATTTACACAGTCAAAAGCCTTTGAGAGATCCCAACGGGTGACTTCCGGTTATTCAGAGCATTTAATATTTCATTAGTAAATGTATATATAGCATTTTCTGTTGAAAAACCTTTCTGGAAACCAAACTGACATTTTGCTAAAACTTTATTTTTACAAAGGTGTGAAGCTACTCTACAATACATTACTTTTTCAAGTATTTTGGATAAGGCAGTCAGAAGAGAGATTGGGCGGTAGTTGTTGACATCAGACATATCCCTTTTTTATGCAGTGGTTTAACAATGGCATACTTCAGTCTATCTGGGAACAAGCTTTTACTATCCTGCTGCAAATGCCATCAATTCCATGTCAAGTTTTATTCTTGAGAGAGTGTATTATCTTCCTAATTCCAGAAGGAGAGGTGGGTAGAATTTCAGTTGTATCAATATGTGTGGGTAAGGCCTCTTCCATTAACTGCCTTGCTTCTTCTAATAAACATTTAGATCCTATTTTATCTACAACATTTAAAAAATGATTATTCAAAATGTTTTCGACTTTTGGCTTATTGTTTGTCAATTTTCCATTTTGCTTTGATGGTACTCTTGGTTGCCCTGTCTCCCTTGTAATAATATTCGAAACTGTTTTGATTTTGTTATCAGAGGTATTAATCGCAGACATGATGCACATGCTTCTGGACTTTTTAATAACCGTTCTTAATGTAGCACAGTAGTTTTTTATAAAATTTGGCTGTTTCTGGGACAATACTCTTTCTTGTTGTTAGATACAGTTCCCTTTTGTGGTTGCAAGATATTTTTATTCGTTTAGTATGCCAAGGTTTTTTGCATGGTTTCTTATAATTAGATTTAACTACTTTCTTGGGGAAACAGTTTTCAAATTCTCTTACAAGTGTGTCATGAAATAAGTTTCTAGAAATCCCTCCGATATTCTCCTCCATAAACAAAAGAGGATAATAGTTCAAAGTCAAAAAGAGACACAGAAAAACACTACACTTCACAGCTCAGAAGATGCGCACTTTCCCGAAGAAGGCAAGAGTCTCCGCTTCGAGAATCGGTTCGGCACACAGTTTTTATCTGCCAGGAAGATTGAAATCAAAGCACACTTCGCTGCAATGTGAAAATTCATTCTGGACCACGCTCCACGTTTGCAAGGGAACAAAAGGAATTTGTTTTCAATTAGGCTTCACCAAGTACGTCTCGAACATTGAACAATACACCTACATCTGCATTCTTTCTGGCCAAAAGTATCCGGAGACCAGTATCTGATACGGAATTGACCAGCAGATGTCTGGATACCCTACAGTGCCAAATGAGACGGGAGATTTCGTATTGTCAGCAGAGAGCAGCAACAGCAGAACGGGTGAGTCAGTTGAGCTCGAGACTAAGAAGATGAACTGACCATTGGATGTCACACGGGTAACAAATAACAGATCCATCAGGGACATTTCAATCCTTCTAAAGCAGTCCTTGTCGACCGTTGGTGATGTGACTGGACATTAGTATGAAGGACAGTGTAACGTGGAGATTCAGACACTTTATAAACAGAGGTGTCGTAACCGTCAGAGATGTTTCCATGCCTCGACGGGCTTAAATGACGACAAAATATTTGTCTCTCCCTGTGCAGCAATCACGAAATGTGCGAGCGTAAAAGGTGTGGACTCCGAGGCGTATGGAAGGTTGCGTGTGCGTATGTGCATCTTTTTAGAGATACTTGCGGGGCTCGGCTATTCGATACAGGGTGTGAAATTAATCGCCTTTCAGCCCTCTAGTTTCCAAACTTATTTTATTAGGCTACCAGTTCCAGTGTCTTACTACGCCATCTTCAGGCCCCTGACCGACGTGTAGGAAGATCCTATTGATGGCCCCTGTTTTGATCGGAATCAAGGTAGAATCTTCCTACACGTCGGTCAGGAGCCTGAAGATGGCGTAGTAAAACACTGAAACTGGCAGCCAAATAAAACAAGTTTGGAAACTAGACGGCTGAAAGATGTTTAATTCGACATCCTGTGTGGAAGTTCCTGGAGGCGTGCTCGGATATGCGAAGTTGTTAAGGCAACCGAGTTGAAGGCCCGTTCCACCACATATTAACACGTATCGCAAACAGGTGAGTCATTTTGCGAATCCATTTGGTAATTTTTGCTACTTGCGAGTAATTCCATGCGATTTTTCACACCCGCTCTCCGCAACGCCTGACGGTCCCTGTGCGTCAGTTGATGAGGTCTCCCTGGTCTCTGTTTAGCTGTGATCGTTGCTTTGTGTTTCTTCTCCCACCAACGGTCCTTTTTTAGGTGGCATCCAGTGGCTAGACCATGCTCAAAGTGACTGAACTCTCCCGACCAACCCATTGTACTACTGCTATTTCTTTACTGACCACACGGCACTCTCCACCTTATTTTATGCTGGCGGTTCCGCCTCTCCTCACATCGTAGTCATCAATTCTGGTAGTTCTGATCAGATAGTGTATGTGGCTCAGTTCCTTCGCCATGCTCCAATTAGCTCGCTGTTGACAGGACAGGACTTCCTGAATGAAGGCGATCGCTCGAGTAAGATCAACATGCGAACATGTTGCGATATCCTTATAGTCTCCCGTGCAAGGAATCTGCTGAAGTGCGAACTGAGCGGACGATTTGGATGGGATTCGGTTAATGAAAAGGGGACATACAATACAAGGTTTATTTCCCCAAAACAATTAATTATAATAATTTACACTGTGGCTTAAAAATTACAGTGACACAAACAAATCAAGCTGCTTACAATATGAGGTAATAAAAAATGGTTTCAAATGGCTCTGAGCACTATGGGACTCAACTGCTGTGGTCATTAGTCCCCTAGAACTTAGAACTAATTAAACATAACTAACCTAAGGACATCACATACATCCATGCCCGAGGCAGGATTCGAACCTGCGAGCGTAGCAGTCGCACGGCTCCGGACTGAGCGCCTGGAGCCGCGAGACCACCGCGGCCGGCAGGTAATAAAAAGTTATACGCCACAGGCGAACAGAGAATCTTATTTGTGTCGTTTGAATCACTGCCAAACAAAACTGTTTACAGTTTGATACAGTAACAAATGATCACTGTGCATTAAACTACATACTTTCACCTAATACAGTTAAATTTTATAATCTGAAGCACAAATGTATAATTTAAATTACATTTTCAGTCGAAGTTACTCCTTACTATACAGTCTTTAAAAGAGTGATAAAATTTCCAAAAGGTATCTCAGTTAAAAATGCCCTAAAACCCTTAAGACAACAACACGTACATGACTAGCTCAAATAATAAATAGATGTACGACAAAGCGCAACATTTGCTTCCGTACAGAAAGTCTGCTGATTTCAACAGCGCAGACCACATTGAAACTCTAGCCAACATGGGCCGCTTGCCGGTCAAAACATGTTACGACTGCGGCAGCGGGCAGACTTACGTAGGTAATAAAAGAACACAGGCCACCTAGCAATCTTACCAAAATCCGTTTACATGCAGGAGGAAGGGGGGGGGGGGGGGGTAACATAATAAATACCATACGCAAGTGCACTTGCCAAACCTACTACTAAAAATACAGTATAGAAGGATCTCAATTCATGACAAAATCCGGGATAGGCCCGGCAATATTGCACCTGAGCGCTACTAGCCAAAATAAGGTTGACAGATACCAAAGCCGGCCGCGGTGGTCTCGCGGTTCTAGGCGCTCAGTCCGGAACCGCGAGACTGCTACGGTCGCAGGTTCGAATCTTGCCTCGGGCATGGATGTGTGTGATGTCCTTAGGTTAGTTAGGTTTAAGTAGTTCTAAGTTCTAGGGGACTGATGACCTCAGATGTTAAGTCCCATAGTGCTCAGAGCCATTTGAACCATTTGAATTTGAACAGATACCAAGGTCTGACATCATCTTAGGGCTAACTGGCACAACAAATAAATAAGAGTAAAAAGCAAGCAAATGGCATTGCGGAAGACTTGAAATAGGATTAACTACACACGAGGCTAAAATCAATTGCTAGCAACTTAACAAGCACACACAAAAATATCAGACTGCTGACACATCACAAAACGGAACAGGCGCGCGCGCAGTCCCCGGCAAGCCAGAAAACCAGTAACACACACTCCCGCAACCGAGCCAGCCTGACCACAGTGATTTCAACTCAGAATCAGGGCGCGTGAACACACCGGGGCCCCGCAAAACACACACCGCCAAATAATTCCCACCAACAGATACGGCGGGAAAACGGGGGCGACGCCCGGGTACACACCAGCAGAACACTCGACACCTACACTCCGGCCAAAACGGAATCACGCAGAAAGTATAAACAACAGATGAAGTAAGGTGAAACGAACCCCGCCACGCAGACCGGACAGAACAAACACACAGAAAGCCTGCCCTGCAGTCCTTACAGCTCCCGGGTGCGGAACCCAAGCGATATCGTGGCACCCTTTTCAGAGGCGGAGAACCTCGAGCGATCGCGTGCGGGGATCCGTCAGTTGTCCACTGCAGCACGTCACCAACACGCCACACTGCCCAATGCCGAAATGAACGAGGCCCGCCAACAACGAGACCACACCTCCGTGCCGTGGCGGAAGGCAAAATACCGCCAGCTCGGTGCGAATCCAACTGCCGAGCCGAGCGCGCGCGACCCCCAGCGAAAACCGCTCCAGCGCACACCGAACCAGGCGGCAACAGAAATACAAGTCGCTATCGATAGTGCCGGATACGCAACGCGCCAGATATATGGCACACGGACCAGTGGTGTGGATGGTTTTAGACAGCACATACTGTCGTCTCGCTGCACAGACTTGCTGTCCGATGCAAGCCCACTGTAGTCGGTGATTCACTTCAGCCTCCCGGTGCCTACTCTGCAGGCGACGGCCGAGACAATAGGGACGCCGGCGCAGCACTAGCGCCGCCCTTGACCTTGCCTGGGAAGTGGGTCGGCCGACACGCGACACCTTCGCGGATGCAGCAGTCGCAGCGGGCCAGCCGCTGTTCCAAATGTCTCACCTGGCTCCAGCGAACGAGGGAGGCGCGTGGGGGTGGCGGCTCTCCCACCGACCACAGCAGCGGTCAGGTTGCCCGTCTCCAGCAGTGCCATCTCACATGCGGCGCCTACCTCAACCACAGTTACCCCAACTGCAACGCCGGCTTCGTTTGAGCTGTTGCGGTATTTTACGTGTATAGTCCCTCGCTGTTCTCATAAAAGTCTTTCCGATATGCTCCTTTGGTAAGTTCGATTGCTTGGAGGACTGACTGCGTTGGATCTGACGAATTCCCACGAATCTAACTTTCTTTTTCAACGCAAATCAATGCATTTTTTCTTGAAAGTATATTCGGGTTTGCTGCCGAATCCTAAAATCAACTTCACTCGATGTTTCGGCGATCCAACTGGTCGCCATCTTCAGGAAAATGCTACGTCCTATACAGAGTGTTACAAAAAGGTACGGCCAGACTTTCAGGAAACATTCCTCACACACAAATAAAGAAAAGATGTTATGTGGACATGAGTCCGAAAACGCTTAATTTCCATGTTAGAGCTCAGTTTCGTCAGTATGTACTGTACTTCCTCGATTCACCTCCAGTTGGCCCAATTGAAAGAAGGTAATGTTGACTTCGGTGCTTGTGTTGACATGCGACTCATTGCTCTACAGTACTAGCATCAAGCACATCAGTACGTAGCATCAACACGTTAGTGTTCATCACGAACGTCGTTTTGCACTCAGTGCAACGTTTACAAATGCGGAGTTGGCAGATGCCCATTTGATGTATGGATCAGCGCTGCATCAGCGCATCAGGGATTCCATGCGACGGAGGGTGGATGCATGTATCCTCGCTAACGGAGGACATTTTGAACACTTCCTTTAACAAAGTGTTTGAAGTCACGCTGGTACGTTCTGTCGCTGTGTGTTTCCATTCCATGATTAATGTGATTTGAAGAGAAGTAATAAAATGAGCTCTAACATGGAAAGTGAGTGTTTCCGGAGACATATCCACGTAGCATATATTCTTTCTTTGTGTGTGAGGAATGTTTCCTGAAACTTTGGCCGTACCTTTTTGTAACGCCCTGTACAGGCCACCGTTCAGTACACGACGCATGCGCCGCCCGTCACGGTTGTTACCCTCCAAGACAGGGAGGTGGCGCCGCCTTAGTGGAACACTGCTGGCAACGATATATCGCACTTAGGGCAGCACCGAAGAACGTTCAGTTTTGATGCGAGATAATACAGGATTCCACGTCTTGCTAAGGGGAAACCCATTGTCTCTGTTGATTAAATTGTCAGCCAACCTAATTTAAATCGTCTCTTTACAGACAATGTTCCAAAAACCGGAAATGTTGGCAACTACCACAGTTTCACCAAATTTCACACTGTGTCCCTCATTTAAGCAGTGTTCTGTTACTGCCGATTTTTCCGGCTGTTGTAGCCTCTTATGACGGCGATGTTCCACACACTTGTCATGCACTGTGCGAATCGAACGCCAATGTAAGCTTTCCCACACTGACACGGAATTTGGTACACTCCGGGTTTCCTAAGCCCCAAATCATCTTTCACAGAGCTGAGCAGTGCCCTAATCTTAGAAGGTGCACGGAACACACTCTTAATGTTAAAATTCCTTAAAATTTGTCCAATCTGAACGATAAGCCTCCAGCACAAGGAAGATAGGCCACCGATCTATGTTCCTCCTCATACACCTCCGGAGATGGTCCAAACTCCATAGCCCGACGAATCTGCTTCTCGGAGTATCCATTTTCCTTCAAAAACAGCCATCAAATGCGCAAGTTCTTGGGTTAAGCTGTCCGCGTCGGAAATGGCATATGCTCTCCGTACCAAAGTTCTAAGGACGCCACTGCGTTGGTGTGGTGAATGAGTCGCAAGGCACAGGACGTTGATTCCGTATTTATTAGTTTTCTTTGTCTTTCCATTTTAAGCACTTATCGTCCCCGAAATGGTACCAGCGTTTCGTCAACAGCCACGTAGCTTCGAACAACAAAATACTGTAAGCAGCCCTGAGCGAATGCGTCCCAAATTTAACGTGCAACAGCACGTTGACCTGTTCGCCTCCGCTCAGCTGTTGTCAAGGCGGAAGGAAAGGAGAGTGAACAAGAATCTCTAGACGCTCGTGGTAGCCCGCAAGATATCGCTATCCGTAAAGGAGGCAGGGAAATGATTTCGTTTTCCGGTTTCATAACGCCAAGCGTATTACTGCTTTGATTTCGATCATATCGACGTCGCTCGCAAATCATTGTCGAGGTTTTTTATACTAGCTTTTCATTTGTTAGATTTTAATTTTTATGGCCGCGCGGGATTAGCCGAGCGCTCCAAGGCGCTGCAGTCATGGTCTGTGCGGCTGGTCCCGGCGGAGGTTCGAGTCCTCCCTCGGGCATGAGTGTGTGTGTCATTAGGATATTGTAGGTTAAGTAGTGTGTAAACTTAGGGACTGATGACCTTATCAGTTAAGTCCCATACGATTTCACACATATTTGAACATTTTAAGTTTTGTATTGTTTAATATAATCTGTATACAGCAGATACAGGGGCCCAGGCAGGTGTTGTGTTCCTGTACTTCCGAAAGGCGTTCCATACAGTTTCGCATTGCCGCCGGAAGTACAAACACCAGACCAGCAACGTGTTTGGGTTGAAAAGTTTGTAGCAAAAAGAATAGAGCATGTCGTTCTCAAAGGAGAGAGTCTTCAGATGTGAAACGTCGGCCGTGGCCCAAGGTAGTGTCACAGGACTACCCCTTTTCGCAGTATGCACACTCAAGGGAAAAAATCGCAAAGCCAAGGAGTTGTGGGACATAAACGAAAGTTGGTAGGCGTGTTTCTACATCTGAAAGATGAAGTCTATTAAAATTTCGCGCTAGTCGCGTAAGAGTGGCATTAGTGTCGTCACTATGAGGATGAAAATCAGGTTTGCTTTAAACACACGCTGTAGTGGTCTTGAGCGTTAGTTAACCTTTGAGAGTGGACGCGGTCAGATGATGATAGTCGAGAATGCCTTTAAGGCGACAAGACGCCATGATCACCACCTCAGTGAGTTTGAACGTGGTCATGTAATAGGGCTACGAGAAGGTGGATGTTTCTTCTGCGGTATTGTACGAGGGTCACTCCAAAAGAAATGCACACTATTTTTTTAAAATCCATCTTTTATTCTACATGTTTAAAAGTTTTACAGTGTTAGATGCATCCTATAGGAACAATATTTTCATTTCTCCACATAATTTCTATCGCTGTCAACTGCCATACGCCATCTTGGAACCAGCGCTTGTATACCCGCACGATAAAATTATTGATCAACCTGTTGGAGCCACTGTTTAGCAGCGTGTACATGGGAGTCATCATCTTCGAACCTTGTTCCACGAAGAGAGTCTTTCAGTTTCCCAAAGAGATGGTAGTCACATGGAGCCAGGTGAGGACTGTAAGGCGGGTGTTTCGGTGTTGTCCATCCGAGTTTCGTGACCGTGCAACAGCAAAACATCCTGCTTTTGCCGCTGTGGTCGAACACGACTCAGTCGAGCTTGAAGTTTCTTCAGTGTCGTCACATATGCGTCAGAATTTATGGTGGTTCCACTTGGCACGATGTCCACAAGCAAGAGTCCTTCGGAATCGAAAAACACCGTAGCCATAGCTTTTCCAGCAGAAGGTGTGATTTTGAGTTTTTTTTTTCTTGGGCGAATTTGTATGATGCCACTCCATTGATAGCCTCCTGGTCTCTGGTGAAAAATCATGGAGCCGTGTTTCATCACCTGTCACAATTCTTCCAAGAAATTCATTTCCACCATTCGCGTACTGTTCCAAAAGTTCGCTGCATACCGTTTTTCTTGTTTCTTTGTGAGCGACTGTCAACATCTTGGGAACCCACCTGGGACAAACCTTTTGCCAACCCTTTCAGTATTCTGCAAACACTTCCTTCCCCTATCCCAACGTAGCGCAACAATTCGTTCACTGTGATGCCCCTGTCAGCAGTTACCATTTCGTTAACTCTCTGCACATTGTCTGGAGTGTGTGCACTACGAGGCCTGCCGCTGCGAGGACAATCCTCAATATTGCCGTGCTTGCTTTCATCTCGTAACCTACTTACCAACCGACTAACTGTATTGCGATCGACAGCAGCATCTCCATACACCTTTCTGAACCTCTTGTGGATGTTTCCCACTGTCTCCTTTTCACAGCACAGGAATTCTATGACAGCACGTTGCTTCTGACGAACGTCAAGTGTAGCAGCCATCTTGAAGACGTGCTTTGACGGCGCCACTCACTGGAGCAGGTTGAACTAAGTTTGGAAACAAGCGGGAAGGATGTATCTACATACTGTAAAACGTTCACACATGCAGAATGAAAACTGTATTTTTACAAAAATAGTGTGCATATCTTTTGGAGTGACCCTCGTAGAAAGACTTGGCAGGAATGTGGGCACCGTACTTGACTGCTGACAGCGGCGTCACCAGAATGTACGGTGGCAAGAAGACCGGGCTGCGGACGGGCACGTGGAACTACCGAGAGAGTAGACAGCCGTGTTCAGCGTACGGCTCTGGCGCCTCGTACTGCAAGTGCAGCAGCAATTTGAGGTGCACTTGGCTCCACAGTGACTCAACGAACTGTTTGTTACATATCGATTAATTCAAGGACAGCTGCGGGCCACGCGCCCTGTAGCTTGCATTCTATTGACCCCAAACCCCAGCCATTTGCGCCTTCAGTGGTGTCAAGCGAGAGCGCATTGGATGGCAGGGTGGAGGCGTGTTGTGTTTTCTCATGAAAACTGGATCCGCCTCGGTGCCAGTGATGGCCGTGTGTCGGTTAGAAAGGGGCCAGTCTAGGGTCCGCAACCAGCCTGCCTCCGTCCTAGACACGCTGGACCTGCACCTGGAGTTACGGCCTGGTGTGTGATTCCGTGTGACAGCGGGAGCTGTATAACGCGACAGTTAAGTCACATCCCAACGAAAAACTCTTGTGACGGTTTCACATGGTTGAGTTAACGGTCTATGTGTTGCACTCTAGAGGGAGGAGACTGTAGAAAACCTGAAGCATTTAAAAACAGCCAACTTCACTTTTCTCAATTTTTTGTTAATCTGGTCTCGAAACATTTGGGACTGATGGCGTACGGTGCAGGAATGGTGCCATCATTTGCTCGAACAGATACTTGCTCGGAAACTCTGCCCAACTGAACACTTCGGAGGGTTTGAGACGGTGTCGTGCCCGGAGGCGCCCTTCAGCGCCTGCAACAAACCGCAGGTGGCAAACAGCTCTTCCAGAAGGAGCGCCCAGGCTTGGTGTTGTTTTTCCCCTTTTTATTCTCGCTGCGACGGCTCCGCGAAGCATGAAGAAACATAACTTGGCGGCGGCGTTACGTAACATAAGACGGGTGGACGCTGATGCAACGGCGGTGCAGGCAGAGTGCGTGCGAGGTTGCATCTGCGACCGCAGCGCCACGACCTGGTGTGGTCGTCTGCGGCAGCTACCACCCCAGCTGTGTGCACGACCGGGTGGTCCACGGCCACTGCGCCACAGAGCCTCGTTTCTTACTCTGGGCATCCGATGCCAGCCACTCTGCGCTCATTTTGCACTCGCACTTGACCTACACTACAGGATACACTCCAGTATCCTTGATTGTTGCTACGTGGTTTGACTAGATCGAATGACGTAGTAGAAATGCGGACACGGAAGTATGCGGTCACCACCTCTACCAGGTGGAGACGACAGTTATCGCTGGAACAACCAGTTTTCGGTCTTCAGCTATTGTTGCACTTATTGTATGATGTACGGTGTTTGCCATGTAATGTTTAGTCTTTTCTATAACAGCATATGTATGTTTGCCATAATGTTGTTTAAAATTCTGCTTCAATGTCATTGTCATCACTGCCTTCGGGTGTCTTATGTTTGTCTATTTGCGTTTATATTTTACTTTAAGAGTGTGTTTATGTGCTAACTTCGTAATTTTGTGCTATTCTGATTTTTTTGCGGTTGTGTTCCTTTGGCACTTTGTAACCTTTGTTGGCTGTGTGGTCCTTGTAACCCAAAGCCAAAATGAAGAAAAGCAAGGGACAGTTCTCGATTATATCGGTATTTTTCCACACCAGTTTAACCAGGCTGTTAAAAGCGCTCAAACTAGCCGCTTTCTGAAATGCTCGACTTTCGCTCTTTTATTTCCATTATTTTCAATAACAAACGTAGAAATCGAACAAAAGATTGAAATTTTTTTTACTGAGATTCATGATAAATAGAATGAAAATATTAAATTAAATAGGCAAATAAAAGAAAACTTGGTCCGTCCACCATTCGCTGCCTTTCTCTAAAAGTGGTAAGTGGTTGGATACTGCAAAAAATCGCCACATTTCTTCTATTAACTCCAATTTTTTGAAACTGCTGAAAAATACTGTTATCATCGGGGATCGTACCACTGTTTGCGCTTTACCAGTAGTCATTGCTAAAGGGTGTAAACTGAAGTTGAAGAACTGTTTTTCGTGTTTCTTATACGCTTCCAAGGACTACAAGCTCATAAAGGCGTATTATGCAGACAAAGGAACGTTATGGTCTCAGCAGTGTTGAACCATTTCTGCCATGTATGTGTTGTTTGTTTCTGTCAGCACAGCAAATAAAATACCACTTATCAGTTTTCCCATTTTCTGTAACAATATTTCGAAACAATGCAAATTTTACGAATTAAAATAAATCATTTTTTAAAGAAAAGGTTTATTTAAAAATGAAAACTCTTAGCGCTGCTACTACGACTAATTGATGTTTCGTCCTTCTTTTTTTTTTTTTAATTTAGCTTATTGGTAAATATGGAAATCACCTGTTATAGTCGAACCAAACAAATACCGAAAAATACCGGCTATTCAGAACTAAAATACCAGTATCTGTTATAACCGGTCGGTTTTTCCTATCCCCAATACCAGGAAAGCTGGGCACCGTTCGCTCGGAACGAGAGAAGGCCTTCCTCGAGCTGCAGGTGTTTGCATATCTTCGCTTTCAAGCCTTACTGTCCCCATCTTTCCCGACACCGCCAGCTCGTAAGAGGTGCAAGTATTTGTTAACAATACTATATTGTCAGCCCTTTAATATATTGGAGCTACTACTACACCATCAACAGTTGTGTCAGTATTTTCATTGTCGACACTATTTCAAGAAGCCAACGTGCCAGAGAACGATTAAACTTTTGTTGCTGTTTTATGAACTATGACTGTCAGAAAAACATTAAAAAAAGGAAAAAAATTGATATGTCAGTGGATGAGAAGAAAGAGCGACACAATCCATGTTAATTTGTTGACTGCAATCCGACGTCTCTTGTGGCTTATGACAAATTATTAATGATGTCACGGGTCAGAGTAGAGAACGAAGCCACAGCAATTTGAAAGGAAATTACAGTTGGAAAAAGGTTAGGAGTAACAGAAATTTCTGTCGGCAGCAAGGTCATTTGAGTGATGTTTAGTGTTGTAATAACAGGAAATACGAGGAGTGTAATTGTCATGAAAGCTTGCAAAGTGATTAAATCTGTCGTGCAAAAATCTTTTTAGTTTTATAAAGAAAGGCAACGAAACAATTTTTTGTGTGTTTTGGGATTATTATTTCATGTGACACGTTACTGTAGAGTAATATGCAAACGTAAACAAATAGGGATAAAAGTCATTAAACATACAGAAATTTAGATTTAGATCAGCACATAGGTAAGTATAGCTACAGCTGAATGTCAAAATACGTTAGTAATTTATGATAATTTCTTGACAGTGACTTGCAATTTAGAAAGTACCAGCCACTGCATGAACTTTCGAAGCTCGAAGCGGAAGTCGTTTCCAGGATGTACAGTGTGAAATGCTGCTGCGAGTTAATTCGAAGTAAACACTCCACAAACGAATTCACGGAATCCAGATATTGTTGGCTCCAGTTATGCATGTATCAGTATATCTTCTGTTTATACATGGAGTGCATAGGGGCCTGAACATGGCATTAATGAATAACCGAAACTGGTTGTCTAAATAAAACATGCGGTTGTTTGGCAATTTTCCTTTGGTAAAAAGATGAAACAGCGCTTTAATATTTTAAATGTAAACAATGTGCCAAAGACTTACGAAGGGATAAATATAAGCACTACTGCATTAACCTTTGCTGCCTAAAAATTTGTACTGAAATACTATCCAAAAACTAGGTTTTTTTGTTTTGTTTGAAAAGCGTGGATGCAAATACTGTTATTTCAACCATATTCTGAGACCAAACAATGTGTTCTGCTTGTTTGTGGACTAGATGACTTGGACTATTATTTCATTTTCATGTTACTTTACTAACGGTTCACCACGTTGGTAACGTCGGTTCACGCCCGGTCACTGATATTAAGCAAGGTTGGGCCCGGCAAGCACTCGGATGGATGACCGTCTGGGGAAAACACCACATGCCGTTGCTTTCGAGGACATGCAAGTTGCTGAAGTGGTGTTCAGCTGACAGACTTGCTCCAGCCCGTAGTGCCACGCGACATTTATTTATGTTTGACGTTAAAAGCTGCCATGTCCTGCCCTTCCTTGGGAAGCAACGCAAGCACAGTGACTTGTTTCCACCAACACATTTTACCGTGCTACTGAGGGGCGTGCGAATTGGGTACTTGGGGATGGGGGTAAAATACTAGCTGTGAGGCTGGGAAGGGGACAGAGTTCCCAATCATGACTGCGGGCCAGGTGAACCGAATGTGTCTTCAAATCTCCGTGTCCGCTTATCTCTGGATACCAATGAATCACGGAAGACGAAGACTCTACATCTACATTCCAAAAAGCGACAAAATGGTGTGGTTACTTCTGATACCACTATCAATAACGACTCGGTAAACCTCCAAAGGAACTCCTATGATTTTCTCGTCGTGGTAACTTCACAGCACGCCTGTGACAGGAAGTGATGTGTTGCCGACTCTTCTCGGAATATACGTACTAAGAATTTTAACAGTAAACTTTTCTGCGATGCGATTTCAGTTTATTCTTAACGACCCGTAGCAAAAATTGTTGGATTTTATCTCGACCCTCTACTAACACAAACTGGCAACGAAAACTGGGTAATGAATAATCCTACAGATCGGTCGAACACCTGTTTTCAAAGCTACTTCTTTCGTGCATGAACTACATTTGCTCAACATTCTACCTCTCTAGATCTTTCTGGATTTCGTTTCGTCTTATGGTGTTGCAACGTACCTGTAGATACCGGCACCTCCTTCGTATATTAGCGACAATAACGCTGGCCCTGCATTCGTAGTCCATATTTCTGTCCATCCTCATGAACCATTCATTGCGTAGGTACGCATAGCGTTCTCATTTACGACAGTAAACATTACGTAATCCTTCTGGATCCCAAGTTCAAGTGTACCATCGCTGCAAAATACCTTACCTTCTACGAATACCCAATCCAAGATGCAAAAACCCACCAACTTACAGTAAAAGCGATATGTCTTTGACACTTGTACTCTTTGGTCGGTCGTACGCTATTCGGTGAGTCATACGGCCCAACATTTTTTGTTGTTACGCGACATTTCAGGCGGCTGGAGACTTGTGTCGCACCGACAAATGCGAGACCAGCGGAAGGCGGCAGTGGTTTTGGAGTAGGAAGCTGAGATCGACTGAGGTAACATCTCAGCGTAGAGAAGTGTGAGGTATTTAAGTACTTAGGTCGAGGACAATATTGTTTGATATATAAAGGTTACTTAAAAGATTTAAATTCTAGGGTCTTTCGTTTTCTGCAGAAGTCAATTTGCTGGAGCACATGCAACTTTGCGATCCGTGTGAATTGTTTACTGGTATACCGAGATGCAGTATAAATTACAGACGACATTCTACACTGAAGAGCCAAAGAAAGTGGTACTCTGCCTAATACTCGTATCGTGTAGGGTTCCCCCCGCGAGCAGGCGTAAGTGGCGCAACGCGGCGTGGCATGCAGACGACCAACGTCTGGAATTGTGCTGGAGGGAACTGACACCAGCCGCGCGGTTTGAGCGCCATGTCACGGACTGCGCGGCCCCTCCCGCCGGAGATTAGAGTCCTCCTCCGGTCATGGGTGTGTGTTGTTCTTAGCATAAGTTAGTTTAAGTAAGGTGTAAGTCTAGGGACCGATGACATAAGCAGTTTGGTCCCCCAGGAATTCACACATTTGGGACTGACACCATGAATCCTGCAGGGCTGCCTGCCGCGGTGATCTCGCGGTTCTAGGCGCTCAGTCCGGAACCGCGCGACTGCTACGGTCGCAGGTTCGAATCCTGCCTCGGGCATGGATGTGTGTGATGTCCTTAGAACTACTTAAACCTAACTAACCTAAGTTCTAGGGGACTGACGAGCACAGATGTTAAGTCCC
Source organism: Schistocerca gregaria (assembly GCF_023897955.1). Taxonomy (NCBI): domain Eukaryota; kingdom Metazoa; phylum Arthropoda; class Insecta; order Orthoptera; family Acrididae; genus Schistocerca; species Schistocerca gregaria. The sequence goes on from NC_064926.1 coordinate 562,522,157, forward strand.
ATAGTGTTCAGAGCCATTTGAACCTGCAGGGCTGTCCATAAATTCGTAAGAGTACGAGGGGTGGAGACCTCTTTTGAATAGCATGTTCCAAGACATCCCAGATATACTCTGTAATGTTAATGTCTGGGGAGTCTGGTGGCCAGTGGAAGTGTTTACACTCAGAAGAGTGTACCTGGAGCCATTCTGTACCAGTTCTGGACGTGAGGGGTGTCGCATTGTTCTGCTGGAATTCCCCAAGTCCGTCGGGATGCACAATGGACATGAATGGATGCAGGTGACCAGACAAGGTACTTACGTATGCCTGACCGGTCAGAGTCGTATCTAGACGTATCAGGAGGTTCGTATCACGCCAGCTGCACGCACCCCACAGCATTACAGAGCCTCCACCAGATTCAACAGTCCACTTATGACATGCAGGGTCCATGGATTCATGAGGTTGTTTACATATCCGTTATTTTAGCGGATTCCTGACAGTCACTGTACACTCGTGAAATGGTCGAACGCGAAAATCCCTACTTCATCGCTCGCTTTGTCGGAGATGCTGTGTCCCATCGCTCCTGCTGCGACTGTGGCACCATGTTCAAACTCAATTAAATCTTGATAACCTGCTATTGTAGCAGCAGTAACCGATGTAACAACTGCGCCAGACACTTGTCTTATTTAGGCGTTGCCGACCGCAGCGCGCTATTCTGCCTGTTTACATATCTCGGTACTTGAAAACGCATGCGTATACCAGTTTCTCCGGAGCTTCCAAAGAGTCCAAATGGCTCTGAGCACTATGGGACTTAACATCTGAGGTCATCAGTCCCCTAGAACTTAGAACTACTTAAACCTAACTAACTTAAGGACATCAATAACATCCATGCCCGAGGCAGGATTCGAAACTGCGACCGTAGCAGTCGCGCGGTTCCGGGCTGAAGCGCCTAGAACCGCTGGGCCCCTGCGTTCGGCTGTGAATGACATATATGTGGTCTATTGTTTCAAGATTATTAACCAAGTCAATAGACAGTCTTATTTCACATGATACGTCGCTGTAAGTGGATAAAACACGGTTTCCGAAAGCGATAAACTGATAGTGTGTCAAAATCCGAGTTTTCTTATAACTTTACGTGTATAATAGTGGCCATTGCTAACCTCTATGACAGCCGTGGAACTATACACTGCCCGTGCAAAAAGTTGCGAGACTGATTTTGTTCCTTTCATATGAGTGACATCAGTGCAGTAACTGCGATGGCAGCTTAAAGTAACAACTGTAAACAACAAATGTGGATTCGGCCAGTCAGTTGTGAGCAAGCAGGGTTAAGTCCGGACGTGCTATTGTAGTGTGTCAGCGTCGTTTGGACCAAATGGGAACAGAGCATCTCTAAAACGAATGTTATAGACAGTCTGTAAAATGTTTTGGAGAAGAGAAAAGTATGTCGCGCATATCTTTGCTCCCGACCAAAAGCAACGACAAGCTGATACCTGCCGTGTCACGATTGAATTAGACAGTGGTATGGAAACAAATCATCACGGATGATGAGACTTCTAATCTTGATATCAATACAAATCAGTGTGCAAAAACTGACATGGAAGCCACTGTGACGCGGGTGTTGAACAGCATCCCCAAGGAAGGACTTTACTGATAGTTTCACATCGTTGTGTGAACGTTCTGAGCGTTGTAATCAGGTGGAAGGAGACTATGCCGAACCTCTGAAGTATTAAAACTACTAAATTAACTTTTCCGTATTTTTTATTGATCCAGTGTCGCACTTTTTGGGCTGACGTGGTGTCGAACAAGAGACTGTTGACGTGCAACACGACACGTGAGTACTGTACGCTTCGTCTACCCTTTAGCAAAGCTACCCCAGCACGTAACTCGGTTGGTAATGAGTACGATGGTAGAAAGAGTCACGCTGCATTATTTCCACTCTCTCGAACAGCAGCCTCGGCACTACGCGACGCATTGTTTTATAAGTGGTTTTTACTTACAAAAATCATTAACTGGTCAGCGGGGTGGCGGAACTGTTCTCTTCGTTATCACTACTCAGAATCACTACACGGTGAACGATGTGACTTGTACAACCTAATGCGATATACTGGATGGCGTAAGTTCCACAGGAACGAAAATAGAAGTATTCCCCGAGGAAGCGTAATACCGCCTCTCAGCTTTTCAATATGCGTAAGCTACGAGTATTTACCAGATCGTATTGTGAGATGACCATGCTATTGTTTACATGAAAGCAACTTTGTGCGGTCGTAAGGGAACGCATACAGAATCTGACAAAATTTGCATTTGATGTGATGAATCTCTGATCTCTTTAAATACGGATAGATGCAAGATCACAAAAAGGAAGAACCGGATAGCATTTGATTACACAATTAGTGGTCAACGTCTTGAGCACGTCACTCTGTGTAAGTATTTATGACAATACTAAAAAGCGGTATGAATTGGGACTATCACATAAAGTCAGTATAACGGAAGACTAATGGAGGACTGAGATTTGTTTGAAAGGTTCTGGGGAAGTGCAGTGCACCTGTAGACGAATCCACACACAGGACGCTAGTGCGACCAATTCCAGAATACCGTTCCAGTGTTAGGAGTCGTTATCAAGGAGGTACGATAATAAACAATGAACGAATTTCAGGCCGACCGGGGTGGCCAAGCGTTTCTAGGCGCTACAGTCTGGAACCGCGCAACCGCTACGGTCGCAGGTTCGAATCCTGCCTTGGGCATGGATGTGTGTGATGTCCTTAGTTTAGTTAGGTTTAAGTAGTTCTAAGTTCTAGGGGACTGGTGACCTTACATGTTAAGTCCCATAGTGCTCAGAGCCTTTTGCACCATTTTTTTTTTTTTTTTTTTTGAACGAATTCAGATATGGGATGCTAGGTTCGTTTCAAGTCGGTATAGCTGATACAGAAGTGTACAAGAGAAATACTCGAGAAATATGAATGGGAACGCCGTTATTTGACATTGTCAAATTCGAAGACAGATGATCACTGTAAAAATGTGAAAAATATCTTATGGTAAGATCACTAAATCTCCTTTGTTGATTACTAGTTTCAACTCATTGAAGAGTCATCTTCAAATCTGAAAAAAAAGAAAAATTGCATAAAATAAGAGAACAGTAGTATTATAAAAAAGCACTCCGCCATCAGGCCACGAGTGGCCTACCGGGACCATCCGACCGCCGTGTAATCCTCAGTGGAGGATGCGGATAGGAGGGGCGTGGGGTCAGCACACCGCTCTCCAGGTCGTTATGATGGCATTCTTGACCAAAGCCGGTACTATTCGGTCGAGTAGCTCCTCAGTTGGCATCACGAGGCTGAGTGCACTCCGAGAAATGTCAACAGCACATGGCGGCCTGGATGGTCACCCATCTACGCGACGCATTGTTTTGTGTTTTTTCTTTCTTGTTACTTACAAAAATAGCGCTTCGGTATTCCCACAGGAACTGGTGTATCCACTGCGGCAAGGCCGGTGCCACAGTAGTACGAGGGCTATCCACAAGGTACATTAGGTTTTGGAATTAAAAATAAATAAAGTATTGGAATTTTTTATTATATACAGATGAAAGCCACACTTAAATACTACATTTCTACGTAGTTGCCATTTAAATTAAGGCACTTATCGTAGCGATGGAAGAGCTTGGAAATTCCTTCGTCGTAAAATTCGGCTGCCTGCGCCTTCCACCACGTGGTTACCTCTTCTTGAAGCTGTGCGTCGTCATCAAAACGCTGCATAGCCAACCACTTCTTCATTGCTGGGAATAAGTGGAAGTCGCTCGGTGCCAGGTCGGGACTGTACGGACGAGGAAACAACTCTCACTTAAAAGAATCGAGAACTTCACGAGTGGCATTTGCCGTGTGGGCCCGGGCTTTGCCGTGAATCAGCAAGATCTTTGAGCCCAACTTTCCCCTACGTTTGTTTTGTATTGCTCTTCTGAGGTTGTGCAGAGTTTGGCAATACCTTTGAGAGTTTATTGTAGTGCCTCTTCCAGAAAATCCACAAAAATCACCCCTTTTCTGTACAAAAGAGGTAACCACGTGGTTGAAGGCGCAGGCGGCCGAATTTTACGACGAAGGAATTTCCAAGCTCGTCCATCGCTAAGATAAGTGCCTTAATTAAAATGGCAACTATGTAGAAAAGTAGTATTTAAGTGTGGCTTTCATCTGTATATAATAAAAAAATTCCAATACTTTATTTATTTTTAATTCCAAAACGTAATGTACTTGGTGGGTAGCCCTCGTGTCATACATTTTACATTTAAACTTCCGTTTTATGCTACATACTAATGAAAATTTTTACTTAATCCAGTATGTATCTACTACCAGACATTATACATCGTCATAATCTGTTGAGCTGAATCGCTCTTGTCGTCATGTAGACATTAAAAAATTTTATAGATCGTGGCGGAGTATATTTGGAAACTGGTATAAAGCTATAAATGTGACGATTAGTGCTTTATGTCACTTCCCAAATGTACTCCGCATGTCTTTTTTTTGTCACGATCTATAAAATTTTCCAATTTCTACATTATGCTACCATCAAGGTGTATGCCGGGCAGGAGCGACGAGAATAAATTAAGATAAATAACAGCGCGAACGGAGTCGAGTATGTAGGATTGCCTCGCTCAACAGTGAATAGTGTAGTACAGAAAATTCGAAATAGTGGTAGAAAAATGCTCAGCCATGCGCTTGCGGAGTAATTACGTTGATGGTGATGTAGGATTCGTTCGGGTCACTATGTTTTCAACGGCAATTTAAAATTTCGTAGAGCAAGACACATTTTCTGCCCTCATCCTGCACGGCTTTTGGGGCGATAAATAAATGTTTTGTATTTATGCTGTTTGCCGTTCTCAACACTGGCTCTCTAACTACAATATTGGCAACCAGAAAGTGATTAGCAAAACGTGAAGCCTGTAATTAGAATTCCTAGTGCCCACTTCAACTGAGAAATACACTTATAGCTACAGCTTATAGCTCTGAGGAATTAGGAGATTGTCTGGGATTCATAATCAAAATCCATTCTCTCTAAAATGTTCACTATATCCTGAAAGTCACAGACCAAAAAGAATCCACACAATCCAGCTACCAGAGCAGTTCAGAGTCTAATGCGCTGATGCAACTATAACTGTTCAAATTAAATGTTTAAGTGAATGCTCGCCTTAATTTGATGATAATGTTCATCAAACGCCACGCTAAATAATGGTAGAATGTCTGTCCTGCGGCGGCACGTGAAAATACGACATACGCAAACTGAAGATAGATCATTAACGTCATCCCAAAATTAACACTTCACTCGAAAACGATTTCATGGTTACGCGTATCGCGAGTAACTTATTACTGCATCCGAGGCTGTTTATATCAACGATACCGACGCGACGCGACTCCCGGCACAGGGGGTGCGCTAATCAGCGTCTGGAGAGAACTGGGACCTTCCTTCCCTTCCTTCTCACGCAGCGTTCTTACATATAAAGCCGCGGTGCGGGACGGCTAAGGGAACGCCTGATCAAATCTGCTCTCCCGACTAGCCGCTGGGCTTGTAATGCACCACTTTAAGTTATCGAATAAATCATTGCTTCCTTTGCTGATGGCCAATGAAGCCCTCAATTTAAATGTGCAATCAGCACACCGGTAAGTAATCATAATCAAAGTCCGACGTTGCTAAGTCCAATATTTTGGGCGAGAGAATTAATTTAATTACACTACACGCAGTAGACGAGCTCTGAACTTGCCCTTTGGAGATGCGCTATCGCTATAGTTTTATAGTTATTCAGTTGAAACTTCTCACATCTTTATGATTATAGCGGATCTCCCTTCTACTTAAATTTAAACATCCTACCTTTATTTATTCACCTACGTAATCTATCTTGCTTCCTTAAATTTTAAGACAAAACCCAGCAAATCATGAATTTCAACTAAAATTTTAATTTGTGAGATCCAGAATACTGTTTCTACTAAATTGTTATGCAAAAGGAATCTAAATATAAATTTTTAAGTTTCTAGCTCTTTTCCGTTGGGCCAATGATTTTTACAGAAAAACGTCCAAATTTCGAAAGCGGTTAAAGTGATTGAACTGATATTCAACGCATTCTGATTTAGTATTACTCCTGACATGCTAGAAACGTTTCAGGTTATTTACTTCATTTTAAAGTATTGCGCAATATTTATGACGTCAGAGCTAGTTACAGCGGACTAGGCTGGCACACAATGGAGAGACTGGTGTGAGTTTTATAAGGCGTGAGTAGGCTGCTCCCCTACAGGCTGTTGGGTTCCCCGTTCGCAGAGACTGCCTGGCGATGTCGTACTCGTACTTTTTTGGAACGAAGAGCGCTCGGGCCCGCTTGCGCTACTTGCTACTGCCGTCGCACGTTCCGGCGGGCGCTGTACTTTCATTGACTCACGCGGGTATAAAAACAGCTGAGCGGGCCGGCAGGTCGGCGCTGCTCCAGTTAGGCGCCCGCAGCATGTGTGTCAAGGCGGCGCAGGCGAAGAGCACTGTGGGGGTGGGGTGGGGGCGCAGTTGTCAGCCGTGCTGTGACCGAAAAAAGTCACGCAGCGGCGGGCAGGTCACGCGGAAACGCTGCGGACCTGCGGCGAGGAGGAACACCAGCAGCGCAGCCCGTCGTCCTTGGGGTTATGTCAGAGCCTGAAACTTTACTGGCCGCCTTCCAAGGTCACGGAATGCCGACCTATCTCCGTGTTTCACTCGGCGTTACGACATTATTACACAGTCGGCGCTGTCGTTTTATTACAAGGTCAGAATTTTCCGACCTATCGCCTTGCTTCATCGGTTTCAGTGTCCTTTCAACAGCGATCATAAAGTTATTAGTGTCACCTCGAACAAATCAATCTGTCATCGTGAAACTTCGTGATGGTGTCACCTCCGTAACCGATACAGGTACCTGAAGGTTGCTATCCTCCGTAATTGTAATAAATGTTATATTTCCAGTGTAACATCAACGTTATCTTTTGCATTTCACTACAGTACACACACTGGGACTTAACAGACTTAACATCTCAAGTCATCAGTCTCCTAGAACTTAGAAACTACTTAAACCTAACTAACCTAAGGACAGCACACATCCATGCCCGAGGCAGGATTCGAATCTGCGACCGTAGCAGCAGCGCGGTTTCGCACTGAAGCGCCTAGAACAGCTCGCCCTCCGCGTCCGGCATTAATGAAATATCTGAAAAATAAAATAAAATAAAAATAAAAATGTGTCACCGCCTCAATCAATGAATCAGGTCCCTTCATTGGGGCACGCAGTTTCCGCGAATGGGCTATTGTGTCATAGCTGTTAAATTTTACACTCATTTGCAGAGGATGTTCGGAAATACCATTGCAAATTTACAGCGTTGTAGAGGCGGGTGAGTAGATAATACATTGAACAAGATCCCCGGTCAGGAAACGTACCGTTTCCGTTATACGACGGTTTCGATTTAGGTGTGTAACGCGTCCGCGTCTGCTAAGGATAAACTCTGAGGTGGGATGGAGCGCCTGTACAAGAACATGCTTTGGCTGTAACAAAGTTGATGGTTGCCACATCGAGTCGTCGTTGTAATGCTTCACTACCGTTTCGTACGTACAATATGCTGGGTTCTTTTTTGATTTCTAAACAATGTAAACACGCAACATTTTAGTGTTAATACGAACAAATGTGCTTAAATGAGAATGGATGTCTCGTTATGTTTCGTTTCGAATTGTTACCTAATAATTTGGAAGTGAAACACGGGCGGTGGATAGTTTAGACAAGAACAGAACAGGAACTTTCGAAATGTGGTGCTACAGAAGAATAATCCTGAAGATTAGATGGGTAGAGCACGTAACTAATGAGGAGCTACTGAATAGAATTGAGGAGAAGAGGAATTTGTGGCACAACTTGACTAGAAGAAGCGATCGGTTGATAGGACACGTTCTGAGGCATCAAGGGATCACCAATTTAGTACTGGAAGGAAGCGTGGAGTCAAAAAATCGTAGAAGGGGACCAAGAGATGGATACACTAACCAGATTCAGGAGGATGTAGCTTCCAGTAGATACTCGGAGATGAAGAGGCTTGCACAGGATAAAGTAGCATGGAGAGCTGCATGAAACCAGTCTTTGGGCTGAAGACCACAACCAGAAAGGGATGAGCTAACATCTGTATTGAAACCGTAGTCGAACGGAAATGTTACGTTTTTGGTCATGGGTTCCTGTACAAAATACTACGTACTCACTCCCCTCTACAAGTCCTATGTGCTTGTAATGGGAATTTCCGAACACCCTGTATAGGTGTCAATACATTTCAAATCTCTTATTGTTAGGAGATTTTTGTTGGTACCTGAAACCGGATAGCGTGTATTCGAAACGAAGAAGGCTAAAAGTAGAAATGACGTCATCCCATGTAAAAAAAAAAGATACAGAAACGCATCTGACTGATTACCGAAGCACAAATCGTTAGAAAACTTCTAATGAACGTTATTACTTAAATTTGGTTCGTAATGACCTACTTAGGCCTCACGTAAGAAAAAATTAGAGGTTGCTCATTCAAGGCAACGCGCATTGCATCACTTAACAACACCTAGGCTCAGTCCACAGAATGCCGCTTTATGTTGTGAATATGAGAAAATGCTGTGAACTGTTCGTATCTTGCAATGATGGCTGTAGAAATTTAATTACTATTACCGTATCACTACGACATTTTTTTCACTGTTCAAAAATGGTTCAAATGGCTCTGAGCACTATGGGACTTAACATCTTAGGTCATCAGTCCCCTAGAACTTAGAAACTGCTTAAACCGAACTAGCCTAAGGACATCACATACATTCATGCCCGAGGCAGGATTCGAACCTGCGACCGTAGCAGTCGTACGGTTCCGGACTGAAGGGCCTAGAACCGCTCTGCCACCGCGGCCGGCATTTCACTGTTGCTTAGTGTCTTCGTGGAACAACTCACAGCTAAGTGGTGAAAGTTTGGCAACACGTGATACATTAATGAGCGTTAGAATGTTTATGTCGCCAGCTCCATTGATGGAGCCGGTCCAGCGATAGCAACCTTCTCCTAACCTCTTCGTTACCTCTGTCCACATATGTGGACCTTTGTAGAGTATGTTTAGGCGTATTTTTCCGTTTATAGACCAATCGTCTACGAGAATGGACCTTCAAGCTTTAGTTTTAAAACCAGGGCGCAGTATTTTGCAAGGAACGCTTTGTGTGTTAGTCTACAGCTGGTCGTACGCGGGAAATGGTTACTTCTATAAATCGAAATATATGTAAATAATTATTGAGTCTAATAGTAGACTGGGAACCTGTTTTTTCATAACGTTCGCCAGTTACTGCATATTTGTATAACTTTTGCTCGTTACTAAGAAATAACCAATTTCCTGGAGGTCCTTGTACGTGGACCTCAGTTCATAACGCATATTTACTAAAGTTCAAATTGGTCTTCGATAATAGAATACTGAAATACCTTTATTTTTACACTCTACAGTAATACATAAAATATCTTCTGAATGACAACAATGTGGAATAATGTGACTGAGAAGATGAATTCTCGTTTTTGACTGAAGATTGTCCCGCTGATATTAATGAAACTGACTGGTAAACAGTAACAACGTTAAGATGTCGTTGCAGAAGCTAGGATGACGTCCTTGTAAAGCGAATTCTTCTGACATTGAGGATGTCGAAAAATATGAATCAAAAGCGAAGAAGAGCTGTGTTGGAACCAATTTCAGAAGTTAGGTTTTAAAGTGTAGGCCAACTGCAAAAATTTGTGGAGGCAAGGAATGCCTCAAAATACAGGAAACGTGGCTACAATTCTGAGATAAGAGACATATTTTTGTGTCAAATATGAAACGCATTTTAGTATTGTGAAAATAAATATTCTGAAGCTTATCGTAAAACGTATGTTAAAGATTTATTTACTGGCGGTATGAAATTATAACTCGCCAGAAATATTTCTATGTTTATTATTTTCTTGCATTTGTGAACCAAGAAACACTTGTATTGAAAATCACACAAGTAAAACATTTTACAACACCAAGAAACACTTGTATTGAAAATCATACAATTAAAACATTTTGACAGGTTTGTTTGTGTGGTCATCTTCCGCAGCAAGCATGTAAATACTTGTTTTGCAAATCAAACTGCCTTTTCCTCCTGCTAGTTATTTTATGTAATCCATACGCGTTTCACCCTCTACTGTTTTAAGGCATCATCAGTGGGATCTATAACGATAACTGTTTTGTTAGTTATAGATTATCAAACAGTTCACTTCGTGATTTCAACATTAAGAATCATATTTTCTATGTGCGTTAGCAAGGATAATTAAGTGTTTCAAATGAAATATGTAAAGCGCTAATAAAATGTTCTAATTGAAGAAAAAGCAAAGACTCACAAGTTTTCATAATACGTGAGATGTGAGGTCCGCAGTTGTTAATCATTAAAAAAAATATTACATGTCCATTTTTACCATGTTTGTTTATTACTTTGCTGGAAAATGTGAAAAGAAAAAATTTGTTGCGGTTTTTTTCTTTCTTCTTTTTTTTTTTAAACTCAGGAGTGAAGAGGCTGAACATTGGTAAGGCATGGATACACAGTCATGCAGCAGGAACATTCGGTGTTGCAGATACGGCGAGATGTAGAAACGCGGACAGGCTAACGAGAAATGCGGGCTGATTTGGGATCTAGTCAGATACTGGAGATTTACGGAAGAAAAGTGATAGAAAGGCCGTGATCGTGTGTGAATGGGGAATGCTGCCGTTCTCGTAGTCATATCCAGCCGAGAAACAGTATGAAATCTCTGCGAAGACGCAAGGTGTGCGTCCCGTTATGCAGGCAGAGCAGTGCCCTGGGGGGCGCCCGCTTTGCGAGTTCTTGTTAGGCGGCCTCGCTCGTGCCTGCGTGGCTTGATCGCCGCGCGGCCTATCAGTAAACAGGACGGGTCGGCGAGGTCTCTGGCTAAGCACGCTCCTCACGGATGCTCCTCGCGAATCGAAGACAGGCAACCGCTTTCTCTGCAATTGCTTTTGCGTAACTATCCCACTCCATATCACTTCGCTTTCTTAATCTGACCTATTCCGATACCTGAACAATAGTACTGCATCCTAGAACCGACAGTAGGCTATTTCTTCCCAATGTAATGGCTTGCGAGAATATAAACTATCGGTGCAAAAGTATCCGGACACCTATTAGTGGATATTAATACACTACTGGCCATTAAAATTGCTACACCAAGAAGAAATGCAGATGATAAACGGGTATTTATTGGACAAATTTATTATACTAGAACTGACATGTGATTACATTTTCACGCAGTTTGGGTGCATAGATTCTGAGAAATCAGTACCCAGAACAACCACCTCTGGGCGTAATAACGACCTTTATACGCCTGGGCATTGAGTCAAACAAAGCTCGGATGGCGTGTACAGGTACAGCTGCCCATGCAGCTTCAACACGATACAACAGTTCACCAAGAGTAGTGACTGGCGTATTGTGACGAGCCACTTGCTCGGCCACGATTCATTAGACGTTTTCAATTGGGGAGAGACCTGGAGAAAGTGCTGGCCAGGCCAGCAGTCGAACATTTTCTGTATCCAGAAAGGTCCGTACAGGACTTGCAATATGCGGTCGTGCACTATCCAGCTGAAACGTAGGGTTTCCCAGGGATCGAATGAAGGGTAGAGCCACGGGTCGTAACACATGTGAAGTGTAACGTCCACTGTTCAAAGTGCAGTCAATGTGAATAAGAGGTGACCGAGACGTGTAACCAATGGCACCCCATACCATCACGCCGGGTGATACGCCAGTATTGCGATGACGAATACACGCTTCCAATGTGCGTTCACCGTTATGTCGCCAAACACGGATGCGACCATCATGATACTGTAAACAGAAGCTGGATTCATGCGAAAAAATGGCGATTTGCCATTCGTGCACCCAGGTTGGCCGTTGAGTACGCCATTGCAGGCGCTCCTGTCTGTGATGCAGCGTCAAAGGTAACCGCAGCCATGGTCTCCGAGCTGATTGTCCATGCTGCTGCAAACGTCGCCGAACTGTTGTTGCAGATGGTTGTTGTTTTGCAAACGTCCTCATCTGTTGACTCAGGGATCGAGACGTGGCTGCACGGTCCGTTACAGCCATGCGGATAAGATGCCTGTCATCTCGACTGCTAGTGATGCGAGACCGTTGGGATCCAGCACGGCGTTCCGCATTACCCTCCTGAACCCACCGATTCCATATTCTGCTAACAGTCATTGGATCTCGAACAACGCAGCAATGTCGCGATACGATAAACCACAATCGCGATACGCTACAAACTGAACTTTATCAAAGTCGAAAACGTGATGGTACCCATTTCTCCTCCTTACACGAGGCATCACAACAACGTTCCATCAAGCAACGCCGGTCATCTGCTGTTTGTGTGTGAGAAATCGGTTTGAAACTTTCCTCATGTCAGCACGTTGTAGGTGTCGCCACCGGCGCCAACCTCGTGTAAATGCTTTGAAAAGCTAATCATTTGCATATCAGAGCAAAATCGCGTCTGTAGTGCGTTATATTCGTGGTGTAGCAATTTTAATGGCCATTTGTGTAGGTGATGTTTCTGCCCTCAGCCTTTATGACGGCTTGAACACTGCTGGGAACACTTTCAGTGGGGTGTCTGAAGCTCTGTGGAGGAATGACAGTTCATTCTTCCTCGAGAACCGAAACCGGAGAAAGTGGTGATGCTGAGCGCTGGGGACAGGAGTGAAATCGACTAGTTAATAGGCAGTCAAATGAAAACGATCGTTGGCTAGAGAGGGTTATGTTCGACTGCTGGGAGACCATTTGCAGCCGTTCATGGACTTGATGTTCCCAAATAAAGATGAAATTTTTGTGGATGACGACGCGCTATGTCTCTGAGCCACAGTTGCTGGCGATTGGTTTAAAGAACATTCTGGACAATTCGAGCGAATGATTTGGCCACCCACATTTTCCAACATTAATCCCATCGAACATTTATGGGACACAATTGAGACGTCAGTTCGTGCACAAAATCTTGCACGGACGACACTTTCGCAATTATGGACGGCTACGGAGGCAGCATGGCTCAATATACCTGCAGCGGACTTGCAATCATGTTGTATTGCTGCAATACGCCGCACAAAAGGCAGTCTGACACGATATTAAGAGGTATCCTGTGACCATCAAGAGGCAAGGAACAGCCTCAAATGTGTTTCTAGAAGGAGTCAAAGTAGAATCTGTTACACATTTCCAGCACCTAGGCAGCATGATCTCGAAAGACACCACCATTAAGCAGGGAATACTCAACACGATCCAATTTTTACAGGCAAGTCAGAAATCTTCTTTGGGATAATAACATGCGACGAAAAGCAAAAGCGAGCATGTGCCACACCTGTTTCGTAACAGTCCTGAGATATGGTTCAGAAACATGCACCCTACTAAACAAAGACCTCAGCAGAATTCAGGCAACACCAGTGAGATTCATTATAACAATGAACCAAACAACTAGAAAGGACAGGACCAGGAATGAAGTGAATAGAAAAGTAGCTGGCATTGAGGTTACTGGAACCAGTGTCATAAAGAAATGCAGGCTTCAGTGGTATGGGCAGATAACGAGAATGAACAGCCAAGGACCTGCCAAAAGGTGTTTCAAACTGAACCTCGTAGGAAGAAGACCCCGGGGAAGACCAAGAAAACGCTGGATAGAGACTGTAAGATGAGATGTGGATGGGAAAGGACACGAGCGGGAAGCTGTCCTCAGTTACAGCGATAGCATTTACGTCGGGGGACATCCGTTCGCCGAATATCCTCGTGTTCCAAGAGGTCCTTCACCTGCGGTGTTCGATTTGGCCACGCACTGTCACTCATTAGAATGAAATCAGAGCACCCGAGTGCACCCCTGAAAAGACGTTCATGGGAGAGGAGTACAGTGTCACAACAACGGTGACCTGTGAGTGTGCTGTGTTCATTTATTCGCAGTACACTACACCACGCCCATGCAACATTGTGCCTCTCCACACCGTAACACCTGGACCACCAAACGATGATGTTCGAGAACGTTCCTGGATGCATTGCATGTTCCCACCTCTCGTCGTATGAGGGTACGTCCAACATTGTCGCACGTGAAGACTTTAGAGGTGGAGGTGTTATGTTGTGGGACAGCTTAATGTTTCGTGGGCGTACGGACCTCCAGATATTTGGATACGGTAGATTCACCAGTCACCGTTGTTGTGACACCTTTCCCACGTGCGTCTTTTCAGGGGTGCATTCAGACCTCGCTAGATTTTTATGCGACCGCTTCGAATAAGGTGTAAGACCTCTTGGAACGAGAGAATATCCAGTGAAGTGACTAACCTGCACGTTTCCCAGATTTAAGCCCATCGAGCACGTAAGGTGATGTACCGCAGCACGCCCACATGCGCCGTCGACCATCCACCACTTGTCAACCTCGCTGATGGAGGATTCAAACACCGTGCCGCAGTAACTTCTTACCATTTTGCGCCCTGTATGGGAGTACGTTGGAGAGTTTGCATTGCCGTGCATCGTGGTCACACACCGTATTAAAAAGCATCTAACGCGTTTTGTAACGCCCATCTTAAATCGCGGTGACTTTCGTATAATACTATCTATTTAAAGTGTCAATTCTGTTTCTTTCATTCCGTATTCAAGTTTCATCGAACTATGTTACTTTACAGTGACACTCGTGCGAAAGTTACTTTCGTCCTTAAGTTTTGCACATTAGTGTAGGAACTTCAGGTACCAGTCGCTTAGACGAGAAACAAGTAATATCTACACTGTTATATTTAAGTGTATTAAAATTTACCCGAAAATCTCTTTCTTCGAGGGTAATCCCAAAAGTTAGGTCTCCTATATTTTTTAATAGATACATAGACCTGTTTATTTCTACAATGGTTTACATCAGTTTACAGCGTAAACATTTAGCTATTTTTCGACATAATCACCATTTCAGTCGATGCATTTTTGTAGACGCTATGGCAGTTTTTGCATACCCATGTCATACCTGCTCGCCGCCATGCTGTTCAGAAAGTTATGAACCTCTTCTTTCACCTCGCCGTCGGAGATGAATCGCATTCCGGCCAAATGTTCTTTTAACCTAGGGAACAGGTGATAGTCACTGGGCGCCAAGTCAGGGCTATAAGGCGGTTGGGTGATTACGTTCCACTGAAACTGTTGCAGGAGAGCAACGGTTTGCCGAGCGATGTGTAGGTGAACGTTGTCATGGAGAATGTGTACGCCCTTGCTCAACATTGCTCTTCTCCGGTTCTGAATTGCCCGTTTGAGTTTTTTCAGAGTCTCACAGTACCTGTCAGAGTTAATTGTGGTCCCAGCGATTCAGCTCCGACGACGAGTTGAAAGAAGAGGCTCATAACTTTCTAAACAGCATGGCGGCGAATTGGTATGACATGACATACAAAAACTGCCACAACGTCTACGAAAGTGCATCGACAGAAATGGTGATTATGTCGAAAGATAGCTAAATGTTCAAGCTGTAAACTGATATGAACCATTGTAGAAATAAACAGGTCTATGTACTTATAAAAAAAAGAGACCTTACTTTTGGGATATACACTCGTATATGTGGTGTTCAGAGTATTTTAAAAGTTTGCCTGTACACACTACTGTGACGATCTCACCTGAGCCAGCACGTGTTTTGACAACTGGGTTCTCTCTTGTGATGCAGGCCCAATCGTCCAAAGCTGCACTCCCAGTCTAGCCCAGTTGTTGTGGATTGCCGTTGCTGGCGCACGTTCTGTCGGGTGGTGAGTACCTGAAAACAAGATTCATTACTGTGGCAATGTCTATTTTTACTGTAGTTTAATTTTATTACTTGCTACTGTTACTTGTAACAAAGTTGGCAAACAGTGGTGCTGTTGTGAGAGAACATAGCTCACACACCAAGCACATACTTGTACAAAATAATGTGTATAAATGCAAGATTAGATATAGTCGGTTTACAATGCCCGTAGAACTCGAGTGCCACCTACGTTCGTGTCCCACATGTGTTTAGTAAATTCAGACTCTATATAGCGTCAGACATCGAAAAATCGTTGGTCTGTTCTCATGTTTTTCATTTTTCAGTCTCCAATATGTCGATAATTTCATTTTCCTCTTTTGGGAGAACGTACTGCCAAATGCTCTAAATGATAAATGACGCAGCGATGATTTTCGTTTCGTTTTTTTATTAGAGAAGTACATCAGAAAATGCTTATATACGCTGAATTGTATAGATTTTATAGAAGGACAGCGATTGTGATCGTACTCAATAACGAATCGATGCACACGGTAGCACGGTAATATTGGATGTAGAATCTATGCGCAAATGGAACTCTAGCGTGCGAAGGAATTGGAGGATGGCGCGAAAACGTGTTGAGCGACTGATTCCTGTAGAAGGAAGACGTACAGTGCGTTCCTGCCAAAGAAGTGCAGAGTTTGAACTGCCGCCTGCGAGCTAACATCCCCAAAGAGAAACTTCCTGGCAGATTAAAACTGTGTGCCCGACCGAGACTCGAACTCGGAACCTTTGCCTTTCGCGGGCAAGTGCTCTACCATCTGAGCTACCGAAGCACGACTCACGCCCGGTACTCACAGCTTCACTTCTGCCAGTTCGCAGGAGAGCTTCTGTAAAGTTTGGAAGGTAGGAGACGGATACTGGCAGAAGTGAAGCTATGAGTACCGGGCGTGAGTCGTGCTTCGGTAGCTCAGATGGTAGAGCACTTGCCCGCGAAAGGCAAAGGTCCCGAGTTCGAGTCTCGGTCGGGCACACAGTTTTAATCTGCCAGGAAGTTTCATATCAGCGCACACTCCGCTGCAGAGTGAAAATCTCATTCTGGAATCTATCCCCAAAGAGGTTCGGGCTCACATGCGCTTCCTCTTCGTCGAAATGTCTTGGTTCAAACTCGTCTAGGGGTTGAACCGCATGTTTCGTATTAAATTATGTAGGTCACACAGTTACGATTTGGTCAGAATAATGTTTATTCAGAAAGAAAACTAATAGCGAAACTGGTTGTATTTAGAATTACTTTTACACTCGACCGCATACCCATTTGACACAGTTCGACCATTCAAAATCTCATCGCGAAACACAATACTCCACCTCGACATTTACACGAGAAGTTAGAGTTCACTTCAGCAGCTGCTCCCCCGCGATACCACGTAACGCGAAATTTTATAAGTCGTTTCACTTCCAAGCTGCCAAATGACCGACTGTCCGCTTTCGCGTCTCACGCTTTTCTCGCGCGCCGAACTTCTTCGCTCAACTGACTGGGGCAGTTCCCTTTCCTGAAGCCGTCCGTCTGATTGGCTGCAGCTTATTCTACATTATTTTACATTTTAACATATTTAAATAATCAAAGCTTGACCACTTTCATGTTCTAAATAAAGTAACAATAATATCCATTACATAATAAACATAAAATTCTTTTACATAAAACCAATTTCCTTCTTAGCTTTGAGTGCCATGTCCAATAACCTTGCACCAGTGTGCTTTCTGATAAATAAATAAAGAACAAAAGTACCTATTATGAACTAAACTTTACAACCAATATTCTATCACATGATGATTCAATAAGGTGTCATGCTGTCATCGTTCAATGTGTTTTGTGTGGAGGAAATGGTGATCTGATGCTTAACTGTAAATACTGATAATTTTAATTTACTGTATCTTTTAAACGAATAAAGTTACAGAGCTGATGTTCACAACGTTTGTCATTTTAATGATACGTTTCTGTATTAAGTGTCGATCTTTAAGCTCGACCAAAGCGTTCAGGATCTACCATTCAGGTATTTATTACAAAACTTGTTAATTTTACTTTGTCAGTAAATCCTAAACTATTATAGATATGATCAATATTCAAGTTTTATTGCGATAACTATTGAAATTTATGAAGGATGACAGATAAAAATTACTGTGGCTTGATTCTCTGCATTACTACAGAATTAAATAGTTTTCTTTAATGTTTCCCTTTATGGCCGATCTTAGCTGCGCCATATTTGACACTGTTACGTCTCCCTGGCCATAAACGCCTTCTACTTGGTTTCCTTATAACTTAGGTTCTCGCCTGTCTCACTTGCCCACACTACAGCGCTCAGGCCTCAACAGACAACAGACGCCTGTGGGTTTCCCCACCTCGTGGTGAATCTGCGTCCTTCGTGGCTCGTGGCCCTGGACGGCAGGGTTCGTTTCAGAATCTTTTCCTGTAGGCTGACTCTTTCTGCCATATACTTAAATGAGAGCGAAGTGCTCGTTAACTCGCACGCCTGCCTCACTACTTTCTTGTAAATGAGATCGTAGCTGCGTTTTCTTGTTAAAATTAGTCGTACAGCCACAGTAGTTCCTGAGCTTGTAAAAAGCTGTAAAATCCCAGCCTGTTGTTCTTAGGTACGTCGTAATGTAGCTGCGAGCATCAATGTTTCCGTTAGTGGTATAGTATAGGAAAACACAAGATACAGAACGTGTGTGACTTTGAAAATTATTGCAATCTAGTGACATTGCAGCAAATATCATAGGTACGATGAGAAATAAATGGAAAAAGCGCTGTGACACCCTCTCGAATAGGTGTATCGCCGCAAAAGCAGTGTCACGATGTACGCAACAGGAGGAAACAAAAATAAACGTCCGTCGTTAGGCTAAGGGGTGATGAGTAGAACACCTATTGTTTTGAAGACGACCGCGGATTCTGATCCCTTGTTCACTTCTTGTGCGATTCACCGACCATTTTGCACACACGAGGTACTTACTTTTTGTTCGTCTTACCTGTTTGTGCCTGAACGCAGTTGCTAGAGTAAGCTCAAAATTTATCCAGGCACAGTATAATGCCCCACTACTCAGTATACGCCTACTGGACTGACTGGAGAGATGGTTGTTCCTCGTGATACACGACACACGCCTTACTGAGGGAAAGCAATCTCTGCTTAGTGCTGCTGACATTTCTTAGTCTCAAATACAGGTGTCCGGGCCAACAGGGTGTCCAAGCAATCCCCGTACTACTTTTGACTTCGTACAGGTGGGAAAATGAATGGTTGTTTTATTGGGATCCTTGCTTTGAAGTTGATTATTGTGTTCACCAAATATACTTGATATACACTGTGTGATCAATAGTATCCGGACACCTGGCTGAAAACGACTTACAAGTTCGTGGCGCCCTCCGTCGGTAATGCTGGACTTCAATATGGTGTTGGCCCAACCTTAGCCTTGATGACAGCTTCCACTCTCGCAGGAGTACGTTCAGTCAGGTGCTGGAAGGTTTCTTGGGGAATGGCAGCCCATTCTTCACAGAGAGTTGCCCTGAGGAGAGGTATCGACGTCGGTCGGTGAGGCCTGGCACGAAGTCGGCGTTCCAGAACGTCCCAAAGGTGTTCTGTAGGATTCAGGTCAGGACTCTGTGCAGGTCAGTCCACTACAGGGATGTTATTGTCGTGTAACCACCCCGCCGCAGGCCGTGCATTATGAATAGGTGCTCGATCGTGTTGAAAGATGGAATCGCCGTCCCCGAATTGCACTTCAACAGTGGGAAGCAAGAAGGTGCTTAAGACATCAATATAGGACTGTGCTGTGATAGTGCCACGCACAGCAACAATGGGTGCAAGCCGCCTCCATGAGAAACTCGACCAAACCACACCATAACACCAGCGCCTCCGGATTGCACTGTTGGCACTACACATGCTGGCAGATGACGTTCATCGGGCATTAGCCATACCCACACCCTGCCATCGGGTCGCCACATTGTGTACCGTGATTCGTGACTCCACACAACGTATCTCCACTGTTCAATCGTCCAATGCTTACGCTCCTTACGGCAAGCGAGGCGTCGTTTGGCATTTATTGCAGTGGTGTGTGGCTTATGAGCAGCCTGTCGACCATGAAATCCAAGTTTTCTCACGTCCCACCTAACTGTCACAGTACTTGCAGTGGATCCTGATGCAGTTTGAAATTGATATGTGGCGGCCTGGATACGTGTCTGCCTATTACACATTACGACCCTCTTTAACTGTCGGCGGTCTCTGTCAGTCAACAGGCGAGGTCGGCCTGTACGCTATTGTGCTGTACGTGGCCCTTCACGTTTCCACTTCACTGTCATATCGGAAACAGGGATGTTTAGGAGTGTGGAAATATCGCGCACAGATTTATCACAGAAGTGACACCCAATCACCTGACGACGTTCGAAGTCCGTGAGTTCCGCGGAGCGCTCCATCCTGCTCTTTCGCAATGTCTAATGTCGACTGAGGTCGCTGATATGGAGTACCTGGCAAGATGTGGCAGTACAATGCACCTACTATGAAAAATGTATGTTTTTGGGGAGTCCAGATACTTTTGATCACATTGTGTATGTCAGTCCAATCCGGATGACTTATGGGTTCGCCTTACACAATTGCAACATAGTGCTACGACACTGTGGCGCAGCTATTTGGATGTTTACTAATTCGGCCATCCATACGCTCTAACGAAAGGCAATGCTCGTAGCTGTACGTGACGCCAGCCAGTTTGCAGCGCAAATGCCTCTTGCGGATCGCTCCTCCCCCTTAGCGCACGGAACTGTCCCCATTTGATACAACGGAAAAAAGCCAAAGTCATTTTTCAAATCACCCACATAGTCAAAATCGTTTCCCAAAACATAAGAACCATGTCAAGGTAACAGCATATACATACGACGAAGTGCAAATGAACAGTTGCAGAGTACCCATTTGTACTGCAGTAGCGGAAGTGTGAGGGTTCTGTCTGTGTCGTTGCATCATGCAGGGTGGCAATTATTGAACAATGTGAAATAAAATCGTCATAACTTCTGAACGGTTTGCATTAGTAGGTTCAAACGGCACGGTTGACCGCGGAGCTTGATGGGAATTACTATGCGCTGTATGGTTTGGTTAAGCGACGAAGCCCACTTTCATTTGGAGGGGTTCGTCAGTAAGCAAAATTGGCACATTTGGGGGACTGAGAATCCGCATTTCGTGATCGAGGAGTCTCGTCACCCTCAACAGGTGACTGTGGTGTGCAAGGTCCAGTCGCGGAATAATCGGTGCGATATTCCTTGATGGCACGGTAACTACCGAACGGCACGTGAAGGTTTTTGAAGATGATTTCATCTCCATTAATCAAAGTGACCCTGATTTCGACTCGATTGAAACAGGAGTGTGTTTGATGTCCTGGAGGAGCACTTTGGGAACCGCATTCTGACTCTGTGTGGTACTCAGAGGCCACTGGTATGGGCCTGGACTGACCGCCATATTCTCCGGGGGTGAACACTTGGGACTTCATTTTGTACGGGATATATTAAAGACAAGGTGTACAGAAATAACCACAAGCCATTGCTGAGATGAAAACAGCCATTCGGGAGGTCACTGACAGCATCGATGATCCGACACTTCAGCGGGTCATGGAGAATTTCGCTGTTCGTCCGCGCATACCATCGCCAATGATGGCAGGCATATCGAAAATGCCATAATTTGAATCCTAATGTCTTTAGTGACATTTACGTGTTCAATAGTGTGCACGCCGTAGTTCTTAACTAATTTAAGTTTTCCTCGTATAGTTCAATAACTGTCACCGTGTAGCTGAGGACTGAAGATCTGAAAATTTCCATCCACCTGGCGTCTTCAAATGGTGTTCTCGTTCTTGCAGACCTGTGGAAGTAGCACTGAGTTCGCGGAGGCTCCTGGTCTTGCGGTAGCGTTCTCGCTTCCCACGCCCGGGTTTCAGGGTTCGATTCCCTGGCGGGATCAGGGATTTTCTCTGCCTCGTGATGACTGGGTGTTGTGTGATGTCCTTAGGTTAGTTAGGTTTAAGTTGTTCTAAGTTATAGGGAACTGATGATCTCAGATGTTAAGTCCCATAGTGCTCAGAGCCATTTGAACCATTTTGAACCAGGGGATATTAATATTGAGGCTGCCAGAACCAGAAATGTTACTCTACGACAGTAGACCCATACCTGAAAACAGACCAAAAAAATAATTGCGTAACTAACTTGATTTTATTCGCGGTGATAGTTAAAAGCTGGCGGCTACCTGCCCGTGGCTTACGCAGCCTCATGGGTCGTACGTCGCGGCCGCCTTCTGCAGCCGTGGTGGCCGCTCCAAGTGGTCCGGGCGCAGCGGCAGAGTCCAAGGCCGGCGTGGGCCGGCCAGCCAGTCAGCGGGTGTCTTCTTCTTCTTCTGCCGGCCTCGCTTGTGCAACGTGCGCAGCGGCCGCTCCCGGCCACTCTGCCAGCGCAGCATCTGCTCACAGCAGTCCACTGGACGCTTACCACTCCCCCTCTTCCACAATCTCATACTCACTTCGTCCAGTTATAATGTCATCCAGCCTTCCGAGCCGTCTTATTCACCCTCTTCTGCCACTCCAATATTTGCTTCCACGATTCTTATTTGCGGGCAGTTTCTTCTCACCACATGTTCCAGCCATGATGTGGGTTCTTGTCATTTCCACTTCTCTTCTTTCCCCTCGCATTTTAAAAAGCATTCCTTCATTCGTCATTCTGCGAATGCTTTTCACGTTTGCTAGAAGTTTACACAAATCTACCCATGTACTTGAAAACTGTCATGATGCCGCCTTGAGCTGCTGCTCAGATACTGTATGTCATACAACCAGTTTCAGTCGTCTGACCATCGTCAGGTTCCAGTATACCAAACAGCCGCGCGGTTTAAGGCGCCTTGCTACGGGTCGCGCAGATGTACCCGTCGGAGGTTCAAGTCCTCCCCCGGGCGTGGGTGTGTGGTGTTGTCGTTATCGTAAGTTAGTTTCAGTTAGATTAAGTAGTGTGTAAGCCTGGGGACCAATGACCTCAGCAGTTTTGCCCCCATAGGAACTTACTACCACCGCTATACCAAACAAAACAATACACAAGTAGCATTACAGGCTTAAACTGTCACGGATCTGTTTATTGATATGAATTTTAATGACAACACACACGTAGTAAGGTGTCACATATTCACGTAAAAGTATTCACAGTATCATTTAGGGATAATATAAAATCGTTATCTTCAGCTGATAAAACCACGAATAATACATTGGAAATAAAAGTACAGCGTGACTCAAAAAAGACTTTACAACTTTGGAGTGTTTTAGATATTTACTGACATAACTTCCAGAATCTATAGATGTGTCATTTTCTATCAAACAACCTAAGCTCGATGCATTTGGTACATGAATGCACCATTCTGCCACCAGGAGCGCCAGTGTAGTAGCAGTTAAAATGGCTACTTTCATCGGCGCGTAGCGTGCTCACTGCGTATTTTGATTTCATGAAACGAATTCTGCAACAAGTGTTCGGCGTAAATTCCGCACCGAATGCGCTAAAGAACCTCCAAGCAGGCAGCGAAAATCCACACGTTCGTCTGAGCGTCGGAATTAATATGTCTTGTGTCCTTAACAAACTGAAAGCGTACTACCCTTTCTTCATGGAGAAAACGATCACTGCTATTGTGTATCTGTAGTCGACCGAAAACTTTTTAACTCCACAGATCGATGAAGATGGTCGAGTGGGATGGTTTACTAGCAGCAAGACGGTGCATTACCTCATTTCGTCACTGAAGCTCGAGGTTTCCTCGATATCGCTCATCAGATTTGACACCACTGGATTTCCTTCTCTGGGTTTTCATTAAAGAAACCTACCAAACAGTTTAACCGACATGAAAACTCGAATGTACGCCGCCGCTGCATAAGTTATGCCCAGTTTACTGCAACAAGTGTGGGAAGAAATTGATTACCAGTGCGATGTTTGTACCCTCACAAATGCTAGTCACAGCGAACCAAAAAGACGCTTGACACTTCTATGTGGAACTTGAGGTTGTTTGCTACAAAGTGGCAGAGCTACCGATTCTGTAAGTTATCTAAAATTTTTGTATCATTCCAAGCTATAAAGCCCTTTCTGACTCACCCTTTGTATCATAACACAGTGATGTGACTCATTACGAAATCCACGTAAATGATTCACATTTGTACAGAGTTACCTCTCACTATATCGTAATATAAATTACGCAGTAAATCTATAACATCTGCTCTAGGGAGCGTACACATTCATGTTGAAACTGTAGGCGACTGAACAGCTGATCACTGTTCGCTGGTAGAGCCAAAAAGATCTACATGCATCGATAGCGATCTACACTAGAATCATACGATTACTAAACTGGGCGTTGTCTGCTACGATAACTACATCATACGACAGTCGTAACAGGTGTCCTATATGTTACATCTCATAGAAATTTGCGCGTGTTACAATTACAGTTGCACTGACAGAAAACAAAATATATAGAGTAATAGCTAACATGTACTCACAAACACTACTGTGAAACGAGGTATAGTCACATTCGTATGTGTACTGCTTCCTGCGTTTAGTAACTTTTATGGAGCTGGCCATACAAATACGTACAATGGACACCTAGCCGAGTCGTCTAAATATATACACTATAACGGATGTAACAAGCTCAGTTACACGGACAAATTTTATATGAGCATCTCACTTAACGCGTTAAAGTGGCAGTTGCGTGTATTGGACAAATAGTTATATCAACATCTCTTTTAACACATTAAAACAGCAGCTGCGTGTAAGCCTTATTTGAATTGTGTGTAGTTCCCACAATGAGCCAGGAATTGCTTCATTATTTACTTCGCAACAGACGATCAAACTGACAGCAAAACGCAACAGTTCAGATGGCTCTGAGCACTATGGGACTTAACATCTGTGGTCATCAGTCCCCTGGAACTTAGAACTACTTAAACCTAACTAACCTAAGGACATCACACACATCCATGCCCGAGGCAGGATTCGAACCTGCGACGGCAGCAGTCACGCGGTTCCGGACTGAGCGCCTTAACCGCCGCCTTAACCACCGCGGCCGGCAAACGCAACAGTAACTATGTAAAGGCCTCCATATTGTTTGAGGGCTTGCACAGTAGTATTGTTAGTATCAAGTGTCGCTAGCGAGAGTAGTAGTGCAGAAATAGCATGTTTTATTAAAAGTGTCTACCCACAGTTAGTTACCTTTCTCTTCTGACAGGGAGTTGTAGATAGCGTTCACGATACACTGAGAATTGCTTCGTCATTCTGTGAAACATGATCTTTAAGTATAAGCAGTAGCATTCGATTCATTGACTCATTACTTTTTGGTATAATGAAACACCTTCAAAAACTGGTTATCATTTGCCTCCGTCATTTTAAAAATAAGTGTGTTCAAAGAAAATTCTTTCCCATTCTAAAGTTGATGGTGGGATGTGGAGGTGGGGGGATGCAGTGGGGGTGCACCAGCTATTATCAGACTGCACTCAGGGGTGATGGTCTGAAAAAGGTTACATTAGGAGCCACAGTCCTATGGAATATATCAACACAGCTATTAGAGCAAACTGTTCCAGCTACTGGGATGGTTTTATCAAGTAAACAGTTGTGACGAAATTAGCAAGTGACCTCATAAATAGAGATGGAGGTTTCCGCTTAAATTCTGCGTGGAATTCCTCTGTCGCCGTTTTCAAACAACAGAGGAACATAGCTGATGGTACCTCACCCGTTGGTTATTGATATTCGATAGTGTTAAGAGAGAGTAGTATTTACAGAGAAAGAGATAGGGAGATTGTATATGCTCTGCAAACTGAGGTTTTAAATTTCCTTGTATTTCGTTGCATCTACGTCGTGCAAATGAAAGGGTGTGCACCGGTCGAAATATCGGCAGTTGTCTTACGTCACCCTGATGCATTATTTGAACCAGGACGCAGATGATCAAAGCAATATGGGCTGAATAAGAGGGATAACTACAATTTATGACGGAGAGGGTCCTAAAAGTGGAGAAAATAATTCTGAACGAGGTTAAATGTAGTAGATACCAAAGTGACGACAAAATATCACTGGAACGGAAGACCTCGGAACAAACTAAATATTTTAGGTATTTAGGAACTTTGGTGACAGATTATGGGAGCAGCGTGGAGGAAATAAGACGCCTTAAGCAGCCAAGATCATCCTTTAGGGTCATAAAAGCGTCCTAACCTCAGACAGCGGTCGAAACTCACATTTCACATCATATATCCTCAAAAGACCGCCAATCCTGTTGGAAATGCTTTCTGCGTAAGTCAAAAAGTTCGTACAGTTTGGTGGCACCTCGGTATTATCACTCCTCATCCGATTCATGTCTTTTCGATAGCGCAGCTCACGTGTAACCTATGTTTCACTATAACCATTCTAACGAAAGGTGACTTCGGAATGAACTTCCTCAGCTGTCAAACTCTCAGACGTGGGCCCTCTGAACCAAGATATGAGGTACTCTTTCGCACTGAGCCGGATGATGAAAACTATCAGCCTGCAGATATAAGACAGTATGATTGGGCTTTCTGCAAACGCCATGCTCCAACGTACCATCAACCTTCGCCCTGACGAACACATAAAGGAAGGGAAGGCAGACACACTTTTCCATCTCCATCGTGAAGCGAAGATTCGGGTGGTTTCAATTCAGATGATCTTTTTGTAGCTGTTTAAATGCTCTCTTTCAGCGTCCCAAACAAAAAAAAAGTATCGCTTACAAATCTGAAAATAACCAGGCAAGTTTCTTGGCAGACGACTCTAAGACGCATTTTTCCAAATTGATATTTTATAGGTGACAACGGATTGCCCATCGCAACTCTGTCTGTCTGTTCATAGTACTGATCACTGAGTGAAGAGCAAACAGAAACCAGCACGTGTGAAATAGGTTCCTTAATTTGACACCCAACTTAACCCCAGTCATTCGTAACCATTCAGATGCGGGTGAAGACGGGGACCAATTCTAAACATGATAAAATACCATTCAAGCGTATTCTTAATTGAATTCTTCTTTTCTGCTTCTACTACTGCGCGTCTTGCTTTTCTAGTCCTTGGTGTTTGAGTTTCTCAGGAGGAATATTGAGAACGTTTGGATTCAGGCATTAATCCTGACTAACACTGCTTCGTGTAGCCGCCCCATCTGTTTCCTCGTCGTCGCTCTTTCACTGTTATTGTCTTGTCCAGCATTCCTTTGTTAGTATTCTGTCTTTCCAGTCTACACCAACACATTCTGAGGTCTTCAATAAGACACTCGTCGGCTGTTAGAATATGTTTAAATGTAAATAACCCTGGCTGATAAGCTTACATCGGATTTTGCGTCCATTTTAGTGAGTTCCACCGCGCCACTCCTAGATGGAAAAATCACAGCGTCTTCCATTGAATTACTCTTTTGCATTTGAATGGGAAAACGTGTCACAATGTAAAATCAAAACTCGGTACTATTGCAGCCCCTGATCGTCGAGCAAAAGTACTGGAAATGTCAAGGGACTGTTGGTCTGTCGAGGGGGGCAGCAATTAATATCTTACCTGACAAGTTGGAGATGAAAAACTCGTCGGCCCGTTGGGTGCCACGACTGCTCGCGGTGGACAACAAGAGCCTGTAGCAGTCTGAGCAACATACATGAGATTTAGTTTGTAGAGGCGTCTCCGTTGATGAGAGCTGGATTCGTCACCCTACCCCGAGAACGTAGAAACAAAACTATGGTTCAAATGGCTCTGAACACTATGGGACTTAACATCTGAGGTCATCAGTACCCTACAACTTAGAGCTACTTAAACCTAACTAACCTGAGGGCATCACACACATCCATTCCCGAGGCAGAATTCGAACCTGCAATCGTAACGGTCGCGCGGTTCCAGGCTGAAGCGCCTAGAACCGCTCGGCCACACCGGCCGGCTACAAAACTATGCTCGACATTCGGTGAACCTGGTCCAAATAAGATGATGGCTTACGCCTCAAAAGTTAAGGCAACAATTTTTGTTGTTGAGATTTTTAATGGTGCACGGTACTGCAGTGAGATATTCGACAAGAAACTGAGGGAAATATTAGGCGAAGAAGAAAGTGCTGTTTCATCACGACACACCAGCTTATTCATCTCGATTTGTCGCCGCAAAATTGCACGAATACAAATGGTAAAATATTCTGTTTCGACTCTGTAATTAACGATCATCAAATGAGCTGTTTAGAGGTAAATAAAAAGTAAGCTAGTAAACCACTACGAACCTAGAGCGTGTAGTTATTTACAGATGTTATTTTGATTTTGTAATTTAGCTTCCTATCATACTTTTAGTTCTCTTTCGAAGAGAAAATCTGACGTTGAGTTGCTAGTAAGTAGAAACCGATTAGGGCAGCATTTTTGCCAATGTTCGCGTACAAGGTTGCCACTGTGCTTTTTTGACTGTGTGAGAGTGCCTTACATTTGCTGCCAGCAGCTCTCGTGAGAAGTGCCAAGTTGCAACTGCATATAATTTTTTTTCCCTGATTCGAGGCGTGGTGCCTCGGGATGGTAAGTCCGCAACAGTTCGAGGAAATTTGGTATTTTTTTTTTAAATTTGTCCGTCTCATTTGCATGAATATACGATTTTTGCTGCAATGGTTACCGGTCGTGGGCTGACACGCCCATTCTGAAACAACATGCCTTGTTATTAAGCGTTGTCTAACAGTTCTGTAAATGTTGACCCAAGACATTTGAACTCTTTCACACTCTTATACATGCTGCAGTTTGCTACTAGGCTCAAATGGCTCTGAGCACTATGGGACTTAACATCTACGGTCATCAGTCCCGTAGAACTTAGAACTACTTAAACCTAACTAACCTAAGTACATCACACACATCCATGCCCTAGGCAGGATTCGAACCTACGACCGTAGCGGTCACGCGGTTCCAGACTGAAGCACCTAGAACCGCTCGGTCACACTGGGCGGCTTTGTTACTAGATCTCGTGCGTCATCGAGTTTTCTTCCTATGGCCATTACTCGGTCTTTTCAGTGCTACTTGTAGCTCGAACCGCGATGTCACTAATTCCACGGTCTGATTAGATCTCTTCTACTCATCTTGAGTGCATGCAAGATTACTAGTAAAACTAAAGAAATACGCTTGAAGGGCGGGGAAAGTCGTAACAGACACTAAATAACCGAAAACATGAAGTGAAGAAGACGAAGAGGAAACTGAAAGTTCTTATTCGAGTCCCTGTTTGGTTAGTCTGTCAGAAGAAGTCGTTACCTGTGTCGGTGAGAACGTTGTGTGCGCGATTTAGAACTCCAGTGGGGAAGATCAGAGATGTAATGTTGTAAGCTGGGACGGAGAACGGTGTTAAATGTCGGAAACAACATTGTACGGAGTCGTGCGCTACCAGTGACTGCGGACTACGGTTTTACTGGGAAGACGTGACGCTGCGCGGTGTGCCTCAAAGAGCTCACGGAGTGTCTTCGGTGGCTTTGCGTGGGTAGCAGCAGAGCAGCAGCAGCAGCAGCAGCAGTATACATCCCGCCTCGAGAGCTGGCAGGCCGCGCGTTACGTGGCGTGGCGAGCAGTTAATACGGTGGGGAGGGAGGCCGGCCGTGAACTTTGGCGGAGAGCCACGGCGTGAGGATCGCTTCTCGTCGAGACCAGGTGTCCTCGCAGCGAGGGTGACCAGCAGGTGGCAGGTTGGGACTTGAACCCTGGCAGTGCTGGCAACTTAAGTAATGCGCAGCGTTTCCCATCCCACCTCGAAAAGTGCCTTTCACATTCCAGCTGGAGGTGGGAAGGAGGAAAGTCTGGCCACGATGATCTGACAAGGACCTTGTGTCACAAGCAGGGTACTCCAGGAGGGTAAATCAGTATTCTAGGATGCCATAACTGTGTTCATCTGAAAAAGCTAAAAGATGTACGTTTTATTCTCTTCGCGGAATAGCTCTATTTTCATACAAGCGAAAGTAAATCTGATACTTTTTCACAATTAAACCGCTGAAACGATTTGTATGAAATTTTGTATGTGCTGTGGCGGGCTGTCACAAATAAATTGGATTCTGAACAACAGGTGATGAAAATGAAATATCGTGTGACTAGGGCCTCCCGTCGGGTAGACCGCTCGCTTGGTGCAAGTCTTTCGATTTGACGCCACTTCGGCGACTTTCGCGTCGATGGGGATAAAATGATGATGATTAGGGCAACACAACACCCAGTCCCTGAGCCGAGAAAAATCTCCGACCCAGCCGGGAATCGAACCCAGGCCCTTTGGATTGACAGTCCGTCGCGCTGACCACTCAGCTACCGGGGGCTGATAACCGGTGATAAATGACATGTTTTTGGCCGCGTAAAATCTAAGAACTGAAATAATATCTACAGTCAAAATGAACACCTGTCTTTTGTTATACAACTTCTTTGCTGTGTCTTTGGGCCAGAGCGTAGTACATGTACACTGGTGTCCAAAATTAAAGCAACAAACCCCTATTTCCCAGTCCTGTGGCTAATTCACTATATAATCGTCCAAACTGTCAAAAGATGTACGTACGATCCTGTTCTGCACAGAAGATGGCATTCCAGTCTACGGACAGCCACAGAAACGATGGCGTCATGGCACCTGTCGAACGGGGTAGTGTTTGCCGCGTAGTCCCACATCCACAGTCGCTGTGTACAGTGTCACAGGCGTGCAGTATGCCACAGAGAAGACGTCTACAGCCTCTGTACTGTGCAGGGCCATAGGGGGGATGGAAGCAGCATTCACAGCATGCAAACTGATGTGGCCCGGTACCTTAAAGTGAATCGTTCTGTTGTTTCTCGGACGTGGCTACAGTTTATAGAGACCGAAGCTGTATGCCGAAGACCAGGACAGGGCCGACCACTTGTGACATCGGAAGGAGAGGACCGTTCTTTGGCTGTAAGGGCAGGACGGTGCAGCCTTCGAACTGCACGGCAACTGGCATCTGACCCACCAGCATCCACTGGACGTCTTGCATTGAGGCAAACGGTGTAGAAAATACTTCACAGAGTGGCCTTTACTGTCAGAGAGCTGCTGTATGTGTACCTCTGGCGCGTTTCACAGAAGGGAGCGTCTACACTGGTGTCATCAACTTGCCACCTGGACGTTCGAACAGTGGGCCAATGTTCTTTTCATAGATGAGTCCCGATTTGGTCTCGAGAGCGGTCCTCGACGGATTCACATCTGGAGGGAACGTGAAGCACGATTTCGGGACTCAAACATTGTCGGAACAGACTGATGTCGAGGAGGAGGGATCAGGGATTATGTTGACCACGCCAACGCCTCTTCATGGAATTGTAAAGGTGAGTTGGCAAGGTTTAACCTCATGTGCGGTTGTTGCGATGCGCTGTGGGTCCAGACGTCGTATTGATGGGCGATAATGCTCGACCCCATGGAGCACAGGTGGTTGGATGTTTTCTTGGAAACGGAAGATACTGCACGCATGTTGTGGCCTCCTCTGCCGCATCGCATCCCATAAGGGCATGGTTGGGCTGCAATAGGGACACAGTGTGCACTATCTCAGCATCCACCAACCCCTCTCCAAGACTCATGAGCAGCTCTGTAGGAAGAATGGGCGTTACTTCCTCATCATCAGACTGATGACATCATTAACAGCATATATCATCATCGTTGAGAGGCCTGTATTGCTGCCAGATGTGCACACACACCATTGAGCACATTAAGCAGTTGTAGGAATGTGCGTGCAAAGCCGTGAAGTTGGAAAAAAAATGAAGAATATTTTCGTCTGCCGTTATGCATGTGTATACCGTATACTTTACATTGTTTCTACTTTATCTGTTTGTTACTGTTTATACTGTTCGTGGTAAAATAAACACTACCTTGCAAAATTTCCGTTCGGTGTTTTATTTTGGACACAAGTGTATCTTTTTTCATGTACATAGGTTCTCTGCAAATCACATTGAGTGCCTGGCAGAGGGTTCATCGAGCCACCTTCACTATTATCTATTATTCCAACCTCGTATAACGCGGGGAAAGAACTAAAACTTATATCTTACCGTACGAGCTCTGATCTCCCTTATTTTATCGTGGTGATCGTTTCTATGTAGGTCGGCTTCAACAAAGTGTTTTCACATTTGGAGAACAAAGTTGGTGATTGGAATTTCGCGAGAAGATTCCTCCTCAACAAAAAACGCCTTTGTTTTAACTATGTCCACCCCAAATACTGTATCATTTCAGTGACACTCTCTCCCCTATTTCGCGATGATACAAAACATGCTGCCCTTCTTTGAACTATCCGTCGGTCCTATCTGGTAAGGATCCCACACCGCGCAGCAGTATTCTAAAAGAGGACAGGCGAGCGTAATTAGGCAGTCTCCTTAGTAGATCTGTTACATTTTCTAAGTGTCCCGCCAATAAAACTGTCTTTGGTTAGCCTTCCCCACAACATTTTCTGTCTTCCTTCCAATTTGCTTGTAATTGTATTTCATAGGTATTTAGTTGACTTTATGGCCTTTAGATTTGATTGATTTATCCTGTAACCTAAGTTTCCGGATTCCTTTTAGCACTCATGTAGATGACCTCACACTTTTCGTTATTTAGGGTCAACTGCCAATTTTCGCAACATACACATATATTTACTAAATCGTTTTGCAATTTTTTTATATTCCAATGACTTTACTAGTCGATAAACGACAGCGTCATCTGCAAACAACCTATGACGACTGTTCAGATTGTCTCCCAAATAGTTTATATAGATACGGAACAGCAAAGGTCCTATTTCACTACCTTGGGGAACGCCACAAATCACTTCTGTTTACTCGATGACTTCCCGTCAATTACTACGGACTCTGACCTCTCTGACAGGAAATCATGAATCCCGTCGCATAACTGAAGGCATATTCCATAAACACACAACTTGAATGCAAGCCGCTTGTGTAGAACAGTGTCAGAAGCCTCCCGGAAACTTAGAAATACGGAATCAATCTGAAATACCTTGTCAATAGCACTCAACACTTCATGTGAATAAAGAGCTAGTTGTGTTTGATAGGGAAGATGTTTACTAAATCCGTGTTGACTGTGTGTCAATAGACCGCATTCTTCGAGGTAATTCATAATGTTCGAACAGAATGTATGTTCCAAAATCCTGCTCCATATCGACATTAATGATATGGGCCTATAATTTAGTGGATTACTCCTACTACCTTTGTTGAATATCAGTGTGACCTGTGCAACTTTCAAGTCTTTGGATACGGATCTTTCGTCGAGCGAACGTTTTATATGATTGTTAAATATGGAGCTAATGCATCAGCGTACTCTGAAAGGAACCTAATTGGTATACAATCTGGACCAGAAGACTTGCTTTTATTAAATGATTTAAGTTGCTTCATTACTCCGAGGATATTTAATTTTACGTTACTCACGTTGGCAGATGTTCTCGATTCGAATTCTGGAATATTTATTTCGTCTTCTTTCTTGAAGGCATTTCGGAAGGCTGAGCTTAGTAAATCTGCTTTGGCAGTACCGTCTTCGATAGAATCTCCATTGGTATGGCGCATAGAAGGCACTGATTGTGTCTTGCCGCTAACATATTTCACATACGACGAGAATCTCTTTGGATTTGCTACCACGTTTCGAGACAAAGTTTCGTTGTCGAAACTGTTAGAAGCATCTCGCTTTGAAGTCTGCGCTACATTTGGAGCTTCTATAAAAGATCGCCAATCTTGGTAATTTTGCGTCTGTTTAAATTTGGCATGCTTTTTGTTGTTGTTTCTGCAACAGTGTTCTGACCCGTTTTGTGTACCAAGGAGGATCAGCTCCGTCGTTTGTTAATTTATTTGGTGTAAATCTCTTCAGTTTCTGCCGATACTATTTCTCTGAATTCAAGCCACATCTGGTCTACACATACAGTATTAATTTGGAAGGAGTGGAGATTGTCTCTCAGGAAGCCGTCAAGTAAATTTCTATCTGTTTTTTTGAATAGTTGATAGAACCCGTCTAATACTTGTGATGAAATTGAATGTCATCGGTAATACCACCCGAAGCACTGTTCAGTAGAGATTCTTTGTCGTAACATTGTTCACAGAGTTCTCAGACACTTGGAAGGACTGGCAGGTTAACTCTGAGCCCAACCGCTTGTCTGTATCTCTGTTGTCGCCGGACACGCCGCTCTTTTCGCTGCTTGCTGTGCGCTAGGCGTTGACTAGACCGTAGCCTGGCGTGGCACTGATCTCGTGTGCGTGTGTTGGTCTGTTACAAGACAGGCCAACGATGGTGGCGTGGAGAACTACTGTTCGTGCGTCTCTCTACTTGCGTCTCACTGCTGTGGCCAGCGACGCTCAGATAGCCAGGATCATCTTCGGCTCCAGCGTTATGTCTATCGACTACACCGCAGTATGGACACAGCATGAGCCCTGAATAAGAACAGGGGCTACTTTAGAAAGTTAAGAAAACAAAAAATCTAACCTTAGGAGGGAGAAAGAGTGAAGTACGGCGACTCGGACTGTTTATTCATTATGCTGTGACAGTGACAATCCACTATTTACCCGTACTTGCGGTTTCTGATATTTGAAAAAGAATTGCTGCAACACCAAGCGAAGCTGGACAGTGTTTAGGCGAAATATGGCCGGTATACAGTAGCAAAAGTTTGTCGGTAAGCCCGAGAACGGTATTTTAGAACTATTACGACACATTTTATTAATATTATTTGCTCTACCACATGTCTCGTAGGCGAAATTCTGACTTACCGCATAGTTGTAAGTGAGCTTGAGCTACGTAACTTACTCGAACCTAACAAACCTCTGAGCGATCTTACGGCGCCGGAACTCAAATCCAGAACTTGCAAAAGAAGGCAGGACCACAGAGTTGCTTACACAACTGTCCTCTCTTAAGATTGTTTAAGGGGGGTAGGACGTCAAACGGGCCGACTTGGAGCAAGAGAGGCACCAGAGGACATTTTAATTTCCACAACCTATACTTCGTGGCACAACTTGACTAGAAGAAGGGATCAGTTGGTAGGACATGTTCTGAGGCATCAAGGGATCACAAATTTAGTTTTGGAGGGCAGCGTGGATGGGAAAAATCGTAGAGGGAGACCAAGAGATGAATACACTAAACAGATTCAGAAGGATGTAGGTTTCAGTAGGTACTGGGAGATGAAGAAGCTTGCACAGGATAGAGTAGCATGGAGAGCTGCATCAAACCAGTCTCAGGACTGAAGACAACAACAACAACAACATACTTTTACAAATAAATACATAAAACCTTGTCAACATGACCAAGAAGAATTCAGGATTCACACTCATAGCAGTGAAAGTTCAAAAACATAAGAAAATAATTTTTTTACATGTGAAATTTCATAGTTTTTTCACTTACTGTTAGTTGCATTTGTTGCTATAGGTACAGTTTTCTTCATAAGTAAGAGAAATTCTTCGGTGACTTTTACACAGATTACAAACCATACTTACAGGTCTATGAAGCTCTAGAGATTATTTAATTTATGAGGAAATTAATGAGCTGTTACATTTTAAACTTAATATTTAGAAAACACTCAAATTTATAGTTAATTATTTCAATTTTTACCCCAGTTTTTAATAGAGTTGGAAAATTCTAGAGCTTTGTATTAAGGAGATTGTGTTTAATAAGCATACCAAGTTTGAAAGTAATAGGATATTTATTTCCGATGTTACATGTACCTGAGTACACAAATTTGTGTTTTGCGGAAAATGGCCGTTAAAGTTCCTGCTTGTATTTGGCATTCTTTTAGAACTGTTCCACACCGTAAACAGATTATTTTTCATTTCCTAAATCGCTTTTTTTTTCCTTTTTACATTCCTATGCTGCACTCTTCTTGATTTTATCACCTCCAAAAATGTCCGCCCCCGATAGCTGAGTGGTCAGTGCAATGGAGTGTCATACCTAACGGCCCGGGTTTGATTCCCGTATGGGTCGGAGATTTTCTCCACACAGGCACTGGGTGTTGGTTGTCCTTATCATCACCACTTCATCACCATCGACACGCAAGTCGCCGAAATGGCGTCAACTCGAAAGATTTGCACGAGGCGAACGGTCTACCCGACGGGAGGCCCTAGCCATATTTCCATTTACCTCCAAAAATGCTTTATCTGGTTTCACTTCACGCTCTCTGTTATCATATACCAGGTGCTTCAAAAATGACCGGTATATTTGAAACGGCAATAAAAACTAAACGAGCAGCGATATAAATACACCGTTTGTTGAAATATGCTTGGGACAACAGTACATTTTCAGGCGGACAAACTTTCGAAATTACAGTAGTTACAATTTTCAACAACAGATGGCGCTGCAAGTGATGTCAAAGATATAGAAGACACGCAGTCTGTGGGTGCTCCATTCTGTACGTCGTCTTTCTGCTGTAAGCGTGTGCTGTTCACAACGTGCAAGTGTGCTGTGGACAACATGGTTTATTCCTTAGAACAGAGGATTTTTCTGGTGTTGGAATTCCACCGCCTAGAACACAGTGTTGTTGCAACAAGACGAAGTTTTCAACGGAGGTTTAATGTAACCAAAGGATCGAAAAGCGATACAATAAAGGATCTGTTTGAAAAATTTCAACAGACTGGGAACGTGACGGATGAACGTGCTGGAAAGGTAGGGCGACCGCGTACGGCAACCACAGAGGGCAACGCGCAGCTACTGCAGCAGGTGATCCAACAGCGGCCTCGGGTTTCCGTTCGCCGTGTTGCAGCTGCGGTCCAAATGACGCCAACGTCCGCGTATCGTCTCATGCGCCAGAGTTTACACCTCTATCCATACAAAATTCAAACGCGGCAACCCCTCAGCGCCGCTACCATTGCTGCACGAGAGACATTCGCTAACGATATATTGCACAGGATTGATGACGGCGATATGCATGTGGGCAGCATTTGGTTTACTGACGAAGCTTATTTTTACCTGGACGGCTTCGTCAATAAACAGAACTGGCGCACATGGGGAACCGAAAAGCCCCATGTTGCAGTCCCATCGTCCCTGCATCCTCAAAAAGTACTGGTCTGGGCCGCCATTTCTTCCAAAGGAATCATTGCCCCATTTTTCAGATCCGAAACGATTACTGCATCACGCTATCTGGACATTCTTCGTGAATTTGTGGTGGTACAAACTGCCATAGACGACACTGCAAACACCTCGTGGTTTATGCAAGATAGTGCCCGGCCACATCGCACGGCCGACGTCTTTAATTTCCTGAATGAATGTTTTGATGATCGTGTGATTGCTTTGGGCTATCCGAAACATACAGGAGGCGGCGTTGATTGGCCTCCCTATTCGCCAGACATGAACCCCTGTGACTTCTGTCTGTGGGGACACTTGAAAGACCAGGTGTACCGCCAGAATCCAGAAACAATTGAACAGCTGAAGCAGTACATCTCATCTACATGTGAAGCCATTCCGCCAGACACGTTGTCAAAGGTTCCGGGTAATTTCATTCAGAGACTACGCCATATTATTGCTACGCATGAAGGATATGTGGAAAATATCGTACTATAGAGTTTCCCAGACCTCAGCGCCATCTGTTGTTGACAATTGTAACTACTGTAATTTCGAAAGTTTGTCTGCCTGAAAATGTACTGTTGTCCCAAGCCTATTGCATAAACGGTGTATTTCTATCGCTGCTCGTTTAGTTTGTATTGCCGTTTCAAATATACCGGTCATTTTTGAAGCACCCTATACAAACTTTGATGCAGTCCACGCCGGGCTTAATCCCTATTTTCTGTGAAACATAATTCCTGCTTTGTGCACCATCATTAAAACATGAAACTGCATCATAAACACCAACAGCAAGTGCATTTCTTCCCACAAAAATGGTTTTTGGCTATCTTTCCGTACACATTGGTCAAAACATTTATTTGGGTTTACGGGCATGAAGACATTTCTTCAATAGGTTTTCATTTGCAAGATCCCTGAATCTAGGTTCGATGGCTTTCATTACAGCAGTTGGTAGAGAATTCCTGTGATGATATTCTTCACTTACGTAAGACAGAAAAAAACTGTGCAAAGGAGTGTGGAAGTGCATCTTGGTGCATTTAAGAGCAAATAACGTGCCTTTTAATCTCTCAAATATGTATGTTTTATACATCAAAATATTCAGGAATAAGTTTGCTACAAAATAAGCATATATTTGAAAAATCGATTTTTTTATTTTTAACGTTCTACCCCCTTAAGCACGAGAAAAATTGTCATTTTTAATATTATTTAATTAAGATTCGACATACAACAAAAAATAAAAACACATTCGTCGCATACATATAAATCATTACTACACACAATTATACATACACATCTACAGCACTATTTACCGGGATGTTTGTAAATTACTAGGTTAGTTACTCAACATCACGCATCATAACGAAGTGCTGGTTACTGGAGCTTGCTTTGTGGGGTAACATGGGCGGTATTGTTTTCAAAATCCCACTGACAAAAAACGAGCACCAGTCGCCGAATGAGCAATTTAAGCAATACAACTAAATATTTGCTTTCAGTGATTTACAAAACGCTACTGCTGGTATACGAATCGCTTCTGGATCCTGGCTAGTTTCTTATGACAAACAGTGAGTCGTAAAACAGTAAAAAGAAATATTTGGTGATTCTTACTGCCTTATCCCGCGACTGGCACTGGATGGTAACTTAATATCGGTACCGTCCGTGCTATCTCATGAACAAACTTCTAGTGGGATGCATTAAGAAAAGTTACGTAAATCTTCTTTGCGCGTCATCCCAAACTAGTTGTGGAAGCAAATGCATCATTAAGCAACTGGTTGCAGCAAGTTTACACAATTACTTTATTTCTCTTTCTCAGACACCTTAGTTGTCCTTTTTGTGCTATGTTTTATCTACTCTTTTTAGGTACTTTTTGTAAGGCACTTCTGTATTTCGTAATACGCGAATAACTTAGTATGACCGAGCGAGGTGGCGCAGTGGTTAGCACACTGGACTCGCATTTGAGAGGACGACAGTTCAAACCCACGTCCGTCCATCCTGGTTTAGGTTTTCCGTGATTTCCGTAAATCACTTTGCGCAAAGGCCGCGATGATTCCTTTAAAAGGACACGGCCGATTTCCTTCCCCATGACTCCCTAATCCGCTGGGATCGATGTCCTCGCTGATTGTCCCCCCCGCCCCCCTCCCCGATCAACCAACCAAGTTACTATGAGCCTTTAATGTTTTGCTGATATGTTAGTACCACAAGTGTGTTAGAGTATCATTAGAAAAGTTACCTTAGGAGATACACATTGCCAGAAACAAGAACGTGGAATATATAGTGGAAATAGATCTTGGCAGTGTTCAAGCCTCCGCGTAGGTTTGTGAAAAAGGTTTTTCGAGTGTTTACGATCCATAGGTAGGCTATCAGATTTCACTGTCCGCGACTTGGAGTCCGTTGCTAGTAAAGAATAATAATACATATTTAAGAAGGAGAAACCAGAAGTATTGGCTCACTATGACCTGCAAGATCCGAATCAGCTTAGCAACATAAATAAAAGCAAGAATAACATTCCCTTTTTCAGTGTGAAAGAAAAAAAAATATATAATCTCTTTAAGTTCGCTCTCAAGACCAGCAAGGTAGTAAACAGCAACTAGTCAGGGATAAAGATGGAATGATGCGCCGTGCGGGGACCAGTGTTTCCGGTTGTTGTAAGAGAGGAAAGTCTTGGCAGAGCACACAGCGATTACGTAAGAGAGGCGATCACGTCCGTACACTGATCACGGAGTTGTCACACTGCTGCCTAGTATTCTGAGGGTGTGGAAAGCGCCCTTTCCATTCACCTCTGCCGCGTGGGGTAGCCGTGCGGTCCAAGGCGCCTTTCCGCGGTTCGCGCGGCCCCCCTGTCGGAAGTTCGAGTCCTCCCTCGGGCACGGGTGTCTGTGTTATCCTTAGCGTAAGTTGGTTTAAGTTAGTTTCAGCAGTGTGTAAGCCTAGGGACCGATGACGTCAGCAGTTCGGCCCCATAGGAACTTACCACAAATTTCCATAGAGCTCTTCGGCAACCTTTAAGTTTCCGAAAAATGTCGCAAGTAATTTAGTATCTGATAGAAGAAGTAGAGGCACGACGGAAATGTGTGAAAAAGACAACCTCTGAACGACTGCAGCCTTGATAAGTACATCCACTGACCACTGCGAGTTAGAATCCCGCGGCGTAAGGTTACGTTGCCTGTATGTGAAGCGGTAAAGGAAGTATATAAACTAGACAGAGGTGAATGGAGCTTCATTCTAGCGAGGATACGGGCTGCAAATGAGGAAATCCACTGACATGAGAGATTTTGACCGAGGGTGAGTTGTTACGGCCCTGCAAGCTCGAGCATATAAGAAACGGCGAAGCTTTATGGCTCTTGGTGTGTTACTGTTGTGAGAAAGATACACTATTGGCCATTAAAATTGCTACACCACGAAGATGACTTGCTACAGACGCGAAATTTAACCGACGGGAAGAAGATGCTGTGACATGCAAATGATTGCTTTTAGAGCATTCACACAAGTTTGGCGCCGGTGGCGACACCTACAACATGCTGACATGAGGAAAGTTTCCTAATTTCTCATACACAAACAGCAGTTGACTGGCGTTGCCTGGTGAAACCTTATTGTGATGTCTCGTGTAAGGAGGAGAAATGCGTACCATCACGTTTCCGACTTTGATATAGGTCGGATTGTAATTGCGGTTTATCGTATCGCGACATTGCAGCTCGCGTCGGTCGCGATCCAATGACTGTTACAAGAATATGGAATCGGTGGGTTCAGGAGAGTAATACGGAACGCCGTGCTAGATCCCAATGGCCTCGTATCACTAGCAGTCGATATGACAGGCATCTTATCCGCATAGCTGTAACGGATCGTGCAGCCACGTCTCGATCCCTGAGTCAACAGATGGGGACGTTTCCAAGACAACAACCGTCTGCACAAACAGTTCGACGACGTTTGCAGCAAAATGGACTAACAGCTCGGAGACAATGGCTGCGGTTACCCTTGGCGCTGCATCACAGACAGGAGCGTGTACTCAACGACAAACCTTGGTGCACGAATGGCAAAACGTCATTTTTTCGGATAAATCCAGGTTCTGTTTAGAGCATCATGATGGTCGCATCCGTGTTTGGCGACATCGCCGTGAACGCACATTGGAAGCGTGTATTCGTCATCGCAATACTGGCGTATCACTTGGCATGATGGTATGGACTGCCATTGGTTACACGTCTCGGTCACCTCTTGTTCTCATTGACGGCACTTTGAACAGTGGACGTTACACTTCAGATGTTTTAGTACCTGTGGCTCTACCCTTCATACGATCCCTGGGAAACCC
This sequence comes from Schistocerca gregaria, assembly GCF_023897955.1. Taxonomy (NCBI): domain Eukaryota; kingdom Metazoa; phylum Arthropoda; class Insecta; order Orthoptera; family Acrididae; genus Schistocerca; species Schistocerca gregaria. The sequence continues at coordinate 562,563,156 of NC_064926.1, forward strand.
TACATTTCAGCAGGATAATGCACGACCGCATGTTGCAAGTCCTGTACGGGCATTTCTGGATACAGAAAATGTTCGACTGCTGCCATGGCCAGCACATTCTCCAGATCTCTCACCAATTGAAAACGTCTGATCAATGGTGGCCGAGCAACTGGCTCGTCACAATACGCGAGTCACTACTCTTGATGAACTGTGGTATCGTGTTGAAGCTGCATGGGCAGCTGTTCCTGTACTCGCCATCCGAGCTTTGTTTGACTCAATGCCCAGGCGTATGAAGGCCGTTATTACGGCCAGAGGTGGTCGTTCTGGGTACTGATTTCTCAGGGTGTATGCACCCACAAATTGCGTAAAAATGTAATCACATGTTTACATGAAGCTCTTCAGTCTGTGTATCTTGGTTTCTTTTGTCTGTGTCTCTAGGTCTATTCCATATAAGATGTAATCATTCTGTAATTATTTCCAACACACTTACGTATTAAGCAACCTGTCACGTGCTATCCCAGCATTAGATCTGTGAGGGCTTTGTACGTTGTATGTGTTGCAAAACACGTTGTAATTGCTTCATTAAGCATTAGATTACTTCGTGGCACATTTAAAATATAAACAGCTATGACCTTTACTCGAAGCAACCAAATGAGTTATTAAAACTTTCCGTTCATAACACGAGTAATGTTTTGTGAAACTTCTTGGGCCGTCACTATGAATGCCGTAACGCGACTCGAAAGCTGACCTTTGCATGTAGCCGTTCTGTAGTGTGGAAAACTAGAGCAGGATTGGAAGTGGATTGAAGCCATGTGGTGGTTGGTGACTACACTCGGATTACTCAGTTGGTGTGAGTGTTGCTGCGAAGCTGAAGTGCCGACTTGGAGTCCGTGACGGACACGTCGGTTACATCAGTCCGAAACTTTCATTACAACGTGGACTTCGCTACAGATTGAAATGTCCTGTCAGAATCATAAATGTTCTCATTTACTTTGCTCTTTGTTCTTGAGGTGAGTCGGAAAGTCATTTTCGCAATAAGAATGGATGTAGACACTTGTGGTTTCTCGGATAGCTTCTATAAGGAGCCATTTAAAATTATTAAAATTATATTGGTAGATAACTTGATTAATAGAGACGAAAGATTTCTTCCTCCCTGGACGTGGAGCTGTGCGTTATAGCGCATAAAATCACAAATTTGTTTGGTGCGGCGTGCCCGAGTTATTGAAGCTAGCCTTTTAGTGCGTCACAACGTTGCACGTGTTCTACTGTGGGCGGGCGATTCCACAGACTCAGGCAGCGAGGAGTGGCCGCGAGGTTTAAGGCCCAATGAAACGGATTGCGCGGCCCCTCCCGCCGAAGGTTCGAGTGCTCCCTCGAGGCATGGGTGTGTGAGTTGTTCTTAGCATAAGTTAGTTTAAGTAGTGTGTAAGTCTAGGGACCGATGACCTCAGCAGTTTGGTTCCCAAGGAATTGAGACACACACACACACACACACACACAGACTCAGTCTTTGAGGGGAATGCGTGGTGTACAGCACGGAGACATGTAGAGGACGACGATCGGCGGGTTCCAGTTGTGGCCTGTGTTGTCATTGGGACCTGAAGATGTCGTCTGGATAAATCGTCGAAATACCGACTCATATTGACTTTAGGACTCGACAGCAAAACCTGAGGAGATTACCAAGAACTGCTCACTTCAGTCTACCCTACATAAAGATGCACACCATTGTTAGGATATACATAGAGTATACCAAAAAATGCTTAATTTGATTTGCAGGTACAAAGAAGTTCGTGTGACAACTTTTTTAAGGTCAAGACAGTCTGTATTGGCATGAAGTGCCCATTATACTCTTATGTAGAGAAGTAGGTCATAAAGTTGTAGCGAAAGAACGGCAACTAAAAAAACGTTTGCTGACCTCAGAAGCCTTGCGATGGGTTCGCTTCGTCAGTTAAAACTACTTTTACTCTTCAGACCGGACATTACCTGCATATGGCACAAATCTGAATTATGGGAGTGGGCTTCCCCACAGTTGGTACTTTTGGTACCTATACATCTTGGTTTTTCCAGTGTATCTTGATATTGGTTAAAGATTTCCGTAAACGGGAAAATGGCGTTTCGAAATAAATATCTGAAGGATTTACATCTAAAATTTGTGCCATTTTCTATGGTTATTTGTTTGGGTAGTTGACGAATGGTGAAAAAACGGATGAAAACAGAATTTTGCCGCTTCATTGATTGACGGGCGTCACGTAGGATAAGTTTGTCGAAGCTGCTCAACATTTCAACGAGGCAGCTGCCCGTCATCTTAGAGTGCTTGCAGTGAGCACATGAAGAAGCAACTACTGCGCCGGGAAAGTCTGAAACACGTTTTTGCTGTTTTCTGTTTAAGTACGCAACTCCGAACCTCTCGATCTCGGTAACGGGTAATGACAATGAATAAAGTTTCGAAGTTTTCCCGAAAACATCATCCTTGGAACATGTAAAAAGTTCGACGATTTTCCATGAATAGAAATTGTCGTGGCCATCCCCATAATTGGAACCCAAAAATTATAGTTTTTCAGGGTATTCTCAGAAACCGCCCACGAACGAATGTTACTTTTCTAAGACCTCTTAGGGTTACCCTAATGCAAAAGAACCAACCGATTTGCTGGATTTTCCAGGGTTGGAGAAGGTGTGTAATGATTAAATGTTGACCCTCTACTCTAGGACAGATACAGTTCGCCCTTCTTCCGTTACGCGTACGTGTCACCGCTAGGCCGTCCGCGGCTCGTGGTCTTGAGGTAGCGTTCTCGTTTCCCGCTCACGGGTTCGATTCCCGGCGGGGCCAGGCATTTTCTCTGCCTCGAGATGACTGGGTGTTGTGTGTCTTTCATCATCATTTCATCCTCATTCACTCGTAAGTCGCCGTAGTGGCGTTAAAGAACTTGTGGAGCGGCGGCCGAACCGCCCCGCCAGCGGTCTCCCAGCCACCAATGCCATACGTTCATCATCATCATCATCATCATCGCTAGGCCAAAGGCTACACAAAACACTTGGGGCCTTATTTCTGTGATGAATAGAAATCAGGTATGACGCAATGTAAATTCGTTTTCTCTTGCGGCTTTGGGAATAAATTGGTACACTCCACTGTCGTCTGCGAACCGACGTTTTTCCGTCTTTAGCTGCTCCGCACCTTAAAAGTATTTGGCTCAGACACGTTTTGATTTTATTTACAAATCACCATCAGTGGTCATTTTGTAAGTGTAGAATACATAATACGTTTCTACATTTTGTTATTTATTGATTAAAAAGAGGTTTTCTTTGTAAATTTCGGGTACAATTTACGTACAGTGCCTGTTCCTCTTTTTTACATATGGTAAGCTCGACAGGTTTTCCCTCATTGCGAGGTTGAAGAAAAAAACTCGACTGCACTTCAATCCTTCTAGACGTTTCAGATTTTTGGAACGTGCTCTTTCGTTTGCCGCATTTGCGTTTTTCGTGCCTTTTTTGGTAAAGCCGAAAAACCGCGAATAGTCTAAATGCAACGAAGGTTTTTTCGACGTCGGCCATCGCTAACAACGACGGAATAGCGTATCGACATCATAAGATCTAAGAAAGAGGAACAGGTATCATAAGTAAAATGTACGTGAAATTTATAAACAAAAACTCTCTTCGATATACGAGTAAAATGTAGGAACTATCACGTATACAGAACGACAACTGATCCTGTTTTGTAAGTAAAAGCCAAACGCGTCTGTTGTAAAACTCTCTTAAATGTCGACACACATAAAATAATGATTGTTAAATAACTGCTGCTGCAAAAGAGGGACATGCAATCTGTTACATTCTTTGCGGAACTCTCTTTAGTGTTTCAGTTTTGTGATTTAGCTTGCAGGCAACTTCGATTTAAGTGAAACTCGGTTGATTAAGCAGTGATGTCAGTGAAGAACGTGTCGCGGTTTTCGCCAGAGAATAGCTCACTTAGCGGCAGAAATCATTCACTGGAGGCTGAATCGGTCGGACAGGTGACGAGTGCGAACCGGATTTCGCGACACGAGGTCAGAGGTGTAGCCGTTCAAACAGCTCGCTCGCGAGTTGGTGACTGATGCATCCGGTTGCGCGCGCAATGGCGCCGCCCTGGCAAAGTGAGCGGCTATTGGGGCTGTTGATAACGAATCGATATATCGATATTCTTAACGAGGAAAATTGTTATAAAGCGATGATGTTCCTCCTCCCGTTGTATCGATTTGTCGACATCGAGATGACAATATCGAATTCCGGTTTTTTATTTTATATTATTTTTTCCCAATTTTCGGTAAATATTTGACACTGCTCTTTTAAAATTGTAGCAGAACACAATTTTACTTTCCCCATGTGAAGGAGTCTTATCACTTGCTGAGCTTTCATCACGTTCAATCTTTCTCTTTGAATGTGTGATGCCAGGTATAGGTGACACAAAGAAGTCCGATTGCCCTTGGGAGTAGCGGTGTGAATGGAATAACAAGATTTCCGACGTGAAGAAATAGCACACCAGTTGCATTAAAAAACGATCTTTAACGCAACCAGTGTGCTATTTCTTCACATCGGCGTTCTTCCAAAATGCTGCTGGTAATGATGAATAAAAGTCAAATTGACAAGACGGGTCTTTGCGGTGGGCGGTGACGTGTGAGGGCAAATGCTGACGTAATCGGCGCCCGGCGCTACCAACACAAACTGCAACGTTTAACTTCTAGCACTCAATTTTGACACCACAAGTGCTAGGTCGCTGGCGTTTTTAGAAATGAAAAAGACAGGGAAGTCGACGTGAAGTGTTTTCGAGAAGTCTGATAGGTGAGGAAACCTAACGATAGACCTGTCGGACACCTTTCATTGTGCCTCTTACAGGCAGTTACCATTGTCAGCAACGTGGTTATCGCCAAACGTGAACGTGCGTCGTTTTCCGTTCAGTTTTTGTATAAGGCTGATAGGTAGATTGTTAGCTCGTTGATGTACGCAATATCTACGTGGACGGTGCTCACAGTAATATGACTGCACTTTGACAAAACACAGTACATACAGTTCCACTCAGTAAATGGAATGACACCATTAATAAATATAGACAATTCCCACCAGCACTACTTCAGAAATTAGACGAGTCCATGCCGCGTCGTGTTGCGGCACTTTTGTGTGCTCGTTGAGGGCTCGTCGGGGCCCTACACGATATCAGGCAGGGGTACCAGTTCTTTTGGCTCTTCATTGTAGTCACATGTCACTCCAAATAATATACCAAAAGTCGTTGAAATTAATCGTTAATTAAATAGCTTCAAACTAATTTTCCCCAGCGTGTAGAGATCACCAGAGACCTGCCTGATTAGAGAACTGCCTAATTAGAGGACTGTTGTCTCTTGGAGGCGGGCACATTGCCTGAGCCTTCGTTTAATTATTCATAATAATTCGCAACACGATGATTAGGCAGAAGGGCTGAGCGAGCCATCACTTTGAATTCCTTGTACGGCTTCCTCGCGACACGGCGACTCCAGTCCGTGCGGCCCGTTCGCCGAACTGCCGCCATTCCAGGAGAGCCAACCTCTGAACTGTGAGAAGAGGCCTTCCCGGCCACAAATCCTAAGTTTCGCCCTGTTTAGGTTGGCCGCGAGGAAGCCTCTTTGACCCCGCGGGCGTATACTGGAGTGCACTGCCCTCGGTTACGTAACTGATGGAGAGCGGCCACTCGTCCTCAGTAGTTTTCAGTTCTTAGTTGGAGTCCGCAGCTCGTGGTCCAGCGGCTAGTGTTGCTGCCTCTGGATCACAGGCTCCCAGGTTCGATTCCCAGCCAGGTTCGGGATTTTCTCTGCCCAGGGACTGGGTGTTTGTGTTGTCATCATTATTTCATCATCATCATCATCATCATCATTCGTGACAGTGTAAAAATTGGGACTTTTATGGGCGCTGATGACCGCGCAGTTGAGCGCCCCACAAACCAGACATCATTATCATCATCATCGTAGTTGTAATCGGTGTGTAATCTTCAGTTGCGCAAGTGTTGTCGCCATTCGTATGGCCTTGTACGCCTCACTGTTGTTGGTAGCAGCTGTGGATCATATAGCTCGGGTTAGTAAAGTGCGCGCAATATGGTATGCCGTGGTCGCTAGATGCGCAATTGGCTGGGGAAGCGTGGGGAGACCAATAGTGGTGGGGGTCGCTCAGAACACTTACGGGAAGTGCCGCTCCAAACCGAAGCCGACACCCACATTTTCTTGTATATACAAGCATCACGTGGGGCCTCTCCACGGTGACCATTCAGAATGATGTATGCTCACCTGTGCTTTTGTTAGTATCTAAGAAGAATTGCATCGAAAACGCAGCGACGTACTTTCGCCTGGTTTTTTAACCATTTCTAACTTTCAGAGAAGAGGCACTAGTGGCGAATTCTGAGTAAAACTACACATTTCTCTCTTTGCCATGTCAAAGTTTGCTTCTTTTGCCAAACGATAACAGAGTTTACACAGTCTCACCTCACTAACACGTTGTGCAGACACAACAGCGAGAGAATTCTGAAACACTGGTTTACTAAGTTTATTAAGTGAGGAACTGAGGAAAAGTAAAGTCAGTAGCTTATGAGAAAGCAAATCCTCAGTACAAAAAATGTGTGATGTCTTCACATATGTTGTTCCAAAATCCATAGCGTTTCTCGTTTCACCAGCTATCGATGGCCCTTAAAAATTACATTCTTTCACCGAAAAAGTCTGTAGTTGTTGGAATAACACGGTAGATAATGAAATTTTACATAATATCGATATGGTAAAACACTCTGCTATTTGCATACTATGATTTGCCAAAATCTGTTTTTGGTATCTTTCTGAGGAGTGTTGTGGATATTTAACTCTGTCTTTATCGCTGGTGCGGAGAGATCGCAAATGAGTGTGCTACATCAGATGAATTTTCTCGAGATTGGTGATGGATAGATACCTCTGTCCCAATATAAATTCAGTATTTTAGCTTAATTTAATATGCGACAACATATTATGTAGTATGCACCAAACGCAAAATCATAGCGACCTCTATTCTTAGTTGCACACTTTTCCGAATTTCGCACTGTATCTTACTTTCACGTAAATCTCCCAATAACTATGAAATGGCTCCAATCACTATGGGACTTAACATCTGAGGTCATCAGTCCACTAGACTTAGAACTACTTAAACCTAACTAATCTAAGGACATCACACACATCCATGCCCAAGGCAGGATTCGAACCTGCGACCGCAGCAGCAGCGCGGTTCCGCACTGAAGCGCCTAGAACCGCTCGCCCTCAGTGGCCGGCCCAATAACTATCACCATGATGGACACATCCTCATGAAGCTAACATGTAAAGCTATAAGTAAAGCAAAAATGTAATTTTAGTCTCTGTAAAATCGTTTGACAAAGGTTGCAGGGTGCGCGGGCCGATTGTGTCATCGCTCTGACCGGCCGAAAGGTGGGAAACACTTACCGGCAACTGCAGACCAATAACTCTACGTGCACGCCCAATACGTTTCCGTGAGAAAGTCAAATACCTCGGTGTCTGGCTGCACCGGAAATTACTCTGGGGGGACCACATACAACACATGACCAACCGAGCTAGCGCGAGGCTCAAACAGCTCTACCCTATGCTCGACAGGCGTAGCGCACTGAGCAGAAGGGTGTCGAGGTCCATGTACGTGACACTTATTCGACCCCTGATGACGTACGCAGCTCCTGTCTGGGGATACGCTGCGCCTACACGCCTGCGCCGTGTGCAGCCCTTACAAAACAAAGTGCTCAAAATCATAAGCAATGCTCCACGATACACACTCATCGCGGACCTTCACCGGGAATACCTACTCGAGACTCTCACGGAGGTAATCCACAAATTCACTACAAGATTATATAGAAACTCGTATGCAGTTGTCGTGACTATTAATCATGTTCACAAACTATCGTGCTATCTCCCCCCCCCCCCCCCCCCCCCCCCGCCCTCTGTCTATCTCTGATCAGAAGGTGGATTGTTATAAAAATCCAGTCTACAATGACTTGTTTCTTTTATCTTGTCTCGCAGCAACACCTATCAGGCTAGGTTGATCAACTGTGTGTGAATAAGTCGTAATTAACGTGTAATTTCCATCATTTAAGGAGTATATGGAAGTTTATGTCACAAATGTCGGACTTCTGGTCTGTTGAATTTCACTGTTGCGTCGTAGAATTACTCATATAGCTATCAGGAACCACCTGTAGAAGAGATCGGGCCCGATCCTGGGCGCCATCGTGACAGTAAATTCTCAGGTAAAGCTAAACGTTCGTGTTACTTAGGAATCAGAGGTCGTGGAGTTTTTCATCAGTCTTGCCACGAAATATTGCCAAGTTCTTTAAGCAGAACATAGCGAGCAGCATCAACGTTGTCGAAAGGAAAGTGTAAGAGAAACAGATCATTACGCGACGGCCAGTGTTAGAAGCGCTGCCGCAGGACATTGGTCAGTTCCTTTTTAGGACCGTTGCGGTGCGCCGTGACGTAAAGAAGTCGCGGTGGCATCCGGAAGCTGGACCCGGTGTGAGAAGTGGAGCGACGTAACTGCGGCAAAAACCTCGTGGGAAGCGAGGGGTGAGGGAGGGGGGGGGGGGGGGGGGGGGGGGGAGCGGATCACGCGTTTCCGCGGTCCAGACTGCCGCGAGAAAGCCGCGGTGGTCAGACTTTTCCTCCGCGGCCGAGAAGTAGCCGATAAAAGAGCAGGCAGTGCTGGCTGGCGACGCAGGCAGGACACGCCAGGCGAGGAAAGTGTTGCGCTGTCCGCAGCTGCGTTGAGAAGCGGCCGGCGGCCCCGGGGCTCAGCTGCCCGGTGACTGGTGAAGGTCCGGGCCCCCCGTGTCGTAAGGCACAACAGCTCTGCGCGGGAGGAGCGTCTGTGTTCTTAATCACAGCGTGAAGCAGGGCAGCGGCGCTCACGCGTGGCTGCCTCCACACTGTCCTCTGTATTACTAGACACCATCACTTTTAATCAAGGACGCTCCCAGGCCGCGCGGGAGCTGTAGCACTGATGATCTGCAGGGATAGTAGTCAGCAAAGTACAGCGTGGCAGTTATTGAACTATGTGAAATAATAAGTTTCCTTTAATTTATGTCTATGGTCACAAACTTTTTGTTAACAGATTACCGGTTTCAGTCGATAATGACCATCATCAGATCTGCAGCAAAAAATGGGGAAAGATAAATATACCGGGTGATCAAAAAGTCAGTATAGATTTGAAAACTGAATAAATCACAGAACAATGTAGATAGAGAGGTACAAATTGAGACACATGCTTGGAATGACATGGGGTTTTATTAGAATCATAAATAAAATTACAAAAGTTCAAAAAAAGTCCGACAGATGGCGCTTCATGTGATCAGAATAGCAATAATTAGCATAACAAAGTAAGACAAAGCAAAGATGATGTTCTTTACCGGAAATGCTCAATATGTTCACCATCATTCCTCAACAATAGCTGTAGTCGAGGAATAATGTTGTGAACAGCACTGTAAAGCATGTCCCGAGTCATGGTGAGGCACTGGCGTCGGATGTTGCCTTTCAGCATCCCTAGAGATGTCGGTCGATCACGATACACTTGCGACTCCAGGTAACCCCAAAGCCAGTAATCGCACGGACTGAGGTCTGGGGACCTGGGAGGCCATGTATGACGATTGTTATGCGCAGTCACTGACGTTTTGCTGACCAGCGCCATCTGTCGGACATTTTGTGTGCTTTTTTTATTTTGTTCTAATAAAACTCCATGTCATTCCAAGCATGTGTGTCAATTTTTACCTCTATCTACATTATTCCGTGATTTATTCAGTTTTCAAATTTATACTGACTTTTTGATCACCCGGTACTCGGAGATTGTCTATAGCTTAAAAGCAACACATAGACCACAATGAAAAGTACTACTAACAAACATATGCATATGTGCGCTTTAAGTATAAAGAGGCATAGACTATCTGTTTTATAAAAACAAAATCCTAATGTACTGCAGCCATAGTGGCATCGTCAAATGTTAAATCAGAATCAGCATCGTCAAATATATATAAATAACATCATATGCACGAGTGATGTTGTCAGCAGCACTTCTGTTCAAAACAAGCTGCCGTACAGTAGCCACAAGCTGTTTGTGTTGTAAGTTCACGATGTCGCTAATGTCGGCGTACACTGGTTTTCAATAATTAACTGCACAGCGAAAATAAAAGGGGATACAATAGTTGATGTCTGGAATGAGCTTATAACGTATATAAGGTATTACAGTAATAAAAAACAATCAAAAAGAACACGTCCAAAGCAAAATTGTCGAAAATAGGAAGAGTTAAGAAACAGTAGTTGACATATGCTCTAGTGCCAATATTCTAGATAATGACATAAATAATGAACACGTTTGATAGTGTACCGGATAATATAAAACAACCATAAAACAAATGGCTAAAGAAGGCACAATGAAAGAAAACACAGTGCTGCACATAATGAGCGCCGGCTAACACCAGGATTCCGCACAGTCTGGAAGTGGTTGGAGGAGTGACCGCCAGGGGGTCCCTCGTAGCCTGCACCACTCCGCTGCAAGAAAAGAATCATAAAATTCCGTAACAGTGCATGACCCAACTTACATGGTTAACGCAGTCTGTGAAATGAACAGAGAAGGAACAAGAAAATACTAGGGTCAAGCGTAAAACGTACGACAACGAAGTAAATATCTGAGGCACTCAATACTAGGTGAAACTGTCAACAAACTATATATAACAGAGGCATGGAGTGACTGGAGTGAAACATTGTCAAACAAAGCAAAGTAGGTATTGGACAAAAAGTCGCTCTGCCAGTTAATCAGTTTTGTTGGTTCTTTATTTTTTGCTGTATAATTTTGAAGCTCCTCTACCAACTTTAGAGCACGGCTTTTATCCATTCTCTGAAGAATACGCTTACAAGTATCTATGTTCCCTATGAAATGACCAGTTTCATATAAATGCTGTCCCAAAGCAGTTTTTGTCCGTGGCTGCCAGTTTTGTTTAAACCTTAATTTAGAAGAGCGGCCTGTTTGACCATTATAATATTTGTCACAGTTACTGCAGCCACTCCTGTATACTCCAGAGCTATCAAATGTGTCAAATTTCCCTTTCAGTTTATGTTTTATTCGCAGTTTTTGGGTGTTGTTAACCTGAAAGCCACATCTGACATCAGACTTTTAAAAAAAAATTCTATTTGCAGGGACATTTTGCCGTTGAATTTCATAGGAATGATTTTCATTCTATCTTTGTCGGTTCTTTCTTGTGTTCGTGTGTGTGTGTGTGTGTGTGCCTGTTGTTTGTTACTGTAGGGGCGCGTGACGTCATTTACAGAAAAGTCGTTAGCTACCTCAATCTCCTTTAAAATGTTAAGTTCTTTATGTATTTCGTTTTAGTCCAAAGGTAGACGAAGGAGCCGGTGAACCATGGAAGTGAAGAAAGCTTTTTGTATCGGGGAGGATGGCATGAACTGGCATTGATGACACTATTTGTACAAGTTGGTTTTCTCAAAGTCGAAAACTTGTGCTTATTGTGGATTTTCCTAATAGTCAGATCAAGGTAGTTAATTGAGCGACCTTCTTCTATTTCAGTGGTAAAAGTTGCATGCTACCTATTGCCTGACCTCACTGGTGTCACCTTCTATCAGTAATAAAATAATAAATTCGTCATAACTTGCTAACGGTTTGCATTAGGACGTTCAAACTGCACGGTTGGCCGAGGGGCATGATGGAAATTAGTATGCGCGTGTGCACGCACCTTGTTGTTGTCGGCCATTTGCAAGTCACGGAACAGCGGGCCTGAACGTATAGCGCTTCTGAAGGCCTGCTGCTCAAAGGAAATTGGTGACCGAGTTCAAGCTGAAGGCAACCGGTCCGAGTATGCTAACAATCAAGAACTTGATTCGCAACTTTGAGAGAACTTGTAGCGCTCGTGATGACAGTGTTGGCAATGTCGCTCGTGCAAAAAGGGCGGAAACGCCTGAAGATATTAAGACAACACGCGGTGTGTTTCAAATCAGCCGGAGGAAATCCATGAGACGTGCTGCACGACAGGTGGGAATCATCCGGGAGACACTGCGACGAGTTGTTGAAGGCTTCCACCTCCTCCCATACAAAATTCAGACCCATCAGCCATTAAGCCCGACGACCCTGGAACAGCGCTTGTGTTTCGGAAACACTACTATCCACAGAATTGGCGAACAGGACTTGGATGTGAATATGGTTTGGAACAGCGACGGAGCCCACTTTCATATGGATGGGTTCGTCAATAAGCAAAATTGGCGCATTTGGGGAGTGAGAATCCGCATTTCGCAATCGAGAAGTCTCTTCACCCTCAACGTGCAAATATGTGGTGTGCAGTGTCCAGTCACGGAATAATCGGTACGATATTCCTTGCCGGCACGCTGACTACCGAACGGTAGGTGGTTTTGGAAGATGATTTCACCTCCATTACCCAAAGTGACCCTGATTTCGACAGAACATCGTTCATGCAAGACGGTTCTCGACGCCATCGAAGCAAGAGAGTGTTTGATATAGTGGAGGAGCACTTTGGGGCCACCATTCTGGTTCTCGTGTACCCAGAGGCCACGGGCACGGGGCCACGATTGACCGCCATATTCTCAGGACCTGACCTTTTTGTGGGGCTATTGTAAGACAAGGTGTACAGAAATAACACCGAAACCATTGCTGAGCTGAAAGCAGGCATTCAGGAGGTTATCGACAGCATCGATGTTCCGACTCTTCAGCGGCTCATGCAGAATTTCGCTTTTCGTCTGCACCACATCATCGCCAATGACGACAGGCATGTCGAACATGCCATTACTTAAATCAGAATACCTGTACTGTAGCGATGGCAGGCATATCGAAGATGTCATAACCTAAATCCGAGTATCTGTAGTCACGTTCACATGTTGAATAAAGTATGTGGACGCCGTAGTTTATAATTAATTTACGTTTTTTTTCATATATTTCAATAATTGTCACCCTGTACGCTCATGTTTTGGGATTACGTGTCTCGATCTGTAAAACCGGGAAGTTTATGGGTTCGCTGTGTTGTCCTCCTGTGCGACTTTTAAGAACCCTTTTTCTCAGGAGAGTACGGAGGATGCGACAGCACAAAGATTTCGTTTTTTGTGCAATTGTCACTCTCCAACGTGAATGAATGAGCGGGTCCGTTATTGTGATGCAACAGCCATGAACTGTCTGCGAACATCTGTGGTCGTTTCCTTCGCATAGGACTTCACGACGAGATCCAACTGAAATATTAAATTCTTCTGCAACCTCTCGGACAGTCGGTCTTCGATTGGCACGCACAATTTCGTTGACGTTTCTGATATAAGCGTAGTCGGCAGGCGTCGAAGGGCGTCCTCAACTAGGCTCATCTTTAACTTCCGTCCGGCCATTCTTAAGCCGTGCGAACCATTCGTAACACCGAGTACGGCTTCAGCAGTCATCGCCGTAGACTTCCTGCATCATTTGGTGTGTCACTGTAAGGGTTTTCTTGAGTTTCACGCAAAATCTAATGCAGACACGTTGCTCTTCTAACTCTGCCATCTCGAAATTCGCAAACCACACGTAAACAGTAATGAAATCCTAAACTCTGATTGGAATGTATACCGCAGAGATAGGCTGGACAGTGAAGGGGGAGGCGTGTTTATAGCGATAAGAAGTGCAATAGTATCGAAGGAAATTGACGGAGATTCGAATTGTGAAATGATTTGGGTGAAGGTCACGGTTAAAGCAGGCTCAGGCATGGTAATTGGATGTCTCTATAGGCCCCCGGGCTCAGCAGCTGTTGTGGCTCAGCACCTGAAGAATAATTTGGAAAATATTTCGAGTAGATTTCCCCACCATGTTATAGTTCTGGGTGGAGATTTTAATTTGCCGGATATAGCCTGGGAGACTCAAACGTTCATAACGGGTGGCAGGGACAAAGAATCTAGTGAAATATTTTTAAGTGCTTTATCTGAAAACTACCTTGAGCAGTTAAACAGAAAACCGACTCGTGGCGATAATATATTAGACCTTCTGGTAACAAACAGACCCGAACTATTTGAATCAGTTAATGCAGAACAGGGAATCAGCGACCATAAAGCGGTTACTGCGTCGATGATTTCAGCTGTAAATAGAAATATTAAAAAAAGTAGGAAGATTTTTCTGTTTAGCAAAAGTGACAAAAAGCAGATTACAGAGTACCTGACGGCTCAACACAAAAGTTTTGTCTCAAGTGCAGATAGTGTTGAGGATCAGTGGACAAAGTTCAAAACCATGGTACAATATGCGTTAGATGAGTATGTGCCAAGCAAGATCGTAAGAGATGGAAAAGAGCCACCGTGGTACAACAACCGAGTTAGAAAACTGCTGCGGAAGCAAAGGGAACTTCACAGCAAACATAAACATAGCCAAAGCCTTGCAGACAAACAAAAATTACGCGAAGCGAAATGTAGTGTGAGGAGGGCTTTGCGAGAGGCTTTCAATGAATTCGAAAGTAAAGTTCTATGTACTGACTTGGCAGAAAATCCTAAGAAATTTTGGTCCTATGTCAAAGCGGTAGGTGGATCAAAACAAAATGTCCAGACACTCTGTGACCAAAATGGTACTGAAACAGAGGATGAGAGACTAAAGGCCGAATTACTAAATGTCTTCTTCCAATGCTGTTTCACAGAGGAAGACTGCACTGTGCTTCCTTCTCTAGATTGTCGCTCAGTTGACAAAATGGTAGATATCGAAGTAGACGACAGAGGGATAGAGAAACAATTAAAATCGCTCAAAAGAGGAAAGGCCGCTGGTCCTGATGGGATACCAGTTCGATTTTACACAGAGTACGCGAAGGAACTTGCTCCCCTTCTTGCAGCGGTGTACCGTAGGTCTCTAGAAGAGCGAAGCGTTCCAAAGGATTGGAAAAGGGCACAGGTCATCCCCGTTCTCAAGAAGGGACGTCGAACAGATGTGCAGAACTATAGACCTATATCTCTAACGTCGATCAGTTGTAGAATTTTGGAACACGTATTATGTTCGAGTATAATGTCTTTTCTGGAGACTAGAAATCTACTCTGTAGGAATCAGCATTGGTTTCGAAAAAGACAATCGTGTGAAACCCAGCTCGCGCTATTCGTCCACGAGACTCAGAGGGCCTTAGACACGGGTTCACAGGTAGATGCCGTGTTTCTTGACTTCCGCAAGGCGTTTGACACAGTTCCCCACAGTCGTTTAATGAACAAAGTAAGGGCATACGGACTATCAGATCAATTGTGTGATTGGATTGAGGAGTTCCTAGATAACAGAACGCAGCACGTCATTCTCAATGGAGAGAAGTCTTCCGAAGTAAGAGTGATTTCAGGTGTGCCGCAGGGGAGTGTCATAGGACCGTTGCTATTCACAATATACATAAATGACCTGGTGGATGACATCGGAAGTTCACTGAGGCTTTTTGCAGATGATGCTGTGGTGTATCGAGAGGTTGCAACAATGGAAAATTGTACTGAAATGCAGGAGGATCTGCAGCGAATTGACGCATGGTGCACGGAATGGCAATTGAATCTCAATGTAGCGAAGTGTAATGTGATGCGAATACATAGAAAGATAGGTCCCTTATCATTTAGCTACAAAATAGCAGGTCAGCAACTGGAAGCAGTTAATTCCATAAATTATCTGGGAGTACGCATTAGGAGTGATTTAAAATGGAATGATCATATGAAGTTGATCGTCGGTAAAACAGATGCCAGACTGAGATTCATTGGAAGAATCCTAAGGAAATGCAATCCGACAACAAAGGAAGTAGGTTACAGTACGCTTGTTCGCCCAATGCTTGAATACTGCTCAGCAGTGTGGGATCTGCACCAGGTAGGGTTGATAGAAGAGATAGAGAAGACCCAACGGAGAGCAGCGCGCTTCGTTACAGGATCATTTAGTAATTGCGAAAGCGTTACGGAGATGATAGATAAACTCCAGTGGAAGACTCTGCAGGAGAGACGCTCAGTAGCTCGGTACGGGCTTTTGTTAAAGTTTCGAGAACATACCTTCACCGAAGAGTCAAGCAGTATATTGCTCCCTCCTACGTATATCTCGCGAAGAGACCATGAGGATAAAATCAGAGAGATTAGAGCCCACACAGAAGCATACCGACAATCCTTCTTTCCACGTACAATACGAGACTGGAATAGAAGGGAGAACCGATAGAGGTACTCAGGGTACCCTCCGCCACACACCGTCAGGTGGCTTGCGGAGTACGGATGTAGATGTAGATGTAGAACTGTGCGACATAACTTTCAGTACAGCACTGAACAATAACTGACAGACATGCAACCACGAAACTTCCGGCAGTTACACATTTAACGCGTCGTGTGTAGGAGCGCCAATCACGTTTCGCTCCAACACACTATTGGCGCGAAATTACGAACGTTCTGGAATTTTTTGTACAAACCTCGTACAGAGATGAGCAGCACGAACGGTCAGAGAGTTTTGCTTGACCTCTGTGAGAGTGTCACACAGATGAAGAAGAAACTGAACCGGCAGGCGCTTGAGGATAGTCGCAAACTATCTCGTGAAAGCCCACTTACAAACTTTCAAGTACGAGTATTAAGTGAGAAATGTAGGAATACAGTACAGCCGGCTAAGTACCGCTCCGTAGGCAACGTGAAGATATATGATTTACAACGCGCGCAGATGCTTTTAAACAATCATGCACCCCAGGCTTCATATTTGAATGGAACGATAAGAAGCTCAAATAAATGGTACATTAGGCAGTATCCCCTGCCATGTCGTTCAGTCGTTTACAGTGTGTTGATGTAGAGAAACCACTTGTTACAAATAAGTCTTCCCGTCATAAAACTGGATAAAATTTTTTTTGACGTCTACCTACTTCGCGTATTCACTGAGTGACCAGTCTACTGCTACTCTTGTTTCTAGTAATTATGGTTGGCCTAACGGATTTGCACATTTTTCCCATCGTTCAGATTTTCGGAAATTAGAACTTGAGCAGGAGTTGTATCTGCAGATCACGTCAAACAGTAAAATGCCTTCTATTATAATTTTATAAATTTTAGACCTTTGGAAAGAACGGAATTTGAGGACACAAAGTATAAAGCGGCCCACTTGTTGGGAAAGCTGTATAGCTCACACTTCAAAGCATGCTTGAAAAATTTGCAGAAGTGTGTAAAACGTGATCGACAACCATACAACAGCCTATTAAAATTAGCGTAAGGAACATAAAACAGGATTACAAAAACAGTGCTTATGCTACGGCCACACGTGCGTGGTTTCACGCCGTGCGAAACGTAGGGAAACCCAGTCGCAGAAGAGTCTGTATGATTGTCGGGAATATTCACTGTGTGTGGTTAGTATCAACCATGAACGCAGTTTCTTTAAGTAAGAATGGCAGGCTTGCCTTCTGTGCTGCGATAGTTGTACGTAGGTATCGGTAAGGACGGGGTGAGAAAAAAGTATTGCATATGTCCGATATTAAGCGAGAGGTCAACAGACGGAAGGGTTGTGGTTCTACACAGCAAAGTCGGACAAAATCCAGACAAGTTATTCTAATACTGAAGTATATTTGTTGACTCATTGGAAATGCCTTGGAGTAGGGATAGGTAGATCGCATAATCAGTGAGGAGGTACTGGACAGAAATGGAGAGAGAAGGAACTTGTGGCACAGCTTGACTAAAAGAAGAGGTCGGCTGATATGACACATTATGGGACATCAAGGAATCGCCTATTTAGTGCTGGAGGGAAGTGTGGAGGGTGGAAATTGCGGAGGGAGACGAAGAGACGAGCATAATATAATAAGCAAGTTGGAATGGATGTGGGTTGCAGTAGTTATTGGGAGATGGAGAGCCTTGTACATGATAGAGTAGAGGGAAGAGCTACATCAAACCAGTCTTCGCACTGAAGACCACAGCAACAACAACAACTACTACTACAACTACAACAATAATAACGGTCAGAGATAGAACTTCTAATAGAAATACGAGGGTTGTCCAGAAATTAAGTTCCGATCGGTCGCTAAATGGAAACGACAGGGAAAATCGGAAGCATTTTATTTGCAAGAGTTAGCTACCATTTCCAAATACTTCTCTACATAGTCGCCGCTCTGACTTCGATATCTGTCGGAGCGTTATACTAAATTTCCAACGCCATCGTCATAGAAGGCAGCCGCCTGTACTTTCCGATAATTCTCTTCGCTGGTCTATAGCGCGTAGCCTGCGCCCAAGTGTTGCCTTCGTATCCAGCGTTTCGTGTGAACAGAGATGATACTCAGGACGAGCCAGTTATGGCTGTGTTGTGGCTGATCGAACACTTCCCATGGAAAAGGCTGCAGGAGCGTCTTCACTGCCCCTGCAGAGTGCGGCTGAGAATTGCCATGAAGAAGGAAGTGCGTGGCAGTTGTGTTAGGTGGGCTGCATTCAGTAAGGCGAAGCCTCTCAGCGGGTCCTTCTACTTGGCGGGAGACATCTTTGTCCTAGGCACCTTTAGTCGCTCACAGGGCGTTCACAGCTGAAAAGAGCGCCTTGATGTGATTGACGGTCATACTAGAGACACTACCCAACACGTCTGTGAAAAGCTTCGTCGGGTTTTCACTGCCGTGTCCATTTCACGACCAATCGGAACTTACTTTCTGGACAACCCTCGTACAATCTTGAGGGAACGCATGAGTGCAGAAGCAAAAGTCTGTGTAATTTAGCATGTTTTACTTTCTTTATGCATTGTCACAGTTAATACTGCCAAGGTAACAGTAATTAAAAATAGTTTTATTTATATAAAAACGATTGCACTGATACAACTCACATTCATAAATTAAAAATTTGAACTGGAGAGACTTTACTGTATACCACGATGTGTCTGGTAGAATGTCGTGCGCGAATTTCGTTTGATCCAAAGTCTTCTGGTAAAAGCTGTTGATTGTGAAAGAACTGCCTCATCGAGAATTAGGTGAAGAAAACATAGTTATTGTGTAAGATTACAAAGGACTTTACTTGGAAACCAACCTTATCACGCGTGGAGTTTCAGTTTGGTAATTAGTGGCAGTAGCGACGTAAAGAACATATCAACCGCATCAGGCACGTGAAAAGTATATTGCATATGTTTCTGAAATCTTTCGCTGTTTCATTCTCGAAAGAATCATGTATTCTCTTCTTTGATCTTGCTTTAGGGTACCCCATTTTACTCCCAGAACGGTACATATTACTGGTAGCAACGATTCTTTTTTTTTTCTTCTCTTTTTTTTATTCGTCATCTCGTGTATTGTACGGGCTGGGGTGTGTCTGCGCTACCATGATGCTGCATTCGTTGCCTAGACGTTCCATTAGATACATTATAAGGTACGACAGTGATATAACGGCGCTAAAAAATGCATTGCGTTTCCAGCACGTGTGGCCAGGTGGCAACATGGTTGTTAAAGATTCGAACTCTCTTGTATAAGCCAGCTTCAAAACGTCTGATTACTTTACAAACGAATGAACCTGTTACAAATCTTATGTTAACCATACGCGCGAAGAAAAATGTTTGAAATTATTGTGTTCAGAATTGGTTGGAAGTCGCTAAGTGCTCTCACATTATCAAACACTGGATGTGTATAGTTTTTTTTTTTTTTTTAAGAAAAATCTAGTTTACCACGCACCTCAATGTTTATGACGTCATATCTCCTGAACTGAGTGTCGTACAAGGATATAATTTTGCAGGTACATTCAGTGGTATAGGGTAATATTGTCTACAGAAGGTGCTGCTAAATGAGATAGTAAAGAAGTGGTAAATTAAAAATCGCGCCTCCTACTGTGACTCAACGAAGAAACTTCCCCGAGCACGACAGCGTCATCAGCAAAAAGTCACAGATTGCTGCTCACGCTATCCATCAAATCGTTTACGTGTATAAAGAACAATATCGACCCTGCCACACTTCTGCGGGTCACTCCAGAGCACATCCTGGTATCTTTTGATGAACACTCGCCGTCGAGAACAACGCTCTGGGTTCTATTAAGAGTCTTCTAGCCACTCACATATCTGGGAACCTAATCCACATGCTCAGACCCTTCTTAACCGTCTGCTGTGGGGGACAGTGTCAAGCGCTTTTGGGAAATCCAGCAATATGGAATCTGCCTGTTGCCCTTCATCCATAGTTCGCAGGATGTCTTGTGAGAAAGGGTAAATTGAGTTTCGAACGAGCGATGAATCTAAATCCGTGCTTATTTGTGAACGGAAGCTTGTCACCAGATTGAGATTTTCACTCTGCAGCGGAGTGTGCGCTGATATGAAACTTCCTGGCAGATTAAAACTGTGTGCCGGACCGAGACTCGAACTCAGCATCTTTGCCTTTCGCGGGCAAGTGCTCGACCAACTGAGCTACCCAAGCACGACTCACACTCGGTACTCACGGCTTTACTTCTGCCAGTACCTCGTCTCCTACCTTCCAAACTTTACAGAAGCTCTCCTGCGAACCTTGCAGAACTAGCACTCCGAGTTTGAGTCTCGGTCCGGCACACCGTTTTAATCCGCCAGGAAGTTTCATGGATGCTTGTCAGTCTCACGGAAATTGATTATTTTCTAACTTAGAATGTGTTGAAGATTCTGCAGGAAACCAAGGTTAAGGACATTAATCTGTAATTACATGGGGTCTTTTGTTTCATTGCACTTACTTTCAGGAGTCACCTGCGCTTTTTTCTAGTCGCTTGGGGTCCTGTGCTGGGCGAGAGATTTCACGATAAATGCAAGCTGAGTAAGTGTCCAGAAGCTGTGTTCTGTCTGTAAAACCTGATTGCGATTCCATCCCGACCCAGCGACTTTCAGTGGTTTATCAATACACGGATTACTATTTCTGTCTTCTACATACGGGAGCCTATGCAACAGAATGTGTCAGACTCGTGGCTGAATGATTTTTTTAAACGCTGCATTTAAAACTTCAGCTTTTCTTTTAATGTCTTTTATTGCCACACCAGACTGATTGACAGGGCGACAAGTGTCGAAGGAGGAGAACCTAGTGCTGGAGCAGCATTTCCTACATATAAGAACGAAGTACAACAATGCAGAATTAATTTTGTAATAGTCACCCGTTGGATTTATGCTTCCCTTGTAAGACGCTTAAATATAATAAATAGAATGTACCTAGCTTCCTTTATTCCATCATTATCTTATCTAATTCATTTAGGCCTGTAATATTTACAACAAGTATCAAAATCTTTTACAAAATATATTTTTCTGGTCTTTGTGATTTGAAATGTATGTTAGCTTTGACTGCAATTATATAAATATTCCGGTTAAGAACATTGTATTTATGGACATATTCAACAGCTAAGAGTCAGTAAAACCGTGTGTACTTAAAATTTCGATCCCTCTAATAAGTCCTTTTTTCGTGATTGACGCATCTTATGTTAAAACCGAAGGAAGGAGAATTGGATTTAATGCCCCGACGACGGACATTTTAAAAGCCTTATTTAGTTCTTGTGTCTTTTTTCAAAATATTGTAATTATTAAGTTTTGCTATTTACAAATATTACCGTAGAAAGCGTAAAATTATTTAAATTGTAGTGGTTAAAGGTTATGAAACTCTATTTTGTCATATGGTTGCCCTGATTAATCAATATCTGACAATGTTTACTATCTCACTCTGATTCCTAGCGGGCCCACTGGTTTCATGATTTGGAAAAATTTGTTTTTTTACATTTGTGGCTGGATATCCTTCGATAGTCATACTGGTCACGTAACCTGGGGGAGAGAAGTCGTGTACACCACAAATCTGTCAATAGCGCATACTGAGTTATGTGTGTTATCGTATTGTGATTGTTTGGTGTTGTAATTCTGGAGGAGGAGATCAAGGACCAACCGAAAATTTCCCTATTCGAGCGTTGAACTAAGTTTGGTAGATATGCTAGGCCATCAACCGGTCGTTGCCATTGAGATCATTTGTGGTGAGGCAGCCCGGTTGGACGAAAATAGTTACCGAAATCTGCGGGAGCCATTATTTTGGGAAAGTACGTAAACCGGAAACAGGATGGCTAGGTGGGGATTTGAGCCCGTTCTCCCGGGTACCGTGTAGTACTGTAACCATAACGCCACCAAACTTACTTAGTTTTTTCGTGTGCTTACACTCAGAGATTACTTCCGTTTCTCTTATAATATTAACGTTAATTTGTATTTTCCAGAGCTCACCTTCTAAATGGTTCAAATGGCTCTATGCCCTATGGGACTTAACATCTGAGGTCATCACTCCCCTAGAACTTAGAACTACTTAAACCTAACTAATCTAAGGACATCACATACATCCATGCCCGAGGCAGGATTCGAACCTGCGACCGTAGCAGCCGCGTGTTTCCGGACTGTAGCGCCTAGAACCGCTGTGTCACAACGGCCGGCAGAGCTCACCTCTGGCGACAAATTATATGTTGTCTGACGATGGAATTGAAAGTCGAAGAAATTTGCGATGGACCGTTGGTGTGTCGTGTTTCATCCAGTGAGAAGAAAGTTTAAAAAACAGACCAATTTAAGTTTATACGGCAGATATTAGGTAATACTGGAACATAACGTAGTCCTTTTTTAAATATGAAAACTAAATGAAAACAATCTATTTCCTGACGATAGCACTAACGAATATGTTATGAAAGACGAGTGTTTTGTTCAAGATCCGCACGTACCGAACCTACGAAATTTCTAAAATTGAGAATTCAAGCCACACACAGTCAAACGATTGCAAAGACTGGCGGAATATTGGCAAGGTGGCAAGGCTGTTGCGGATCCCCTAGACAACGTACTCGATTCGAAATACGTGGTCGCCTGATGAAATCAGTACATGCAACAACCATTGGCTTTCCGCCACCTCCGGACAACTGAAGATTGCAGATTCAAACTGGGATTTGTGGCTGCCTATGCAACATGAGCAGTCCTTCGGTCGCGAAATCTTTTAAACATCTACAGTACAGCAATCGTCAGCAGTATTTGCTTACTCTCGTTTTCATATCGACGTGTAACAAATAACGGATCACCGAGGGAGACCAGAGTAATATTCGTACATTAAGCTACGACCTACAAAGGGTTCGCTGGTGATGGAACTCTGCGTTGCCCATTGGACCACTTTTGATGGCAATCCTCGCTAATGGCACGAGAGTTGCTCATCAACCTTTATGATAATCTAATGTGAACCCGTACCCGTGGAACCTGCTTTTATTGGCCGTCGTATTTTTCGTCAGCTCTTGTAGAAATTTGTTCATCATATGTACCAGAATGCATTCGTGAGTTCGCACGTTGATTAACGGTGTACTATGGGCATTCACATTACATACACTCTTCTAGATTTCAACACTCGATCGTTAGGATCGATGCAAAATGTCAATGTATTCAGTAAAAGAAGAACGACGTATCAGTAGTTCCATGTTGAGATAATCCCTCCTATCATTTTCCAGAGAAATCGTGAAAAAAATTAAAAGTAGTTGCGCTTGTTCTATTTGGGAACTCGAAATGCTAGTTCTAGACGCGGTAAAATGCCCGTGCAATACTGACAGTACAATTAAGCCTCATATCTAAAAATCTAATTTTAGATGAATACTATTTTTCTATATTTTTTTCGATCCGCAACTGATTGTAATCAGTGAATAAATTAAATTTCGTACTCTCCTCCTTAGCTATACGCCGGCCGCGGTGGTCTCGCGGTTCTAGGCGCGCAGTCCGGAACCGTGCGACTGCTACGGTCGCAGGTTCGAATCCTGCCTCGGGCATGGATGTGTGTGATGTCCTTAGGTTAGTTAGGTTTAAGTAGTTCTAAGTTCTAGAGGACTAATGACCACAGCAGCTGAGTCCCATAGTGCTCGGAGCCATTTGAACCTTAGCTATACGGGCCGATCAAAAAGTTTCCGTTGGAAGGTCGTGCAGTCCAGAATCGTTATGCCAATCGGCAAAATCGCCGTGAGCACCGACGTAATCATCCCACAGACGCATCACGTGGCCCAAGGGTACTATGCGACCGCAGTGCCATCCTCAGCGAGGATGCCGATAGGAAGGCCGTGTGGTCAGCACGCCGCTCTCCCGGTCGTTACGATGGTTTTCTTTGACCAAAGCCGCTACTATTCGGTCGAGTAGCTCGTCAGTTGGCATCACGAGGCTGAGTGCACCCCGAAAAATGGCAACAGCGCATGGTGGCCCTGATGGTCACCCATCCAAGTGCCGGCCACGCCCGACAGCGCTTATCTTCGGTGATCTGTGTATCCACTGCGCCAAGGCCGTTGCCACGTTCAAGATACCTGTCTGATAAAACCCCGTGACCTGTTGTGTCAAGAAATCCGTAACTGCCTGCTGCACATCCGCATCCGAGAGGAGTCGTCGACCATTCGAGGCCTTTTTTATGGGACCGAGAGCATGTTAATCGTACGGGGAGAGATCAGGACTACAGTGTCTCCCACTTGAGTCGGCATAACTTGTGTGTTACGGCATTTGCGGTATGGGGCCGTGCGTCATCATGAAGCAGCAGCAGCATCCTTTGTCGCCCACGATTCCGTAGCGGTGGTTCTCGACAGACTTGCTGCCCCACACACATTCTTCATTCTGCTATGGGTGCCTACCGGTGTACCGCCCACGATTCCGTAGCGGTGGTTCTCGACAGACTTGCTGCCCCACACACATTCTTCATTCTGCTATGGGTGCCTACCGGTGTACCGTTCGGCGTCCAAGAAAAGTATAGCACCACTTTGGTTCTCATTGGACGCATTTGGTAATAGCGTCGCTATGATTTACGTTCCCGCGTCTATCGCACACGCGTGGGAAAGACACGAGTGCCACACTGATACCTAACATGCTAGTGGTTATGTAACCGCATCCAAGTTGTGCTATGTTGCATACACGCTGCACTAACGCCCTCAGACCGATAATTTTTGATCGCCCGTTATACATCGAAAACCTTTCTCAATTCTTTTTTTTCGGTTTCAGGTTCCTAACATGTTTTCAAGTTCTCGAGCAGAACATCGTACGTATCTAATATCTATTTTCAGAAATCGTATTTATGGTGTGTTAATAATGTTCAAGCATTTTGATTAGTGACCAAGACTACGGAAGAAACCATACACAGCACCAGGTCTGGCGTGCAAGCCCTCAGAAGTGAGCAGTCTCAACGCTAAGAGGGCAACTCCTTGCAGTTTGATCAAGGCGTCGGTAATTTTCACGAAAATTGTCGTATTATATTCTTCGGGTTTAACGAGCACATATCTAACAAGGGACTCCAGGCCCTGGAATTAGTTTGTCTGCTCGTTTCTAACACACTTTGTCTTTACTCGAAACTTGGTCCATTCGAAATATTTGCGACAGTTCGTTCACTTATCCTTTTTGTGGACCACGTCCTAAATAGTTAGAGCAGTCGCTTTCTTTAATTCCATTCTGTAATTCGAATGCAGCTAGTATTCATACGTGAATATATCAGTGGTAACGACTAAATTAAACTTCTCTTTTTAGTCATTCTCGCCTCTCACGCCGTTGTTTTCTAGAAGGTCTCTTAATCTGGTCAACTCCTCTGTGCGAGTTTGCGTTCTAGATGACTTGACATCAGTTATGCAAGTCAGTTGATTGAAAATGGAAATATTATTGGCTTTTTCACTACCGTGGCTAATGTTCGCGTAACTGTAGTTAGCTATCGCTAAGAGCTTATTACGATGTTATTACGTATTCAGCTCAGGTAACTGTGTGTACAACATTTACCTTCACCATGGAATCATTAGTTGTCCTTGCGCAGTATGTAAATAAGAAAACTGATCTTGATAAGGGCAGACGTCTAAATGACCTTAGAAACGTTTCATTCTCATTATTTAAGGTAATACACTTTTTATGCAAACCGCTTTTGAGGTCGTAAGAAGGAAGAGGTGTACAGACGTAGTAATGCAGTTAACAACTTAAAATGTAAATGCTGGACCGGCGGCTTATATAACTGTGTAAGGCCTGCAGTTTAAGTGCTCGAATGGTAACGTTGTCATGGTCTCCGTCTCACAAAATGGTCACGAGCGCTACAAGGTTGTCCGTATCACGGCACGGCCATCTTGTGTTTCGCGTGAGCTCCGCGAATCGTGTCAGTTCTGGACAATACCCTTGGGTTTTTTTAAGATTTTAATCAAACCGCTAATTATTTCAGAAGTTATTACAGAATTCAATACAACTTACACAGCTCGGCTTTGGCATCTTACAAAGATTATTTATTTCAGTTAGATTCAGGCTGTCTAACTTTATAAACCATAAGATGAGCCGTCTGTATTATAAAAGCACTTTCATGTATTTGTAAATCATTCTTTGAACGTCGAGTGTGAATGTTAGCGCTTTCACCTACTTCTCTACCCTGAACCCCGCACCCCCCCCCCCCCCCCCTACACACACACACACACACACACACACACACACACACACACACACACACACACACACACACACACACACTATCGTAGCGAGAATTTTCTTGTCACTTATTACGGTCATCAAATTGCATGTCCTGTAGTAGTCTGTACTGCACGTCATATAATACATCATTCTGATGACATGTATAGTACATTCACAAATTTTTCAACTTAACACAAAACAAGCATATAAAAAGCATAAATAAAATAAAATATAAAATTATGCACATGTACAGGGTGTTAAAAAATATTCCATGTTTCGAGAAGTGATATTAGGGATGAGATGTCCAGTAAACATGAGCTCTAAATCGCATACTTTAAGAGCTATGAGCACTTGTTGGATTCAAGAGATACGTTTCACAATAGCGGAAATGAGCAAATGTACGTAGCTCTTTAGGTATGCGTTTTTAGCCCATGTTTACTGGACCTTTTTTTATTCTTTTGGTTCATACAAGCACCTCTGAAAATATGAGAACGAAAGAGCTTGCAGCAGATGAGATGTGTTTCACAGCAGCGAAGATGAGCAAGTGCCCAAAACTCTTTTAGGTATCCATCATAGTGCCCGAGATTATTGTACATTTTTGTCTCGTTTTGGCCCACACTTTCACACAATATGGAGGTTTTATTTTAATACCCCGTATATACGAAAGTTACATCATTATTACTATTATTATTATTATAGCAGGCCGTGTAACTTTTATGGAAAGCTACACAACACTTAAAAGTGAAACAGATACATGACACTATTTCTCAACATTGTCTCCAAATCTGTACCAAAGTTCGAAAAGTTTCGCAGTCGAATATTCCTCGACCGCAGCAAACCGCTCCTTGGTCACGGAGTCTCTCTCTTTTCTCTCTCTCTCTCTCTCTCTCCCCCCCCCCCCCCCCCCCCCCCGTTTTCTTTCCGATTGTCCAAAAATGGAAATTTCACGATGCAATATCTGAACTGGACTACCCGATCGCATCGCCAAATTATTGCCACTCTTTCACTATGGCGTGGAGGCACTACATTTGAGTTCATACATCGTCCAAATTTCATTGTGAAATGCATGTGTCCACAGTTATCTTACTGTTCGGTCTACTTCAACCTTGGAGTATGTTTCCAGTTTCTTCGCCGTTTCACAGCATAGTGTGATGATTTGTTATCTTTACCGCAGTAGACCTGTGTCTCCGGGATTACGCAGTGGACTTAGCGGGCAACGGAGTGTTTGACTTACTTTCTGAAATGGTTCAGATGGCTCTGAGCACTATGGGACTTAACTTCTGAGGTCATCAGTCCCCTAGAACTTAGAACTACTTAAACCTAACTAACCTAAGGACATCACAAACATCCAGGCCCGAGGCAGGATTCGAACCTGCGACCGTAGCGATCGCGCGGTACCAGACTGTAGCACCTAGAACCACTCGGCCTACTTTCTGAAGTCCCTGAGTATATGTTCTCTGACAAAAAGGAGAAGCACCGGGCAGGCGTTGTCAGATGTGTGTAACTTTGTATGGGTAGACGCCGTCCGCATGTATATACGAGGTCTGTTCAAAACATTCCGCAACTTTGTCCACAAAATTCTTCTCCGCTTACCTTTTACTTATGGTGCATGGTCTCCTTGGAAAAACTCTCCTCCACAACTGATACACCGCTCCCAACGCCGTTTCCACTTCCGGAAGCAGTCTCGGTACGTCTCTTGCTGAATCTCGTCCATCGTTGCAAATTTTTTTTCCCTTAAAAGGGGTTTTTGAACTTTGGAAACAGAAAAAAGACCGTAGGGGCCAAATCTGGAGAGCACGGAGGATAAGGTTGCACAGTGATTTCGTTTTTTGTGCAGTAGTCACGCACCAACAGGGATGAATGTGTGGGTGCGAACCGTGATGTTAGAGCCATGAATTGTGTCGCCACATTTCATGCCGTTTCCTTCTCACATTTTCTCTCAGGAGTCGCAGCACATCCCGATAGCACCATGGGTTAACTAGCTTTTCTTTTTTCTTTCTTTTTCTTTTTTTCCCGGAGGACCTTTCCCGATCCACTGTGAAGATCGAACCTTTGTGTCAACATCATATCCGTAGACTCACGTCTCATCTATACTTATAATTCTCTTAAGGAACAGCTCGTTCTCATTTGCGCGATCCAAAAACTCTTTCACAGATTGCGAGGCGAAGGACTTTCTTGTCTTCAGTTGTGAGACGTGGGAAGAACATGGTGGCAGTCCGATGCATTCCAAAATACTGTGGCAGGATTTCACGACATGATCCAACTGAAAAGTTTCATTCTTCTGCAAATCTGCCTGGCAGTAAGTCTCCGTTTGGCACCAACAATTTCGTTGACATTCCTGACACTAGCGTCGTCGGTAGACGTCGAAGGACTTTCTGAATGAGGGTCATCTTTAACTTCCGTCCGGCCATTTTTAAACCCTGTGAACCATTCATAACAGCGAGTACGGCTTCAGCACTCATCACCGTCGGCTTCCTGCATCATTTGGTCTCTGTAAAGGTTTTCTTGAGTTTTACGAAAAATGTAATGCAGACGCTTTGTGCTCCTCTGACTCTGTCATCTCGAAATTCGCAAACTGTGCGACACAACGTTCCACTCAGTTCAGCACCGAACGCTATCAATAGAGATACAACAATGAGACGCCCGGCAGTTACACATTAAACGCAGGCTTGTGCAGGGATGACAATCACATTTCGCTCCAACACACCACTGGCGCGAAGTTAGTAATATTACGTAATTTTTTCAACAGACCTCGTAAATGATTGTAAAGTTGCAACTCTGTGCGACAGGTAGAAGGACCACCAGAGTGTTGTTAGTCTTTAACTTTCTTGCCAGGCTTGATGGCATAGATAAGGGGCGTGAACAGAGCATGTGTTGAGTGAGTACTGTGAAGGCCGCTGAGATGCCGACTACTCGATAGTCCGTTATCAGCATTTGACAGACTTTGAAAAGGGCCCCTATCGTGGATTTCCGTTTGGCCGCCTGATTGCATAATGCAACAATCAGATTTGTGTGGCATCCGGATTTAGGGACTTGAGAGCAGGCACAACGCTCGTCAAGGTTCCGGTCGACCGCTTGTGACTTCCACAAGGGAGGGTCGCCATGTTGTGCACCAAGTGGGTCGTAGTGCCTTCACGTCTGCGCCTGCCGTCCGAGAGTAAGCGATTCACTCCCTGCAACATTCTGTGCTATTCCACACCATTGGTCGGAGATTAGGATCAAGTGGGCTTGGGAATTACCCTCACATGCGCATCTTGCCGTTAACACAACACCGCAAACGTGTGCGTTCGGGACGGCGCCAGGTCAGCAGTCGAACATTTTCTGTATCCAGAAAGGCCCGTTCAGGATCTGCAACATGCGGTCGTGCATTATCCTGCTGAAATGTAGGGGTTCGCAGGGATCTAATGAAGGGTAGAGCCACGGGTCTTAACACATCTTAAATGTAACATCCACTGTTCAAAGTGCCGTCAATCCGAACGAGAGGTGACCGAGACGTGTAACGAATGGCATACCATCACGCCGGGTGATACGCCAGTATGGTGATGTCGGATACACGCTTCCAATGTGGTTTCACCGCGATGTCGCCAAACACGGATGCGACCATCATGATGCTGTAAACAGAACCTGGATGCATCCCAAAAAAGGCGTTTGCCATTCGTACACCCAGGTTCGTCGTTGAGTACACCATCGCAGCCGTTCCTGTCTGTGATGCAGCGTGAAGGGTAACTGCAACCATGGTCTCCGAGCTAATAGTTTATGCTGCTGCAAACGTCGTCGAACTGTTGGTGCAGATGGTTATTGTCTTACAAACGTCCACATCTGCTGACTCAGGGATCGAGACGTGGCTGCACGATCCGTTACAGCCATGCGGATAAGATGCCTGTCATCTCGACTGCTAGTGATACAAGGCCGTTGGGATCCAGCACGGCGTTCCGTATTACCCTCCTGAACCCACCGATTCCATATTCTGCTAACAGTCATTGGATGGCGACCAACGCGAGCAGCAATGTCGCGATACGATAAACCGCAACCGCGATAGGCTACAATCCGACCTTTATCAAAGTCTGAAACGTGATGGTTCGCATTTATCCTCCTTACCCGAGGCACCACAACAACGTTTCACCAGGCAACGCCGGTCAACTGCTGTTTGTGTATGAGAAATCGGTTGGAATCTTTCCTAATGTCAGCACGTTGTAGGTGTCGCCACCGGCGTCAAACTTGTGTGAATGCTCTGAAAAGCTGATCAGTTGCATGTCGCAGCATCTTCTTCCTGTCGGTTAAATTTCGCGTCTGTAGCACTTCATCTTCGTGGTGTAGCAATTTTTATGGCCAGTAGTGTACATACCCGGTATACTGCTATCGTTCAACAGCCATGCGTACGTACGCCGAACAATATCCTCAGTGCCGCATTCAGTCTAGGAAGAAAGCGTTCAGTGTTTTGTTCTAGTGGCTTGCAGGTGCGGGATCATCTGCAACAAGGAGTAGAAGCTCGTCCTGAAACAAGTACGCAAATAACTGCAGCTGCTGGAGGATAAATCAAGTTCTTGCGTAGTCAGTCCTGCACGGACGGTTACTTTATTCACATCAG
Organism: Schistocerca gregaria; assembly: GCF_023897955.1. Lineage (NCBI taxonomy): Eukaryota > Metazoa > Arthropoda > Insecta > Orthoptera > Acrididae > Schistocerca > Schistocerca gregaria. The sequence goes on from NC_064926.1 coordinate 562,594,039, forward strand.
TCAGCTTGTGCCGGCTGTCAGACTAGAGGATCCCAAGACGAAGCGCTCGAGATAGGCTGCATTTGATTCAACGACAAGCGATACGGCCCGGGTTCGCACGGGTAGAGTGAAGTATATACGGACAGACAACTGGCATGGCGTAGCATATTTTGTTTGCGGACCACTGTGCATTCATGTATAAATTTCGGAGAACGACGTTAAGTAGGTGAATATCATTATGTCGTACAACTTATGAAATGTAAGCAGCGCACGGCACGAAAGCCGCCTGGAAGCGTGAATGTTGTGTTTTTCTTTTAGAATTGGCGTTTTAAGTGACATCTTATGTAATGATATGATCACATCATGATTTAAGTAATACGTTTACAACTAATGTAATTAATATTGTATGCAAATTGACAGTCTATGACTGTGTGAGTGATCCTTTATGTACGGGAGGTTGGCTTAGATGGCACAAATAAACGAAAAACATTAGGAAAAAAATAACGCGCCTCATGTACATGTTTACCTGGTATTACAGCACTCTGGTGAAGCGGAGTGACCGCGCGGTTTGGGGCGCCATGTCAGAGACTGCGTGGTCCTTCCCGCCGGAGGTTCGAGTCCTCCCTCGGGCACGGGTGTGTGTGTTGCTCTTAGCATAAGTTGGTTTAAGTAGTGTGTAAGTCTAGGGACCGGTGACTTTAGCAGTTCGGTCCCTTAGGACTTTAATACACGCTGTGATGCGTTGTTGAAACTCATTGGCGCTCTCTTTATGGCAGGTTGTTCGTCGTGCCACGCAAAGAATCGTCTTCCCATCTAGGTTTGCTTCAAGGAAGGAAGAAATTTGAAAGGTGAGTCATCTGCTGGAAGAACGTACTGTATGTAGACGAAGCAGAATTGCTGAAGTAATTTTTCTAAAAGCCTTTTAGTTGTAGCGTAAAAAATAAAAGCATCACATGTTTAGATAATGGATTTTCACTATGCAGCGCAGTGTGCGATGATAGGAAAATTCCTGGCAGATTAAAACTGTGTGCCAGATCGAGACTCGAACTCGGGATCTTTGCCTTTCGGGGTCCTTCACACAGTTTTATCTGCCAGGAAGTTTCGTATCAGCGCACACTCCGCTGCTGAGTGAAAATCTCATTATGGAGACATTCTCCAGGCTGTGCTTAAGCAATGTCTCCGCAATGTCCTTTCTTTCAGCAGTGCTAGTTCTGCACGGTTCGCAGGAGAGCTTCTGTAAAGTTTGAAGGGTAGGAGGTGAGGTACTGGCAGAAGTAAAGCTGTAAGGACGGGGCGTGAGTCGTGCTTGGGTAGCTCAGATGGTAGAGCACTTGCCCGCGAGTGGCAAAGGTGTCGAGTTTGAGTCTCGGTCCGGCACACAGTTGTAATCCGCCACGAAGTTTCATCACATATTTAGGATTTGCTTGTTTTTTTTATGCCGTTGTTCTTAGACGATTGCAGGGACCTAATTGGTTAAAAATGATTCATTATTTCAAATTGTTAGTCTCACATCGCAGCCTGATGATGAAACGATTATCTTTTCGTTACTGCTCGTATTTATTACGATACCTCTAGGTACTATGTAACCGTCAGTTTGGTAGTGGTCGATTTGTAGCAGGAGACCAAGGAACGAATACAATTTTCAGGGGAAAACGGATGTCGGTAGCAGTAATTATTCAGAGACGAAGATTCTTGGAAATACTGGAGTGTCCCTTTGGTGGCGTTGGTCAACACTTTCAGTTTCCAGCAGTTTACATACAGGATGTTTCAAAGTCTTCACGACAAACGTATAGGAGTGGTAGATAACATCATGGGGAACAACTTTTGCTACAGACAAAATGTTCTGTGATGCTTCGGTGACATAGGCTTCATTTTATTCAATCTGTGGGACGGCCATGGGACGACGAATGCACTTACCAGCGAGAAGCATTCTGCCTATCCTGGTCAATAGACAGAGTGATTTTGAACATATGAAACAGTGAGAACGAGTGTTTCTAGGCGGGGAAAGATATTTTAGAAGCTCGACGTACCACGTTTGAAGTAGAGCAGATCGTTGGCTTGTAGCCAACACGCACTGCATACGAACTCCGCGGCGTGCCTACACTCTGCCGCCTATCTGACATCAGTCATAGTTGGTTAATTGGTTTGTGGGAAGGGACCAAACAGACATGTCAGCGGCCCCATGGGGTTAGGGAAACCTAAAGCAGGATTGCCGGACATGGGTTTGAACCGTCGTCCTGCCGAATGCGAGTCCAGTTTGCACTGCGCAACCTCGCTCGTTCAAAAGTCATGGGATAGAGATATGCAGATGTGCAGATGACGGTAGATCGCGTGCACAAGATATTAAAGAGCAGTGCATTGGCGGAGCTATCATTTCTACTCAAGTGATACATGTGAAAAGGTATCTGACATGATTGTGGCCGGAGTACGGGAATTAACTGACTCTGAACGCAGAGGGGTGATTGGAGCAAGACACATGGGACATTTCATTTGAGAAACCGTTAGGGAAATCAATATTTCTAGAGACACGGCATATTGGGCCGAGAATATAAAATTTCGGGCATTATTTCTCACCCTGGACGCCGCAGTGGCCGACGGCCTTCGCTTGACAGGCGAGAGCAGCAGCGTTTCCGTAAGTTGTCAGTGGTGACAGACAAGCAACACCGCGTGAAATAACCGTAAAAGTCCGTGAGCGACATCAAAAACGTATCGTTTTGAACATTGCGACGGAATTTGGCGTTGATGGGTTATAGCAGCAGACGACCGATGCGAGAGCCTTTGCTGACAGCACGACATCGCCTGCAGCGCCTCTCCTGGGCTCGTGACCGCATCGCTCGTACCCTCGACGTCTACAAAACTGTGGCCTGGCCAGACGACTCCAGATTACAGTTGGTAAGAGCTGACGATAAGGTTCGAGTGCATCGCTGACCCCACGAAGCCTCGGACCCAGGCTGTCAACAGGACACTGTCCAAGCTGGCGGTGGCCTCATCATGGTGTGGATTTCCTGTACATGGGATAGACTGGATCCTCTGGTGCAACTGAACCGATCGTTGACAGGAAATGGTTGTGTTCGACTACGTGGAGACCATTTACGGACTTCATGTTGCCCAAGAAAGATGGATGACACATTCGGAAGGACGACAGCACAAACCCGCGACGGCCATCCTGGTTTAGGGTTTTAATGATCTCCCTAACTCGCTTCAGGCAATTGTCAGGATGGTTTCTTTTTTGAAAGGGTACGGCCGATTTTCTTCCCCATCCTTCCCTAACTGGAGCTTGTGTTCCGTCTCTAACGACCTTGTTGTCGCCAATCTACTACTTCTCCTCCGATAGTGCACCATGTCACCCGGCCACAAGTGTTCGCGATTGGTGTGAAGAACATCCTGGACATTCCGAATGAATGATTTGGCCACTCAGATCGCCCGATATGAATCCCATGGAACGTTCACGGGGCTTAATCGAGAGGTCAGTTGGTGCACAAAATATTGGACAGGCAACACTTTCACAGTTATGAACGGCTATAGTGGCAGCATGGCTGGAGACTTCCAGCGATTTATTGAGTCCATGCCATGCACGTTGCTGCAGGACGGCGGGCTAAAGGAGGTCCGACATGATATTCGTCGCATGACGTCTGTCAACTCAGTGTATAAAAGACGTGTATCGTCGCCAGGAAGCTTCCTTGTACATTTTGTCTCGAAGAATTGTTCCCCATGACCTGATCTGTCGCTCGTAGACGTTCGTCGGGAAGACTCTGAAACACACTGTAAATGGGGCCACCAAAATCCTGGACGCGTTAGCCTTGCTGAAATACCAGAGGTCTGGTTGCAATATATGAAACAATGATGAGGAAAGGTGACTGGATCTGGTGCTATAACGATGCACAAGAATCAAACAAAGACTGGTGGGTGGAAGGCACTCGGAATGTAGGTGGGGGGCTTACCTGTCAGACACCGGGTGGAAGAATCTGGTGACTGCCACCTCAGCGCGTCACTTGCAAGGTCACACGTGACGTTGAGACAGAAGCGACTGGACAGCCGAACAGAAGCCCGCCCGCCTGGCCTGGCGTGGTGTGGCGTGGTGTGGTGAGGGCGGACAGAGAGACGGGCAGCCAGCCGCAGTAGGTTGCCGGGCCGCGGCGCACGTTGCGCAAGTCCCAGCTGCGCCACGCGGAGCCACGGCCGCTTTCTCCACCAGTCGGCCGGTCTCGCTGCTGGGCGCCCACGGCTGCTGTCGTGAACAGCCAGCCGGCGGCTGTCTGCATAGTGTACTACAGGCCTAGTTGCACCTACTCTCCTCGGCGCAGGGAGCAGTCGGACTGGGGGGCGTAGAGCTCAGTTAATAGCACAGGTCTTCCGGCTAACACTCCGCCCTTCTAGCCATCTACACCTACACCTACATAGGCACTGCACAATCCGCGCGAGGCGGAGGGTGGCTCACACCACTACTCTCCTGTTCCACCAGCAAACAGAGACGAGGGAAAATCCATTGTCTATATGCCTGCACTCGAACCCTAATTTATGGTATCTTATCCCTGTGGTCTTTAAGCGAAACGTATGTTGTTCGTAGTACACACATCAAAACATCACCCTGGTTTCCAGAACTCCTAAAGATGGACGTTGACTGTGGATATCGTGTCACAGACACAGTCCCTTTGACTGTTCAGAGATGTCACTAAACCCGCCCAAAGATGTAAACAACCATGCATTAGCAGCGCCTATTAGACGGAGGGGACCGAAAGCCGATCAGTTTCAGTCATTCCAGCAGGAAGGAGGTACGCGGTTCGTGCTGTCTGTAGTTCAACCATGCCTAGACCGTCAGTACCGCCGTTCGATCACGTCCGCATTGTTACTTTGTGCCAGGAAAGGCTCTCAATGCGGGAGGTGTCCAGGTGTCGAACCAAAGCGATGTTGCTCGGACATGGAGGAGATACAGAGAGACAGGAACTGTCGATGACATGCCTCACTCAGGCCGTCCGAGGGCTACTACTGCAATGGATGACCGCTACCTACGGATTATGGCTCGGAGGAACCCTGACAGTAACGCCACCATGTTGAATAATGCATTTCGTGTAGCCACAGGCAGTCGTGTTACGACTCAAACAGTGCGCAATAGGCTGGGTCATACGCAACTTCACTCCCGACGTCCATGGCGAGGTCCATCTTTGCAACCATGTCACCAGCCAGCGCGATACAGACGGGTCCAACAACATGCCGAATGGACCGTTCAGAATTGGCATCACGTTCTCTTCACCGATGAGTGTCGCATATGCCTTCAACCAGACAATCGTCGTAGACGTGTCTGGAGACAAACCGATCAGGCTGAACGCCTTAGTCACACTATCCAGCAGGTGCACCAAGGTGGAGGTTCCCTGCTGTTTTGGGGTGGCATTATGTGGGGCCGACATACGCCGCTGGGGTTCATGGAAGGCGCCGTAACAGCTCTACGATACGTGAATGCCATCCTCCGACCGATAGTGCAACCATATCGACAGCATATTGCCGAAATATTTGTCTTCATGGACGACAATGCGCGCCCCCATCGTGCACATCTTGTGAATGTCTTCCTCCAAGATAACAACATCGCTCGACTAGAATGGCCAGCCTGTTCTCCAGGCACGAACCCTATCGAACATGCCTGGGATAGATTGAAAAGGGCTGTTTATGGACGGTGTGACCCGCCAACCACTCTGAGGGAGTGCTACTGGGTATTATAGGTACCGGTGTGTAAAACAATCTGGACCACCACCTCTGAAGGTCTCGCTGTGTGGTGGTACATGATGCAATGTGTGGTTTTCATGAGCAATAAAAAAGGCGGAAATGATGTTTATGTTGATCCCTATTGCAATTTTCTCTACAGGTTCCGGAACTGTCGGAACCGAGGTGACGCAATAACTTGTTTTGACGTGTGCAGAATCGTTCGGCAGTCAGCTTCAAATGCCGGTCCTCTCAACAGTGTTCCTCGAAAAGAATGTCGCTTTGCCTCCAGGGATTCCCATTTGAGTTCCCGAAGGATTTGCGTAACACTTTTGTGATTTTCGAATCTACCAGTAACTAATCTAGCAGCCCTATTCTGAATTGCTTCGATGTCTGCCTTGAATCAGATCTGGTACGGATCCCAAACACTCGAACACTACTTAAGAATAGATCGTACCTGCGTCCTATACACGTTCAGTTCTACTGATGAACCACACATTCGTAAAATTCTCCGAATAAGCCGAGGTTGACCTTTCGCCTTCCCTACCACAATCCTCATATGCTCGTTGCATTTCATATTGTTTTAGAACGTTGCGCCCAGATATTTAAGTGACGTGACTGTGGGACACTACTAATGCTGCATCTGAACATTACGGGTTTGTATTTCCTACTCATCCTCATTAACTTCCATTTTTCTACATTTAGAGCTAACTGCCATTAATGTTAGCAAGTAGACTTTTGTCTAAGTGATCTTGTATCCTCTTACACACACTCTATTTCGACACCTTGCCGTACACCACAGCATCAAAAGCGAACGACTGCAGATCGCTGCCCACTCTGTCCACCAAATCATTTGTGTATACAGAGGATAGTAGTTGTCCTATCCCACTTCCCTGGGGCAGTGCTGGTGATACCCTTGTCTTTGGTGAATACTCGCCGTCGAGGACAATGTAGTATGTTCTATAACTTAAGAGACCTTCGAGCCACTCAAATATCTGTGAACGTATACCATATGCTCGTACCTTAATTAACAGCCTGCACCGTGTCAAATGCTTTCCGGAGCTCCAGAAATATGCAATTTGTATGTTGCCTTTCATCCATAATTCGCAGTATATAGTGTAAGAAAACTGCAAGTTGAGTTTAAGTTTCTGAAACCAAGAAAATTTATTACATTCGAATTGGAAATGTATTCAAGGATTCTGCAGCAACCGATCTTAGGGATATTGGTCTGTAATTTTGCGGGTCCTTTTCTATGCCCTTCTTATACATAAAAGTCAACTGCGCCTTTTTTCAGTCGCTTGGGACTTTGCTCGCCAGTCCGTTTTTCATGTAACATGACGTCGTATACAAAAGTTCCCCAAATATACTTCTTAAATTTGTTACGTCTATCTATCTATCGCTTGAGCCTTGTCCTGCAGTTACGCAGGGTCAGCCATCGTTAATCGGATTTGGCATGTCAATGTTAAAGGGGTGGCCGGATGCCTTTACTGCCGCCACCCCGTACCCCCTGCGATGGAATTAGTGTACCCCGACTGTCTGCGTCGAGTGTAATCCATGGAATAGTGCGAAAGTGTTCAGATGTCTGCGAGTCGTGTAACTGAGGCGGACCATGGGGATCAGCCCGGTATTCACCTAGCGGGATGTGGAAAACCGCCTAAAAACCACATTCAGACTGGCCGGCACATCGGCCCTTTTAGTTAATGCGCCGGCGGATTCGATCCGGGGCCTGCGCGCCTACTCGAGTCCAGGAAGCAGCGCGTTAGCGCTCTCGGCTACCCTGGCGGGTCTTCTTAAATTTATTACGTCTAACCCGGTCTTATTCTGCACCATCACCTTAAAAGTAGTCCCGCTGGTAGCGTGTACAAGTTTACGAGTTGTGAGTAACATTTCGTCTCCTGATTTTATCCAATATCTCTTGAAAATTTCAAAGAATGATTTCCTTATTGTTATCAAAAGCTGTCTCGATTTGCCTTTCTTCAAGCTATCTTCTAATCCTAATCAATATTGGCTCACGTGTGCCTACATTTCTCCGTAAAAGTGATATTCAGCGATGTTGGGGGCTAACACTTTTTCCTTTCTTCTGTAAACAATTATTGTCTGTGTTTTGCCACCATCACTTCTTAAACTGATAGTACGGTAATATTCATGCCTGTCAGCATCTACACTACTGGCCATCAAAATTGCTACAAGAAGAAGAAATGCAGGTGATAAACGGGTATTCACTGGACAAATATATTATACTAGAACTGAAATGTGATTACATTTTGACGCAGTTTGGGTGCATAGATCCTCAGAAGTCATTACCCAGAACAACCACCTCTGGCCGTAATAACAGCCTTGATACGCCTGGGCATTGAGTCAAACAGAGCTCGGATGGCGAGTACAGGTACAGCTGCCCATGCAGCTTCAACACGATACAACAGTTCATCAAGAGTAGTGATTGGCGTATTGTAACGAGCCAGTTGCTCAGCCACCATTGACCAGACGTTTTCAGTTGGTCAGAGATCTGGAGAATGTGCTGGCCAGGGCAGCAGTCGAACATTTTCTATATCCAGAAAGGCCCGTACAGGACCTGCAGCCGGCCGCAGTGGTCTCGCGGTTCTAGGCGCGCAGTCCGGAACCGTGCGACTGCTACGGTCGCAGGTTCGAATCCTGTCTCGGGCATGGATGTGTGTGATGTCCTTAGGTTAGTTAGGTTTAAGTATTTCTAAGTTCTAGGGGACTAATGACCACAGCAGTTAAGTCCCATAGTGCTCAGAGCCATTTGAACCATTTTAGGACCTGCGGTCGTGCATTATCCTGCTGAAATGTAGGGTTTCGCAGGGATAGAATGAAGGATAGAGCCAGGGGTCATAACACATCTGAAATGTAACGTCCACTGGTCAAAGTGCCGTCAATGCGAACAAGAGGTGGCCGAGACGTGTAACCAATGGCACCCCATACCATCACGCCTAGTGATACGCCAGTATGGCCATGTCGGATACACGCTTCCAATGTGCGTTCACCACGATGTCGCCAAACACGAATGCGACCATCATGATGCTGTAAACAGAACCTGGATTCATCCGAAAAAATGACGTTTTGCCATTCGTGCACCCAGGTTCGTCGAGTACACCATCGCAGGAGCTCCTGTCTGTGATGCAGCGTCAAGGGTAACCGCAGCCATGGTCTCCGAGCTGATAGTCCATGCTGCTGCAAACGTCGTCGAACTGTTGGTGCAGATGGTTGTTGTCTTGCAAACGTCCCCATCTGTTGACTCAGGAATCGAGACGTTGCTGCTCGATCGGTTACAGCCATGCGGATAAGATACCTGTCATCTCGACTGCTAGTGATACGAGGCCGTTGGGATCCGGCACGGCGTTCCGTATTACCCTCCTGAAACCTCCGATGCCATATTCTGGTAACAGTCATTGGATCTCGACCAACGCGAGCAGCAATGTCGCGATACGATAAACCGCAATCGCGATAGACTACAATCAGACCTTTATCAAAGTCGGAAACGTGATGGTACGCATTTCTCCTTCTTACACGAGGCATCACAACAACGTTCGACCAGGCAACGCCGGTCAACTGCTGTTTGAGTATGAGAATCGGGTTAGAAACTTTCCTCATGTCAGCACGTTGTAGGTGTCGCCACCGGCGCCAACCTTGTGTGGATGTTCTGAAAAGCTAATCATTTGTATATCACAGCATCTTCTTCCTCTCTGTTAAATTTCGCGTCTGTAGCACGTCATCTGCGTGGTGTAGCAATTTTAATGGCTAGTAGTGTATATTCTTGCAACTGGAATTGTCACATTCTTATCGAAGTCCGAGGCCATTTCGCCGGTCTCATATATTAGCACACCAGGTGCAATAGTTTTGCCATGGCTAGGTCTCGCAAAGATTTCAGTAATTCTGAGAGAATGTCGTCTACTCCAGGGGCCTTGTTTCCAGCTTACTCTTTAAATACCGTGTCTGATGTTTTCCAAGATCATATCTCCCATGTCAGCTTCATCTACTTCCTCTTTCCCTACTATAAGAAGTTCGTCTCTTTTATACAGACCATCAGTATGTTCCATCCACCTTTCAGCCTTCACTCCTTTTTAATGACTTGCCAATTGAGCCCTTCATATGCCTACAGCTGTTTCTCTATTCTTGTAATTTCTCTTTAATTTTTCTATGGACGACACCGGTCTTTCTCCTATATGCCCACTTCTACAGCTTTGCATGTATCCTCTCGCTATTCTTGCTTAGATATTTTGCATTTTCCAACAGTCTCAGTTTTGAAACTTTTACGTATCTTTTCGCCTGATTCATTTGCTGCATTTTTACATTTTCTCCTTTCGTCACTTCAGTTTAACATGTCCTGCCTTACCCAAAGCATGCTACTAGGCCTTGCTTTTTACGTATTTATGCTCATCTGCCTTCACTGTTTCATTTCACAAAGCTATCCATTCGTCTTCTACTGTATTCCGTTCTCCTGTTTCAGTCAAAGGTTGCATAATGCTCTCTGAAACTCTCAACAGACTACGTTTCCTCCAGTTTACGCTGGTCCCACCTCGTCAATTCGCTACCATTTTTTTGCAGTTTCTTCAGATTTCATATGAAGTTCATAAGTAATAAATAACGGTCAGTCAGTCGAATATAAGTTCCGAATAGATGAAATGTACTCGATGTACATTTCCACAAAGTTAGATAAATAATCCGACTGATGCTTGATGGTTTTACACTTCCCATTATTTAATATGTAACATTATTTGAATTTTAACTGCAAATTCGGAAGTTCTTCACCAATTCGTACAATGAATATTTCTTAGGCAGACGGAGATGAGTTGCAGCTACCAAATGGCATTGAACCAAAACAGAGGAATAAAATATTGTGAGTGAAAATGGAGTATTACTAACTTAAATATTCCTAAGTTATAAGCGAACGTCACAGACAGACCTTGGCGAAATGTCTGTAAATAATCTACAATGCAACTTTTGTGAACGACCTTTGCTGGAAATGTTTCCAGACCGTACATTTGCATGCGGTTTGAACATTGGTGGGATTATTCCCCTTCCGCAAGCGTTTCACAAGCCTGCTGGAAAGGCAAGCAGAAAACGAGTGTTTTTCTCAGATGTCTGGTCGCTCTACGACTTCCGCGTACCGGAGAGGAACACATTAGCGCGGCATTCGAAAGTGGACCGAAAGGAAATCATGTAGTGCTAATGCCAAAACGGTAATGAAAGGACTGCGTGTGGTTTTGTAACGAAGTGTTGGGAGGCAGCTTTCGTAGTTGTGTAAATAGTCCCGAGTTCGAGTCTCGGTCGGGCACACAGTTTTAATCTGCCAGGAAGTTTCATATCAGCGCACACTCCGCTGCAGAGTGAAAATCTCATTCTGGAAACATTCCCCAGGCTGTGGCTAAGCCATGTCTCCGCAGTATCCTTTCTTTCAGGAGTGCTAGTTCTGCAAGGTTCGCAGGAGAGCTTCTGTAAAGTTTGGAAGGTAGGAGACGGATACTGGCAGAAGTAAAGCTGTGAGTACCGGGCGTGAGTCGTGCTTCGGTAGCTCAGATGGTAGAGCACTTGCCTGCGAAAGGCAAAGGTCCCGAGTTCGAGTCTCGGTCGGGCACACAGTTTTAATCTGCCAGGAAGTTTCATATCAGCGCACACTCTGCTGCAGAGTGAAAATCTCATTCTGAGTACTATTATTGTTTTACATATGAGTGTTATTTTTATTTAATCATTTTTCTTATTTTCATTAATGAAGATTGAGCCCATGTTCTTAGGAAATGCCTCTAAGTTTGAGAGGCGACCAAATAAGAATTTTATGGGCTCCTGGGGACTATAGAGAAACTGATCTGCGCCGATAGAGTACATAAACAATACAAAGAAAGCAAACACGCTGTATCTAAAAACATTTAGTAATGAGAGATCTGCCGTGCATTAAGAGCACAGATTATACAATGTTTGTTACTATAGCTGTATGGTGTGTAAACAAAGTTTTTGTAATTAACTTTTATTGTGAAAATTACTGGTCTCTAGAAGCCATCCTTGTAAAAAAAAGCAAACAAACGCGTTACAGACTACGCACCCTTTGAAAACTGAATCTAATATGATGCTCGCAATAGGCGTATATAGCAAAAACAGTTTGACAATAGGACGTTATGACATCACTGCATTGAGAAAGGTTTTTCACTGAGACATGTTACAGCGCGGTTTTAACAGTAACATTACGCCCTTTTTTTCTTTCTTAGTGTCTACTGGAACGATAACGTAGGTTGAGCTGTTGGTACAGGAAGCGGCAGACTTCACCAACATATGTGCGGCCATTAATGGGGAACAGTCCAGGCACTTGAAGTCAGTTTCAGAGAGGCCAGTCAGGTAACGTGGGCCACTACAAAGAAAGGCAGCCAGAATGGTCCCACAATTGTTTGGCTTGCGAGATAGAGGTACGGGAATGCTGGAGGAATTTCAGCTACCAAACGCTCAAAGAAAGCTAGAAAATTCCAAGAGCCATTTTTCAGAACAGAAATTTTAATTTTTCTACGTCCACTCACGTATCATCTTCTAAGAAAGCGTAAAGGCAAAAGAATACGAGGTGCGACAATAAAATAATGAGACTTACGTGAAAAAATTGTTGCTTACTGTTTTATTCAATTTTAGTGTTGTCTCCTTCAGAGTAGTTTCCTTATGATTGCACACACGTTTTCCAGCGCTTCTGCCATTTATGGTAACATTTCTGGAACTCATCTTCTGTAATATCCTCCAAGACCCTCGTCACAGCTTTTTGGACATCTTGTGTTGTTTGAAAATAGTGTCCCTTGACCGCCGTGTTGACTCTTGGAAATATAAAAAAAGTCCTACGAGGCGATATCTGGTGAATAAGGTGGCTGTGGTAGTGCTGAAATTTGTTTTTCAGGTTAAAAATTGCTGCACTGACAGAGCAATATTGGATGGCGCATTATCGTGATGCAGAATCCAGTTATCAGCTATGTTGGCATGGACACCGAAGAGCTCTTTTACGAAGTCTTTCTAAAATTTCTTTCTAGTAATGTGGTTAACTGTTTGTCCAGTGGGCACCCACTCTTTATGAACAATTCCCTTGGAATCAAAGAGGCACACAAGCATGCATTTCACTTTTTGGTCTGGGTGATCCCTTTGAGCACCATTGCGAACTTTGGCGTTCTGTCTCTGGATGGTACTGTAAAAACCAACTTTCATCACCAGTGATTACACGGCTCAACAATTCTGGATTGATTTGCATTTGCTCTTAACAGATAGGCTGCCACATTTTGCCGTATTGCTAGCTGTAGTGGTGTGAGATTTTTGGGGACCATTTTTGCACAAATCTTTCTCATACCAAGATATTCAATTATTATTAGACAACCGTTTCTCGACTGATGTTCAGTTCTTCAGATCAGATTAGATCAGATCAGATCGTACGAGTTCACGCACTCTGGCCAAGTTGGCATCCTTCCGTGAGGTTGATGGTCGTCCACTGCGGTCTTCAAAGTTCTGCCTTCACTAACATTTTTGCCAACGAAAAACTTGAGCTCTTGACATAACCTCCTCTCCAGAAGGCTTCTGAAGCTTACCGTAAGTTGTCGTCTCGTTTTCACCCAATTTAACGCAAAAAGAAATGGCGTACCGTTGCACAATATTATGCGGTTCCATTTCCGTGACGAGAGACACAAACACGTGTTAACTTATTACAGCACAATTCACCACTAAGGAATTGCATTGATGTGCTACTTGGGCTAGAAGCAGCTTATAGACCAAGGTCAAAGATATTGTGCCTACGCAAGCCTGCAGGGTCGTCACATCTTACAAAGAAAATCGGTCTCATTACTTTATTGTCGCACCTCGTGCTTTACCTAAGAAAATAACACAAGTTAGTAGGAGGAAAATGTCCAACAGACCCTTCTGAAGAAAGAATCTATTCTAAACCTAATCTAAATACTGATGATGATTTTGAAATTGGTTTAAATTTAGTGCAACCACTTACGAAGCACACAAATAATTTTTAATACAAAAATATAGATAATACAAAAAATAATTACTAACTAAAAAGGGGATAATTAAATGGTCGCCAGCCGATTAGGGCAATGAATCTCCAGACTCTTAAGAAAGGTATTGGCAAAGAAAAAATGGTTCTAATGGCTCTGAGCACAACGCGACTTAACATCTGAGGTCGTCAGTCCCCTAGAACTTAGAACTACTTAAACCTAACTAACCTAAAGACATCACACACATCCATGCTCGAGGTAGGATTCGAACCTGCGACCGTAGCAGTCGCGCGGTTCCGGATTGAAGCGCCTTGAACCGGAGGAGTGGATGGGAGTTTATGAATAAACGTTTCCCCTCACAATGCAGCACCACTTCCTGTGCGAGCAGTTCTTTGTCAAGAGTGTTAGCCAGCCGATCCTGACTACACGACGCAGGTTATCGTAAGTTTCTGTCCACGGCAACAGACTTCTTCCAATCAGAATGACAATCAGTTGTGAAACATTTCTGCGCACATTTATTTTTACATCCGGGGGGTACATCTTGCTTCTTTCCCTCAAAACGCTCTGTTTAGGATCGTCTACACTCTGTGTACTGCTGACTTTAAAAGATTTGGTAACACCTTGTGTAGATTTCAAAAGTGGCGTTAGGATTTTTTAAATTATTATTATTTTACGAAGAGAACCACATTCCTCCTACACCTGTCTCAGACATTCACCCCGTTATAACTGCGAATAAAACGTGCTGCAGCGGAAGAGAATGTTCCTTGTTCACGTCAATACCAGACGTGTTTTATGGTGGCCATCTATAGGCTGCCGTTATGTGACGGACATCAGAAGCAGAGCATTCTTGGCAGGAGACACTGGATGGAGTGCGACGTGGTATTTCTCAGGAAATAACTCCAGCATACCTCTAAAATAGCTGGCAAAGTATTGGAAGCAAGGCGCGATATGCTCTGTCAAAAGGTCAAGTGTCTGAATACCGAACCTTGTCAGTTTCTGCGTGTAACGGACTCGGCTGTGTGACTACTGTAGCCTGAAAGTCTTGGTGGAACAAGAAACTTAGCTGGCTGAATCTTTACAATTACAGTTAAATACTTCATACTGTACCATCGCTGACGTTCCCCCTAGATTGGTTATTTCGAAGCGAGCACCTGATTTCCGGCAATTCGAAAGTTTGAGGACCCTATTCCCATTTTCCGGCGAATAATTATGTTTCAGAATGATCTTTCTCTTGGTGTAGTTATATCCCCTTACTGATTTATCCATTCCATTCTAACACTTGCAGTTGGATATTTTGGAATATACTGCAGAGGAGCAGGGTTATTCACTGCGTTTCACCATGAGTACATATACTCTGGTCTTAGCTTTCAAATTCTGTCCGTGTATTGTTTAATCTGCTCGTACGAATTTCTTTTTAGTTTGTAACTCAGTGCAGAGTTCTAGTCATTGCCAACGTTCTGATTCTTGTGCTTCGTGACTCACTGATAGCCTTTATTTTATTTTTTAGCTCCACCTTAACAATACCACACAATTATGGAGTGTGCAACAGCATCGAAAGAATAATAACTGAATATACTGTATAAAACCAGCCTTCAAAATCGCAAAACCAAAGAAGAGGAATAATATTTGTAGAGTTCAGAAGAGCATATGATTCCGTAAACAGACTAATTCGGTTTAAAGTGCTACACGAATTGATATTTCCACAACCGTAATAATAAATCAAATAACAGAAAGTGGATACAAAGGATCTCTATTTACAAAATTAAATAAGAAAATGCAGAAAGAGATCAAAATAATATGCAAGACACCACACAAACCCAGGGATTCACAACACTCATCACACAAACACACGCACACTAACACTACAAGGACACAGCACTAAAACTCACCAGCCAGGCTGACTCACGGAGCTGCTCACAGGGAGCTTTAAAGAAGGAGTATGAGACTGACACAAATAAAAAATCTGGCATTTACGTACCAACTTTAGTGTAACAGCTGTGGTGTTCTACACTTAGGACAGACCAGCAGAGCATTCGATAAGCGATATAAAGTATATAAAAAGGAATGGAAGTATGGCTCCCAACAAATCTACCACACAACCACATATGAAAATAATCATATTCAGTAACAAAAAAGTCTCCTAACACTACAAGAGAACTTCCAAATTTAAAAGGCAAACACAGAGAAGAAATGCATGATAAATGACCTTACAAAAATCTTCAGCAAAACGTTATTTAAAATAAAAAACATAATTTAGCAGATAAATAACTATCCCCCTAACCACAACAAAACCAGTATCACATAAAACAGCCTAAATAGTCACTCATTATCACGTATCACTGTATCACACTAAAGTTGTTTTAAAGGAGTAATAATCTGTGTACACAGAAATTCCACAGCCACGGGAAACAAACGACGGTAGCACCTCGCAAAATGAGATCAAAGTGTACGAGGTGTAAGTCGTCTACACAATATGAAATCGAATATACAGGGTATAACTTAATTCCTTTAGACACGTCTAGGAATCGTAATGGGGACTAACAGGTTAAGTTTAGCATAGGAATTCATGTCCAGAAACATACCACAACACACGTCCAAATCTTCCACATTTTCTGCCCCCTGACTACGGTATTACGTACGTTATACATCGAACACCTGATGTCCCATGCTCACTACAGAGGATGTTTACAATCCATTCAGTTGAGTTTATGGTCTTTGCTCACAGTGTACTACTGTACAGCAGTAACCATTTACTACGGTACAGAATGTAAGCTGTACGTGCATTTCATTTTTAGTTCACCATGGTGAACTACACGTTTGCGGAATACACTGACATGACGTTATTGCACGGCGCAGCTCGGTGCAAAGGGAGGTTTCAAAATGGTTCAAATGACTCTGAGCACTATGGGACTTAACTTATGACGTCATCAGTTCCCTAGAACTTAGAACTACTTAAACCTAACTAACCTAAGGACATCACACACACCCATGCGCGAGGCAAGATTCGAACCTGAGACCATAGCATCTGCCAGTACCTACTGCAACCTACATCCATCTGAATCTGTTTAGTGTATTCATCTCTTGGTCTCCCTCTACGATTTTTACCCTCCACGCTGCCCTCCAATACTAAATTGGTGATCCCTTGATGCCTCAGAATATGCCCTACCAACCGATCCCTTCTTCTAGTGAAGTTGTGCCACAAATTTCTCTTCTGTCCAGTTCTCTGATACTTAAATCTATACTCGATGTTCCCAATTTTCTCTTCTTCAGAAACGCCTTCCTTGCCATTGCCAGTTTACATTTCCTATCCTGTCTACTTCGACCATCATCAGTTATTTTGCTCCCCAAATAGCAAACCTCATTTACTACTTTAAGCGTCTCATTTCCAAATTTACTTCCCGCAGCATCACTCGATTTAATTCGACTACATTCCATTCTCCTCGTTTTGCTTTTGTTGGCGTACGTCTTATATCCTCTTTCAAGACACTGTCCACTGCGTTCAGCTGCTCTTCCAGGTCTTCTGCTGTCTCTGACAGAACTCCAATGTCATCAGCGAACCTCAAAGTTTTTATTTCTTCTCCATGGATTTTAATTCCTACTCCGAATTTTTCTTTCGTTTCCTTTACTGCTTGCTCAGATAATGGTTTTTAATACCGTGTTGTACATTTTGCCATTGTCAGGCATTCAGAAGTTTCGAACAGTAAATACGGCGCTATTCAAAAAGAAGGAACAGATTTCAAACATATATTGCTTTCAGACAACAAAAGATAGACACACAGTTCCAACATTCTTGGAAAGAGAAAAGTTCAAATTTTTATGCATTCAGTGCGATCACCATGTGTTACCCGATAAATATGAAAACGGTGGCTCATTTCCTGCTACAGAAGATGCAGCTGGTCTTTCGTTATCGAAGTCACAGCTTCAGGGATGCGATGTCTCAGACTTCCAAGAGTGTCAGGCACAGGGCGGACAGAAACACGGTCTTCTACGGAACGCCACAGAAAATAGTCACATGGTGTGAGTTCGGGGACGTTTATTGGAAGAGAAGATTAACTTAGTCGGAGCTGGCCTCCCAGGTTTCCACACGTCACTCGTTGTGATTTTTATTTGTGGCGTTACGTAGAAGACTGAGTTTTTATCCCCCCTGTGTCTAACACTCTTGAAACTCGCATTGCTGAAGCTGTGAATTCGACAACGAGAGACCAGCTGCTTCGTGTGTGGCAGGAAATGAGCTACCGTTCAATATTTGCCGTGTGACACATGGTGCTAACGTTGAATGCATAAAGATTCGAACTTTCTTCTTTCCAGGAACGCTGGAGTTGTGTTTCTACCTTTCGTAGCTTGTAAGCAATAAATGTTTGAAATCTGTTCCTTCTTTCTGAATATCTCTGTATAACAACCGAGATATAAGAATTATCATCACCAACTATTTAATGTCTTTCGAATTTTATGGTTCAAACTCGCCCCAGCGACGAACTTGACACGCTTCGATGGTATGCAACCTATGTAGTCTGTAGGTCTGTTTCATAAATGTAACAGTACAGAGAATAAATCCATGCCCGCTTACAAACATAAGCCGCGCGGGACTAGCCGAACGGTCTTAGGCGCTGCAGTCACGGACTGTGCGGCTGGCCCCGGCGGAAGTTCGAGTCCTCCCTCGGGCATGGGTGAGTGTGTTTGTCCTTAGGATAATTTAGGTTAAGTTGTGTGCAAGCTTAGGGACTGATGACCTAAGCAGTTAAGTCCAATAAGATTTCACACAAACAATAGAATAACAAACATACAAGGCGTGTTTTTTTAAAGTAAGTACCGTTCTGAAATTTAAAAAAAGACGTACTAAGATATGTCAATAATTTTATTTTTACGTGAAAGCCTGTACCTTAATCAACTTTTCTACATAATTTCCGTCAATATGGAGGCACTTGTCATAACGTTGTACCAGTTCTTGAATAGCCTCCTCAAAGAAGTCTCCCGCTTGACTTGTTAACGACTGCATCATCACTGTTTTGACTTCGCCATCGCTTTGAAGACGCTGACCGCCCAGGTGTTTCTTCAAGTGCAGGAACAGATGGTAGTCAATGGGCGCAAGATCGGGGCTGTACGGAGGATGGTCTAGAGTTTCCCATCGAAGAGATGTGATGAGATCATTGGTCTGATTCGCCACATGCGGACGGGCATTGTCTTGCAGCAAAACGATGCCCTCGCACAACTTCCACGGGCTGTTGCTTTGATTCTGGTGTGACGTAGGCCACCCGTGTTTCATCGCCCGTAACAGTTTGGCTTAAGAAATCATTACCGTCGTTGTGGTACCGCTCAAGGAAAGTCAATGCACTGTCTAAACGTTTGGTTTTGTGGACATCCGTCCATCACGCATAATGTTTTCTCCGTAAACTGCACAGATCTTTAGCACTAAGAAATCTTATAACAGCCCGTACTTCACAGTCGGCGGAACTCACGATTGTGGAATGCATCTTAAACACTCAGTATACAACGTAAACAAGGAAGAATTAGACTGTAATGGTGTCAGTGCTTAGATTAAGGTACAGGCTTTCATGTAAAATAAAATTATTGAGATACCTTAGCACTTCTTTTTTTTAATTTCAAAACGGTAATTACTCAAAAAACACGCCTCGTATCTGTGTAAGTCTGTGGCTCAGTACGTCGAATGATGGCCTGCTACGGATTCTGGCTGGGGCAACGAATGGGCATCGCTCGACGCCACAAAATCACCGAGTTGTGGACGAGAGGAAGCTTGGTGTGTGCCAGCGCGGTGCTCAGTGAGTAACGGGACGTTTGCCGTGGGACAGGTGTCGGCCTGGCCGCCCACCAGGAAGGCAGCCCGTGAAGCACGCACTCGCACGCACGCACGACAATAGCGGCGCCGTCTGCCTGCCTGCTTCCCCATGCCGGCCGCGAACGCAGCCGTTGCGCAATCACGCGTCTCCGCTGGCGGGTCGCCACGCCCCCACCGGAGCTCCTCCACTCCGTGCGCTGGACGTAGCCGTCCAGTCTCTGGAAGCACTGGTGTCGACAGTAGCACTGGCAAATGCCACTCGCTGGAAGTGTGGTAGTACTAGGACGGTCGCTATTTATAAAACTATCGGGGTTTCCATATGTGAGGGATGAAGTAGTGAAGGCAGCAGAGGATCAAGTAGATAAAAAACGAGGTCTTGTACAAATCCTTGGGTAACAGAAGAAATATTGAATTTAATTGATGAAAGGAGAAAATATAAAAATGCAGTAAATGAAGCCGGCATAAAGGAATACAGACGTCTCAAAAATGAGATCGACAGGGAGTGCAAAATGGCTAAGCAGGGATGGCTAGAGGACAAATATAAGGATGTAGAGGCTTATCTCACTAGGGTTAAGATAGATACTGCCTACAGGAAAATTAAAGAGACCTTTCGAGAAAAGAAAACCACTTGTATGAATATCAAGAGCTCAGATGGAAACCCAGTTCTAAGCAAAGAAGGGAAAGCAGAAAGGTGGAAGGAGTATATAGAGGGTCGATACAAGGGCGATGTACTTTGAGGACAATATTATGGAAATGGAAGAGGATGTAAATGAAGATGAAATGCGAGATATGACACTGCGTGAAGAGTTTGACAGAGTAGTGAAAGACCTGAGTCGAAACAAGGCCTCGGGAGTGGACAACATTCCAGTAGAACTACAGACGGCCTTGGGAGAGCTAGTCCTGACAAAACTCTACCCGCTGGTGAGCAAGATGCATGAGACACGCGAAATACCCTCAGATTTTAACAAGTATACAATAATTCTAATCCAAAAGAAAGCAGGTGTTGACAGATGTGAAAATTACCGAATTATCAGTTTAATAAGTCACAGCTGCAAAATACTGACTTTAATTCTGTGCAGATGAATGGAAAATCTGGTAGAAGCCGACCTCGGGCAAGATCAGTTTGGATTCTGTCAAAATGTTGAAACATGCGAGGCAATACTGATCCTGCGACTTATCTTAGAAGGTAGATGAATGAAAGGCAAACCTACGGTTCTAACATTTGTAGACTTAGAGAAAGCTTTTGACAGTGTTGACTGAAATACTCTCTTTCAAATTCTGAAGGTGTCGGTGGTCAAATACAGGGAGTGAAAGGCTATTTACAATTTGTACAGAAACCAGGAGGCAGTTATAAGAGTCGAGGGGCATGAAAGGGAAGCAGTGGTTGGGAAGGGAGTGAGACAGGGTTGTAGGCTATCCCCGATATTATTCAATCTGTATATTGAGCACAGATATGCTGTTTCTTCACATCGGAAATCTTGTTATTTCTTTCACACCCCACCCCCAAGTGCAATCGGATTTCTTCTTTTGTGCCACATATACTTGCTTCACACAGTCAAAAGAGAAAGACTGGAGGTGTTGAAAACTCAGAAAATAGTAAGACTCCTTTACACAGCGAAAGTAAAATTATGATCTACTACAACTGCAAAAGAACAACTTCAAATATTTACCAAAAACTGTGAAAAAACTAATATGAAATGAAAATAGCGGAACTTGATATTGCTATTTTGATATCTTTATATCGGTGGAAAAAATATCGACATATCGATATTTTATCAGCAGCCCTAGGGAGTATCCCTCTGATGGCCTCTGCCTGAGATCAGTTAAATTAGTCATTGCACGGACTGTGTCCTTACCGCTAGCTGAGGTAATTATGATTAATGTTATCAACGATACCTCTAGAAGGTGTAACCGCAGTCTTTAGTTCACACAGGAAGCCTCTGGACAGAAGAGAATAGGTTCGATCCTACTTCCGGGGTTGGATACCAATGTTAACGACCGTGGACTGATTCCAGACTTGCGATATGGTAAAGGGGTAGCAAAACACAATCTGTTGCGATTGGCTGGATGTGCAAAATAAGTTATAAACACAAGAACATTGGTAAAAACTGCAGATATCGTTAACGATAGCTACAGAACACATTGCAACAGGATGTAAAGCGTAAATTTGTGCAGTTACTCGTTCTGTCGAACCTCCACTACTTTGATGTAATGGACCACGTCTCGAGTAGAGAAACTCTAGACGGTTCTTTGTTAACTAACGACGAACGCTGGTGAGCATTACATCCGCAACACTCGTTAACACGCCAAGTTGGAATCACCGCGGCGACTACCGTAACGCAGGGCAGGGCTTAATTTCGGTCGGAACGGACCGGAAGGGCGTTCCGGTTCCTCCCAGGAAATTTTTTGAACTCGCTGGAAACAAGTCGCAACCGGAGATTGACGTAGAACACGTCTATTACATCGTAACGTAACTATAATTTGCCGCTGCGCCAGCGCCATTGAACTTGACAATCGGCAGCCAACGTCGTGCGATCAGCAGGGGCGTGGAATGAGATACTGTGTGTGTGTGTGTGTGTGTGTGTGTGTGTGTGTGTGAAGTGCACCTAAGGTAAGTCAACCTTCGTTCCGAAGTTGTGATCGGTACATATCACCTTTTGTTTACGACCGTCAGCAACCGAAGAGGTCTATTAGCATTTACTAAACATCTAGCTTTATGTAATGTGATACAGTATTTTGAGAGTGAAGTTTTCTCGTGTGTTGGTATATAACTTTCCTCGCAAATGAAAACTAAGTCCCGCAACGAGATTATAACTCGGGATGTTTGCCTTTAGCGTGCAAGTGCTCTACCAACTGAGGTAACCAAGTACGACTCACGACCCGTTCTCACAGCTTTACTTCCACTTGTACTTCATCTTATACCTACCAAATTCACGTAAGTTCTTTTCGGAAACTTGGATGGTAGGAGATGAAGCACAGGTGGAAGTAAAGCTGTGAAGAGGAGTCATGAGTCAGGCTTGGATACTTCAGTCGCTAGAGCACTTGCCCGCGGAAGGCAAAGGCCCACAGTTCGAATCTCGTCGCGGCACATAGTCCTAGTTTGCCAGGAAGTTTTATAGTGTTCTGTTTTCCCTAATTACTCGGGAAATCGGAATTGTACGTCATCCCGATGGACCAGGAATACTTTCATCGTCATTCATCGCTAACTGCGTTATTACTTAGTATAGGAAACAAGTTCACTGACTAGCTACAGTGCAACTGTTTGAAAGTGACGTCGTAGTCACGAAGAATACCGACTTGTGCCGATATGAATCGAGCAGAACTAGGGAGAAACGTGACATTGCTGTGGGGACAGACCTGTTGTTCGTATTAAACGTTGCGGTTATATTGTTTTCACTATAATAAATAGCGTCTACAGGACCTGAATTCCCGAACAGTTTTTATTGCCAGGGGGAGGAGAAGAAGGGAAAGCGATTGTATCCTTAAAGTGGTGCGTTCCGGCACCTAAAATTTTAGAAATTAAGCAATGGAACAGTGCATATGTTTTACATGGCTGTACTGAACATACAACCTTCGCATACTTTTGACAATTACCTTTAGGATCAAACTTTCATTTACTTCTCACAACTATTTAATGTGACCTGAATGCTCGTCAAACAATGAGACAATAGTCAAAGTCGTAATATAACGTACATTGACAGGAAGTTTGGAGTTAACTGCAGTAAGGCGTAATTTTTCTCCCAAAGTTGTTGCATGGGAAGACACATAATTGGAATCATACACGAGTTGCATCCCTCCCCCGCACCATACGCACGCACACGCACACACACACACACACACACACACACACACACACACACACACACACACACACACCTCCACCACCCAGGAAATAAAAGCAAAAGAATCAGACACTGCGAAGTGAGGTGACCTAGGAGGCCAGTGCTGCAATGCAAAGTCTGTACTGTATGATGTGCAGTGACGTACTCTCACCGAAAATCGCGCCAAACTGTACCCGTTGATATGGAGATCCCGGAACTTCCTTTGTTGCACGACTCGACCTGCGTTGAACAGTAAACAAGCGAGCTCACATGGTGCAAGAAGTCTGACCTCCACGGGTAACCACATGGACCAGAAAGATACAGCTGACGCCAAGGTAAACTTTTAATTGCTACGCGCAAGTTAAAAGACGTCCCTAGTTTCTGTCTTCATTCATACCGAATATATTGTTGTTGTGGTCTTCATTCAGAAGACTGATCTGATTTAGTTCTCCATGGTACTCTAGGCCCCCGCAAGCCTCTTCATCTCCGAAGAACTACTGCAAGGTATATCCTTCGGTATCTGCCTACTGTATTCATCTCTTGGTCTCCCTCTACGATTTTTACCTGCCACACTTCCTTCCTGTCCCTTGATGTCTCAGAATGTGTCCTACCAATGTAGCCCCTTTTCTAGTCAGGTTGCGCCACAAATTCCTTTTCTCCCCAGTTCTGTTCAGTACCTCTTCATTTGTTACGTGGTCTTCCCATATAATCTTCAGCTTTCGTCTGTAGCACCACATTTCAAAATCTTCTATTGTCTTCTTGTGTGAACTATTTGTCATCCACGTTTCACTTTCAAATATGGTTACGCTCCAGAGAAATACTTTCAGAAAAAATTCTTTAACACTTAAGTCTATATTCGATGTTAACAAATTTCTTTTCTTCATAAACACTTTTCTTGGCATTGCCAGTCTACATTTTATATCCTCTTTGCTTCCGTCATCATCAGGTAATTTTGCTGCCCAAATAGAAAAACTCACCTAGTATTTTAAGTGTTTCATTTCCTAATCTAATTCCCTCACCGTCACTTGATTCAATTGGACTAATTTCCACTACCCTTTCTTTTTGGTTTTGTTGATGTTCATCTTATATTGTCCTTTCAAGACACTGTCCATTCCGTTCAACTGTTGTCCCAAGTCTTTTGCTGTTTGTGAAAGAATTACAATGTCGTCGCAGATGTCAAAAGTTTTTGTTTCTTCTCCATGAACTTTAATTCCTTCTCAACTTTCTATTCGCTTTCCTTTACTGCTTGCCCAATGTACAGACTGAATAACACAGAGGATAGGGTATAACCCTGCTTCACTCCCTTCTCAGTCGTTGCTTTCTTTTCATGCCTCTCGACTGTTATAACTGTTTCTGTACCAGTTGTAAATAGCCTTTCGCTCCCTGTACCTTATCCCTGTTACCTCCAGAATTTGAAAAGAGTGTTCTAGTCAACATTGTTAAAAGCGTCCTCTAAGTTTACAAATGCAATAAACGTAGGCATTTCTTTCCGTAATCTATCTTCTAAGATATGTCGTAGGGTCAGTATTAGCTCGGATCTTAGTCCTGTGAAACTGAATGAATCTTTCTGAAGCGTTACACGTAAACTGTTGTGCGTTTGGATACGGAAAGGGCTATTATTGTTTGTTTAAGCAGTTTGTGCTCAATCACTGGAAAAGTCTCAGCTGTAAAATACACATTGTGTGATCAAAAGTATCCGGACAGCTATCTGTGGTCATTAATATGCTGCGTGGCCACTTTTGCCTTTATGATGACCTTGAACTCTGCTGCGGACGCTTTCAGTGAGGTGTGTGAACGTCTGTGCGGGTATGGCAGCCCATTCTTCGTCAAGAGTCGAAACCAGAGAAGGTAGCGATGTTGGATGTTGGACGCTGGGGTCTGAAGCCGTTTGGGTGCAGGTCGGTACTCTGGCCATGCCAGCAATGTTGTCGTCCACAAAGCATTGCCTAACAGATTCTACCTTATGACACAGTGCGCTGCCATGCTGACAGGGTCATTGTCCTCGACTGCCTCTCTTTTGCTCGCAGTATACACTTCTGTAAAATGTGATCGTGTCCTTCAGCATTTGGTTTTTTCTTAAGCGCAATAAGGGGATGACAGCTTAACAACGGAAAACAACTCAGTCACAACAACACCTTCTCTGTACTTCCCTGTTGCCACCATGCATAATGGCAGGTTACGTTCCCCAGGCATTCACCAAACACAAACCCTTCCGTCGGATTGCCACAGGATACACCGTAATTTACCTCTCCAAATCACTCGTTC
The DNA here is from genome assembly GCF_023897955.1 of Schistocerca gregaria. Lineage (NCBI taxonomy): Eukaryota > Metazoa > Arthropoda > Insecta > Orthoptera > Acrididae > Schistocerca > Schistocerca gregaria. The sequence goes on from NC_064926.1 coordinate 562,619,565, forward strand.
CGAATTATGCTCTGTCCAGTGTCGTCGCTGTTCATAGCACTTGAAGAGTCGCTTACCACTGACTACAAGAATTTGTCGCTTGTGAGGAGATGCTCGACCATCGTCCCGCATTCCTTCGTAACTCAGTAACTACAGTCATTGTGGTGGCTGAAATACTATTTGCACTTTGAATTCTCGAGTGATTCCCTCCGCTGATTTTATGCGATTTTTTTACAGCCACTGGCCGCAATGTTCGGCCAACCCTGTCTGTTAATTTATTTGGTCTTCCTGATCTTTGTTTAGCTCTGTTTGCTTTCTGTTTCCAAGTCACAATCACGTCGCGAACAGTGGACTTTGGTATCTTTAGCAGGGTTGGAAAGTTCCTGATGGGTTTGCTACATATAATGGGTAGTCCACGTTCGAAGTGACTGACTTTTCTTGCTCGTCCCAGTCTACCAATACTGTTTCTGTACTGACAACACGATACTCCCGTCTGCTTTTATACGTAACATCTAGTAGTCAATTCCGTATTACATACGGGTGTTCAGATATTTTTGATCAGATATTGCCGGCCATGGTGGCCGAGCGGTTCTAGGCGCTTCAGTACGGAACCACGCGGATGCTACTGTGGCAGGTTCGAATCCTGCCTCGGGCATGGATTTGTGTGATGTCCTTAGGTTAGTTAGGTTTAAGTAATTCTAAGTTGTAGGGGGGTGATGACCTCAGATGTTAAGTCCCATAGTGCTTAGAGCCATTTCAACCATTTGATCAGATATTGTACCTTAATAAAGGTCCCACACGTATGGACTATAGTCCCTAATTGGTCGAAGGGCTGCTTTGTAAGCGATCTTCTTCGTGCGTGAAGTACTTTTCCTCAGGATTATTCCACTAAATCAGTGTCTCGAATCTGTCACTCTCACGGCTAGATTTATGTCGTCGTTGCACCTTTGTAACATTCTGTAGAGAACAGAAAAGGCTAAATGATTGTGCTGTGCAAACTAACGTCCGCCACACACCATAAGGCGACTATAAATGTAGCGAAGTGGACGGTAGCATTATGAGGCCGTGGGACGCGTGGGTTGTCGTATGGCGGAGGTCTTGGAGTAAGCCGGAGGGGAGAGGGACCGTAAGCTGGCGGCTATTTGGCAGTCCCAGACAGGCCCCCCTGTGACCCGCCGGCCGTCTTTTATTAGGAAGGTGAAGAGGTCCCAGGCGCTGGGGGCTCGGCCGTGCTTCTTTTGACCAGCGCGCCGTGAAGCGATTCAACGCCGAGCCATCGCTGACCTGGCGCCGACACTATTCGGCGCGGCGCGGCGTCGCGTTTCACACAGGATTAGCAGCCAACTTAGTATAGAAATACCAGTGCTGTCCGGAAGATACATAATCCGTTGCGCTATAAATAAAATACTGGACCGAGCGAGTTGGCACAGTGGTTAGCACATTGGACTCACATTCGGGAGTTCAAACTCGCGTCAGACCGTTCTGATATAGGTTTACCGTGATTTCCTACATCGCTTCAGGCAAAAGCCGGGATGGTTCCTTTGAAAGGGCACGGTCGACTCCCTTTCCCAACCTTCCCTCAACTCGTTGGGACCGATGACCTCGCTGTCTGATCCCCTCTCCACATGCAAGCAAAATAGTGGAATAGTTAAAAGCAAATATATTATAAAAACGTTAAATCTGGACCTTTGCTTTACTTCCGTCCCTGATCACCGTTCAGATTTAAGCATTTATCGTGCCTGTTAGCGAGTCGACAGTAGCGTCCGCATGAAATTGTATCGCCCGTGGTAGTAGCAGCCCATCTGACCAGGTACAATTGTGTGACGTATTGAGGCTGCTCTGTGAGCGAAAGTTTTCGCCTTGCCTTTATCGTCTACTTTGTCTTCATCGTTAAGGCGTAACACTACACACTGCATCTGCGTCTATGTCAATACTCAACAGCCGGCCGGGGTGGCCCAGCGGTTCTAGGCGCTACAGTCTGGCACCGCGCGACTGCTATGATCGCAGGTTCGAATCTTGCCTCGGGCATGGATGTGTGTGATGTCCTTAGGTTAGTTAGGTTTAAGTAGTTCTAAGTCCTAGGGGACTGATGACCTCAGATGTTAAGTCCCATAGTGCTCAGAACCATTTGAACCAATACTCTACAGGGCACCTGTCGGAGGGCACATTGTGTAGCACTCCCTCTTCTCTACTTTTCTGATCGAATAGGCCATGATGCAAGGGAAGGGAATCATTTTTATTAAAGTCATCCAGACATTCTAGCAAGATTTCAGCATGGTTCTCGCCCAGACACCTCCGGCGGCCACGTGAATGTAATTTTTGTGCGCAGCCTGAGGAAGATGGGTTGGACTTTCATTAATCCCTCTAAACGGTGGCCATTGCAGTAGTGGCTCTTATCGTCCTGCGAGAGGGGCAGCATCATAACTGTAGCGCAGTATGCGCCAGTGGCAGTTCCAATATTTTGCTGCTGATTTCTTATTGGATCAAGGGCATATCTGTTAAAGAAGTTCGGGAGCGGTTGGAAGTGAGTTGGCAGACCTCCTGGATTTAAGGTGGGAATCCGTGTACCTGTGGGGCGGAATGGTGTTTAGTGCATTTCAGGAGTCGGGAGTAGGTGACCCTTTATGTTCAGCCAAGTGAATGAGTGCAGTACGGAAGACTGAGTGAATACGAAGTGCGTTCGCTTCCGGAGGCGGAGAATTCTGCTGAGCCGTTTCCAAGTTGTGCTCTGTAAGCGGCGAGGAGTAACAATTCAGCGATAAGATAAGGGCTCTGAGAGAACGTGGAGATTCTTGCTACCTCCAACAGGTTGTGACAGGCTAGGATAGGGTTATTCGATACTACTAAACTTCATTTGTATCCTTGTAAATCTGAGAGTGGTAGTTTTCGACTGCCCTTTTCCCAGTTGACGTTGCACTATTTTCCTTGTGTTTCTTCCGCTCGTGGACTGGGTGTTGTGTTGTCCGTATCATCGTTTCATAATCACCGACGCGCAAGTCGCCCACTGTGGCGTCACCTGAAATAAGAATTGCAACTCTATTATCAGTAGCAGTCGGTAATAGTCAGTTGGTGGATATTTATTATTCTCCTATAGCGGTGAGTCTCTCCAATCTAGTGGTCGGATCTTGGAGTGTTACCTGAAAGTATGTAGATGTAGATAAAGTAGTTAGATAGTAACAGTGTTTTCGCTTATTGGCTTTGGTGTGGTCAGAGTTTAAGGCTCTCACGCGGGGAGAAGTGAAACTGGCGACCCTGATTTAATCTGATTGGACAGCGCGACACAATAGGCAGTCAAACAGGATCCGCCGGAAACGTTTCCGATTGAATTGCTCGACCAGTACGTCACGCCATTTTGGTCTCGCGCCCCGCACGTCGTTAGCAGTACGTGACTTCGCGAGACGCCACGAAAGCTTCGAGGTCGAACGAAAGGATAGTTTCATGATTCCCAATTTCTGGATAGAATCGCCCATGATGAACGATTCTTGGTAAGCCACCGTGTGAGCGCGAATCCTATAACGTTGCCTTCGTCATTCATAATCTTTCAGCGAGGTGTCTGTTGAAGGCACATGCTTCGGGACTTTAACGGTAAATCACATCGTCATGCACAGCGCCTCTCTTGTAGCGTGTGGCTCTGTAGCCGACTAAGCATCTCTCTGAAGCTTTCGTGCTTACTGGACAAATCCGTGACGACACCCGTTGCTCTTCTTTGGATCTTCTGTGTTTCTTCCATCAGTCCTTTCTGGTGCGGCTCGGAGACTAATGAGCAGTAGTCATGTATCTGTCAAGCGAGGATTTTGCAAGCTACTTACCTCCTTTGCGGGTTGACTTCGCGCCTCTGACTCTATGTCTGACATCTACCTTTCCTTCGATTATGTGCGCCTATCAAATGAAAACGAGATCGACGGAAAAAAGTTAGTAAACTGTTTACAATTTCAAAAGTAATCGCCATAACTGTTGACACATTTATCCCATTGTGAGACAAGACGGTCAGTGCCTTCATGGAAGCATGTTTGCGGTTGCGTGTGAAACCATAATTGTGGTCAGGCCAGCACCTCTCCGTCCGAAGCATATCAACGGCCACGCACTTCATTATTCAAGGCTCTAAATATGGAAATCGGATGGGGGGGGGGGGGGGGGGGGGAGCAGATCGGGGCTGTATGGAGGATGTGTAATGGCTCTCCAGCGAAACTTCCGAAGCGTAATCAAAAGAGACTCGTGGGAAACTCGTGGTGACCTTTCTGTTTGACTGCAAGGGCCCGCTGTTCACTGACTTTCTGGAGCGCGGCGTCACAGTTAACCCTCGGCGGCACGCGCACACTTTAGCGCGCCATCCAAACAGCGAGGAACGCCGGCGGACGGCATCGTTGTGCTGCACGGTAATGCCCGCCCACGTGTTAACCAAGCGTGTTTCGAGTACGGTGCGGAAGTATCGCTGGGAAGCCCTTACACGTGCTCCATCTAGTTCCAATCTCTCCCCATGCGATTTCCATATTTTTGGAGCCCTGAATAAAGATGCGCGTGGTCGTCGGTTTGCTTCGGACGAAGATGGTACAGTCATGGTTCGTAGGCAACCGCTAACGTTTTTCCGTGAAGGCAGTGACCGTCTTGTCTCACAGTGGGCTAAATACATAACAGCTATGGCGATTTCTTTTGAAATTGTAAACAGTGTACTTACTTTTTGGGGTTCCGTTTCTCACTTGGTAAAAATGGAGCATTGATTGCATTAATTTGTCGTTCACCTGTCTGTGTGTTCGACTGTTCAAAGCCCTGTTTCTCAGGAACGGGCAGACGTTATAAGTTAACATTTATGCCACCTATTCAAGTCTACGGTCCATTGACGATGTAAAAAACGTGTAGCTTCTAACTGACTGCAGTCAAAAGATACGGCCATTTATGTCACATATTTTTGTACTCACAAACTCACTCATCATAACCTGCAGAGTACTTCCCATCGGCCTATAGTCATGAAGTTAGGCAAGAAGCCCCGTTTCACTCTATAACCAAAGGAAAAAACGCTAAAACTTTTAATTTGTAATTATATCACACGAAATTTTTTTGTTAATTTGTCTATCAGACTGTCCTTTGGTAAGACCCTTTGTGCTCAGGAACAAGTACACGCATCAAGTTCAAATTAATGTCGCATATTGAGATCTATAGTCTTTTGGTGGTGTAAAAATGTTAAGCTTCAAAGTCAAGGCAGTCAAAAGATACAGCCATTTATGTCACATATCTTGATACTCGCGAACTCACTCATTAAAAAATGTAGAGCACTTCCCGTCGACCTGTCCGAAAGAACAAATGGCTCTGAGCACTATGTGACTTAACTGCTGTGGTCATTAGTCCCCTAGAACTTAGAACTACTTAAACCTAATTAACCTAAGGACATCACACACATCCATGCCCGAGGCAGGATTCGAACCTGCGACCGTAGCGGTCAAGCGGCTCCAGACTGCAGAACCGCACGGCCACTACGGCCGGCTGTCCGAAAGAACAGATACCATCTTAGTATATATATATAGTTAAGGCTCACCGGCCACTTGACCATCTTCTTCTTTTGTGGGGATGCACAAACATTGTCCGAACTCTTACGGGAATCGGCAACGCGCCGCGAGTAATGAGTATAATGGGCGGGGGCACTACGAATGTAGTGCGGGACAATACGGAGAGAATGTGGGTTTCGCGGGAGGCGTGCCAGAGATAAACCCCTGCAGTCGCGCTATCCTCTGTGTCCTCGGTGGCTCAGATGGGACAGTCCGCCATTAGCCGGAGCAACTCGGACTTGTTTACGTCCCGGCTGCGAACGTTCGCGGAAGAAGTGATGTTTACACCGTCGTCACTCGCGTGTGTTACTGTTTGAATCGAACGCAATGGCACACAGTTTCCGAAAAACCACGATACAGTTCACGTTCTGTAACGAGTATGCACGACCAAAGGCTTTCGAAATAGAGAACGTTTCTTGAGGGACTAAGTGCAACTTAATTACAAGGAGATTATTGGAATTCATTTATCAATCGTGAGCAGCACTCTTTACATAAAGATGATTGCCGACGCAGCATGCGGTAAGATCATTGAAGCCGCCAAACGAGGATTCCAGTTCCGACACTCCGATGGTCATGTTGGCGAAGTTTTAGTCGTTCATTCGGGCCTGGGCGTGCGTACGATTCGAGTCTTCGAGCTGCCTTTCGAGGTACCAGAATCATTGGTCACTGAATCGCTCCTGCCATATGGCAGAGTTATCACTCATACGGCCGAACGTTGCGCAAGTTTTCGCACGTATCCAGTGCTCAATGGTGTCAGACAGGTGCGATTCGCCGTTACGAAACATGTGCCATCGTACATCAACATCGGCGGCTGTCGAGCTATTGTCATCTATGATGGACAGCCCCGGGCATGCTCCGGGTGTGGTGGTGAAAGACATCTTCGATCTGCGTGTATGCAGAGGAGACTCGTGCAACTCCCCAGCGGAGACCTCCAGAATCCGACTACAGCAACGCCACTGCCGATGACTTACGTGGCGGCGCTTCGCGGGGAGGTGACGCCGAGGTCGGAGCGCACTATCGAACCGACGCCGCAGTTGATTGGGGCGCCTTCGGACCCCACTGACGAAGGAATGGCTCCGACCAACCTCCAATTCCAGACATTACAGGTCGTGCAGAAAGAGGATGACAGCATCACAACAGGCATGAAAGTTGAAGTGGAACGGCGCCAGGGCGTTGTGGCGGCGGCGAGAACGCAGGTGATGCAAGATTCGCCAACACCAGAGGCCGAGGTTAGGGCCCGCAAACAACGCTCGCCAAAGCGCCGCAAGAAGCGCCGACTAAACTCTGCGGAGACGCTCCCTTCTCTTTTTGGGAGCCCAGATGAGTCTAACACTATGGATCTATCTGACTTGGAACCACAAGCTTCGGATGTCGCAGACCATATGAATTCGGACAGTGAAAAGATGTGGCTCAGACGACGCATCCGCTCAGGGGCCTGCTACCCCTTCTGCGGTGGAGTCTAAAGCTGCGAAAGAACAACAGATGTCACACATCAATGCCGCATAGGAAAATTTGGAGCACCCCAATAATATCAGCTGGTATGAGCAGGACGACGAAATCACCGATGCCGACCATTCTACTGGTGGGGACTCGCATCCGTCTGCATCTCAAGAAACCTAATACCGCAGGGACTCGTCCGTCGGGCGGCCCTCTGCGGATGTGCAAAGGGACTGTCGATACAGTGAAACTTTAACACCATGTGGAGATGACAGCTACTCGACCCCAGGCATACAGAATAGGGACAGTGAATGTAAATACCATTAGATCGCCCGTGAAACAGCAGTTGTTTAGGGACATGATATACGCGTCGGATGTGAAAATACTGATGGTGCAGGAAATTTACATTCCTGAGTTCCAGGAAGTCCATGGATACATCTCCTACACCTCGCCGCACTCGAACAACGACAGTGGAACGGCGACATTGGTCCGGGACGGGATTCCGGTTCGCGACATGGCTTATCTACCTTCGGCACGAGGACTGGCGATAACTGTTAATGCAGTTCGCATTCTCAATGTTTATGAGCCCTTCCGCCACAGACAACAGACGGGCGCGTGCGAGATATTATTCGGAAGAGATTGTGCCATTATTTACCGGCAGATTCGATCATTTCATTATAGGTGGTGACTTCAATTGTGTTTTAGCCCAAAAAGACCAGACTCCACATTACAATACCTGTCGTGAGTTGCATGTGCTGTGCCGGGATCTGGAGTTAAGCGACACCTGGGACATGATTCATAGGAACCGTGAGGGATATACTTTTAATACTAGTCACTCGGCGAGCAGACTCGATCGAATGTGTTTCGGTTAGCCTACAGGATAAGGTGATCGACGCGGAACGATGGCCTGCGGCATTTACTGATCATCTGGCTTACATTTGTACCATATAATTCCCTAGGCACAGTGTGTAGAGAAGCCGCGGGACATGGAAGCTCAATTCGTCACTTTTAGCGGACCCCGAATGTCGTCACAGAGTCCACATGTCAACGCCGTCTACCAACATATACCTCCGTGCTTCAATGGTGGCTCGAGTGTACTAAGCCGGCAATAAGAAGAGCTCTCATACAGTATGGTCGGGATAAGACGAGATGGCAAAGAGACACTCTTGATTATTATTACACCATGCTTCGTGAGCTGTCCTTCCAGGTGCCGTCTGCAGAACATCATGCAGAAGTTCATCGTGTCAAAGCACAAACACTATCGATCACGCGACGACGACTGGGTGGCATTCAAATACGGGCACGATGTCTCGACACCATCACTGGGGAACGTACCTCGATGCACCATGTGTCGCGGGAACATAGACGTTACTGCCGGGCATTGGTAACACTGCTCCTCGGTTTAGATGGCCGTCAATTGACAACACAACATGACACTGCAAATGAATTTTTAGAGCATTTCCGCCACCTCTATGCCGGTACACCGACGGACCGTCTCGTAGGGGAAGAGATGCTGCAACATCTGCCAACGACACTGACAGAGTCGGATAAGGCAGCGCTTATGGAGCCACTCACAGAAGACGATACAAAGGTGGCACTCACAAAAGGAGCGGCCTATAAATCACCAGGGCCAGATGGGATTACGCTAGAGTTTTATCGAGAATTCGTGGACATGATGATGCCCCAGTTGGTGTCGATGTACAATGAGGCGATGCGTCCGGACATGCGCCTACCGTCGGATTTTGAGACGGGCTTTCTTCTTCCCATCCCGAAGATGGCGGGGAGTCGCAGTGTTAATCAATATCGGCCTCTCACTATACTAAACACCGACTATAACATCTTTGCACGACTACTAGCGTCTCGTCTCAAGCTGGCGATACCCAGGACAATATCCCCTGATCAGGCTTGCCTAGAGGTGCGAAGCAACATCTTCTCGGCGTTAAGTGAATACCGTGACGTTATCGCCCTCGCGGAAGCGTGTAAAATGCGAACAGCGATGATATCTGTGGACTTCGATGGTGCGTTCGACAGGATAAACCATGACTTCTTGGCGTCAGTCATGAGCCGAATGGCGATTCCACCTGTTTTCATCTCCGTCGTTACGAGGCTAATACGAGGGGCTACATCGAAGGTGGTTGTAAACGGTCGGGCTCGATTGCTACTAACAGCTCAGTCCGACAAGGGTGCCCACTCTCCATGATGCTGTTTGCGATAGCGCTTGAGCCGCTGATGTGTGTTATGAGGCGCTCACTTACTGGGATAGCGCTTAATGAGAACTCTTTCGTTTGTCGCGCATAAGCGGACGACCTGATCCTTCTAGTCAGATCAGGACATGAAGTGCGTGAGGCTGTTGAACATCTCGACTCTTACGGGACGGCGGCAGGCAGTGTCGTTAACATGACGAAATCCAAAATTATGCACATTGGACGGGGTCTGGAAGACGTACCGGGACCGTTTCAGACGGTGGAATCGCTGAGATGTCTGGGGATCACATTTACCCGTTCACTACGGCGGTCAGCGGCGGTGAGTTCTCGGCGGCTTCTGCAGAATGTTCGTCTGACGATACGCAACAACTCACTGAGAGCCTTTGACATGATCCAACGTGTGGCATACACCAACGTTCACATAGCGTCACGACTGCCCCATTTAGCGCAGATCCTAGCAATACCGAAGGGTATTGCAGACGGCCTCATGGCTGCCTTTGGTTACTATGTTAGTACTGGGATATTATTTAAGATCAAATATGATACGTTAACGCTACAGTTCCGGAACAGTGGCCTCAACCTCACAAACGTGCGAAACAAAGCTCTGGCGCTTTACATGCGAGCGATGATACGAAATTGGCAACAAAGAAAGCATACCATAACGTCAGCTCTGATAGAAGTACTTGTTCGGCCTTCGTACGAACCCCCTATTGCGGTGGGCAATATTTCGCCTTCTCTTGCACACATTGCCTCATTTCTTGTTGATTACAGTTATGTTCGTCTGAAAGTACCTTCGACGAGAATACCCACGACTCGGGAGATCTATAGATGCTTGATGGATCACCATGGCCGCAACATAATGGAATTCAAATACCCGTCGAGAACGTGGAACCACATTTGGTGTGCAGTGCACACTCCATTACTGTCAACAGCACCGAGATCGATGTGGTATGTTCTTATAAACCGTAAACTTGTGCCCAGGAGTCGATTACATACAATTCATATGGTCGATTCTCCTCTTTGCACAAACTGTGGACTGTTAGCAACGGAAGAACATGGTTTAGTGTGTGGCGCAGCAATGGACGTCTGGGATGCTGACGTGTCGAGTACTGGCCTTCCTTCGGCGCACTAACTACACAGAAATCACGTCGGATGTACTTTTTCTACCGGACAAGACATTTTTTCCCAAACAAAAGACGTATGTGGTCAATTGGATCGCTCCGACATGCGACGAAATATTTGTATTCGTACGATATTAAGTCCGTGATGGATTAGTGGATGTATTTACAAGAACAACACGAGCTCATATGGAGTCATACGAAATACAGGACTTAATTTTCCAATTTCTTAGGAAGTGTTTTTCACAATCCGCCCGACCGCTGGGGTGTCCCAGAACCGAGAAGACTCCTGGAGCAGAACGACTAGAGACAGCACTGTGCGGTTCAGTTATGTTGGCACATGGCACACTGAGAAGGAAACTGGCCACCACCTGTTGGCGCCAGTTATGACTGGGTTATGTTAACGTGAAAAACACACACACACACACACACACACACACACACACACACACACACACACACACACACACACACACACACACCGATGGTAAATACCGAAACCTCCTCAGATAATGGTCCTTCGAATGGTCGACGCAGGAGAAAACACATACCACCCACACTGGCAGAAATGGTCAAGATTATATGACTTTCTGCCAGGTTTATGATGCGACACCGCGTGCTGCAGGGGTTGTGATGCAGATGATAACTTCATTTTCACTCCCGCCCGTGACTAGGATTGTCATTTACTTTATTCCTGTTAAAAAAAAATAAAAAAGAGGGCGGCCTTTGCGTTGATTTTATGGTTTCCAAATTGTTTTTGCTGTCTCGATACTTTTCTTATCCCTAGGACAGCACAATTGTACGAATAAAGATTGTTTGCTTACCCTGCCTTCATGCTTAAAAAAAAGTGGCCGCGTTGTTGGACCATAAAGTGGAGGAACCGCGTTTTTATTTTTATTTTATTTTTTCTTACAACATAAAAAATGAAAAACATAGTAACAATAAAAAAATTTAAAAAAAGGTATAACGCATGACTAGCTAATACGGCATCTGGCAACCGAGAGCACACGTCGACATAATTTTTATCGCCCCTTTCCTCTCGGTGCTATCAAAAAAAAATGGATAGAGCGTCTGCCATGTAAGCAGGAGATCCCGGGTTCGAGTCCCGGTCGGGGCGCGCATTTTCATCTGTCCCCGTTGACGTGTGTCAACGCCTGTAAGCAGCTAAGAATGTTCATTTCATTGTAATGTCATTAGAATGCCATTCGCATCCCCGAAAACTGATATCATGGCCTTTCCATCCGACCGTATTGCCTTTACTTTCTTTGGTAGTGATGAATCAACACGTTTTCACTGTTTCGACTGTTGTTTTGTCTCTGTGGCATAGTAGTGGATGCAGGTTTCTGTAGTGGTCGCAAACAGGCGCAGAAAATCTTGTCGGTTGTGCTGAAAACGGGTGAAACGTTGTGAGGGCGTTTCTATTCTGATGCATTTCTGATCCTGCATTAAGAATGGCGACAGCCTTCCAGCACGTAATTTTCTCATAACCGATTCCACGGCTAAAGTGTGGTATGCCCGTTCGGATGACATCCCTAGGCACTACTGCAAAAATACGGGGATAGAGGCTCATCTCGACCGACCACTACGCGAATCATTATCCAAGCTGTCCCTGCCAAATTTAAAATTATTTGCCCACTTGGCAACAGTTGAACGAGAAGAAGTAGAGTCTCCCAGCTTGTTCTGAAAATCGGCAAGAATTTCCTTTGCTTTCACACCTTTATTTATTACGTATTTCATCACTGTTCAAAAGTCTCCAGCTTCAGAAATCGCTGCACGGAAACTACAACAGCGGAGACGTCCGCACCACAGATGTACCACGACCGGCAAGACAGCCCAGCGTGTTCGGTCGGAGGGTCGGGGACCCTCTGTAATAAAAAAGTGAGTGGACGGATCAACAATGAACTTGAACAGCTGTCGTGGGACGTCAGCCTCGAACAAATACAAACAACAAAATGGGTTTAAAAATATCCATAACACAGACGCTTTGTAAAGGATCACCTATCATTCCGCGGGAACCTCATTGCACTAGCGTTGACATCTGGTGGTGATTCCGCGAACTTCAAATTAGATTACATTAGATTAGTTTTCGTTCCATAGACCCGTGTTGAGGAGATCCTCGTGGATGTGGAACATGTCACCCTTTTTTATTTTTTTTATATTCTTTTAAGCTGAAATAACAATACTAATAGTATGAGTATATACAATACATCATTTGTTTCTATTAAAAAATTCGTCAATGGAGTAGAAGGAGTTGGCCACTAGTAAGTCTTTCAGGCTCCTTTTAAACTGATCTCTATTTGTAACTAAATTTTTTATGTTTGCTGGCAAATTATTGAACTAAAGTAAGTGCTTTTAAGTCCTTGTGCAGATCATTTTTGTTCCTGGTATTGTATGTATGAACTGAGCTGTTTGTGGGAAAAAGAGATATATTATTTAGGACAAATTTCATTAAGGAGTAAATATACTGAGAGGCAGTAGTTAGTATACCCAGTTCTTTGAAGAGGTTTCTACAAGACGTCCGTGACTTTACTCCACAAATAATACGTACTACACGCTTTTGGACTCTGAAAACTTTTGTTTGACTTGAAAAGTTACCCCAAAATATTATACCATATGACATTATGGAATGAAAGTAGGCAAAGTATGCAAGCTTTTTCACTTTTATGTCGCCTATGTCTGCTGACACTCTAATTGCAAATACAGATTTGTTAAGGCGTTTCAAAAGTTCTGTGGTGTGGTCCTCCCAACTGAATTTATTATCAAGTTGTAATCCCAGGAATTTAAGACTGTCAACCTCTTCTATCTGCTCTTCTTCGTACTTTATGCATATGCTGGGTGAAAAGCTCTTACAGGTTCTGAATTGCATATAGTGAGTCTTTTCGAAGTTTAATGTCAGTGAGTTGGCTTTAAACCATTTATTAATATCCATGAAAATATCATTAGCAGATCTTTCTTGAACTACACTCGACATACTATTTATTGCAATACTTGTATCATCTTGTGGGACACCACATGTAATTTCTTCCCATTCTGATGATGACTGATGACTTAATTCACTAGTCCCTTGCACTGACACCCTTTGTTTCCTGTTAGCGAGGTATGACTTGAACCATTTTGCAGCACTGCCCGTGACACCATAGAATTCTAATTTATTTAAAAGGATGTTGTGGTTTACACAATAGAATGCCTTTGACAAATCACAGAAAATACCTGCTGCTTGTAACTTGTTATTTAATGAATTAAGTACATTTTCACTGTAGGTGTAAATAGCCTTTTCGATATCAGAACCCTTCAGAAATCCAAACTGTGTTCTTGATAATATGTTATTTGTGGTCAGGTGGTTGAGAAGCTGCCTGTAGATTACTTTTTCTAAAATTTTTGAGAATGCTGGCAAAAGCGAAATCGGTCTGTAGTTTGATGGCATCTCTTTATCCCCTTTCTTGAATAGAGGCTTAACATCTGCATATTTCAGCCAGTCAGGAAATGTCCCAGTTATAATTGACTGGTTACAGAAGTAACTTAGAATTGTACTAAACTCACAAGAACATGCCTTCATTAACTTTGTTGATATTTCATCGTAACGACTAGAATGCTTTGTTTTTAAAGATTTTACTATGGAAGTTATTTCTTTTGGTGATGTGAGTGACATATTCATGTCCCTAAAGCTATTTGTAAAGGCTAGTTTCAGATATTCAAGGGCATTATTTACTGATCTTGACAATCCCATTCTATCAGTAACGGATATAAAGTACTTGTTAAATAGATTTGCCACACTATGCCCATCGGTTACTAATGTGTCATCTACCCTTAGTGCTATTTGCTCCTGTTCCTTTCTGGTTCTACCAGTCTCCTTTTTCACTATATCCCATATGGTTTTTATTTTGTTCCCTGACATTGCAATCTTCTTCTCGTAGTGTATTTGTTTAGATGCCTGAATTACTTTTTTAAATATTTTACAGTATTCCTTGTACTTAGCTAAATCATCAGCATTGGAGCTATTCTTGGTCGACAGATACATTTTCCTTTTTGTCTTACAGGAAATCTTTATTCCTTGTGTGATCCATGGTTTTATTATAGACTTCTGTTTAATTTGAGTAACTTTTAGAGGAAAACAGTTTTCAAACATGGTAGTGACATTGTCCATGAAAGTGTTATATCTTTCATTCATGTCAAGAGCACTATAAACATCTTCTAAGTTCATATCTTTGAGCAGTTTTCTAAAACACTCAATTTTTGGTTGATTGAATACTCTCCTGTACTCGGATTTAGCAGTCTTGAAAATCTGCTTAGAATTTACATCTAAAACAAGGAGCTGCATGTCATGATCTGATAGTCCCTTTATTACAGGTTTTATGATATGATTTTGTTCCTTTGATTTGTCTATAAAAATGTTATCAATGGCTGTCCTTGAGGATTTAGTGATCCTAGTTGGAAAGTTTACAGTGTGTGTTAGATTGAAAGACAACATTACTAACTGCAGTAAATGTTTACTGGAAGATTGAATTAGAAAATCTATATTAAAGTCACCAGCAATCAAAATTTCTTTGTTTCTTACTGCTAAATAACCCAAAAGAGCTTCTAGATGATTTATGAATAGATTATAATTTCCTGCAGGTGCTCGGTAAATAGTTACTATTATATAGGATCTGTTAAGGAACTCTACTTCTGTTGCACATGCTTCTAGATGCTGCTCTAAACAGAATTTAGTAATGTCAATGTTCTTGAATTTATGGCAGTTTTTAATAAATGTGGCAACTCCTCCTCCCTCCATATCTACTCTGCAGAAGTAGGAAGCTAGCTTAAATCCTGAAATGTCTAACATATCTATACCAGTGGTCACTTGATGTTCAGAGATGCAGATTATGTCAATTTCGTTAGATGAATTCATTTCATCGATACAAATGAGTAGTTCATCAACTTTATTTCTGAGTCCCGGAATGTTCTGGTGTAATAAAGATAACTGATACTGCATACTAATGCGATTATAACTGCTTTGGTGAAGATGAACTGGCAGTTTCTGATTACTTTCTGTTAAACATTGTTTAAATGAAGGCTGTACCTGACTCCTGTTCATCTATTTTCTCAAACTGAGTCTCTCTGCCAGTCTCTCTTAAAACTCGTTTTCTATCCCCCTTCCCTATCCTAAAAAAGGCATCCCTCTAACACCTGTGACCACTGGTATTTTACCACTTGTGACAGTGTCCCCCCTTAAGTTTTCTGCAATCAAGCCTGACAGTTTTCCCTTCCCTTTCCTATTGAGGTGAAGGCCATGCCTAGTGTAGTCCCGTCTATCAATAGCATCCACAGGAATCAAACCAATATGGGACCCTATATCCGTCCTAAGCGCTCACTCCAAGTTCACCCTCCCTACAGAAGAGTTCAAATTAGCCCGATCATGGCGTCTCAACACAGACACAAATCCCACACTCGTATGCTTCGTTGCTGATGCTATCTTCACCAGGTCACTCTCTATGGAATATTCAGAGTATCTGTCAATGCTGTTTCCCGGACCACCCACTATAACCACGGCATCCTCCTTCGTGAAATCCTTGCATAGAGAACCTATATCCTCTGTTACCTGACCCAGATCTGCACTGGGCTTGAAAAAGTTTGTGACCTGGTACTATGGACCTAGATTTTCCTGCAGGAGTTGGGCAACACCTCTACCATGGGAACTACCTAAAAACAGAACATTCTTTCTCTTTACAAATTTCCCCACCTTTTTCAAGTCCTTGAAAGCTTGTTGTGCCCTTTCTACAGCTTCAGCTACATGAGGCTCATCCGATTCTGATCGAGGCAACAGGTCAAATCTATTTTCAAGATTTATCACAAAGCTGTCTGATGCTCTCCTTTGCCTGTTCCCCCTATTACCTCTTGCCACTTCCCACCTCTGGTCACCCTTCTCCCTCTTTAACCTGTCCAGATCCTCCCTTGCCTTGTCTCGGTCAGCTTGTAGAGCTGCAATTTTCCCTTCCTGTTCCAGTATTTTCCTATCTCTACTGCAGATTCTACAATACCACTGGTGAGCCTCATTTATGACCCCATTCCCCACGCCACTACATTCGCCCCAATGAAAGAAACTACAGCACCCATCACACCATACCCCGGAACTAACGATCCTACGGCATGTCACACACTTCTCACTCATGACAAAAACAGAAATCGTATAAACTGATTTAAGCCATGGCTAATACGTTATCGAAGGACTCTGGAAACTGTTCAGGCAGATATAAATAATTTCAAAGCGTAATGAATAAAAAAACACTGGTGAATACATATAAGTTTAAGTCACTATTTACTTACGATACCCGCGCGTAAAATTAAGCTTGAAGTCTGTGCTATAGGCGCGAGAAGGAAAATAAACTTATTACCCCGTTTAATCTTGTTTAACACTTCACCAACACTTCCACTAATGTAACAACACTTATAATATATTTACACCAACTGGAAACGTTTACCTATAAGTTTAATTCACTGCTTACTTACGATTCGCGTGCGTGAAATTAGGCCTAGGATTCGTGCTACAGGCGCGAGAAGAAAAATACGCTTCTTACACCGTTTAATCTTATTTTATACTTCACTAACACTTCCACTAATTCAACAACACTTATATTATATTTATAACACCTGTAGACGTTTAAAAAGAGCTTAATAACAACGCTTTTTATAATTATTTAGTGCAGCAAATACTCGAAGAGTCCGCGTCGGCGCAGTGTTGCCAACCATAACCCTAAGTTGAGATATAATGGATGTAATGGATATTTTTTTTATAGTTAAACTGGTTGCGTGGGTGATGCCTAATAGGTATAAAAACGTCCGTGCTCGTAAGTTTAGCCATTATTGTGCACAATCGTCTCCATGTAGCGCGTGTGACGCGCTCGTTTAAGCCGACAGTACACGGACCGTGCTTGCGAAGGTGCCGAGTTTCTGACGTCATAGCGTGGAAAAAAACACATTGAAAAGTCTTTCGGAACGTGCAGATCAATATCTAGCATGACAGACATTTTGAACGTGCGTTTGGACGTTGACGAATGAGATGGAACGGCGCCACGTACGTCACTTGCACGCTATACTGGCTTTCAGTTGAAGATATTAAGATGTTGAGATATTAAGATGTGAAGTACGGTCACATACAGCTCAATGAGCAGAGGGCCAGAAATATGATGTATCGGTTGATCTGTCACTGGTTCGTGTCTCAGTGGGTCCATATCTTTTTTCCTTTTTTTTTTTTAACGATCCTTTAGTTTTTCTAATAGGTTTTGATACTTCCTTATGAGTTTAATGAAAGCATAGTCTGTAATATTCGATGTTATGTAAATATAAGGGCACTTTTTCTAAGGAGTGAGTTTGTTCGATTGGCTTGATCTACAAGACAGCTTGCACTACTTACAGTAATATATTTTGCTCTTTCTTGTTTTAAGTTTTGTATTTTACATGTTGTAAATAATCTGCTACTGAATAGGAAAAGCGAGTAGGGTTTTACTAAAAAGTGAGAATGATGAAATAATTTTTACCTTATGAAGAGTACAATGGTAAATTTGTATCCTACCATTTGCAATGGAATTTTTTATAAGCCGATGTCCTTGTAGGCCTGAAATCGTATTTTCCTTTTTGCTTTATTACATGTCCATTGACATTGACGTTTTTATTTGTGTATACTACAAACAGACCAAAACGACTAGCAAATGGACAAGGAAGAAAAAGTGCGTTTTAACAGAGCTGAGGTAAGAGTGTTACGCCCGTCTTTTTCCGTAAACAGTGTCATTCGCGAGCCAGATACAGCCGACAACTGCCCCTGGAGCGCTCTGCGATCGCATACGCCACGTTCAGACACACACCTGCCGTATTTATTTATTTATTGATTTATTTCTCAAGTAAAGACCTGGGTGCCTGTTCTATAGCAGGTCGTACACAGCGTGATTTTACATGCTGTATCATACAAATTCCAGTCTATTACTAGTACTGTTTTTTTGAAAATATCACAAAGGAATGAAATAAAAAAAGAACAAAAAATATATAATAAGTAAAAATGTACACAACTGGCCATTAAAATTCCTACACCACGAAGATGACGTGCTACAGACGTGAAATTTAACCAACAGGAAGAAGATGCTGTGATATGCAAATGATTAGCTTTTCAGAGCATTCACACAACGTTGGCGCCGGTGGCGACACCTACAACGTGCTGACATGAGGAAAGTTTCCAACCGATTTCTCATACACAAACAGCAGATGACCATCGTTGCTTGGTGAAACGTTGAGATGCCTCGTGTAAAGAGGAGAAATGCGTACCATCACGTTTCCGACTTTCATAGAGGTCGGATTTTAGCCTATCGCGATTGCGGTTTATCGAATCACGACATTGCTGCTCGCATTGACCATGGCTGCGGTTACACTTGACGCTCCATCAGAGACAGGAACGTCTGCGATGGTGTACTCAACGACGAACCTGGGTGCACGAATGGCTAAACGTCATTTTTTCGGATGAATCCAGGTTCTGTTTACAGCATCACGATGGTCGCATCCGTGTTTGGCGACATCGCTGTGAACGCACATTGGAAGCTTGTATTCGTCGTCGCCCGTTTTTCGCATTGACGGCACTTTGAAGAGTGGACGTTACATTTCAGATGTGTTACGACCCGTGGCTCTACCCTTCATTCGATCCCTGAGAAACCCTACATTTCAGGAGGATAATGCACGACCGCATGTTGCAGGTCCTGTACGGCCTTTCTGGATAAAGAAAATGTTCGATACTGCCCTGGCCAGCACATTCTCCAGATCTCTCACCAGTGGAAAACGTCTGGTCAATGGTGGCCGAGCAACTGGCTCGTCACAATACGCCAGTCACTACTCTGGATGGACTATGGTATCGTTTTGAAGCTGCATGGGTTGTACATTCAAGCTCTGTTTGGCTCAATGCCCAGGCGTATCAAGGTCGTTATTACGGCCAGAGGTGGTTGTTCCGGGTAATGATTTGTGAGGATCTATGCACTCAAATTGCGTGAAAATGTAATCACATGTCAGTTCTAGTATAATATATTTGTCCAGTGAATACCCGTTTATCATCTGCATTTCTTCTTGGTGTAGTAATTTTAATGGCCTGTAATGTATATACAAAATTTTGTTTAAACGTGTTGATTACTTAGATAATAATAAAAATAATAAATAAGGCACTTAATAGTTTGTGGAAGGATTTTGATTTAAAATTAAGTGTGTTTTATGGAAGGAGCAAGAGATTTGACTTAGATACGATGTGACGGTTCTTCCCCTTATACTTTCTACGTGTGTGGTTACAAATATTGCATAAGTTGTCTTGACAGTGGCAATACCTAATTTAATGTATTGATTAGTTAGGTTGTAATGTATTTCCGAAGTTAATGTAACAGTGGAGATTTGGAGTGGATAGAAAATTTAATAGTCAGCTGCATCGGGTGCGAGGGCTCGGTAAAACTGCGAGCCACTCGCACCTGACGCAGCGACAGAAGAAGAAATGTCACGTCCTCAGATAGACATACGGTACGCGGAAGCCGCACCGTTTGTGAGCGTCCACCAGCGCGTTGAACTCGGCTGCCGCCGGACAGCACGGCCTCTGCCGCAGCACGCAGCTGTTCACTGCTTGCTGCTGCGGCGCGCCTGCTGGCTGCACTCCACACTCCGCGCTGCACGCTGCACGCGCCGCTGGGCCCCGGGGTCGACCCCGCAGCTCGGCCACCGTGACTCCTGCCGCGGCCGCATTGTGTGCTAATGCCGCCGCCCCCGCCTCCCTGCCGCCGCCGCGCCAGGGCTGCACTGTCCGCTCCTTCCTTCACTACCTCAGGCCACGGTGTGAAGTAGGTGACGTTTGGCACCGGGCTAGACTAACGCTGTGTGTAGGGAAGGGGGAGTCGTTTGTTTCCGCTCCTCCGCTTGCCCCTGTGAGCAGTACATGCTCGGTTTTTAAGTCGCGTCACGTCATACTGCCGCGCAGGTAGAGCTCTCCCGTTGCGTCTGTGGCACAGGATGCGTAATGTACACTCCCTGACAGTAGAAAGTGAAGCAGCACAATTATCTGTGACAGATAAGAAAAGCCACCAGAACGCATTAGGTTTGTTAAAAAAATGGTTCAAATGGCTCTGAGCACTATGGGACTAAACTTCTGAGGTCATCAGTCCCCTAGAACTTAGAACTACTTAAACCTAACTTACCTGAGGACATGACACACATGCCCGAGGCAGGATTCGAACCTGCGGCCGTAGCGGTCGCGCGGTTCCAGACTGTAGCGCCTAGAACCGTTCGGCCACCCCGGCTGGCTAGGAACTGATTCCTGACTGGAAATGGGACCGAACGAGCTGTCGCAGTGGTTAGCACACTGGACTCACATTCGGGAGGACGACGGTTTAAATCCGCGTCCGGCCGTCTTGATTTACATTTTCCGTGATTTCCCTAAATCGTTTCTGGAAAATGCCGGGATTGTTCCTTTGAAACGGCACGGCCGATTTCCTTCCACATCCTTCCATAATCCCATGGGACCGTTGACATGTCTGTTTGTTCCCCTCCCCCAAATCAAAGTAACCAACCAACTCGAAATGGAGGAGAAAAGGTCCTAATGAACATGTGTCCGGAAACGCATCGTCGGAACGGTAGATGGTGCTGACGAATGAAAGTTCCGCTGACCACGTGCAGTGTCGATAGCCTAGAGATCACGTTTATGCAGGATGATGATGCCAGTTCCGGTAGAGGTTGCTTCGTCGGTAATGAGGACTGACGACGGAAATCCCTTAATTGTGATGGCGTGGTGCAAAAACCACCGAGGAAGTCCTTCCGTAGAG
This sequence comes from Schistocerca gregaria, assembly GCF_023897955.1. Lineage (NCBI taxonomy): Eukaryota > Metazoa > Arthropoda > Insecta > Orthoptera > Acrididae > Schistocerca > Schistocerca gregaria. Next base: position 562,640,651 of record NC_064926.1, read on the forward strand.
CGAAACCCGCTGCTGATAATCCTCGTACTGTAGCAGGTGACAGAGATAGTCGTGGTTGTCATGCAGGATCCACATAATCGTACTCTGGCTTACACTGCGTTGGCGGGCCACTTGCCTGGAGCTTGTGCTAGGGTTGGTCTCAATGTCCTGTAGAACACGGCCCTCCTAATCTGGTGTACGCACAGTCCGTCGCCTCCTTGCACGTTCGTCTGTCTCAAAGCACCCATGATCACACACGCGCCCAAAAAGGGCTTGAAATGTCGCTTGATGTGGTTGGTGTTTGTGAGGGTGCCTCTCGGCCGCTTCCGTCTGCTTGATCGTACACAAACAACATCTCGGCTGGTTCGCGACACGATTACTGGGCCATCCTACTGATTACAGCACGTTGCGGCAAGTGGTCAGAGTAACTTTCATTTATCAGCCCCAACTACCGTGGCAACGATGCGTTTCGGGACATATGTTCATAAGACCTTTCTTCATCCATTTCCAGCCATAAATCCATCCCAGTGGTTTTATTAATGTTCACCCTTTACGGATGCGAGTTATTAATTCCTACACACCTCCTTTTAGACATTACAGTAATAGAAATTTCTCTATGGTGTAGAAGAAGTTGTCAAGGAGAAACTTTCTCAGTTTGTTTTCAAATTTTTCTTTGCTGTTTGTCAGGCATTATAAGTGATAAAAAATTGTTGTTGCACGGAAAGCGCAGTCTTTTTTGTTTCCTTCCGTTCGCCACTGTGTACAGTTCGTGATTGCCTCAAGTCGATTCACGTCACACTTCCCGGCTGTACTGAATCCTCCTGTTACGTCTGTAGCAGCAGTATCACACAATTTTGGAAGTTACCACTGAAACAGTGCCATAGTGCTAGCTTTTGATTCCACTTTTCGAGGCCGAAAGGTATGGGAATTTTATACGATATCCGCTGAGAGGAGAGATGCAGATAGAATTTTTAAAACGCAAATCATAGTAAAATTTAACGTTCCGCTAGAGATGTATAAGCTTACAAACAGGTGCAATGTTTTAACACGAAAAAATTCGTTCTGTGTTTTGTCGCATAATGACTTGGGTTTAAATTATTAAGGTATCGATGCTTTTTATTTATCTGTAGATGGTTGAAACTCAGTAATGATAATGTATAACGTTGCCAACATTGCGTTTTATTTCAACTAGTTTTGCAGTTAATGCTACAGTACTGAAGACCGTTGTATGCTTACTGCTTGCGTTTAGTGTGGTGTGTTATTACAGCAAAAAAATCAAGCAACCGGAACAACACATTCAATTTCTTTAATTCTCAGTATTTTGCAGCTCTTGTTGTGCAGGATTAAGTAATTTCAAACGCACTTAATGCGTACAATATGTGCATCAAACGGTATGTGTCGCATATTTTTGCAGATAGTCGACGATATGCAAGTTTGAGATCTTAAATATCAATCAGGTATATTGTGAAGGCTTCATCATTGGCTCATACATCTGTACGATGACTGTTCTTCATTGGGTGCCCATTATCCCGAAGGCATTTACGTTTCTCACAATAATTTGCTTCAGCAGAAATTTTGTGAAAAAATATATTTTAACACATCGTGTCTAATGTACTGTCATTCTGTGTTCGTAATAAATTCACCCCTGGTTGACTGGTTGTATGGTGGGCAACGGTCATTTGGTATCCCACAGCTGTCTTACTTTCCCGGTAAACATTCTGCTGTATTCAGAATGAGATTTTCACTCTGCAGCGGAGTGTGTACTGATACGAAACTTCCTTGCAGATTAAAACTGTGCGCCAGGCCGAGACTCGAATTCGGGACCTTTGCCTTTCGCGGGCAAGTGCTCTACCATCAGAGCTAATGTTCTGCAAGGTTCACAGGAGAGCTTCTGTAAAGTTTGGAAGGTAGGAGACGAGGTACTGACAGAAGTAAAGCTGTGAGGACGGGGCGTGAGTCGTGCTTGGGTAGCTCAGATGGTAGAGCACTTGCCCGCGAAAGACAAAGGTCCCGAGTTCCAGTCTCGGCCTGGCACACACTTTTAATCTGCCAGGAAGTTTCATTCTACTGTCTTGTTTCCGGCCACATTCTCTCACTGGACAGCACAGGTTCTACGGCATGAAATAGGGACTATTTACATAAGCCTCTGCTTCATTCAGTAACAGATCTCACTTAATGTGGGACGAACGACAGGGGAGATTTATTGTCTCTAGTCTCATGATCCCCACCCCATGAACCATGGACCTTGCCGTTGGTGGGGAGGCTTGCGTGCTTCAGCGATATAGATAGCCGTACCGTAGGAACAACCACAACGGAGGGGTATCTGTTGAGAGGCCAGACAAACGTGTGATTCCTGAAGAGGGGCAGCAGCCTTTTCAGTAGTTGCAAGGGCAACAGTCTGGATGATTGCCTGATCTGGCCTTGTAACAATAACCAAAATGGCCTTGCTGTGCTGGTACTGCGAACTGCTGAAAGCAAGGGGAAACTACGGCTGTAATTTTTCCTGAGGGCATGCAGTTATACTGTATGATTAAATGATGATGGGGTCCTCTTGGGTAAAATATTCCGGAGGTAAAATAGTCTCCCATTCGGATCTCCGGGTGGGGACTACTCAAGAGGATGACATTATCAGGGGAAAGAAAACTGTCGTTCTACGGATCGGAGCGTGGAATGTCAGATCCTTTAATCGGGCAGGTAGGTAGAAAATTTAAAAAGGGAAATGGATAGGTTAAAGTTAGATATAGTGGGAATTAGTGAAGTTCGGTGGCAGGAAGAACAAGACTTCTGGTCAGGTGACTACAGGGTTATAAACACAAAATCAAATAGGGGTAATGCAGGACTAGGTTTAATAATGAATAGGAAAATAAGAATGCGGGCAAGCTACTACAAACAGCATAGTGAACGCATTATTGTGACCAAGATAGATACGAAGCCCGCACCTAATACAATAGTACAAGTTTATATGCCAACTAGCTCTGCAGATGACGAAAAAATTGAAGAAATGTATGATGAAATAAAAGAATTTATTCAGATAGTGAAGGGAGACGAAAATTTAATAGCCATGGGTGACTGGAATTAGAGTGTGGGAAAAGGGAGAGAAGGAAACGTAGTAGGTGGATATGGATTGGGGCTAAGAAATGAAAGAGGAAGCCGCCTGGTAGAATTTTGCACAGAGCACAGCTTAATCATAGCTAACACTTGGTTTCAGAATCAGGAAAGAAGGTTGTATACATGGAAGAACCCTGAAGATACTAAAAGGTATCAGATAGATTATATGATGGTAAGACAGAGATTAGGATCCAGCTTTTAAATTGTAAGACATTTGCAGCGAAGATGTGGACTCTGACCACAATCTATTAGTTATGACCTGTAGATTAAAACTGAAGAAACTGCAAAAAGGTGGGAATTTAAGGAGATGGGACCTGGATAAACTGAAAGAACCAGAGGTTGTACAGAGTTCCAGGGAGAGCATAAGGGAACAACTGACAGGAATGGGGGAAAGAAATACGGTAGAAGAAAAATGGGTAACTTTGAGAGAGGAAGTAGTGAAGGCAGCAGAGGATCAAGTAGGTACAAAGACGAGTGCTAGTAGAAATCCTTGGGTAACAGAAGAAATATTGAATTTAATTGATGAAAGGAGAAAATATAAAAATGCAGTAAATGAAGCAGGCAAAAAGGAATACAGACGTCTCAAAAATGAGATCGACAGGGAGTGCAAAATGGCTAAGCAGGGATGGCTAGAGGACAAATATAAGGATGTAGAGGCTTATCTCACTAGGGGTAAGATAGATACTCCCTACAGGAAAATTAAAGAGACCTTTGGAGAAAAGAAAACCACTTGTATGAATATCAAGAGCTCAGATGGAAACCCAGTTCTAAGCAAAGAAGGGAAAGCAGAAAGGTGGAAGGAGTGTATAGAGGGTCTATACAAGAGCGATGTACTTTGAGGACAATATTATGGAAATGGAAGATGATGTAAATAAAGATGAAATGCGAGATATGACACTGCGTGAAGAGTTTGACAGAGTAGTGAAAGACCTGAGTCGAAACAAGGCCTCGGGAGTGGACAACATTCCATTAGAACTACAGACAGCCTTGGGAGAGCTAGTCCTGACAAAACTCTACCAGCTGATGAGCAAGATGTATGAGACACGCGAAATACCCTCAGATTTTAACAAGAATACAATAATTCTAATCCCAAAGAAAGCAGGTGTTGACAGATGTGAAAATTACCGAACTATTAGTTTAATAAGTCACAGCTGCAAAATACTGACTTTAATTCTGTGCAGATGAATGGAAAAACTGGTAGAAGCCGACCTCAGGGAGGATCAGTTTGGATTCCGTAGGAATGTTGGAACACGAGAGGCAATACTGACTTTACGATTTATCTTAAAAAATAGATTAAGGAAAGGCAAACCTATGTTTCTAGCATTTGTACACTTAGAGAAAGCTTTTGGTAATGTTGACTGGAATACTCTAATTCTAAGGGTGGCAGGGGTAAAATACAGGGAGCGAAAGGCTATTTACAATTTGTACAGAAACCAGATGGCAGTTATAAGAGTTGAAGGACATGAAAGGGAAGCAGTGGTTGGGAAGGGCGTGTTATTCAACCTGTATATTGAGCAAGCGGTAAAGGAAACAAAAGAAAAGTTTGGAGTAGGAATTAAAATTTATTGAGAAGAAATAAAAACTTTGAGGTTCGCCGATGACATTGTAATTCTATCAGAGACAGCAAAGGACTTGGAAGAGCAGTTGAATGGAATGGACAGTCTCTTGAAAGGAAGATATAAGATGAACATCAACAAAAGCAAAACGAGGATAATGGAATGTAGTCGAATTAAGACGGGTGATGCAGAGGGAAGTAGATTAGGAAATGAGACACTTCAAGTAGTAAAGAAGTTTTGCTATTTGGGGAGCAAAATAACTGATGATGGTCGAAGTAGAGAGGATATAAAATGTAGATTGGCAATGGTAAGGAAAGCGTTTTTGAAGAAGAGAAATTTGTTAACATCGAGTATAGATTGAAGTGTCAGAAAGTCATTTCTGAATGTATTTGTATGGAGTGTAGCCATGTATGGAAGTGAAACATGGACGATAAATAGTATGGACAAGAAGAGAATAGAAGCTTTCTAAATGCGGTGCTACAGAAGTATGCTGAAGATTAGATGGGTAGATCACGTAACTAATGAGGAAGTATTGAATAGGATTGGGGAGAAGAGAAGTTTGTGGCAGTACTTGACCAGAAGAAGGGATCGGTTGGTAGGACATGTTCTGAGGCATCAAGGGATCACCAATTTAGTATTGGAGGGCACTAAGCAGATTCAGAAGGATGCAGGTTGGAGTAGGTACTGGGAGATGAAGAAGCTTGCACAGGATAGAGTAGCATGGAGAGCTGCATAAAACCAGTCTCGGGACTGAAGACCACAACAACAACAACAGTCTCATGATCTCACAGCACTGCTTCATCCGATATTTGAGGAACTATTAGAATTCTTTGACAATGTCCTTACATAATTTAAACTGTTTTCCTCATGAAGTAGGAGGGACGACAAGAGTAATACATCCGGCTGTGACGATGAGAAGGCAACATCGGTTTTCCGCTCATTCCTAAAGAATCACTTTGTTCGCGCGTAACGTGAAGGCCTGGAATCTCATTGTCTGGAGTAGAATTGTCTTCAGTGATGAGTCCCACTTGTAAATGAGCCTCTGTGATCAGCGAAAACGTGTCTGGAGCTCTCGCCGACTGTGGTGCGCCAAAGGGCATCCAAATAGAATAATTAACATAAACAAAGTTTGTCAAATAAGGTAACACCGGGCGCCGTACTACCAGGTGACCAACAGGAAAGACCGACTATAAGTAAAAACGGCATTTGCATCTCTCACTAAAGATACTTACGAACAGCTGTTGTCTGTTTTGGATGAATAAACTATTGGCATCAGCGTTAATGATGTACAGTGGGTGACAATGGCAAGCAGGATACATTTCACATTACGCGCGAACAATGTGGTTCTTTAGGGATGAACGGAAATCTGATGTTGCCTTACCATCGTCACAACCGGATGTATTACTCCTGTTTCTCCGCGAGAAAAACATTTTAAATTATGTAAGGAGATTATTGCAGAATTCTGATAGTTCCTGAAATGCCGGATGAAGCAGCGCTGTGAGATCATGAGACTAGAGACAATAAATCCCCCCTGCCGTTCGTCCCACATTGAGATCTGTTGCTGAATGAAGCAGAGGTGTATTTAAATAGCCCCTATTTGATGCAGTGGAACCTGTGCTGTCCAGTGAGAGGATGTGGCCAGAAACAAGACAGCAGAATGTTTACCGGGAAAGTAACGGTGTAACGACCTCGGAATGTCGTTTCTCGCCGGACCTTCAGTCCCTGCTGCTCGGGAATACATTTTCAGCTGAATGTTTAGCGACCCATTCTGTGTAGCCACTCACGTCCGGGCTTCTTCCCGCCAAGTCATTGTTCGGTATTTGCGCGTTCTCCGCGTTCCTTTTGTTGAAAACTGTGAAGCAGCTGTTTGCATTGTACTCCTTGCCCCCACAGGCTGAGCGAATGACAACTTCGCTCGGGAACAGAGCAGTTTACGACGGTTTCTCCCACAAAACTCAGGTTTCACTGAACACGCGTCATACTAACTGGGGTGGACTCGTAGGAATGGCGCGGACACGACGCCTGCATTCTGGATTCGCTGCCGAGCGCCCTTCACATCCCCGTCCTGTAGTTTAGATATTTCCCTGTGGTTAACGTTCATATCGCAAAGACAATACCGGGCTGGTTGCTTTGAGAAAAACGCGACCAGTTTTCATTCCTTCTTACGTTCCATTCCAAAGTTGCGCTTTGCTCCCAACGACCTCTATGTCGACGGGACGTTAAACTCTAGCCTTCTTTCATTCTCCTTGCAGATTTCTGCACATAGTTAAGAACAGGTCTGCCACTGTTGGCGTTATGCCATTCTCGTTACTACAAGCAGCAGCCAAGGTTCTATGTTGTATAAGGGGCGATCAAAAAGTTTCCGTTTGAGGGCGTTGCCGCAGCGTATATGCAACGTTCCGTGACTCCGACACGTAGGCCAGGCACGAGTGCGGCCTTCGTGTGTTTCCGACGTGTTTGCGTTCACCCACTCGTGCGAAAATTCGTGAAATCGTCAGCCGCGCGATGACTGCTGTGATCCACAAAGCAAGCGGTATATTTGTATCCTTTGAACGGTCTTTATGACTGGTTTTATTATTATTTTTTATTAAATCTAAATATAATACATTTAGTATTTGTACACAGTATAGTGTATTCTAACGTTTGAAACAGTTTGACCATTCGAAGAACAATATCTTCAGCTCAATTACTGGCATTACATGGTCCCTCTTGTTACTTACCGACGTACGATTCTAAATTCAAAGTGTTAGCTATTTTTACATCAACCAAAACAAACACTTTTAACTCATACTTTGGTGGTTTCCTAGGAATTTGCCTGAACGGGCAGTTTCCTCTAAATGCCAGAAGCTGTTCGTCGACAGTAACATATTCACTAGGTGAAAAATATTTTTGGCAATTGTACTTGAATACTTAAAGTACCTCTGCGATAGCTCTAATACCAGCCTACTTGTCAATCTCTCTGCGAACACCTCTATCACGGATATTATCAAACCTCAGACGTCTCAACAGAAAAAAAACTGTTCAAATGGCTCTGAGCACTATGGGACTGAACTTCTGAGGTCATCAGTCCCCTAGAACTTAGAACTACTTAAACCTAACTAATCTAAGGACATGACACACATCCATCCCCGAGGCAGGATTCGAACCGGCGAGCGTCGCGGTCGCGCGGTACCGGACTGTAGCGCCATTGCGGCCAGCCTCAACGGAAACCTGAATCGGTTTTCACTTACGCATAAATAACATGATTCAAGTCCGTTTCCCTTTGAGTTATTCCACAATTTCGATATACTCTTCCTAGAGCATCTCAAAGATCCACATAGATACGACAAACCAATGAAAAGTCTCTTCTCTATCGCATGTGTTTCTTTAGCGTCCCTTTCCCTAGGGAAGTTACCACGAACTTAATTGATGTATATATTTGTGCATGTTGCGATAATGCTTATTTTGTTTTCATCCAAGAACAGATTCAGAATTTCTATTTCTGTCTTTTTTATACGAGCTTAATTTTTTGGTCCATGCAAATGTGTAATGAAATTACAAGATCTGCTTCTAACACTGTTAGGATATTTATTTTTCCTCCGTTTAGTTATTGCATCTTTCCCTAAAAAAATGCACCCTCTTGAGTTACTTCTTCCTGTGATTCATATTCATCATTTTCTGATATTTCTCGTTCTGTTCCTGAATCATGACCGCTTTCATGACCAGAATCCCCCGTCTATGAGTCAGTGCTATTACTGGGAGCATCTTCGCCACTCCGCGCATTGGACTCTTCCAGCCATACATTAGGATCTGTACTAAACTCTGTCCGAGGTTTCTTGCCTTTGACATTTCTTCCACAATTTAAAAATAAAGAGAATACTGGGTAACACGGAAGGTAAACTGCAATCAATTTCAATACGTCTAAATTTACGCACATCAAAGATCGATTGAATCTAGGAAAGCAATAAAGTGATGCAGTCTTACTTTGTTTCAGATTGTGGCAGCAGAGCTAGCGCGGATGACAAGTGTCCTCCAGGCTATAATAATATTTCATAAACAATGTATCTTTCGTAACAGAAAGCCAACAATGACTGGAGCTAACAGCCGCAGAGTTAACAGAAATTTACTGAAAATGGCACGATCGCAATCCTGTCCTGTCAGACAAAATTGAGCGGGGAAGTCATGGGGATGGCGAGTGTCACCCGCGCGGGCAACGGAGGGTTAACTGCGCAAACGTGAGCTGTGGCGACTTTATAGCCAAACGCATCAAAACGGGACCAATCTGCTGTTATTATTTTCTTGGCTACCGAAGTACAAACACCGGCAGACTTGCATCGGAGAACGAAGAATGTGTGTGGGGCAGAATATGTGCCGAAAACCACCACTGTGGAACGGTGCACAAAGTTCCACGTTAGTCGTGACAGACACAAGACGGCGCTCGGCGGAAGAGGCCGTCCTTATCCATTCAGGACGGCAACAAGGGAGCGGTCGATGACGCGATTAGGACGGATCTCTCCGCATGCCATCGGTTTCTTAAAGAATTCCTTGGAGGATGGACGATTCTCGTTAGACGAGGATGTGCGGCAGACTGTTACGGGCTTCTTCACGCAGTAGACATGGTGTTTTACCAAACGGATGTTTTCAACCTGGCGAGTTGGTGCGTTGATTGTCTCAATGCTCGCGGCTATTTTGCCTGATTGGCATAACCATTTCTGGACTGTACGATCTTCGAATGGAAACTCTTTGATCGCTCTTTACACTTACGCTGTATTTTGTGAAGCTAGGAAGCGGAAGATATAGCAAACGATAACTACACAAAACTACCCGCTAACAGTAACGGAGGCACGCTCGATATAAATCCGACAAGGTGTACGGATGCTGCTCACGGCAGTTGCTGCCTTAGAATCACATTAGCAGTCCTGACATTTACATCGTAGCGACAAGCCAACACATGCTGCACATTACCTAGATAGTAATTTCATTACAGCACGATACTATTTCAAACTCTGTTCCAGTAATTACGAAGCTGAGAATCGCCAAAGGCGAGGTTTTTTTATGATTTCACTACTTCAAACAAACAGTAAGCAAGTTCGCATTCCTACATCTATGCTACATTCCTCCTTTAATCCGTTTAACTGCTACCTTTGACAGGACTTATATAGTGGGGAAAAAAGATGTCTCCCTTGTATTGTTGTCCTCTTCTAGTACTGACCGGAACGGTATTCCAATCTGGTTGGCTATGAATCGACTGTCAAAGAAGAATGAACCTATAATTAAGGTACAGGTGGAATTCTAATTTCTGGAGAAATTTCTCTTCTGGTATGACATGTGTGTATTGCTGCAGCACACGCTGTGATGAACTTCACCGACAGTTATAGGATTGTATACCTGACTGGGGTTGGATCGCCGACATCGCCTTTCGCGGTTGCACTGTCCGTCTTTGAGTCAGTCCATGATGCGTGCTTGAACGGCGCATCTGCTAAAGAAGTGTCAGCGGAAACCAAGGTCCGGTTTCGAATTCCAGTCAGGCACACAGTCTTAAAACCGATGTTCAAAGTTGGCTCAAATTTTGCAGAAATGAAACAAGGTCTCATCAGTTCATTGTTACTCGATCGTCATAAATACAGTAAAGCGTTGATTGCCGAAAGCATTCCAAGCGGAAAATTCAAATTTGCGCTCACCGTGCGTCGTGCGGAGGTTCCACTGACTCTGGGGTGGCAAGCTCTACGGCATTCTTCTCTCTGCCAGCTGTCATCGTTGCTGTTCAGTGTTCACGGCTCAAAGACATTTCGGAGTATTCGTCATCGTGCTAACTTCACGACGCAGCCGACGCACTAGGGATCATCGGCATGTTTAAGAAGAACGCCGGTTACTTTTACAGACCGTCAAGAGGGTACGGTAACCCATTAACTAGCCCACTAGGAAGAGCAGACGCTCCCCGAGAGTTGTATAAAGCCACGCTGTCTTACTTTATAGGATGTAAGGCCCCAGAGACGTAGACACTATGCCAACATTTATCTTGCAACCCTGACGGCACACGAAACCTTAATGTTACACAAACACTTATGGCCATCACAAATGACAGGGAGTAAAAGCCGCGAAGGTACACAATGCACGCTAGCGCCTATTTAAGATAAGGTGCGACCGACGATTGCAGCAGAAGCCTGTACTGTTGTCAAGGATACCGCACTAGCAAAAACTTGGAATGAGTTCCCTCCTTCAACGACTCTTTATGACTGCCCCTGACAAACGACCAAAGGGCTAATATACAGGGTGTTACAAAACGTACGGCCAAACTTTCAGGAAACATTCCTCACACACAAATAAAGAAAAGATGTTACGTAGACAAGTGTCCGGAAACGCTTAATTTCCATGTTAGAGGTCATTTTAGTTTCGTCAGTATGTACTGTACTTCCTCGATTCACCGCCAGTTGGCCCAATTGAAGGAAAGTAATGTTCACGTCGGTGCTTGCGTTGACATGCGACTCATTGCTCTACACTACTAGCATCAAGCACATCAGTACGTAGCATCAACAGGTTAGTGTTCATCCCGAACGTGGTTTTGCAGTCAGTGCAATGTTTACAAATGCGGAGTTGGCAGATGCCCATTAACACGGGGCAATAGCCGTGGCGTGGTACATTTGTATCGAGACAGATTTCCAGAACGAAGGTGTCCCGACAGGAAGACGTTCGAAGCAATTGATCGGCGTCTTAGGGAGCACGGAACATTCCAGCCTATGACTCGCGACTGGGAAAGACCTATAACGACGAGTACACCTGCAATGGACAAGGCAATTCTTCGTGCAGTTGACGATAACCCTAATGTCGGCGTCAGAGAAGTTGCTGATGTGCAATGTAACGTTGACCACGTCACTGTATGGAGAGTGCTACGGGAGAACCAGTTGTTTCCGTACCATGTACAGCGTGTGCAGCCACTATCAGCAGCTGATTACCTTCACGGGTACACTTCTGCGAATGGTTCATCCAACATTGTGTCAATCCTCATTTCAGTGCAAATGTTCTCTTCACGGATGAGGCTTGATTCCAATGTGATCAAATTGTAAATTTTCACAATCAACATGTGTGGGCTGACGAGAATCCACACGCAATTGTGCAATCACGTCATCGACACAGATTTTCTGTGAACATTTGGGCAGGCATTGTTGGTGATGTCTTGATTGGGCCCCATGTTCTTCCACCTACACTCACTGGAGCACGTTATCATGCTTTCATACGGGATACTCTACCTGTGCTGCTAGAACATGTGCCTTTACAAGTACGACACAACATGTGGTTCATACACGATGGAGCTCCTGCACATTTCAGTCGAAGTGTTCGTACGCTTCTCAACAACAGATTCGGTGACCGATGGATTGGTAGAGGCGGACCAATTCCATGGTCTCCACGCTCTCCTGACCTCAACCCTCGTGACTTTGATTTATGGGGGCATTTGAAAGCTCTTGTCTACGCAACACCGGTACCAAACGTATAGACTCTTCGTGCTCGTATTGTGGATGGCTTTGATACAACACGCCATTCTCCAGCGCTGCATCAGCGCATCAGGGATTCCATGCGACGGAGGGTGGATGCATGTATCCTCGCTAACGGAGGACATTTTGAACATTTCCTGTAACAAAGTGTTTGAAGTCACGCTGGTACGTTGTGTTGCTGTGTGTTTCCATTCCATGATTAATGTGATTTGAAGAGAAGTAATAAAATGAGCTGTAACATGGAAAGTAAGCGTTCCCGGACACATGTCCACATAACATATTTTCTTTCTTTGTGTGTGAGGAATGTTCCCTGAAAGTTTTGCCCCACCTTTTTGTAACACCCTGTAGATGATATTTCATAATTACATCGACATTCTTCAAGGGGATATAGAAGGTGTCTTGAGGAACAATATGAGGATAGTAACCCGTGTCAGAAAACGTCATCCAACAGCGACACAGAGCGTCGAAGTTATAGGCGGCTGTAATGCATGTATATACAGGGTAATTCCGCGATGATGTTATAAACTTCCAGGAATAATGGAGACGGATAAATACTGTATATCGATTTGAATGAAGGGACCCTGGTCCGAAAACTAACGACTCGAAAATTATAACCTAAAATGGTTGTGATGCTTCTCACACTCGAATACGTGTACCGGTAAGGTTGTTGCTAAGATTGCAGGGTAGGCAGCTTACAGAGAAGGTAGTACGGACCAAAACAAGAAAAAAAGTGTGGTAAACGTTGGTTCTAAAATGCATACCTGAGGAGCAATGAGCACTTGTTCATCTTCGCTACTGAGTACCACATCTCCTCTATCGAACAGGTGCCCATAGCTCTCAGGCCATGCTTTTTAGGGGTCATCTTTTCTAGGCTCTTTTTGTCGGCTTCTCCCATACTACCACCTCGGAAAGTTTCTTACGTTACAATCGTAGCAACAACAGTACCAGTACATGTATCCCACTGTTGGGGGGCATCAGAACGAGTTTTGACTATAGCTTTCGACTCGTTCGTTTCCGGACGAGGGTCCCTTACCTCTGAGTGATACTTTTACACTTCTCCATCATCCCTGAAAGAAGTCACTCAGTGTATACATACATATACAGACACTGGCGCCTATAACCTCAATGCTCTTCAAAAGTGATTCAAATGGCTCTGAGCGCTATGGGACTTATCTTCTGAGGTCATCAGTCCCCTAGAACTTAGAACTACTTAAACCTAACTAACCTAAGGACATCACACATATCCATGCCCGAGGCAGGATTCGAACCTGCGACAGTAGCGGTCACGCGGTTACAGACTGTAGCACCTAGAACCGCTCGGACACTCCGACCGGCCCTCGACGCTCTGCACCGTCTTTGGATGACGTTTCCAGATTTGGCTTCCTTTCTTCATTTTGTTCCTCAAGACACATTCTACATCCCCTCGAAGTTTGTGCTGTAATTCTGAAACCCGCTGTATATCCGAACCGGCTGGGGTTGTTATATGATCTCCCAGATTTGAATAATGAAACAGGAAAACAATCCATACTTGCTCTAATGTGATGCTGATGTCCCTAGCTATCTAGTATTAACGGACGATGAAGTAATTAGCAGTGTCAAGCACGACCAAGACTCATGAGAGGAGGAGGAACCTAGCGATGAGGCCTAGGCTGAAACAACACCATCGATTGAGGAAGTTTTTCAGTGCTTTGAAGAATCAAAACTGTTCAAATGTGTGTGAAATCTTATGGGACTTAACTGCTAAGGTCATCAGTCCCTAAGGACAAACACACACACCTATGCCCGAGGGAGGACACGAACCTCCCCTGGGAGCAGATGCATAGTCCATGACTGTAGCGCCTTAGACCGCTCGGCTAATCCCGCGCGGCTCGGTGCTTTGAGACGAGTATGAAACAAAAAGAGCAAAAAGAATAATGTGGTGCTGTCCTATTAATGCCTTTAACAAGCCTGCGAAAGTTTAAAAAAAACCGGTCGAAGCATGCCACGAATTTGGATTAGCGCAGCAAACGTCGTGGAAGATTTTTTACGACGGCGGCTTTTCAAGCCGTACCATCAGCATCTTGTGCAACGATTAGGGTCGAAAGATTATGACCGGCGTTTACAATTTTGCATCACAGTACATCTGAGGATAATGTTTTCACCGCCAAGCTAATACACTCTTGGAAATTGAAATAAGAACACCGTGAATTCATTGTCCCAGGAAGGGGAAACTTTATTGACACATTCCTGGGGTCAGATACATTACATGATCACACTGACAGAACCACAGGCACATAGACACAGGCAACAGAGCATGCACAATGTCGGCACTAGTACAGTGTATATCCACCTTTCGCAGCAATGCAGGCTGCTATTCTCCCATGGAGACGATCGTAGAGATGCTGGATGTAGTCCTGTGGAACGGCTTGCCATGCCATTTCCACCTGGCGCCTCAGTTGGACCAGCGTTCGTGCTGGACGTGCAGACCGCGTGAGACGACGCTTCATCCAGTCCCAAACATGCTCAATGGGGGACAGATCCGGAGATCTTGCTGGCCAGGGTAGTTGACTTACACCTTCTAGAGCACGTTGGGTGGCACGGGATACATGCGGACGTGCATTGTCCTGTTGGAACAGCAAGCTCCCTTGCCGGTCTAGGAATGGTAGAACGATGGGTTCGATGACGGTTTGGATGTACCGTGCATTATTCAGTGTCCCCTCGACGATCACCAGAGGTGTACGGCCAGTGTAGGAGATCGCTCCCCACACCATGATGCCGGGTGTTGGCCCTGTGTGCCTCGGTCGTATGCAGTCCTGATTGTGGCGCTCACCTGCACGGCGCCAAACACGCATACGACCATCATTGGCACCAAGGCAGAAGCGACTCTTATCGCTGAAGACGACACGTCTCCATTCGTCCCTCCATTCACGCCTGTCGCGACATCACTGGAGGCCGGCTGCACGATGTTGGGGCGTGAGCGGAAGACGGCCTAACGGTGTGCGGGACCGTAGCCCAGCTTCATGGAGACGGTTGCGAATGGTCCTCGCCGATACCCCAGGAGCAACAGTGTCCCTAATTTGCTGGGAAGTGGCGGTGCGATCCCCTACGGCACTGCGTAGGATCCTACGGTCTTGGCGTGCATCCGTGCGTCGCTGCGGTCCGGTCCCAGGTCGACGGGCACGTGCACCTTCCGCCGACCACTGGCGACAACATCGATGTACTGTGGAGACCTCACGCCCCACGTGTTGAGCAATTCGGCGGTACGTCCACCCGGCCTCCCGCATGCCCACTATACGCCCTCGCTCAAAGTCCGTCAACTGCACATACGGTTCACGTCCACGCTGTCGCGGCATGCTACCAGTGTTAAAGACTGCGATGGAGCTCCGTATGCCACGGCAAACTGGCTGACACTGACGGCGGCGGTGCACAAATGGCTAGCGCCATTCGACGGCCAACACCACGGTTCCTGGTGTGTCCGCTGTGCCGTGCGTGTGATCATTGCTTGTACAGCCCTCTCGCAGTGTCCTTAGCAAGTATGGTGGGTCTGACACACCGGTGTCAATGTGTTCTTTTTTCCATTTCCAGGAGTGTATAATCAGCGATGAAGCAACTTTTTTTGGAAACGTCGTAGTTTGAGAGTGTGGGGCACTACAAATCCTCATGAATTTCTGACGTATAAAAGAGATTCACCGGAGGTTAGTATTTTCTGTGCAATGTCCAGACCAAACTGTATGGTCGGTTTTCTAAAAGCACTGCAGCAGAGTTCGGAACATTTGTTTCAACTGTCGTTTCCACCCTCTCGTCGTTCGTAACTATTAAAAGCTCAGCTAGTGCCGTTCTGATAAACATCTCGCTAATGGGCATATTTTCTACACGTCTACCATGCGTTACGTTTTCGGGCGCTAGATTAGGCGCGTCAAGAACGAGAAACCGGATTATCTCGCCGTTTCGAAGGAAGCAGCGGCGGTTAATCGAGATATAAGTAATCAAGGAATAAGCTCTATCCTGAAACATTCCGCCAGCTCTTGAGACGACTAGAGACATTCTAGGACTGGACAAAGATGTGGAAATGAGTTTGCAGTAATCTCGGCGTCGAAACTATTCCAGAATTAATACCATCTTGACGAGAAAAACACGGAAAGGCGAAGCGAGAATCGCGAAAGCCAAAGTGAGAATCGGCAGTATTATCACACTGTTCGCTGTTGCTTATATTACATGGAAAGCGTCGTTGTCGGGTGGTTGCAAGGTGTCAGAGCCGCTCGGTAGAATGAAACGTAGATACTCTGGAATTACACTGCGCGTAAACCACATTGTTCTTATTGTTTGGAACGTTTTATGTATTCCTGGGAGAGGGAGCAGCAGGTTGACATTTCTGCTTAGGACAACATAAATTGATTTCTCAATAATACCTAAAAAATTAAGCATTTCGGACACTTTTTTATACTATTTAAATTGAACTTTACGCTACTGATTTGCTGCATATTCTTCTTTTAGCATATTTGGAAAGCTTCGACGAAAGTATAAGGCCCCTGTAAAACATCGAAGAATTTTCCAGACGTTATTAGATTTGTCAAATATTTGACAGTGTGAGGCTCTATTTGGGGGAGTTGTCAAACAAAGACCATCTTTGATGTGGTTCAAATTTGGCAATATGGTGCACGTTTTTTGTGTTCCACAACTTTGGAAACTAGAATCAAAAGAGTATATGGATAAAAACAAAAGAACACTGGCTATTACCGAAATAGTAGAGGCGTTACACCTTTGCCAGCCATATATTACGCAAGAAGACGTAGGGAGAAAATCGAACTTCTAGGAAGTCCAAGAAAACAACATATATACAAAAAAATCGAAGCTCTCTGGTTCCTCCACAGCGATATATTGGGTAATTATAATTAAACTTTTGGTACTTGAGCCAGTGTATACGGAAAACTATTTACCATATTGGTAGCCAACTTTATTGGAATAGTGTTCGGATTGTGCGCTGCAGCATTTACTATGTTAGTAGTGTTAGTCATGACTTGCCGTTGGCCGCCGGTACTGGTATGCCGATGTAGGGTTGACACACGTACATGCATGCAGGCAGTCAACATGGGTCTGGAAAACGTGAGCAGGGCTTTACTCTTGAAGCCATTTTATCAAAACAACGGCAGTGGCACTGATGCTCTTCGCGAGAATCGACGCACCGGGGTTGAAGAAGATGATTGGGAAATTCGAATTAACTGGCGATGTGGGAACAGCTCCTCGGAGAGGCCTATGGCCAGTTGCCCCACAAAGTGTTGAAGAAGGTAGAGAATGCTGGACGACGCTATGTTCGATCTTAAACAGTGCACGAGCTTTGCCACGACAGCTGAATATTCCATTGTCTACAATTCGAAAAGTGCTCCGGACAATTGTGAAACGGTGTGGTTCCAGGATGTAGTGGATGACACTAGATGTTCATCACACTGAGCAACGTTTGTTAACCTGCAACGTAAACATGGTAAGCAGTTAAAGTATGTTACTCCCTCATGTGGAGATTAAAATATGTTTCTTCCACTAGTTTGCCGGCCGGTGTGGCCGAGCGGTTCTAGGCGCTACAGTCTGGAACCGTGTGACCGCTACGGTCGCAGGTTCGAATCCTGCCTCGGGCATGGATGTGTGTGATGTCCTTAGGTTAGTTAGGTTTAAGTAGTTCTAAGTTCTAGGGGACTGATAACCTCAGAAGTTAAGTCCCATAGTGTTCAGAGCCATTTTAACCTTTTTTCCAGTGATTTATTCCTTATTTTTCTTCTGCATGTCCTTGCGAATGTTTCCTCAAGTTTCATGGTCCTACGTTCACTAGCTTTTCATGGGGGTTCTTACAAGTAGTGAAAGTTTTATTATAACCACCATGTATTTCTCCAAAAAATGTGCAGGGATGATGAATAGAATATGCTCCCACATTGTGGTACTTAACTGATCTTCCATTAGATTTTCATGGATGTATTTGTCTGTCAATTTCAGACATACACTGGATCAGTGCCTTGTTTATTTTTTCCTTTTTCTTTAGACGCAGTGCTGAATTCAGTGCAAGAAATGCTTTGTCTGCATTGATAGCCGTGTCCACTAGTGTCTGAATTCTCCGCGACAGCATACAGCTGCTACTGACGTGACGTTGCAATGACAGACCCGCGGATAAGAAAGACCGAATTTCACAAACAAGTTTGATGTTACCGGAGGCCTTTATATTCACTGAACCCTACGGTTGCTCGCATCTAACCTACGCTGCGCACGAGCCGTATCTGACAGCGTGTCATGAGACAAAAAAGCTTCGCTTGCCGCTGTTCCTTGTCGGCGGGGCAATAAAGATGAAGGAGCCTCCAGATAAGCGAGCATCCAAGGCTGCGGGGTGCGGCTTATCAAACTTGTCTGCCCTGCTTTGCGAGTTCGCTGCCTTTGGAGGCTGCCTTTCCATGGCCGCGTCCACTTGGCTTCCGGTACGTGTGAAGATCGTTGATGCGGCGTATCTTTTCTCCCAACTGCGTTCCGCCACGACAGACGTTAACCTCCTGCCCTGTGCGACAACTGGCTTTACGTGTTTCCCGACATGCTACCGAAGACACTGATCGAATGTTCCAACTAAAAAGTCGTGGTCTTACCAAATATCGCAGGTCTTATTGCTCGAGTAACTGCTGCAACCAGACATTTTTATACATTCTTGTAAATAATAGATTTCAGCTATCAGTCGTCCTTTTTAAGTTTTACTGGCAGATATAGATTTCAGCTAGAAACTAGCCTGTCTCAATGGACTATCATTGAATACTCAATGAACTGTGGATGAAGCCCGACCAACAGGCATTACATGCATTGATCAAGAATGACAGTGCATTGAGAATGGCTAGTTCTAGCTGAAATCTAGATCTGCCAATAAAATTTAAAGAGGACGACTGATAGCTGAACTCTATTATTTACAAGTCAATATAAGAGTCGCTGCGTGCACCAGGCAACCTGATGAGGATTTTTTATGTAGGTTTGATTGCCCGAGAGCCGTAATACCTGTGTATCTTCACCAGTACTACGTTTTTGTCAACTGCTTTTTGAACGCAACATTTGTCCTTTATTCTGTAACTTTAATTCCTTTTCCGCATTTATATATGTATCACACGCAACTTTAGCTTCAGTCATGCAATGCCGTAGCACACTGCTAGTCGACTAGGATATTATTGCACCTAATAGTAAGAATATATGTTAAAAATGACGTAATTCCTCCAGCTGTATTAAGGTGTTGGTTTTATTGGCAACTAGTTTCGATGTTGTTACAACATCATCTTCAGGCCCTAAATACAACATAACATACATAAACAGCCAATGCAACAACAGTAATTTATGAGTTATTATGCAAACCAATTCTATTATAACCATATTACATAATTGATAATTTTAATAAAACTAATTACATTTTTGGTCATTCCGTTAGAATGCCAACACTCTCAACATTAGCCATTTACGTGGTATAACTAAATACAAATGAAGCTGTATACGCACAATCGTTTTATTATAGGTTAGTATCAGGTTTTAAAAAATGGGATTGTATAAAAGCTTAAGCAACAAGCCGTTATTCTAATGGATAATAATATAGGAGTGAAACATTGTACCCTTTTTTGCATTGCTAACTAGAAATATGTTAGGTAAACTTCATCTTGTGCAATATGGTTATAATAGAATTGTTTTGCATAGTAACTCATAAATTACTGTTGTTGCATAGGTTGATATGTATGGTATGTTGTATTTAGGGCCTGAAGATGATGTTGTAACAACATCGAAACTAGTTGTCAATAAAACCATCACCTTAATACAGCTGGAGGAATTACATCATTTTTTAACATATATACGTCCGTTTTAATTATGGATATACGAAGATTAGTAGTAAAGACGCTTCGGGCAGTTAATAGTGAATCAGCTCGTAATCGGGCTTGATAGTGTATTCACAACTCACCTGAAAAGAATGACAGTGCAATGCGCTTTCCTTATTCGTTACCGCTGTACTTGTTTGGTGTAATGTTACCGCGTGTTTTCGCCAACGGCCAAATGCCATAATATCGTGGTTGGTTAGTATTTCCCTCCCGCCGGAGGTTCGAATACTCCCTAAGGCTTGGGTGTATGTGTTGTTGTTAGTATTATTCCCTAGGGCTTGGGTGTGTGTGTTGTTCTTAGTATAAGTTAGTTCAAGTAGTGTGTAAGTCTAGGGACCGGACTGATGACCTCATCAGTTTGGTCCCTTGGGAATTCACACATATTTGAAGATTTGAACATTTGAGTAGTATTTGACAGGTGGCCGACTGATGCGTTTGTTTATTTCGGGAAGTCCAGCGCACAATTCGCCGCATAGCGACTGCTGCGCTTCATCACTGCGCCAGTGAAGCTCCAGCTGCGTCTACCATTCGTGTACTCCATCTGATCAAAAGTATACAAATACCCCTACGCTACATGTCACAGGACGCGCACACGCCAGTACAGAAAGTGGCGGGGAGAGTTGTGTTGCCAGTAGAGAAGAGTAAGCAGCAGACTTGATTGATCGCGAGAGATCAGTGACTTGAAGCTTGGACTAGTAAGTAAGAAACTCTTCAGGGAAAGTTAGGCCCTGCTAGAGCTACCCAGGTCAATTCTTGGTGATGTGGTAGTGAAGTGGAAACGTGAGAGAGTAACCACAGCTAAAACACGACCAGGCAGACCTCATGACCTAGCTGGCAGGAAACGACGGCCATCGTGGGAGGGGGCCATAAAAAAGCGCAACAAATCAGCGCAAGAAATCACTCGTGTGTTCCAAAGTCCTACCAGCAGTCCAAATAGCACTATGACTGTGCGTAAAAAGAGGGAGGGGGGACGATGGTCGATGAGCTCCTCGTAAGTCACACATATTCGCAGTCAATGCCAAGCGACGCTCCAGGTGCTGCATAGAGGGACATCATAGGACAGTGGATGATTTTAGATTAGGAGTGGTGAATTACACTGCACATTGCGGCAATCAGAGCGAAGGTTTTGGGTTTGGCGAGTCGCTGGTGAACGCAGTGGCGGATACAGTAAAACCTCAAGGAGGGGGCGCTAAAGATATCTAGAGGTGCCTTTACTTTTACCGTAATAAAAAAAAAATAATCAAGTCACGTGCAAAGTTTTAGAAAGTTTAATTTGAACTGATTACACATGTATGTACGAATGCAACACTAGTACACTCGGCACTATAACACACACGGTCACACTCCTCGTATTTCTAATATTACTGAGCGCAACACTGACTGAAGTCCGTGGTAGTAACCAATAATCGCAGTTGTTCACTTTCTATCACTTTAAAGTTATCGCGACGATTTTAGCTTACAAACTCACTATCTGACAGCGAATCAGCTTCTCTTTTATATGTGGCTCGGTTGTTTCGAGAACATACGCTGCCAGAATGTTCACTTCCAGACTTTTATGCACTGTGAACAAATACCAACTGTAAACCGACAAGCCAATATGTACCTTACGACGAGGGCGAAGTTCCAATGATGACGTCATCAGGCGATTTATGTGTGTGGAACTGTTATTGTCGAATCCGCTCCTTTCTACTGCTTTCAATAGAGGGCCTATATCGTAAGAATGAAGTTTTTAGGAATCTTCTCCAAAGTCACTATTACCGGAGATATACGCATCAATAGTTTCCCATACTTAATTCGTATTACCAGTTAGGTATAGGAACTGTTGTTACTTTATTAGCAAAAATATTGTCACGAGTGTCGTAACACTATTCTTACTGAGGAACTATAATACTGGCCATTAAAATTGTTACACCACGAAGATGACGTGCTACAGACGCGAAATATAACCGCCAGGTAGGAGATGCTGTGATATGCAAATGATAAGCTTTTCAGAGCATTCACACAAGGTTGGCGCCGGTGTCGACACCTACAACGTGCTCACATGAGGAATGTTTCCAACCGATTTCACATACACATACAGCAGTTGACCGGCGTTGCCTGGTGAAACCTTGTTGTGAATCCTCGTGTAAGGCTGGCCGCGGTGGTCTAGCGGTTCTAGGCGCTCAGTCCGGAACCGCGTGACTGCTACGGTCGCAGATTCGAATCCTGCCTCGGGCATGGATGTGTGTGATGTCCTTAGGTTAGTTAGGTTTAAGTAGTTCTAAGTTCTATGGGACTTATGACCACAGTAGTTGAGTCCCATAGTGCTCAGAGCCATTTGAACCATTTGAACCTCGTGTAAGGAGGAGCAATGCGTACCATCGCGTTTTCGACTTTGATAAAGGTCGGCTGGTAGCCTATCGAGATTGCGAATTATCGTATCGCGACATTGCTGCTCGCGTTGGTCGAGATCCAGTGACTGTTAGCAGAATATGGAATCGGTGTATTCATGAGGGTAATACGGAACGCCGAGCTGGAACTCAACGGCCTCGTATCACTAGCAGTAGAGATGACTTGCATCTTATCCGCATGGCTTAACGGATCGTCCAGCCACGTCCAGGGAGTCAACAGATGGCAACGTTTGCAAGACAACAACCATGTGCACGGACAGTTCGACGAAGTTTGCAGCTGCACGGACTATCAGCTCGCAGACCATGGCTGCGGTTAACCTTGACGCTGCATCACAGAGAGGAGCGCCTGCGATGGTGTACTCGACGAACCTGGGTGCGCGAATGGCAAAACATCATTTTTTCGGATGAATCCAGGTTCTGTTTACAGCATCATGATGGTCGCATCCGTGTTTGGCGACATCACGGTGAACGCACATTGGAAGCGTGTATTCGTCATCGCCATACTGGCGTATCACTCGGCGTGATGGTATGGGGTGCCATTGGTTACACGTCTCGGTCACCTGTTGTTAGCATTGACGGCCCTTTGAACAGTGGATGTTACATTTCATATGTGTTACGACCCGTGGCTCTACCCATCATTGCATCCCTGCGAAACCCCACATTTCAGCAGGATAATGCACGAGCGCATCGTGCAGGTCCTGTACGGGTCTTTCTGGATACAGAAAATATTCGGCTACTGCCCTGGCCAGCACATTCTCCAGGTTCAAATGGTTCAAATGGCCCTGAGCACTATGTGACTCAACATCTGTTGTCATCAGTCCTCTAGACCTTAGAATTAATTAAACCAAACTAACCTAAGGACGTCATACAACGCCCAGTCACCACGAGGCAGAGAAAATCCCTGGCCCCGCTGGGAATCTAACCCGGGAGCCCGGGCGCGGGAACATTCTCCAGATCTCTCACCAGTTGAAAACGTCTGGTCTATGGTGGCCGTGCAACTGGCTCGTCACAATACGCCAGTTACTACTCTTGATGAACTGTGATATCGTGTTGAAGCTGCATGGGCAGCTGTACCTGTACACGCCATGCAAGCTCTGTTTGAGTCAATGCCCTGGCGTATCAAGGCCGTTATTACGGCCAGAGGTGGTTGTTCTGGGTACTGATCTCTCAGGATCTATGCAACCAGATTGCGTGAAAATATAATCACATGTCAGTTGTAGTATAATATATTTGTCCAATGAAAACCCGGAGACGATGACTGTTTGTACCAGCATGACAATGCACCCTCTCATAAAGCAGCATTTGTGATGCAACGGCTTGTGGACTGCAGCATTCCTGAAATGGACTGGCCTGTTCACAGTATCGACCCGAACCCAGTGGATTTCTGTTAGAATGCCGACTTCGCTTCAGGCCCTACCGTCCAAAATCACTTCCTTCACTGGTTTCGGCTCTTGAGGAAGACAGGGCTGACATTGCTCCATAAACATTCAGACACCTCTGTTGAACCTATACTCAGGAGAATCAAGCGGTCATAAAGGCGGAGGGTAGACAAACCCCATATTAATGTCCACTAATGGATGTCCGGAAATTTTTGATTAGGTAGTGTAAATGCGAAGAATGTAGATAAAAATAACGAAACAAATATAAGTGCACCTAACTGTTAATTAAGCGTAAATATACAATTTGAGAAGTGTGGTAGCTGAAATAAAAACGCGGTATTGCTTTGCACAGGGCAGAGATAGTGTTCAAACCAATGTCGACATAAACGTATACTGATAAAGATAAATGTGTTACGCCGACTGAGGATGGGTGAAAATTCGAAACACACCTCGGCATAAATAAAGCTAGATGAAAAGTGTCTATTTACTGCATTTCTTCAAGTAATTTAATCGACAGCCACGGAGGTAAAAATGCAAATGTCGTGTGACTAGGGCCTCCCGTAGGGTACACCGTTCGCCGGGTGCAAGTCTTCCGATTTGACGCCACTTCGGCGACTTGCGCGTCGATGGGGACGAAATGATGATGATCAGGACAACACAACACCCAGTCCCTGAGCGGAGAAAATCTCCGATCCAGCCGGTAATCGAACCCGGGCCCTTAGGATTGACATTCTGTCGCGCTGACCACTCAGATACTTTTTTTTCCTTGTGTTGATATCATTTTGTTCCATATTGTTCGTTGAATTTGTTCGGGACGGACGTCCGATGACACCCGTTTAAGTTCTTCGTTGATCCGTTCACTCAGTTTTTTGTTACTGGGGGTAGCTAACACGCTGAGCTACCGTGCCGGCCGCGGAGGGCGATCACCGGTACTAAACTAACGCTGTAGTACCTACGTAAACACATAACATCGCTGATCCACTGTTATCCAAGCTCTCTAGAGAAAAATAGCGTACATAAAAACCGTCTAAAATCAGATATACGTCTCCAACGTACATCGAAGGAGAAACTACTCGTAATAATTCTAAAAAGAAGCAGGACATGGCAGAAACTGTATTACATGTAAGGAACACCAAAGGAGTGTATTACAACTTTTCTGATCGTAGTTACAGACCAGTATGTTAAGACCATGGCTTAATTATGTATTTACAGAGCACCTGATGGTGGCAGTATGCCGAAGTGGGCTCATCGTTAATGGTTTATAAAACAAAAGCCTTTTATAAAGCAGTGTAGCTGACTGATATTCATAGTAATCATGTCTTTAGAGGACACATTTTACACTGCGGTCCCCAAAGAACGAAACTCGTTGTTGGTACTTACGAACTTAAACAGGCTCAGTAAGTTACACGGTTTATACGTAGCCACGAAGCGGTCGGGTCGAGACACCAGCGGACCATGTCTCTGATGGAACGACAAGCCCTAAACCTCGTACCTTCAAAGTATTACCAAATGAAACACATTTTGCTCCCAGAGCTGAGGTAGCCTGTTAATAGAACTGCATCATCTACGGCTAAATCTTATCTTCACACTTATACAAGACAATAAGTTGTCTTCTTGAAGTTTTCGCCTTACAAGGAAGTGATATGAGTGAAGACACACGTATGACACCAATGGTATACCTAAGCTCGTAAGAGGAACAACATGTTTTGCTTGCCGTTTGCACAAGATGGCCTCTCGCATCTCAGTTAAGTCGAGCGCTCTGTATTCGAGTGAAGTAGCTCAGTGTTGTCGCGACAGGTCTAACAGACACACACAGACACACACACACACACGCCGTTACGAGAACTTACTTTGCGTGTTTTAGGTGTTTTGGTGGACTGTATCTTCACACGGTTGCAGTCAGTTAGTACACTTACGCTATCTCACAACATAAATAACTGTCGAAGCATTACAAATACTATTTTGTTTTTTCATTGTGTTTTGAATCACAGGTACGATAGATATTGCTAAATTGCGGCACAATTTAGAATTATTTCTTCTTTCTGTTCTTAGTGACTATGAAGCAGGTCTCTAGTGCTGCCACGTATATTCGTATTTGCGATATATAATGTTTAATACAATAAAAACTTCCTCACATCAGTGCTTGATACATTGCTCTAGCATGGTTTTTTGTAATTTGCACTTCAGAGAAATAGCTCATCTGGAAACTATTTGTCTGACAGTTTGCAAAGTATGTCTGCCATACAACTGACTTTAGAACTACAATAGCAAAGAAACTTCCACAACTGTGACTACGTCATAATTTGCGAGGTACAAATACGAAATGTACATTCAAAGTTATCAGTGTTTCACCTACTACAATGGTTCTTGACACTGGTATGAATGAAGCCTGACTGTGCGAGGATGTAAAAGCGGTGAACTTTCAGACTCTTTCGCCTGTGTTTGTGAAGATGAGTTTTTTTTATGTCTATTCCGTTCTGTCTTGTCTGACAGGAAATCCTATCGTTTACAGATTCTACCTGCTCAAAGATGAAAATTATGTATCTCCATATAATATTTTAAACGCAGTACATAAGTTACACCGGTGTGTCGTCAAATACAATATAAGCCAGCAAAATTCAGAGTCTCGCGTTTCTGGAATGTTGACATCGCAGTGAATTTTCTTCGTTGGGCAACTGAAGCGCTGGTGATGAAGATGTGCTTCTAAGGGTACAGGGTGATAATTAGTGAAATTTTAAAACCGCTGTACAGATAACACCACTGGTCAGAATGACGTCAAATTGCAACGGAATATTATCGGAAAAGGGGGAAAACTTATGGCAGAAGAAAAATAAATAGTAACAAAATGTAACAATAGATGGCGCTGTAAGCATCGCAGTTTAACAGAGTTCAACTGCAAATAACATATGAATCAAATAACAGTGCCTAAGGTGTATGTTTGACGTTAAACAAACTGAACTACTCAGTGTACATGGGGTGAACAGGTGTGAAACTGTTAGTCACGTAAACCCGTCCACCACGGCAAGGTCATATCACATCGGATGGGAAAAATCGGTTTTTAATTGCCCTGTAGCCAAAAACCGCATAAAAAGCATCAATCAAAATCAAATCGGATTATTAATTTCCGTGTGACGACCGCAAAACATGTTCAATACGCTGTCCACCGTTTTCTGCAACAAGTTATAATCGAGAAACAGCATGTTCCACAACTGATCGAAGTCCTTCCGGGGTCACGTTCAGAATGTGTTGCGCAATGCGTGCCTTCAATGCAGCTAACTTTGCACCGAACACAACATCTTTCAGATAGCCCTCCAGCCAGAAGTCACACGGATTAAGATCAAGTGATCGGGACGGCTAGGCTGTAGGCAAATGGCGTCTGATAATTCTATCATTTCCGAAACGGCGCTTCATCAGGTGCTTAACTGGATTTGCAATGAGCAGAGGTGCGCCATCTTGCATAAAAATGATACCATTCACATATCCACGCTGTTGGAGAGCTAGACTGACGTAGTTGCGCAAAAGACACTCATGGCGCTTATCAGTGACGGTACGAGAACAGCACCGGAAGCAGCTGTCTCTTCGAAAAAATGTGGCCCTATGATAAATGATGCCGTAAACCCGCACCACACAATGACCTTTTCAGGATGAAGTGGTACTGGTTGATGTGCACGTGAATTTTCCATTTCCCACATTCGACAGCTCTGTTTATTGACATATCCTGCCCCATGGAAGTGAGCTTCGTCTGTCCACAAAATCTTCCACAGCCAATCATTTTCCACCACCATTCGAGCAAGAAATTCTAAAGCAAAAGTCTCTCTTGCTGACAGGTCAACAGGAAGCAACTCGTGCACATGGATTGTTTAGAATGGATAGAAAAGAAGGATGTTTCGTAGGATCTTACGAAACGTACTCACGGAAATGTCCAGTGTTCAGGCAATTCTCCGATCACTGCTCGTTTGCACACCACCACTCGCCTCCTCCTGCACTGCTGTGGCCGCTGCTTCCACTGACGTGAATCAATTCGTTTCGTCCCCTTACCAGGTTGCACGCCGAAAGAACCCGTCTTTCCGAATTTCCGAACCATTTTCTCCAGACCCATGGCAGTCATCGGACCTACGCCTTTTTCCAAACCCTTCAGTGTCCGGAACTTCGGCAGAGTGACGTGTGCACAATCAACATTCTTGTAATACAGCTTCACGAGCTGAGCGCGATCCTGCATTGAGACAGTCATGGCGAATGTCGCAGACGCGAAAGGAGTGTACCCTGCGTGTTTATACCACCTTCAGTGGGTCATGCGCATGACAGGTGTTTTTATTTACATATTCTGACACATAGAGCGCCACCTATTGATCAGTTTACACACTATTTTTTTTCTTCTGCCATACGTTTTTCCCCCCTTCTCCGTTGCAATTTTGCTACGGTCGTAGGTTCGAATTCTGCCTCTGGCATGGATTTGTGTGATGTCTTTACGTTAGTTAGGTTTAATTAGTTCTAAGCCTAGGGGACTGATGACCTCAGATGTTAAGTCCCATAGTGCTTAGAGCCATTTGAACCATTTCTTCGTTGCAATTTGACGTCATTCTGACCAGTGGTGTTACTGTATATCGGCGAAGTAGAAAAGCCTTTGAAATGGCGGTAGACAGATTCTCCCTCTTCTTTGGTTAAAGGCCCACTAAGGACTACGTTTAAGCCACTGAGTTAACTTCACGCTTTTTCTAATACTCCTTCATTTATTCACTACTGTATCTCCTCTTTTCTGCTGTCTAGTTTATTCTATGTTTTTTTTGTTTTTCTTTTTGTACTGTCTTGCATTAAAAAAAAAACCTACCCCTTAATTATGTTTCTATAGTCCCTACTGTGTTCTATGTATTGCTTATTTACTTCAGTTTCTTCCGGATCTTACTGCTGTTTCCTCAGGCAGTTGCGTGTGCCTTTGAATTTTTCAAAATACTGTGTAACTTTTCTTGTTAGTCTTCTAGGACCATTCTTTGGATGTGTCAATGAAACATTAAACGTCTTTTCCTAATTTCGTTTGTAACTTTTTCTACATGATTGTATACTTCTGTGTTACTTCTTAAATGAAATGTTTCCACTGTTGTAGTTTCTAACAACTTCCTCTTAATCATTCTTTCCTTTTTCCTGATTTATTCATTTTCTTTCATTGATCCGAAAACAGCTTTCTGTGGTTAATTCTAGCCAAACTGCTTTCTTTTGATGAAGTCTCACCTTTTTAGAGAACTGTTTTTTTATTGTAATCTTTTGCAAGTGAATTACTACGCTTATTTTTCGTAATCTTGCTCTGAGATCTTATTTTTTTCGCTACATTAAGCTGAAGTATTCCTCCTAAGCAGTTAAACTGGTTTGTTCTTCTGCGAATGTCCATACTTAGCGCTTGGTTTGTATGGTACAGCCCTGTTGATTGTCATTACCTCTGTTTCTTTTTTCCAACGAGATTTGTACTATTGTTTCACTTGCTGCTTGTTTTAAGTGTTTCCATCCGTTTCTGTGCTGCTTCTACACCGTCTGTTAGTATCGGTGCATGATATTCGGACTTGATTAATAAGCTTCGCAATGGAAAAGTATGTTCACACAGTCTGCTGTTCTTAGCAGCCGTAGAGAAGGTTAACATACTTCGAAGAGAACAGCACAAATTTACAGTGAACCATAGAATTGAGCTTTTGTATTTGGGAAAGCTGAAAACGTAAACATAATGTTAAGAGCAAACATAAGTAAAAGAGTAAAAACAGCCTGGAGGACTTTTACTTCACCAATTAGTTGTTCGAAAACCAGTTTTCCGATATAACTGAAACGGAAACTTTACAATCAGTGAGTATCACTTACGGTAGGTTGGGAGGTATTAGTTGACGCAGGAAAACAGAAATACGTGGATCGGGCTAGAAATTAGAGGGCAACACTTAATCATGGTTGAATTGAAAATAAAATAAGGATGGTTTGGAACTAATATCAGGTGAATGGCTGAACAGGGAAGTTGTTTCTTGCATTGCAACAGGAAAGAAAAGAACTAAACGACTACCTAATGGAAGGTGGGCAGATGACAATAGGAAATTCCCAGGGGCAGCGGTGATTTGTCTGCCAGGAGACGATGGTGCGAGAAGAAGTCTCGCGGAGGCGGTTTTTATACCCCAACGAATGCGCAAATGGATGAGAGGAAGAAGACTGCGTTGACGAATCTTGGCTGCCGATCTAGTCTGGCTGTCACATTTTTACATCTTGTAATTAACTTACATTTTTATGGCGTATAGTGGAAGGGAAGTTGCAAACGATTCCGATGGTTTCTACAGCAGATCCAAACTAACCGCCGATTTTTAATTGATGGAGTATGTATGCCCAGGCAAGTCTGAGGAACTATTGTAGAGATTTTCAATATGGCCGTGGAATTCCCGGGACCGCCGGCAGGTGCGGCCGAGCGGTTGTAGGCGCTTCAGTCTGGAACGCTACGGTAGCAGGTTCGCATTCTGCCTCGGGCATGGATGTGTGTGATGTCCTTTAGTTAGGTTTAAGTAGTTCTGAGTTCTAGGCGACTGATGACCTCAGATGTTAAGTCCCATAGTGCTCAGAGCCATTTGAGCCAATTCCCGGGCCTGTATCTTACCAGTATCGGTATATCAATAACAGGCAAAAATTGTTGAGGTTGTTGATTCCCAAGGTGGATTATATATATAAAAGATTTTGTGCGGAACCCTCAGTGCGCGGATCTCACTCGCATTTGGCCAATTTTTTTTAATGTATGAAATGGTGCCACCACAGAGAACAGCGTAGCTGGAGGAGCTCTCCCAACGAGAGGATATTCTGCGAAGACTGACTGCTCTGGTCATTCTTCCGACTTAAGACCCATCGAACGTATGTGGGAAGCGCTGGGGAGACGTATTGGAGCAGAGGGAGATGCAGCAACGACCATGCAGGAGTAGTCACCCCCGCTGTTGAAGGAATGGAACCCCTTAGCATCCACAAGCACTCTTTTGCAACCTTCTGGCCAGAATGGGAGCACATTGGAGAGGATGCATTGCCGTCGTGGTGATCACAGTCATGGTTGAGAACCATGTTCCGCCTTTTTGTATGTGCGGGGAACCATCATGAATCGCGATAACTTTAGTGGGTAACTGCTGTCTTTGAATAGAAGTGTCATTTCTGTTCCTCTCGATGCGTTTGTCTTTCAGTTACCTTGTCTGCTGTAATGTAACAGTACTTTTTATGTTGTTGTTGTTGTTGTTGTTGTTGTGGTCTTCAGTCCAAAGCCTGGTTTGATGCAGGTCTCGACGCTACTCTATCCTGTGCAAACCTTTCATCTCCGAGTAACTACTGCAGCCTACACTCCTGTCAATCTGCTGCTTACTCTAGTCTTCTCTTGGTCTCCCTGTGTGATTTTTACTCCCCCGCGCTTCCCTCCCGTACGAAACTGTTCATCCCTTGATGCCTCACAGTGTGTCCTACACACCGACCTCTTCTTCTAGTCAAGCTGTGCCACAAATTCTTCCTCTCCCTAATTCTATTCAGTACCTCCTCATTAATTACGTGGTCTACCCACATAATCTTCAGTGTTCTTCTGCAGCACCGCATTTCGAAAGCCTCTATTCTCTTCTTGTCCAAAACCATTTATCGTCCATGTTTCACTTCCATACATGGCTACGCTCCATACAAATTCTTCCAGAAAGGACTTCCTGACAGTTAAATCTCTACACGATGTTAACAACTTTCTCTTCTTCAGAAAAGCTTTTCTTACCATTGCCAGTGTACATTTTATATCCTCCCTACTTCGACCTTCGCCGGCCGCGGTGGCCGAGCGGTTCTAGACGCTTCAGTCTGGAACCGCGTGACTGCTACGGTAGCAGGTTCGAATTCTGCCTCGGGCATGGATGTGTGTGATGTCCTTAGGTATTTAGGTTTAAGTAGTTCTAAGTTTTAGGGGGCTGATGACCTCAGAAGTTAAGTCCCATAGTGCTCAGAGCCATTTGAACCTTTTTTTTCTGTACAAATTGTAAACAGTCTGTCGTTCCATGTACTTTACCCCTGACACCTTTAGAATTAGAAAGAGAGTGTTCCAGTCAACATTCTCAAAAGCTTTCCCTAAGTCTACAAATGGTATGTAGGTTTGCCTTTTCTTAACCTATGTAATATGAGAAGTGGAAGGGTCACTATTACATCACGTGTTCTTAACAGTTCTCCTGAATCTAATCTAATCTTCCCCGAGGTCGGCTTTTACCATTTTTTTTCCATCCTTCTGTAAAGGATTCGTGTTAGTATTTTGCAACTGTGACTTATTAAGGTGATAGTTCGGTAATATTCACACCTGCCCACGTTTCATGGCGCTGTGTCACTCGGCAGTGACACATCGTGCGAGAGCTGCTTTCGTCCTGAAGTTTTGCTCACAAGTGTGTTTGTGAGGCCCCACGGTGTTGCTGCCCTCTGGATACCGAGCTGCGTACAGCATCTGGCGACGAGACAGCGGGGCGAGAAGGGTGTAGTGTGGGGAGCCAGCCGGGTGCTGCAACGTGACCCGCTGGCTGTAGGGAGGCAACTGTGACGGCGCGGCGGCCTGGTAGCGCCTGGTACCAGCGTTGGCGCTGGTAGTGGTACCTGGGCGGCCGCCGGCAGGAGGTCAAGCTCCTTGACGCAGAGCGGGCGAGCTGCCCGCTGGACCGAGGACCTGCCGGCGACCTCTCTCCCCCTGCCTGCAGCTGTCCCCTGCCTCAGCGCAGTCACCACTGCGTGCCGTCAGCGTCCTCCGAGGAGGCGCCACAACGTGTGCTGCCGGCTGAATGAATGGGGCGTCAGCGGGCCAGCCACGTGCCATTCACGTGCCGCAGCGGCAGTGGTGCTGTAGTAGATTTATCCTCCTGTATCCAGGAGGGTACTGCTCATGTTTGGCATAAAAGGACCATCTGGAAAGCGATCGTGAAGCACAGTATTTTTATTAAATTGTCTTTACCGCACAGCTTTTTGAATAGAATTACCGGTTTCGGCTATGCAGTAGCCATCTTTAGATTTCGGAATAGATGCAAACGAAACTAAATTACTTGCTGGTTTATTAAGAGATTAAAACGAAATGACAGAAGTTGTAACAAAAAAAAAAAAAAAAAAAACAGTATACCTCTCATTTTCCTGCACTGCAATGAGTCATAACATGCACCACTAATACCAGTCAAAACTGCCATGCGTGTATGACCTACCAATATACCGGGTGATCAAAAAGTCAGTATAAATTTGAAAACTTAACAAAACCACGGAATAATGTAGTTAGAGAGGTAAAAATTGACACACATGCTTTGAGTGACATGGGATTTTAGTCTTTAGTCTTTCCTGTCAAGAAAAACAAAGTATTGCTAGACGCGTGAAAGATCTCTTGCGCGCGTCGTTTGGTGGTGAATGTGTGCTCAGCCGACACTTTCGTCATGCTTGGCCTCCCAGGTCCCCAGACCTCAGTCCGTACGATTATTGGCTTTGGGGTTACCTGAAGTCGCAAGTGTATCGTGATCGACCGACATCTCTAGGGATGCTGAAAGGCAACATCCGACGATAATGCCTCACCATAACTCCGGACATGCTTTACAATACTGTTCACAACATTACTCTTCGACCACAGCTATTGTTGAGGAATGATGGTGGAAATATTGAGTATTTCCTATAAAGAACACCATCTTTGCTTTGTCTTACTTTGTTATGCTAATTATTGCTATTCTGATCAGATGAAGCACCATCTGTCGGACATTTCTTGAACGTTGGCAATTTTTTGTTTCTAATAAAACCCCATGTCGTTCCAAGCATGTGTGTCAATTTGTACCGAAAAGTTGAAAATTAAAAAAGGAAGAAAAGATGTCGACATAGGGATTCCAAATCACGAACCTAGGATTACCGATCCGTAGTCTCTCCGCTACGCGAACCGATGCCTGGAAGCTGTGCTAACACAAAAGGATCATCTTCACCCGACTCACGCCAAAAATGCTATTGTTTTTAAGCGCATGGCCATCTGTAGCTTCGACTTCAGTTACTTTAATTCCTGGCGAAGCCCTGCGCAAACCATAAATTTGGAGGTCATCGGTGACATGTAGGCACGTCTCCCTGTTAAAGGAGTGAGTGCCGCATCCTGGTCAGCAATTGATATTCAAGTATATTTATAACAAAATAATTCTCAGATTAGAAGGTTGGCAACAGCAAGCAAAAATTCAGATGTGAACCGCTGTATCTACCTGAGGATATGAGGGAATACTATCAAAAAGTCTCGTGAATGTTAAGAAAAGTATGACTGTTAAGAAAAGTATGACTGACACAGGTATCTGTTGTAATTACTATATATAGACATTCACAGATTGCTTCGAACAACACGGATATGAAACGTAGCAAGAACAGTCACACCAGATATTATTTATACGTGCAAACAACGTTGACGTAAGTTTAGGGCCAAAGATAGATATTGAGATACCCAAAGATATAATCATCTCTGACCATAGTCTGTTACTATGTAAATATAAATCGTCTATGGTGTGAAGTGTCAAAAATTGCACGAAGTATAACAATATTATATCAAAAGATGACCCCATAGCGTATAAAACAGCACAAAATCAACATGAAATCGATATTTTAGTATTTCAGGTGGACTACTCTCTTGCAAATTCTGAAGGTGGCAAGGGTAAAATACAGGGAGCGAAAGGCTATTTACAATTTGTACAGAAACCAGAAGGCGGTTCCTATCTCCGATGTTATTCAATCTGTATATTGAGCAAACAGTAAATGAAACAAAAGTAAAATTCAGCCTAGGTATTAAAATCCATGGAGAACAAATAAAAACTTTGAGGTTCGCCGATGACATTGTAATTCTGTCAGAGACAGCAAAGAGCCTGGAAGAGCAACTGTCAGGGATTTTCTCTGCCTCGTGATGGCTGGGTGTTGTGTGATGTCCTTAGGTTGGTTAGGTTTAAGTAGTTCTAAGTTCTAGGGGACTGATGACCATAGATGTTAAGTCCCATAGTGCTCAGAGCCATTTGAACCATTTGAAGAGCAACTGAACGGAATGGACAGTGTCTCGAAAGGATGATATAAGACGAACATCAACAAAAGCAAAACGAGGATAATGGATAGTCGAATTAAATCGGGTGATGCTGAGGGAATTACATTAGGAAATGAGACACGTAAAGTAGAAAAGGAGTTTTGCTATTTGGGGAGCAAAATAACTGATGATGGTCGAAGTAGAGAGGATATAAAATGTAGACTGGCAATGGCAAGGAAAGCGTTTCTGAAGAAGAGAAATTTGTTAACATCGAATACAGGTTTAAGTGTCAGGAAGCCGTTTCTGAAAGTATTTGTATGGAGTGTAGCCATGTATGGAAGTGAAACATGGACGATAAATAGTTTGGACAAGAAGAGAATAGAACCTTTCGGAATGTGGTGCTACAGAAGAATGCTGAAGATTAGATGGGTAGCTTACACAACTAATGAGGAGTTATTGAATAGAATTGGGGAGAAGAGGCGTTTGTGGCACAACTTGACTAGAAGAAGGGATCGGTTGGTAGGACATGTTATGAGGCATGAAGGGGTCACCAATTTAGCATTGGAGGACAGCGTGGACGGCAAAAATCGTAGAGGGAGACCAAGAGATGAATACACTAAGCAGATTCAGAGGGATGTAGGTTGGAGTAGGTACTGGGAGATGAAGAAGCTTGCACAGGGTAGAGTAGCATGGAGAGCTGCATCAAACCAGTCTCTGGACTGAAGACAACAACAATAACATAACGAGACAGTCCCACCAAATGTTATATATACGTCAGGACAACGTAGACGTAGGTATCCCTCTTACTTACATAATTTACAGATATAGAAATTAATTACAACATAGTAGTTTGTGTAATTCGCGATAATGAAAATTATAAGTTCAGTTGCAGTTACACCTCAATATTTCACAAAATTCTTCACTTATAAGAAATTTATGTGTAAAATCCCTTTAGAATCATAGCACGTTGTAATTCTCAAACTTTGTATACGCAGATACTTGAAAATGGAAATCTTCGGAAACAGCTGTCGTGATAATCAATAAAGTTTTAAGCAGTGATACTGTAACTTTACTTATAATGAGTTTGGATAATTCTTCTTACTTTGGAATCCTCAGTAGTATGTCACAAATGAGGGTGGTTGAATACATGAGGATAGAACCAGCGCAACTGCGTTGATCGCAGGTCGCCACCTTGCAGAGTATCTCTCAGAATAGCGGGGCTAGTGGCGGAAGAAGGCCGAAAGGCAACGTGCCGTGGTGGTGTGGGCGTGCACTCTGCAGACCAAAAGAAGTCGCTGCTAGCGGGGAAGACTGAGCAATAGCGTGAATCTGCTCGATGCTCTGGCCGTGCCGTAATCCGTGTCTCGGGTGAAGGCGGCGCCGCACGCTGGCGCCGCGGCACCACATGAAAGGTTTCGCATTGTGCTCCTAACGGCGTGTCTCAGTGCTGTCGGCACATCAGAATTGTTTTCTTCCGCGACTTCCCTCAAAGGCAGCTGCCTCTGTTGTCTAATATTCCCGACACGTTCGAGGCCACCGCGTAGGCGTGTCCCCGAACATGAATGTTTCATTCTGATGAAAACTAATGATGAGATAACGGGTGAACATGTATAATGCATTCTGCACCCTCCGCGTTTTTCTGCCTCAGGTTGGCACGTACGTTGCAGTGTCCTCTTTGTAGACGGCTCAGGAGATGACCTTGAGGCGGAACTGTTTTCTGAACTTTTACTTCCTTGCTGCTTGCTGACATTGTTGACACAACGAAAACATCGTTCACGTTAATTATCATGAGAAAAAAAAGTTTTCTGCAAAAAATTTTCTGTTTAGTGGTACCGGAAGACTCAATGATCTTAAGCCTTGCTATCCCACTTGCATGACTGAAACTTTAAGATATCTAATCACGAAAAGCAAAATTACGAACGGGTAATCGTGCGCTTCCGAGTCGAATTTTCAGCTGAGTTTTTGCTGCCGTAAATTCAAATACCTGAAAGCAACCGTTAATCACTCATTTCAGAGAAACTTTTGAGATCTCACATTGCGAAAGCCGTTGACGTGATGCTATTGGCCAATGTGATGAAATCGGAAATTAGTAGCATACGTGCTCAGGTAAACTAGAAATTTATTTTCGAGACACAGCTGTATCACTAGTATTGTAGTAAAGATATTAAGCTTACCAGCCTTCCAAAGATCTACACTAGTTTCATCTCTCTCTCTCTCTCTCTCTCTCTCTCTCTCTCTCTGTCTCTCTCTCTCTCTCTGTCTTCTTTTCTTTGTTTTGTTTTGTGGTACCTGATGCATTTCCGCTGCAACAGATAAAACAAGATGTGGTAATCAGAACCAATAAATTCTTGCTTTCTTTTCAAAAGACGAAATGAGAGATCTCACAACACGATAAGCCGGAATTTCCCGCAGCGTCGGCAGTTCGGCGTACCTCTCTGCGACCTTTTCATTAATGTTTGCATAACTGTCTGGGTAATTGTGGCGCTACAAACTTGAAGGCGGCGTCAGTCATGTTAGTTGCCGCAAACCTTAGCTTATGGTGGAAGTTCAAAAATGGTTCAAATGGCTCTGAGCACTATGGGACTTAAATACTGAGGTCATCAGTCCCCTAGAACTTACAACTACTTAAACCTAACTAACCTAAGGACATCACACACATCCATGCCCGAGGCAGCATTCGAACGTTCGACCGTAGCGGTCACGCGGTTCCAGACTGTAGCGCCTTGAACCGCTCGGCTATGGTGGAAGTGTTTGATGTCACAATTGCCAGATTGTGTCCTTTGCTGGTGTGCTAATCAGTCTGATTATAGTCTGTTGTTTGAAGGCATCACATTTTATTCGTTAACGGACTCCTTCGAGAGATGCCTGTATGCATGAATTTTGGTTGCGCTGTTTACCTTCACATCACGAACGTCTCTCCTTATATGAAACGCATAACAAAAGTTATATTAAGGAACCAAAATGCATCGTACTAGTGGCTCAAATATGCATTTAAGACCAGAAAAACGTCTGATAATGCCTTCCTGGCTGTTTGTTACGAAACCAATGAAACGTTTTCTATTTAAAACATCTATTGCGTGTGCACTACATAAATTAAGAACAAGAAGCAGTCATAAACAGTAGTCTACTGATGTTTTAGGGCATCCAAGATGACGCCGCCGGCTCCGACATGACGTGTGTAGCGACATATCCCCTTATTATACCTCCCTGGGCGCAAAGGACGTTTTATCTGCCTGCAGATTAATTCTAAGAAAGTTTTGGTGACCAGAAAGCTGTCGCCACACCGCTGTTAACCCACGCTGACTCTTGGCTCGTAGATTTTTCATAATAATTTCTCCAGTCTTTGGAGACGATTTTTCCAGCGAAGGCACAAATCGTGAGTGGGACATCAAATTATAAGGGACAAAAAAAGTGAATTAAATAGTTGGTTTAGTTAACAACAATGCATTCCTACCCTTGCAAATCCGCCATCGAATGAACTCCTTGGTTCTCCACGTCCAGCGGCACGTGATGATGTCTGCGGGGGAAGAGGACTGAATTCACTGTGTGCCATAGTGCCATAGGAGTCGTTCGCAAACCAAAATACCGAAGCATGGAATCCTTCCAGTGACCTGTTGGAACTCTACAATACACACGACATGAAATACATACAACTGAGAAGAATAATCAATTTGTGACGCAATGTCGTTCATTTCGTCGGTGATTTGTCTAAAGTTAACACACTTTGGATAGAAAAGAGACTAGTTATAAGAAGATGTATTACGCTTCTGAGCAGATAATAGATGGGTGTCGTTTACTGCTACAGTACCCGCAATACTCTTGTTGTCTGTAAGCGGGACGCCCATTCCCTTTAATGTTTCATACACGTCGCGGTTCTCAGCGGCAAGAAACCTGTGCCTGCAGGGAAGGGAACGAGCTGATTTATGGTACATGTTAATGTTGTCCGCTGGTATGTTATAGATTGCTGTGTCGTTGTCAGATGTTGCAACAGATGTATGCTACACTGATTTCAAAAGCTGTAAATATATTTCAATCCTAATGAATGGATATGTTACGGAAATACGGTTACCGCACATTTTTCTGCACTTTGTCATCTTGTGGTAGGTTCATACCGATAACACGAAGTCTCGTCACATGTCATTATATTTTTTCCAGAAAAGAATTGTCCGGGTTCTGCATTTCGATCAAGTCGCGGCAGCCGACCACACGTCTTTGTTTTTGTTCGGGAGTCAAGGTGTGCAGGACAAACTTTCTGCACACTTCTCTCTTCTTCAGAGCATACTGCAGAATGTCTTGGAATTTGACTGAGAAATATTGCTCCAATGCGATTTATGACGCAATGGCGTAGACACACCACGGTCGCACATCCTCGACTTAACACTGCCTGCTTACAACTGACCGGTTTCGAATGCGCAGCTGTTGTTTGCAGTTGATAGTTGAAGTTGCCATCGCAGTTACTGTGCAGACGTCTCTCATACGTC
This sequence comes from Schistocerca gregaria, assembly GCF_023897955.1. Lineage (NCBI taxonomy): Eukaryota > Metazoa > Arthropoda > Insecta > Orthoptera > Acrididae > Schistocerca > Schistocerca gregaria. Next base: position 562,679,865 of record NC_064926.1, read on the forward strand.
AGGGATATCATCGGCTTCGGACTGTTTTGGATGGTCAGCGTACACCCTCCCAAGGACAGACCAACACAGTGCCGAGGCGGAATAGATAGAAATGGTTCCTCTCTGAAATATAGCAGAAAGTATGCACTCGTTCGACACTGCAGCTTTCGTATCGTTCCTCCTTCCCTGTTTTATTGCTGAATCCAATTTCCGGACGAGGAAATTAACCCGTCGAAACAGTTACCCTCTCTCATACTTTGAGAATTCATTCTGATTAGATTATCATACCGTCTTGACTGTTGGCCTTTCACTATCGTTGTGGGATGTTCCCCGTGTTTCGGATCTTTCTACAATACTTAGTGTATTGTGTTGTATTTTAGGTTTAAACTATGTGTATACCTTACTTAGCTTGCTGCCCCAGGGACAGCATTAGGACTCTGCGATTCCATAAAGTGTCTCGACGACGAGAAATGAAATATTTTAGACTCAAACAAAGGAGGTAAAGAAACTAAATAATAGAAACTAATTGGTGAGACGGTCATTGAACCACCAAATCTCCACACTACGTTTCTCCTACATTGCAAGCTTCATGTTAAAATCACTACAGATACAACCAAGAGAATAAACATTTTGGTTATGGCATTCAATCCGCAGCATCCATTCCATTTCCCCCAATGGTTGCTACTTTGCAGAGTTCCCTGCAGAACCACCGTGGGCATTAGTGACGAAGAAGAGAGATTCTATAGCGGGGCCGAATGTTTTTGTTCTTATTTGTAATGACTTTTTTCGACAATTAGGAATTTAGTTTTTCTTTCCAAGAATACTCACTTTTTCATTCTTTACAACATGCCCCAAAAATGCGTTCGTTCCCGCCTTCTCAGGCAGTATAACCAAACAGACTGGTTTAGGATTCAAAGACCCTGTCATCCGGAGAAAAATGTTGCCGACGTTCCTTTCCTGTGGCTTTTAGCGATAAGAAGCCGGAGAACTGGCCAATTTAAGGAATGTAAAGCAGTGCTTGCTGTTTTTGCTCGAAATTTATAGTGTAGATAGCTCTAAGTTTTGACAGTGCATGTTCAGTAAAATTTAAATTGGAAAACTCATATAACAGGCACGTAAATAAGATTAGGTTCACCTGCTTCTGCCATGTGAATCTTCGTGGGGATACAGATCAGAAAGGTAACTTTTTGCATATTTTAATTCACTGATGTACTACCGGATACTACATGGATAACAATACCGTGATAAATGTACAGAGAACTTGACACTATGAGCCCGCATTTATTGGTGTGGCGTTGCATCCCCTCTCACCTACATACTAGCGCTATTTCAGTTGGGAAGTGCGTCATAAGACAATTGCATCCTCTTCTGAAGCAAGGTGGCAAACAACTGTTTTAAGTGGACCCTGATAACCTGGACACTGGCGCTAGATGGCAGCTGGTCCTACACATTTTCTACAGGGGACGGGTTTCGGGATCTTCCTGGCCACTCGTGCACTCCAGCATCTCGCAGACTGGTCATAGACACGTGTGCCGTGTTTTGGGGGAAGATTTGTCCTGCTGAAACATGGGGCCATGATACTGTCTCATGAGGACGCAGAATTTCCGTGACGTAGCATTCTGCCTTTAGAGTTGCCTCCATCACTACTAGCCGTGAACTGAAGACATAATCGATGGTTCCCCACACCACGACGCGCGGGATAACATCGCTGTTACTCTCCAGAACATTGGAAGTATGGGACCTCTGCCCAGATCATCGCTGAGCACAGTGCGACCCCATTCGTCAAAAGTCCATGCTCGCCGCTGACGGCGGCACCACACGAAAAGCAGGACCGAGTGAGGTGGCGTAGTGGTCAGCACACTGGACTCGCATTCTGGGGGACGACGGTTCAAACCCGCGTCCGGCCATCCTGACTTAGGCTTTCCGTGATTTCCCTGAATCGCTTCAGCCAAAGGATGGTATGGTTCCTTTGAAAGGGCACGGCTGACTTCCTTCCCTAAACCAATGGGACCGATGACCTAGCTGTTTGGTCCCCTCCCCAGACTGAACCAACCAACCAAACGCAGATGCGGGCGTCGCGGCGTTACTGGTAGACTACGCATGGCACTGTTATTCTTAGTTCGGCTGCTGCTTGCCCCAGACCAATGGTGCGTGATGACACAGACTGTTGCAGGTAGTCGGTTACTTGTCCTTGGATAGCAGGCGCGGATGTGAAGATGGCCATGTGTTTGGTGCACAATTTGGCGAGCCGGCCGGAGTGGCCGAGCGGTTCTAGGCGCTACACTTTGGAACCTAGCGACCGCTACGGTCGCAGGTTCGAAACCTGCCTAGGGCATGGATGTATGTGGTGTCCTTAGGTTAGTTAGGTTTAAGTAGTTCTAAGTTCTAGGGGACTGATGACCTCAGAAGTTAAGTCCCATAGTGCTCAGAGCCATTTGTACCATTTTTTGAACAATGTGGCGACCCTTCCTTGTGATGATCAGACGTGGTCAACCGGAAACTTGATGTCTTCTATGCCTGCCCTCAGGTTGCCACGGACTGCAGCATTTGCACTGGATATTGCACTATTCAACCGGACGACCAAATGGACACACTGAATGAGACGCCTTTCAAGCTGTGTTAGGTGCTGATAACGCATTCCCACACGTGTACCGCTGCAGCTCCGTGTTCTCCACAGTGATCACCCAACATCTGACGTTGTTTTATATTTCCTACCAGGCCTGGTAAGATCAGTAAAGACAAACAGCGCTAGTGGGCCGTTGGTGACCGTTTACCGGTCACAGAGAATTATAGCTGTAATCATTGACATACCAGGCGATGTTGTCGACATGTGCAACGTTACACTGACATCACACTGTGTCTAGTGGGCGCTTCACTTCTTGTTGTCAACCAGTGTAGTTTGGCTCTCTGCGAGTGTAACCAACCGCCCGACGCCTCTGCCCGCCATACTGGACGTCTTCGCAACTATGAGGAGACGACGGCAGTGCGTCTTTGGTGAGTTGTAGCGGCGCCGTTTGGAATGCTGGGAACGTAACATGGCGTCAAGGATGTGATACTGTGTAATTATTACGAGTAATCTTTGACCTTGCAGTAAACATACTTGAGGCACAGATGTTGTTTAGAATCAGTGAGAGATTGATTATACGCCAAAGAAAGAATAAGCGTGGTATCTTTCCGCTTTGGAGAAAGCCGCCCACATCTGAGTGTGCACTGAAGCTCGTCGAGGCGTCGCGGTTCGGCGACAACTGACGAGATTACTGCTCCAGCGAGACGAGGCGGAACATCTCCCCACTCCTTCGCTCTACCCTTGATCCCTCCGTATGTGGCGGACGGCAAGCGAGGCTCTGCGTAAGGCCACTGACCCTGCAGAGTCTATCCGAGTCTCGCGATATGAGCTCCTTCAGTGCATAAAGCGTGCTGTTATTATATTAGTGCCAAAGGCGGCGCCCTTTGACTAAATATAACTGATAAACACGACTCAAGGAAAGAATAGCATGGAGGCTAAAGTTTGGACTCCCTAAGTCATTGAGGAAGAATATGGGAGTCAGTTCCCTTTTGGTATTTGTAGATTTAGAAAAAAAAAAGCAGTGGTCAAAAATAGTGAGCGGAAGGTTACCTACAAACGTGAACAGAAACAAGACTGCAGTCAAGAATTCTGGATGTTAGATCAGCAGATCTAACAAGTGCAGGAGAAGTTCTGAATCGAATCTCGAAGAAGGGAAATTTATAGGCACAAGTTGACTAAAGGGAATCGTGGATAGGAAGCGTTCTGAGGAATCTAGGAATAGTTCATCTCGTGATGGACGAAAGTATGGCGAGACTGAGGCTTGAATACTTTAAATAAGTTCAATGCAGTGTACATTATAGTAGTTACACAGAAATGAATAGACTTGCATACGATAAGCTAGCCTCGAGAGCTGCCACAAAACAGTCATAGAAATGAGGACCAGAGCAACAGCAACAACAACAACAATCAACACGCTATGGTCTTCCTGTACATAGAGATTGAATGAAGATTTGGGCGTATATCTACCCTTCGTTCGCGATGTTATAAGTTACATGTTCGATTGCTGATGTCTTCATGGTGTTGCGAAGCGTCCCTTTGGATACTGCAGAATAAGTGCTCTGGGTGCATACACAAATTCTGTTGGGAAGAATCCCACAAAGTCGTTTCTACCCTCTCCTGAAGCAAGCGGGGTCACAACTGTTGTCACTGGACCGTGATGATGTGGATACTGTCAGTAGGATGTAGCTGACGTCCCACCTGGTCCCACACATGCCCTATTGGGGACAGATCTGGTGACCTTGCTGACCGCGTGACAACCCCAGAATCACGCATACAGTTCATAAAGACACGTGTCATTCATCAGCAGTGCTTGCTCCCCAGTCACTGCGGCACTCTAGGCACAGCCGTTTGTGTATTATGGTGATAAGGTAGCCAAAGTGTCTCTCCAAAATATGGGAAGAATGGGACGTCTCCCAAGGACGCCGCCAAACTAGCCAAGAGCCGAACGACGGAAGAGTCTGGAAGACAAAATTTCGCCCAGGATTGGTTAATTAAGAGGACGTCGTTAAAACCATGGTATGCTTTGACGCTAGAGACGAATGTTTTCTGAGTATGTTCCGTAACTTACCTGTACTGCCTCGTATGTGATACTAGCATCAAGGCACAGCGGTGTTAATCCTAGCCCTACTGTGGGGAGCCAACGTATAGTACAGTATATGCCTAATGCATCTGTCCCTAGTCTCCGACAAACTATGTCTAATGATACAGAATGGTAACTGGGCTAATAGTGCCAAGTTCTTAGTAACGTTGTCCGCAGCTCGTGGTCGTGCGGTAACGTTCTCGCTTCCTGCGCTCGGGTTTCCGGGTTCGATTCCCGGCGGGGTCAGGGATTTTCTCTGCCTCGTGGTGACTGGGTGTTGTGTGCTGTCGTTAGGTTAGTTAGGTTTAAGTAGTTCTAAGTTGTAGGGGACTGATGACCATAGCTGTTAAGTCCCATAGTGCTCAGAGCTATTTGAACCATTTTTAGTAACTTTGACTCGATTCTGTAATCACTGAAATAACATCACATACACTATCAAACAGCGAAGTTTCATTTCGTTTCCTCTGCCATTCTGGATGCTTCACTTTTTTTGTCGTGGAGTGTAAAATGACTGTGCCAGTCACTTGACATATGAGTAATGCAACAAGGTGGAGGGGGGTCATAAGATTGGCAGTCAACTGGTGACCTGTCACAACCACGAGAGAAATACTCCATAAGATATGGGATGATGCCTAAAGGAAACTGTTGGAACGTGGTGGTGTTTGTCTGCGAGCACTGTCCTGTTGAAAAATGGCACCACGATACTGTCTAATGCGACGTAGTAAATCAAGACACAGGCTATCCGGGTAACCTTAGGACATAGCCGATTACAACTATGCAAAATACTGTTATTGAAGCTACTATCCTCACAGACCTAGCAGTTTGAAGATGTCTCTTTCATATCCCATAAACGTCTACCAATGATTCCAAACGATTTATCCTCTCATTTAAGCGACTTCAATTCTCAATCACGGCCTGCAATAACTATAAAGAAGGTTCAAGGTCAGGGAGAGGGGAGAAGAGGAGAGACAGAGAGGGAGGCCGAAAATAAATGGACAAAGAGAGGGGGAAGGAGGAGACAGTCACAGAGTGATGGGGCAGGACGAGAGAGAGAGGGGGGGAGATGAGGGATGTGTTGATGGACAGAGAGAGGGGTAGGAGCTGCAGATAATGAGCAAAAAGAGAAGAAAAAGTTATGACAACAAGTCCGAAATAATCGGACCAGTAATATCTGTTGCTGCAACTGCACACCACACTTTTGTTTGCCGGCCATAGTGGCCAAACGGTTCTAGGCGCTTCAGTCTGGAACCGTGCTGCTCCTACGGTCGCAGGTTCGAACCCTGCCTCGGACATGGTTGTGTGTGATGTACTTAGGTTAGTTAGGGCAAAGACTCTGTAATAACAGATGATGGATTTCGGAACTCGGTCGTCTATATTGTTCTGCGAGCTGCGTGCGCTAATAAACACAGCCGTCCTCCACCATAAAAGAAGGGCATTTCAGGGGCGACTCTTCATCGTGCGCGGACTGCAACAACTAGTTGCAGCGCTGACGTCGAGTAACAGTACCTGATTTTTTCAGTCGATGCTGCACCCAGGAACGGTTGTAAATCATTTTCCCACACAAGCCGCTCATTATTGGGCGCACGCCTCACCCCGTCCCCTCCCTCTACCCTTTTGCCTCGTACAGTTTTGCCCCGTCCGCCCCCCGGTAGCTGAGTGGTCAGCGCGACAGAATGTCAGTCCTAAGGGCCCGGGTTCGATTCCCGGCTGGGTAGGAGATTTTCTCCGGTTAGGGACTGGGTGTTCTGTTGTCCTAATCATCATCATTTCATCCCCATCGATGCGCAAGTCGCCAAAGTGGCGTCAATTTGAAAGACTTGCACCCGACGAACGGTCTACCCGACGGAAGTCCCTAGTCATACGACATTTACATTTTTAGTTTTGACCGGTGTCAGTTTCCGCTACTAACTGTGATGATGTGAAGTGTGTACAAATCTTGCACAAGTGCACCCCTTGGCGTCCCTATTAAACTTCGCACCCAGGCAGCCGATACTAATGTCTGACTAAAATTACTTGATAGCTGACATTTCGCGAGTTGTAGCTGGTTTCCTCCGATCAGAGCGCTCAAAGTCACGCCAGAACCGTTCGCTGTTGCCAAATTGCCGCAACAATTAGTTACTTCTAGTTCCTTGTCCGGCAATGTTTCTTGATATGTTTGGATCCTGAATTCCGGGTCTGGCGCTCTTATTTGACATTTCATCACGCATGATAAACACACACACACACACACACACACACACACACAACAACTACACATACTCTCTCTCTGTCTGTCTCTGTCTCTCTCTCTCTCTCTCTCTCTCTCTCTCTCTCTCTCTCTCTCTCTCTCTCTCTTTCTCTCAAACACACACACAACGATGCTAACGAAATATAGACGTTTCACACATAGCACTAACCAAACACTACTGGATTATTCCACATAAGACTCTTCAGCATCATTTATAAAGTTATTATAATCACAGAGATTTTCGTACATTAGATAAACTTCGCAGAATATTGCATGGCGTGTGTCAATTACTCTTTTCGAGTGGAGCTGTAAGTACAACTGCCTTTCGCACTGTAGTGGCATAGTGTAGTGGTTAGCGTATAAACATATTGTGTCGAAGACTCTAATCTCGACTAAATGCAGTGTAATTAATTTTTCTAAGTCTTATCAAAAGATTTATCATTTTTATTCATTTAATTGGTTGAAATGTATTTCTTTATTTCTAATACTTTACTGAGGCATTTTCAGCATCATATTGACTTTTTTATTTGCTCTAATTTTTCTTCCTATCATCCATTTTTCGTTTGGAATCTGCTTGTGTCGTCTGTAATCTGCAACCAAGTGCCAACCACGACTGCTCACCGGTCAAGAAATTAAAGTTCGCTTTCATCGCTAAAGCTAAAATGATGCTGTGGAAGGTAGCTGTGCAAAGATACATACTATGAAATTTTTGTATATTTAGTTTGCTCGTCGAAGTTAGCCTTAAAACGCCGTGAACAAAGCGATCGTGGTGTTAGTTCTGCCGCAGATTGTTGATCGCCTTTTTCTCGGATACATTGCACATCACGAGGTTGTCGTAACGTTAGAACATGAGTTTAAATTCAGTTCTACAAAACCCGTCGTTTGGTCATTCGACAATTAAAATCAGCAGTCAGCAGAGCATCTTCTCTTTGCGTCAAACAAGCGAGCAGGAGGCTCTGTTTATTAAAACATGACTACAACTTATATTTTATGTTTACATGCAGTAATGTTCATCTGTTATGATTTTGACAGATGGTGAGTGCAGTGTACATTTTTGGTCGTAATGTCTCTTTATTTATTTCGAACATCTCGTAGCAGATGTGTGAGATCGTTGATACTTCACGTTCTAGCTTGTTTAGTAATCCTGAACATCAGTATGGATACCATCATTGTCACGGCACAAACCGATGCGGTGCCAGGTGCCGCGTGAAATTTTCCCAACCGTAGGCAGCGTGATTTTCTTGAATGCCTCCCTGACAACTTTCTTCAGTTCATCAATCGTCTGGTATCATTGTTTTAATTACAGATCTTTTTTCATGTGTGTCGGAACAGTCTTTTTGGAATACCGAATTCAGCAGTTGTTTTCACAATGATTTTATGGGAGATCTGGTCACAGAATCCGCCACTGCTGCACACGTTCTTTGTCGTGTTGATGGTCGACTTGTTCTGTTTCTGCCCAAAATGGATCCGGTTCTGAAGAGTTTCTGTTTGGCCAAGCTTCTGTATGGAATCGTGCCACAAAATCCCGCCCACATCTCCTACGGTTTTCCCGGTGTGCGCACGTTCATGAGTCCATGTGCTTGCCAGTACACGTTCTTCCACACTGTAGGTATTTGTGTCCACCGTCTGAAAAAAAGGAAATGACACATGCAGTATAAATATACGACATGACCTAAAAAGAGGGGAATGATAGGACCTTCTAACCTTACTATAAGATCAAATGAGAAAGATATGTTTTGTGTGATGTAATTGCAGTTTTAATAAGTTTCAGGTGTTTACTTTACTTTTACTGTAAAACGTTGCTTCTTGTTGAATTTCATGATTCTAGATCAACGGGAAATACAGGTTCGAAGCTGGCCTTTGTGGCCGAGTGGTTCTAAGCGCTTCAGTTTGGAACCGCGCGGCCGCTTGGTCGTAGGTTCGAATCCTCCCCCGGGCATGGGTGTTGTGTGTTGTCCTTAGGTTAGTTAGGTTTAAGTAGTTCTAAGTTCTAGGGGACTGACGACCTCAGACGTTAAGTCCCATAGTGCTCAGAGCCATTTGAACAGGTTCGAAGTTTTGCACGTCCCAAAGACCATAGACCTTTATTCGTGACATATATTTGGACCTGATACATCTCCCCGTTCCTGAGAAAGTCTGTTTTTACAGTCGGACAGACAGACAGACAGACGATCCTGTAAGGTTTCCGTTTTTACAGATTGGGGCACGGTATCCTTAAAATTACTGTGTGTGGTAGTAACTGAATAACTGTAAAATAGAAGATGGAGAAGTCTCATTTACAATATTTGTGTAATTATTGACCAAATTTAAAAACGTTGGATGCCTTCATAATCTACTTATTAAGAGGTATGATCTTACTTTAAAGGTTTACGCAAAAGTCAAATAATAAAGTTAGGAACTGTGTATATGACATAAGGCAGCATAACTCAGGACGTGAAAATTTCCCAGACTATATGTGTCGACTAAGGCTTTATGAAACTTTTTCTCCCTGACAACTGCCCCCCCCCCCCCCCCCGGCATAAAATAATGAAAGTGAATCTATCGTTTATATTTTCGCTGTTCATGGAGTAAAACAGCAGCATCAGCCACGACGTTATTATTTATTATTTCATTACTACTAACTGTATTCGCAACACATTTTTCAGCACAAAAGTATATAACTGTGCGATACATAGTTCAGGCGGTACGAAACCATAAAAACTGAGGTAGGTGAAAAACTAGATTGTCTTAAAACGGAGCGCAAATTACCCAAATATACAAACTGCGTGCCTACGGAGTATCGCCTCAGTTGTGCGGCGTTCCCCAAGGAAGTGTTACAAGCCCTCTATTCTTCCTGATCTACATTAACGACATAGGAGACAATCTAAGTAGCCGTCTTAGAATGTTTGCAGATGATGGTGTCATTTACCGTATTGTAAATTCATCAGACGACCAAAACCATTTGCAAAATGATTTGGATAAGATATCTGTATGGTGCGAAAAGTGGCAATTGACCCTGAATAAAGAAAAATGTGAAGTTATTCACATGAGTACTAAAATAAATCAACTAAATTTCGATTACGTGATAAGACATACAAATTTGAGGGCTGTAAATTCAGCTAAATACTTAGGGATTACAATTACAGATAACCTAAATTGGAACGATCACATAGATAATATTGTGGGTAGAGCAAACCAAAGACTGCGATTCATTGGCAGAACACTTAGAAGGTGCAACAGGTCTACTAAAGAGACTTCTTACACCATGCTTGTCCGCCCTATTCTGGAGTATTGCTGTGCCGTGTGGGATCCGCATCAGGTGGGACAGACAGATGACATCGAAAAAGTACAAAGAAGGGCAGCTCGTTTTGTATTATCGCGAAGTAGGGGAGATAGTGGCACAAACATGATATGTGAATTGGAGAGGCAATCATTAAAACAAAGGCGTTTTAAGCCGCGACAGGATCTTCTCATGAAATTTCCTTTATCAGTTTCCTCCTCCGATTGCGAAAACATTCTGTTGAGACCCACCTACATAGGGAGAAATGATCATCATGAAAAAATAAGAGAAATCAGGGTTTGCACAGAAAAATTTAAGTGCTCGTTTTTCCCGAGTGCCGTTCGAGAGTGGAACGGTAGAGAGACAGCGTGAAGGTGGTTCATTGAACACTCTGGCAGGCACTTCATGGTGAATAGCAGAGTAATCGCGTGGATGTAGATGTATTCATCAAGGAATAATCCGATACTAATAAAAACGAACATGACTCATTTTGCGTCTTTAACCATACTATTTAACAAATTAACTCATTTGTAAAGTAATCACCACAGGTTTGTAGACGTTTAGACATGGGAGTTTGATTCTTTAAGGATTAGGAGGCTGGGGAGGAGGCTTGCCGGTGATTACTAAACAAAGTGTTGTCATACAGAGCGAATGTCAGAAGAGACGCTGTAAGACCAGAGAAATATTGACAACAGCATCCCCTGTGACACAACGAAAGAATGGTTCAAATGGTTCAATTGGCTCCGAGCACTATGGGACTTAACTTCTGAGGTCATCAGTCCCATAGAACTTAGAACTACTTAAACCTAACTAACCTAAGGACATCACACATATCCATGCCCGAGGCAGGATTCGAACCTGCGTCCATAGCGGTCGCGCGGCAAACGAATGGTCTTCTGCTCGAAAGGAGGAGGAAAACAAGGAAAACGAAAGCCATCTTTGGACCCTGTGCAGTCGTGGGATTATGTAACTGCTGTCGAGGGCGTACGAAACGGACCCTGTCTTTCTCCTGGCGGATATAGCCTCAGGATTCGCTGTAGAGAGCTGATGCAAAGAGACACGCCCTATTATCACGAAACCGATGATAAGACTTGACACCGGAACACGCTGATCTGGAAATACATGAGCGCTTGGCTGCCGTATATTCTAAGGCATTGTTATCCTGCCATCGCGAGCTAGTAGCGTCAACAGCTTGCGTAATACTCCCCGTCCCTCAGAGCTGCGCTGCAGTGCAGCACACATCAGTCGCCCAAGCTATAGCGTACTGCTGGGTGCGCTGGCGTACTTCCATCATTGCCAGACAAGTGTAAACATTGCGGTGTTCCTATCAAAAGTTGTGCGATAAAAATGGATGTGACTCTTCGGTGATTCATCTGCTGTGTATCGAGATATGACAAGCTCTGTGCATCTGCGTTATCGTCCCTATGTGTCGTCGTCGAATTGAAAATTTGTGATCGTCTTAGCGGCAGATTCTAGAAGTGAACTCTTTGTGCAGTTTTACTGGACTGCATCAAAACCGTGTTGGAGCACAGGTTCATTTACTCTCTCCAGATCTTCCACCGGTAGGTGTAACATCTTATTCCTGTTGCTGCCTGTCGAAAATACTGCTTCTTTCAATTGGTGTTTGAATTCACGATACTTATTCGGTCCATCTAGGTGCAATACAGTTGAAGTCAAATTTTTTATTTTCACTGTGGTTACTATTGGTCTGCGGAATGCTTTTAAGTTATTTCCGCCTTTCACTTTTTCCAGCTATTTATTTACTTTATTTACGGTTTCCAGATTTTCTGTTAAGATTTTATTTAGTGTGTGAAACTGCGTTACCTCAGATGTATTAAAGTTTATTTTGTTCTTGGTTGCCTTAAATTTCTGTATTAAGACATTACGAGTTCTGTGAATCGTTTAAATTACATCACAGTTGAATAAAATGCTCAAACAGAAGAGTCAGTACTCCTTCGCCTACAGTGCATCTCATGCGCTTAACTCGATCATGGTTGTAATAAATTACCCTTTCGCCTCCACAGCCATTCGGGCTGTTGTAGACGCGAACTGTTACAGCTTTGTCAGCCGAACTTTATCCATTCGTCTGCGACGATGATTTAACAACGCTTACACCATGCCTTTGTGTGCAGCCCTGAATTAGTATGTGATAATATCGTGGGACTTCGGAAATAGAGCTTTCTCCTCTGTTTATGGCACAGCGTCTAGCTTTAACCTGTCTTCTTCATTCCAACATTAGGTGGTTTAATGTATTGCTATTGAATTACTATCGCAACTGTAATGTACGTGATGTCAGATTTTTTGCTTCTCAGAAAGAGAACATTAAAGGATTCGCTCCACACGTCAGAGACGGGGGAACTTATTGTTGTAGCTACCTTCGTGTTCGATTTAATGAATCGACTATCGCTAACATACACGACAGAGATATTAGACTATAGCTGGAGCATAAACGACAGAGATATTTAATTTAAGAGAACTGTAAAAACAAAATATAATTTTTAATTCTTATAATTTGCTTTCGAGCGTTGCATATGTAGCCAGTTAACGAATGTATAAATGATTATTAGAATTTGAGACTGTAACATCTGATGTAAGTTAAGACATGTTATCTCTGGTTTCGAGTTAATCGTTTTTATTTATTTCTTATGTTTCTCGCTTCAACGTTGCCACATCTTACAGCCATCCCGCAGTACGATAAAAATTTCAAATCGTGGAAGACATTTTACAACAATGAACTTGTCCGAACATGTTCACATTTATTTAGATAGATTACAAAATATTTAAGGCACGTGATTCAAATATAAAAGGTAAGAGTATTAATCAGATTGTGAGTATTTAAGAAAAAAGTATAGATAAACAATAGAAAAAAAGACTCCAATACACACATCGAAAAATTTTGCATCACTCCAGTTCCCATAACTCCTGAAGACAGACATTGACTGTGGATAATAATGTATCACAGACTCAGTCCCTTTGACTGTTCAGAGATGTCACTAAACCCGCCCAAAGATGCAATGGATGACCGCTACCTACGGATTATGGCTCGGAAGAAACCTGACAACAAAGCCAACATGTTGAATAATGCTTTTCGTGCAGCCACAGGCAGTCGTGTTAAGACTCAAACTGTGCGCAGTAGGCTGAATGATGGGTAAATTCACTCCCGTCATCCATGGCGAGGTCCATTTTTGCAACCACGACACCGTGCACCGTGGTGCAGATGGGCCCAACAACATGCCAAATGGACCGCTCATGATTGGCATCACGTTCTCTTCACCGATGAGAGTCGCATATGCCTTCAACCAGACAATCGTCAGAAACGTGTTTGGAGGCAACCCGGTCAGGCTGAACGCCTTAGACACACTGTCCAGCGAGTGCAGCAAGGTGGAGGTTCCCTGCTGTTTTGGAGTGGGATTATGTGGGGCTGACGTACGCCGCTGGGGGTCATGGAAGGCTCCATAACGGCTGTACTATACATGTATGACATCCTCCGACCGATAGTGCAACCATATCGGCAGCATATTGCCGAAATATTTGTCTTCATGGACGACAATGCGCGCCCCCATCGTGCACATCTTGTGAATAACAGGATAACGACATCTCTCTACTAGAGTGGCCAGCATGTTTTCCTGATATGAACCCTATCGAACATGCCTGGGATAGATTGAAAAGGGCTGTTGATAGACGACGTGACCCACTAACCACTCTGAAGGATCTACGCCGAATTGCCGTTGAGGAGTGGGACAATCTGGACCAAAATTGCATTGATGAACTTGTGGATAGTGTACCACGACGAATACAGGCTTGCATCAATGCAAGATAATGTGCTATTGAGTATTAGAGATAACGGTGTGTACAGCAATCTGGACCATCACCTCTCAAGGTCTCGCTGTATGGTGGTACAACGTGCAATGTGTGGTTTTCATGAGGAATAAAAAGGGCGGAAATGATGTTTATGTTGATCTCTATTCCAATTTTCTGTACAGGTTCCGGAACTCACACAACCGAGGTGAAGCAAAACTTTTTTTGATGTGTGTATGTTTTCAGAGTTTAACGATATAAATCTTGAATTAAAATTTTTTAACCACTTCCTGAATAATTTCATTGGTTTTTGATACCAGAAGATACCGAATATTAACAGGAAAAGGAATATATTGTTTTTAAAAGTTTGTGTTCGGATGTGCGCAGTCTCTCGCATACTTTCTGCACTTAAAAAGCAAACCGTTGACACCTCCTGTTTCCAGGTCACCCCAGAAGCAAATGTCCGTTTCAATGCTGGTCAAGCAGTGAAGGTGTTAGAAACTGCCATGACGTTAAAACTCATACAACTAATTAATTTGATGGCCGTTGTTCCTGCTGAGTTGAAATGCACATTGTTTTTATTTTATCTTTCCCAGTTTTCCTTCCACATTTTTCTAAAAATTTCTAGACCTACAGGGACAGTAGCTGAAATCTCTCTAAAGAAATTGTCTCTTTATTAATGTAGTAACAAGATGACATTCCGAAGCCATAATAACCAACGATTGCAACAGGAAAGTAATCACAGCCCTCATAAAGATGCCTGCTTTGAGGCAATTTACTTTCATTGTCAGTTAACTTGATGTGAAGCAGTCAGTTCTTGAACACACATCAATCTGGCGATGGTCTATAAGCTCCAACGTCAATGAAAATGAGTCTGTGGTGGGAACAACACACCGCCAGCAACAATATCGAGAAAACTTTTTGTTATTGTATTGAAGATACCCACAGTCAGCTGCCTTGATGACAAGTGTATGTTTGCTATTTGTAGTCGTCTCATAGTTGGGTAAATTGGCTGCCTTTTTAGTAATCTTTTAACTACTCCTCCTTCGACAGATAGTGGCAGCCAGGATTTACTTTTAAATTTTAAATTTCCTCTTTTTTATTTTCTTATTCAGTACCAGAGGTAGAAGAGAGGCATTTTGCTGATCAGACTCCATGACGGAACCGAGACATGGCTCGTTACACTGCACAGAAGCGCTTTCGGTGGCCTCTTCTGAAGGATTTTCCATTAATTCTAGAATGAGTACTTTGCCAATAAATTTCTCTGCTGCATTCATTCTGGATGCGTTACACGCATCAGTTTTGGACAACCCGGTGCCAAACTAGATAATCACGTCACGGAGTCTGTGGTGGCAATCACACGTGACATGGCCAAGAGCCTGAGGAACTGGATAGGCGCTCTAGCAGCCGTTGCTAATCTTCCTTTTACGTCAGGAAATGTTCGAAGTGATTAGTCACGCTGCTTCAGTAGATGGCTGTATGTATCTGCAGAGCGACAACACTAAGGCACGGTTTTAAGTATTTCAGTCTAACTAGCTGGTGAAAGAGGCCTACGCCTGTAGTTACTTTACTGGATGGCCGATTCAGGTGAAACCGGTTTTCACTAGTGATATGTTCCCATTTCATAATGAAGAAATAAGCGTGTATAAAAGTCTTTTTGATTCTATGCGGTAAAATTATACTCTCAGGTGTCAAAGTCATGGGACACCTCCTAATATCTCGTCGGACCTCCTGTGGCCCGGAGTAGTGGAGCAATTCAGCATGGCAAGGACTCAACAAGTCGTTGGAAATCCCCTGCAGAAACATTGGACGATTCGGCCTCCGTAGCCGTCCATAATTGCGAAGGTCTTGCCGGTGCAGAACCTTGTGTACGAACTGATCTCTCCATTATGAACCATAAGTGTTGCATAGGATTCATGTCGTGCGATCTGTGTGGCAAAATTATTCGCTCGAATTGTCCAGGATGTTCTTCAAGCCAATCTCGAAGAACTGTGGCCCGGTGACGTTGTTTGGGAACGTGAAGTCCGTCATGGAAGGCTGCAAATGTTCTTCAAGTAGCGGACATAACCATTTCCATTCACAGACCCATTCAGATGGACCAACCATTCCATGTAGACACAACCCACACCATCATGGAGCTACCAACAGCTTGCACAGTGCCATGTTGACCGCTTGGGTTCGTGGTTTTTGGTGTCCGCGCCACACTCGAACCCTACCATCGGATTTTAACAACTGAATAGGGGCTCATCTCACCAGGCTACAGTTTTACGCCTTTCTTTTAATGATTTCCAGCCCAAATCCTGTATCACTTCTGTGACACTGTCTCCCGTATTTCGCGATAATACAAAACGTGCTGCCCTTCTTTGAACTTTTTCAATGTACTCCGTCACTCCTATCTGGTAAGGATCCCACACTGCGTAGTGTAGGCAGTCTCCTTAGTAGGTCTTTTACATTTTCTAAGGGTCCTACCCCAAGACTTTTGTTCCTCGATGTGATTTAAAACCAATAAATTATTGAAGATCTAAATCTTTCGCGGGCCGCATTCTAGGTCTTGCTGGTAACTGATGGTTCAAATGGTTCAAATGGCTCCGAGCACTAAGGGACTTAACATCTGTGCTCATCAGTCCCCTAGAACTTAGAACTACTTAAACCTAACTAACCTAAGGACATCACACACATCCGAGCCCGAGGCAGGATTCGAACCTGCGACCGTAGCAGTCACGTGGTTGCAGACTGAAGCGCCTAGAACCGCACGGCCACACCGGCCGGCGGCAACTGATATCCTTCGGACTTCCGGTTGGGAACCAGTGTCCTAAATCGACTAAGGCAAATGCTGGGGTGTTTCGTTTGTAAAGACCAGAGTACGCGCCCGGTTTCCATTTCCGTCCTTGCTCATTCTCGCCGTGCGCTACGTTGACCTCGCCGTCGACCGGACGTCAACACACAATCTTTCCTCTCCTTAATTGTATATCGTTATGAAAGCCAATAAATTCTCAGAGACTTCATTTTACGAAAGCGTGCTGAAAAAATAATGCCTCAGATTCTTTTATGCGAAAACCCTCAGAGCTCTCCAAATAAAACAGACATGATTGACATTCCACATCTTTATTCTTTATGTTCACCTATTTGCAGCCCTCTGCCGCTAGACGTAACGTGTAACATGGCGGTGTTTAACGTGCGAGTAACTATATCGCTGTGCGAGAAACAGCGCGTTGTATTAGAGTTCCGTATTGGGAGAGTTTGTCCAGATGTGGGGCATCCTTCCTTCAGTATGACAATGCCAGACGACACGCGAGCGCTGGGACGTCTTCAAGAATCCGACGCCTTGAGTTCGGTGTCGGCGCTCATCTTCCATACAGTCCCGAATTGGCTCTGTCAGAGTTTCATCTGCTTGTAAAACTCAAAGAACCCTCCGAGGGCTTGACTTTCTATTAAAGATGTAATAAGTTATATGAATGTGTTATGATGCAGTCGTTGGACAATAGAACTTTAATCCTACTAGGAACTTTTTAAAAAAATTGCTTTGAATTTCTTTAGCACGTTGATGTTAACTGCTTAATTGCAAAATTTCGAGTTAGATTTATCCTTAATCAAAGTTAATCGTTCAACTTTCGAAACGTCCAAACATTATTTTTGTAACGGATTTCAGTTGTTTGTGAGACTGATAACGACGCTTTATGAAACCCGTAGCTGCGAATTTATTTATTACTCGAATAACAGGCTTACATATAGGATTCTATAAATTTACAATTTCAGGTAAGGAAATACAATAAATTTGTAGATATGCTACGAATTCTTTATAGACGAAAGGAAAAACTGATAGAAGCCGACCTCGGGGAAGGACAGTTTAGATTCCGTAGGAATGTTGGAACACGTGAGGCAATACTGACCCTACGACTGATCTTGGAATATAGGTTAAGGAAGGGCAAACCTACGTTCCTAGCATTTGTAGACTTAGAGAATGCTTTTGACAATGTCGACTGGAATACTCTCTTTCAAATTCTGAGGATGGCAGGGGTAAAATACAGAAACCAGGTGGAAGTTATGAGAGTCGAGGGACATGAAAGGAAAGCAGTGATTGAGAAGGCATTGAGACATGGTTGTAGCCCATTCCCGATGCTATTCAATCTGTATATTGAGCAAGCAGTAAAGGAAACATAAGAAAAATTCGGAGTAGGAATTAAAATCCATGGAGAAGAGATAAAAACTACGAGGTTCGCCGATGACATTGTAATTCTGTCAGAGACAGCAAAGGACCTGGAAGAGCAGCTGAACGGAATGGACAGTGTCTTGAAAGGAGGATATAAGATGAACATCAACAAAAGCAAAACGAGGATAATGCAATGTAGTTGAATTAAAACGGGTGATGCTGAGGGAATTAGCTTAGGAAATGAGGCGCTTAAAGTAGTAAATGAGTTTTGCTATTTGGAGAACAAAATAACTGATAATGATCGAAGTAGAGAGGATATAAAATGTAGACTGGCAATGGCAAGGAAAGCGTTTCTGAAGAAGAGAAATTTGTTAACATCGAGTATAGATTTAAGTGTCAGAAAGTCGTTTCTGAAAGTATTTGTATGAAGTGTTGCCTTGTATGGAAGTGAAACAGGGGCGATAAATAGTTTGGACGAGAAGAGAATAGAACCTTTCGAAATGCGGTACTACAGAAGAATGCTGAAGGTTAGATGGGTAGTTCACAACACTAATGAGGAGGTATTGAATAGAATTGGGGAGAGGAGAAATTTGTGACACAGCTTGACTAGGAGAAGGACATATTCTGAGGCATCAAGGGATCACCAGTTTAGTATTGGAAGGCAGTGTGGAGGGTAAAAACCGTAGAGGGAGACCAAGAGACGAGTA
Source organism: Schistocerca gregaria (assembly GCF_023897955.1). Lineage (NCBI taxonomy): Eukaryota > Metazoa > Arthropoda > Insecta > Orthoptera > Acrididae > Schistocerca > Schistocerca gregaria. Next base: position 562,698,631 of record NC_064926.1, read on the forward strand.
CACTAAACAGATTCAGAAGGATGTAGTTTACAGTAGATACTGGGAGATGAATAAGCTTGCACAGGCTATAGAGTAGCATGGAGAGTTGAATCAAACCAGTCTCTGGATAGAAGACAAGAACAACAACAACAACATGCAACATGCAAAATTCAAAGCAAACTGTCTTTATCCAGAAACTAGCAACTGATACAGCATTTTCTAGTGCCTTGTAGACGTCTCGCTCGTTTCAAGAAAGAGAGCAAAATAAACTCCCGGCACACAGGTGTTTCGTTGACAGTGCTTCTCCACATTCACACAGTGTGATTTGCCAACGCCCGTTCGTAAACTGTTCAGTGATCTCCGTGTGGTGCAGTCCATTTTGTGTCCGGCTGGTAAGCATTCACCTGTCTACGCCCCTGTTTAGAGATGATTAATTTTGGCTGCCTGTAGTTTTTCTCTGGCCTTCGTGGCTCATGTTTTTAGTGCTGACGTTGACCGTAAAACGCTCTTCGTAGACTTCACACTAGGCCTTAGTGGAGGAGGCCCAAGCAGTGGGCGTTCTCTCTTCCCCAACACGGCGTCCCCGGTTCGATTCCCGGCGGGGTCAAGGATTTTCACCTGCCTCAAGGTGACTGGGTGTTTGTGTTGTCCTCATCACTTCATCATAATTCATGAAAGTGGCGAGACTGGACTGAGCAAAGGTTGGGAATCTGTACGGGCGCTGATAACCGTGCAGTTGAGTGCCCCACAAACCAAGCATCCCCATCATCACCAAGCAGTGGGTGTAATTCATTTCTTCGATTTTCTTCCCTTTCTCATTTGCGGATGCTATCCGCGGTATGTCAGGAGAAGCATATGTGCCATGCAGTACAATTTATCAACAGGACTTGGTTTCAGCTTTCCAGTAATTAGCCTTGCATTTCAATTAAGTGGGGACGTCCATGAAATTGACTGAAAATGTTAACTGTCAATTGCTTTCTTATTTATTGACAGTGCTCATGGACAGTTCAGGGTAAAGAAATAAAAACTTTGGGATTTGCCGATGACATTGCAATTTTGGCAGAGACAGCAAAGAATTTGGAAGCGCAGCTGAACGGAATGGACAGTATCTGGAAAGGATATAAGATGAAAATCAACAAAACCAAAACGAGAATAACGGAATGTAGTCGAATGAAATCAGGTGATGCCGAGATAATTAGATTAGGAAATGAGACACTTGAAGTAGTAAATGAGTATTGATATTTGGGGAGCAAAGTCACTAATGATGGTCGAAGTAGGGAGGATATAAGATGTAGACTGGCAACGGCAAGAAAAGCGTTTCTGAAGAAGAGAAATTTGTTAACATCGAGTATAGATGTAAGTGTCAGGAAGTCCTTTCTGAAAGGATTTGTATGAAGTGTTGCCATGTATGGAAGTGAAAGATGGACGATAAACAGTTTAGACACGAAGAGACTAGAAGCTTTTGAAATGCGGTGCTACAGAAGAATGCTGAAGATTGGATGGGTAGATCACGCAACTAATGTGGATGCACTGAATAAAATTGGGGAGAAGAGAAATTTGTGCTACAACGTGATCAAGAGAAGAGGTCGGTTGGTAGCGCACATTCTTAGGCATCAAGGGATGACCAATTCAGTACTGGAAGGTAGCGTGATGGGTAAAAATCGCAGAGGGATACCAAGAGACGAATACAGCGAACCTAGCAGTCGCGCGTTTCCAGACTTTAGCACCTAGAAATGCTCGGGCACTCCGGCCGGCTCTGACTGTAAGCTGAGATATAGGACAAAGTGCTTGCAAGTTTACCTGAATTTCATATTATGCTTACAAAATTATAATTAAAATTATTCAAAAAGCCTAATGAGAGAAGCTTACTCTATGCAGAGAGGTTAAAGAGAGAAAATTTTGTAGAAAACTCTTGCATTGTTTCTGGGAGAAAGGTATACACATTATTTTTTGAAAACAAAATTTTTAAACTGCATAAAAAAGTTAAATATGTGCAATACAAGGAACTTAAGTGTAAATGTGTTAATATCAAGTAAAACATGATACAAAATTTCATTGCCGTAACTTCAAATTGTGGATTGTTTGCGTGTTATAGATAGATTGTGTTATCCACGAACGTCTCCCCCCCCCCCCCCCCCCGTCCTCGCCACCCCTTAATGGCTACGTCTACTTCCTAAGTATGGGCGGATTTATAATTCCCTAGGCAGGCATATCCACAAGCGGAGGGGCAAGAGTGTGATAGCAGAAATATAGACCACTGGCGTTGGCATTCCAGTTGCTGCCGGCCGCTGTGGACGAGAGGGTCTTGGCGCTTCACTACTGAACCGCGCGCCTGCTAAGGTCGCGGGTTCGTTCCCTGCCTCGGGCATAGATGTGTGTGCTGTCCTTAGATTAGTTAGGTTTACGTAGTTCTAAGTCCAGGGACTGATGACCTCAGATGTGAAGTCCCATAATGCTCAGAGCCATTTGAACCATTTTTGTACCCCAGTTACTACCAACTAGTGTCCAGATGGTGCTGTTTCGGGCGAAGACCTTATGTTTGATATTAAGACAGTGCTCCGGTAAGGGAGTGATCTGTCTAAGGTAACTCAAAGTTTTTGGGTGTAAAACAGTGGTCCAGTTTGATCCCTTCCCAGATCACTTAATGAGACTAGGTCTTACTAAAAGAAAATAGTCAGTGCAAGAGACAGCGATCATTTTCTGTGCTTCACACATGGCTCGTCGTTTGCCATCAACAGATCATCGCTACGCCAGACATTTGACACACTGTATGTAGTGCCAGAATCGGCTTAGGTTGCAGAAGTACGTCCACAGGCGTAACCTATATACATCACTGTGACTAAGTAATACACATTGTATGTTTGACAAAACTGGCTGATGATGGATAGCAATGCCTAAACTAGACAAGTGTAAAGTATGAAAAATGTTTACAACATAGTTTAAACTCATAAATAATGAGACGTTCGATATGTTGTAAGTTCGTAGTGATGTCGTTCTTGTAGCTCATTATGCTATAGAAAACAGGCACAGCGGCTGATGCATTTACAGTCTATTGCGGAATAGATAAATTTCTTTGTTCATTTCTGTGCCACTTAGGGCGAGTGGAAGGAGAGTAATTAGGGCTTTTAAAGCGGCGCTGCCTGCGTTTTGTCACCGTAAATGCTGCCATCTACAGTACGATCCAGCGCGCGTGACTTGCCTTACATCGTGGCTTCACGCCGACGCAGTACTGCAGTACATGAATACAGCACCTCCATTTCTCAATGTTTGCAGCTGTCATTTAGTAAGTCCGGGCAATAAATATTTATCGCGCGCCAAGCGCTCCATCTTTCATTCCGTCATTGGTACGTTTAGAACAATGCAGTGAGTCATAAACAAGGCAAATGGCGCTCGTAGTTCGTGGCGGCGACGTGGAAGAACCGATTGTCGCCGCTCAGTCACACGCTGCCTCTGCAATTGTTTTCTGGTTTTGTACCTTAATTATTAGAATTTTTGTGTGGAAAATTGTGATTTGCACTGTGGACATTTCATTCACTCTTAAACTGATTCATTTCCACAATATATAATAATTTACATTTTGCTCTTGCTTATTTCGATTTTGCTGTGTTGCATTCATGCTCGACAGTGATTTGATAGCCACAGCAACATCAAATAGAAAGCGTCGCTGTTTGGTTGTGGCACCCGGTTTGAGGTGTAGATGGCATTATTAAATAATTTTTTTATAACGTTGTATGGACTGACTGTGGGTTATTGGAGAGCCACTGCAATTATTAAATAAGTAATCACACTTTGTGGCCTATGCTTCACGACTTCACTATCTAGTTTTCACGGTACAAGTCTATTTTCTAGCGTTACTGTTTCAAAGAAGCAATATAAAATGGATCTTGTAACCCGAAAGCTAGGTAGTGTAAAAAAAATTATTTGAAAAGATAAACTACCCTAAACAGTGTACAAGAAAAAAGTTTAGAAAGGTGCGCAGAAAATAACTGTTCTCGGGAATAAAATGGTTTTATGTCCTTGTACAGCGCACAGCAGAGTAAAGTTTCGTGACCATAATGCATTACGTGTTGGCTATAAAAGATGAGACGCCTGTCTCTTGCACTTGCGTACATTGTCAAACAAACGCGACTTTTAAGACAGTCTGAAACGGGAAATGGAGTCTGCTTTCTCCGAGCAACGTGTAACTTTGAAAACTTGTTCTCTTTTTCAGAAATTCACCATGTGAACGTACTAAATATTTCAGCACGCCCGGATGAAGATTACACTGAATGCGGCTATTTCCATTGCAAATGGAGATCGAAGAATATCATTAGACACATCGGCAGAATTATTGAATATGGTGCGCGGCAGTAGGATCACCATTTTGTAGAGGATGTGTCTGTGGCTGACGAATTCCGAGAGCGCTAAAGCCGAAACTGAAGCAGATAACGCATGGAGGTCTGTCGGCACTTTTTGTGTGAGTAGCAGAGCGTGGTGAAGGCTATCTCAGTTTCTTCACTACTGATGATGAAAACTAACTTCGTTTTTACGACTCGAAAAGCAGACACGCCGAGTACGCTACAAGCTGCAAATTACACGGTTCGTCGACACGTATAAAAGCAAACGTATGCTTGGGAGGAAGCTAATTATTCCATTTTCTTGATGTTTTTCCGGCTATCGTATAGACTATTTGAATTGTTCTCGTTGTTGTTGTTGTTGTTGTGGTCTTCAGCTCGGACACTTGTTTGATGCATATCTCTACGATTCTCTGTCCAATGAAGCCTCTTTATTTCTGAGTAACTATTGCAACCTTGCAAACTACTTCTATTTGGTTCAAATGGCTCTGAGCACTATGGGACTCAACTGCTGTGGTCATCAGTCCCCTAGAACTTAGAACTACTTAAACCTAACTAACCTAAGTACATCACACACATCCATGCCCGAGGCAGGATTCGAACCTGCGACCGTAGTAGACGCACGGTTCCAGACTGCGCGCCCAGAACCGCGAGACCACCGCGGCCGGCAGTTCTATTTGAACCTGCCTATTATAGACAAACTTTTGTCTCCCTTTGTTTGTTTTACCCCTCAGACTTGCCTTCATTACATAAATGGCGATTCCTTGATCCCTCAGTACGTGTCCTATCAACCGATACCTTCTTTTAGCCAGGGTTTGGCCTTAGGTGTTTTTTCTCCCAAATTCCATTCATTGCCTCCTCTTTAGTTGTTCGATCTACACATCATATGTTCAGCACTCTTCTCCGGCATCGTATTTCAAAAGCTTCTGTTCTGTTCCTGTGTTGTTAATCTTCAGAGTTTCATTACCCTACAAGACTACACTCAGATCCCTTCACAAAAGATTTTCCAATACTTAAATTTATAGTCGATGTTCAGTAACATTTCCTTCACATTCCCCATACCTAACAAGTTGTACTAAACCCGTTGACTTTCAAAATCGCTTCCAATTGTCTCCGAATGGATAAATACAGGTGCCGTATCTTTTTCAAGGGAATATTATACCATTCTTGCTGCAAAGTAGGGGCAACGGTCAGGCAACCTTCTCTTCAAAGTAGATCACAAAGCCTCATTAATTATTGAGATGTGATAATTGCGCGGTGAACAAGGGAGATGCGAAAATTAACCTCCTCCTGCTCACAGAACCACACCTTGACGATGTTACGTAGACCCTCTCCTCTTGGAACATAGTATCACCATTGGGGAAGAAATATTGGACCACGGGTTGGCGCTGATAACCCAGAATTGTCACATAATCCGTGACAGTAATGCGATCTTGCAGAGTAACTACGAGGCCCATGGAATACTACGCTATGGCTCATCAAATCATCACCGAACCCCAGCCATGTTTCACTGTCGGGAGCTGGCAGTTTGGATCGTAAATCTTTGGACGGCGTACTCTAAACGTCAACTCGGCCAGAACTTGAAAAAACAATGTGAAACAACACTCATCCGACCAAATGGCTTCCTTCCATTGCACCTTGTCCAGGAGTTATTGCCTCGACACCATGTTTTCCTGTTAGAAGTATTTGGATTACTGATCTGTGGTTTTGGAATACTAGCTCACCGTGCAGTTTCCTGCTTATGGAGTTCCTTCATGTCGTTTTGGTGCTGACAGGGTTCGCGAGTATGACATTCAGTTCTGCGTTTGCTTTTGGAGCGTCTTACTTTTCCTTAAAATCGTCTTCAGTGTCCGTCTTTCACCACTACTCTACACACTCAGTTTCGACCGAGCTGTGGCGTAGCGGATGATGTATTTCCGCTTTCTCTGTATGCGGTATTCATCTCCGATACGGTGTCTCTTGAAGCACCAAACACTTCGGCTCCCTTGGTTATGAAAGTAGCCACCATACGAGCACCCACAACTGGTCCACGTACAAATGCACTGACCTCCGACATAATTCAGTCAGAACAACACAGAACACTGTCCTGAACACGTCTGACACTGCAGACGTATCGTTCGTGGTCAAGTGCAGCGGTGCGGCTTGCTTGTTTCGCTAACATTTACATTTGTGTTGAAGCTCGCACCTCTCGTGGTTATCCGCATCTTTGCCCCCCCCCCCCCCCCCCGGTACGTCCATTTACATATACATAGATTGTGGTTCGTATTGCTCCGATGACAAGTCACACAGGGAATCACTCTCGGTAATTTGGACGCGGCATTGCATGCGTCATATTTCCATCTACATCGATACTCGCCAACCCACCTTCCCGCTTCTGGCATAGGCTATTTTTGCCACCAATGCCTTATCCCTCCTTTCCTTTTCCATTCACCAACGGCACGTGGGAAGAACGTCTCTCGATAAACCTTTGCATGAGCTTTGTTGTCTACGATTGACTCGACGTGAGTATTGGAACAACGTATGTACGGGGACAAAGTACCGTTATCCAACATGGCGGCCGTGACGTCACTGACGCATCCCCAGTGACATCATCCAAGATGGCGGCCGTGACGTCACGGCCGCCATCTTGGATAACGGTACTTTGTCCCCGTACATACGTTGTTCCAATATTGCCGTGGTAATTTGGCGAGATGTATGTGAGGGAAACAATATGATGCTTGACTATTCTTGCAAGATACGCTCTCGAAAGTTCTGCAGTAAACATCTCTGTGACGCACAACGCCTCTCTTGTAGCGTATGCCTCTGGAGTTTGTTAAAGGGCTCTGTAGGGTTCTCACACCTACTAAACGAGCCCGTGACGAATCGCGCCGCTCTGGATAGGATTTTCTGTAGCTTTTGTATTAATCCAAGTGAGTAGCGGCCCAAGTCATATGTAAAATACTGTAGAACATGACTAAAAAGTGTTCTGAAAGCATCTTCTTTCGTGGCGGAATTACGTTTGCTTAAGATTTTTCTGAACGAAACAGTTGCCCCACATACATCTCGCCAAATGACCGCGACCAGCAAATCATAGAAAACAGAGCTCATGCAACGGTTTATCAAGTGACGTTTTTCCATGTGCCGATGGTGAATGGAGAAGGAAAGGAGGGATAAGGCACTGGCTTTTTCTTTTCCTACTATCTTTCATACAGAGTGGTCGGAAATTCCCGTTTCAAACTTCTAGGACTTGTACTGGGGAGTGAGTACATAATATTGTGAATAGGAACCCATGTTCAGAAACGTACCATTTCCGTGCTACAGCCGTTTGAAAACGTGTTACTAATGCCACCATTTTTACAAGAAGTTGGCCGGGCGTGATCCAGTAAATCACTTGTTTTACAGCCGGCCGCTGTGGCCGAGCGGTTCTAGGCGCTGCAGTCTGGAACCGCGCGATCGCTACGGTCGTAGGTTCGGTTCCTGCGTCGGGCATGGATGTGTGTGATGTCCTTAGGTTAGTTAGGTTTAAGTAGCTCTAAGTTCTAGCGGACTGATGACCTCAGATGTTAAAGTCCCATAGTGCTGAGAGCCATTTGAGCCAACTTGTTTTACAGTTCGACTCATTGATAGACACTGAGACTGCTCGTGTACTTGTTGACGGATTCTCATCAACGTGATGAACTACCAATTCGGGCGTGTGGTCCCTGGAGCGCCACAGTCACGCCTGATGCTGGTGAAGATACCTTTTCTCGAAACCGTTGCTTGATTGTGGCGAAAAGTGTGCGCGATGTAGTCTTAAGTTGTGGAGACCTATCTTGATAAAGGCGACGCGCAGCTCTTCTATTGCCGTGAGCTTCGCCATTTAGGAAGATTTTCTGCAAACTTGTACTCAACCATGTTGCTCCAAAACTGACAGATGCGTGAATGAGGATCAACCAGGCCAGTGAGGTAGGATAGGATGTCAAATGACATCAGCCGATCTCACGTAAGCACTCATCATTATGACTATCCTGTTTCAAACCTACCTAGCAATCACGTTTTCAAACGGCTGTAGCACGAAAACGGTACGTTTCCGGACATGTGTCCCCATTCAAAATATTACGAACTGGCTCCCCTCTACAAGTCCTAGAAGTTTGTAACGGGAATTTCCGACCACCCTGTATGTTACCACTGCGCTTCACTTTGCTCTGGATAGTTACTCTGCTTCATATTTTACGGCAGTTCTCGCTTACAGTGGTATGACACCAGTACTGTATTCGAACGGTTGTGGACGTCTTCACGTACTGATGCGCTGTACATCACGTTTATTAACGTTGAATGTCAACTGCTAGATTTGCAAATGGGAATGGCCTTATACCACAGGCGCAACAACCGTATGCGGTAGACGGTTTCGCCATCGGCTCTTCGGGACGCGCCTGTAAAGGAGACGCCGGGCGTCGTCTACCCCAGAATGTAGTCTGTCGGTCAGCACGCGAGCGCCGAATGTGCGAGTGTTTGTATAACTGGCGCACGCAGAGCCTCCTCATGGAGTGGAAGCCCGAGACAGTCGCCGACTAAGGCTAGTGTTTTGTTGTACCGGGTGGTTGTAATTCAACTGCAGCTACTTACGGATGTCCTGTCTGGGCTGCAATCATCGTATGGCAGCGAAACGAAGGTATGCTAATGCATCAATACGGCACCCTTTACTTCCAGTTGTGGCTACCAGGTGGTGTTCTGACGCTGTACACTGTCTGTATGGCGGTTTGAAATCTACGCTGTCATTTGACAGGCCACAAGTTGAGTGAACAGTATGGCTATCGAGGAGAGAGACCGTGCGATATTAGTGGAACTGTTTCTGTGAACGGCAACAATTACAGTGCACTTACAAAGTATTGCTGACTGAAAGATCTAAGGAGAGGTTCAATGTGATTAAAATGTTTAAAGAAGGTGATAATGAAATTCGAAAACACTGGTGAGCTTGCTGAGTTACCTGGAAGAGGAAGGCGTCCTATCGCGGTGGATGTTACTGACGAGGTTGCCGTGGCTGTGACTGACCATGCAGCACGTATTTCGTGTATTGCTGTGCTCGTGCAGTCTCATGAGAGTTGTCCATACCATGGTTAGCTGTGCAGAAAGTTTTGTGGTCTTTTTTAAATTGGTACCCATACAGAATCCAGACGTTGCAGCAACTGAAACCTCACGATCAGCAACAGCGTTCTGAATCTGCTCTTCAGTTTCTGGCATGGATCGCAGTTGATGGCCTGTAGCCGCGTAATATTCTGTGGAGTGACGAGGCACATTTTACACTCAGGGTGCAGCGGATGCACAAAACTGCCAAATTTGGGGTAGTATTGTGCACGAAGAGCCATTGGGCCGGCCGGGGTGGCCGAGCGGTTCTAGGCGCTACAGTCTGGAACAGCGCAACCGCTACGGTCGCGGGTTCGAATCCTGCCTCGGCCATGGATGTGTGTGATGTCCTTAGGTTAGTTAGGTTTAAGTACTTCTAAGTTCTAGGGGACTGAAGACCACAGATGTTAAGTTCCATAGTGCGCAGAGCCATTTGAACCATTTTTTGAAGAGCCATTGCACTATGTGTTGTGGGTTCACAAGCACCTTTATTGTCGCTCCGTTCTTCTTTGAAGAGAACATACCCTGAGGACCTGCCTGGTGTACTGTGGCGTGCAGCCCTTGTGCAGCATGTAATTCCCGCTTTGGAAGAGTGCAAATGTGTGGAAACCACTGTTTTCATGCAAGAAGGGCTGAACACCTCATGTCGCTTGCCCAGTGAAAGATCAGCTTAATGCAAATTTCGACGAGCTTGTTATCTCCAGATTTGCTGATGCATGGCCCCCAACATCACCTGATCTGAATCCATTTGACTTTTGGCTCTGGGGACATCTGAAAGAACGCGTTTACCAGAGACCTATATCATTGACGTCGGTTTGCAATAGGGTTTTGGAGCATATACTGTGTTCAAACATTATGAATCACCTATTGATACGTAATCAGCATGGTTTCAGAAAACATCGTTCTTGTGCAACGCAGGTAGATCTTTATTCGCAGTAAGTAATGGCCGTTATCGACAGGGGATCACAAGTTGATTCTTTATTTCTAGATTTCCGGAAAGCTTTTGACATCGTTCCTCACAAGCGACTTCTAATCAAGCTGCAGGCCTGCGAGGTATCGTCTCAGTTGTGTAATAGACGGCAAATCATCGAGTAAAACTGAAGTGATATCAGGTGTTCCCCAGGGAAGTGTCCTGGGACCTCTGCTGTTCCTGATCTATATAAATGACCTGGGTGACAATCGGAGCAGCTCTCTTAGGTTGTTCGCAGATGATGCTGTAGTTTACCGTCTAGTAAGGTCATCCGAAGACCAGTATCAGTTGCAAAGCGATTTAGAAAAGATTGCTGTATGGTGTGGCAGGTGGCAGTTGACGCTAAATAACGAAAAGTGTGAGGTGATCCACATGAGTTCCAAAAGAAATCCGTTGGAATTCGATTACTCGATAAATAGTAAAATTCTCAAGGCTGTCAATTCAACTAAGTACCTGGGTGTTAAAATTACGAACAATTTCATTTGGAAAGACCACATAGAAAATATTGTGGGGAAGGCGAGCCAAAGGTTGCGTTTCATTGGCAGGACACTTAGAAGATGCAACAAGTCCACTAAAGAGACAGCTTACACTACACTCGTTCGTCCTCTGTTAGAATATTGCTGCGCGGTGTGGGATCCTTACCAGGTGGGATTGACGGAGGACATCGAAAGGGTGCAAAAAAGGGCAACTCGTATTACTACGTAATAGGGGAGAGAGTGTGGCAGATATAATACGCGAGTTGGGATGGAAGTCATCACAGCATAGACGTTTTTCGTCGCGGCGAGATCTTTTTACGAAATTTCAGTCGCCAGCTTTCTCTTCCGAATGCGAAAATATTTTGTTGAGCCCAAGCTACATAGGTAGGAATTATCATCAAAATAAAAGAAGAGAATTCAGTGGTCGAACAGAATGGTTTAGGTGTTCGTTTTTCGCGCGTGCTGTTCGGGAGTGGGATAGTAGAGAGAGTACGATTGTGGTTCGATGAACCCTCTGCCAAGCACTTACATGTGAATTGCAGAGTAATCATGTAGATGTAGATACTGTACCTCATCTGAATGCCAGTATACAGGAACACGTTGCTCAGATTCTACTGAAACTGTTGAGTACCGCTGTTGATCACTTTGTTCTAGGGATCCCGCATCTAGTCGATGTCTCCGGTGCTCATGTTCAACAAACTGTGTAGGCGGCGATTAATAACACAATCAAAACTATGCCCTTCACACTTGTTTGATTTTCTTCTGTCCATGCCCTGTTCCTACTCCATTACATACGGATACGTTTCTATACGTCATTCCTGCGTTCGCAGCTCCAGATTTGCACCTGCTGACCAAAGTTCGAACTTTCTTTTTACAGCTGAAATCGGTTCCGCACTAACACAGGAGAATATGTACCATTTTCACTGGCATAAGATAATTACAGGCCGCACTGGACCTCTGTAAGTACATCATCCATGTCCCCAGGAATGGAGAGATTAAAGGACACAAGTTGTACAAACTGTAGTTTGTGGCTTTAAAAAAATGCAGTTGGGAGTCCATAAATTTCATTTGCCTTGCCTGAGCGAGACAGAGAAGCATCGACACGGGCGAAATGAACTCCACGTCTTGAGAGGGTGTGTGATATTATTTTAGTGATTACAAAATCGAGAGTCAAATTTATAAAGTACTTGGCACTTTGAATCCATTTATCGGTACGATGTGGAACCCTTTGTGGCCTGCAAGCATGCATAACTTCTGTCGGGAACGGTTTCATAAAGTCACTGTACCTCCTTCTGAGGCAAACTGGCCCACAACTGTTGTAACTGGTTTTTGATAAATTGGATACTAGCAGTGTGGAGGAACTGATATCCGAGCCGGCCCCACTCATGTTGTATTGAGGACAGAGCTGCAGATCTTGCCTGCCACGGGAGCTCCCTCACACACGCAGACAGCTCATAGCGACACGTGACATGTCTGGAGCTGCACGAAAGGTGTCACATGTGAACGCAGTATGTCAGTGACGTCCAGTTGTACCATCAGAGTTCCATCACTCACTACCAGCTGTAACATGCAGTCATAGCCGATGGCTCCCCACACCTGGACGCCAGAAGTAACACGGCTGTGCCTCTCCAAAACATTGATAAAATGGGACGTTTCCCCAGTTCACCGCCGTTCTCACTGGCAGTGGTCGTCTGGGGGTAGTGCGGAACCGTGATCTGTCGATGCTCAGAAAGCGACGCCATTCATCAGAGCCCGTGCTTCCCGGTCGACGCACCACTCCAAAAGCGGCCCCTTATGTTCTCATGTTGACGGCAGCTTACTCATGAAATGATAATTCCCCAGCCGAGGCTGTTGCTGGTCTTCCGATGAAAGGTGCGGCCTGAAACGCAGTGTTGCACGGAATTCACTAACTGTTCTCGCAGATGCGATGGGGTTCGATGTGCCCGGCGCACGTTGCGGCGATCCCCCCTTTCGGTGATCAGACGTGGTCGACCGAACTTCGATGGCGAGTATGAACAGCCGCCTCCATCTCATGATGTCCAAGATCGGGCCACTTTTACATTCGAATGGCCCACAAGTCCAAATACTGCGTGATACGACCACCCGGCCACTTGCATACCCGTACTTTTGAAAATCTGTCAGGTGCCGGTTACGCTGTCTCATACGAGTACACCGGCTGGTGTGGCCGAGCGGTTCTAGGCGCTTCAGTCTGGAATCCCGCGACCGCTACGGTCGCAGGTTCGAATTCTGCCTCTGGCATGGATGTGTGTGATGTCCTTAGGTTGGTTAGTTTTAATTAGTTCTAAGTTCTAGGGGACTGAAGACCTCAGCTATTCAGTCCCATAGTGCTCAGAGCCATACGAGTACGTGGCATCTGTGTGACCTACACAATGACTGCTTAACGTTGGACACTAAACACGAACAGCATCAGTGGGCTAGTGGCTGTTTTACCTGCGTCAGAGAATTCCAACTCTAATCATTTTTGTAGCCGCCAATGATGTTTACATGTACGCAGTCTTCTGGGTACTTGGCATTTTTTTCTCCAGGCAGTTTAGTATGAAACCTGTACAGAACTGAGGTGGTGGACCACGCTTTAATCTGAGGGGTATTCATACTAGAATAATGCGGTTTCTGTTATTTAGGGATACAATCTGTAGAGAACATAAATGTGGCTGCAACTGTCGAAAAATTTCCCATTCGGTTAGACAGTTGAAGACGTACCGAGAGGTAGCCGCAGTTCCAAGGGTATCAGTCCAACTCCGCATAATTTAACACTTTAAAGCTTTTGGGAGTGGAACACTGCGACTATGACAAATAAAGGCTTCCAGCAGTTACTGCAACCAGCCTCTTTTATTTTCCACGTCATCCTCCTTGCTGCTCTTATGCCGTTCAGGGAGCGTCTTCGAACAGCGTACCATGGGCAGGCAGGTCACGTATGATGGTTCTCTTGTGATTGAATGCGGAATAAAGAACTGATGATAAAACAACATACCCGTAATACTGTCAGGGTGGATGGGTTAACATTCAGAAAATTATTAGAATGGCCTCTAGTCACTGAATTTATATTTGACATGTCGCATGTTATTTTCGACAGATCTTGGCTCATAGTAACTTTGAATTGTTCCCGTTTTATAAAAGAAATTTAATTATGATGCTCACTCAGTTAAATCTTATGTAAGTATTGCTACAAGTTCACTTCAATACATTTGTTATCAGTATACTTTTTGTACTGAAACTTTTTGTTTGTTCAAAATGGTTCAAATGGCTCTGAGCACTATGGGACTTAACATCTGAGGTCATCAGTTCCCTAGAACTTAGAACTACTTAAACCCAACTAACCTAAGGAGATCACACACATCCATGCCCGAGGCAGGATTCGAACCTGCGACCGTAACGGTCGCGCGGTTCCAGACTGAAGCGCCTAGAACCGCTCGGCCACACCGGCCGGCCCTTTTTGTTTGTGATACACATAAGTTGAAGATGGTCTTAAAGTGATCGAAATAGCTTGTTTGATTAAGAAAATGTTGTTTCAGTCCGAAGACTGGTTTGATGCAGCTCTGAATGCGATTCTTTGATGTCCAAGCTTCTTCGTCTCCGAATAACCACTGAAACCTACATCCTTCAGAATCTGCTTACTGCATTCGTCTCTTGGCCTCCCTCTATGATTTTTATTCTCCACACTCTCCTCCAATACTAAACTGGTGATCCCTTGATGTTTCGGAATCCTATCAACCGATACCTTCTTCTAGACAGGTTGTGCCACACATTTCTTATCTCCCCAGTTCTATTCTGTACCTACTCATTAGTTACGTGATCTACGCATCTATTCTTCGGCATTCTCTTGTAGCACTACATTTCGAAAGCTTCTATCCTCTTCTTGTCTAAACTGTTTATCGTCTGTGCAAATACCCCCAGAAAAGGCTTCCTAACGCTTAAATCTGTATTGCATGGTAACAAATTTCTCTTCCTCAGAAATGCTATTCTTGCCATTGCCAGTGTACATTTTACTCGTATATCCTCTGTACTTCGGCCATCATGAGATACTTTCCTGCCCAAATAACAAAAGTCATCTGCTACTTTTAAGTGTCTCGTTTCCTAATCTAATTTCCTGAGCATCACCTGATTTAATTCCGCTACATTCCATTATACTTATTTTACTTTTGTTCATGTTCATCTTATATCCTCCTTTCATTTGTTCTCTGCTCTTCGAAGTCTAACGCTGTCTCTGAAAGAATTACAATGTCACTGGCAACCTTTAAAGTTTTATTTGTTCTCCTTTTCCCTTTCATGCGCCGGACAGTGTGGCCGAGCGGTTCTGGGCGCTTCTGTCTGGAACCGCGCGACCGCTACGGTCGCAGGTTCGAATCCTGCCTTGGGCATGGATGTGTGTGATGTCCTTAGGTTATTTAGGTTTAAGTAGTTCTAAGTTCTAAGGGACTGATGACTTCAAATGTTAAGTCCCATAGTGCTCAGAGGCATTTGAACCGTTTTGTACCCTTTCTTGCCCCACTACTCTCGCAACTGCCGTTTGGTTCCTGTACGAGTTGTAAATGGCCTTTTGCTTCCTCTATTTTACCCCTTCTAGCTTCAGAATTTCGAAGAGTGTATTCCACTTAATATTTTCTAAAGCTTTCTCTAACTCTACAAATGCCACAAACGTAGATTTCCCTTTCTTAATGTATCTTTTAAGATAAGTTGTCGGGTCCGTACTCCCTCGCATCTTGCAACATTTATCCGGAACCCAATTTGATCTTCACTAGGGGTTTCTATCAGTTTTTCCATTGTGCTGTAAAGAGTCCGTACGAGTGCAATGCAGTTGAGCAATCATAGAGCGAGACTGCTCAAATTTTTAAAATAATTTGTGGAAAATATAGTTCAGAAAATTGTTACCAAGCCTATCAGAACAGCTTATCGCTTTGTAACTGTGTATTTCAGGTAAGATCGGTTCTAAGGAAAAGGTCTGAATTAAGTAATCAAGACAGACAGACTTGGCGGCCACGGTGAATAATCGAACACGAGGACAGCTTGTTTTTGCCGCAGCCGAAACGCTTAGTCTGCAGACTGGGAATGACGTGCGCCTAGAATGCCCCGGCACGTGTCATGTTAACAGTCTATGACGAGCTCAATTAACGTCCAATCTGCGGAACGCGATATTTGATCGCGGAACGAGTCCTGGAGCGGAGGTCATCCTCTGCATTTCCTTTGTCTTTTGAAACGATCAGAGGAGCGTCGTGCATACAGGCTTGCAGAGAAAGCTTCAGAATGCAAAAGACGTGGACAAAGTACGTTTGTTGTTACTTGTAATTGAACAAAAAAATTGAAGAAATTCAGTCCCGTGTACCAACTCCTAAATACACTGTTCAAAATAGTTATGGAAACACCTGCGTCAATGTCCGGTATGTTAAATCTATATTGAAGCAGGCGGCACCTGTTGTGTTACTGGATGGCATACGCTCTTCGCTTCCAATGTAGGCAACATCTAAAATCATTCGCCATCCATTCGCTGTGGTGTGCATTACTGTGTCAGGTGACTCCTCAGAAGTAAGTGAGTACCGGTGTACCAGTGTTATCTAGCGAGGTATATAGACGGCGGTTGAAATTTGTGACATTGTATTCAACAAAGCTCATGCAGTTCCAAAGGCGCTTTATTTGATCCAAAAAAGATGGACATTCGATCGTACTACTACAAAAACCAATGCCACTCTGTGTCATCTGTAGGTTGAAGACACGCTGCAGGGAGACAGATCGCTGGCTGTTGTATTCAACCAAGCACATGCAGTTCCAAGGTCGTTCTATTTGATCCAAAAAAGAAGATGGACTTAGGATCGTACTGCTGCAAATGCAAATGCCAATCCATGTGTCATCCGTAGGTTGTAGACACGCTACAGGGAGGCCTGTCACTATGCAAGTCGAGTTGGACAAGATCGCAGACGCGTTGCAACCTCGCGTGAAGACATATATCTGACCGTCCGTGCGTTGCGGCGTCGTACGAGCACCGCCAGAGAACTGGAAGACGACCCGAGAAGGGCCACTGGAGACGCTGGAGAGAAAGCCCAACGACCCAGACAGCCTGTTCGAGTACCCTGCTTGACACGAAATTATCTCAGTTCTGGCGTTCTCGTGTCAGCTGGCAAATTCGTGACTGGCGACACGTGTTATGCACAGACGAATCCAGATATCCTCCAACGCAACGGGGTGGCCGTGTCCGTGTGCGGAGACCTGTGGTGAGCAGTGCCTGCCAAATGTTATCCGAGAAATCGACATATCTTCAAGTTCTGTGATGTCGTGAGTGGGCTTCAGGGTTGGCAGCCATATGGATCGAGTTGTTGTCCACTGTCGCCTTACCGCCTGGCAGTACATCGAACAGATCCTATTGGACCATGTGGTGGCTGCTGCATACGGTGTTGGCCCTAATATCCGTCTAATGCCACGAGCCATGTGGCGGGCATTAGCAGGCACGTCTTGCAAAGTGTGGGCATGGAAGTGATTGTGATGTGATCCGACCTAAACCTCATTGTGCATATGTGACACATGCTTGGCAGATGTGTTCGTGGTCGTCCGGTTCCATTCCAAACTCTCCAAGAACTCTTATGGGCTCTCATTCAAGAATTATAACGGATACCGCAGATTAATCACGTAGGGTGAACAAGCCACGTAGGTGTCAGACAGTGATAAACATTCACGAAGGGGATAAAAGTTACTGAAGTCCTCAAAGTCCAATAAAAATCATCCAGGATGATAAAATGAATGATTGTTTCCACTTCGTTTTCGACAACTGTCGCACATTTCAGTTATTTATGTAGACGATCGAGGATGTAATGACGTTTTGTTGTGTACTTAATTTGCGAAAGTTAAAAGAATAATTGGGGAACATACTTAGTCTTCAGTTAGTGCTCAGTGGAGTGTAGCGCACACCCAAAATCATGTTCCATTCCACCGTCGTGAGTTTCACACGTGACTGTTAATCTAGTTCATGCAATCGCGATTTATTATATTAGCGACATTTGTACTCAAGCGATTCACGCCAAAAGGTTTCCGGCGTGAGAATGGCCACAGCCTGGAATGGTAGTTGGAGCCAAACGCATGGGACACTTCATTTCGGAAATCGTTAGGGAATTCAATATTGAGAGATCCACAGTGTCAAGAGTGTGCCGAGAATAGCAAACTTCAGGCATTAACTCCTCACCAACGACAACGCAGTGGCCGACGGCCTTCACTTATGACCGAGAGCAGCGGCATTTGGGAAGAGTTTTCAGCGATAACAGACAAAATGGCTCTGAGCACTATGGGACTCAACTGCTGTGGTCATTAGTCCCCTAGAACTTAGAACTACTTAAACCTAACTAACCTAAGGACATCACACACATCCATGCCCGAGGCAGGATTCGAACCTGCGACCGTAGCAGTCGCACGGCTCCGGACTGCGCGCCTAGAACCGCGAGACCACCGCGGCCAGCGTAACAGACAAGCAACACAGCGTGAAATAACCGCAGAAATCAATGTGGGACGTACGACGAACGTATCCGTTAGGACAGCGCGGTGAAATTTGTAGTTAATGGGCTATGGCAGCAGACGACCGATGGCAGCACCTTTGCTAACAGCACGACATCGCCTGCAGCGCTGCAGCGCGTCTGCTGGGGTCGTGACCATATATGTTGGACCCTAGGCGGGTGGAAAACCGAGGCCTCGTCAGATGAGTAGGGTGGGAGTGTGGCGCAGACCCCACGAAACCATGGACTCTGGTTGTCAACATGGCACTGGTGGCCCTGTAATGCTGTGGGCTACCTTTATGTTGCTCTGGTTCACCTGAACTGGTCATTGACTGGTAACTGTAATGTCCGCTTGCTGCTATCTATTCATGGATTTCAAGACTTATTGAGCCCATGCTACATCGATTTGGTCCACTGAGCCAGGGGAAAGGATGTCCGACACGATATTAGGATGTATCCCATGGCTTTTGTCACCTCAGTGTGGATTTCAACCGTTTCTCATCTTCGGATAAGCTTATTCTTCTTCCCTAACAAACAGTAATCCGTCTGCAGACGTCTAGCCGCTGGTAGGAATTGGGTCGAATCCGTTAATAGCTAGAGAAAGTAAACGCGGTTCTCACTCTGAATAGCGTATCTACACAGTTGGTGGCAGTGACTGTTAACGTGCCACACTAAGGTAGATACACTCTGCCTGGCAGAAAAAGTGAAGCATCGAGAAGACATGGTTTGATTTCAATGCGATCACGTTCATGCAGACACCTTCAGCTGCTGTGCAACGAGTCGCAATTCTGTGGAACAGATGGCGCGCAATCCAGAATGCATTAGTGTTTTTCGTGTTTAATGTTGTTACCAAGCCCGTTTTGGTGCATAAGCGACTTGAACAGCGCCAGGCGATGAGATCACTGAAGGACACGGCGATACTGTTTACTCCTGTGAGACAGCGTTATGAGCACCTGACAGTGTGTGTAAGGGGCCTTATTGTGGGTCTCCATTTGGCTGGCTGGTCGAATCTTGAAATATCCCGAGGCATCTCCTCCGGGCGGCAATTTCGGGGAGGCGCCAAATTCATATTCTTGAAGAAAGAGACCATTTCACAAAGCGCCGTAGCATCCAGCGCATGTTGGTCTACCGATTATTCATATGATTTCGAAACGCATCCCACTTGGTTCTTGAACACATTCTAAGTTGGTTTCTGAACGAATCATAAGTTGTCTTCTAAATGCATGATGTCTCTACCGGGGGAATGGCTGTCGCGACTAGAAACACAAACTTTCCCGCAGGTAAATGGGGACGGCGCTATACGGGCTGAGCCGAATAAACCCGAACGGGTGAACACCAATCGTTTTTGGTTTATGTGGTTGACCGAGTGTGCGAATGATCAGCTTTGTTATAATTATTATCAAAATCCATAGATTCAGACTACCAGAGTGGAAATAAACGACTAACAGGAGGAACAGGTAAGAAAGATTACATGTTATCTTCTCGGCGTATGCAAGACAATTAAATTTTGACAGAAAATGTTTGCTAGGTCTCCACACTACCAGTGGTACATCCCCCGGTTAGCAGTCGCTCGGAATAGTGCGGAAAACGCATTGTACGAACATGTAACAACGCCTAAGCGGAGAATAGAAGCGGGTAACTGAACCTGTGATTCTGGCGGGGTTAGTGAAGGTAACCGGAGAGTAAGTTTTGACAATGGCAGGAGCTGTTACAGAATTAGTGATGACAAGATTGTTTGTTAGGACGAGGAAGTGGAAAAAACGGGGACATCACACAAAATATATGGAAAAATATGACGATTCCAAATTCATATCAAACTTTCGTACTACCACTTCTCGCTCTCATGCCTGAGTAACTGGAGTGTATGAATGAAATGTGAAACTATTTCCTAAGATAAAACTTTTTGCTTGTAGTAAGACTAATAAGCATTTGATATTGGTACTTCATGAATTGTGTTCTGTCGTGTTATTTATGTAAACGAAGTACATAAAATGACAATCTGTGCAAAAACAGTCTCGCTTATTTGGTGTGTGTTACAATTCATGCAATATTAGAAAGGAGTCAGTGACAAAATAGACGTAATCAAATCGAGAAACCAGTCCAGTCGTGGGTTCTATTCGTATTAATAGCTTTTTCAGTATTAGACAACGACATTTTGATTTTTCATGTAAAAAATCGTTTGACGAACTTTGATGAAGTAATAGGTTCTTTCGCAGAAACGGAAACCCTCCGTTTAAAACTGTAGTAAGACTGTTGTCAAACCGGCCGACTGGGAGCAGGAGAGGCACGACAGGAAATTTTAGTTTCAAGTGTCCTCAGTACAGGTTTGATGGTGCCCATTACGAAATGTACACGTTTGAATTCCACAGAGTGAAATACAAACACGTGAGATAGAAGAATGCTATGTGAAGAGGTGTGACACTGCACTTTGGCTCACTTAAGACCGAATAACATGTCTTACATCTCCTCGAACGTGGGTGTTTTATATATCAAACTCTTCAGAAAGACGTGCGCTACAATATGAATATAATTTGTGAAAAATCGAGATTTTTTTAAAAAAGTTTGACATCCTATCTCAAACGCTCGAGGGTGGGTGTGGGGGAGAGTCCCCAATGTCAAGTTTTCTCCCCGCTTCTGAAATACCGTAGATCCTGGTTTGGCACAGAGACACCACTCGAATCATAATGTAATGGCAGATCCTCTTGTAACGAACAGGACATCATGGGGTGAAACGCGCGAGCGATTCCCGTTGGTCGAAGACAGACCGACTTACCAAGACTTAAACTTGCTTCAGTGACCAAGCAATGAGGTTTCTACACTGCTTCTATCGATTAATCGAAACTGGGTGTAGCAGACCCGCCTAAAGTAGATTGCAGAGGTAAATATCGCGATGTAGCAGAAATAAAATATAACAGACAGAAATGAAAGTACCGAACGAACAGTCAAGTTTCAAGCTCTACACAGTGCTGTAGCTGCTCGCACGTGGTAATTACGTTGCGCAAGAGAATTAAAAGATCACTTCTTCGAAACCCCGAAGTACACGCCCGTTGCGACGCTTAATTTACCTGTACAGACAGAACCTGAGACGAGAGTACTGGGAACCTGCAGACAAGTTAGGCTGGTAGCCTTTCGCCGCTGTAATCCTCCTCTTGCGCCTGATAGTAAGCCATCTGGAATCTGAGGCTGTCAAAAGAGTTGCCGGTCTGTAAGCGCTTAGGACGTCGTCACGGGCTGTTTCTGTACAGGAACGATTTTAAAATTCTCAATAAAGGAGAGCGCGTGCCACAGAGTGTTTTGTCGAACTGGGGGTGTTACTCTACGTCGTTTTATTAATTTCATATCCCCCCGTGAATTATGCCACAGGAGGATACAAAATAGGAACTCTGAAAAAAGCATAAACGGCCTTAGTTTCTTTGGATCACGTTCGAATTTCCTTGAATGGTTTTGAACGAGAGCAAAAACTACGTTCGAGCTGCGCTCCAAACGGGTGCGATGTCATACGATCTGTCGTTTTCGACTGCGAAAAATGTGGGAATCAACGACAAAAAGGAAATGGGTGGTTTACTGACGTCCTTTGAGATACCTCTTGACGCCTTTGCGTTTTCGCTTCTGAGCGACGGTGTCTCCGAAATGCTTTCTTCGACCACTAATAAGAAAACTGTGTGATTTCAGCGCTGGTCGTCGCCGTTTTAACCTCCATCGCGGAGGCATCAAATGAAGGGCTGGAAAGTGGATAAGAGAGGCTGTGTCTACCTTCCGATCGTGTCACACGTCCACGGTAGCATTCGGCAGAGTTGTGGTGAAATTTGGCGCCAGTGTGACGTCATTAACTTACCTTACACGTCACACGATCTTCTTACGTGTGGTCTTTTTTTTCCCCAGAAGTGTCGGCAGCTTCAGTTACAGGGTTTTGAAAAAGTGATCCTTTAATTGTGTTTCGCTATGTAATTACAATGTTTGTTTAAGTACAGCACTGTGTAGAACTTGGAACTTGCCTGTTCGTTCGGCATTTTCATGTCTTTCCGTCATATTTTATTTCTACTGGATCGAGATATTTATTTTTTGCGATACTTTAGGCGAGTCTGCTACAATCAGTTTCGATTAATCGATAGAAGCACTGTAGCAGCCTCAATGTTTGGTCAATGAAGCAAGTCTTTGGGTAGTCATTTTGTTTTCGACCAACGGGAATCGTTCGCGCGTTGTAGACCATGAGATCATCTTCGTCTGAAAGTGAGCTCGCAATTATATTATGATTCGAGTGATGTCTGTGTCCTGCTTCCGGTTCGGTTAGGTGCTTTTTATAGAGCAGTATTTGGAGAGAAGGCTGCATCTGGTAGTGGTCCATGTTGTTATGGAAATTCTACAGTGAGTAAAGAATTGGGAGAAACCATTTGAGTTGACGTCTCGTAGTGAAGCTTACAAGGGAAACTGCCCATCGCATCCTCCTCATATTTGGTGGTGAGATAGCTCAGTGGACAGCCCGTAAAGTACTGAACGCAAGTTGAAGAAAGTTCACTTAACTGAAAAAAGAAAGCAAAATAGACACAGTGAGCCGTCCAAGAACAAAAAGTGCAATACAGAGCAGACGTGAAGACAAATGGCGTCGTGGTTAGGAGGTTACAGTGTTGGACTGCCAAGCCTGTGAGCCGTGTGCGAAACTTCCTCGCGCCAATTCTTTTTCTTTTTTTTTCGAAACATTATGAACTGTCTGTCCTGTCACTGAAGTATTTGTTCCCTTTCTGTAATCTTGGCAGTTGTCATGCTATACATCGGTTATAGAACGTGAGTCATGTGGTAAGAATACGTTACCGTCGCAAGTAAATGTGATGAGTAGTAAGAGCAGGCGAGATACCGCATAGATGTCTCACAGAAATGAAAACAACAAATGAACTGGTGTGAACTATGTTACAACAAAGGAATTCAAGAGTCAAGACCTCCAAAACGGAAGGCAACTTCAAAATCGTTGAAAACGTATGTTCTGACAGAGCACAGAGAAACTGTGCGGTTGTGAAACTGTTGCGTGCATTTATGACAGGTTATGTGACAAACTGTTACGTTTTCATCATTTCCTTGGGAGTGATCACATTCACATTCATATGAACACCTATATGGGGCAAGGAGACATATTTCACTCACTTACCAGTCGTACAAATTAGGTGCGTCGATAACGGATTCCTATCACACGACTAATGCCGTGTATGTTGCAACAGGCGTATTTTGCGGTGGAGGATTCGGTTGGACCTTGTCATGAAACGTTTGCGGCTCCCATTCGAAAGCCTCTCCCTTTGCGCAGTGGTTAGCACACTGGAGTCGCATTCGGGAGGACGACGGTTCAATCCCGCGTCCGGCCATCCTGATTTGTGGTTTCCCTAAATCGCTCTAGGCAAATGCCGGGATGGTTCCTCTGAAAGGGCACGGCCGACTTCCTTCCCCGTCCTTCCCTAATCCAATGAGACCGATGACATAGCTGTTAGGCCTCTTCCACCAACGAACCAACCATCCTCTCCCTTTCGGCTGCTAATAGAGCAGTAGTGCAGAGTCAACTTTCAATATAGGACCTTACCTTACACCTCGCTGTCTGCAAACGGACGTTACACCGCGACACAGGCACAAATTTGAATAAAGCGAACAGCGGGGAAAAAGAAAAAAAAATATGGCTTGAGGGAGGTGTGAAACTTAACTACGGCACCATTTGTCTCTCCGTGTGCTCCGTGTTGACTTCTTGTTCCTGGACCTTTCACTGTTGCTATTTTGCCTTTTATCACAGTCCAGTACGCGTTCTTCTTGTTTTTAATGCTTCAACTGTGATCAGTTTTTGACGGGCTGTCTAGTGGGCCTCTTACCACCAAACCCGAGGGGGGCGCGATGGGGAGTTCCCCTTGTTAGTTATTGTGGCGAGGTTCAAAAGGCACTGCTCGGTTCCTGTCACTCGGCTAGTAAGAATCGGGCCGTGTCGGTGCGCGTAATAAAATGTTCTGTAGTGCAGTGTACATGAAAACCACTCCTGCCGGCGACAAAAGAACTGTACGGCCTCCGACTCCGAATTCGGTTCCGATAGAACTGCCTCTGCTGCATCCTGAGATCGGTGATGACGTGAGTCAGTGTACCGTGCAAGCTCCGGACCAACACGGACTCAAAGGAAGGCCCCGGCGCTTGTTGGTGACGTCACGTCAGCTAGGCACGGAGAACGCCAGGTCTGCTGCAGGCAGAGACGCCTGCGCGTGCTTATCACCATTAATGTCTTATATTTGGATAAAATGTTTGGTATTGATTTGGAATCTGAAGTTTCATTTAGATGAAAGATTTTCTTACTATCGTAAAGCTACAATTGAAGATCATAGTTCTGTATTACTCAATCCTGTCGAAACAAACGTAGATCAATATGAGAAGATGCTTTGCCCCATTGCAAGCTTCGGAAACTTTACATTCGAGTAACTATATTTACTTGATCCATTTTGTTATCGAAACTTACACCCCAACACCCTTACAACTAACTCGTTTCTTTTATTTATTTATTTATTTTCGTTTGACATCGTCACTGGAAATGTGAACTAATTTGCATGTGTAAATGTCCAACTGTTGCCAGTCATTAGATTACAGTCGTTTTCAACGAAAGGAATTGCAAACAGGAAACAAAATACCTTCATACATCGAAAGTACTGTTGAGCTTAAACTTTTTTTAAACATGCACATTAGAAAAGATAAACATTCCCCTTTTGCAACTGAAAGGAGAAACTTTGTAAGATAAAAAAAATTATTTGATAAAACAAGTATCTCCCTTTTGCCTCTTCTTCTTTCCCCCACCCCCTCTCCCAATGTGTACAATCGCAAGATATTTCATTAACATTGAGTGCTCCTCACGCCATAGTCAACCAAGATACCTAAAAACGAGCAACAGAATGTTCACAGTTTCTTGTAAAAGCAACCCAGTACAAATGTAACTTTCTCAGATTTACAAAGAAGGTAAATAAGCACGAATTCTGTTGCTGCTGGACCACGAAGTTGTTTTTGTATGTCGATCCTTAAAACGGGTGGAAATTTAAGTTCAGGAGTACACTATTTATTGAGAAGTGCAATGAATTGCACAATAATTGATTGCAGAAATCTCTCAGAACAATGTGTGTTGGTCAACTACCGCCAATAGTTTCACATTTTCCTTTGTCAGAGAGGGAGACACCACTATTATGAGCATGCCAGCAACAGACCTGGCGTTCGCCGTGCCTAGCTGACGTGACGTCACGAACAAGCGCCGAGGCCTTCCTCCGAGTCGGTGTTGCCCGTACCCGGGCGGCGACGCCTGGCTGCTGACGGCACAGGCCGCAGTTCCGGCAGTGCAGTAATACTGTATAATAATGGCGGCGGCGGCGGCGGCGGCAGCGGCCTCCAGTTCTGCGCCGCCGGCCGGCCGCTCGGGGGTGACCGCCCATTGTCTGCGGGCCTCCACCTTGGCCCACATACTGTGGCCGGCAGGGGGCGGCGGTCTCGGGTTACCGCACCGCGGCGCGGGCCCGTTACGAAGCCCGTCCGGCCCACTTTCGGAGTAATCGGCGACACGTGAGCTCGCACCGTTGTAAACAGCATGTACTCACTGGACAACGTACAGGGTGAGCCACGGATACCACAGGGTACACGGCAGGGACCACGAGGTGTATGTGAAGTAGCAAGCCGAGCCGCTGACGTCACAGTCAACTGATCGATGCCCACGAGAAAGACAGACCGCTTCGCGTACGTCACGAAGGCAGGCCTGTGAACTCGCTCGCTCGCTCACCTGAGCAGACAAAATGCGTTTCTAAACCTGTTAACCTGCAGCTGGGCGTGTACGTACTAACGAGAATTGCATCTTCTACTGGAATCTGCTGTTATGAAGTCTTATTGATTAACAGTCTACAACAAATGGTTCAAATGGCTCTGAGCACTACGGGACTTAACATCCTAGGTCATCAGTCCCCTAGAACTTAGAACTACTTAAACCTAACTACCCTAAGGACAACACACACATCCATGCCCGAGGCAGGATTCGAACCTTCGACCGTAGCAGCAACGCGGTTCCGGACTGAAGCGCCTAGAACCGTTCGGCCACAAGGGCCGGTTGTCTACAACAAAATTTAATTTAAGATCAGTACTAGATATAAATGGTGTAACGGCTTGTTTATGGCATTTAGTTTCTTCTGCTTAACAGTCCTCATTTCATTCAAGAAGTGGTGCCTTTTTCAACTAATAATCATTTTGGCTACCAGTCCAGTCTGTGGAACAGCATATCAATAGCACTTTCCTTTGGGGTTCACGTTTTAGGTGATTCACCCTGCATATCCGAGTCTGGGTCGCACTAGTTTGGATATCTGCTGCTGCAGTGCACTCAAACTGGATCTTTTTGATTGCCCCTTACAAAATTAAAACATCATCAGAAGTGTTGGAATTACCGGACCCGGTATATGGCCAGTACCAGTGTCGACAACAGACAAAAATCGTGAAGGTTCTTGATTCTCGGGATGCCCGACATGCCTGTACACACAATTCAGTTTCTACGGAAATCTCAGAGCCTCAATCCTACCAGCACCTGGCCAATTTTTCCATTTAATTTCCATTTCAAAATTGAGGTAATTCTACTGATGTAGGTACCCATGACGCTTTGTGTTATGGTTTTATGCATCAGCCGTCTAGCTTGGAGCAGACCTAGCCACTTGTAGGTGTCACTTCCACCTATTGCTACGATTATTGTACTAGTAATGCGAGCATTTGCTATCGATTACTTCACCTAACAAGTTTGGAGAATCTTATAAATAGTAACAAATGCTGTCTACGTGGCCAAAAGTCGTAGGATGCTTTGTCACGTTTGAAGGTGTCCCCTGTATGAAGCGTCATTGTTACGACTAGAAGCTGCGTATGACGCCACTGTAGATATATCTCTGTTACGGACAGGTGTGTAGTTAACAATTGAGAGCACTTCACGATTTAACCGATTTTTAACGTGGGGTGTGATTATGGATCATTTTATGTTGTAAAGTTGATGCATTAATATGTTCTGAAAGCGGTGCTGATATTCAAGACAAGAAAAGTGGGTTAAAAGCTGTGAGCTATCTGGGGAAGTTAACCTTGCAGTACTCAGCAACAGTTTCACCAGGTATCCAGTCTAGCTTACCAAATTGTCAACCAGTCTAAAATTAATTATAATCTTTCAATAGTCATCTTACAACAACCGGTGATATATATATAAAGAGAATTTAAATAAAAAGAAATAAATCAGTTTATATTTCCACATTTATTTTAACATTGATCATTGTTCCGTTAATTTCAGCATATTAAACTTGATTCATAACTAAACTGGTGCCTTATTTAGGACTGTGAAAATGTGAGTTTGTAATCTTACGGAACACATCAAATATGGAGCCAAGATTGGGAGACTGCATACAACACTGCATCCATAAAATAACACACGAAGAACGTTGAAACATATGCAAGAGGAAATTAACCACAACCAACCGATTCAATTTTCACCCAAAGAAGTTACGGTCGTAGCTCAATCCTGTGCGCCATGAAATTACCACACACTGATATATTAAACTAATACTAACTCTCTGTGAAATCTTCCCGAAAAGAATAGCTGAGGGCTACTTTGATGATTACACCACATGCTTCACGTGGTCAACTTGGTTTACACAAAGAGTGTAACTACACAATAATTTTGATAATTAAAATAAATTACATCGGAACGCAATTTACAAGAGAAAAACCTCGAACTGGTTACTATCGTCTTACTATTAACCTGATGGGTCAAACAATGGTTATGCACGTGTTACTGGTCTCACAAAGTATACCCCACGTGCGTTGAACATAAAGAAAAGTTGCTGTATTGAAAAATATTGTCAAGAGCAGGCGTTATAATCTCACGCACATTCGCATTTAAGATTTATAATCTTAGAGTTACGGTTCATCCACACATGGTTCCACTTTACTCACAAAGTAGTGACAAAGCAACTACTGGAAGATATTCTGAACTTCACACTGGAATTACACTGCATTGCAATTTAAGATAACATAAGATATTTTAGATCTAAACCTGAAATAAAGGTGATTAAATTTTCAGTGAGGCTGAACTTAAGAAATCCATTGTCCTACGCACTTAGCAGAGACGCGCTTAGCCAGACATTTTACCACTTCAGACGCTCGCCCTAGCGAGGGTGCTTAACAGATACAAACGGAAGTTACCAGAGAGGCAGCTTCCTATACCAACATGACAGCGGACGGACAGGACCATACCAAGAATAGAAACCTCTTTGCTTTTAGAAAGCGTAGCTACCTGTTCGACGTTGGTCCTACTGTTCTCTAGCAGACGGGCTTATCTGCTACCATCAAGCATGCAACTAGAAATACGTTTGCTCATTCATCCTTTCACACAGAAGAGAAAGGCGGATGATAGTAACTTATCATATACGGTATATAAAAGAAAGCGGATGTAGGTTCCGTATGAGAGTGTGTGACATGAATTACATATAAACTGTGTTTTAAAGTTTAGTAGTGTGACAGATCGTTCTTGTTTATGTGTAAAAGTAACACGCTCCACTGCTCAGTCTCCTCCCAGATAGAGTCAGAAACACCACAGTAAATTCAGAAGAGGAATTTATGCAGTAAATGACAACAGTTTTAAGAAATTAATATGAAAGGAATCCAACAGAGACCTTTCAATGTTCAAAAATTAAAGAATTCACGTAATTCAACCAATGCAGTCGGGGGCATTATTCAAACTGGGAAGAAATTCATTATGGGTTTCACGAAGCCTCTATCTTACGTCCGCTATTGTTCGTTGATTGTTACCCTTTGGCCTAAAATTTCTTGGGCTTCGTCAAGTGCCCCTTACATAGTCAGTAGGAGGCTGCACCACAGCTTACCATAATGCCTACTGGGTGGAATCTAAGGATCAGCAATGCCAGATCGATCGGAGCAGTGCCGAAGGTCTCTGTTAAATCTGAGGAACACACCCCTCTGTGCACGTCGCTCCGCACGCACCAAAGTCTGTGGTGGACGTCAAAATGACATCATGATGGGTTGTCACTGTATGCAGTGATAGCTTCTGGTTTGCCTAACGCAAGATGCTAGATATTTGTGGTAGTGTCAGTGTCTTGTGTGAAGACACACTGTTCCTCCAGCTGGGCTCAAGGAATCCCTGATAGAGATGTTTAACGAGGGTCACTCCAAAAGAAATGCACACTATTTTTTTAATCCATCTTTTATTCTACATGTTTGAAAGTTTTACAGTGTTTACAGTATTTTAGTTTCTCCACATAACTTCCATCCCTCTCAACTGCCTTACGCCATCTTAGAACCAGCGCCTGTATACCTGCGTGGTAAAATTCTGGACCGATCTGTTGGAGTCACTGTTTGGCAGCGTGCACAATGGAGTCATCATCTTCAAACCTTGTTCCACGAAGAGAGTCTTTCAGTTTCGCAAAGAGATGATAGTCACATGGAGCCAGGTCACGACTGTATGGCGGGTATTTCAATATTGTTCATCCGAATTTTGTGATCGATTCCATGTTTTTTTGACTGACATGTGGCCGTACATTGTCGTGCAACAGCAGAACATCCTGCTTTTGCCGATGTGGTCGAACACGACTCAGTCGAGCTTGAAGTCTCTTCAGTGTCGTCACATATGCATCAGAATTTAGGGTGCTTATAATTGGCATGATGTCCACAAGCAAGAGTCCTTCGGAATCGAAAAACACCGCAGCTATAACTTTTCCAGCAGAAGGTGTGGTTTTGATTTTTTTTCTTGGGTAAATTTGCATGATGCCACACTGTTGATTGTCTCTTCGTCTCTGGTGAAAAATGATGGAGCGATGTTTCATCACCTGTCACAATTCTTCCAAGAAATTCATCTCCACCATTCTCGTACTGTTCTAAAAGTTCGCTGCATACCGTTTTTCTTGTTTCTTTGTGAGCCACTGTCAACATCCCGGGAACCCACCTGTCACAAACCTTTTTTAACGGCAACTCTTTCAGTATTCTGCAAATACTTCCTTCCCCTATCCCAACGTAGCGTGACAATTCGTTCACTGTGATGTGTCTGTAAGCAGTCACCAATTCGTTAACTCTCTGCACATTGTCTGTAGTGTGTGCAGTACGACGCCTGCCGCTGCGAAGACAACCCTCAATACTGCGTGCCCGCTTTCGCCACGTAACTTGCTTGCCCACCGACTCACTGTACTGCGTTCAAATGGCTCTGAGCAATATGGGACTTAACTTCTGAGGTCATGAGCCCCCTAGAACTACTTAAACGTAACTAACCTAAGGACATCACACACACCCATGCCCGAGGCAGGATTCGAACCTGCGACCTTAGCGATCGCGCGGTTCCAGACTATAGAGCGCTCTAGAACCGCTCGGCCACCCCTGCAGGCTACTGCGATCGACGGCAGCATGTCCATACACCTTTTTCAACCTCTTGTGGATGTTTCCCCCTGTCTCGTTTTCACAGCACAGGGATTCTACGACAGCACATTGCTTCTGAGGAACGTCAAGCGTAGCAGCCATCTTGAAGACATGCTGTAATGGCGCCACTGACGGGAACAGGTTGAACTAACTTTGAAAACAAGCGGGAAGGATGTATCTACACACTGTAAAACATTCACACATGCAAAATGAGAACTGTATTTTTACAAAAATAGTGTGCATTTCTTTTGGAGTGACCCTCGTATAATTGAACTGTAGGATTTCTAAGTAAGGTAAGATGACCTTTAAGGAGTATATGTGTGGGTTTCTGTGGGACTATGGTTACTTTGTCGTTTAGGCATCATTGGTGCATCCGAAAGAGGTCCCCACTCGCCACCTCCTCCAGCTGATCTCTTGAGTACCCTGACACCACAGCCAAGACGTTATCGGCATACGCACCATTCCGTCGACTTGTTCATCTTCTTACCATTGGGACAAGAGTGGTTAAATTGTCAAATCGCAGAATTCCGTCTCACAAATCGACGCCTCTGGGCACGCTTTAGTAGTTGCTTTTTTTTTACGATTCCAGATCAGACAGTTGCGGTTACGAGATGACGTGTTCACAGTTTTCGCTTTCCCGCGTGTGCTGAGTGGTGCTGTGGTGTGCCGCAGGTACCGCCTCCGCCGCCGCCGCCCCCGCTGCCGCCATGCCGCCCCCGCGGCTGCGCCCGCGCGCGCCCTGCCTGCTGCTGGCGGCGGCGCTGCTGCTGGCCCGCGCCGCCCCCGCCCCCGCCGCCGCCGCCGCCGCCGCCCCCGCCTCGGCGGCGCCGCCGCAGAACACGCTGCGGCTGGGCGCGGGCGTCAACGTGTTCAGCCGGTACGGCTACCTGAGCATCAGCATGCGCGTGGTGCCGCGAAACGACTCGGACGGCGGCTGGCTGTTCCGCGAGCCCACCGTCGACGTGTTCACGCCGGGCAGCCTGGCGGCGGCGCCGCTGGCCGCCGGCCGCGGGCCGCAGCCCGTCTTCCAGGTCAGCCCGGCCTCGCTGCTGACGCCGTGCGCGCGCCTCCCCGGCCGCTGGCTCCTCTGCGCCCGCCACCTCAGCGTCGTCGTCCCCCACCCCGCCGTCGTCCTCGCGCGCTCGCCCCCGCAGGACTCCCCGCTGCTCGTAAGCCGCGCCGCGCCGCGCCGCGCCCTGCCGTCCCGGGCCGGGCCGGGTCTTCGCCGGGGGTCCTCCGCGCTCCACTGTCTCCACCTGTAGTTTCTTCTCTCTTGGCATCGGTGCCACCGTGGCTTGTCTGTTGGTGTATTACAAGGAGTTTCCAGAAAGTAAATTTCCTAGACCACAAAAGAACCCACACACTCGAGGAGGTGAGGGTGCACGTGAGTTGAGCTCGCGCAAAATAACGTGGCACCTACGCAGGAACGCGTCGTCGTCCTCAGGGCTGCGCGAGTCCATCTACATCGATACTCTGCAAATCACATTTAAGTGCCTGGCAGAGGGTTCATCGAACCACCTTCACAATTCTCTATTATTCCAATCTCGTATAGCGCGCGGAAAGAATGAACACCTATTCTTTCCGTACGAGCTCTGATTTCCCTTATTTTATCGTGCTGACCGTTCCGCCCTACGTAGGTCGGTGTCAACAAAATAGTTTGGCATTCGGAGCAGAAAGTTGGTGATTGGAATTTCGTGAGAAGATTCCGCCGCAACGAAAAACGCCTTTCTTTTAATGATTTCCTTTATCATTTCTGTGACACTGTCTCCAATATTACGCGATGATACAAAAGTGCTGCCTTTCTTTGAACTTTTTCGATGTACTCTGTGAGTCCTATCTGGTATGGTTCCCACACCGCGCAGCAGTATTCTAAAGAGGACCGACAAGCGTAGTGTAGGCAGTCTCCTTAGTAGATCTGTTACATTTTCTAAGTGTCCTGCCAATAAAACGCTGCCTTTGGTTAGCCTTCCCCAGAACATTTTCCATGTCTTCTTTCCAATTTAAGTTGTTCGTAATTCTAATACCTAGGTATTTAGTTCAATTTACTGCTTTTAGATTAAACTGATTTATCGTGTAACCGAAGTTTAACGAGTCCCCTTTAGTACTCATGTGGATGACCTCACACTTTTCGTTATTTAGGGTCAACTGCCACTTTTCGCACCATTCAGGTATTTTTTCTAAATCGTTTTGCAGTTTGTTTTGATCTTCTGATGACTTTATTAGTCGATGAACGACAGCGTCATCTGCAAACAAGCAAAGACAGCTGCTCAGATTGTCTCCAAAATCGTTTATATAGATAGGGAACAGTAAAGGGGCTATAACACTGCCTTGGGGAACGCCTCATATCACTTCTGTTTTACTCGATGACTTTCCGTCAGTTACTACGAACTGTGACCTCTCTGATAGGAAATCGCAAATCCAGTCACATAACTGACACGATATTCCAACCCACTGTTCCGGACGCGTGGCAGCCTCAGCTGCTCTTGTTCTCTCTTTGCTACGTAGAATTCCACGCCAGTTTTCGTGCACCATAGGTGCAGGAAGAATGTTCTTCAGAATCGCGCATCTGTAGTTTTATGGAATGACATTAAAGTTTTGCCACAGGGGGGGAAATCGGGAAGCAAAAATTTCATTAAAACTGTGTTAAAACTATTGAAGGAACAGCAGTTCCTATTATAATCTCACAATAAAGAGGATAAAGGAGCAGGAGAAAACTTTGCATGCACTGTAAGGGGAAAAAAAACAAAAAACAAAAAAAAAAACAATGCGCCATGAAACAATTACTCGAATGGGACAGAAATCGATACATGTGACGTACATCTACAGATAAACGAATGATTTCAGTTTAAAATAATTGGATGATTTATTCAAGAGAGAGAGAGAGCTTCACAAATTGAGCAAGTCAAAAACTCATTGGTCCACGTCTGGCCCTGGTGGAAGCAGTTTCTCAAGTAGGAATTGATTGGTAGAGTTGTTGGATGTCCTCCTGGGAGATATCATACCAATTTCTGTCCAATTGGCGTGTTAGATCGTACAAATCCCGAGCTGGTTGTAGAGTACTGGCCATAATGTCCCAAACGGTCTCAGTTGGAGAGAGATGAGTAGAGTTTGACAAGCACCAAGACAAGCTGTAGAAACTCTGGCTGTGGGCAGAGGATATTATCTTTCTGAAATGTAAGCCCATGAGGGCGTGTTATGAAACGCAAGAAAATGTGGCGTAGAACATCGTCGGCCTACCGCTTTCCCGTAAGGGTGCCATGGATTACAGCTGAAAGGCTCCTGGCTATGAAATGAAATTAAATGTCATTCCAGACGCCTGCTGGTAGTGAGATGATGATGATCTTTGGTTTGTGGGGCGCTCAACTGCGCAGTGATAAGCGCCTGTACAAATTTCCAACCTTTGCTCAATCCAATCTCGCCACGTTCATGAATGATGATGAAATGATGAGGACAACTCAAAACACCCAGTCATCTAGAGGCAGGTGAAAATCCCTGACCCCGCCGGGAATCATGGTTGTGAGGCCGTATGGTGGGCGATGTTGGTATTCCGCCGCTGTCCAGGGCGTCCTCATCACGTCTTTGCTGGTCACTGAGGCTCAGTTCGAGGTGGGACTCATCACTGAAGGCAGTTCTACTCCAGTCAATGAGATTCGAGGCCGAATGTGCCCGACATCACTTCAAACGGCCTTGTTGATGTACAGAAGTCAATGGCAGTCGGCGGAAGGGACCCAGTGAGCTCAGCCCCCTTTCTGTCAACCACTGTTATTGGTGCTTGGCCTCAGTGGAGCACCAGTTGCACGTTATTTCGATGATAATGGTGATTCCTGGACTCCGAGTGTGTCTCAGACGATTGTTTCCTCCCAGTAGGTCGACTGCTTCCTTCTTGATGTTATGTTCAGCAGTGGTTCAACAATTCCTGTAAACTTCGTCGAATAGTGGCAACGCTCCTGTTCAACTGTCGAGCAATTTGCAGACTACTCCAACCGGCTTCTTTGAGAGCAACAGCACGTCCTCTGCTCAAATTCTGACATCCGCCTATACTGTTCATGTGCATAGTTAAAGCCCAACTGAGTGCTTGACGCTTTCGCTTGTGCTTTTTCCCATAGTGAGGCAGGGTCGGCATGGTTAATCGGATTTGGCTGTGGCAGTGGGACGTGTGGGCGGATGCCCTTCCTGCCGCCACCCCGTACCCCCTGGGACGGAATTAATGTACCCCAACTGTCTGCGACTAGTGTAATTCATGGAATTGGACGAAAGTGTTCAAATGTCTACGAGCCGTGTAACTGAGGCGGGAAGTGGGGACCAGCCCGGTATTTACCTAGGGGGATGTGGAAAATCGCCTAAAACCCACATCCAGGCTGGCCGGCACACCGGCCGTCGTCGTTAATCCGCCAGGCGGATTCGATCCGGGGCCAACGCGGCTTTCGGCTAACCTGGCTGGTAGATAATGTCCAACTGAGTACACAGAATAAATTTCGCAAGGACTTTATGCCCTTTTTACTGCCCCTGCCAGCTGCACAGTGAAACTGCGCTGTGGCGTTACACATTCATCCACCGGCCGCTTTGCCATTTCAAAGGAACCATCCCGGCATTTGCCTGAATCGATGTAGGGTAGTCACGTAAAACCTAAATCAGGATTGCTGGACGCGATCTTGAACCGTTGTCCTCTCGAATACGAGTCCATTGTGCTAACCACTGTTCTACCTCGCTCGGTAAAGTTTTCCAGGATGAAGTTGGCAGCGATGTGTCACACGGGATCTGTCGCTGCCTGCTACGTCATCTTGTTGTCTTGTCAGTCCAGTGGGAACACAACTGTTGCGCATATAAGTGTCACATCGTGCGAAATTTAGTGCAGTGTGCCGTATTGTCTTTCGTGTGGCATCATTGGGATCTGCGCCTAAGGGTTAGCAGTGCAGTGAACAATGCTACCACACAGAGCTCAGCCCATCACAGTAGCTAAATCGTCGTATAGGTTTTACGTCAATACATCAATTTTTTACAGTAGAAGCAATGTAGAGTTAGTGAGACCTGTAGCTTTAACAGTTACGGGCTTTTGGTAATTAGCGACGAGTATTGGAAGTTAGCCGCCTACGTCGTTAGCCCTCTATGGCAGTTCCGTAGTGAAAGCCGTTCTCACACTTCTGTTCTGCCCCACAGTGCCTGAACTTAGACCAGACATCTGCTGCTTTGCCTGCTACCGTTCAGATGCCCTGCTCCTGGAGTGTTAGCGAACACAGTCGAGCTACTAAAAAGCGACCTACTTCACTGCCCCTAACGCGTCTCTTTGTGATTTCTGGTAAAAAGGATGGCACGAAATGAAGTAAAGAACATACAGCGTGTATAAAAAAGAGTCATCCGATTTGCCAAGCGTATATTTCTGAAACTAATTAACATGTACAATAAATTTTGTTTTTCATGAACGGGAAAATCAGTTCTTTTTTCATACATTTTCATAGGTATTCAGTATGCCCCCCTTGAGATGCACGACATATGTCTCTGCGGCATTCAGATTGTTCCCACACTGCAGCGAGCATGTCTTGAGTTACAGCTTTCACAGATGCTGTTATGCGATGTCTCAGTTCGTTCATTGTTGTTGGTAACGAAGGCACATAAACAGTCTTTCATAAACCCCCACAAGATATAATCACATACAGTCTGGTCTAATGACCTTGGAGGCCAGTAATGTAAGGCTGAATCATTTGGTGCAGTGCGACAGATCCATCGTTCAGTAATCCTTTGATTTAAAAACTTCTGCACTTCTAGATGCCACTTTTCGGTGTTCCATCCTTTTGGTAAATGAAGTCGTTCGAATCAGTCTCCAACTATGGAAAAAGGTAGTTTTCAAGCATATCGAGATATATTCTCCCTGTAACAGTGTTCGCCGGCCGCGGTGGTCTCGCGGTTCTAGGCGCGCAGTCCGGAACCGTGCGACTGCTACGGTCGCAGGTTCGAATCCTGCCTCGGGCATGGATGTGTGTGATGTCCTTAGGTTAGTTAGGTTTAAGTAGTTCTAAGTTCTAGGGGACTAATGACCACAGCAGTTGAGTCCCATAGTACTCAGAGCCATTTGAACCATTTTGTAACAGTGTTCACAGCACAGAAAAATGGACCATACCCCTTTTCCCATGAAATGCTCAAAACACATTAAGTTTTGGAGAGTCCCTCTCATGTTGTACAGATTCATGTGGTTGTTCTGTACCCCATATTCTCTCATTATGACGGTTCACCTTTCCAGTTAAATGAAATGTTGCCTCGTTACTATACACAAAGCGTGGAAGAAAACTTGCGAAGAACGAAATTACAGAACACCACACGCTGTGATTTGTTACCTTAGTAAAGTACCTGAATTTTGTGTGGTTTCATGTGTAAACGTCGAAGCAACACACGCCAGCCGCTCATCGGTGGCATGTTGAGCTGCCGAGCTGTACAGCGAACGGATTTCCCTAGAAACAATAAGCTGTTCACGCACATAACTCAAATTACGTAAAACACTACTGGCGTATTGTGACGAGCCAGTTGCTCGGCCACCATTGACCAGACGTTTTCAATTGGTGACAGATCTGGAGAATGTGCTGGCCAGGACAGCAGTCGAACATTTTCTATATCCAGAAAGGCCCATACAGGACCTGCAACATGCGGTCGTGCATTATCCTGCTGAAATAAAGGGTTTCTCACCGATGGAGTGAAGGGTAGTTCCACGGGTCGTAACACATCTGAAATGTAACGTCCACTGTTCAAAGTGCCGTCAATTCGAACAAGAGGTGACAGAGACCAATGGTACCCCATACCATCACGCCGGGTGATACGCCCGTATGGCGATGAAGAATATACGCTTCCAATGTGCGTTCACTGCGATGTCGCCAAACATGGATGCGACCATCAAGATGCTCTAAACAGAACCTGGATTCATCCGAAAAAATGACGTTTTACCATTCGTGCACCCAGGTTCGCCGTTGAGCACACCATCGCAGGCGCACCTGACTGTGATGCAGCGTCAATGGTAACCGCTGTCATGATCTCCGAGCTGATAGTCCATGCTGCTGCAAACGTCGTCGAACTGTTCGTGCAGATGATTGTTGTCTTGTAAACGTCCCCATCTGTTGACTCAGGGATCGAGACGTGGCTGCATGATACGTTGCAGCCATGCGGATAAGATGCCTGTCATCTCGACTGCTAGTGATACGAGGCCGCTGGGATCCAACACGGCGTTCCGTGCCCTCCTGAACCCACCGATTCCATATTCTGCTAGCAGTCATTGGGTCTCGACCAACGCGAGCAGCAGTGTCGCGATACGATAAACCACAATCGCGATAGGCTACTATCCGACCTTTATCAAAGTCGGAAACGTGATGGTACGCATTTCTCCTCCTTACACGAGGCATCACAACAACGTTTCACCAGGCAACGCCGGTCAACTGTTGTTTGTATATGAGAAATCGGTTGGAAACTTTCCTCATGTCAGCACGTTGTAGGTGTCGCCACCGGCGCCAACCTTGTGTGAATGCTCCGAAAAGGTAATCATTTATATATCACAGCATCTTCTACCTGTCGGTTAAATTTCGCGTCTGTAGCACGTTATCTTCGTGGTGTAGCAATTTAATGGCCAGCAGCGTAGTGGTGTCGAAAACAGAGAGACATCCGTCACTTGCTGGCTTCAGTCCTATGTGTCAGTTTTCTACGCACCTCTATTAATAACGCTAATGAATTTTGTCACTTCGCTTAGGCTGTACGAGCTCAATGACAACTTTCAGTAGAATTTACCAAGGCTGTGGAGCCAGTCCTTATCAAAATAAGGCTAATGTACGCGATGACAAGTGTGTCAATTTTGGTGATGAGTATACTGAGAAGTAGCTGGTCCAATACAGATTTTCTTGGAGCTATATTATTTTTCTTTTAATAGCACGAGGAAATTTACTTTCTGGATAACAGTAGCATTCCTTTTATTCCTGCCCCCCCCCCCCCCCCTGGAGTATTCCCTGTCTTTCAGTGTGTTTAGATGCATGTCTGTGGGAATATCTTACGTAGATAAATGCGGGTTTCTCTTTCCGACTCCCTATTCCATTCTCTGCTCGTCCCCACGTCTTCCGACTCTCTCCATCCCTCGGACACACACACACACACACACACACACACACACACACACACACACACACACACACACACACACACAAACTCCCATAGCGCATATTTATGTTCTTCGTGCCTATCTACACCGCACTGTCTTGCAGCTGAGTGTAGTAGTGTGTAAATTTGCGTAGGTTCATTGGTACTGTATGGAAAAACTGAAGCGTTCATTGAATTTTCAAGTAAGAGAGAGATGTAAGTTCAGTCGGAACAGATTAGAAAACAAGCAACAAAACACAAAAATGCTAGCTTCTGGCGAATCTTCCTGATTGTATTGATGTTTTCCATAAAATTTTTTCGTTCGTGACGTTTCGTTCAGAGCTGCGTTGGACATCTTCAGAGATGCTCCTGGTTCCGTTGAGTCTGGCTGACTGATAAGTCTACCGTTGCAGATTGCTATGGAAAAGGGGTGTGGTAGACGTTTGCACGTGATCGGCTGAGGTCATCTTTCTTAGAGATAAAACTTAACTAAAGACTGTCATCTGTCAGAGATAAAACTTATGTGTCAGTTCTCTTGAGCTGCTGTTTATATATCACTAAGCCTCATGGTTTCTTCTTTTCCGATAAAATTCTTCCCTTGTTTTTATCTATTTCGATGAGTTCTCTATATATCCATGGATGATAGTTTCTCAACGGAGATAAAACTATACTTTCGAGAAACTTCAGTACATGATTCCGTTACTGAACTGCATGCTCTGCTGCAGCTGATTTTTCAAAAAGCCTCATTGAAGACAGAAGTTATGTGTCGCAGAGTTTATGACCTAACCAAAATTCGTAAAAGTGATCTTTTCCTGAGAGGCACTGTTAATGCTTTCAACTACTGTTCGTATTAAATAGCCAGATAGCTGGCTACTCACATACTAAAAACTCGCGTCATTTCATCGAGAAGCTTGAAGGGCTAACTTTGGCTCAGGAAGTTATCCTCCACTTAACGAAGCTGTAATTCAAATAACGGATGTTTTCCGAGGGAATATGACTGCTATTTTTAGACCTCGCCTTGTTTCTAGTCAATTCCAATGGGGCGATGAACTTAACGAGCAAATCGATGGATTCGCAATGAGAACGCACAAGATTCGCCAGCAGCTAAGGCAAATGATCGCGGAGGAATTCATTGTGTGACAGCACAGTGAAATACGTGAATTAATTTATCTTTTTAGTTCCGTCACCCATTTCTGCCAATTATAATTTATTCTTTCCTGTGTTGACTACCCATAAATAACCTCATACCTGCATGGCAAGCATACGTAGTTAAGCTCTGTTCCGAGTGAGTAAATGTAAGGCTACAACTGCGCAAGTTTGGGTTTTAGTCTCTGGTTTGACTTAGACATTATCAAGAGTTCAATGTAAGCACTATCTCCTCTTGTTAACTCTCTGGCTTCATTCTGCCAAACCTAATTTATTCTTTCCTGGGGCGTGCACTCGAAATTAATTTCGTGTCTGTATGATAAGCATGTGTAATTGATAAGCTTGATGGAAAACTAGAGTTGCATGTGTAATTGTTATCTCGGTGATTGAGTATACGGAATACTACAAATCAAAAAACTTGGGTTTCAATTCCTCGTTTGCATTATGTTTTACTGTTATTTGTCGTTTCTGCTTATTGCATTAGAACAGGCTGCTAAGAACACGGCACTGACTACCAGTGAGTTCAAGACTAAATGTGTGGTTTGGTAAGATCCAACATGGCCAATGTGACGAAATCAGCAATTGTATCTCGAGAAGATTGAGAATTTTAAAAACCTGGGCCGACGACCGTGACCTATAACAACTATACCTGGGGCGATATTAAACAACGGCTGGTGGCAACTTATAGAGCTCACTTTGTCTTAA
The DNA here is from genome assembly GCF_023897955.1 of Schistocerca gregaria. NCBI lineage: Eukaryota > Metazoa > Arthropoda > Insecta > Orthoptera > Acrididae > Schistocerca > Schistocerca gregaria. Next base: position 562,739,342 of record NC_064926.1, read on the forward strand.
CAGAAAAAATTTCTGAAAGGCTCTTATCTCTCACGACTGTATTAATGTTGTTGAAGTATTTACAAGACCAGTACTCACTCAGAAACTGGGCCACTAACAGTAAGGGATACCAACATGCCGGATGTCCTTGAGAGAAGCTACACTGCAGAAATTGTTATCCGTAGCCTCCTCATCGAATAGTGAGGAAGACGATGTTACAATGAGCTTTATACTACGTATTAAGATCCATTTATCAGTTAAACAGTAACGTCAGCAAGATTGCGGTGGGCCGGCTGTGTGGCTCTGACGGGTGATACAGAGGTCCCGAAGAAGATACTGACTGGAACTCCCAGGGGGCGTAGAGGGCGCTGCCGTCTCAAGTCCACGTAGATAGACGGAGACCAAGAAGACCTACGGATATTGAGATACATGAACTGGAAACTTCGGAAGGCAGACGTCTGGCGAAAACCGCCGAAGAGGAGATATCCACAATGGACAGTAGAGCAACAGCAGAAGAAGAAGATTTATCGTTCTTCATCTATGTTAGTGTTACGGTTCTGTGAAAAATACTACGTTGCACTGTGCTTTCGAGTCCACATCACACGGCAGGTCACTGCCTTAACGCACTGTGTAAATCTGTTCACAGGCAGGAAGAAGGCAAAGACATACCATTCCAAATACACTACTGGCCATTAAAATTGCTACACCACGAAGATGACGTGCTACAGACGCGAAATTTAACCGACAGGAAGAAGATGCGTGGTATGCAAATGATTAGCTTTTCAGAGCATTCACATAAGTTTGGCGCCGGTGGCGACACCTACAACGTGCTGACATGAGGAAAGTTTCCAACCGATTTCTCATACAGAAACAGCAGTTGACCGGCGTTGCCTGGTGAAACGTTGTTGTGATGCCTCTTGTACGGAGGAGAAATGCGTACCATCACGTTTCCGACTTTCATAAAGGTCAGATTGTAGCCTATTGCGATTGCGGTTTATCGTAACGCGACATTGCTGCTCGCGTTGGTCGTGGTCCAACGACTGTTAGCAGAATATGGAATCGGTGGGTTCAGGAGGGTAATACGGAATGCCGCGCTGGATCCCAACGGACTCGTATCACTAGCAGTCGAGATGACAGGCATCTTATCCGCATGGCTGTAACGGAACGTAGCCACGTCTCGATCCCTGAGTCAACAGATGGGGACGTTTGCAAGACAACAACCATCTGCACGAACAGTTCGACGATGTTTGCAGCAGCATGGACTATCAGCTGGGAGACCATGGCTGCGGTTAACCTTGACGCTGTATCACAGACAGGAGCGCCTGCGTTGGTGTACTTAACGACGAACCTGGGTGCACGAATGGTAAAACGTTTTTTTTTTTTTTTCGGATGAATGCAGGTTCTGTTTGCAGCATCACGATGGTCGCATCCGTGTTTGGCGACATCGCGGTGAACCTACACTGGAAGTGTGTATTCGTCATCGCCATACTGGCGTATAACACCTGGCGTGATGGTATGGGGTGCCATCGGTTACACGTCTCGGTCACCTCTTGTTAGCATTGACGGCACTTTGAACAGTTTACCCCTTCATTCGATCCCTGCGAAACGTACACTTCAGCAGAATAATGCACGACCACATGTTGCAGGTCCTGTACGGGCCTTTCTGGATACAGAAAATGTTCGATTGCTACCCTGGCCAGCACATTCTCCAGATCTCTCAGCAACTGAAAACGTCTTGTCAATGGTGGCGGAGCAACTGGCTCGTCACAATACGCCAGTCGCCACTTCTGATGAACTGTGGTATCGTGCTGAAGCCGCATGGGCAGCTGTACCTGTTCACGCCATCCGAGCTCTGTTTGACTCAATGCCCAGGCGTATGAAGGCCGTTATTACGGCCAGAGGTGGTTGTTCTGGGTACTGATTTCTCAGGATCTATGCACCCAAATTGCGTAAAATGTAATCACATGTCAGTTCTAGTATAATATATTTGTCCAGTGAATACCCGTTTATCACCTGCATTTCTTCTTGGTGTAGAAATTTTAATGGCCAGTAGTGTAGTCCCACGCCAAAAAAAGCAATGTGTTGTTCAAACCAACGCTGACGTTGAGGACAACTTTACTTAGTTTACTCTCACGTCAAGTTGCTGATTCCAAACTCCTCGAGTCCCTCGTAATTGCAATGACGCGCTATTTGAGAAGAGCTCCATACTCTGCCTATATATCTGACAGCAGCTATAGGTTCCATGAACCAAACTGCGTTCAGACAGCTGGTTGTGACTTGGCACCTTATCGCTGCCCGCCTCCGCTGGACGACGTCGTTTTTTCGTAATGCTCTCAAAACCGTTGCTGATAAAGAACGAAGGGGCTCTTAAGTTGACATTACGATCCTCATCTTGTCCTACTGTTACCCAAGTAAGGTTCTTTCTGACTGGTGGCGAAAGACTATGAGGGAGGTACGTCAGTCAGGATTTCACCAACTGCGACACAATCGCGTATACAGATCTGAGGATGGTCATTACAGACTGAAACCGGTCATCGTCTAAAGATTCATGTTTTGATCAGTGACTGGAATAAAAAAAGCATTTTCAGTCAGGATTGCCACTTGCCTGCTGGTTCCACCTGTCCTTTCCAGATAGGTGGCGGAACTCAGTGTTGCCTCTTATGGAATTTGCCTAACCAGTGTCTCTGCAGAGGCGAATATGAGGTTCCTCGGATTCAGCTGCAATGAACTCGGTTACTTTAACTTTGTTTGAAAGTGATCAATATACTGAATTTAGACGGCGAGTGACTGTTAGATCTGGTAGTGTGTATGGCACAGTCCGTAATGAAGAAAAGTGGCACCGGCTTGGTACTCCCTGATGGAGAGGGAGACGGAGGGGTGGGGGTGCCGTAATACTAATTGGGGAGTGCGAGCTTATCGAGCAGAAAATAATATTAATTCAAAAATTTGATCAATTTACCGAAAGTAAAGAAAAGGAAAATACATTATGACATAATAAAAAAATTAGATTTCGCTTTTACACTGATACAATGCGATGATAAATAGTACTGTATCAGTGTTGCACAACGCATTTAACTAGCTAACTTTACAGTGCTAAATTAAAAACAAGTTTTGTAATTATTAGTGACTCCCTTCGGCGGCCTGACTTGCAGAGAAACATTTTTCGAAGGAGGATTTAATGTTAGAAGTAGGGACTCTTGAGTTCTTTGTCTGTGTTTTGATGAGATTTTTATTTTGTCCTTAAAGCGGCCAACGCTGAAAATCCGATTTCGCAAAGGTAGGCTCTTGAAAATGGTAATCGTATATCAAGTGGTCTTGTCTCCAGTGCAGAAAAATCTACAATGCACCCTGCCCAAATTTCAAGGAGCGTTTTATTACCAAACTGCCTTTTGATTTTGTCACCTGCCTTGAAGTCTGTGGTATGAAAACTCCTTCTTCGACTGACGAGATACCTTCCGAGTGTTTTCGCGTGCCACCTGTAAGATAGAGAAATAGAGAGACATCAATTCTGGTTTTGTACGTGTACCGAGTAGCCTTTCCGAAATAGTAATAAACTGACTTACGTATAATGTGGAGAGACGAATCTTTCTGTACAGTTTGGGAGTTCGGAGGAAGGGTTTGGGTTTGGCGAGTGTGTGAAGAACATTACCTGCCAACATGTGTAGTGCTAGCAGTGAAGTATGGACGAGGTGACGTTACGGTATCGGCGGTTTGCGTGCTTAGAGAGTGGTTCACTTAGGGTGCGCTGAAAGGAACACGAAATGCGGAAGGATATGACGACATTTTATAGCATTGTGTACTTGTTATAGTAGAGGAGCAATTCTTAGGCGATGATTGTATCAGCTGAACAGTGCTGCCTGTCAAAATATATTCTGTATAAGGTAATGATTTTTGGACAATAATATTACTGAAATGGACTGGCCTGCCCAGAGTCCCGATCCAACACCAACAGATGACCATTGGTGTGGAGTTAGAACGTGGACTTCGCTCCAGACCCCAGCGCTAACAATGTGAACCCAGTTGACACGATGCACAAACACAGAAGATGGCGATGACACAGGTGAACGATGGAGTGCGACGGTGAACACTGAAGACTAAACACGACGGCACACACGAGACACTGATGGCGACGATCTCCAGCGCGCGAAAGTCCACGTAGCGTGTGCGAGTCTGGGGACCTGCCAAGAGGGGAAGAAGGGTGAGGTGGGGGAGAGGGGAGAACAAAGGCGCCAATGGCTGAGGAGATGGGTGAGGAGAAGAGGGACAGGGGAGGGGAAGCTCGGGGGAGGAGTGGGGAGAAATGGAGGAGGGAGGGAAGAGAGAGAGAAGGGAGGGAGGGTGCCCAAAGGAGAAAACCCAGGAAGAGGGAGGGAGAATCGAAGTTGGTAGGAGGGGTAGATGGAGGGGAGGAGAGCATCATCAGGGAGAGGGAGCTGGCGGAAGCCACCTTGGGAGAGGGTAAGGATGGTGGAGAGATGGAGATCAGGTTGGACATGGGAATACAGGCGGGGCAGTGGGTGGGGGTGGGAGAGGGTGGGGAGACAAGCAGGTGAGGAGGGTCGAGTTTGCGGGAGGTGTACAGGATCCGTATCCGTTCAAGGAAAAGGAGGAGGTGGGGGAATGGAATGAGGTCGTACAGGATCCGCATGGGGGAGGGGAAACGGATGCGATAGGCGAGGCAGAGAGCATGGCGTTCAAGGATCAGAAGGGATTTGTAAAAGGTAGGGGGGGGGGGGGGCGAGATCCAAGCAGGATGGGCGTAACAGAGGATAGAGCGGATGAGGGATTTATAGGTGTGGAGTATGGTGGAGGGGTCCAGACCCCACATACGGCCGGAAAGGAAAGAGCCCAGGTGCATTCACGGTATTTATGCCGAATCTTGCGATTGCGAAATGTGCTGGTGTCTTTTTGGTGCATGCGTCAGGCAGTGACATGCGCAGGACAGCCGAGTTTTGTGTGCTGCCCTCGGTGGTGGAAGTGAGAGATGTTCTAATCATTGCGTATCGTATGACACCTTCAATTCCACTTTGACTGAATAATTTTAATTATAGGATTCGAATTTTTATCCTGTTGAAAGACTTTGCCACGATTTATAAGATTATCGGAAAGTCTTACTTCCACTCAATCCCAAAAACTGGAAACGGGAGCTAAAATTTTCGTTCTATTGTATTCCATTGACTGTCCCATGGACATACATTGTTCTGCTACAGCTGATTTTAGCAGTTGCCGAAGACTGGTATATCTTTCGTGTTCTGTACAACGCTCCTGGACTGTTTGTGTCGGCTGGCCTATACAGGGTGGTCCATTGATAGTGACCGGGCCAAATATCTCATGAAATAAGGGTCAAACGAAAAAACTACAAACTTGTCTACGGGGAGAAACCAGATGGCGCTATGGTTGGCCCAGTAGATGGCGCTGTCATAGGTCAAACGGATATCAACTGCGTTTTTTTTTTAAATAAGAGCCCCCATTTATTATTACATATTCGTGTAGTACGTAAAGAAATATGAATGTTTTCGTTGGACCACTTTTTTCGCTTTGTGATAGATGGCGCTGTAATAGTCACAAACATATGACTCACAATTTTAGACGAACAGTTGGTAACAGGTAGGTTTTTTAAATTAAAATACAGAACGTAGGTACGTTTGAACATTTTATTTCCGTTGTTCCAACGTGTTACATGTACCTTTGCGAACTTATCGTTTCTGAGAACGCATGCTGTTACAGTGTGAGTACCTGTAAACACCACATTAATGCAATAAATGCTCAGAATGATGTCCGTCAACCTCAATGCATTTGGCAATACGTGTAGCGCCATTCCTCTCAACAGCGAGCAGTTCGCCTTCCGTAATGTTCGCACATGCATTGACAACGTTGTTATGCGTTGTCGGTGGATCACGATACCAAATATCCTTCAACTTTCCCCACAGAAACAAATCCGGGGACGTCAGATCCGGTGAACTTGTGGGCCAAGGTGTGGTGCTTCTGCGACCAATCCACCTGTCATCAAATGTGCTATTCAATACAGCTTCAACCGCACGCGAGGTATGTGCCGGACATCTATCGTGTTGGAAGTACATCGCCATTTTGTCATGCAGTGAAACATCTTGTAGAAACATCGGCAGAACCTTACGTAGCAAATCAGCATAGATTGCACCAATTAGGCCGGCCGCGGTGGTCTCGCGGTTCTAGGCGCGCAGTCCGAAACCGTGCGACTGCTACGGTCGCAGGTTCGAGTCCTGCCTCGGGCATGGATGTGTGTGATGTCCTTAGGTTAGTTAGGTTTAAGTAGTTCTAAGTTCTAGGGGACTAATGACCACAGCAGTTGAGTCCCATAGTGCTCAGAGCCATTTGAACCATTTGCACCAATTAGATTGCCATCGATAAAATGGGGGCCATTTATCCTTCCTCCCATAATGCAGCACCATACATTAACTCGCCAAGGTCGCTGATGTTCCACTTGTCGCAGGCATCGTGGATTTTCCGTTGCCCAATAGTGCATATTATGCCGGTTTACGTTGCCGCTGCTGGTGAATGACGCTTCGTCGCTAAATAGAACACGTGCAAAAAATCTCTCATCGTCCCGTAATTTCTCTTGTGCCCAGTGGCAGAACTGTACACGTCGTTCAAAGTCGTCACCATGCAATTCCTGGTGCATAGAAATATGGTATGGGTGCAATCGATGTTGATGTAGCATTCTCAACACCGACGTTTTTGAGATTTCCGATTCTCACGCAATTTGTCTGCTACTGATGTGCGGATTAGACGCGGCAACATCTAAAACACCTACTTGGGCATCATCATTTGTTGCAGGTCGTGGTTGACGTTTCACATGTGGCTGAACACTTCCTGTTTCCTAAAATAACGTAACTATCCGGCGAACGGTACGGACACTTGGATGATGTCGTCCAGGATTCCGAGCAGCACACATAACACACACCCGTTGGGCATTTTGATCACAATACCTATACATAAACACGATATCGACTTTTTCCGCAATTGGTAAACGGTCCATTTTAATACGGTAATGCAGGGCCGGCCAGAAATTGTGCACGCGTGCGGTGCTCCCGCACATGTGCAACTTCCGGGTCACAGCGTGCACGCCGCAGCCGTCAGCGTTCATGTAGTGCATGTTTCTACACAGAGACGCCGCTTTATCCACTTACTGGGATACTCTGTACCGGCGCATTCTAGTGCTCTTTCCACAGCTTGCAAGCCAACCATGGAGAGGTATTTCGCGTATTAAAACATTTAAATACTGTCACAGTCTACTCATTGAGACGTCTACTTTTATGTTAACAGTTTAAACCAGTAAGACAGGTAATACAGTTAACAACCGTGGGTTTTTGTTTTTGATCTACATCTACATCTACATCTACATGACTACTCTGCAATTCACATTTAAGTGTTTGGCAGAGGGTTCATCGAACCACAATCATACTATCTCTCTACTATTCCACTCCCGAACAGCGAGCGGGAAAAACGAACACCTAAACCTTTCTGTTCGAGCTCTGATTTCTCTTATTTTATTTTGATGATCATTCCTACCTATGTAGGTTGGGCTCAACAAAATATTTTCGCATTCGGAAGAGAAAGTTGGTGACTGAAATTTCGTAAAAAGGTCTCGCCGCGACGAAAAACGTCTATGCTGTAATGACTTCCATCCCAACTCGTGTATCATATCTGCCACACTCTCTCCCCTATAACGCGATAATACAAAACGAGCTGCCCTTCTTTGCACGCTCTCGATGTCCTCCGTCAATCCCACGTGGTAAGGATCCCACATCGCGCAGCAATATTCTAACAGAGGACGAACGAGTGTAGTGTAAGCTGTCTCTTTAGTGGACTTGTTGTATCTTCTAAGTGTCCTGCCAATGAAACGCAACCTTTGGCTCGCCTTCCCGACAATATTATCTATGTGGTCCTTCCAACTGAAGTTGTTCGTAATTTTAAGACCCGGGTACTTAGTTGAATTGACAGCCTTGATAATTGTACTATTTATCGAGTAATCGAATTCCAGTGGATTTCTTTTGGAACTCATGTGGATCACCTCACACTTTTCGTTATTTAGCGTCAACTGCCACCTGACACACCATACAGCAATCTTTTCTAAATCGCTTTGCAGCTGATACTGGTCTTCGGATGACCTTACTAGACGGTAAATTACAGCATCATCTGCGAACAGTCTAAGAGAACTGCTCATATTGTCACCCAGGTCATTTATATAGTTGATTTGCCGTCTATTACTACGAACTGCGACCTTCCTGACAGGAAATCACGAATCCAGTCGCACAACTGAGACGATACCCCATAGCTCCGCAGCTTGATTAGAAGTCGCTTGTGAGGAACGGTGTCAAAAGCTTTCCGGAAATCTAGAAATACGGAATCAACTTGAGATCCCCTGTCGATAGCGGCCATCACTTCGTGCGAATAAAGAGCTAGCTGCGTTGCAGAAGAGCGATGTTTTCTGAAGCCATGCTGATTACGTGTCAATAGATCGTTCCCTTCCGAGGTGATTCATAATGTTTGAATACAGTATATGCTCGAAAACCCTACTGCAAACCGACGTCAATGATATAGGTCTGTAGTTAAATGGATTACTCCTACTACCCTTCTTGAACACTGGTGCGACCTGCGCAATTTTCCGATCTGTAGGTACAGATCTATCGGTGAGCGAGCGGTTGTATATGAGTGCTAAGTAGGGAGCTATAGTATCAGCGTAATCTGAAAGGAACCTAATCGGTATACAATCTGGACCTGAAGACTTGGCCGTATCAAGCGATTTGAGTTGCTTCGCAACCCCTAAGGTATCTACTTCAAATTCTGGAATATTCCATTCGTCTTCCCTGGTGAAGGAATTTCGGAAAACTGCGTTCAATAACTCCGCTTTAGCGGCACAGTCGTCGATAACAGTACCATCGGCACTGCGCAGCGAAGGTATTGACTGCGTCTTGCCGCTTGTGTACTTTACATACGACCAGAATTTCTTCGGATTTTCTACCAAATTTCGAGACAATGTTTCGTTGTGGAACCTATTAAAGGCATCTCGCATCGAAGTACGTGCCAAATTTCGCGCGTCTGTAAATTTTAGCCCATCTTCAGGATTTCGCGTTCTTCTGAACTTCGCATGCTTTTTCCGTTGCCTCTGCAACAGCGTTCGGACCTTTTTTTAGTATTTAAGAAATAGAGCACTTAGGGACTTCCAACGAACCTCATTCATGATTTCACATAACATTAAACTAATGCAAGGTTTCCTATAACTGATTCTCGGTGCCCTCAGTTACACCCACATAACTTCTGTCTCACTGACCTCTGAACAGAATGATAACCGCAGAACTCTCGATGATCACCTGTTATTTCAATACCATTATTGTTATAACTTTCATCAGTTCCGTCTGAAATCTGCATAATAACCGACAATCAGATGAATGTTATGTTTTATCGACTTCTGCTAAGCGTAGCCCTTCACGCATTAAAAAAAACCCTAAATGTAAGTATACATTGGAACAATCGGTTAAATGACCAACTTCCCTGATAATAATGTAACATGGAGCACAATGAGGCAATAATGAGCAGTTAGTAAAATTAATTTTTAGTTATGAAAGGAATAAATCCAAACACGATTATCACTCGTCATGAGAAATGATAAATGAGTTGATGTGTCACATCCATTTTGTTAAGGACATTTAATTTTGCTTGCCCTCCTTCACTGTTGTGTACACTACACTCGTCTTTGTGATATGTATTGTAGTGTATTTCAATTGAAAAGTTACGCTGGCCGCCTATTATTCGGCGGCACAGCAAACACTGAGTTTTCACCAACGGCTGCAAAACAGAATTGAAGTTCCCAGACATTTTTAAACCACTGAGAACATAGATCTCCCGTCCTTTTTGCTTTTTTGCAGTACCTGCCATTTCTCAGTACTTCTCTGTTAAGGTTACGGTTACCAGGGGTAAACGAGACTGGATATGTTGCGCTCTTGCTGGTATCACATAAACAGGAAAGTGGAGCCGCCGCCGTTCATGTAGGACACATGTCTAATAACAGATGTCGCTGTCGCACACTTGCGCACATGTGCAGCACTTCCGCACGTCTGCACACTGTGCAGCGTTTGGCCGGCTCTGCGTTAAGGTATCACGAAGCAAATACCGTCCGCACTCGCGGAATGTTACGTGAGACCACGTACTGCTTATACGTTTGTGACTATTACAGCGCCATCTATCACAAAGCGCAAAAACTGGTCCAACTAAAACATTCATATTTCTTTACGTACTACACGAATATGTAATAACAATGGAGGTTCACATTTTAAAAAAAAAAAACGCTGTTGATATCCGCTTGACCTATGGCAGCGGCATCTATCGGGCCAACCATAGCGGCATCTGGTTTCCCCCTTCAAGCCAGACGAGTTTCGTTCTTTGTAGTTTTTTCATTTGATCCTTATTTCGTGAGATATTTGGTCCAGTCACTATCGGTGGATCACCCTGTATATGCAGCGCCACACTCGGAGGCAGGTGGTGCTGCATGGATACGCTACGCTCGCCGCGTACGCCGCGCCAGCCACAGTACTTGCTCGTCATACACAGCACATCTTCAAAAGAGATAACCCTTCCCCGGACTTTGGGCCACCCAGTTTATATCCCTCTAGTGGAATGCGGACGAGCGTAATCGCTGGCGATAATGGCATATGAGATCGTGCTTCTGTGTAAGTTCCACACACACACACACACACACACACACACACACACACACACACCAACGGAGACTTCGAAGAATAGCGGAATGGTCGTGCTATTAATGAATAGGATGCTCTGGAAGGAAATTAAATGAATGAGCCGTCCGTTCCAATTTTTCGAAATGTTCGTGACGCACTGCCAAATTTTAGACCACGACTTGTCATCTGCCTACCGGAGCATAACACGAACTCCACTTAACCATCTCGCGCGACAGCATTTATAGCTAACGCAAAATTCGAATGACACCCAGCTGGTGTCAAATATCGGAACAAGTAATCGACACGTTCATTGTTTATTGTTTCAGTGAATAATTTTACTGTGCAAACCGCACTGTATGGAACACAAAGAAGATATTGTCCACAGCCAAGAAAAAGCTGCGCAAGGTCTACTCGCAAAACAGTTTCTTGATATTCCGAATGATATTGGTATAAAATAAACAATTCGTTCGTGGACACTTGAGCAAGAAATAACTACAGCCACAAGAATATTGTAACTTGAACTGCGTTGCTGTTATTCTTGTTATGGTTCGGCAGTGACGACGACATTGCGAAATTTCTACTTTCCGACTCGGAACTACCGAGGCTGGCAGCTGTACATTGGTCGTTTTTTACTAGGCCACTGCTTTATGGAACGTGTTGGACCTTCGAGGAAATAATCGTACCAGAAAAAAAACCTTGCCTTTGTGCACTGCTGGTTGACACTCTTTTCAGATTTACGTTTCATCGGCGTCTTGCATGTAAATAGCTTTGTAGGCCTTGTATCACATGACAGCAAGGTGTTTGTTAGACTTACTTCCAAGCTGTTTTGCGTCAGTTAAATACCTCCTAAGGGGAAAAAAAACCATGAGGCGCCACGAAGGAATTATCTGAATGGGTAGATTTGTACATGTACAGACAAACAAATTCTTTCAATATCAGAAAAATATGATGATTTATTCAAGAGAAAGAGCTTCGCAAGTTGAGCAAATCAGTAACGCGCTGGTCCGCGTCTGGGCCTTGTGCAAGCAGTTATTCGGCTTGACCTTCATAGACAGAGCTGTTGGATGTTATCCTGACGCATATCGTGCCAGATTCTGTCCAGCTGGCGTGTTAGACCTCTCCCCAATTCATAACGATTTGAGCATTATTGTCTGGGCCCTCTAACCGTTTCTGGATTTTGGTGAACTACAGCGCCAGTTGCACAGAATTTGGAACGACATTCCTCAGGAGGACATACAACAACACTCTCAGTCAATACGAAGCCGCGTAACTGCTTACATAAGGGGCAGAGGTGCACCAACACGTTACTGACTTGCTCAATTTCTGAAGTTCGTCCTCGTGAATAAATAATCCAGTTTTTCTGAAATTGTAATCATTTGTTTATCTGTACATGTTTATATCAACTATCTATTTCCGTCTTGTATTTGTCTTGGAGTGTATATGACAATAACTGATCTTGAACTTTTGTATCTCTAGTCTAAACACCAGATGTATCGTAGTATCCCTCCCGTTACCACGCAGCGAACACAAATGTACACCTCTAAAATCCAGCCATAAACTTCGTGTTACTGGAAAGAAGCGTGCACGGAAAAACAAATAATAACTGCAGCAAAATATGCTAGCTATAGCGTATTCTGATGCATAGGGCGTGTTACGATCTTTTTAGCGAAAATTGACACGAATAAAAGTACACGATAGTACCAGCAACCACGTTCCACTAAACACGGGTGTAAAGCCAAGTCGTTTGTCTTGTCTTAAAACTTCACAATTCAGATATATTTGAAGTGCGATAATCTTTCAGAGTGAAGTCAATGCCGGTTCTTAACCACAAATGCGCAGTTATCTCGCAAACGGCTGGGTCTCGGTCTACATAATCCACCAGATTAATATCCTCTGGCACTGTTTAAAATTTTAAGATCCTAAGTAAAACAATGAATTTTATATTCTCAGTTGGCACCTCATATGCCATGTCTGATTTCGAAGATCATTCGACGACGTGTCAAATGTTTCTCTAATGCGTTTAATTTATCATTTCTAGACAAGTCATTTCACGAAACATCTGATCGTATTTTTCAATTTTTTATTTAATTTTTTTAAATGAGAGTAAAATATCACATCAGTATAACTTCGCAGAATAGCTGATCTTTAAGAGATAAAGTTTTTGATATTTGATAGACGTAGATAGTAGGAGCTGTTCGTGAAATATGTAACTTTTCGTTCAAATAACTATTTAACTTTTTCGTATTACTCGGGTTACCTTCAAGCAGTGGAATATCCTTTTGCAACACCACACATCAAGCTGGTTAATTTGATGCCCTTTCACTCATCGTCTGGCATTGAAAATTCGGACAAATATCCACAGTTTAATTTCTAGGGAAATCTTGTTTCAGCTTCCCTGACTGACGTCCATTAAATCTTAATTCATTATATCTGTTTCGTATAGTGTGATTTCAACAAATTTGTCTCTTAATTTGATGTCATCTGTCCATTTCAATTTAATCTCATTTATAAATGTAGCACCGCAGTGGCAAATGACTTTTATATCCTGATGGTTAACGCATAATTTTTTATCACCTGTTAAGTACGTCAGTATCACAGCATGGTATCAGCACTACGAATTTGCAGATAAAGAGCGATCCTGTACGGACATTCGTTCCCCACATCTCCTATGCACCGCTCCCTCGATATGATGCTACTGAAAATTATCTTAGAGGTGACTTTAACGACATGAAGGACAAAGACATACATGGCAGGAACGTTACAGTAAACAGCAAAACTCGTATACGATGAAGAAACATTCAGTCTTGGTTGCAGGGATGCCTGTGTTATTTATTTACTAATGACGCGTTTCCCGTGATTCAGGCATCTTTAGATTGCCTGAATATTAGTTGGCGTTAGGTACATGGGATACCGAGCACACAGAACGTCCCAACAAATAACTGTCCTCGTCAAATATCTGGAAACATTGTACGCTGCCCGTGTTGAGATATGCGGCGTAATCTAATGAATGCAGAACAGGATTAGTCTTTGTAGGTCTGCTCCTCTTCTGCACTCATTAGATTACGTCGCATATCTCATAAAGGACAGCGTGCAATGTTTCCAGACATTTGACGAGGGCAGTTATTTGTTGAGATCGTTATGTGTGCTCGGTATCCCGTGTACCTAATGTCTTCTAATATTCAGCCAGTCTGAAGATGCCTGAATCAGGCGAAACCGTCACTGGCAAATAAATAACACATGCATCCTTGCAACCAAGACTGACTAGTTTCATCACCATATGCAAGTATTACTGGTTGCTGTACCATCCCTGCCATGTACTGGAAAACGTCACTGTCCTTCAATTTGTTAAAGTCGTCTGTAAGGCAATTTTCAGCAGCATCACATCGAGGAATACTTTACACCAGTGGAAGCATAGTTGGAGGCGACAGGTTCCATCTGCGTACTGCTGATGGAAGCAGTCCAGTCCTCTAGCTATCTGTTCGTCGTGCCGCGCGGGGTAGCCGTGCGGTGTCGGCCACCTTATCACGGTCCCCGCGGCTTCCCCCGTCGAGGGTTCGAGTACTCCGTGGTGTGTGTGTTGACCTTAGCTTAAGTTAGTTTAAGTTAGATTAAGTAGTGCGTAAGCTTAGGGACCGATGACCTCAGCAGTATGGTCCCATAAGATATTACCACAAATTTCCAAAATTTTTTATTCATCATAATCATCATCACCAGTGTAGAGTTCCAGTTTCCCAGGTACTGTTAATGAGTCTCTTCCGCTGCCTTTTGTTCATGTGTGATCTGTGACGGAGGACATCATCCACTGTCTTTCCTCTAGCGGCGAGGTCATCATTAATCGTGTGCATCTATCGGGTTTTGGGTTTTCCTTCCAGCACTCTTTCCAAATTTATTCGGGCTCTTCCTGCACGCTGGAACCTAGCTGTCTAATGCCAGTTACAGGGTGACAATTATTGAACGATATGAAATAGAATCGTGCCATAACTTCTGAACGCTTTGCGTTAGGACGTTCAAACTGCACCATTGTGCGCGAAGAATGATGGGAATAACTATGCGCATGTATGGTTTGGTTCAGCAACGAAAACCCACCTTTATTTGGATGGGTTTGTCAGTAAGCGAAACGGGCGCGTTTGCAGACTGAGAATCCGCATTTCGTGATTTCTCTTCACTCTCAACAGGTGAATGTGTGGTGTTCAATGTCCAGTCATGGAATAATCGGAGCGATTTTGCTTGATGGAACGGTGGCTACCAAACGATTCGGGAAGGTTTAAGAGGACGACTTCATTCCCATTATCCAAAGTGACCCTGATTTCGACAAGATGTAGTTCATGCAAGAACGAGCTCGACACCGTCGTAGCAGGAGAGTGTTTGATGTCCTTGAGGAGCACATTCTTGACCGCATTCTGGCTCTGCAGCACCCAAAGGCCGCTGGCATGCGCCTCGATTGGCCGCCATATTCCCAGGATCAGAAGACATGCGACTCCTTTTTGTTGTGCTATATTAAGGACATGGTGTACTAAAATAACCCCAAAACAGCCATTCAGTAGGTCACTGACAGCATTGATGTTGCGACACTTTAGCGGGTCATGCAGAATTTCGCTATTCGCCTGCACCACATTATTGCCAATGAAATGAAATTATGGTGTGGCATTGTTGGCTGGGAGGCCCCATGCAGGGAAGTTCAGCCACCATATTGCAAGTCCTTTTTAGCTGACGCCACTTCGGCGGCGTGCGAGTCAATGATGATGAAAAGACGATGAAGAACACACAAGACCCAGTCATCGCGAGGCACAGAAAATCCCTGACCCCGCCGGGAATCGAACCCGGGACCCCATGTGCTGTACGTGAGAACGCTACCGCAAGACTACGGTGTATCAAACATGTTGTAACCTATATCTGAATGTCTGTTGTGACGTTTACATGTTCAATGAAGTGTGTGCGCACGGTAGTTTGTAACTAACTGATGCGTTTTCTCATGCAGTTCAGTAATTGTCACCCAGTATTTTAAATGAGAGTGTAGTAGGGGGTGAGATGGTAAGCACGGTGGAAGACCTTTTTTTTGCTGACGCCGCGGCGCGGCCGGCGGTGTGCGCAGGGCGACTTCCACATGGAGTTCTGCGACAACCTGAAGCAGCTGATGCAGGCGTACTTCCGCGACTTCTCGGTGGAGCGGCTGGAGCGGCCGTGGCGCGCCTTCTCCGGCGGCTGGTCGCGCGCCTCGCTGTCGCGCCACCTGGGCATCGCGTCCACGTTCGCGTCCGGCGCCGCCCAGCACTGCTACGTGCTGGTGAGGGTGGCCCGGCACCGCCGGCGCGCCGCCCTCGCCCAGGGGGCGCCGCTCACGCTGCTGGACGCCGTGCGCCACGAGGCCGACAAGGTGAGCCAGCATAGTGGAGGGTACCGCGGCAGTGCTGCCGGCAGGGAACGGCTGTCAGTGGCACAGTTCGCCACTCTTCAGCCGAGTGACACGACAACTAAAACAAGAATAAAATGATACGTACATAAGGAGATAAAAAAGGGGAACATAAAACAGAGTAAGGGGAGCAAATGGAGGTAAAAATACACTGACATGGAGACATTCATGGGGGACAGTTAAAAAAGTCACCAGAAAGTTTAAAAAACACAGTTGGCGATTCTTAAAACACTGAGAAGACACTGAATGCGCATGCTCAGGTTAGAAGTCGGCCACAGTATTAAAAACACTCCAGAACAACACACTTAAAACCCACTCGGAGCACACACGACGAAGAATAAAACTGCCAGGTGGGACCTGCCGAGGGAAAGGTCGGAGAGGATGGAAAAGGAGGGGAGAGCAAGGGGCAGCAGGGGAAGCGGCAGGATGAAGAGAGGAGGGGTGTCAGTGGGTACATGAAGGGGGAGGAGACACGTGGGGTGGGAGATGAAGAGGGAAGACAAGGCAGGAGGAAGTGCAGAGACATTGGAAAGGGGCCACAAGAGAGGGAAAGGGAATAGGAGGTGGAAGCCGCTCATGAGGAGGGAGGGGGAGGAGAGGGAGCCCTGAGGAGGAGTCAGGAAGATGGAGTTAGAGTTCGTAGGAAGTGTAGATGACAGGGCGAAGCTCATCATCTGGGAGGGATAGACGGTGAAAATTGCGTTAGGAAAGGAGGCAGATGGTGTGGAGATGGGGAGAGGGTGGGACACAACGGTAAAGGCGCGGCAACTGGTCGGGGTTGAGGGTGATCGAGGCGGCGGACAATATACAGGGTGTTACAAAAAGGTACGGCCAAACTTTCAGGAAACATTCCTCACACACAATTAAAGAAAAGATGTTATGTGGACATGTGTCCGGAAACGCTTAATTTGCATGTTAGAGCTCACTTTAGTTTCGTCAGTATGTACTGTAATTCCTCGATTCACCAATTGAAGGAAGGTAATATTGACTTCGGTGCTTGTGTTAACATGCGACACATTGCTCTATAGTCTTAGCATCAAGCACAACAGTATGTAGCATCAACAGTTTAGTGTTCATCACGAACGTGGTTTTGCAGTCAGTGCAATGTTTACAATTGCGGAGTTGGCAGATGCCCATTTGATGTATGGATTAGCACGGGGCAACAGCTGTGGCGCGGTACGCTTGTATCGAGACAGATTTCCAGGACGAAGGTGTCCCGACAGGAAGACGTTCGAAGCGATTAATCGGCGTCTTAGGGAGCATGGAACATTCCAGCCTATGACTCGCGACTGGGGAAGACCTAGAACGACGAGGACATCTGCAATGCACGAGGCAATTCTCCGTGCAGTTGACGATAACCGTAATGTCAGCGTCAGAGAAGTTGCTGCTGTGCAAGGTAACGTTGACAACGTCACTGTATGGAGAGTGCTACGGGAGAACCAGTTGTTTCCGTACCATGTACAGCATGTGCAGGCACTAACAGCAGCTGATTGGACTCTACGGGTACACTTCTGCGAATGGTTCATAGAACAATGTGCTAATCCTCATTCCAGTGAAAATGTTCTCTTTAGCGGGGAGGCTTCATTCCAAAGTGATCAAATTGTAAATTTTCACAATGAACAAGTGTGGGCTGACGAGAATCCACACGCAATTGTGCAATCACGTCATCAACACAGATTTTCTGTGAACGTTTGGGCAGACATTGTTGGTGATGTCTTCATTGGGCCCCATGTTCTTCCACCTACGCTCAATGGAGCACGTTATCATGATTTCATACGGGATACTCTACCTGTGCTGCTAGAACATGTGCCTTTACAAGTACGACACAACATGTGGTTCATGCACGATGGAGCTCCTGCACATTTCAGTCGAAGCGTTCGTACGCTTCTCGAAAACAGATTCGTTGATCGATGGATTGGTAGAGGCGGACCAATTCCGTGGCCTCCAAGCTCTGCTGACCTCAACCCTCTTGACTTTCACTTATGGGGGCATTGTCTATGCAACCCCTGTACCAAATATAGAGACTCTTCGTGCTCGTATTGTCGACGGCTGTGATACAATACGCCATTACCTAGGGCTGCATCAGCGCAACAGGGATTCCATGCGACGGAGGGTGAATGTATGTATCCTCGCTAACGGAAGACATTTTGAACATTTCCTGTAACAAAGTGTTTGAAGTCACGCTGGTACGTTGTGTTGCTGTGTGTTTCCATTCCATGATTAATGTGATTTGAAGAGAAGTAATAAAATGAGCTCTAACATGGAAAGTAAGTGTTTCCGATGTCCATTTAACATATTTTCTTTCTTTGCGTGTGAGGAATGTTTCTTGAGAGTTTGGCTGTGCCTTTTTGTAACTCCCTGTATAGTGTGCGGATGTTGAGAAGGAAGAGGAGGAGGTGGGGGAGGGGATGAGGTCGTAGAGGATGTGCGTGGGGGACGGAAGGCGGATGTGGAAGGCGAGACGGAGCGCATGGCGTTCGAGGATTTGGAGGGCTTGATAGAACCGGGGAGGGGCGTAATCCAATGTACGCTGTCATAACAGAAGATGCGGCGGATCAAGGATTTGTAGGTGTGAAGGATGGTGGAAGGATGCAGACCCCACGTCTGGCCGGACAGGAGTTTCAGGAGGCGGAGTCTGATGTGAGCTTTGTTTTGGGTGGTAAGGAGATGGGGAGTCCAGGTGAGGTGGCGGTCGAGTGTGAGGCCAAGGTATGTGAGGGTAGGAGTGAGGTGGATAGGACGGCCATAAATGGTGAGGTAGACATCATGGAGGCGGAAGGAGCGGGTGGTGCGGCCTATGATGATCGCCTGGGTCTTGGAGGGATTAACACGGAGGAACCACTGGTTGCACCAAGCGGTGAACTGGTCAGGGTGGGTTTGGAGGGTGCGTTGCCGGCAGAGGCGCACTGGAGAGCCTATATAGGGAGAGCGTGGCCAGTCTGCCCGTAGCCGACACCTTCCTACCAGATCGCGCTCGGGACATGGAACTAGGTAGCGACACAAACACTAAGCTAGCCACTTCACGAGTAAAATAAGGCGTGTGTTTGACACACGAGACCACAGCAGACCTCCAGCTTAATACTCGGTACATGATTAAAACAAATGCCATTCGTCTATGTTTATATAGGCCTGATAGATATGTGAGCAAATGGAAGTATCGTGAAGCAGTGTGTATGTCTGCCGAATTTCAACAGCTGTGTTTTATGATGCTATATAAACACTGACAACTGATTAATGAGAAAAAGAAATTTCATTTAATGTATCTCAGAGTACACGATGCTATTTCAGATTTTTCCGTGCGGATATTCATCGCTGTAATTGATAAACTCTTGTGTCTTTCCGTCCCTACATAATGCATTTTACGCGTGTGTCGATCTTAATTCAAAATAGGTAACTCAATATCCACACGATAGTTATAATTTACAGGAATGTGAGTAGCGAAGACTACAGAGCCAAGTGCGAGTCGCCAGGAGGGAGTACGTAGACTTAGGGTCCCGTATACATGTCAAAACACATCGTGTAGCACGAATTGTCACTCTAGAACCATTAAAAGTCTAGAAAATAAAGTTCAAAAAAACTTGGATTGAGCGCGATTCGAACTCACGACCTTTAGATTAGAAGGTTAAAACTCTACCGCAAGAGTTTTTTTTTTTTCTTCTTCTTCTTCTTCTTCTTCTTCTTCTTCTTCTTCCTTCGAGGTTGGGTCTGAGCGGACGTCACAAGACATCCGTTCAAGTTCATAGGCGATTCTTGGACTCAGTTGATTTTTAATACAGAGAGCACACGGCCCTCTAACCGAACACCCGCTACAATGTCATGTTGGTAGTACTCAGGTGTTCATATTCCTTTACTGTCATGGAGGGGATGTGTCAGTTAAAAGGTTGTTCTGTAATTTTTTAATTTCGTTTTGTAGGCATTATAATCATATAGAAAGAAATTGGTTGTTCGATAGACAAAGAAACCAAACTAACTTTCTAACAGTCTCTTCATTTCTTCGGAAAACAAGCATCTTCACTTCGGATTTGCACCCAACAGCGGAGCAACCAGGTATTCCTCTCTTGACTGTCCTTGATGATTTTGTAATTCATTTTACGAGTGAGACTCAGTAAATAACTTTAAATAAAAATTTTGCCTCTAAAATTGCTTTGAAGTTCTAAAAGTATCGTCATAGATTCGATCAACAGAGTGACTGTAAAGTAATTTACGTAAATAGAACCGACAGAGAACATGGAAAAGTCCTTCAATATTACTGTATTACAACCTGTACATAATTGTACAATGGTATTGGCGTTAGAAGCGTTGAAGAGAACCAATGGTACAGAATCACACACAGTATTTACTCGTACCAAGTCAGCGTCAATTTGGTGAAAACATGGCGTCCTCGGCTCTTAACCAGTCAGCGACGCTATCGCCATTGGCCACTCCCTCCCTCTATATACGCTCTCTAAGACGCACGAGACGCTACCTGCCGCTTACCTACTTTTGTCCGCCCACGTGAGCGCTACGGATAGTTTTTACACCGAATCTTTTATCTGCGATACTCATTTGGATTCAGCAACTTGGGACATTCCATCTCAGAACTATTGAAAACACGAACTGGGGGAGAAGAAAGTGTTGGGAATTACGAGGATCATAAATGAAGTTTAGTTCGAAGAATAAGACTCTTCACATTACAGTCACGTTTTCAAACTAATTACAGTAACGCACTTCCTGGACTATGGTTGGCTGGAGATCTTTGAAGTTATTGATCCTCAATTTCCTCACAGCCTGTTCCCGATGCTCCATTCCAACCACAAGAAATTTACGCCACAGACGAAGCACGTTTAGTATCCGGGCTATGTAAGTTTTACCCGAATTCCCCGAATCCTACTTCCAGACCGAAATAGCACAGCTCCATCACCTGCTGCAGCAAGTCATGCTAATACGACACATACAGACACGCTAGAATTATTTTAAGAAATTTTATTTAATCGTATGGCTAGCGCCCCCCGTCTGTCAGACCGTTCGCCGGGTGTTGGTCTTTCAATTTTAAGTCACTTCGGCGACCTGCAGTCGATGAGGATCATAGGATGATGAGGAGGACAGCACAACACCCAGTTCCTGGGCGGAGAAAATTCCCCGACCCGAGCCCACAAGACTGACAATCCGTCACGCTGACCATTCACCTACCGGGGGCGTACATTTTAAGAAATAAGATTTCCAAACAAAGGAGACAGGTTCCCGACTTCTTGTCTGAAACATTTGTAAATTTACTTTCAGGTATGCAATAATATAATTTCCAAATAAACACTGAAAAGCACTTCTATGTATGCTTTACAGTTACAACTGAAACAGTAACTGTCTCTGCAGACAACAAACAATTAGCTACCGAGTACACAGGTCACTAAAATCTTTTCCTCTAATGAGATTACTTTGCTTAAAACAGCGATCTTTTTTGTCAGTTAATCTCGGTAGATATCCACTACCTCGTCGAAATGTACACTACTGGCCATTAAAATTGCTACACCTCGAAGATGACGTGCTACAGACGCGAAATGTAACCGACAGGAAGAAGGTGCTGTGATATGCTTTTCAGAGCATTCACACAAGGTTGGCGCCTGTCACGACACCTACAACGTGCTGACATGGGCAACGTTTCCAACCGATTTCTCATACACAAACAGCATTTGACCGGGGTTGCCTGGTGAAACATTGTTGTGATGCCTCGTGTAAGGAGAAGAAATCACGTTTCCGACTTTGATAAAGGTCGGATTGTAGCCTATCGCGATTGCGGTTTATCGTATCGCTACATTGCTGCTCGCGTTGGTCGAGATCCATTGATTGTTAGGAGAATATGGAATCGGTGGGTTCAGGTGGGTAATACGGAACGCCGTGCTGGATCCCAACAGCCTCGTATCACTAGCAGTCGAGATGACAGACATCTTATCCGCATGGCTGTAACGGATCGTGCAGCCACGTCTCGATTCCTGAGTCAACAGATGAGGACGTTTGCAAGACAGCAACCATCTGCACGAACAGTCCGACGACGTTTGCAGCAGTACGGACTATCAGCTGGGAGACCATGGCTGGGGTTACCCTTGACGCTGCATCACAGGCACTGCGATGGTGTACTCGACGACAAACCTGGGTGTACGGATGGCAAAACGTCAGCTCCTGTTCACAGCATCATGATGGTCGCATCCGTGTTTGGCGACATCGCGGTGAACGCACATTGGAAGCGGGTATTCGTCATCGCCATACTGGCGTATCCCCTGGAGTGATGGTATGGGGTGCCATTGGTTACACGTCTCGGTCACCTCTTGTTCGCATTGACGGCGCTTTGAACAGTGGACGTTACATTTCAGACGTGTAACGACCCGTGGCTCTACCATTCATCTATCCCTTCGAAACCCTACATTTCAGCAGGATAATGCACGACCGCATGTTCCAGGTCCTGTACGGGCCTTTCTGGATACAGAAAATGTTCGACTGCTGCCCTGGCCAGCACATTCTCCAGATCTCTCACCAATTGAAATGGTGGCCGAGCAACTGGCTCGTCACAGTACGCGAGTCACTACTCTTGCTGAACTGTGGTACCGTGTTGAAGCTGCATGAGCAGCTGTACCTGTACACGCCATCCAAGCTCTGTTTGACTCAATGCCCAGGCGTATGAAGGTCGTTATTACGGCCAGAGGTGGTTGTTCAGGGTACTGATTTCTCAGGATCTATGCACCCAAAATGCGTGAAAATGTAATCACATGTCAGTTCTAGTATAATATATTTGTCCAATGGATACCCGTTTATCACCTGCATTTCTTCTTGGTGTAGCAGTTTTAATGGCCAGTAGTGTAATTTCTTAAATCATTACAACGCGTGTCAAATAAGCAGTTAATGCCACGATCAGTAAGGAAGGAATGTACGCAGAATTTCTTGTTCTCCATTCCATTATTATTTAGAAATTGCACACAAAGCTTGTCACTCTTGTTCTGAGCGGAGACTGAAGGCATTTCTCTGGCGTCTCTGCTAGCGTCTCGTACTGCCAGACCCGAGCGCTGCCAGCAGACCTGAAGTGGCGTCTCAGTGCGGCAGGGCGCTCGGGTTCTGTCGTGGCTACACGTATGCAAAGTGGCCTTGTTGACCTCACGTATTTCTTAGTTGCTCTAGAAGATAGTGAATAAGAAATGCGTTACCTACGAAATTAAACAAGAATCACAGTTGATCCTGGTTATTACATGAAACGCGCACAATTGACAAATCTAAACTAATACCGGTTGGTTATAATCGAGGTCCGGTTCTCAACAAAATGAGAAAAAAATAGGCAAAATTCGGATTTTTTTACGAAAAACATAGAAACGATCTGTTTTTGGGATTATCATTGATCATGCTTATAACTTTATTTTAGATTTTCAATACAAAAACAAAATGGCGCCTGTAATTATGATTTGATCAAGGGCCTGCGACTGTGAAGTACGCTGACTGCGTGCAGTGTAGTCGCTCAGGAGTTATCTGAAGTAAAAAATGGATTACAAAAAATGGTTCAAATGGCTCTGAGCACTATGGGACTTAACATCTGAGGCCATCAGTCCCCTACAACTTACAACTACTTAAACCTAACTAACCTAAGGACATCAGACATCACACACATCCACGCCCGAGGCAGGATTCGAACCTGCGACCGTACCGGTCGCGCGGTTCGAGACTGTAGCGCCTAGAACCGCTCGGCCAGTGCAGATGGCAAATCGATAACATCAGTCGATAATACATTAAATTTATGGGAGATTATACTTAAACGCAATGTAATCTAACTCGAACTATGAGTTCCATTTTTGGGGGTTTTGTTCGCTCTTTATGGCTTCACAAATAGTAATTAATATTAACAAATTTCGTATATTATATGTATAAGCTCCCAAGAAAAGTGTTAACTTTTCAGGGGTTTATGTTAGAAGTTATTAGGTTGAACCGTTTTTATTTTACGCTGCACGCAGTTTTGGAATATCTTTTCTCGGAAAAAACTTGTTCAAAGTTTAGGGAAACCTTTTATATGTATTATTAGTTCAATTTTCATATAAAAGCTTCGTGTTATTATATATTTTTCATGCCGCTGAACACCAATCTGCAGTTAAATTTTCAAAATTCAAATTAAGTAATCCAATATGGCGGACAAAAAATTTCGTTTTGACCAAAATTTCACCAAAAAAGGGTGTTACTGGTACTTTGGTTCAGTCTGCAGTTCCAGCACCGTACATCAGCCCTTCCTCTAACTCGAATTGTTCCCGGAAGGCACTTCCTAGGCCTTCTTGACGAGAAAAGCCGATACGGCTGAACAGGATATGCTGCGTTCGGCAACCGGAACACGTTGTTCGTCAGCTTTTTCGGCGAATATGTTGGCATGCACACTGCAGTATAAATCATTCTGTGAATGCGCATCACGTCACGACGAGTTTTCTACTTGAGCCGGGCGCCAGCGGCTGAAAGCGTCCCTCGGCGGCGGTGACACTGCTTCGAACAGTGGACTGTAGAAACTTTTGTAACGCATGGATTAAAAGTAACCTTTTCGTCTCAACATTCTAAACACATATACCTTTAAAAAATGCAATAAATATCGCATTTTTGACCGTTTTGATTGACAATCTGGCCATAAACTGACGGAGTTCCGAGTGCTGCAGTACGAGCTGTACACATCGCAAGACTCCTAAACATCGTAGGTGTGAAACTTCCTGGCAGATTAAAACTGTGTGCCGGACCGAGACTCGAACTCGGGACCTTTCCCATGGCCATGTGCTCTACCATCTGAGCTACCCAAGCACGACTCACGCCCCGTCATCACAGCTTTACTTCCGCCAGTACCTCGTCTCCTACCTTCCAAACTTTACAGAAGCCCTCCTGTAGGTCCCGAGTTCGAGTCTAGGTCGGGCACACAGTTTTAATCTGCTAGGAAGTTTCATATCAGCGCACACTCCGCTGCAGATTGAAAATCTCATCGTAGGAGTGTTCATTAGTCGGTGCTCCGTCGGAGTAAGCTGAAAAAATAACACGAGGTGGGGCAAATAACTCCAGCCCCGACGAGTGAATGCGATTGAACGTGAATCTATGCGTATACCTACATCTACATCTACATGACTACTCTGCAATTCACATTTAAGTGCTTGGCAGAGGGTTCATCGAACCACAATCATACTATCTCTCTACTATTCCACTCCCGAACAGCGAGCGGGAAAAACGAACACCTAAACCTTTCTGTTCGAGCTCGGATTTCTCTTATTTTATTTTGATGATCATTCCTACCTATGTAGGTTGGGCTCAACAAAATATTTTCGCATTCGGAAGAGAAAGTTGGTGACTGAAATTTCGTAAAAAGGTCTCGCCGCGACGAAAAACGTCTATGCTGTAATGACTTCCATTCCAACTCGTGTATCATATCTGCCACACTCTCTCCCCTATAACGCGATAATACAAAACGAGCTGCCCGTTTTTGCACCCTTTCGATGTCCTCCGTCAATCCCACCTGGTAAGGATCCCACACCGCGCAGCAATATTCTAACAGAGGACGAACGAGTGTAGTGTAAGCTGTCTCTTTAGTGGACTTGTTGCATCTTCTAAGTGTCCTGCCAATGAAACGCAACCTTTGGCTCGCCTTCCCCACAATATTTTCTTTGTGGTCTTTCCAAATGAAATTGTTCGTAATTTTAACACTCAGGTACTTAGTTGAATTGACAGCCTTGAGAATTGTACTATTTATCGAGTAATCGAATTCCAACGGATTTCTTTTGGAACTCATGTGGATCATCTCACACTTTTCGTTATTTAGCGTCAACTGACACCTGACACACCATACAGCAATCTTTTGTAAGTCGCTTTGCAGCTGTACTGGTCTTCGGATGACCTTACTAGACGGTAAATTACAGCATCATCTGCGAACAGTATAACCACACGCGTGATGCGCACATCACGTGTATGACCGGCACGTGATCCACAGCGGTTCAGTGCATAGCGCGGGCTGTGTCGGAGCAGCTGATGTTCGTTGTGGAAAGACGCATGACAGCAAAATAGTGGGAACGGTGTGGTCAGTTGTTAGGTGAGAAGTTTGACGGCGTCACTCAGTCCGAAATCGGCGTCAGACAAGATCTGTTTTGAAAAAGTCAAAAAACATTTAAAAAGTGCCCAGACACCAGATTATGCGGGACCTGCACATGCGTCCCTACCGATTGTCTGTTGTTCGTGCATTCAGCCCAGCAGATGCTCCTCAACGCCTCCAGTTTTGTGAGTGTCTGTTCACTGAGATAATAGTCGATGGCTTGGACGTGAATCTGTTTTTTTTTTTTTTTTTTTTTTTTTATGTCTGATGAATCTGGTTTCACCTGAGTGGTTGTGTCAAGTCAGAGAAACGCAGGTTCTGAGCAGCGGAGAATCCGCTTAACTTGTACGAAACACATTGCACGATGAGAAGGTTGGCGCTCGGTGTGTAGTGTCTGCAGGCCGCATTATGGTCCCGTCTTCGGTCATTGGACGCTGACTTCGGCACGTTACAGTGGCAAAATTCTGAAGCCATATGTGGCAAGCTTAACGGTGGAGGGAAAGACCTTCAGTGACTTCGAACGGGATGGGGCAACTGCCCATACAACTGGTCGAACCTTGGACTACATTTACAACAATCTTCATGTCCGACAGAGTTGTGGGCAGAGGTCAGTCTGGTCGACGCCCTAGCTGGCCACCCAGGTCATCTGATCTGTCAGCGTGCGATTACTTTGTATGCGTAGCCCTCAAGTCTAAGGTGCATCGGAACAACCCTCACAGTCTTCAAGAACCGCAGCAAAGCATTTCGGATGAGATTGCAACATTTCCAGCCCTCCAGCCTCGATCCGCCTTCCCAAAAGTGCCAACACAAGAATGATGGTCACTTTCGACATCTGCTATAGTCAAGTTATAACTCTATTTTCTTTCCTCTGGTGTGTTGCTTTGTACCCTTGAACTCTGTTCACTTTTGTTTGCCCCATCCTGTAGTTGCACTTTCTGCCACCAAGTGAAAATACGACACTGTAAACAATTAGGACGTGAATTGTAGCCTGTTTCGTCGCCAGTGTGCTGTTTGTCGCTTGTCGAGGCGTGTTGATTTCTTTTTGGAGTTACTATTGACGGAATGGGTTAAGATGGTTGAAGTTTCTTCGAACGAAACGCAGTGGGTATTGAGAAGAAACACCGTCCTCTGCTGGTGAAGTCTTTTAATCATAACAGCAGCAATAGCAACTCTGCATTGAGGGAATGTCGCTGACAGAAACAGCTGCGAAGTGCCCCCATGGAAGTAAAGGAGCTAAAGAATATCATCAAGAAATCTGAAGAAACAGATGAATTAGGTGGTGCAGGAAGGAGAGGGAGGCGGGCCATTTCCGTGGCAGCTGTTGTTATGTAGCCGTAGAGGTCCGTGTAACACCTGCTGCGAATTCTGCAAATGTTCAAATGTGTGTGAAATCCTATGGGACTTAACTGCTAAGGTCATCAGTCCCTAAGCTTACACACTACTTAACCTAAATTATCCTAAGGACAAACACATACACCCACGCCCGAGTGAGGACTCGAACCTCCGCCGGGATCAGCCGCACAGTCCATGAACGTAGCGCCTAAGACCGTTCGGCTAATCCCGCGCGTACCAATTCTGCAGCCAGCTATCGAACTGTCATGGGAATTGTCTCTCAGCCGTGAACAGTTCAAAAGATTTTTGCGGCGCATTTTACACTGTCTGCGCAGCGAGATTTAGAATGTGCATAAAATGAAGCCCAAAGATAGGCTACAACGCCATGATTTTGCCCTGTGTTTTTAGCACACATAAAAATGCAGGATATGTGTCTGGGGAACATTCTTTGTGTGGAGGAAGCAGATTTTACACTCCACGGTGAATGCAGAATTGTTGCACATGGGGTTCTGCTCCGTCACATGTTGTGCAGGAACATCCTCTGCACTCGACTTAAGTGACTGTGTGGCGTGGTTTCACAAGCTCCTACATTCTCGGTCGGATTTTTTTTTTTTTTCGATCCCCGGGGATAACACCTCTCGGGCCTCTTAGATGTACAGTGGCATCTGTGGTCCCCACACGAATATTTTCGTGAACGATGGGGTAACAAGACATGTCGCTTGACAGGTGAAAGATTTGCTTCGAGAAACCTTCAGTACCAACGCATCGTCTCTAGGCAATTCCAAGATGTGTGGCCTTCCAGATTCCCTCACCTAGATCCTTGTTACGTCTGGTTGTAGGGATATCTGAAAGGCCGGGTCTATCTGTGATATACCTGTATTCTTCCTGATGTGAAGGACAGCGTATGGCCTTGCATTGCTCTGATTACATGGAACATGCTGCGAG
Source organism: Schistocerca gregaria (assembly GCF_023897955.1). Lineage (NCBI taxonomy): Eukaryota > Metazoa > Arthropoda > Insecta > Orthoptera > Acrididae > Schistocerca > Schistocerca gregaria. The sequence goes on from NC_064926.1 coordinate 562,767,777, forward strand.
CAACTGTCGACCATGCCGTGTTACGGGTTCAGCATGTTGATGAGTCGGGAGACAGTAGTGAGCGCATGTTGTAACTTGCGACCATATCCTAACGAAAGTGCCAGAACCACCGTTATCATGCGGTTCATCTTTCCTCCTCTTTCCCTGCACCCGCAGCACATTTTGACTGCTTACAGCGCCATATTTTCACCTGGTGGAAGAAAGTGGAACTATCATTTTTCTGCGTACTTCACGAGCGCTCCAATTAATGAAGATGTTCGAGCGTGCTGTGGTGTACACATCCCGCCGCGCTGCAGCGCTCAGAACACTGTCAATTTTATTATAACCACCTGGGACCTTGGCAACGTCGGTTTAAAGATGTAGGGTCTGATAGTAATAAACATACAGGGTGCGTCAAAAAAATGTACACACACTTTGAAGCGTCATAGAAAATTTATTTCCCGTTCTACAATGTTAAATTTCTGGAAATGGAAAACTTAAAGTCCAATTGCGAAAATAAATGTACTTTGCAAATGTGATTAATGTTCAAACTGGTGGCCTCAAGCATCAATACATTTATGAGTACGAATCACCACTGATTCCGTAAGTCGTACAAAAGTATCCAGTGAGATATTTGCGCACGCCGCCTGAATCTCATTCCAAAGTGTGTCCAGGTTACGTGGTTTACGTTTGTACACCTCATCTTTTACTATGCCCCATAAGGAGAAATTCAGCGGCGTGAGGTCTGGAGAGCGTGCAGGAAACTCTATTGGTCCCCTGCGTCCTATCCACTGGCCTGGCACACTGTGATCCAGGTGTGCTCGTACGTCCCTATGATAGTGCGGCGGGGCGCCATCTTGTTGGAAATAAAACTCATCATTACCGAACAATGGCAGGGAACATGGAGTCAGCAAGCATTGTTAGGTACGTATCTCCAGTAACAGTACCTTCAAAGCGGAAAGGCCCAATGAGTCCCCTTGCAGACAAACCACACCACGCATTTACATCAGGCAAATTCACAGCCTTTTCAACTGTGATGTGACGATTATCTTCAGCCCAGTACACACAATTGTGCCTATTGACAGTTCCATTGAGTTTGAATTGGGCTTCATCCGACCAAATTATGCTAACCCATAAATCCCGGTTCACGTCTCACCATCACCTGAACCCATTCACAAAATTCTAACCTTCGATCTGGATCGTCGTCACTTAGCTGTTGCACCAGCCACACGAGACTTGCCTTTCTTCAGAATGCGTAGCACACTACTAGCACTTACATTACCCTCACTGCCGCTTGCCTTGAAGATTTTTGAGGTGAACGCTGAAACAGTTCCAAGACCGCAGTTGTAGAATCATCACTTGTAGCTGTACGAGGTCGCCCTGATCGACCTTTACGCACATCACACACTGTTCCATGAATTTCGAATTTGTCTCGTACACGTGTAATTGTTAACCTTGAAGGTGGTTCTGTACCATACTCACTTCTCCACTATCTTCGAACCGCAGCTACATTCTCAAACTTCCAGTACCACTTTATTATCTGCTTCCGCGCTTCAAAGCTCAAACGCACGTCCGCCATGTTGCAGTTACTTCCTTGCCGCTGCTGCTACGTGTTTAAGAAACATTACTTTCTCACAGATATTTACATTGTAGAACGGGAAATAAATTGTCTATGACAGTTCAAAATGTGTATACATTTTTTTGACGTACCCTGTATATATTTTCAAAACAATTATAATCGCGAACTCGTACCGCGATTGGCAAAATGTTAGTATTACACTAAAAAACAGATAGTGCTAGAGAAGGGTATACATTTGCGTGTGTGGTCCGAGTTGAAGGGGTATTGATCGTAAAATCTGCAGCCAAATTTTCGGAATGAGGCTTGAAGTTATTGAAAGTCAGTGCAAATTATTTGACTGTCCCTACAGCTCGTCTTGCTATTGTGGCTAGATCTGCAGGTTTAGGTTGAAGTTTCGGCAAAATTATTCGTTCCTAAATTTGAGCTCTGGCGGTAAATTTCGTAAGTCCCCCACTCATCTGTTTGGAGAGGCACCTGGGTGCTGACCTGATGAGATGCGAGGAAGAAGTCTTGTCGAAACAGCCGCTGGCGCCGCGCGGTTAGTGGCGTCATGTCACTGACGTGCGGCCTCTCCCGCCGGAGGTTCGAGTCCTCCCTCGGGCGTTGATGTGTGTGTTGTTCTTAGCATAAGTTAGTTTAAGTAGTGTGTAAGTCTAGGGACCCATGACCTCAGCAGTTTGGTCCCATAGGAATTCACACACAACAACAGGCCCTGGCGGAGAAGAACCCCAGCGGGGAAGAAGTGGCATTGTACCGGCTACTTCCTAAGAGAAAGACACCCTAGTTTCGCATATTTGTTCGTCACGCCATGCAGTTGGCTAAGCTAAGGATATTCCAAGTGCCAATCAGTAAAAAAATGCTTTAAAAGAAACAGGTCTCCTCCCCCTTACTCTTATTTAGGGCTAATACGCTCCCTAACACTTGAAACTGAAAAAAATTTGTGTCCTGCCCTTTTTCCGGCTTTGTCTGTGGCCACTGAGGTGGTACCTCGGTAGCACAATAGATCTCCTCTCTCCAAATTTTTAAATATTGATAGTCCTGGCTGATCATACATTATGTTAAACATTTGATTTTTACTGTGCTCGGGTTCGGCAGCGTCCCACGACATTAAAGATGACCTAAATCAGGGGTCTCACTCCACTTGCTGATATTATCTTTTGGGCCAGTGTATTTCGAAAGAGTTCTGCTTTTTCCATTCTGTTCGTAACGGTGTACTTCTGGGCCTTGTCGAAAGTGACATTTCTCCTCTTTCCGCACTTTGGTTGTTAAAACAGACTCTGATGGTGGCCCCACACTACAGGAGAAAGTATATGTATTGTAACTTCTGGTTCTACAAATCAAGGCCTGTTGATCTTCTTCGTTGCCGGCAACCCCTTCTAAGAATTATGTAATAAAATGGAACACCCACAGCCGTCCTTACGATGTTATTTCTTCTTGTTTCGAATGGGCCTACTTTGAACTGAACGGGCCTACTTTAGACCACGCTTGTTCAGCTGCAGGGCTTTGATCTTTACCCAGTACTGTCGCATCTTTTGCCGATGTAACTCCTTCCTTTTTTCAGTCCAGGGGATACCTTTCCTTCGGGGCTTTTCCTGAAATCCTCGGACATCCCTCAGGTATGTCTCATAGACTGTCTGTTCTGGAGATCAGTTATTCCCAGTTCTTTAATGTCCTTTTCAGTTTCTGAACTTTCGATGTTATTTATTATATGGCTGCCAGTTTCGGTGCTTCAGCGCTCCGTCTTCAGGCATTAACTGACGCCTAGAGGGTTAACTCCAGACGTATACATGATTCATCAATAGCCAACATCTATGAACTGGTTTCCCCAGACTGTGTTTCCAACCATCAACTATTAGCTCAGTTGATGAATGATGGAGACATCCATCAGAAATGAACACCTACATCTTTCTATGCTAGCACTGAATTCTGTTAGTTTTTGCAGCCGACACTCCTTCCTATGTGGGTGGATGTTAGCAAAATATTTTGGCATCTGGTAGAAGAAGCTGGCGACTGAAGTTTCGTGAAAAATCGTTCAGCAACGAAAAATCAGTCCTCTGTTCTTCAGGATCCTGACTGTCTGTCGATGGAGTCATATGCATTTGTGAAGTCCAGGAAGGTTATTACCGTCTTTTTGTTTTTTTAAGGCCCTATGTTCTGTCAGTTGCTTCAGGATAAATATCTGTTCTATACATCGTCTTCCCTTCCTGAATCCCGCTTTTTATGTATCAGTACACTCCTCACAGTCGCAAAGTTCAAACTACCTGAAATATGAAAAGTAGTTGCTCTATAGAAAATGGCATTTAGTTCCAGTTCGAGACGCCTCCGTGTGCCGGAGCTGCGGCTGCGCCCTCCCGCAGTTTTGTTTACGCGGCGTGTTGCTCGTCTGTTTGCAGGTGGTGCCGGGCGACACGGCCTCCGTGGTGAACTTCGTGCGCAGCTTCGGCAGCCATTACGTGGCCGCCTACGTCACGGGGAACTCCCTGTACCAGGTGAGCGCTTCGTCGTTGTTCTCGTTGTCCTGTGGCGTGGCGTGGGAACTACGGGCCTCCCCGTGGCTAGTCAGTCACCTGTAGGTCGGCAGGCGTGCGACATCGAGAGATAATTATCGATGTTCCATGCAACCGAATATTATAGTACCAAACATCGGTATCGGTCATTAACAGAATAAATAATATCGATATTTCAGTATATCGGTGCTGGAAATTTAGTTTTAAGATGTATATTTCAATTTAGGGTAGCACATGTTATTTAAAACTTCCGAGGATGGTTTTTATGAATTACTAAATAATTAAGGAATACCAAATTTAGTTCTACATTAATAAATACGTAGGAAAATCATTGTAAAAATTATTTAAATAATTGATTCAGCATATGAAAAAATGGATAGCTAAAATCATTCAAAATACAAGTAACATAAATGAAAAATTATCATTTCCATAACTTATTTCTAAAGAAGTTAAAAAATTAATTTATTGGCTTGTTCTGCTATTAATGTAATTCTTTGAACTTAAGTCTCAACAACTGTCATTTTGTTTAAAATGTTTCCACACGTCACTTTTCAGAGATATTTCCTTTTTTTTGTCTTCACACTGTTAAATCACTAACACAAACACACAAATATCAACAAAAAACATAACTAGGAGAGGTTTCGAGAATTAAATTTCAAACATTTCGGCCAACCTTACTTTCTAGTGACAGGAGGTTAAAGTACGAAATTGACAACAATCGAAATTTCTATGAGAACTTCAATGTAAAAAACTGTAAGTACTGTTCTTATGTCGCAATTATTTCAATATGAAAAAGAAAGTGGAGTTGAATTTTCTGTATTATGAGCAAGCTGATGATAATAACAATAATAGTAATTATAATAATAAGTAATAGGAGGCGTACAGAAAAGTAACGACGCCGAATTATTATGTGAAAACTCTAAAGTTTTTTAAATAAAGCAAACATAATTAACATTCTGCATCTTTATTCTCCATGTCTACATATTTATTTCGCAACATAGACATCCTGCTGACGAACACAGTGTCCCACCGAGACACCACTTCGTTGATACCACCACTGTGTAAAATTTTCTTGTTGTTGATGGAGGCACGAATTCACCTCTGCTTGCACTGCTTCATCTCTATCAAAGTGAGGTCCTCGAAGGTGACCTTTACGTTTTCGAAACATATGAAAATGGGATGGGGCCAAGTAGGAACTGTTTGAAGGATGGTCGATGGCAGTGAGACCACGGTGCCGAGTCATGGGGATGTCGCAGTGCTCGTGTTTGACCTGGCATCGCCACGCTGAAGGAGAGGTTGCCCCATCTGTGGTCGAACTCATGGACGATTACAGCACACTGGTCTTCACGCACCGACGTAGCTACGCTACACACCGCCTGTTACGTGCTGCATTGTGGGGCTCTCTAGCGGCAGAGGACTGCGAACATGCAGACATGAAGAATAAAGATGTAGAATGTTAATAATCTTTGCTTTATTTTAAAAAGTTAAGAGTTTTCACATAACAAATGAGGAGGAATTACTTTTCAGCACGCCCTCGTAGTATCTCCTTGAGTTATATTTTTCACTTTTTGAAATGTGCTGTAGACCAAATTTTGTTTGGTTGTAGTCTGATAACCTAATATATTCCTTATGCTGAATATCGACATTTCTGGGTGCATTCTTGATGACTCGCTGTCAGGTCGTGGGAACGGTGGGCCTTACCCTGGCTTGACAAAACGGCTGTCGTTGGTCACGTGTGGGGAGGTCTGCGGTTCACATACCCGTCCATCCATCTATTTCTCTAAATTGCTTCAGGACCAGTAGAAGTGAGGGCAAAACTTGGTCACGGTGACTCACCTTTATTTAAAACAGGAGTCGTGGCTGTAAACTGACGTGTGTCCACTGTCCAGTTGCCGAGTGAGGTGGGAGAGCAGTCACGGGCGAGACGGTGGGGCACTCGGGTCCGGCTCCTTTTGATTAGTACGTTATAACAGATCGTTTGAAAAAAATCCGTATGGAATAATGGTTCAAATGGCTCAGAACACTATGGGACTTAAAAAGGACATCACACACATCCATGCCCGAGATAGGATTCGAACCTGCGACCGTAGTGGTTGCGCGGTTCCAGACCGAAGCGCCTAGAACCGCTAGGTCACAAAGGCCGGCCGTATTGAATAAATATACCAAGCAGCGGCAAAGAATTAATTTATATGCATGAGACAGAAGTAGGAGAAAGTATCTCAGGTAGTTTTTGTTTCTGAAACAAAAAATCAAAACTTCAATAAATATTATTCTTCTATTAAAGTTTGAAGAGGAAGGTTTTACCGTAATCTTGCAGACAGCGTACATTTTTTTTAGACGATAAAGTAAGTCACCAAAAGCAATGTGTTTTATTGAAAATGACAGTATCCCGACTCTATTTACTTCTGTCATGGCGAGTTTGTATATTAATATTTCGGAGCAGTCAGCCAAGATCGTTGGTGTAGCATTATGGCGGTTACCTGCGGTCTCGTATTATAGTATGTGTCCTTTCAGATCAGCAACCTGTATCTTCTAAATATCGAAGTCTGATGTTTCGTCCGGGGAGTGTAGAAATTCTAATTTGTGAGACCGCAACTCAGACCTGTAATAAGTGTAATTGTCATTTTATCAACAATCCCAGACTTTAATGTCTTTACGAATTCTGTTGCATCATTGCCTGTAGACCAGTAGGACAGCCCGTGTTGGTACAGCAACAGCTTGGACAACGTCTTCCGCTGTGTGGTCGTGGACACGTCCAAAGGCAGCAAGCAGCGCCTGTCTGCCGTTACGCCACGCCTCTACGTCGAGCCTTCGTGCTGCCCCGATTTCACACGACCGACTGGCACACACCAACTCTGGTTGACGTCAGTGGTGGAGGGTCACGTGACCACCGCCATGTAAAGTTGCACCAGAGCGACCAATGTGCGCTGTTAAAAGGAGTGACCAGTGACACTGCGTGACAAAAGCAGTGAAGCACCTAGAGGGGTCGGAAAAAAAAAAAATGAAATGAAACTTCACAGGTTGAGATGGTGTGTGATGTAACTTCAGCGATTACAGTAGCGGATCAAACTTACAGTGAGGTGCACAGTATGAGCCCACTAATCAGCCTGGACGTGTGCACTGGCTTATTTGACGAGCGTGTCACACATTCGTTGTTGTATCCTCTCCTGAGGCAAGCTGGCGCACAGCTGTTCTAATTGATCCTTGACACCCTGGATACCGACACTGCGATGGAGTAATGATCTCCTGCTATCAAGAAATCAAGAGTCTTAACGCCGCAAGAATATATTGGTACTGAATACCGATCAGCGAAATGCGACCGTTCTGCCGCGCGCGATTAACCGAGCGGTCTGGGCGCTGCAGTCATGGACTGTGCGGCTGGTCCCGGCGGAGGTTCGAGTCCTCCCCCGGGCATGGGTGTGTGTGTTTGTGCTTAGGAAAACTTAGGTTAAGTAGTGTGTAAGCTTAGGGACTGACGACCTTAGCAGTTAAGTCCCATAGGATTTCACACACATTTGAACATTTTTTTTGCGATCGTTGTAGTGGAGACCGAAGATTATGAGCAAAAGATCCAGGGCCTGTTAGGGCCGGCGACGTACCGAAAAGTAAGCGCAGATTCGACGCAGCAGATCATACGGAATACGAATCGCTTAAGCGAAGTGTCTTCTCTCTCGCCGGACATACAGAGTAACCTCCAGAACACGGAAACCCCACCACCTTGGCTGCGTGGTTTACTAGAAATCCATAAGAATAATCTTCCATTAAGGTCGATTGTTAGCGCTCGTGGGTCACCGACGTATAAACTGGCAAAACACTTGCCCTCTTTGCTCCATCCGCGTATGGGGAAGACTGACACTTACATAAAGAGCTCAGGACATTTTATTGAGAAGCTGAAGGAACTAAAACTTGGACCAGACGACGTCCTGGTCAGATTTGATTTTGTTGTTGTTGTTGTTGTTGTTGACTCTGCGGCACATCGGTTCCATTTCCCCGCAAGATATCACCAAGCTCTTTCATGCATGTGTCACCACGAGCTGTTTCACGTGGAATAGCAACTTCGAGGAAGAGCTGGGAGGCGTCGCCATGGGTAGTCCTCTTAGTCCGGTGGTGGCCAACTTCTTCATACAACATTTCAAAGCACAGGCACGGGACTCGGTACCTTGTAAACGTAAGGTGAGATACAGATACATCGACGATAGTCTCGTTATGTGGAGCCATGCTGAGGAACAGCTCGGTTACTTCCTAAGGCACTTGAACAGCCTCCATGCCACCATAAAATTTACCATGGAAATAGAAAAGGGCAAACAGCTGCCCTATCTAGACGTGCTGATCACAAGGGATTGTGAAAACCTGAGACACAGCGTGCATCGAAAATCGATAGACACGGACCGATACCTGCACAAACTGTCAAATCACCACCCGAGTCAGAAAAGAGGCACGATTAATACGCTCGTAACGCGAGCAGGACGAATATGTAAGCCGCAGCACCTCAGACATAAATGCAACATCTGGAAAGTGAGGAGCAATGGGTACTCCACCAGTTATATAAAAAGCGTAACAGAGTCAAACACTCGGTGTAGTGACACATCGGAAAAAGCCATACGTTCCCAGAGTGACGAATAGAATCGACCATATATTGCGCGAACACGGCGTGAAGAGCATTTACAAACCGTCAGACGATTAAAGAGTGTCTCAGATCTGCAAAGGAGAAAAGGAACCCACTTCCAGTGTCGGGAATATCCCCCACACCATGCACATGCGAAAAAGTTTATGTTGGAATGAGTGGACGATCAGTGAACACCAGGATCATAGAAGAAAGTGGCCTTGCAGGTCGGGGCAGGTGGAGAAATCGGACATGTGTGAGACCGTCCACTCAGTAAATCTCTCCAAGAGAAGAGAAGAGAAGACCTATCACACCCGCTTTTTCAGACAAGCTACGGAGATACACAACAGGAGATTAGCTTCAACAGGAAAAAAGGAAGCCTCACGGTGAACGGGTCCCGTATTTCCGTGCACCGAACGGCCGTTGCATGTAGCAAAAGGAGAACAGCACCGGAAATGACCACAGGAAATCCCTTGGACGTTGGCGGTAGAGGTACATATAATCTGCGGCCGTGAGCTCGACTTCACTCCACCACCAGCAATGGAGGCTGAAGCTTTGACAGTGCCAGCCACCCATGTTGGCGAGACGTCAGAAAAATCATCAAACAAACGTCGGTCGAAGAACCCGATACAGAAGCCAGTAGGGAAATCTGCGGATGGTGCTGGCGGCGGCAATATCCCATCATCAAGCAGACACCTCACAGAGACACGAGCGATTTGTAGAAAAGCTCTGTGCTGCTGAAAAATGGCGCCACGATGCTGTCGCATGCGAGGCAACCCGAGAGGGCGCAAGTTGCCCGTGACTTACCGCTGTGCCCTCAGAGTTCCCTCGGCCCCTAGCAGCAGTGACCTGAGTCATACTCGATAGCTCGCCACACTGTGACGCCGGCAGTAACACTGCTGTGGTCCGGATACTTCTCCGTCTGCCCAGATCCCCACCATACTCACCAACAATCATCTGGGGTAGTGCAGAACCGCGCTGCGGCACCATTCACCACTAGTCCGCGTTTCCTGGTTGCTGCACCACTCCAAACGCAGTCGTTTGTGTTGTGGTGTTTCGAACAATTTGCGAATGGGATGGTAATTTCCTAGTCCATGTGTTGCTACTCTCCAAGAATGGAGGAAGATAACACAGAATGCCCAGGGAGTCAAAGTATTTGTTCTCAGGTGGCACATGCAGATGTGAAGGGTTACGATATGCTTGGGGCACGGCGATTCCCTCCTACGTGGTCGACCAGAACCGTCATGATGAGTAAGCTAACCTTATGTTCCCTTGCACCATCCCCTGTAGACATGTAGTACATATCGGACAACGTCATTCGCTTTGTGATCATGGGGATGTTGAAACCCAGTAGCTCCTGGTCCTGTGTCACTTCCGAATGCCCACAAATCTGGATATTGCACGATTCGACTAGCCGGCCGAATGGAGGCCCACAATGAGGTCCCTGATGAAGCTGTCAGAGCCGGTTACTCAGCATACCCGAGTCTTGCACAGTGAAAACTGAACGTCTAACGCTCTTCACACATCTTATATACCCTAACAGGTCTGCTAACAACACTAATCACGAACAACACTGTTGAACTCTGGTGACCGTTGTACCTGTCGAGCAACTCGAACCGTACAGATATCCGCCGATGGCTTGCCCGTGTACTAAGTTACGTTGGAATCTAACCATTTCTTCTGGTTCAAATGGCTCTGAGCACTATGGGACCTAACTTAATAGGTAGTCCCAGTCTTCAAGAAGGGTCGTCGACCAGATGCGCAAAAGTATAGACCTATATCTCTGACGTCGATCTTTTGTAGAATTTTAGAACATGTTTTCTGCTCGCGTTTCATGTCGTTTCTGGAAACCCAGAATCTACTCTGTAGGAATCAACATGGATTCCGGAAACAGCGAGCGTGTGAGACCCAACTCGCTTTATTTGTTCATGAGACCCAGAAAATATTAGATACAGGCTCCCATGTAGATGCTATTTTCGTTGACTTCCGGAACGCGTTCGATGCAGTTCCGCACTGTCGCCTGATAAACAAAGTAAGAGCCTACGGAATATCAGACCAGCTGTGTGGCTGGATTAAAGAGTTCTTAGCAAACACAACACAGCATGTTGTTCTCAATGGAGAGACGTCTACAGACGTTAGATTAACCTCTGGCGTGCCACAGGGGAGTGTTATGGGACTATTCCATTTCACGATATATATAAATGACCTAGTAGATAGAGTCGGAAGTTCCATGCGGCTTTTTGCGGATGATTCTGTAGTATACAGAGAAGTTGCAGCATTAGAAAATTGTAGCGAAATGCAGGAAGATCTGCAGCGGATAGGCAATTGGTGAGAGAGTGGCAACTGATCCTTAACACAAACAAATGTAATGTATTGCGAATACATAGAAAGAAGGATCCTTTATTGTATGATTACATGATAGCGGAACAAACACTGGTAGCAGTTACTTCTGTAAAATATCTGGGAGTATGCGTACGGAGCAATTTGAAGTGGAATGATCATATAAAATTAATTGTTGGTAAGGCGGCTGCCAGGTTAAGATTCATCGGGAGAGTCCTTAGAAAATGTAGTCATATCAAAGCAGGTGGCTTACAAAACACTCGTTCGACCTACACTTGAGTATTGCTCATCAGTGTGGGATCCGTACCAGATCGGGTTGACGGTGGAGATAGAGAAGATCCAAAGAAGAGCGGCGCGTTTCGTCACAGAGTTATTTGGTAAGCGTGATAGCGTTACGGAGATGTTTAGCAAACTCAGGTGGCAGACTCTGCAAGAGAGGCGCTCTGCATCGCGGTGTAGCTTGCTGTCCAGGTTTCGAGAGGGTGCGTTTCTGGATGAGGTATCGAATATATTGCTTCGCCCTACATATACCTCCCGAGGAGATCAGGAATGTAAAATTAGAGAGACTCGAGCGGGCACGGAGACTTTCCGGCAGTCGTTCTTCCCGCGAACCATACGGGACTGGAACAGGAAAGGGAGGTAATGACAGTGGCACGTAAAGTGCCCTCCGCCACACATCGTTGGGTGGCTTGAGGAGTATAAATGTAGATGTAGAACATCTGAGGTCATCAGTGCCCTAGAACTTAGATTTACTTAAACAAAACTAACCTAAGGACATCAAACACATCCATGCCCGAGGCAGGATTCGAACCTGCGACCGTTGCAGTCACGATGTTCCGAACTGAAGCGCCTAGAATCGCTCGGCCACCGTGGCCAGAGTTCCTTCTGGATGCTTCACTGGTTTGATTGGAAGTGTGTTGTGTGCTTTGAGCTCTCAGTGAGGAACTGGTCGTGTGAGGGCAAGATGAGGAATTATACACCGTGTAAGTAAGAAAATTACGGGGGAGACGTCGGCACAGATTTGCGACAGGAGTGAGGTGTGGTGGCAGTCGGCCTTGCGTCGCAGCGGGCTGCTGGGGCGCGGTGCGTGGCGCAGCAGGCGCCGGCCGGCACGCGACGCGTGGGTCAGCTGAGGTAGGAGCTGGGCTCACAAAAAGCGGCCCGCACTGACCGAGCGGCCGCCGGCGTGGAGCCTGAGTGAGCGCCCAGAGCAGGGGCAACCAGAAGGTCGCGCGGAGCCTGCCTGTTCTCCTGGCCGCCATTTGCGATCTTCGGCGGTTGAGCAACGGCGCCGTGCGCAGTCCCACAGCAGAGAGCTTCAGACGACGATCCACGCCGTCACCGGGCCGTTTCCCCGAGCGACAACACGCTGGAACGTCTCTCGTGGGTTCATCTGATAACGCTCTCACAAGAGCGAACGATCCGTATCAAGTGAACTGCTCTGCCTGACAACAACAGTGAAGCTCCCAGAGGACATCCTCGGATGTCAGTGTTACTTTGAACACGTACACACCATTGGTGGCTATGTAACGAGTAACGTTGCAATTATCCACGAGAGGTAATAGGGCCAGCAGAGTGCATTAATGTTGATGCTTTTTAGTGTTGTTTCCAAGCGCCGTATGGTATACTTACAAGGGGCGAAAGGGTCCTGTAGTCCCCTTTCATTATCATTTTATTTGCTTTCCAGTGATACAAAACTCTCTGGCACGCGGGAGTGAATGAATGTGGATGTGTTTCATTTTGCTATACGGTGGTTTAGTCTGCTGCAGAGGCTCAGCGGTAGTCGTACAGAATGGCCAACCCTTGTAGTTTTCAGGTAGGCAAAGAGGTTTGCTCTCCTTGTGTGAAAGTTACTGGTGTTAGATTGGTGGCGGAAGCCTCATCTCTGGGTTTTCCTGGCCACGGGTCGCGTGGGAGATGTGGGAGTGTGTGAGACGGTCAGTCTGGTTCCAGCTCGCCGCGCGTCTGCAGCCGAGCTCTCTTCGAAGATGGGTGAGGTGATTTAATCACACAAATAAATGTCGTGTGACTAGGGCCTCCCTTCGGGAAGACCGCTCGCCTGGTGCAAGTCTTTCGATTTGACGCCACTTCGGCGACTTGCCCGTCGATGGAGATGAAATGATGATGATTAGGACAAAACAACACCCAGTCCCTGAGAGGTGAAAATCTCCGACCCAGCCGGGAATCGAAACCGGGACCTTTGGATTGACAGTCTGTTACGCTAAACACTCAGCTACTGGGGGCGGACATTTAACCATATTGCGCGTTGTCTCGTAGCATGAGGGGAGCTTTTAGCTTTTGGTCTTGCGTCTCGTCTTAAAGATTGTTTTACTGGGTCGCAGCAAGGAATGCAACGCTTTTGCAAACTTTCAGTCTGATTCCTAATGCAGACTTTCTTCCGTAAGAAGAACTTAGCACAAAGGAATTGCATATGTTGAAGCGATCTCATGTAAGAAGTGCGCTCTCGGTTCATTGTGAAGGTTTGTGCGCTTCCGACTGCGTGTGTGTACATTCTATTATTTTCCGAACTTTGGTAATTTTTGCCTCTTCGTGAATCTTCTTTGTTTCAGTAGTAGGTATCCATTGGAAACCATCCACGTGGCTTAATATTAGAGTTTGTTGGCTCTCTGCCATTACCCATTGTCTATTCAAATGTGTTCTGTGTAAAATATTAATAGTTCGCGGCTGTGTGGTTCAATGTTACTAAAATTTGGCCACGGTACGTAGAAATTGTGTCTTCGTGAACCACGTGGCCACACGAGTTTGTCGTGCATCGTATAGCGCTTCACAAGCAATTGTACTTAGTTACCAGGCAACAGCATTTATGTAGATGCCTTACATCAATGTTTTCAGGAATAAATAATTTTACCTCCAATCTTACCCAGTGTACCGATGTTACCTCTCCGTTACCTACGCCATTTACCTTGTAGTTTTCTTTCTTAGCCTATCCACAGCTTTTCCATGCGCACAGGTCTAATAATTTTAGTGTTTCCTTTTTATTTTAAACAAGTGTTTTAGAGTAGATCTTGTTTTCAGGAATGTTGCTTCCAAGCTGCTCTTATGCAAAGTGTCCACGCACTGTTTGCTTTATTTTAATATTTGATTCACGTGAACAATGCTGGGGTCGCATTAATAATTACATCCCATTTTTTACGAGTGACTTTATAATGAATGTTCTTTTATGAGTTTTACTTATGAATAAATTAAGTAACTTTCCGACTCAACCCTACCTCTTATTTGTCGTGGGGCTAGAGTTGGTGGCGACCCAATCTTTTACGTCGACTTCAATGTCAGATAGCATTTTATTGTTCAAAGTGCGCTTCATGCTTCTTACAGGGGCATGAACAGATTAAGTTGTTGAGTGAAGGACACGAAGATGCCACTGCCTGATAGAATTTGAATGGGGCCTCGTTGTGGGTCCTCATTCGCCCGTCAGGTCGCATTGAGCAGTATCCACTTTCGTCGTTTATTCGTAGATCACACTGACCTGATGTTGATCTGCATGAGTGCCTGAGGGCTGCCATACTTGTTGTCGAGGTTCGGCTCGATGACGTCCGACCAGCGTATAAGAGGATCACCATACTGTGTACCGAGCACAACCCAGTCCCTCGACGTCTGTGCCTGCCGCCCGTGATCAAATAATGGGCTTCTTGTAGAATTTGTGTCATTCCTGGTCGGAGACAAGCACCAACCGGACAGAGAGTCGCACCCCACGCGTAGGCTGTCGGTATCATCACAGTGCTGCGATAGGTGTGGTGTCGTGACTGGTAAGTGGCGTCGTGACTGGTAAGTGGCGTCGCATTCTGTTCAGCGGCGAATGACCATTGTCAGTGAGTGTGATGGCTGCTTGGGAAGAGGTCTCGATCTTCCAATGCTTTGGAGAGGCTCAGCAGCGTTACTCCTGGCGGTATGGTGTGGGGAGGTGGGGGGTCTTGGCGTCTGACTTCAGATCGTGGCTTATAGTGACTGAGGGGACTCTGACGGCACAATGGTATGTCACGGACATCCACCGTCATTATGTGTGACCTCTCAAGCGACAAGTCTTTGGTGCCATTTTCCGATAAGACAATGTCCTTCCACATATGACATGTGTATCTATGAATTGCCACCGTGATGGTGAGATGCTCCCTGGTCATCAAGATCCCCAGATGTATCCTTGATAGAAAGTGTGTGTGTGTGTGTCAGCTCGGACGTCAGCTCTGCCCCATTACCATTATACAGCATGTCAAGGACCAGTTGCAACAACTCTAGCCAGTATACCACATGAGAGGATACATTATTTTTAATATCTTACCGAGCCGGATCAGTGCATGTGTACAAGCCAGAGAGGCTGCAACGTCATGCTGGTAAGTGGCCTAATACTGCCATGTCCTTTGTAAATCTCACTCGATATTGTGATCACCGAAAGAACATCATATCCCCTTTCAACTGTCCCCCCCCCCCCCCTTCTCCACTTTATGCGTGCTTCATGTTTTTGTCAGGCGGTCTACTTAACCGCACAGATGGAAGTATGATTAATAAAGCATTGTCTGGTTTTTCCTTAGCCATTCGTCATCACAATCATTTCCTTCCCATTTACCAGTCAGCGTCAGCTAGAAGTCAACCTTGTTGTTATTGTTGTTGTCTTCAGTCTGAAGACTGGTTATATGCAAGCCTCCAGACTCGTCAATCCCGACCAAGTTTCTTCAGCTCTACATATCTACTGCAGCTACGTCCATATGAACCTACTTCGTGTGTTCATTCCTTTTTCGCCCTTCAATGTTTACCCCTTCCCCTCGCCAAGCTCTTCATTACCAAACCGACAATTCCAGAATGAGATTTTCACTCTGCAGCGGAGTGTGCGCTTATATGAAACTTCCTGGCAGATTAAAACTGTGTGCTGGATCAAGACTCGAACTCGGGACTTTTACCTGTTGCGGGCAAGTGCTCTACCATCTGAGCTACCCAAGCTCGTCTCCTACCTTCCAAACTTTACAGAAGCTTTCTTCAATAAAGTCTGGAAGGTAGGAGACGAGATATGGCAGAAGTAAAGCTATGAGGACCGGGCGAGAGTCGTGCTTGGGTAGCTCATTTGGTAGAGCACTTGCCCGCGAAAGGCAAAGGTCCCGAGTTCGAGTCTCGGTCCGGCACACAGTTTCAATCTGCCAGGAAGTTTCAAACCGTCAATTATTTGATGCATCAGGAAGTGTTGTGAGATCACTTCATTGAATAAGTTGTGCCATAAATTTTTATTCCCAATTTCTCTTTAGTACCCCTCATTAGTTACTCGATCTAATCATCGGCATTCTCCTGTAGCATCGCGTTTCAAAAGCTGGTGCTCTTTTGTTGTCTGAACTGGTTATCGCCCGCATTTCAGTTCTGTACAAGGTCACACTCCACCCAGATACCTTAAGAAAACACTTTCTAACTCAATTGTGTTAGATGTTTCTCAGAAATGCTTTTAATACTAATCTACTGAGTTTTATGTCCTCTCTACTTTAACTTCACCAGTTATTTAGCTGCTTAAATAGCAAAACTCGCCTGCTACTTTTAATGTCTCGTTTCCTAATTTAATTCCATCAACATCGCCTGACTTACTTCAGCTACGTTCCATTATGCTTGTTTTACTGTTTTATGTTCGTCTTCTAACTCTTTTCGACACGCCGTCCATTCCATTCAACAACTCTTCAGAGTCCTTTGCCAAGTCTGACAGAATTATAATGTTGTCACCAAACCACTAAATTTCATTTCTTCTCCATCAACTTTCATTCCATTTCTAAATTTCTCCTTTGTTTCTTTCGCAATTTACTAAATGTACAAATTGAATAACGTAGGGATAGGCTAGACACAGTCTCACTCCTTTATCAACTGCTGCTTCCCTTTTTAGCTTCTGTTTGGTTTCTGTCCAGGTTTTAGATAATGTTATTCCTACTACCTTCATCGTTTCAAACAGTGCATTTCTGCCAACACTATGAGATTTCATTTGATAGGTATGCAATGGAACATAAAAGTACTCGACTAAATCCACAATGAACCAGCTTGTCGGCACTATATTGGGAATACTGCCAGAGCTTAGCTTAGCACATCAAATATGTGTATATGTCTATAATGTAAGGGTGTAACGGGCGTTCTAGGCGCTACAGTCTGGAACCGCGCGACTGCTACGGTCGCAGGTTCGAATCCTGCCTCGGGCATGGATGTGTGTGATGTCCTTAGGTTAGTTAGGTTTAAGTAGTTCTAAGGTCCAAGGGACTGATGACCTCAGCAGTTAAGTCCCATAGTGCTCAGAGCCATTTGAACCATTTTTTTTGTAACGGGCGTAAGTACGCGTATTTTTGTATGTACTATCTTAATATGTAGACACACAAGTGTGATGTTTTTCTGCATCGAACACTCTTCCCACAAACTCATCAGAAACTTTTTATGGCCTTATGTTTTCTGCCTCATACGTCCACACTTCAGGACTTGAGATGCTGCCCAGGAGAAAATGACCATTAATGGCTTACTCTTGTCACATTTACTTGGTGGTACTGACCAACCTAAAAACATACTACTCCTAATTGCTACAGTCATTAGTCTGCAAATGAAGTAAATGTTGAGGTAATATTTTTCAGTACACTGTCCTCATTCACCAATTGAAATATCTGTAGTTACACCCGTTACTACACTCTATATATGTATATAATGTAGAAGGGTCGTTCAATAAGTTATGCCCCACATTTTTCTTCTCAGAACATATTTATTGTTAAGAGTGAGAATTTGGTGACAAGATACATCTACATGTCTTGCCCAGTTCTACTTTTTTACATAGTCTCCACCACGTTCTATGGTTGTACGCCAACGTTGTGGAAGAGCATCTATTTCCTGCTGGTAAAAGCTCTTGACCTATAGGCGTAGCCATGCTTTTACTGCGTGACTGACACTCTCGTCATCTTCAAAGTGTGTTCCCCTTAGAGAATCTAAAGCGGCCCAAACAGATGGAAGTCCGAGAGTGCCAGGTCTGGACTGCAGGGTGGATGAGGCAGTGATATCTAACCAATTTGCCGATGTATTCCCGGGTTGTCAGACTTGTGTGTGGGCGTGCGTTATCGTGTTGTAGCAAAATTTCTGCTGGATTCATGTCCAATCGAAGACGTCGGGAACGGTTCTTGTCACCATGAATTTTCCGGCAGAGGAGGTTGTCTTGAATTGCTTCTTTTGTTGTCAATGAAGATGATGCCACTCCATGGGGCGAAGTGGAGCACCCAGCTTACGTACCCCGTACAGGTCCGTGGCAGAAAGGCCTCTCCATCGGCCTGAAAACTCAGATGCCATGGCCTTTCTTTGAATATTGTGGTCCGCTGTGACCGTTCGTGGAACCCATCGTGAGCACCTGTTCGAATATTCGAGAGTCTAGATCATTGCAGATGCACTTCCGATGCAGATGCACTTCCGATGCTGACCGACAGCTGTAGAGTCAATTGTCGAGTTGTGAAGAGCCGGTCGGCACGAATAATGGCATCCGCATGATTCAGCATGTCTTAAGCAGTGGCTGTGACAGGACGTCCCGAGCGTGGCTGCCCATGGAGTTCCGTTTCTGCATTTCCTGAGTCTGTAACTTTATTTACCCATCGCCCAGCTGCACTGCTGTCAACTACAGCATCGCCGTACTCTGCACACAAACTTTTATGGATGTTTCCCACCATTTCTCTTTTTGCACACAAGAATTCAATAAGAGCACGTTGCTTGTAACGTAAGTCGTACGTAGACGGCATTTTGACGCAGTAGTAGAGCTCTGCGATCTGCCAGAACGGTTCGAAACTTCACCGGCGTACAGAACAAACATCAAATGTACAGCACCAAAAATGACATTTGGCTATGTACGTTAATGGCTGTTTAAGAGAATGTGGGGCATTACTTATTGAACAGCCCTCGTATTTCATAACATCACAGACGTTGTTCATAACATATGCTCAAAGTAGTTGCCCTGTTCAGTAATGCGTGTCCAGACCTGTTTTAGCATGTTTGAGGGCAGCATGCTGAAACTGACATTGTTAATCCATTCTTCTGTTAATGTTTGCTTCTGGCAATGTGTACGTGCTGTTTTTATAGGCCCTTGCTTCAACATGGCTCCACCGGAAGAAATATGGAGATGTTAAATTCGAAAAACTTATGGGCCGTAATCCGTTAGACATGACTGAATGACCAAATAATCCCTTCAGAAATGAATTGTTTCATTAGTTATTTGACAAGTGGGACCGCCTGCTGCAACCAGCAATAACGTTCAGTTGCCTCAAGAAGCGAAACAGTCTGGTCAGTGATGTCTTGGCATACACCGCTGTTCACGGTAGTTTCAAAGAAAACAGGGTCCGCTATTCGACTTGGACGACGCGATAGATGCGGGACACCGCACTCCAATTTTCTGTTAGTGCAAGATATTTTCTTGAAAAGCTAATGGATTTTCGGTTGACCAAATTCTTGTGTTTTCACTCTCTTATCAGCTAAGGTGAAACGACGCTTAATAAGTGAAATAAAGACGGTCTAGTTGTGCGATTCCAAGGCTGTACAAAAATGACCGAAATCGTGTACAGTAGGCTAGACGCTTTTTTTAATACGTTCCTTGTCGGCAATACCGGTGGCTGATCAAACGAATTCAATGCAACTTCTTTTACATATGCGTCTACTTTCACGAATGCGATTTTTCGATCGCACTGTATCAGCGCGCCAGATTTCGTTACGCGGACTCGCTGCAACACAGGTTGCAGGCAGCTGCTCAGCTCCGCGTTGTTCCACGTGCCGCAGGCATTGCACGAGAGTCGCTTACGCCACATCGCATCGCAACGCAACGCGTCCGAAGTCCGTTCTACCTGTACTGTTTAAACAATGCAGGGGGCTGGGCTTACGAGATGTACACCGGGGGGGCAATGCGAATAGCAAGCAGGTAGAATCGAAACGGTCACCTCGCCATCCAGAAATTTCTCCGCTGGGGACCACGGTAATGACGTTGCGTTAGCTCGCACAACAGCATCTACCACCGGTGGACTCGCATTAGTAACCGCGAGAGCCTTACGGAGGTAACACAAAACACTGCGCTGGCAGGCGTTGCAAGAGAGGCGTTGTGCAGATGGTGTGGTTCACTACTGAAATTACGGGGGTACACGCTTAAACAGGAGTCGTGGAACACGTTGCTTCGTCCCGCACTTCGCCACATGACAGAGACGAAAGAAACAGAGTCGTTAGATGAGGTCATACAGAGGATTATTGACTGTCCTCCTCACGTTCCGGCCGCGAATAGAAGATGGCAGGGGGAATGATGAAGGCAGTAATGACAGCAAAAATAGCCTTGCTGAGCAGAGATGTAATTTTGTTCAGAAATCAGATGCTAGGCTTAGATTTACTGCGAAACCTAGTAGTAAACACAATTCATGCTCTGCAAGACTTACCTTTCCGAGATCATCATTACAAGACGAACCACTCTCTGCAGCTTCCGCCTCCACGATCTCTGCCTCACCGTTTACAACCGTCATATAAAATTACCTAAAAGGCTAAAATACCTCAAACCAATTGTCGACCGTAAGCTAATATAGAAATCGCCCTTACCAACCACAGGATAGGGAGCGCACAGTAGTCTAAGAATACCAAGTCTCGGAGCACAGACATTGCATTCATTCACATACTCCACACCTACAAGGGGTTAATCCAGACAAACCATCTCATACGGCAGTGTCGCCTGGATTTCCTTTCCGCCTAATTTTCGCTATTCTGTGAAAACCCTCGAAACCCATGCGCTCCATGTTGCCTTCCGTACCCGTCTACGCTCTGTCACTCTCCGTGTCCTCTCCTGCAGTAAACCTGATACCGGCCACCTTGTGTGTTCCATCCCTGATTATTGACTCTCATAGTTCGCTGCGCTTGTGCCAACTCATCGTCCCAACAGTCTTCTTACTCTATCCGCATGCTGTTCCAGCCAGCACTTTTTCGAACCCCCCCCCCCCCCTCCCTGAGCAAAAAATTCTTCCAGAGACTTTCCATCCTCGCTGCTGCAACATAACATTTCTCCTCTCCTCTATGTCGGGGCTCCTCTTCCCTTTACTTTCCTCTCCATCTACTTACGTACTCTACAAGTCACCATACAGTGGATGGCGGAGGGTACCTTCTGCTACTACCAGTCGCTTCTATTTCTTCTTCACTATCGAGCGAGGTGGCGTAGTGGTTAGCACACTGGACTCGCATTCGAGAGGACTACGGTTCAAACTCGTGACCGGCCATCCTGATTTAGGTTTTCCGTGATTTCTCTTAATCTCTTCAGGCTAATGCTTGGATGGTTCCTTTGAAAGGGCACGGCCGACTTCATTCCCCATCCTTCCCCAATCCGGTGAGACCGATGACCTCGCTGTTAGCCGGCCAGATTGGCCGAGCGGTTCTAGGCGCTACAGTCTGGAACCGTGCGACTGCTACGGTCGCAGGTTCGAATCCTGCCCCGGGCATGGATGTGTGTGATATTCTTAGGTTAGTTAGGTTTAAGTAGTTCTAAGTTCTAGGGGACTGATGACCTTAGCAGTTAAGTCCCATAGTGCTCAGAGCCATTTGAACCCCTCGCTGTTAGGTCCCCTGTCCCGAATCATCCAACCAGCCTCCTTCGCTGGAAAATTGAACGAGTGATACACGACTGTCTGTTCGCCTCCGTACGACACCTAGTTTCTGTTACCTTGTCGTCGCGCTCCTTTTACGTTAGTCCCTGTACAATCATTCTGCATTCAGCCACAGCTGCAGTTCTCCAAACGTTCCGCATGTGTTTCACAACAAGAACGTCTCCTTCCTTCCCAGGATTTCCATTCCAGTTCACGAAGCATTTCCGTAATATTCGCTTGCTGATCAAAACTGCCTGTAACAATAGCACCGGCACAGCACTGCATTACGTCTAGGTCCTACCTGGTCCAGAGCTCAACCCCCGAGCAGTACTCAAGAATGGACGTCACTAGTTTCTATGTGCCGTCTCCTTTGTAGATGAGCTTCGTTTACCTACGGTAGTCGCAGTAAACCGTAGTCGACCATTCGCCTTCTCTACTATTCTCCTTATGTGTTCGTTCCATTTCATACAGACTACATCTAGATATTTAATCGACGACTGTATCAAGGAGCACAAAACTTATACTGAATTCGAAATCACACGACTCTTTGTCTACTTATGAAGGTGGCAGTGGTAAAATACAGGGAGCAGAAGGCTATTTACAATTTGTAGGGAAACCAGATGGCAGTTATAAGAGTCGACAGCCATGAAAGGGAAGCAGTGGTTGGAAAAGGGTGTTAGACAGGGTTGTAGCCTATCCCCGCTACTATTCAATCTGTATACTGAGGAAGCAGTAAAGAAAAAAAAAAGAAGAAAAGTTTGGAGTAGGAATTAAAATCCATGGAGAAGAAATAAAAACTTCGAGGTTCGCCGATGACATTGTAATTCTGTCAGGGATAGCAAAGAGCCTGGAAAAGCAGTTGAACGGAATGGACAGTGTCTTGAAAAGTGGATATAAGATAAACATCAACAAAAACAAAACGAGGATAACGGAAGGTAGTTGAATTAAGTCGAGTGATGCTGAGGGAATTAGATTAGGAAATGAGACACTTAAAGTAGTAGATGAGTTTTGCTATTTGGGGAGCAAAATAACTGATGATGGCCGAAGTAGAGAGGATGTAAAATGTAGACTGGCAATGGCAAGGAAAGCGTTTCTGAAGAAGAGAAGTTCGTTAACATCGAGTATAGATTTAAGTGTCAGGAAGTCGTTTCTGAAAGTATTTGTATGGAGTGTAGCCATGTATGGAAGTGAAACATGGACGATGAATAGTTTGGACAAGAAGAGAATAGAAGCTTCCGATATGTGGTGCTACAGGAGATTGCTGAAGATTAGATGGGTAGATCACATAACTAACGAGTACGTATTGAATAGAATTGGGGAGAAGAGACATTTGTACCTTGACTAGAAGAAGGGATCAGTTGGTAGGACATGTACTGAGGCATTAAGGGATCACCAATTTAGTATTGGAGGGCAGCGTGGAGGGTAAAACTCGCAGAGGGAGACCAAGAGATGAATACACTAAGTAGATTTAGAAGGATGTAGGTTGCAGTAGGTACTTGGAGATGAAGAGGCTTGCACAGGATAGAGTAGCATGGAGAGCTGCATCAAACCAGTCTCTGGACTGAAGACCGCAACAACAACAACAACTGGATTTACTTACATTTTTCCACATTTAGAGCAAGATGTTGTCCATCACACCAAACATAAATTCTGTCCAAGTCTTCCTGTATCCTATTACAGTCACTCAACAACGATAATTTTCCGTTTACCTCAGAGCCGTCAACATAATGTCGCAGGGTGCTGATTACACTATCCGTCTGTCCGTTTATGTACAGAGAGGCTAGGAGCTGTCCTACAATACAAGCGTCCTTATCACACTTCCTTGGGGCATTCCTGACGATTCCCTTCGTCTCTGATAAACACTCCCCGTCCAGGACAACGTAGTGGGTTCTTTGCTTAAGAAGTCTTTGAGCCACTCACGTATCTGGGACCTATGTTCACACTCTGCAATGAGACTCTGCGTCAAACGCTTATTGGAAATCTGGGTAAAGCGTGAGAAGAGGGTCCTGGAGTTTCCTGCACAAATGCGTGCTAATTTGTGGATAGAAGCTTTTGTGTATCAAGGAAATTCGTCATATTTAGAACTCAGAACGTGCTTAAGAATTCTGCAGCAAACCTGTGTTATGGATACGGTCTCTAACTTCGCGGGTTCTTTTTTTACCCTTTTTATACACTCCTGGAAATTGAAATAAGAACACCGTGAATTCATTGTCCCAGGAAGGGGAAACTTTATTGACACATTCCTGGAGTCAGATACATCACATGATCACACTGACAGAACAACAGGCACATAGACACAGGCAACAGAGCATGCACAATGTCGGCACTAGTAAAGTGTATATCCACCTTTCGCAGCAATGCAGGCTGCTATTCTCCCATGGAGACGATCGTAGAGATGCTGGATATAGCCATGTGGAACGGCTTGCCACGCCATTTCCACCTGGCGCCTCAGTTGGACCAGCGTTCGTGCTGGACGTGCAGACCGCGTGAGACGA
Organism: Schistocerca gregaria; assembly: GCF_023897955.1. NCBI lineage: Eukaryota > Metazoa > Arthropoda > Insecta > Orthoptera > Acrididae > Schistocerca > Schistocerca gregaria. Next base: position 562,791,869 of record NC_064926.1, read on the forward strand.
CGCTTCATCCAGTCCCAAACATGCTCAATGGGGGACAGATCCGGAGATCTTGCTGGCCAGGGTAGTTGACTTACACCTTTTAGAGCACGTTGCGTGGCACGGGATACATGCGGACGTGCATTGTCCTGTTGGAACAGCAAGTTCCCTTGCCGGTCTAGGAATGGTAGAACGATGGGTTCGATGACGGTTTGGATGTACCGTGCACTATTCAGTGTCCCCTAGACGATCACCAGAGGTGTACGGCCAGTGTAGGAGATCGCTCCCCACATCATGATGCCGGGTGTTGGCCCTGTGTGCCTCGGTCGTATGCAGTCCTGATGGTGGCGCTCACCTGCACGGCGCCAAACACGCATACGACCATCATTGGCACCAAGGCAGAAGCGACTCTCATCGCTCAAGACGACACGTCTCCATTCGTCCCTCCATTCACGCCTGTCGCGACACCACTGGAGGCGGGCTACACGATGTTGGGGCGTGAGCGGAAGACGGCCTAACGGTGTGCGGGACCGTAGCCCAGCTTCATGGAGACGGTTGCGAATGGTCCTCGCCGATACCCCAGGAGCAACAGTGTCCCTAATTTACTGGGAAGTGGCGGTGCGGTCCCCTACGGCACTGCGTAGGATCCTACGGTCTTGGCGTGCATCCGTGCGTCGCTGCGGTCCGGTCCCAGGTCGACGGGCACGTGCACCTTCCGCCGACCACTGGCGACAACATCGATGTACTGTGGAGTCCTCACGCCCCACGTGTTGAGCAATTCGGCGGTACGTCCACCCGGCCTCCCGCATGCCCACTATACGCCCTCGCTCAAAGTCCGTCAACTGCACATACGGTTCACGTCCACGCTGTCGCGGCATGCTACCAGTGTTAAAGACTGCGATGGAGCTCCGTATGCCACGGCAAATTGGCTGACACTGACGGCGGCGGTGCACAAATGCTGCGCAGCTAGCGCCATTCGACGGCCAACACCGCGGTTCCTGGTGTGTCCGCTGTGCCGTGCGTGTGATCATTGCTTGTACAGCCCTCTCGCAGTGTCCGGAGCAAGTATGGTGGGTGTGACACACCGGTGTCAATGTGTTCTTTTTTCCATTTCCAGGAGTGTATAAAGGTTCGCCTCCGCTTTTTCCCAGTCTCCTGCGACTTTTCGTTGGGCTAGAGAATCGCGAGAAATGCAACCTAAGATAGGAGCCAGTACCTAAAAGTATTCCCTGTAAAACCGAAATGGGCTTCCATCCGGACCTGCCAGCTTGCTTGTTACCAACTCTTCCAGTTGCTTCTCAATGTTAGGGATACCTTCTGTGTTCTCCATACGGGAGTCTGCGACGCTCAAACGATGGTGCTATGCCTGTACAGTCCTCGTGCGTGAATGGTATTTTAAATGCGAAATTTATAACCTCAGCTTTCCAATTTGCTCTTCTATTGCCACACTATACTGATCCACGAATGACTGAATACTAGCCTCAGTTTCATATACTGGCTTTACGTAGCACTTGATTTTTCACAATCTTCGAGGTACAAACGCCAGTTTTAACAATTTTAAAAACATATACATGTTTGAACGCTCTAACTCCTTTTTAGAAAACTGTGCCTGTGTATTTCATAAACACCTTTGGCTGAAAAGCCGCACTGTGGCCCTGCCAACGCACTCTCGCCCTGCTTGACGACAGAATGAAGTGACAGTAAAGGAAACTCAGAAAAAAAACCGTGGCGGGACTTTCTGTCCTACGCACGTTAACACCCTTTTCTGCAGAGAGTTTTTTCAGAAGTTGCCTGTTTCATTTTGTAGCCTCAATATGGATATAGTAGAAAGTCAGTTACCTGTCCTTACTGCAACTCATAATGCAAGGCAGTGCAAAACACCGAGCACATGCGTCAGCTGCAAGAAAGCAAATATGTACTCGGCACACCTACAGTTTGGAGAAAGGATATCTCCGCTTCTCTCACGTAGAACTGCCAACAAGAGAAATTTGTTTAGTACTAGTTTGCGAACGCCTGCCGAGTTGGAGGTAACGTTCATGGGTAACGAATGGTTTGTGCCTGATGTAATCAAAAATGACGCAGCTTCTCTGTGTAAAAGTTGTGATAGTGGCATGTGATGAACTGAGAACTGATTTATTAAGGTAGCACCACAAACGGAAGACAGCGCCACCATGTTTCTGTGCATTGTACTTTGTTTATAATTGATTATTGATTACAGTCAGAATTGCGATGTAAGGATATGTTTCGGCCGCAGTGGGCTATCTTCAGAAATTGTCAGCTTTATTTCTGTGTAACGTGTCAACATCGTCGCAGTTCGTGCCTACACGTTAAATACTGAGGACAGCCCGAACACGATGACGTTTGTGGGGCGCTCAACTGCGCCGTCAACCAGCGCCTCTACGAAGTCCCAATTTTTACACAGCCCAATTTTTTGTACACAGTCCAATCTAGCAACTGTCACGGATGATGATGATGGAACACGGTGACGAAGTTGACGTCTCGAAGATGGCACACGACAGCCGAAACAGATAATCACATATGTACATCGCAAGTGTGGCTGTAACAAACTATTTGACAGTTGCTGTGTCTCTGTATAGATATTACCTCTGCCCTTATGTACAACTTCTGGTCGATCGAAGCGTTTGAAGTGGTGCGTTATACCGCTGGTGTCGTATTCGCGACGTAGTGTAGCAGATTTCAAATAACGTCGCGCCGATCTCCTAGTGATTTTCATTGAAGAGGGATCGCTCCTCGGTAAACGCAAGGACTTATTCATTTCTAATTCTTGTTCAACAGTCAGTACGCTGTCTCCAGTAATGTCGTTATCCTTGGCTGAGATTGAAATGGTTCAAATGGCGCTGAGCACTATGGGACTTAACATCTGAGGTCATCAGCCCCCTAGAACTTACAACCACTTAAACCTAACGAACCTAAGGACATGACAGACATCCATGTCCGAGGCAGTATTCGAACCTGCGACCGTTGCGGCCGCGCGGTTCCAGACTGCAGCGCCTAGAACCGCTCGGTCACACATGCCGGCTGTGGCTGAGATTAAACGCTTACAGGCCATCAGTTTTGAAATGTGGTGCTGCAGTAGACTGCTGGAGATTGAATGGATAGACTGAATGGCTAATGAGGGTACCGCTTCGTACTGGCGAAACAAGAAATTTGTAACACAACATGAATAGAAGAGGGGATCGCTTGGTAGGATACATGCAGTCTTGTCGAAAAATTGACTTTTGAGAGGGTGGCTGAGTACGGATACAGGTTTTGTTGAAAGATGAACAGCCGTCTGAAGATGAACCCTTCTGTTCGAAACCGGTTACCGTACTATTTCTGTAAATATGTATGTTATTAACAATGGCCGCTTGCTCTTTTCTTTTTTTTTTCAAGAATCAACCTGTTAGCACAGATGCTGAGGCATCAAGGAACCTCCAATTTGATAATGGAGAGAAGTATTGGGGGGTAAAAATTGTCGAGGCATATGAAGGAGTGACCTGAGGAAGCAGGCTGATACGCATGTGGGCTGCAGTGGTTACGGAGAGATGAAGAGGTTTGCACAGGATAGCCTAACGCGGAGAGATGCAGAATATCAGTCTCCAGGTTGAGGACCACGACAACAGCTTTCATGTCTTCAGTTTCAGACGGAAGCATGAAACGCGAACCGGTCGTCAGTGTACTAGGCATGGTTTTCACTAAGCGAAGCGGAGTTTCCTAGAATTTGTTAAACAATGCGACTGGTGTTCGTTCTTCACAAGTTACAATGCCCACGTTGGAACTACACACATGCAGTACGCTTCCTGGTGCGCAGCAGGCATACACACGGTGCTCCACGTACGACGCAAGCTCTGTGGCCGGCATTTCGCGAGAACCAACACCGTGGAGGCCGGCTCTGATCGGCGCGTGCACTCGGACCCGTCCCTCCGACTCTGACAAGTGGCCCATCGCTTTTGGCCGAATTAAACTAGCAAGGAGCGACATTGAAAGGCTGCCCGAGAACATCGTTGCGCCATTGCTGGGTCAGTAGCGCCTGCTCACATGAACGTGCACCAGCCCAGCAATGAAACCTGACTAAGTAGTCGCGTTGCATCGACTGGCCAGTTCAGACGCCGTTGCTCAACATCAGTGCGACTGCTGGCTGTGGCAGCTTCATCCTCAAATTATCCTTTTCTCTGATAAACCATGGCTGTGTTTATCGGGCTACCCAAACTCACAGAACAATAGACTTTGTAATACGGAAAATCTTCAAGGAATATAACACGGCTGTGGGCGGTGGTTGTGTAGTACTCATTTCTGCCGCTAGGCGTCTATAGCGCAACTCAGTGCCACCTGTGTTGTCGGCCTGGCCTGGCCTGTTCATCTGCAGTGATTGTTTCTGCCAGCGCTGTTTTGTTCTGGTTTCTTTTTTTTTATGGTAGCAAGTTTAAGAGAACAGCGTGCAGCTGCGAAATTTTGTTTTCTATACGATAAAAATGCTGCTGACACTGTTTCACTGTTGAAGTCATCTCACCGAGATGACGCTATGGGATGAGCTCAAGTGTACGAGTGGTTTGCTCAGCTTAAAAATGGCGAAACTTCGATTGATGACAAACCTCCTCTTGGTCGTCCATCAACCGCCCAAATCGGCGATCAAACATTCGAGAGTTTGTGCTCACATACCGTCGACAGACAATTGATCAGCTGTTAGTTGAAATAAGTGATTCATGTAATGTTAAAACAACACTGGTTACTCAAACTGGGGGGGGGGGGGGCTATCAAGTACAGGGTCCCACAGGATTCGGTCTTAGGTCCTTTACTGTTCTAGATATACACTCCTGGAAATGGAAAAAAGAACACAATGACACCGGTGTGTCAGACCCACCATACTTGCTCCGGACACTGCGAGAGGGCTGTACAAGCAATGATCACACGCACAGCACAGCGGACACACCAGGAACCGCGGTGTTGGCCGTCGAATGGCGCTAGCTGCGCAGCATTTGTGCAGCGCCGGCGTCAGTGTCAGCCAGTTTGCCGTGGCATACGGAACTCCATCGCAGTCTTTAACACTGGTAGCATGCCGCGACAGCGTGGACGTGAACCGTATGTGCAGTTGACGGACTTTGAGCGAGGGCGTATAGTGGGCATGCGGGAGGCTGGGTGGACGTACCGCCGAATTGCTCAACACGTGGGGCGTGAGGTCTCCACAGTACATCGATGTTGTCGCCAGTGGTCGGCGGAAGGTGCACGTGCCCGTCGACCTGGGACCGGACCGCAGCGACGCACGGATGCACGCCAAGACCGTAGGATCCTACGCAGTGCCGTAGGGGATCGCACCGCCACTTCCCAGCAAATTAGGGACACTGTTGCTCCTGGGGTATCGGCGAGGACCATTCGCAACCGTCTCCATGAAGCTGGGCTACGGTCCCGCACACCGTTAGGCCGTCTTCCGCTCACGCCCCAACATCGTGTAGCCCGCCTCCAGTGGTGTCGCGACAGGCGTGAATGGAGGGACGAATGGAGACGTGTCGTCTTGAGCGATGAGAGTCGCTTCTGCCTTGGTGCCAATGATGGTCGTATGCGTGTTTAGCGCCGTGCAGGTGAGCGCCACAATCAGGACTGCATACGACCGAGGCACACAGGGCCAACACCCGGCATCATGATGTGGGGAGCGATCTCCTACACTGGCCGTACACCTCTGGTGATCGTCTAGGGGACACTGAATAGTGCACGGTACATCCAAACCGTCATCGAACCAATCGTTCTACCATTCCTAGACCGGCAAGGGAACTTGCTGTTCCAACAGGACAATGCACGTCCGCATGTATCCCGTGCCACGCAACGTGCTCTAAAAGGTGTAAGTCAACTACCCTGGCCAGCAAGATCTCCGGATCTGTCCCCCATTGAGCATGTTTGGGACTGGATGAAGCGTCGTCTCACGCGGTCTGCACGTCCAGCACGAACGCTGGTCTAACTGAGGCGGCAGGTGGAAATGGCATGGCAAGCCGTTCCACAGGACTACATCCAGCATCTCTACGATCGTCTCCATGGGAGAATAGCAGCCTGCATTGCTGAGAAAGGTGGATATACACTGTACTAGTGCCGACATTGTGCATGCTCTGTTGCCTGTGTCTATTTGCCTGTGGTTCTGTCAGTGTGATCATGTGATGTATCTGACCCCAGGAATGTGTCAGTAAAGTTTCCCCTTCCTGGGACAATGAATTCACGGTGTTCTTATTTCAATTTGCAGGAGTGTATATTAATGACTTACCATTCCGCATTGGTGAAGATGCAAAGTTAGTTCTTTTTGCTGATGATACAAGTATAGTAATAACATCCAAAAATCAAGAACTAAGTGATGTAATTGTAAATGATGTCTTTCACAAAATTATTAAGTGGTTCCTAGCAAACGGACTCTCTTTAAATTTTGATAAAACACAGTATATACAGTTCCGTACAGTAAATGGGACAACTCCAGTAATAAATATGGGCTTTGAACAGAAGTCTGTAGCTAAGGTAGAATTTTCAAAATTTTTAGGTGTGGCCATTGATGAGAGGTTAAACTGAAAGCAACACATTTATGGTCTGCTGAAACGTCTGAGTTCAGCTACGTATGCTATTAGGGTTATTGCAAATTTTGTTGACAAGAATCTCAGTAAATTAGCTTACTATGCCTACTTTCATTCACTGCTTTCGAGTGGCATCATATTCTGGGGTAATTCATCGTTGAGTAGAAAAGTATTCACTGCTCAAAAACGTGTAATTAGAATAATTGCTTGAGCCCACCCACGGTCATCCTGCCGACATCTATTTAAGGATGTAGGGATCCACACAGTAACCTCATAGTATATATATTCACTTATGAAATTTGTTGTTAATAATCCTACTCAGTTCAAAAGTAATAGCAGTGTGCATAGCTATAACACCAGGAGAAAGGAACATTTCACTATGCAGGGTTAAATCTGACTTTGGCACAGAAAGGGGTAAATTATGCTGCTACAAAAGTCTTTGGTCACCTACCAAACAGCATCAAAAGCCTGACAGATAGTCAACCAACATTTAAAAATAAATTAAAAGAATTTCTAGATGACAACTCCTTCTACTCACTGGCAGAATTTTTAGATATAAATTAAAGGAGGAAAAAAAAGAAAACTAGCTTAAACATTAGTGTCATGCAATATTTTGTGTAATGCAATATCTTGTGCAGACATCTTTTATTAACCTGACCCGTTCCACATCATTACGAAGTGTCGTGTTCATGATCTATGGAACAAGTATTAATCTGATCTAATCTAATCTCAGAGATTAGTGAATTTTCTTGGAGCTACGCTTAGAGAATTTAATGGACTATTTCCGAATGAAAAGGGTTGCTGCCAAGTTTGTTCCTCGGGTTTTGACTGTCAATCAAAAGGAACGTCGGTTTGAAACATGTTGTGCCTTGACACTGATCTAGATTTTCTGCCACAGGTCATTATTGGCGAATTTTCTGTCAAAAGTCATTCATTATTGGTGATGAGTCATGCCCCCATGGTTACGATCCAGAAACAAAGCAATAGTCAAGCCAATAGAAGAACAGAAGACGTCACCTTCATCCCGTCCAAAAAAATGTCGTCAAATCCAGTCAAACATCAAAACGACGCTGATTTGCTTTTTTTATGCTAAGGGTGCATTTCATTCAGAGTTTGTTTCGCCAGGTCAGTCCGTCAATCGGAACTTTTATCTGGAATCTGTAAGAAGATTGCGCAACAGTGTTCGTCAAAAAAAAAAAAAAAAAAAAAAAAAAAAAAAAAAAAAAAAAAAAAAAAATAAAAAAATTGATTTGTGGCAGACAGGAAGCTTGTTGTTCTAGCACGACAAATCACCTGCACACACAGCCACCTCTGTTAAGACAGTTTTTGGCTAATGGCACGGTTGTGCTGCCCCACGCACCTTATTCGCCTCACATAGCTCCGTGCTACTTATTCTTGTTTCCACGCAAGAAAAGGGGCAAGAAAGGACACCGATTTGACAACACTGAAGAAGTCAAGAAGAAAAATGAGGGAGGAGCTGTTAGCCATTTGTAAAGATGACTACAAAAATATATTTCGAACAGTGTGAGCACCCGTGGGATATATGTATCAGTTGTAATAGAGAGCATTCTGAAGGCAATAAGGTTCTTTTGCAAACAATTTGAAAATATACAGCTTTTCATAATTCCTTTTTTTGGTACCCCGTCGTATGTGAACAGTATTCACGGGTTATTCTGTAGACCCCGCGAAAGCAGTAAAAAAACAAAAAAAAAAACAAAAAAAAAAACACGTGTCAGTGGACTTTCGATTCCTAACACTCGCCGCGACCTTGTTGCTCTAGGGGGACAAGCGTGTCTGAGCATGTAGACAAACCATCCGCTCCATGCTGTCACATCGCCTTAGTTTGCACATGCAGACAGGCAAGCTGGTGAACGGATTTCCAAAGCGGGCTGCTGCGCGCCTTCACGGGCAGTTCATGTCAGGCACGCTCGTGTTTACGTGCAAACGTCAGCAAGCTTTACGGGCCGGTTCCTTACACCAAAACAAAGAAAAGGCCTAGTAATTAAAGGCTCTAAAATGCATACATTCAGAACTATGAGCACTTGTTCGTCTTCGAGACTATGAAATACGTCTCTTCTACTTCAAGATCTTTGCTTCCCATGTTTTGGGAGGAGGTAATGTGGACCAAAACAAGAAAAAAAAGACTAATGAACGTGGGTTCTAAAATGAATAACTTGAGTGTTACGAGAACTTGTTCAGCACAAGAGACGTGTTTCACACCAGCGAAGTTGAACAAGTGTTCGTAGCTCTTAAAGTATGCATTTTAGACCCCATGTTTAGTGAAAGCTATTTTCTTGCGTTAGTCCATACTGCCTCCTCCCAAAATACGTGAAGCGAGCTCTTTGCAGTGGAAGAGATCTGTTTCATAGCACCGAAGATGAACAAGTGCTCAAGTTCTTAAGGTATACATTTTCGAGCCCCTATTTACTAGACTTTTTTCTTATTTTCGTATAGCGAACCTCTCCCTAAAGCTTGTCAGTGTTTTTTGGGACACCCTTTACATACACAAACTTAAAAAAACAAACAAAGATAACTAACAAATCTAACAACTTACCAAAAGATCTACGTCTTAATTCACAGACTTGACAACTAACAAGGAGACCTACTATTATTCCTCGCAGGACAGTGCAGGAGTACAGCGACAAGAGTACAGAGAGTACAGGGACAGAATTATGAGAACAGTTCCAGTCATCAAACTGAACTCATTGGTGAATGGAATAGTAAAAGGGGGGAGAGAATTCCGTTATATTGTGTACCCAGTGCCACCCACACACTGTACGTTGACGTATGAACCGGGAATCTACGAGAGATGTTCAATAAGCAATACACCATTTTTTCTCAGTGAATGTCGGTTGAAAAAAATACGGAATTTGTTTTGGGACATCGTGCAATATCCCCATTCCAGTCGCTATAGTTTGATGAACTTTCTGTGTGTGAGGTGCCGCTTTACGTTGCCTTCAAAGCACCGTGTATAAACGGAGATGCGTTCCGAGCAGTGAGCTACTATCGAGATTGAGTTTCTTTTTTCTGAAAACCCAGAGCATTGCTGATATCCATAGTCGCTTCGCTTGCGGTATGTCTTCGGGGACCTACCAGCGAACAAAATTACGGTGAGTTGCTGCGCGAGGCTTCTCTCATCATCGCAAAAAGGTCGTGCAAACGTGTACGGTCTTCCGCGAGCCGGCCGGCCGCACATAGCTTTGATTGAAAATGGTACAAATGGCTCTGAGTACTATGGGACTTAACTTTTAAGGTCATCACTCCCCTAGAACATAGAAGTACTTAAACCTAACTAACCTAAGGACATCGCACACATCCATGCCCGAGGCAGGATTCGAACCTGCAACCGTAGCACATAGCTTTGACTCTTGCAATGTTGGAACGTGCCAACGCTGTCATTCGAGGTGATAGGCTGTTCGCAGCCAAACATCTCGCTGCACAACTGGGCATCTTCGTTGCTAGTGCTGATTCACTGATCCACCAATTGGGGTACTCAAAGGTGTGTGTTCGCTGCGTTCCTAGCCGTTTAACAGGAAAGCATAAAGAGTAGCGAAGGACCGTCTACGCGGAATTGCTTGAACATTAAGAGGCTTATCGTGACAATTTCTTTTCCAACTCCGTCATAGATGATGAAACATGGGTTCTTTACTTCTCCTCCGAAGTAAAGTTCAAAGCCACACTCTCAACCGGAATCAACATGGATTCCTGAAACAGCGATCGTGTGAAACCCAACTCGCTTTATTTGTTCATGAGACCCAGAAAATATTAGATACAGGCTCCCAGGTAGATGCCATTTTCCTTGACTTCCGGAAGGCGTTCGATACAGTTCCGCGCTGTCGCCTGATAAACAAAGTAAGAGCCTGCGGAATATCAGACCAGCTGTGTGTCTGGATTGAAGGGTTTTTAGCAAACAGAACACAGCATGTTGTTCTCAATGGAGAGGCGTCTACAGACGTTAAAGTAACCTCTGGCGTGCCACAGGGGAGTGTTATGTGCTTTTCACAATATATATAAATGACCTAGTAGATAGTGTCGGAAGTTCCATGCGGCTTTTTGCGGATGATGCTGTAGTATAAAGAGAAGTTGCAGCATTAGAAAATTATAGCGAAATGCAAGAAGATCTGCAGCGGATAGGCACTTGGAGCAGGGAGTGGCAACTGACACTTAACATAGACAAATGTAATGTAATGCGAATACATAGAAAGAAGGATCCTTTATTGTATGATTATATGATAATGGAACAAACACTGTAAAAATCTGGGAGTATGCGTGCGGAACGATTTGAAGTGGAATGATCATATAAAATTAATTGTTGGTAAGGCGGCTGCCAGGTTGAGATTCATTGGGAGAGTCCTTAGAAAATGTAGTCTATCAACAAAGGAGGTGGCTTACAAAACACTCGTTCGACCTATACTTGAGTATTGCTCATCATTGTGGGATCCGTACCAGGTCGGGTTGACAACGGAGATAGAGAAGATCCAAAGAAAAGCGACTCGTTTCGTCACAGGGTTATTTGGTAAGCGTGATAGCGTTACGGAGATATTTAGCAAACTCAGGTGGCAGACTCTGCAAGAGAGGCACTCTGCATCGCGGTGTAGCTCGCTGTCCAGGTTTCGAGAGGGTGCGTTTCTGGATGAGGTATCGAATATATTGCTTCCCCCTACTTATACCTCCCGAGTAGATCGCGAGTGTAAAATTAGAGAGATTCGAGCGCGCACGGAGGCTTTCCGGCAGTCGCTCTTCCCGCGAACCATACGCGACTGGAACAGGAAAGGGAGGTAATGACAGTGGCACGTAAAGTGCCCTCCGCCACACACCGTTGGGTAACTTGCGGAGTGTATATGTAGATTTAAAGTCCTTCTTCGGTCTTCTTGGGCTCTCAAGGGGTTATTCTGTTTGATGTGTTCTCTCATGGTGTAATGATCAATTCTGAAGTGTATTGTGCTACCCTCAGGATACTGAAGAAGCGATTTCAGCATATTCGTCACCAAAAAAGTGCTAACGAACTTTTATTTCTGCCTCACATAAGTCTGCAGACCTGAGAAAAGCTCATGAAACTGCATTGGACTGTAAGGTCCAGTGAAGGATGCAGGCCACATGGAGGAGTACGTGGACGATGGGGGGGGGTTGTTGATGTGCAGCAAGAAGTTGGCTCCAGCCTCGACCAGTAGGGTCTTACCACGCGGGATTACAGGCCCTCCCAATAAGGAGGCGTAGAGCCGTAGCATTGAACGGAGATTATGTTGGAAAATAGTCTTTTGTTACCAAAAGAGTGGGCAATAGTATGACGTACTGGAATTCTCAGTAAAGCCAACCTGCTCTGACGAAAAAACATTGTTGTATTACGTATTGAATACCCCTTGTAAGTATGGCAAAGGAGGAACACTTGACTAAATATGCGCGAATCCTGGCCTCTGTTAACTTGTACTTCCTGGCATTATATTTCCGCGCCATGGGTCTTCGAAACACGGGAAGCGACTGCAATTTTCAGTGATCACAAAAGCGAGTGAATCTGTTGCCCGTATCTCTGGCCTTTATCCGTCTCGTCAGATACGGCGCGTGTGCGGGACTGCCCGTTTCCCGTTCCCTAACGACTCTTTGCCTCGTCTGGCATTCCTCTGATAGGGCGGTGGAACAGCTAATGGCCCTCAAGTTATTGGCCCAGCAGCATCTGATAGTGCAGAGTTGCTCATAGAGGCATTAGTAAATGTGCTTAGCCTATTGTGTGGGTATTTACAAATGCAGTTAACTGATAGAAGTGTTTTTTTTATATAATTTTCTCTGAAATGATTGTATCTCCAGCGTCAAATCATAAAATCACTTTGCACCGTTATAAGTACTTAACAGTGTCACATACAAAGTTACTCGACCCTCACGGTACTGGACATACACTCCTCGAAATTGAAATAACAACACCGTGAATTTATTGTCCCAGGAAGGGGAAACTTTATTGACACTTTCCTGGGGTCAGATACATCACATGATCACACTGACAGAACCACAGGCAAATAGACACAGGCAACAGAGCATGCACAATGTCGGCACTAGTACAGTGTATATCCACCTTTCTCAGCAATGCAGGCTGCTATTCTCCCATGGAGACGATCGTAGAGATGCTGGATGTAGTCCTGTGGAACGGCTTGCCATGCCATTTCCACCTGGCGCCTCAGTTGGACCAGCGTTCGTGCTGGACGTGCAGACCGCGTGAGACGACGCTTCATCCAGTCCCAAACATGCTCAATGGGGGACAGATCCGGAGATCTTGCTGGCCAGGGTAGTTGACTTACACCTTCTAGAGCACGTTGGGTGGCACGGGATACATGCGGACGTGCATTGTCCTGTTGGAACAGCAAGCTCCCTTGCCGGTCTAGGAATGGTAGAACGATGGGTTCGATGACGGTTTGGATGTACCGTGCATTATTCAGTGTCCCCTCGACGATCACCAGAGGTGTACGGCCAGTGTAGGAGATCGCATCGCTCCCCACACCATGATGCCGGGTGTTGGCCCTGTGTGCCTCGGTCGTATGCAGTCCTGATTGTGGCGCTCACCTGCACGGCGCCAAACACGCATACGACCATCATTGGCACCAAGGCAGAAGCGACTCTCATAGCTCAAGACGACACGTCTCCATTCGTCCCTCCATTCACGCCTGTCGCGACACCACTGGAGGCGGGCTGCACGATGTTGGGGCGTGAGCGGAAGACGGCCTAACGGTGTGCGGGACCGTAGCCCAGCTTCATGGAGACGGTTGCGAATGGTCCTCGCCGATACCCCAGGAGCAACAGTGTCCCTAATTTGCTGGGAAGTGGCGGTGCGGTCCCCTACGGCACTGCGTAGGATCCTACGGTCTTGGCGTGCATCCGTGCGTCGCTGCGGTCCGGTCCCAGGTCGACGGGCACGTGCACCTTCCGCCGACCACTGGCGGCAACATCGATGTACTGTGGAGACCTCTCGCCCCACGTGTTGAGCAATTCGGCGGTACGTCCACCCGGCCTCCCGCATGCCCACTATACGCCCTCGCTCAAAGTCCGTCAACTGCACATACGGTTCACGTCCACGCTGTCGCGGCATGCTACCAGTGTTAAAGACTGCGATGGAGCTCCGTATGCCACGGCAAACTGGCTGACACTGACGGCGGCGCTGCACAAATGCTGCGCAGCTAGCGCCATTCGACGGCCAACACCGCGGTTCCTGGTGTGTCCGCTGTGCCGTGCGTGTGATCATTGCTTGTACAGCCCTCTCGCAGTGTACGGAGCAAGTATGGTGGGTGTGACACACCGGTGTCAATGTGTTCTTTTTTCCATTTCCAGGAGTGTATATTAGAGAAGACGCGAGGGTCAAATCCGTGTCTAGCGTTGCCAGCCTTGCCATCCTGGTTTAGATTTTCCATGTTTGGCATATGATGACATGATGGAGACCGTGGCTGTTATTTTATGAGAAATGTTGATGGTGTTGGGTGAGCAACCAGCCACAAATTTACTTTCAGTTCCTTTATTCAAAGGGCACCGTTACCGGTTTCGAATCGTTTTCATTCATCTTCAGACGGTTTACATTCTTTCCTTATGACATGTGGTGTTTTTCTTTACAGATTAATAAATGTAAATAATACATAATTATAAGCACGCCATACACAGATGGATGATTTTCGTTGCATGTGACTTACGTGAAATGTCAGTTTGGAGTGTTTGTTATGAAAAGAAACATTACAAACCGACATTTGTATGGCGTGCTTATAATTATGTATTATTTATATTTTAGGTCTATTAATCTGTAAAAAAACACACCACATGTCATAAGGAAAGCGTGTAAACCGTCTGAAGATGAATCACAACGATTCGAAACTGGTAACGGCACCCTTTGAATCAAGGAACTGAAAGTAAATTTGTGGCTGGTTGCTGTCCCAACACCATCAACATTTTCCATGTTTTCTCTAAATCAATTCAACCGAACACCGGAATACTTCCTTCAAAAAGCGTGCAGCTGATTTTGCCCAACAGCCTTGCCCAAAGTATTGATTTCATCAAGCATCACTAAACCATAACCTCATCCCCTTATCTCATTTTTTTATGAAGGGCTAATTATCCTCTGGCTGTTATGACAACTGGAAGTTTTTCGTAATCAGTACAGAAGGTGACATCGCCTAAGAGCTTATTCAGTGCTGACTGACTCAGTAATCAGTTACATTAGTTACATTTTACGTGGTCTGGGCAGCGAGAGTGGGATCGTTTTCTGTTTGTGTTGGTCTCCAGGTTCCAAGTGGGTATAAAAGTGTTGCGTTTCACTGGTACACAAAATAGTATGTGATTGCAATGTACCTCACGAGGCAGGCCATCTTTCATGCTGCTTATACTATAACGCACACATAAATATACAGAGTTGGTCAGAAGTATCCGGACACCCCTCTGCAATGCGGAATGGACCACTAGAGGCCGCAAGAGGCGGACCCGTCAGTATGAAGGGTATTGGGCTGTATTGTAGTATCAGTGGAGAAGGAATAACAGCAAAATTGGTTGGATAGGAGAGCTCAGTGACTTGGGAGATGGACTAGTTAGTCCTAGGATGTCACCTGAGTAACCATTCGATCACGGAGAATTTCAACCCATCTAAAAGTGGTCAAGTCGACTGTCGATGTTGGGATTATGAGACTGAAACGCCAAGGAACAACCGCAGCTCAAACAAGACGAGGCACGCCTCATATACTGACGGACAGGGACCGAAGGACATTCCGGATGGTGATTGCTGAAAGTCGCGTTAAACTCGTGAGTTCCGGACTGCTGCCAGCATTCCAGCTAGCACAGTGAGTGTGCGTCGGGAATTAGTGACAGTGGGGTACAGTGGTCTAAGTCACACATTTCTGCAGTCAGTGTTAAGTGATGCTTCAGATTGTGTAAAAGATATGTAAAGTTTTTTTTAAAAAATTAACGCTAACAGCCACAGACTTTGTTGACTATTGTATTATTTATTTAGTTACATGTTTCGAGGGAATACCTCATCTTCAGGCTAAATGGCATTACAACAACAATTTTACAATAAGGTCATACTGATGTTCCATAGTCTTTTCGTAAACACTGTGGTTATCCTCTGGAAGAAGAAAAAACTCAGTAAGCGGCGATGCCACTTTGCAAGCTGGACTGACGTTTGCATGAAAATGTTTTGTAACGGTCACTCACTTTGTTCCACTGCCGTAGCAGTCTCGTTGTGGTGCGCTGAGGTGTTTGCATTTCCGTGGCTCTCCTGGCTTTCTTGGTCACTGTTCACAAATTTTCACTAACGTAACAGTAACTTGGAAACACGATCTGCTCTACAGATGAACAGCTTTCCGATGAGTCACAACGCCGATTTGAGCAGCAGTTGGCACCGCAGTGACGCAACGAACTGTTACAAACCAGTTACCTCAAGGACAGCTCCGAGTCAGATGCCCTGTAGCATGCATTCCACTGGCCCCAAACCACCGCCACTTGCTACTTCAGTGGTTTCAAGCGAGGGCTTCTGGAGGTCTGTTGTGTTTTCTGATGAAAGCCGGTTCGTACTGGTGGTGAGCAAGGATGTGTGATTGAACCCAATTTATTTTCAGTGTATGTTGCTGCTGTCGTACAGCTACTCAAACACGTTTTTCCTCCGGGAATACAGTTAACTTACAGGATGGATGGAAAACTGTTTATTCCGAGCCGTCCAAAAGCAAGAACTCTTTAACATTTTCTGCAGCATTAGTTCAGATACGGTATGGGTATGCTGATGATAATGCCGTTTTATCTCAGTCCAAACAAGAACTGGCGTTAATCCCGAATAGCTTCTCCACAGCATACAAAAAGATCTCATACTGAATAGCATTAAAACACAGATCCTTCACCAAGCAGCGCATTGGAAATGATAAAGAAATATCAGTGTCACCGTCGGCGGACTGAGTGTTCAAATAGTTAACACCTTTCCGTACCCTGCAGTATCCTCTCATCAAGGGCAATTATACAGTCGGAAATGTAGTACAGAATTAAACGTGCTGGTGTATCGTTTGCCATACTAAGATCTTGACTATTTGACAACCGCGATGTCAATGCTGCGACAGAGATCCTCGTATACAAATCATCTGTAATTCCCACTCTGTTTTATGGATCCGAAGCTTGGACGTGTTAAAAGACGGCACCTTAAAAAGTTGGAACAGTATCGCCAGAGTTCACTGAGGAGGATTCATCATATAACGTGGCAAGAGAGACGCACAAAAGGGGCGCATACGTCAGTGTAGAAGCGACAATTTTGAAATGGTTCAGAAGGGCTCTAAGCACCATGGGACTTAACATCTAACTACTTACTAACCTAAGGACGTCACACACATGCACGCCCGATGCAGGATTCGAACCTGCGACCGTAGCAGCCGCGTGGTTCTGGACGCGACGATTTTAACCGTAGGACGCCGAAGACTTTTTTTCCAACTTGGATGCCTAAGGGGGGGGGGGGGGGGGGTTTCGGCGAGCCCACAGGTATTAAATAAGTTTACTGACGAAAAATTACAACTTTCAAAATTGTTTATGTATTTTAACTAAGGCATCGGTTTATAAATGTTGGTAATTGTTATAAATATTGGATTGAGTGAATAAAAAATTGACATATTGCAATACAAAATACAGGTGTGTTCATATACAATAGACTACTCTGAGTCCTCAACTTCAAGGAAGAGACACACTTCACAATTTTTTTCTGATTGTGTGTACACACATGTTTATGACACTGTCCACAATACTGTTTTGGTTTACTTAGATTGTTGTACTTCTGCTTCTTTGTTTAAGCATTTTTTACACAAACATGGCACAGACCTTTCCCTGCAGGAGGCTGACTTGCTTCTGTTGTCACTTCTTTGATTTTCTTTTGTAGAATAGTCTCCATTGACTGAACAATTTGGTTAGATAACCCTCTTGCATTGGCACTTCATTCTTCTACCTGGAATTTCACTAGTTCCATCCGAGCTTGCAGAAGATAAAGTTTCCGTTTGTTGTGTTTGTTTTTATTCGATCTTGGATGTTGCTGGATGTATATGGTGGTTGCATTGATAGCACAAATGTCGATGAGAGGGTAAAATACAGATAAGAGGCCATCTCTTTGTTCCCCTCTTGCAGGTGTACATACGCGCTATTTGATAAATGGTATCAATTCCACCTTTAGTAAAATTATAATATGCATTTATCTCGGTTTTATTCTTCTCTCCTCCAACAGTGCCTTTATCTTGGTGCACTGTTGCCAAACATCAGTAAGTATTTATTTGGTTTCGCTTTTGCTGTCTAGGACACCAAAGTTACTGGAGGCCTACGTGTTGGGAACTGCACTAACTCACTGCAAGTTTACAAGATAAATAACAGCTGACTGACATCAACAATCACTTCCTCTGAAAGTAAACCGATTGTTGTGAATTTGAAAAATACCAACCAACAAGAAACTAACATGCATTGTTGTAGAGATGAGAAATACGAAAACCTACTAAGGGAAATTTTCTATAGCATGGAAGCCTAAAGGGGGGAGGGGTTTGTTGGACCCATGATAAAGTTTACTTATTTTTTTCTTTCAAAGCAGGAATTTTCTATAAAATATGTTGACACTAACGTTTCATAAAATAGCCAACAAACAATAACTCAAAGGGAATATGTAGTGTGAAAGTTACTTGGGCAAAAGCAGGGGACATAAAAAAAAAATTGTGGGTTCAACAACCCCCCCCCCCCCCCCTTAGGCGTCCTAGGGTTAGGACGCCATTTGCGTTTGGCAGGGTATGTGCTCCGTATGTCCAGCAATCGCATTTCCAGACAAGTGTTGTACTCTGAGTTGTCAGTGGGCAAGCGATGTGTGAGAGGCCGTATGATGTGATTTGAGGCTAACGTGAAGAACTAATTTTAACCTACTCGATAACAGGGGTTTGCTGTGATTGTGATGCAACCTTTGTTTTACGCACTCACGACGTGTAACCGCTGTGTAGATAGCATCTCGGTACCATAAAATAACGTGTGAAAGAACCACGTGATGAGCTTGCAGCTGCAACATGTAAGCGGGTTTAGTCAGAGGAGCGATTACGAATCGTCATATTTGGTACGCTTCGTCCTCAGACGTTCGTCTTGGCTGTGTATCGTCACAGTGCGTTCTCGCAAGCGGTTTACGGAAGTACACATGGGACAGCTGCAGCGGCGGAAATAGTTTACTGCAGCGCACGCGCTGTGACAGGCAGTTGTCGCGTGGCGGCGAGCAGCGCATGCGCAAGACTGCCATCTCTCCGTCTTCCAATAGCTGTTTTGTGAGTGACCAAAGATTAATGTGGCAGCATAATTCACCCCCAAAGTTAGAATTAACCCAAAGTAGTGAAGATCAGTCCTCGGCCTAGTATTGAAGCTATACCCATTGCTATTGATTTTGAATTGTGGGCAGGTTCGGAATCATGGATGTGTGTGATGTCCTTAGGTTAGTTAGGTTTAAGTAGTTCTAATTTCTAGGGACTGATGACCTCACATGTTAAGTCCCATAGTGCTCAGAGCCATTTGAACCATTTTCAAACTACCATATAGCAGTCTGAGCCTATAGTGGCTGTCGTTCCGCACAGGGTCCAATATCTTGAAATGAGTGAATAAGGTCGCCAAGTCAAAAGTAAAAGCCCACATAGAAATTATGACATCTCCGACACTGTACTTTTTTATTTTGTGAAATGTTAGAGGAATCCGAAGGAAGTTTCCATACATGAATTAACTTATTTCTTCGAAACTGGCTTCATTAAAAAAAATGGTTCAAATGGCTCTGAGCACTATAGGACTTAACATCTGAGGTCATCAGTCCCGTAGAACTTAGAACTACTTACACCTAACTAACCTACGGACATCAGACACATGCATGCCCGAGGCAGGATTCGAACCTGACACCGTAACGGTCACGCGGTTCCAGACTTAAGCGCCTAGAACCGCTCGAGTGTATATGGTAGGTGACTACATCTTCTGATGTGAGTGATAATGCCTCCATTGAGGAAAATGTTTGATGAATGTCAGGATGAAGTGTCGCTTTTTCCTGGCCTCACAAATTAATGGATTTGAAGGCTCTTTACGCTAAGTTGGGAGTCTTTGCGCTTCTCCGGCGCCTCAAAAAAAAAAAAAAGAAATAGATTTGTCAGAGAACTGTATAAATGTTTACTGAACGCCACTCAGAATTTGTATGCCACCATACCCAGAAGGGGGCAACGGCCTTGCCGCAGTGGATACACCGGTTCCTGTGAGATGACCGAAGTTAAGCGCTGTTGGCATTTTTCGGGATGCACTCAGCCTCGTGATGCCAATTGAGGAGCTAATCGACCGAATAGTAGCGGCTCCGGTCAAAGAAAACCATCGTAACGACCGGGAGAGTGGTGTGCTGACCACACGCCCCCCCCCCCCCCCCATCCGCATCCTCAACTGAGGATGACACGGCGGTCGGATGGTCCCGATGGGCCATTTGTGGCCTGAAGACGGAGTGCTTTTTACCCAGAAGGCCTGGTACTGTTTCAGATGCCAGATGTGACGCTTGTGCTGTTTCTAAGCGGGCTTGTATGGACGGGTCATATTACACGAATTAAGTACGAAGGTCACGAGATGAATCAGTTACACTATTGTAACATCCACCAAGAAGTTGCATCTACGTCATAACCTGCACATATAAGCACAGCCCAGTCACGTAAATGTAATCACCGCGTGTATTCGACGTCAGCGTGCAATAGCCACTTACAGGCTGCAGCGCTAACAGTGTAGTGTGTATAAAGCCAACCCCAGAAGAGGGGGGGGGGGGGGGGTGATGCAGAAAACAGTGCAGTCGTTGTCGTAATGCGCAAGCGGAGCGATTTATCTGGCGTCCAGAACATCATGATCATTGGCTTTCGGATTAAGAGTAAAATATTTCCGAAATGGCTAAGTTTACAAATTGTTCGCTTGCCGCTGTGGTTAAAGTATACCATGCATGGCGAAACGGCGCTATCCAAAATCTGCGCTGAGGCAACTGTGATACACCACAGGCCATAGATTACAGGGGTGGAAGACGACTGTGGAGATGTGTGGTGGCGAATAGACACGCTACTGTCGAGCAACTGACGGCTCAGGTGCACAAGGAGGCTACCAACAGTGTCTCCTCAACCACCATCCAGTGCACTTTACCGGTATGGACTTCCGCAGCAGGCACCTGGTCCGTGCACCCTTGCTGCCCGCTGTTCTTCTGCGACGGAGGCTGGAATCTGCCCGCCAATATCGCAAGTGGACGTGCACTGAGTGGCGACAGGTGGCCTTTTCAGATTAATCACGATTCATTCTTCATCGAACGGATGGCCCTAGGCGTGTACTTGGTGAAACGTCAGAAAGAAAAAAAACTGTAACCAAAGTGACCGGTATGGTCTGGGAAATGTTTCCATGTCATTACCTGGGTGATCTCGTCATTCTGGAAGGTACTGTGGACCAACACAAGTATGTATCTATCCTTGGGGACCATGTCCACAGCTACGTGCAGGTTGGTTTTCCTCGTCACGATGGCGTCTACCAGCAGGACAATGCAACATTTCGCACACCTCACAGGGCAATGGGCGTGGTTCGAAGAGCACCAGAGAGGGTTTACTGTACCCGACTGGCCACCAGACTCCCCAGGTTTGAATCCAGTCGAGAAGCTGTTTGACCACCTCGATCGGGCGTCAAGGGTCCTCAACAGAGAAAACCATCGCAGCTGGACTCCGCACTGGAGTCGGCATGGCTCCAGATACCTGTCTGTGCCTTCCAGAACCTCACTGACTCTCTTCCTGCAGGTCTCGCCGCGGTCCGCGCTTCAGAAGGTGGCTGTTCAGGCTTCTGACAGGTGATCGCATTAATATGACTGCATTCAAGCTGACAAAACATCTACACTACTGGCCATTGAAATTGCTACATCAAGAAGAAGTGCAGATGATAAACGGGTATTCATTGGATAAATATAGTATACTAGAACTGACATGTGATTACATTATCACGCAATTTGAGTGCATAGATCCTGAGAAGTGAGTACCCAGAAGAACCACCTCTGGCCGTAATAACGGCCTTCATACACCTGGGCATTGAGTTAAACACAGCTTGGATGGCGTGTACAGGTACTGCTGCCCATGCAGCTTCAACACGATACCACAATTCTTCAAGAGTAGTGACTGGCGTATTGTGACGAGCCAGTTGCTCGGCCACCGTTTTCAGTTGGTGAGAGATCTGGAGAATGTGCTGCCCAGGGCAGCAGTCGAACATTTTCTGTATCCAGAAAGGCCCGTACAAGACCTGCAACATGCGGTCGTGCATTATCCTACTGATGTGTAGGGTTTCTCAGGGATCGAATGAAGGTTAGAGCCACGGGTCGTAACACACATGAAATGTAACGTCCACTGTTCAAAGTGCCGTCAATACGAAAAAGAGGTGACCGAGACGTGTAACCAATGGCACCCCATACCATCACGCCGGATGATACACCAATAAGGCAATGACGAATACACGCTTCCAATTTGCGTTCACCACAATGGCGCCAAACACGGATGCGACCATCATGATGCTGTAAACGGAACCTGGATTCATCCGAAAAACAACGTTTTGCCATTCGTGCACTCCGGTACATCGTTGAGTACACCATCGCAGAGCGCTCCTGTCTGTGATGCAGCGTCAAGGGTAATCCTTGCCATGGTCTCCGAGCTAAAAGTCCATGCTGCTGCAAACGTCGTCGAACTGTTCGTGCACATGGTTGTTGTCTTGCAAACGTCCCCATCTGTTGACTCGGGGATCGAGACGTGGTTGCACGATCCTTTACAGCCATGCGGATAAGATGCCTGTCATCTCGACTGCTAGTGATACGAGTCCGTTGGGATCCAGCGCGGCATTCCGTATTACCCTCCTGAACCCACCGATTCCATATTCTGGTAACAGTCATTGGATCTCGACCAACGCGAGCAGCAGTGTCGCGATACGATAAACCGCAGTCGCTATAGGCTACAATCCGACCTTTATGAAAGTCCGAACCGTGATGGTACACATTTCTCCTCCTTACACGAAGCATCACAACAAAGTTTCACCAGGCAACGCCGGTCAACTGCTGTTTGTGTATGAGAAATCGGTTGGAAACTTTCCTCATGTCAGCACGTTGTAGGTGTCGCCACCGGCGCCAACCTTGTGTGAATGCTCGGAAAACTAATGATTTGCATATCACAGCATCTTCTTCCTGTCGGTTAAATTACGCGTCTGTAGCACGTCATCTTCGTGGTCTAGCAATTTTAGCGGCCAGTTGTATATGTCACTCAGCAGAAAATTAAACGGAAAATAGACTTTAGATATACTGTAAATGGGTGGGAGAGGGAATTGCTACCAAATATGTGCGGCATCTATACTCGCCGGCCAGAGTGGCCGATCGGTTCTAGGCGCTACAGTCTGGAACCACGCGACCGCTACGGTTGCTGGTTCGAATCCTGCCTCGGGCATGCATGTGTGTGATGTCCTTAGGTTAGTTAGGTTTAAGTTGTTCTAAGTTCTACGGACTGATGACCTCAGAAGTTAAGTGGCATAGTGCTCACAGCCGTTTGAAGCATCTATACTCGTCAGTCATGCGAAATCAGCGCAAGAGTGTGAAAACGATTTAGTTGTGGTGAAGTCCTCAGACAACAAATACGTGTAGTCTGGACGAGGCGCTGTGTTCTGGCGGCTAGTCAGACTACTGTTTGCCGCTGCAGAGATGTTTACATTAGCGAGGTGAGTAGTGGCGCCGTGCGCTGCCCACGGCTGTTCCCGCCGCGCGCACCGCACCGAAGAGCAGAGGCGGGCAGGTGTCAAGTGGGCAGCCAGAGGCGCGGGAGCTGCTAGCTCAGCACTTGGCAGTGCAAATCAACGCGTCGAAGAGCGCGACAGCCTTGAAGCTGGCGGGGGAGGGCACGCCGCGCCGACCAGCTGTCAGTGCCTTTCTGGTGGAGGGAAGCCCGCCTGTAAACACAGCGCGAGACCGCCCCTGGAAACCCCGAGGCGGTCGTTAACGGTCGGTTAACGTGAAACTTTGCGGCGGCCCCGTGTTTCAGTCTTCCATTCACACGTCGTGTTCCGTAAATTCCGTCACGTAGTAGAACATTCTAGAACGCGGAGCGAGTGAACTTTTATATCTGCAACCTCATGTGTCAGCTTCTGTAATGTGCGAGGTCTGTTCAAAAAATCTACATCTATATCTACATGACTACTCCGCAATTCACATTTAAGTGCTTGGCAGATGATTCATTGAACCACAATCATACTTATCTCTCTACCATTCCACTCCCGAACAGCGCGCGGGAAAAACGAACACCTAAACCTTTCTGTTCGACCTCTGATTTCTCTTATTTTATTTCGACGATCGTTCCTACCTGTGTAGGTTGGGCTCAACAAAATATTTTCGCATTCGGAAGAGAAAGTTGGTGATTGAAATTTCGTAAATACACTCCTGGAAATTGAAATAAGAACACCGTGAATTCATTGTCCCAGGAAGGGGAAACTTTATTGACACATTCCTGGGGTCAGATACATCACATGATCACACTGACAGAACCACAGGCACATAGACACAGGCAACAGAGCATGCACAATGTCGGCACTAGTACAGTGTATCGTAGAGATGCTGGATGTAGTCCTGTGGAACGGCTTGCCATGCCATTTCCACCTGGCGCCTCAGTTGGACAAGCGTTCGTGCTGGACGTGCAGACCGCGTGAGACGACGCTTCATCCAGTCCCAAACATGCTCAATGGGGGACAGATCCGGAGATCTTGCTGGCCAGGCTAGTTGACTTACACCTTCTAGAGCACGTTGGGTGGCACGGGATACATGCGGACGTGCATTATCCTGTTGGAACAGCAAGTTCCCTTGCCGGTCTAGGAATGGTAGAACGATGGGTTCGATGACGGTTTGGATGTACCGTGCACTATTCAGTGTCCCCTCGACGATCACCAGAGGTGTACGGCCAGTGTAGGAGATCGCTCCCCACACCATGATGCCGGGTGTTGGCCCTGTGTGCCTCGGTCGTATGCAGTCCTGATTGTGGCGCTCACCTGCACGGCGCCAAACACGCATACGACCATCATTGGCACCAAGGCAGAAACGACTCTCATCGCTGAAGACGACACGTCTCCATTCGTCCCTCCATTCACGCCTGTCGCGACACCACTGGAGGCGGGCTGCACGATGTTGGGGCGTGAGCGGAAGACGGCCTAACGGTGTGCGGGACCGTAGCCCAGCTTCATGGAGACGGTTGCGAATGGTCCTCGCCGATACCCCAGGAGCAACAGTGTCCCTAATTTGCTGGGAAGTGGCGGTGCGGTCCCCTACGGCACTGCGTAGGATCCTACGGTCTTGGCGTGCATCCGTGCGTCGCTGCGGTCCGGTCCCAGGTCGACGGGCACGCGCACCTTCCGCCGACCACTGGCGACAACATCGATGTTTTGTGGAGACCTCACGCCCCACGTGTTGAGCGATTCGGCGGTACGTCCACCCGGCCTCCCGCATGCCCACTTTACGCCCTCGCTCAGAGTCCGTCAACTACACATACTGTTCACGTCCACGCTGTCGCGGCTTGCTACCAGTGTTAAAGACTGCGATGGAGCTCCGTATGCTACGGCAAACTCGCTGACACTGACGGCGGCGATGCACAAATGCTGCGCAGCTAGCGCCATTCGACGGCCAACACCGCGGTTCCTGGTGTGTCCGCTGTGCCGTGCGTGTGATCATTGCTTGTACAGCCCTCTCGCAGTGTCCGGAGCAAGTATGGTGGGTCTGACACACCGGTGTCAATGTGTTCTTTTTTCCATTTCCAGGAGTGTAGATCTCGCCGCGACGTAAAACGTCTTTGCTTCAATTACTTCCATCCCAACTCGCGTATCATATCTGCCACGCTCTCTCCCCTATTACGTGATAATACAAAACGAGCTGCCCTTTTTTGCACCCTTTCGATGTTTCTCCGTCAATCCCACCTGGTAAGGGTCCCACACCGCGCAGCAATATTCTAACAGAGGACGAACGTGTGTACACTAAGCTGTCTCTTTAGTGGACTTGTTGCATCTTCTAAGTGTCCTGCCAATGAAACGCAACCTTTGGCTCGCCTTCCCCACAATATTATCTATGTGGTCTCTCCAACTGAAGTTGTTCGTGATTTTAACACCCAGGTACTTAGTTGAATTGACAGTCTTCAGAATTGTACTATTTATCGAGTAATCGAATTCCAACGGATTTCTTTTGGAACTCATGTGGATCACCTCACACTTTTCGTCATTTAGCGTCAACTGCCACCTGCCACACCATACAGCAATCTTTTCTAAATCGCTTTGCAACTGATACTGGTCTTCGGATGACCTTACTAGACGGTAAATTACAGCATCATCTGCGAACAACCTAAGAGAACTGCTCAGATCGTCACCCAGGTCATTTATATAGTTGATTTGCCGTCTATTACTACGAACTGCGACCTTCCTGACAGGAAAT
This sequence comes from Schistocerca gregaria, assembly GCF_023897955.1. NCBI lineage: Eukaryota > Metazoa > Arthropoda > Insecta > Orthoptera > Acrididae > Schistocerca > Schistocerca gregaria. The sequence continues at coordinate 562,817,852 of NC_064926.1, forward strand.
CACGAATCCAGTCGCACAACTGAGACGATTCCCCATAGGCCCACAGCTTGATTAGAAGTTGCTTATGAGGAACGGTGTCAAAAGCCTTCCGGAAATCCAGAAACACGGAATCAACCTGAGATCCCCTGTCGATAGTGGCCATTACTTCGTGCGAATAAAGAGCTAGCTGCGTTGCACACGAACGATGTTTTCTGAAACCATGCTGATTACGTATCAATAGATTGTTCTCTTCGAGGTGGTTCATAATGTTTGAATACAGTATATGCCGGGACAATCGTAATTTCGCGCAAATGGTTTGATGGAGTGAAATGCGGTTGGCATCCCTACACACGCCTGTGTTTAATGTGTTAACTGCCGGAAGTGTCATTGTTATATGTTTGTTGGTTATTGTTCAGTGCGGTAGTGAGTAGAACGGTGTGTCAGACAGTTTGCGAATTTCGAGATTGCTGATTTAGAGAAGCAACTCGCCCGCGTTAAATTTTGCATGAAACTGTAAGAAAATCCGTATAGAGACACATCAAACGATTCAGGAAGCCTACGTTGATGGGTACGTAAGCCGTACTCGTTGTTGCGAATGGTTCTCACGGTTTAAAAATGACCGGACGGAAGTTAAGGATGAGTCTCGTATCAGGAGAGTGAACGAAATTGTGCGTTGCAATTCAAGACTAGCTGCCCAAGAGATTGCAGAAAAATGTAACATTTCAGTTGGATCATGTCGTGAAATCCCTACACAGCATCTTCGAACCCATCGTGTTGACGCTAAGTTCGTCCCACGGCTCATGAGTCAAGAACATAAAGATCCCCGCCTCGCAATCTGTGAAGATCTTGTGGATTGCGCAGATGAGAGCAAGATGCTCCTTAAGAGATTGGTTCTCACCATGGCAGACGTGGGTGTATGGTTATGAGGTTGAAACCAAGGTTCAGTCTTCACAATGGGTCGAGAAAGGTTCTCCAATATCAAGAAAAGCTCACCAGGTCAAAAGAAATGGCTCTGAGCACTATGGGACTTAACATCTGTGGTCATCAGTCCCCTAGAACATAGAACTACTTAAACCTAACTAACCTAAGGACATCACACACATCCATGTCCGAGGCAGGATTCGAACCTGCGACCGTAGCGGTCGCGCGGTTACAGACTGAAGCGCCTAGAACCGTTCGTCCACACCGGCCGGCTCACCAGGTCATGACAAATGTCAAAGCCATGCTTATAGTTTTCTTCGACTTTGAAGGATTAGTTCATCGTGAATTCGTGTCACAGGGACAAACTGTTAATCGATGGTACTATGGGGACGTGTTGCCACGCCTGCGAGAAAATGTGAGTACGAAACGGCCTGAAATGTGGCGAGGCAATTCATGGCTCTTGAATCACGATATCGCACACACACGTTCGTCGTTGTTACTGCGTGACGGCTGCACAAAAAAACGAAATCACTGTGTTGCTTCATCTTCCGTACTCTCAAGATTGGTCTCCTGAGGATTTTTTTTATTTTTAATTTCCAAAGTTGAAAAGCGCGTTGAAAGGACGAAATGAAATGAGCGTATAACATTGTTGGCCCGGAGGCCCCATCGGGGGAAGCTCGGCCGCCGAGTGGAAGTCTAATTTCAGGCGACGCCACAGGGCGCGACTTGAGTACTGGAGATGAGGATGAAATGGCAAAGTGGACAACACTACACCCAGTCCACGAGCGGAGAAAATCTCCAGCCTCCAACCCAGCCGTGAATCGAAACCCAGGCCTGCTTGCATAGGAGGCAAGAACGTTACCAGCCAGCTAAGCAGGCGGACTAAAAGTACGAAGATTTGCAGCGATGGACGAGATAAAAGGAAATTCGCAGACGGCGCTTCGAGTTCCGAGACTGCTTCCGGAAGTGGATACGGCGTTGGGAGCGGTATATCAATTGATGAGAGAGTATTTCGAAGGAGCCCGTCCACAATAAGTAAAAGGTAAGTGTCGAAAAAAATTGTGGACAAAGTACCGAAATTTTTTCAACAGACCTCGTATACTAGCAACAAATTATGACTGCTGCTGATCTCCTCACCGTGATAACTATGGCTATTACTTTACAGGTAGCATGTCACATTTATTAGCGAAACCCGACACGGTTGTTGTTGTTGTGGTCTTCAGTCCTGAGACTGGTTTGATGCAGCTCTCCATGCTACTGTATCATGTGCAAGCTCCATCTCCCAATACCCACTGCAACCTACATCCTTCTGAATCTGCTTAGTGTATTCATCACTTGGTCTCCCTCTACGATTTTTACCCACCACGCTGCCCTCCAATACTAAATTGGTGATCCCTTGATGCTTCAGAACATGCCTTAGCGACCGATCCCTTCTTCTAGTCAAGTTGTGCCACAAACTTCTCTTCTCCCTAGTCCTATTCAATACCTCCTCATTAGTTATGTGATCTACCCATCTAATCTTCAGCATTCTTCTGTAGCACCACATTTCGAAAGCTTTTATTCTCTTCTTGTCCATACTATTTATCGTCCATGTTTCACTTCCATACATGGCTACACTCCATACAAATACATTCAGAAATGACTTTCTGACACTTCAATCTCTACTCGATGTTAACGAATTTCTCTTCTTCAGAAACGCTCTCCTTGCCATAGCCAGTCTACATTTTATATCCGCTCTACTTCGACCATCATGAGTTATTTTGCTCCCCAAATAGCAAAACTCCTTTACTACTTCAAGTGTCTAATTTTCTAATCTAATTCCCTCAGCATCGCCCGACTTAATTCGACTACATTCCACTATCCTCGTTTTGCTTTTGTTGATGTTCATCTTATACCCTCCTTTCAAGACACTTTCGATCCATTCAACTGCTCTTCCAGGTCCTTTGCTGTCTCTTGGCAAAATTACAATATCATCGGCGAACCTCAAAGTTTTTGTTTCTTCTCCATCGATTTTAATACCTACTCCAAGTTTTTCTCTTGTTTCCTTTACTGCTTGCTCAATATACAGGTTGAATAACATCGGGGAGAGGCTACAACACTGTCTCACTCCCTTCCCCACCACTGCTTCCCTTTCACGTCCCTCGACTCTTATAACTGCCGTCTCGTTTCTGTACAAATTGTAAATAGCGTTTCGCTCCCTGTATTTTACCCCTTCCACCTTCAGAATTCGAAAGAGAGTATTCCAATGAACGTTGTCAAAAGCTTTCTCTAAGTCTACAAATGGTAGAAACGTAGGTTTGCCTTTCCTTAATCTATCTTCTAAGATAAGTCGTAGGGTCAGTATTTCCTCACGTGTTGTAATATTTTTACGAAATCGAAACTGATCTTCCCCAAGGTCGGCATCTACCAGTTTTTCCACTCGACACGGCAATGTAAGCAAGAACATCTTAAACAATGGTCCGCATTAACAAGCCTTTTGAGAGATAACTGCGAATTACTATGAGAAACCACAGAGTCCACGAAGAACTATTACCCTAGATAGTACGAGGACGTGCTGAAAACTAATGTCTCCGAAATGTTTGTTTTGATTTCAATATCGGTTGGGGTGTTACACGTCATACATATTAATAGGTCAACTTTGCCCCTTCGCTGACTTAAGTTGCAACCCTCTGCCATTAGAGGACTCCGATTTTAAGGTTTAACATGGCGGTGTGTTCAGTAACTACATCGGTTCGTGAGAAACAACGTGCTGCAGTCGAGTTTCGAATTCTGAGAAATCTTCCACACATAGAGCACGATCTCCTTCAGCTTCACAATGCCAGTCTTTACACGAGAGCTGCGACATCGACATTAATCTGACGCCTTGGGTTCCACTGTCATCCATCATCCCCCTTACAAATGGCTCAAATGGCTCTGAGCACTATGGGACTTAACATCTGAGGTCATCAGTCCCCTAGAACGTAGAACTACTTAAACCTAACTAACCTAAGGAAGTCACACACTTCGATGTCCGAGGCAGGATTCGAAACTGCGACCGTAGCGGTCGCGCGGTTCCGGACTGAAGCGCCTAGAACCGCTCGGTCACAGCGTCCGGCGTCTTTCCCCATTCAGTCCCGTCTTGGCCGCACTAGATTTTCACCTCTTTTCAAAACTTAAAAAACACCTTCGATGACTTCACTTTGAGAGTGATAAAGATGTGCAACCAGGGGGAAGGTTGTGTGTCTGTCAGAAAAGTAAAACATTTTCTGTGACGGTATCAATAAACTGTTTTCCCGGTGGGAGAAACGTATTCGTCGCCAGGGTGACTACGTTGAGAAATAAATTTGTAGGCATGAAGAATAAAAATGTAGAACGTTAATAACGTTTGGTTTATTTAAGAAGCTTTTAAGACTTTTCACATAGAAAATTTGGAGGCATTACTTTTCATCAGGCTGTCGTACAAATGTATTTGAAATGTTAATATTTCGATTAAGTCTTCATGTAACAGGGTTAAAATTTCACCCAAGCCAGAACGAATACAGGAGTGTGTTCGTATCAAATGGGGTCATACTTTTTCTGATGTTCATAGTGGATGTCAGTTCCAAGTTGTATCATTTAATAAACATAACGTGACGAACATCTCCAAAAATATTCATAGATAATAATAATAATAATAATTAAAACCTTAAAAGATAAAGCTAGCGGAGAAGACTCTATTACAGCGGAAGTTTTTTTCGTGGTCTCAACCAAAAATAAAAAGTGAGCTACGTGAGATTGCTGAAAACTAACGCGACCGAATTTTTCATGCGAAAACTCTGAAAACTATTTAAATAAAACAAATGCTGTTAACGTTCTACATATTTATTCTTCATGTCTACTCATTTATTTCTCAACACAGTCGCCCTGGCGACAAACACATTTCTCCCAACGAGAGACCAGTTTGTTGATACCGTCACTGTGGGATGTCTGACTTTGGCGACGGAACCACAACCTCACCTCTGCTTGCACCGCTTTATCACTAGCAAAGTTAAGTCCTCGAAGGTGTGAAGTAAGTTTTGGAACAGATGAAAATCCCATGGGGCCAAGTCGGGACTGTAAGGGGGATGACCGATAGCGGGTTGTTAAAGATGTCGCAGCACTCGTGTGTGGTCTGGCACCGTCATGGTGAAGGAGAGGGTGCGCCATGGGTGGGCGTATTCTTAGAGTTCGAAACTCGATTGGAGCACACTGTTTCTCACGAACCGACATAGTTACGGTATACACCGCCACGTTAAATGTTAAAGTCGGAGCCCTGTAGCGGCAGAGTGTTGCAAATTAAGTCAGGAAAGCGGGAAAGTTGACCAAATAATACGCATGACATGTAATACCTCAAACAATATTGAGAACAACATAAAAAAATTGGGAGGCATTAATTTTCAGCTCGTCCTCCTGAAATTAATCTTCGAGGAAATATGGAGAAAAGAAAAACATTCATGAGAGTGGAAGGCAGTCTTGATACATCAACTGTATAAGAAAGGCAATAAACAAGACATTAACAACTACAGAAATATTTCTTTGCAACAGATGCATACAAAATATCTTCCAAGAGTTTATACTTAACAGGGTAGAACCAACACTCGATGAATTTGAGCGAATAGCAAGGTGGTATTAGGAAGAGCAGATTATGTTCCGAACAAATATTTAATCTTTAAGTCAATTAGTCGCCACATATTACTAAATTCAAACGATGTTGTAGTAACGTTTGTTGATTTCAGAAAGGTCTTTGATTCCGTTGACAGCCAAACTACAGATAAAATAATCCAATAATTCTGTTTGAAGTCTAAATTAGCAAATGTAATTCTTAAAACACAGTAACTGAGCTAAAATTTATGGGAGAAATATATCAGCTCTTCGACGTAAACACGGGCAAGGTGATGACTTATCACCAGTTGTTTTTAATTGTGTTGTAGAAAAAATAGCGAGAATGAATATGAGATTTCACAAGAAAGATTAGGAAGAACAAACAAAAATATTGCAACAAATTGTCTCGAATTTCCCGATGCCTTTGCTATATTTTCTCAAAAAGGACATCTGCTGTAAAACAAATTAATATTTAAAAAAATAGCCAGTAGGACCGGCTTAACAACCTATGCAGAGAAACGTAGATTTCTTACAAGCATTATAATATCGAGAAATTTTTGAAAACAGATATTGGACGAACGGAAAAGGTTCAAAAATTTGATTATGTTTTGAAGATAATGCAACAAAATGGTTTGAAAAAGCTGTTGTAGATGAAATGCAACATCAAATGGGAGGGTCTTAACGTTGTAATCAAAGACTTTTACAGCAAAGAAATGCCGGTCTAGAAACGAAAAACAAGGAATCACAATACAGAAGTGAAGCCAGAAAATGAATATGCAAACGGTTGTCCAGCATTATATTGTAATTTAATTAAATTGGAAATACGAGAAAGGTGAAAATATTACGCCCATGAAATACTTTGGAAGATTGAAAATTACATAGTAATGACGAAATTTATCGAAACATAGAAAACATATTGGAAGGAATGAGAAAAAGAAGAATGGCATATTTTCGGACATTTATATCAAATGCAAGACAGTAGAGCACTCCAAAAGATCTTCAAATATTTGTGAGATAATAAGTCATCAAGAAGTTGTATCATGAAGTAAAACAGAATTTAGAAAAAAAAGACTTTTAAGCAGGAGAATCAACTGACGGAGATGTGTTTAAGGGAAAAGTACCAGATGTGGACGGATTCTAAGGTAAGAGAGTGAAGAAACTTGTGTGAAGTGGTCAGAAGACAGGAAGGAAAAACGTGGTGAACAGATCAAGGAATACTGGAAGGAAAAAGGAACAACGAAGAAAGAATTGAAATTGGTATTTGTTCTTTAGTTGTCCCATGCCGAGTGGGATTAGCCGAGCGGTCTGAGGCGCTGCAGTCATGGACTGTGCGGCTGATCGCGGCGGAGGTTCGAGTCCTCCCTCGGGCATGGGTGTGTGTGTTTGCCCGTAGGATAATTTAGGTTAAGTAGTGTGTAAGCTTATGGACTGATGACCGTAGCAGTTAAGTCGCATAAGATTTCACACACATTTGAACATTTTTTGAACAGTTGTCCCATCCGAGAATAAAATAATAATAATAATTATTATTATTATAATTTAGTGTGGCTGAACAACCTGGTGAAAACCACACCACTTCGACTTGAGAGTTCCTAACCTACCTTCCTGTCCTGCCACTCGCCAATTCCCCCTTTATCGGTATGAGCTTCCTTTGCCAAGAGAACAACTGAATTATGTCTTGGAAATGCGCTGAGGTGTAGAAAGTAATAATTCTTCTTTTGAAACTGGAACAAAAATTGGAAAAGAAAAACTTTTTTGTTAGCCTTCTTGCAGTGAGTTGACGGAATAAATCTTCTCTTCGAATGTTGATATTACTCACTTGTAGTTTTCATTTGGATGTTTACCATTAACTGGTTTTCTATATGATTTGAAAAGAGAAAAATAAACCATCCTCGGTTTAGAATATAAAATTTTGTCCTCATATTCTGAAAAGAGTTTAAAAACTATATATTTTATTTTCCCTGTAACTAAAACAAATCATCATCTTCTTTATCATGAGAAGTGATGATGATGAAGAGTTCAGTAAAATTCACAAATTCCGTCATGGGCAAAGTCTCGCTGCATCAGACCATTTCTTTTTAAAACTAAAGCAGTAATTTCTTACGCTCGTTTCCCTTCTGATACGCAGAATCTTCTTGCTTCTCTACACTAGACCAACAGGCCAGACAGTTTGATAAATATCTCGCTGGTGCTTCAGAGTGTAACACTTTTCATTTCTGTCAGTGAAACATGACGACAATCATTATATAAACTAACTGTAAAAATACGGTAGTATCCTGGTAATTTGGTGTTGCAAATTATCCAGTGCAGTGTGGAAACAGTAAGTTTGTTTATTAAATAAACTATCGGCCCTATACTACCATGTTTGTCTCCATTGTATTTACTTGCAAGCAAAAAGAGCCGTCGCTACGACTTATCAAGTTATTTGCGTGGGAATCCTCCGCAGCAATCACAGAAATATTTGTTTTGTAAATAAAACCGTCTTTTCTTTCTGCAGCTGTAATTTATTTCTCACAGACGCGTTTCGCATATGAAATGGTAGTGCGACCCCCAGACCAGATAAGAGGAAACGCAGATGCCAATAAACTGTAAGTAATCACTTATTTGCATAAAAAACGCGACGTGAGCTGTTTGTTAACATAAAAACATAAAAATAACACATATCAAAACAAAATTGAATCTTTGAAAATCCCACTGAAAATGCCTTAGAATAAAAAAAGGCGAAACGCGTCTGGGGGAAATAAATCACAGTTGCAGCAAGAAAAGGCAATTTTACGAGGGTGGTTTGCAAACTTCTCATAATCACGACGAGAGGTCGGCGATAGCGCAACGAGTTGTTCACGTGATATTCATTGGAGTGTTGCCTGTAAACATGTGCCACGTCAGTGCTCTTGGAAGAGAGCTGTGGCGGTGACGAGGCTCTGTTGTTGTTCCCGCGTAGTGATTTGCGAAGATGCAAAAAATCGAGATTCGAGCAGTGATTATGTACTTCTGAAAGAAACATATGAACGCAAAGGACATTCATGCCGATTTCCAGAATACTCTGGGGGACTCCGCTTCTTCATATTCAACTGTTGCCAAGTGGACAAATGAATTTAAATGTAATTGGGAGAGCTTAGATGATGATCCACGCAGTGGTCGGCCAAGGTGTGTTACTCCAGAAATCATTGCAAAACTGCAGGAAATTCTCGTGGGGGATCGCCGACTGAAAGTGCGTGAAATTGCCCACGCCTGCCAGATGTCATCTGAAAGGGTATATCACATTTTAACTGAAGATTTAGAAATGAAAAAAATTATGTGCAACATGTGTGCCGCGACTCTTGACGCTGGATCAAAAACGCATGAGAATGGACATATCCGAACAATGTTTAACCCGATTTAGATTTGCGTCTGTTTCTGATCGCAGATGTAACTTGGGTGCATTACTATAACCCAGAGACAAAACAACACTCAAAGCAGCGGAAACATGCTGATTGTCCGCCACCAAAGAAAGCAAAGACAATTCCTGCAGCTGGAAAGCTCATGACTCAGTGTTCTGGGATGCGAAGGAGATTCTGTTCAGAGATTACCTCCCAACTAGGCAAAAAATTACTAGAGAATACTATGCTAACCTCCTAGACAGATCGCAACTAAAGATACGCGAAAAAAGGCCAGGTTTAACATGGAAGAAAGTCATCTTCCATCAAGACAATGCGCGCCCGCACACATATGCCGTCGCCAAGGCAAATTACATGTACTAAGATACAAATTGTTGCCACACCCGCCTTATTCATCTGATAGGCTCCATCGGACTTCCATCTCTTCCGAAAACTGAAAATTTTTCTTGGTGGACGAAGATTCATGTCAAATGAAGAATTGATAGCCGGAGTTGACAACTATTTTGCAGTCCTTTAGGGAACTCATTTTCGAGATGGGATCAAGACACTGGAACATCGTTGGACCAAATGCATTAATCTACAAGGAGACTACATTGAAAGATAAGAGTTTCAGTGATGCAAGTACTTTTTTTGTATTCTGTTCCGAGAACTTTTCAAACCACCCGCGTATTTATAAAACAAATATGTCACCACGACTGGTTTGAATTTTAACCAATAAATAGGTTTTGTAAACAAACTGCTGGTGGGAAATGCGTGCAATTTTCCTGACACGCTGTGTTCGTGGATCCCGACAATTGTTTCTTCCTAACTTGGGAACTCGCCAACTGCGTGCCAGATGTGAAGGTGTGATATGCACGTACGCAACTTGGAATGTGTGTTGCTTTTGTCCGCGTGTTCCTTTAACGTAGACACACAGGCTGGCGGCGTCCGGCGTTAGTTTGGCCTGTTGCTGACACCCGCTGCGTATGCGACCGCTCCCGTTACTGCTTAGCGGGAAGCACGCAGCACGCGCAGTGGCAACTCACGCGTGCGCCTGGGCGCTCGAGAATGCAAGCGATGGACATGTGCGGTAAACTGAGCACGGCAGCCCAAGTACTCTGTCGTAGAGTGTTTCGAGGTGACAGTGGTAACAGTTTGTCATTTTGCGAAATGTGAGAGGAAGCCGAAGGAAGTTTCCATGCATGAAGGAACTTATTCAGGGTGTATACGGCCCGGGACATTCGGGAGATCCGGGAAAAACACGGGAATTTTTTCGACCGGGGCAAATCCAGGAAAAACCCTGCAATGTTTAGAATTCCGGGATATGTCATTGTTTTAGATTTCAGTTAAAGTTTTGTAGGTTTGACGTGTAAGATCTGATACGCTGAATAATACTGCAGCAATGAAACATAAATCAGAGAATAACACCAAAATAAAAGTTTAGTTGCAAAGAAAATGGATAATTTACACAATGCACAGACCAGTTTGCCGACACCGAAAAGTGTCAAAGGCTTTAGGTCGCAGCACGTTCGTAACAACTAATGTGCATTCGATGTGCGTGACGTCACAATTGTTTACATTTCTAACAGATCACAAGAAAATATTACGAATAGTGGCTTGATATGCGTTGCTTTCAAAGTAAATTTCCACGCAAGATGATTTATGTTACGTTTGAGAATGTGCAGTGAATTTCTCAAATGACAGGGCGTTATAACTCTCATTCAAAACGTAACACTTTGAGGATCAGCCATTTGAAAAATTTCGAGTCCAGAAGATAAGTTATTTAAGCCACTATTTAAAATTTTACCGGCACATTTGTATTTGGTATGACGCAACGTATAACACACGCTAAAAAAAGAACGAGCTGCAGGTTAGTTTTAATATTTGATGTTGTTCTTTCATAGATAAAAAATTATGCAATCGATGGCAAAAAGTGTAATTGACCTTCAAAAAAATGTGCTTCAGAGTAAGCTCGAGTCTGTTGGCGTAAGACAGGAACAGGAAACGAAACTTGAGTATGCTCGTACGAGCCGTAAACTGAGCGGCAGTCAATTGTTTGGGGGTTCCAAGACGCAGCGAAAAGAACAAAAGTACAGTAGCTCCTTCGCCGATCATTAAAAAGAAAACTGATGCAGAGGATCGAGTGGTATACGAAGGCGTGTTGAAGAGTACTTCCTCCGAATTTTCTATTCTGTTCTGAATATCAGTTTAGTTATTACAAGTCATACATATTAGTCAGTCGACTTTAAGGCTTCACTGACTCAAGCTGCAACCCTCCGCCACTAGAGGGCTCCGAATTGTAGCTAGTAACGTGGCTGCTTGAGAAATAGTGGGCTGCAATCAAGTTTGCAACCACAGAAGGCGTGTCCCCGCTCCCCCCCCCCCCCCCCCCCCCACTCCCCACCCCTCGGATTGAAATCTATAGAAGAATGGGGCGTGTGTACTGTGATGTTTACATCGACGTCAGTAGTGTGGGACGTTGGTTTGTTCGTGTTAACAATAATGGAAACGGTGCTGCTTACCTCACGGTGTGTGACAGAGCACGCAGTGGACGGCCTCGCACTGAAACCGACGAGACTCATCGGAATAGGGTTAATGAACTCAGCACAGAAAATCGCCGGATAACAGAAACACACATATCTCTCAGGCAAGCGTGGCATATCACGAGAGCGTGCACAGGCCACAGTTGCAGAACTGCGGTACAGAGTACCGTCTGCGCCGCAAGTGCCTCGAATGCTCACTCTTGGCGTGGAACAGAGGAAGGTGGGCGTTTGCTAACAATTTCTTTTGCGTTTTGTGCATGAGCGTGATGGGTTCCTTAACAACATTCTGACAGGTGATGAAAGCAGAGTTCATCATTTTGACCCCGAAAACAAGGAACCGTCAATGGAGTTCCGTTCAAAGAATCGCTGACGCTAGCACATCAACAGCCAAAGTCGTGATCACAGTTTTCTGTGATGTTCGAGGTGTGGTGCATTTGGATTTTATGCCTACATGGACTACCATAAACTCTACAAGGTATTGTTAGGGCCTCACAAAACTGAAAGCACGAATTCGAAGAGTTCGTCCACATACAGAGAGAGGACCATCTCCTTTAACATGACGGTGCCAGACCACACACGATCGCTGACACATTTGCAACAATCTGACGCCTTGGATTCAATGTCATCGATCATCCTCCATACAGACCCGAAATGGCATCATCCGGTTTTCATCTGTTTTCAAAACCTGAAGAACACTTTCGAGGACTTCACTTTGATGCTGATGAAACGGTGCTAGCAGAGGTGAGGTTGTGGCTCCGTTAATGAAGTCAAACATTCTTCGGTGATGGTATCAGTAAACTGGTCTCTCTTTGGGAGAAACGTGTTCGTGGCCAGGCTGGCTACGTTGCGAAATAAATATGTAGACATGAAGAAGAATGATGTAGAATATTAATAAAGTTAGCTTTCTTTAAAAAGCTTTAAGAGTTTTCACAGAAAGTTCGGAGGTATTAGTTTTTAGCACACCCTCGCAGTTCGTTCGCGAAACACTTCCAGCAAAAGAAAAATGGCGGCTTGTTCCTTCGGTTACATTAGACCAGGGGTGTACAGACTTGGTAGTGCCGCTTACTAGTGTGTGCAATTCCCTTATATTGTTGTTGACGGATGATTGTGAAGTAAGTGCTTAGAGGTTCACAGACATGCATAAAATTGTTGCTTACTTTCGTCTAAAAAAATTTAGAACAGTGAAGAGTAAGTGGATGAAGCTCTCTGACGCAAGCTGTGTTCTGTAGAATACACGTACCACTGACGACTGGAAAACTCCCAAGCAGGCCCACATGCAACTCTTACCGCCGCGACTGCCTTGTTGCGCAAGCAGGTCAGTTCAAAAGTAACGTGCCGTAGAACAAGTTGTTATTCTGAATCGGGTCTTCCCTGCCGCCATGCCATGTAGACTGGCGTGGCTCAGAAGAACAAATCTCTACAGAGGCCCGCTCTCTACTCTTCGGGAGGGAATGAAAGATGACTGGAAAATAAAATAAGATAAAAATTTACAGTGACGAACGGTGATGGGAGGGTCCCATCAGATCAGTGACTAGCCGCATGGCGCGGTCTTTGCACCCATGCATCAGACACCGTCTCGACCACTACTTTAGCATCGAATGCTGGGTGGTCTACAGCAATTAGTTCGCCACACTCCGCTGATGGAATGAAGTAGACGGCCGTAAATGTCGCACTATTTTTCATCGCTGTCATTATTACTCTGCACCCCTCGTACACAAACATTTTTCGCAGTAGTTGAGTGACAATTTAGATTCACCAAGCTGTACATCTTCGACTGCGATGCCTCAGTAGGTGTGTAGGTCTCTGCTGGCGCTGCAGTTCAACTCTCCGCTTAAGGGAGACAAATGAGCGTGAGAATACTGAAATACGAAAATATTTGAAGTGTCAGAATTTGGTTACCGTAAGCTAGCGCTACTTTAGCCCTTTGCGGGTAACTTTGGCGCACTGCTCGGAATAAGTTTATGTGGATTCCCCTCTAAAATGACATCTTTAGTAAGGAGCGAACAAGGCAGCTTGCATTGAGTGAATAACGATCTACAAGGCTGTGAGTTCTATGAAATAATATCGTGTTGGTAACTCAGGGCTCAATGTTGATCGTAAGTGGTGCAAAGTGGTTCAAATGGCTCTGAGCACTATGGGACTTAACATCTGTGGTCATCAGTCCCCTAGAACTTAGAACTACTTAAACCTAACTAACCTAAGGACATCACACACACACACAGCAGCAACTTTTGCGTAGAGGGCTCACATCAGTTATTCTAAAAATACACTAAATATTATTTTGTATTCTGAATCTTCCTGGCAGATTAAAACTGTGTGCCCGACCGAGACTCGAACTCGGGACCTTTTCCTTTCGCGGGCAAGTTCTCTACCATCCGAGCTACCGAAGCACGACTCACAGCTTTACTTCTGCCAGTATCTCGTCTCCTACCTTCCAAACTTTACAGAAGCTCTTCTGCGAACCTTCCAGAACTAGCACTCCTGAAAGAAAGGATATTGCGGAGACATGGCTTAGCTACAGCCTGGGGAATGTTTCCAGAATGAGATTTTCACTCTGCAGCGGGCGGAGTGTGCGCTGATATGAAACTTCCTGGCAGATTAAAACTGTATGCCCGACAGAGACTCGAACTCGGGACCTTTGCCTTTCGTGGGCAAGTGCTCTACCATCTGAGCTACCGAAGCACGACTCACGCCCGCTACTCACAGCTCTACTTTTGCCAGTATCTCGTCTCCTACCTTCCAAATTTTACAGAAACTTTTCCTGCATTTCCGGTCAGGAGTCCATTCCGAAAATTTTGTCGGTTTTATTGATGTTTAGTCTGTATATTCAAGACTTCATTGAAATGTTGCACATTTTTGCAAAATATGGGATTAGTTTATCCTGGGCTAGAGTAACCCCAGTATCAAGATGAACTGGTATTAAGATCTGATGGTGATGATGTGCAAGATGATGTCCAGCACCACAAAATGTGGAAACATAATAGCAATTGGGTAATATGCAACAGTTTTATACGAGAATGAGGAATATTCAGAAATTTAGGCGGAGGTGAATGATGAGGGTAGTTAAGGGAACAGTATGGGAAAGAGGAAGTCTTACTAGAAATGGCCAGAACGAAAATATAAAGTATTTTATCCTTGGGAGGAATTGATAATAATTAGCACTCCAACACAGCTAACAAAACACTGCTATTTTCAAGTACCGGAGCTTCGTATGCATACTGTACAGTATTCTGATCATATTATGCATTCTGTTTGCATAAGTTAGTGTAGCGTTACGTGAAACTTGTAAGTTAGTCAGTTAAAGAATTCTAATAAATTTGTATCTTTACTATATCACTTTCTGAACAAAGTTCAATGTTCGCTGCCCTCGCCTTCAAAATTTAGTATTTTATTTGTTCCTCGTGCTCCTGAATGTCTACTCTAGAGATATTCATTGAGTTTACTGTGTCCCAAGATTATATTACCACTTTGTCACGAAGAGTGGGTCAGAGTAGCCCCGAGTGCGGCTAACACTGGCCCACTTTTATGTGGCACCGCAGCAACATATGCAAAGTATTTTGTTTTATATATATTTTTAATAGACGTTACAAGTCTTTGACAATACTAGAAAAATGTAGTTAAAATTTTCTTTCTGCCGCTATCCTTTGCTTTCTTTCCACACACAAAAAGACTGGCAGAATTTGGGCCAAAGTAACCCCGGTTTACGGTACATTAAATCAGTCACTTAAAGCTATGTTTCACTGCTGATGTTTTCTATAGCTATTAAACAACTGTAGAAGGGAAAGGCAGCTTCCGTGTTACATCCTGACAATGCCAGCTGTGTCACAACACGTAAAACAATTGATTCTTTAAAGAAGAATAACGTCGAATTATTGCCTCAGTTTTCACCTCACTTATTGACCAGCGACTTTTCTTTGTTCCCTAATGTCAAATGAAAATTGCGGCGACAGTTTCATCGTCTCGAGAAGTTGCCCACTTCTTCGTTAAGGTACCAAAATCACAGGTGGAAATTGTTTTCCAGAATTGGTCCGAAAGTTTGCAAAAATGTATGCATTTTAAAGGCGGATATTTTGAGAATGAACGCTTATTAAGTTTCCCTTTCAGTATGCATTTGCTAATATCGGACGCTCTAAACGCGTAGTTCAAGAACGTTGGGTGGAACACTGACGTTATATCCGCCTGCTATAGACTGATAAATCTACTTCTATAAAAAGTTATTGACAATGTTTCCACACACCCCTAGGGGGCAGCGCTAATGTAACTCCATTAAAATAACAGGTTGTTGTTGTTGTTGTGGTCTTCAGTCCTGAGACTGGTTTGATACAGCTCTCCATGCTACTCTATCCTGTGCAAGCTTCTTCATCTCCCAGTACCTACCGCAGCCTACATCCTTCTGAATCTGCTTAGTGTATTCACCTCTTGGTCTCCCTCTATGATTTTTACCCTCCACGCTGCCCTCCAATACTAAATTGCTGATCCCTACCAACCGACCCCTTCTTCTAGTCAACTTGTGACACAAACTTCTCTTCTCCCAAATTCTATTCAATACCTTCTCATTAGTTATGTGCTCTATCCATCTAATCTTCAGCATTCTTCTGTAGCACGACATTTTGAAAGCTTCTATTCTCTTCTTGTCCAAACTATTTACCGTCTATGTTTCACTTCCGTACATGGCTACACTGCATACGAATACTTTCAGAAACGACTTCCTGACACTTAAATCTATACTCGATGTTAAAAAATTCCTCTTCTTCAGAAACGCTCTCCTTGCCATTGCCAGTCTACATTTTATATCCTCTCTACTTCGACCATCATCAGTTACTTTGCTCCCCAAATAACAAAACTCCTTTACTACTTTAAGTGGCTCATTTCCTAATCTAATTCCCGCAGTATCACGTCATTTAATTCGACTACATTCCATTACCCTCATTTCGATTTTGTTGATGTTCATCTTATATGCTCCTTTCAAGACCCTGTCCATTCCAGTCAGCTCCTCTTCTGGTCCTTTGCTGTCTCTGACAGAATTACAATGTCACTGGCAAACCTCGAACTTCTTATTTTCTCTCCATCGATTTTAATTCCAACTCCGATTTTTTCTTTTGTTTCCTTTTCTGCTTGCTCAGTATATAGATTGAATAATATCAGGAACAGCTTACCACCCTGTCTCACTCCCTTCTGACCCACTGCTCCATTTCAAGTCCCTTGACTCTTATGACTGATATCTGGCTTCTATTCAAATTGGAAATAGCGTTTTGCTCCCTGTATTTTACCCCTGCCACGTTTAGAATTTGAAAGAGAGTATTCTAGTCAACATTGTCAAAAGCTTTCTCTAAGTCTACAAATGCTAGAAACGTAGGTTTGCCTTTCCTCAATCTTTCTTCTAAGATAAGTCGTAGGGTCAGTATTGCCTCACGTGTTCCAGCATTTCTACGGAATGCAAACTGATCTTCCCCGAAGTCAGCTTCTATCAGTTTTTCCATTCGTCTGTAAAGAATTCGCGTTAGTATTTTGCAGCTGCGACTTATTAAACTGATAGTTCGGTATTTTTCACATCTGTCAGCACCTGCTTTCTTTGGGATTGGAGTTATTATATTCTTCTTGAAGTCTGAGGGTATTTCGCATGTCTCATACATCTTGCCCTCCCCCCAAGAACCATGGACCTTGCCGTTGGTGAGGAGGCTTGCGTGCCTCAGCGATACAGATGGCCGTACCGTAGGTGCAACCACAACGGAGGGGTATCTGTTGAGAGGCCAGACAAACGTGTGGTTCCTGAAGAGGGGCAGCAGCCTTTTCAGTAGTTGCAGGGGCAACAGTCTGGATGATTGACTGATCTGGCCTTGCAACATTAACCAAAACGGCCTTGCTGTGCTGGTACTGCGAACGGCTGAAAGCAAGGGGAAACTACAGCCGTAATTTTTCCCGAGGACATGCAGCTTTACTGTATGATTAAATGATGATGGCATCCTCTTGGGTAAAATATTCCGGAGGTAAAATAGTCCCCCATTCGGATCTCCGGGCGGGGACTACTCAGGAGGATGTCGTTATCAGGAGAAAGAAAACTGGCGTTCTACGGATCGGAGCGTGGAATGTCAGATCCCTTAATCGGGCAGGTAGGTTAGAAAATTTAAAAAGGGAAATGGATAGGTTAAAGTTAGATATAGTGGGAATTAGTGAAGTTCGGTGGCAGGAGGAACAAGACTTCTGGTCAGGTGACTACAGGATTATAAACACAAAATCAAATAGGGGTAATGCAGGAGTAGGTTTAATAATGAATAGGAAAATAGGAATGCGGGTAAGCTACTACAAACAGCATAGTGAACGCATTATTGTGGCCAAGATAGATACGAAGCCCACACCAACTACAGTAGTACAAGTTTATATGCCAACTAGCTCTGCAGATGATGAAGAAATTGAAGAAATGTACGATGAAATAAAAGAAATTATTCAGATAGTGAAGGGAGACGAAAATTTAATAGTAATGGGTGACTGGAATTCGAGTGTAGGAAAAGGGAGAGAAGAAAACATAGTAGGTGAATATGGATTGGGGCTAAGAAATGAAAGAGGAAGCCGCCTAGTAGAATTTTGCACAGAGCACAACTTAATCATAGCTAACACTTGGTTTAAGAATCATGAAAGAAGGTTGTATACGTGGAAGAACCCTGGAGATACTAAAAGGTATCAGATAGATTATATAATGGTAAGACAGAGATTTAGGAACCAGGTTTTAAATTGTAAGACATTTCCAGGGGCAGATGTGGACTCTGACCACAATCTATTGGTTATGACCTGTAGATTAAAACTGAAGAAACTGCAAAAATGTGGGAAATTAAGGAGATGGGACCTGGATAAACTGAAAGAACCAGAGGTTGTACAGAGTTTCAGAGAGAGCATAAGGGAACAATTGACAGGAATAGGGGAAAGAAATACAGTAGAAGAAGAATGGGTAGCTCTGAGGGATGTAGTAGTGAAGGCAGCAGAGGATAAAGTAGGTACAAAGACGAGGGCTGCTAGAAATCCTTGGGTAACAGAAGAAATATTGAATTTAATTGATGAAAGGAGAAAATATAAAAATGCAGTAAATGAAGCAGGCAAAAAGGAATACAAGCGTCTCAAAAATGAGATCGACAGGAAGTGCAAAATGGCTAAACAGGGATGGCTAGAGGACAAATGTAAGGATGTAGAAGCTTATCTCGCTAGGGGTAAGATAGATACTGCCTACAGGAAAATTAAAGAGACCTTTGGAGAGAAGAGAACCATGTGTATGAATATCAAGAGCTCAGATGGCAGCCCAGTTCTAAGCAAAGAAGGGAAGGCAGAAAGATGGAAGGAGTATATAGAAGGTTTATACAAGGGCGATGTACTTGAGGACAATATTATGGAAATAGAAGAGGATGTAGATGAAGACGAAATGGGAGATACGATACTGCGTGAAGAGTTTGACAGAGCACTGAAAGACCTGAGTCGAAACAAGGCCCCCGGAGTAGACAACATTCCATTAGAACTACTGACGGCCTTGGGAGAGCCAGTCATGACAAAACTCTACCAGCTGGTGAGCAAGATGTATGAGACAGGCGAAATACCCTCATATTTCAAGAAGAATATAATAATTCCAATCCCAAAGAAAGCAGGTGCTGACAGATGTGAAAATTACCGAACTATCAGTTTAATAAGTCACAGCTGCAAAATACTAACGCGAATTCTTTACAGACGAATGGAAAAACTGGTAGATGCAGACCTCGGGGAGGATCAGTTTGGATTCCGTCGAAATGTTGGAACACGTGAGGCAATACTGACCTTACGACTTATCTTAGAAGAAAGATTAAGAAAAGGCAAACCCATGTTTCTAGCATTTGTAGACTTAGAGAAAGCTTTTGACAATGTTGACTGGAATACTCTTTTTCAAATTCTAAAGGTGGCAGGGGTAAAATACAGGGAGCGAAAGGCTATTTATAATTTGTACAGAAACCAGATAGCAGTCATAAGAGTCGAGGGGCATGAAAGGGAAGCAGTGGTTGGGAAAGGAGTGAGACAGGGTTGTAGCCTCTCCCCGATGTTATTCAATCTGTATATTGAGCAAGCAGTAAAGGAAACAAGAGAAAAATTTGGAGTAGGTATTAAAATTCATGGAGACGAAGTAAAAACTTTGAGGTTCGCCGATGACATTGTAATTCTGTCAGAGACGGCAAAGGACTTGGAAGAGCAGTTGAACGGAATGGACAGTGTCTTGAAAGGAGGATATAAGATGAACATTAACAAAAGCAAAACGAGGATAATGGAATGTAGTCAAATTAAATCGGGTGATGCTGAGGGAATTAGATTAGGAAATGAGACACTTAAAGTAGTAAAGGAGTTTTGCTATTTAGGAAGTAAAATAACTGATGATGGTCGAAGTAGAGAGGATATAAAATGTAGACTGGCAATGGCAAGGAAAGCGTTTCTGAAGAAGAGAAATTTGTTAACATCGAATATAGATTTATGTATCAGGAAGTCGTTTCTGAAAGTATTTGTTTGGAGTGTAGCCATGTATGGAAGTGAAACATGGACGATAACTAGTTTGGACAAGAAGAGAATAGAAGCTTTTGAAATGTGGTGCTACAGAAGAATACTGAAGATAAGGTGGATAGATCACGTAACTAATGAGCAGGTATTGAATAGGATTGGGGAGAAGAGAAGTTTGTGGCACAACTTGACTAGAAGAAGGGATCGGTTGGTAGGACATGTTTTGAGGCATCAAGGGATCACAAATTTAGCATTGGAGGGCAGCGTGGAGGGTAAAAATCGTAGAGGGAGACCGAGAGATGAGTACACTAAGCAGATTCAGAAGGATGTAGGTTGCAGTAGGTACTGGGAGATGAAGCAGCTTGCACAGGATAGAGTAGCATGGAGAGCTGCATCAAACCAGTCTCAGGACTGAAGACAACAACAACAACATACATCTTGCTCACCAGATGGTAGAGTTTTGTCAGGACTGCCTCTCCCAAGGCTTTCAGTAGTTCTAATGGAATGTTGTCTACTCCGCGGGCCTTGCTTCGTGATACTGCGTGAAGAGTTTGACAGAGCACTGAAAGACGTATCTCCCATATCATCTTCATCTACATCCTCTTCCATTTCCACAATTTTGTCCTCAAGTACATCGCCCTTGTATAGATCCTCTATATACTCCTTCCTTTCTGCTTTCCCTGCTTTGCTTAGAACAGGTTATGATTTTAAAACACGGATGATGATTATGAAAAGAAAAATTGTGATGTGATGTACACGCCTTCTGATCGGAAGCGTCTGGACAGCTTTTAGCGCACATTAATACGGTGTGTGTCCACCCTCCGCTTTTATGGCGGCTTCAACTCTGTTGAAGACACTTTCAATGAGGTGAATGGATTGTTGTGGGGGAGAGTACTGGCAGTTTATCGTTCCCCAGGGGCTGAAACCAGAGAAGGTAGTGGTGTAGGATTGTGGGGTCTGCAGCGAAGTCGACGTCCTAACTCATCCCAAAAATGTTCCATTGGGTGCAGATCGTGACTGTGGGCAGACCGTACCAATTCGGGAATGTTACTGTCTACAAACGGTTGCCTCACAGATGGTGCTTTGTGACAGCGTGCATTGTCATTCTGACACAGAGAATGATCGTTCCTGACCTCTTCCTCTACTGTACATGGTACACAACGCTGTTAAATGTGTTCGTATGCTTCGACATTTAGCGTTTTCCCAAGTGAAGTAAGGGAGCCACACCTTAACCACGGGAAACACCCCGTACCGCAACGCCACCTCCTCCTTACTTTACTGTTGGCTGTACACGTGGCGGCAGGCGTTCGCCAAACCCAAACCCGTCGACTGAATTGCCACATGGGATGGCGTGAACCATCACTCCCAGTCTCTCGTTTCCAGTCGTCCACTGTCCAGTGGCGTCTCTCTCTTCACCACCTGGAGCATCGCTTAGCACTGACTGCAGAAATGTGTGACTTACGAGGAACTGCTGGATCTCCCCACGTACGGTCATTATGCCAGCTGGACAGCTGGTACCACTTTGGAACTGACGAGTCATTCCTTCCGCTGATTGCTTGCGATGTTTTACAACCACCTTCCGTGATGATCGACGTTCCATGCCCTTTAGTACTAGAGTATTTTGTTGATATGAATTTAAATGTTGTATAATCTTTTCTGAAGGTGTTTCCCTGGAGTGTAGCCCGATGTGGAAGTGAAGTGAGCAGTTCAGACAAGAAGGGAGTAGAAGCCTTTGAAATGCGGTGTTACGGAAGAATGCTGAAGACTAGATGGGTAGCTCGCGTAAATAATGGGGAGTAGTGAGCCAAATTGGGGAGGAAAGAAATTCACGCACCAAGTTAATTATAAGAATGGAACAGTTGATACTGTTGACTCTCAGGCATCAAGGCAAAAAATGGTTCAAATGGCTCTGAGCACTATGGGACTTAACATCTCTGGTCATCAGTCCCCTAGAACTTAGAATTACCTAAAACTAACTAACCTAAGAACATCACACACATCCATGCCCGAGGCAGGATTCGAACCTGCGACCGTAGCAGTCGAGCGGTTCCGGACTGAGCGCCTAGAACCGCTAGACCACCGCGGCCGGCGCAGGCATCAAGGAGTTGCCAGTTTGGTGCTGGACGGGAGATAGTGTGGGCTGGGGGTGTGCTGGGGGAAAAATTGTAGAGGGAGGCCAAGAGGTGAATACAGTAAGCATGTTCAAATGGATATCTGTTCCAGTAGTTATTTGGAGATTAAGAGGTTTGTGCAGGAGGGGGTGGAGAGCAGCATCAAACCAGCCTGTGGATTGAAGAAGACAGAAACAACTGGTATACAGAATGCGTGTACAGTCTAATATGGCACGTCAGGCGTGCAAGGATCAGTAATCGCACAGGAAGCGGGGGTGCTAAGGCCGCCTGGTGCTGCTAAATGACGTTACAGTTGCTCAGCCACATGCTACATATAGGCGCCCACTACCGGAGACGGTCAAAGTTTTGTCCAGATGTATCGAGACACACCTGACATCGACGCTGCGGTAAACGGCGCACTCTCTCAAAGATACCTGATGTATCTCGAAGACGTCTAGCTGCCACAGCAATCCTGCCCACTAGGTCGTCCGGCGATGTAGCAGGTGTTTCAGACTCAAACAAGACGCTTCAGACAATCCCGAGCCCCACCCCCCACCCGAGGAAAAGTCGATTGGGAACAGATTGGGTGATTGTGGTGGCCATGATACTGGCCCACCGCGACTAACGGCCGGGGGAGGTTGCGCTGCAGATGTCCCCTAGCGACAGAATATAAGCTTCCGTCTCCTTGGAGATTATACGGGTTAATAAATGATTATTATGTTACAATCCTCTTGTTGTAGTTGACCGTGTATATCGAGACTTCGTTCATTGTTAAATGCAATGGTGTGGTACTAACTGATGGAGACGCATTAAGAACTGGTAAAATTTAATTTATTTCCTTTACGACACTGCACAAACATAAACACACTATTATTCAACTATATTTAGCACACTATTATTCAAACATAGAGATACATCCTTCGCTACGCAACCGCCTTTGGCTCACGCAGCCTACACCTTCCACAGCCTCTCAACAACTGCCTCTGCGTGCCACTTTCGGCTCCACTGGGCATTGTCGCCCTCCAAAGAACAACCACTTACAGATACTACACACCAGTACCCTCACAAGAAGCTCTCTTGAGGAATACGAGATACGAGCGACCATCGAGTTGGTCCGTCTCCGACGCTGCCAGTCCACACGTTGAGGATAAATTTGCGTTGTGAGGCATACGTATAGCTTGTGGTTTCACATCCACCCACACGTGTTGGTCTACATGTACATGTACATCTACATTTATACTCCTCAAGCCACCCAACGGTATGTGGCGGAGGGCACTTTACGCGCCACTGTCCTTATCTCCCGTTCCTATTCCAGTCGCGTATGGTTCGCGGGAATAGCGACTGCCGGAAAGCCACCGTGCGCGCTCGAATCTCTCTAATTTTACATTCGTGATCTCCTCGGGAGGTATATGTAGGGGGAAGCAATATATTCGATACATCATCCAGAAACGCACCGTCTCGAAACCTGGACAGCAAGCTACACCGCGGTGCAGGGCGCCTCTCTTGCAGAGTCTGCCACTTGAGTTTGCTAAACATCTCCGTAACGCTATGACATTTACCAAATAACCCAGTGACGAAACGCGCCGCTCTTCTTTGGATCTTGTCTATCTCCTCTGTCAACCCGACCTGGTACGGATCTCACACTGATGAGCAATACTCAAGTATAGGTCGAACGAGTGTTTTGTAAGCCACCTCCTTTGTTTGTGGACTGCATTTTCTAAGGACTCTCCCAATGAATCTCAACCTGGCACCCGCCTTAGCAACTATTAATTTTATATGATCATTCCACTTCAAATCGTTGCGTACGCATACTCCAAGATATTTTACAGAAGTAACTGCTACCAGTGTTTGTTCCGCTATCATATAATCATACAATAAAGGATCCTTCTTTCTATGTATTCGCAATACATTACATTTGTCTATGTTAAGAGTCAGTTTGCACTCCCTGCACCAAGTGCCTATCCGCTTCAGATCTCCCTGCATTTCGCTGCAGTTTTCTAATGCTGCAATTTCTCTGTATACTACAGCATCATACGCGAAAAGCCGCATGGAACTTCCGACACTACCTACTAGGTCATTTATATATATTGTGAAAGTTCATGATAGTCTCGAGTGAGAACGCAGCCCCGGCCGGAGTGGCCGTCCGGTTCTAGGCGCTACAGTCTGGAACCGCGCGACCACTACACTCGCAGGTTCGAATCCTTCCTCGGCCATGGATGTGTGTAACGTCCTTAGGTTAGTTAGGTTTGCGTCGTTCTAAGTTCTAGGGGACTGATGACCTTAGAAGTTAAGTCCCACAGTGCTCAAAGCCATTTGAACCACTTTTTTTGCAGAGGCCGAGGTGGACGTGCAATGAAAGACCTAACAGAGTTCCAAAGAGGGCAGATTGTGGGTCCCGATAGCTGGAGCATCAGTAACCAAGACAGCAACTTGTTGAATGTTTCAAGAGCAACTGTTTCAACTGTCATGACAGTCTACACAAAACATCAAAAGAAATCATCCTTTAAACGTAATAGTGGGCGCAAATCGAAACTAAATGAGAGAGATCGTCGTACTCTAACAGGAATTGTGTCAAAACAACACGAAACTACGGCGGCTAAAGCGACTCCAGAGCTCAATAGCCATCTTCGAGACCCCGTATTTATCGACACTGTCCGCCGAGAGCTCCATAAAGCGAATATTCGTGGACGATCAGCCATACAGAAACTATTAGTGACGACAACCGACGCAAAGAAGCGTAAAACATGTTGCCAGGAGCGTAAACCCTGGACGGCTGGTCAATGGAAACACGTCGTATGATCCGTAGAGTCAACGTTTTCGTTATTTCCAACATTGGGCCGGGCTTACGTCTGGAGTGCACCAAAAGAAACCTACAATCCTGATTGCTTGATGCCAACAGTTAAGCATGGAGGTCAAAGTGTGACGGTGTCGGCAGCCGTTTCTGTGCTGGTCCCATCATTACTCTCAAAGGCCGTGTTAAGCCAACCATTATGTGAACAATTTAGGTGATCAGGTGCACCGCGTGAATCAGATGTTGTTCCCCAATAATGATGCCATTTTTCAGTACGACACTGCACCCATTCACACTGCCACGACAGTACTATCGTGGTATGAGGAGCACGCAACTGAACTGCAGAGCCTTCTCTGGCCAGCACAGTCTCCGGACTTGAACATTATGGAACCCTTGTGGGCGGTACTGGAGCACAGACTCCGGAGCAGATTTCCTCCTCCCTCGTCACTACAGGAGTTAGAAGAGGTTCTGATCGAAGAGTGGCATAGTTCCACTGGAGATTACACAATCATTACATGCCAGTATTCCAGGAAGAATCGCAGCTGTATTACGGGCAAATGGGGGTCCAACCCCTTCTCAATAAACCATTCCCAAGTTCAGCTGTTGACATTGTTTTGCCTGTCCCCTGTAGCTGCTGGCTTCCCGCCGGCCGGCAACGAGTATTACTGTGACGCAACACGGGCGGCACTTTCACGCCTTGGGCAAGCGCGCTCCGCCGCCACTGGCTCACAACTGCGCTGGTGATCCCACTGGAACAGACGGTAGGCAGGCGCTATTCGGCTGCGCACGCTCGCATTCTCGCAACTTCCCCTCTTTGCGTAACCAGAGTTCTGCTTCCCATGTAGCCGGCGTCGCACCGTATCAGCGTGGAGCCGTTCCAGATCTCGGGAAAGGTATTGTCTTCAGTCTCGCATATTCGAGCCCTGTTACTGCGTCGAGAAAGTGAATTAGTGTATGGAAATGGACAGTCTCGGACGCGATACACATAGATGGCCTTGCAGCTTTTACTTTTCCATTTCCCTTTACAGTATTTGACTATTCGTCACACGAATTTCTCGCCCAGCGCGAAGTCCCAGGCGACTGGAAGAAAGCGCAGGTGACTCCAGCATATACACTACTGGCCATTAAAATTGCTATACCACGAAGAGGACTTCTTACGTAACAGAGACAAGGGGATCGTCAGCAGTGCCCCAGTGAAATGTGACAGGGCTGTTGTTGTTCTGTGTATACATAAATAATTTCGTGGAGATCGTGGGCAGCAATCTGTGATAGTTTGCTGATAATGGAGTGGAGTACAGGAAGGTGTTGTCGCTGAGTGACTCTAGAAGGATACATGGTGACTTACACAACATGTCTAGTTGGTGTGAAGAATGGCCCTCTCAATGCCGAAAGAGTACGTTAATGCGAATGTGTAGGAAAAACAAAGCCACAAAGTTCGGATACAGAATTAGTAGTGTCCTGCTGTTTAAATATCTGGGGCTGACGTTGCAAAGCGATATGAAATGGAACGAGCACGTGAGGACAAAGATGGGGGAAGGCGGAAGGTCGACTTCGGTTTATTGGGCGAATTTTTAGGAAAGTGCATTTCATTTGTAAAGGAGGCTGCATACGAGACGCTAGTGCGACCTATTCTTGAATATTGCTCTAGTGTTTGGGTTCCGTACCAGGTCGGATTGAAGGAAGAGGTCGAACGAATTCAGAGTCGAGCTGCTAGATTTGTTACCGGTAGGTTCGAACAACACTGAGATGCTTCAGGAACTGAAATGGGAATCCATAGAGGAACGCCGACTTTCTTTTCGAGGAACAGTATCGAGAAAAGTGCTGCGTTCACACTATAGAAATTAAGAGTAAGAACCAGTAATAAATACCAATCTGCTCATGTCTTGGAGCATCTAACATGGAGGAGCCGGATACAAACCAACGTACCGGCTAAGTATGTAGCAGCATCTCCCAGTATTATACCTCCATGAGAAATACAATGCCTGTAAGTCAAAGAGTATTACCAGCTTAAACTGAGAATCAACGATACAGATATCTGACGCATATGTTTTTATATCTTCAAAACGTTTTGGCTTAGACCGACGGAAGAGCTCTAAAATCCTGAGTGCGCTGAAGACTGTTCATGTTAAGAAACGGGGTGGTTGGTCGTTCGCTCGCACCAGGAAATAACGTTTTCTCGTTGCATTCTCACATTTTATAGTAAAGGATTTTGTGTTATTCTGTATTGTTAGCCTGCATATTATTCATAATTTGACTTGCTGCTCTTGCATTTGCCCTGTTTGCAGTTGTGGCTACTGGATATACTGTAATGTCCGCCTGTTATGCAAAATACTGTTTTTTCATGTGACCCATCATCAGTGGGTTTTCTTTTCTGGAATCTGCCTTTTGCTGGCCGGCTTTATCTTGCTGAATTGTAAGCCCAGGATGGCTTGCCATCAAGTGCAACAAAACGGGGCGTAGACGCTCGTCGGCGCAGCACCGTGCTCCAAGTGCCCCGGATGACAACATAGGGGTCCTGTTATGAAGCAACATGCCACCCCACATTATCACTCCCGGTTGTGAATGTGGGGCCGTATGGCGGGCGACAGTCAGATTGCTATCCCAACGCTGTCCGGGGCATCTCCGGATACATCTTCGCTGAACATCGGGGTGCAATGCCGAGTGGCACTTGTCACTGAAGACAACTCTACTGCAGTCATCGAGAGAGAATAAGTGTCTGGAGGCGCCCCAGTTGGCGGATACCAACATGGTGTCGCCCGCCGTAAGGCCCGACAACCAGCAGTGATGGTCTGTGGTGCCATTTCATTGCATACAGGGTGTTTCAAAAATGACCGGTATATTTGAAACGGCAATACAAACTAAACGAGCACCGATAGAAATACACCGTTTGTTGCAATATGCTTCGGACAACAGTACATTTTCAGGCAGACAAACTTTCGAAATTACAGTAGTTACAATTGTCAACAACAGATGGCGCTGCGGTCTGGGAAACTCTATAGTACGATATATCCACCATGCGTAGCAATAATATGGCGTAGTCTCTGAATGAAATTACCCGAAACCTTTGACAACGTGTCTGGCGGAATGGCTTCACATGCAGATGAGATGTACTGCTTCAGCTGTTCAATTGTTTCTGGATTCTGGCGTTACACCTGGTCTTTCAAGTGTCCCCACAGACAGAAGTCACAGGGGTTCATGTCTGGCGAAAAGGGAGGCCAATCAACGCCGCCTCCTGTATGTTTTGGATAGCCCAAAGCAATCACACGATCATCGAAATATTCATTCAGGAAATTAAAGACGTCGGCCGTGCGATGTGGCCGGGCACCATCTTGCATAAACCACGAGCTGTTCGCAGTGTCGTCTAAGGCAGTTTGTACCGCCACAAATTCACTAAAAATGTTCAGATAGCGTGATGCAGTAATCGTTTCGGATCTGAAAAATGGGCCAATGATTCCTTTGGAAGAAATGGCGGCCCAGACCAGTACTTTTTGAGGATGCAGGAACGATGGGACTGCAACATGGGGCTTTTCGGTTCCCCATATGCGCCAGTTCTGTTTATTGACGAAGCCATCCAGGTAAAAATAAGCTTCGTCAGTAAATCAAATGCTGCCCACATGCATATCGCCGTCATCAATCCTGTGCACTATATCGTTAGCGAATGTCTCTCGTGCAGCAATGGTAGCGGCGCTGAGGGGTTGCCGCGTTTGAATTGTGTATGGATAGAGATGTAAACTCTGGCGCATAAGACGATACGTGGACGTTGGCGTCATTTGGACCGCAGCTGCAACACGGCGAACGGAAACCCGAGGCCGCTGTTGGATCACCTGCTGCAGTAGCTGCGCGTTGCCCTCTGTGGTTGCCGTACTCTGTCGCCCTACCTTTCGACCACGTTCATCCGTCACGTTCCCAGTCCGTTGAAATTTTTCAAACAGATCCTTTATTGTATCGCTTTTCGGTCCTTTGGTTACATTAAACCTCCGTTGAAAACTTTTTCTTGTTGCAACAACACTGTGTTCTAGGCGGTGGAATTCAAACACCAGAAAAATCCTCTGTTCTAAGGAATAAACCATGTTGTCCACAGCACACTTGCACGTTGTGAACAGCACACGCTTACAGCAGAAAGACGACGTACTGAATGGCGCACTCACAGACTGCGTTGTCTTCTATATATTTCACATGACTTGCAGTACCATCTGTTGTTGAAAATTGTAACTACTGTAATTTCGAAAGTTTGTCCGCCTGAAAATGTACTGTTGTCCCAAGCATATTGCAACAAACGGTGTATTTCTATCGCTGCTCGTTTAGTTTGTATTGCCGTTTCAAATATACCGGCCATTTTTGAAACACCCTGTAGCAGTACCCTTTTGACAAACTGCCTATTGGCTTCTATCTCGGGTTCTTCGGCCGACGTCCATCTAATGATTTTTCTGACGTTTCGCCAGCACGAGTGGCTGGCATTGTAAAAGCTTCACCCTCCATTGCCGGTGGTGAACTGGAGCCGAGCTCGCGGCCGCAGACTATATGTACCTGGCGCGCCAACGTCCGAGGGCTTCTCCGCCGTCATTTCCGGTGCGGTTCTCCTCTTGCTACCTGCGACGGTCATTCGGTGCAGTACGGGAAGCCAGGATCCGTTTACCTTAAGGGTTTCATCTTTCTTGTTGAAACTGTTAGCGTGTTTTTGTATTTCTACAACTTCTCTGAACAAGCGCATGTGATAGTGCTTCTCTACAGCCAGAACTTCCGTGTCGGTGAATTTTATTACGTGGTCGGTCTCACTCAGTGCGTGCTTTGCCACGGCCGATTTCTCCACCTGCCCCAAGCTGCAATGTCGCTTATGTTCTTTGATCCTGGTGCTGATTCATAGTCCAGTCCAATCATTCCGACATAAACTTTCCCGCATGTGCATGGTATACGGTATATTCCTGACATTACATGTGGGTCCGTTTTCTCCTTTGCCGATCTAAGACACTCTTTGATCTTCCTTGTCGGCATAATCTTTACGCGATTTTTGAGCAATATACGGCCGATTCTGTCCGTCACTCTGGGAGTGTATGGCAGAAAGGCATTTCTTTTTCTGATTCCTTACTTCGCCGAGTGTTTGGCTGTATTACATTTCTAATATAATTTGTGGAGTAGTGATTGCTCCTCAGAAGACTTTCCAGGTGTTGCATTTCGTGTCTGAGGTGCTGCGGCTCACATATTCGTCCTGCTCGCATTACGACCGTATTAATCGTGCCTCTTCTCTGGCTCGAGCGGTGGTTTGATAGTTTGTGCAGGTATCGGTCGGTGTGTGTCGGTTTTCGATACACGC
Source organism: Schistocerca gregaria (assembly GCF_023897955.1). Lineage (NCBI taxonomy): Eukaryota > Metazoa > Arthropoda > Insecta > Orthoptera > Acrididae > Schistocerca > Schistocerca gregaria. The sequence continues at coordinate 562,847,962 of NC_064926.1, forward strand.
TGTGTCGCAGGTTCTCGCCGCCCCTTGCGACCAGTACAGTAGAAATGACAGTTTTTTGTCCTTTTCTACTTCCATGGTTAATTTTATGTTGGCATGGACGCTGTTCAAATGTCTTACGAAGTCACAGAGCTGTTCTTCACAATGGCTCCACACAACGAAAGTATCATCGACGTATCTGTACCACACCTTGGGCTTGCAAGTCGCCAACTCCAGTGCCTGTGTTCGAATTATTCCACGAAGAAGTTGGCCACCACTGCATTAAGAGGACTACCCATGGCGACGCCTTCCAGCTGTTCGTAGAAATCGCCATTCCACGTGAAACAGCTCGTGATGAGACATGCATGGAAGAGCTTTGTAATGTCTTGCGGGAACATGGAACCGATGTTCTCCAGGGCTTTGACGATCTAAAGTGCCAGTTGGACAGAATTTGGCACGATATCCCTCAGGAGGGTACCCAACTACTCTGTCAATCAGTGCAAAGCTTGTATAAGGGCCAGAGGTGGACCAACACGTTATTGACTTGCTCGATTTGTGAAGCTCTCTCTCTTTAATAAATTATACAATTTTTAATAGGTTTGTTCATAAATAAATAAATCTTCTGCTACCATTCACGATTTTTCTTTATTTTACTATTCGCACTACGCGTTTCTAGAAATAATTCCCATTTTCAAGTGCGTTTTTTGGTGTGTAATTAAGCCATTTCTTTTGATGTTGTGTGTGTGTGAGTCTGCTTCATTTTGTTGACTTTTACTGTAATACATAAAAATCGCGTTTCTTATGTATTACAGTAAAAGTCAACAAAGCGAAGCAGACTCACACACACTGACAACATCAAAAGAAATGGCTTAATTACGCACCAAAAAACGCACTTGAAAATGGGAATTATTTCTAGAAACGCGTCGTGCGAATAGTAAAATAAAGAAAAATCGTGAATGGTAGCACAAGATTTATTTATTTATAAACAAGCCTATCGTATCTACAGTCGCAGGCTTACAAAAACCATTTATAATGGATCAAATTATATATACAATTTTTATGAAAGTGCAATCATTTGTTTGTCTGCACGTACAGATCACATATATCTATTTCCGTCGTATTCTTAAAATTTCTTCGTTGTGCGTCTTTTTTTGAATGTATAAACACGAAGGGACCACTCGTGACAAGCTAGTCTCGCTGCACAAGCAGTACGGCAGGGCTGCTGCAGTAGGCTGACTTGCCACTCGAAGTGGGCCGGGGGGAGGAGACGACCTGTAACAGGGAGTTAGTGCTGACTCGGTGCGCCGTTGCAGGTGTTCGTGTTCACGCCGCAGATCTACCGGCGCATTAAGCAGCTGCTGAAGACGCAGGGCGTGTCGGACTTCAGCAACGAGGAGCTGTCCAACTACTTCTCGCCGTGGTACGCGGAGCACATCGGCGCCATCCAGTCGGCGAGCGGCAACGCGACGGTGGAGGCGTGGGCGGCCGACAACCTGCGCCAGCACTTCTACTTCCTGGCCTACTCGAGCCTGCTCAAGCTGCACGGCAACGCGCCGCTGCTGCGCCGCCTCGACGGGCTGCTGCGCGAGGAGGCGCTGCTGCAGCTCGACCTGCGCACGCTCGCGCCCGCCTTCCAGGTACACTGCCGCGCGTCCACTGCAGCATTCTGCGCTGCAGCAAAGCTTGCAGTATGGCCTGACGTGAGGTCGTACGATGGTAACAGGTGTCTTTGCTTTTCTGCCATTGCAACTCTGCCTTGTTCTTCATTAGACCTGTTGCTGCCCAAGTACCAAAATCATCTACTGCTTTCAGTGTCTCATTTCCTAATCTACTTCCTTCAGCATCACCTACATCTACATCTACATGACTACTCTGCAATTCACATTTAAATGCTTGGCAGAGGGTTCATGGAACCACAATCATACTATCTCTCTACCATTTCACGCCCTAACAGCGCGCGGGATAAACGAACGTGTAAACCTTTCTGTTCGAGCTCTGATTTCTCTTATTTTATTTTGATCACCATTCCTACCTACGTAGGTTGGGCTCAACAAAATATTTTCGCTTTCGGAAGAGAAAGTCGGTGACTGAAATTTCGTAAATAGATCTCGCCACGACGAAAAACGTCTTTGCTTTAATGACTTCCATCCCAATTCGCGTATCGTATCTGCCACACTCTCTTCCCTATTACATGATAATACAAAACGAGCTGCCCTTTTTTGCACCCTTTCGATGTCCTCCGTCAATCCCACATGGTAAGGATCCCACACCGCACAGCAATATTCTAACAGAGCATGAACGTGTGTAGTGTAAGCTGTCTCTTTCGTGGACTTGTTGCATCTTCTAAGTGTACTGCCAATGAAACGCAACCTTTGGCTCGCCTTCCGCACCATATTATCTATGTGGTCTTTCCAACTGAAGTTGTTCGTAACTTTAACACCCAGGTACTTAGTTGAATTGACAGCCTTGAGAATTGTACTATTTATCGAGTAATCGAATTCCAACGGATTTCGTTTGGAACTCGTGTGGATCACCTCACACTTTTCGTCATTTAGCGTCAACTGCCACCTGCCACACCATACAGCAATCTTTTCTAAATCGCTTTGCAACTGATACTTGTCTTCGGATGACCTTACTAGACGTAAATTACAGCATCATCTGCGAACAACCTAAGAGAACTGCTCAGATCGTCACCCAGGTCATTTATATAGATCAGGAACAGCAGAGATCCCAGGACGCTTCCCCGGGGAACACCTAATATCACTTCAGTTTTACTCGACGATTTGCCGTCTATTACTACGAACTGTGACGTTCCTGACAGGAAATCACAAATCCAGTCGCACAACTGAGACGATACCCCCAAGGTCCGCAGCTTGATTCAAAGTCGCTTGTGAGGAAAGGTGTCAAAAGCTTTCCGGAAATCTAGAAATACGGAATCAACTTGAGATACCCTGTCAATAGCGGCCATTACTTCGTGCGAATAAAGAACTACCTCCTTTGCACAAGAACGATGTTTTCTGAAACCGTGCTGATTACGTATCAATAGATTGTTCCCTTTGAGGTGATTCATAATGTTTGAATGCAGTATATGTTCCAAAACCCTACTGCAAACCGACGTCTATGATATAGGTCTGTAGTTTGATGGATTACTCCTACTACCCTTCTTAAACACTGGTGCGATGTGCGCAATTTTCCAATCTGTAGGTACAGATCTATCGGTGAGCAAGTGGTTGTATATGATTGCTAATTGCTGATTCAGTTTGACTACATTCCATTGTGTGGTGTGCGTACTGTAAGACCTTCGGTACACACACCATCAGATTATTTGACTTGTCGCTCTAATGAAGTAGTCGAGTATCAGCAATATGTCTCGTGGTCTTATCGTGGTGTATTTATCTTCTGCCGTTAGGTCAGATGATAGAAATGCCACTTGCACGCTTAGAGTAGCAGATTGACGGTGACCAACTTTAAACAGAACTTGATTAATTTTCACACATTCATTAAAATAATAAAAAGCATAGACATTACATAACTTGATTCTGGATGCTATTTACTATTGACATTCTGAAGTTCCTTTGGTGTTGGTACGTTAATCTTATTCTCACATATCTCTGATACTTGACAAAGTGTCTATACATTTATCTTCATGGCTATGTACAGGAATATGGTAATCTTGTTAGGTGCAGACTGAAACTTGACTACAGACTAATGCAGACTGGTACAGACTGATGCAGACTGATCGGAGGTCTGTACATTCATTATAATACCTCGCACATTCAGGTATCACTGTGCGAGTGTGATCCGTAAGGAGAAAGGTTCTACGTTAGCAGCAATCTCATTATCTGTATTACATATTAATACGCGGATCGGCAGAAGCGGAATTTGGTTCATCTCTAAGGCAGCACCATCTCGTAGTGATGAGATGGACGAACGCTTCGCCTGTGCTGTTGTGCTTAGCGGGACACACTCGAGTGGGAAAGTTGTGTACATGCTGACTACGCGGAACTATGTACACAACACACTGTCCATGTTTTTTTAAAAAAAATTTTTTTTCCATATTGCGTCATCCTTTCAAGGTACTGCCCATTCCATTAAACAGCTCTTCCAAGTCCTTTGCTGTTTCTGATAGCATTATGATGTCAGCAGATTTTTTTTTTCTCTTCCCACTGATGTTTAATTTGTACATCAAATTTTTCTTTCATTTCTTTTATTGTTTACAAATTGAGTAACATTGGTCATAGGCCACAATCCTGCCTCACTCCCTTCTTCATCACTGCTTCCCATTCATGTCCCTCAACTCTTATAACTGCCGTCTGGTTTCTGCAAAAGTTTTAAATAGCCTTTTGCTCTCTGTATTTTACCTTCTTACCTTCAGAATTTCAAAGAGGGTATTCCAGTCAACGTTTTCATAAGCTTTCTCTAGGTCTATAAACGTTAAAAACATATGTTTGCCTTTCCTTAATCTATGTTATAAGATAATTGTATGTTCAGTATTGCCTCAAGTGTTCCTACATTTCTTTGGAATGCAAACTGATCTTCTCTGAGGTCAACTTCTACCAATTTTTCCATTCTTCTGTAAAGAATTCGTATTTTGCAGCTGTGATGTAGTAACCTGATAGATCAGTAATATTCACACCTGTCAGCATCTGCTTTCTTTGGAATTGGAATTGTTATGTTCTTCTTGAAGTGTGAGTGTATCTCACCTGCGTCATACATCCTGCACAGCATTTGGAAGAGTTTTGGCATGGCTGGCTCTCCGAGGCTGTCAGTAGTTCTGACAGGATGTCATCTACTCTGTAGGCTTTGTTTCAAATTAGATATTTCAGGGCTCTATCAAATTATTTTCACAGTATCATCTCCCATCTCCTCTTCATTTACTTCCTTTTCCATTTCTATAATATTGTTTTGAAGTTTATCTCCTTTTTATAGACCTTCTGATTTCATTTGCTGCATATTTATATTTTTGCATTTCATTGATTAAATTCAGTATCTCCTGTGGAATCCAAGGATTTCTAATAGGCCTTGTCTTTTTACTTATTTGATCCTCTATTGCCTTCATTGTTGCGTCTCTCAAAGCTACCCATTCATCTTCTTTTCGTATTCCTTTCCTCTGTTCTAGTCAGTCATTGCTCAATGCTTCCGTATGACTTATTTATGCAAAATTGAGATTTCATCTGAAAAAGTATAACAGTTTCTGATTTAATGGATGATAAAATACTATGAGATATTTTGGTACCAAAATATTATCAAGTGTGAAATACGTGCCATTTGTGGTTGAGTTGAACAAATTGAATTTATAGGATAATAACTTGTTTTAAAATAAAAAACAAAAATAATATTCTGAAGTATTACAGAAAAACTTGGAAAAGTGTGAAATTTAAATTTCAATACAGTTCACCAATCCTAAACGGCATTCCTTTTGTACATCAGACTTCCAGTTTTAGGTAAAAAAATAGCCAAAGAAAGGGTGAAATAACAATTTTTGTCAAACAAGCTTGGGATCATAATTTAATGTTGATTAAATATGCCCATAGTTCTGGTTTGTTATAATACAGAATTTCATCTTTGTAGTAAACCTGTGGTACCTACCTCAAGAGAATGATTAAACTGTAGAATACCAAAATTCAGTATTGATAATTGCAGTTCAGCAGGTGACTTTCAACCTCTCATACACCAAATTTCAATAGTAACAAACTTCTGTTTCAAACATCACAACTGTCTCTTGACAATAAGTTTTTTTCATAAATGACATGTCCAGTATACTGAAAATATAGATATATTCCTCCAGTATATCATATTGATATCCAAAAGTTGAAACATTGATACTTAAAAAAATGTTGCCATCCCCTCTTTACAGGATGCTGCACGCCGCCAGTGGTTCCTCGAGGTTGTGGACAACTACCTCAAGCTGTGGGAGGTCAACATGTGACCGGGAGATGAACACTCTTCCCCACCACCGCCCACGCCAGTGCAAGCGCCCCCTGGCCAGAGCCGCGCCCGCTGCGGCCTCAGAGTTCCTAGTTACAGAGCAGGCAGAGGTCTACCTCCTCCCCGTCAGGGGAAGCGGCCCTGCTGGAGCCCGTCTCGTGAAGACATACCTGCTGCAACACTGCAGTTCCCTCAGACACTCGAAGAGAGTACCGGCTTCCGGATTGTTTACCGGACAAGCTGGTCGAAATCCAAAGTGTAGCTGTTGACACCGAGACTGGTCCTTTCACAGCCAGCACCTGTTATTGCAGCAGAACGATGGAAGTGTGTGTCCTGATGAAATGCGACATTTTGTGATATTTATGTAGCACAAAAATGGCTACTAGAAACTATACGAGAAGTAAACTTTGAAGAAGAACGACCTGCCTTATTTTTACTTTGACATATTCGTATCCAAGCTGTTTAAGTTTATATTTCAGTGCACTGCACTAGGTGAACAGAGACAAAGCGAATTAAAATTGTTCAACGGAGTGTGCTAAGAAAATATTATAGTATATATTGTATATAACTGTTTTATAAGAAAAAATCATACTGGTATGTGTAATATGTTATGCAGTCCAGCATGACAGGGAATTTCATCTTATGTACTTTAAGTACATATGTTGTAAAGTCCTTCAGTTTTGTAGAGGCACTGTACAACTAAAAGTACAATCAAAAGACATAAATAAATTGTATATTTTGATATGTACCTGCACATATTTAGTTTCTTAATTGAGATGCTTGCACTTCAATTGTGTTGCTTTCATAGAAGGATAATTTTTAGTGTCTCAATTTTCAAAGGCAGTAATACAATACTGTCAGGTTTGTCAAGCCTCACCACAATCTGTGATGTAAACAATCCAACAAAAATAAAAAGCATGCAAGCAGTCTTGTTATGATGTGTTTGGAATGTGATGAATGAACTGCGAAAATTGTGTACCCAAATGTATATCTTTCATTACTACACACAACACTCAAGACATAATCTGTAATACTTCACTGTACTTTGTAACATAAATGTAAAGAGAAAAAGAAAGTATGCTTTGTGTTTTAGGCTCATATGGAAATGAATATCTGAGAAATTGGTGAAACTGCTTTTCATGGATGTTCATATGTACAGCATAGGCCTACAGAGATAGATAAAGCTGGTTCACCATAAGGTCAACAGATGTCACGAGGATGCTAAAATCTCGAAATTGATGATGCTTTGGTGTATTGGTTCTCAGCACCTCAAAGGTTTCTTTTATTTATAAAAAGTAATGGGGTGCATTATAAACAGCTGAAAGGCCCTGCCTTATTTGGTGTATTTAATAATTTGAAATTACACTACAAACAATTGGCCTAAAGTAAAGTGATTCCTCATGAATCACAATAAAAATTAATTACACAGCTATCTTTCAGAAGACAATATGATGATCTTTATGTAAGATCATCTTAAAATGGTTAATTTATGACTAGAATGAATGAAGCACCCAACAATAAGCCAGGGTTACTGGCCCATGCAGATGCAATGGAGTACTACAGCGTGTTCCACGTAAAACTGTATGCCTCATGCCTGAGATTTGAGTAACAGTGAACTAACTAAAATAGAGCAGATAATAAAAACATTAAAAATATGTAGTTACCTGTTTAAAAAGAGGTACTGGAAGTGGTGGCCAAGTGCATCCAGGCAATTCTGACTTTGTGTGATGCTGCTTTCGTGTGATGTTACACACAGTAATTCTGCAGATGTGATGTTAACTTCTCTAATAATATGTCATTTAAGATCGTCTACTGCACGAGGGGATTGGCAGCATATGCTTCACTTTTTAGTGTGCCCCACAATAAAAAACACACAATGTTAAGTCTAGGTGTCATGGGGTCCAGAGGCCTCTACTGACATCTGTCTCCAGGGAACATGTTGGTGATGTGTGTCATACTTTGGCTGGATGTGTGAGTGGTCGCTCCATTTTGTTGGAATACTGCACACAGCTTCTCTGCATCTGTCAACTGTGCATAGAAAGAGTCACAGTATCCCCATGACCAACACTATTCAGAAACCCCTATAAAAGAAATAAAGAGCTTTAGGATCCATTCAGAATGTGTGGAGGAACAAGTGACCAACAGTGTGGACCCCTGTGACTGTAGACAGAATTCGTGTGGACATTATGAGAAGTCCCCACAAGTCGTTTAAGGTGTAACTGAAATATATTGGGCCAATAGTGCACATGCAGACGGCAAACAGATTAGATTAGATTAGTTTTCGTTCCATAGATCCATGTTGAGGAGATCCTCGTGGATGTGGAACATGTCACCTTTTTTTTATTCTTTTATTTTTTTAAGCTGAAATAACAATACTAATAGTATAAATATATACAACACATCATTTGTTTCTATTAAAAAATTCGTCAGTGGAGAGGAAGGAGTTGGCCACTAGTAAGTCTTTCAGGCTCCTTTTAAACTGATCTCTATTTGTAACTAAATTTTTTTTCTTTGCTAGCAAATTATTAAAGATGAGTGTTCCTGAGTAGTGGACCCCTTTTTGAACTAAAGTACGTACTTTTAAGCCTTGTGCAGATCATTTTTGTCCCTGGTATTGTATGTATGAACTGAGCTATTTGTTGGAAAAAGAGATATATTCTTCTAATAATTTCCGGGTATGCAGCCGGATCCCGTCGACATTCTGCCACAATATTTCAGCCCAGAGACGTCCGGCCATCATCAGGTGAGTACACAACTACTGAAGAGCCCAGGTGCAGCCGCGGTATTTATGCCGAATCTCGCGCATGTGAAATGTACTGGCATCCTACAGCGCATGCGTCACGAGTTGACATGCGCGGCATAGCCGAGTTGTACGTGCTGCCCAAGGTGGTGAAAGTAAAAGATCATCTAGTCATTGAGTATCAAATGACACTGTCTATTCCACTGTGAATGTATAATTTTAATAACAGGATTCCAGTTTTTATCCAGTTGAAAGTCATTGTCATGATTTATAAGATTATCGGCAAGACGTATTTCCACTGATTCCTTGATTGCGGAATCACAAAATCCGGAAACCAGAGCTAAAATTTTTGTTCCATTGTATTCCATTGAATGTCCCAATGAAATACAGTGCTCTGCTACTGCCGATTTTGACGGTTGCCACAGACGGGGTGTATCTTTCATGTTTTGTACATCGTTCATGGACAGTTCTGTCTACAAGACATCCGTGAGTTTACTCCACAAATAATACGTATTACACACTTTTGGACTCTGAAAACTTTTGTTTGACTTGAAGAGTTACCCCAAAATATTATACCATATGACATTATGTCAGTGAGTTGGCTTTAAACCATTTATTAACATCCATAAAAATATCATTAGCAGATCTTTCTAGAACTACTCTCGGCATACTATTTATTGCAATACTTGTGTCATCTGCAAACAAAACGAACTCTGCTTCTGGCAGTGTAACTGATGAGAGATCATTAATGTACACAAGAAAAAGCAACGCCCCTAAGATGGATCCTTGTGGGACACCACATGTAATTTCTTCCCATTCTGATGATGACTGATGACTTAATTCACTAGTCCCTTGCACTGACACCCTTTGTTTCCTGTTAGCGAGGTATGACTTGAACCATTTTGCACCACTGCCCGTGACACCATAGAATTCTAATTTATTTAAAAGGATGTTGTGGTTTACACAATCGAATGCCTTTGACAAATCACAGAAAATACCTGCTGCTTGTAAGTTGTTATTTAATGAATTAACTACATTTTCACTGTAGGTGTAAACAGCCTTTTCGATATCAGAACCCTTCAGAAATCCAAACTGTGTTCTTGATAATATGTTATTTGTGGTCAGATGGTTGAGAAGCTGCCTGTAGATTACTTTTTCTAAAATTTTTGAGAATGCTGGCAAAAGTGAAATCGGTCTGTAGTTTGATGGCATCTCTTTATCCCCTTTCTTGAATAGAGGCTTAACATCTGCATATTTCAGCGTCAGGAAATGTCCCAGTTATAATTGACTGGTTACACAAGTAACTTAGAATTGTACTAAACTCACAAGAACATGCCTTAATTAACTTTGTTGATATTCCATCGTAGCTACTAGAATGCTTTGTTTTCAAAGATTTTATTATGGAAGTTATTTCTTTTGGTTATGTGAGTGACATATTCATGTACCTGAAGCTATTTGCAAAGGCTAGTTTCAGATATTCAAGGGCATTATTTACTGATCCTGAGAATCCCATTCTATCAGTAACGGATATAAAGTACTTGTTAAATAGATTTGCCACACTATGCCCATCGGTTACTAATGTGTCATCTACCCTTAGTGCTATTTGCTCCTGTTCCTTTCTGGTTCTACTAGTCTCCTCTTTCACTATATCCCATATTGTTTTTATTTTGTTCCCTCAACATTGCTATGTTCTTCTCGTAGTGAATTTGTTTAGATGTCTGAATTACTTTTTTTAATATTTTACAGTATTCCTTGTATTTAGCTATATCATCAGCATTGGAGCTATTCTTGGTCGACAGATACATTTTCCTTTTTGTCTTACAGGAAATCTTTATTCCTTGTGTGATTCATGGTTTTATTATAGACTTCTGTTTAATTTGAGTAACTTTTAGAGGAAAACAGTTTTCAAACATGGTACTGACATTGTTCATGAATGTGTTATATTTTTCATTCATGGCATGAGCACTATAAACATCTTTCCAGTTCATGTCTTTGAGCAGTTTTCTAAAACACTCAATTTTTGGTTGATTGACTATTCTCCTGTACTCAGATTTAGCAGTCTTGATAATCTGCTTAGAATTTATATCTAAAATAAGGAGTTGCATGTCATGATCTGATAGTCCATTTATTACAGGTTTTATGATATGATTCTGTTCCTTTGATTTGTCTATAAAAATGTTATCAATGGCTGTCCTTGAGGATTTGGTGATCCTAGTTGGAAAGTTTACAGTGTGAGTTAGATTGAAAGACAACATTACTAACTGCAGTAAATGTTTACTGGAAGATTGAATTAGAAAATCTGTATTAAAGTCACCAGCAATCAAAATTTCTTTGTTTCTTACTGTTAAATAACCCAAAAGAGCTTCTAGATGATTTATGAATAGATTATAATTTCCTGCAGGTGCTCGGTAAATAGTTACTATTATATAGGATCTGTTATGGAACTCTACTTCTGTTGCACATGCTTCTAGATGCTGCTCTAAACAGAATTTATTAATGTCAATGTTCTTGAATTTATGGCAGTTTTTAATAAATGTGGCAACTCCTCCTCCCTCCATATCTACTCTGCAGAAGTAGGAAGCTAGCTTAAATCCTGAAATGTCTAACATATCTACACCAGTGGTCACTTGATGTTCAGAGAGGCAGATTATGTCAATTTCGTTAGATGAATTCGTTTCATCGATACAAATGAGTAGTTCATCAACATTTCTGAGTCCCGGAATGTTCTGGTGTAATAAAGATAACTGATACTGCACACTAATGGGATTATAACTGCATTGGTGAAGATGAACTGGCAGTTTCTGATTACTTTCTGTTAAACATTGTTTAAATGAAGGCTGTATGCTAAAACCTGACTCCTGTTCATCTATTTTCTCAAAGTGAGTCTCTCTGCCAGTCTCTCTTAAAACTCGTTTTCTATCCCCCTTCCCTATCCTAAAAAAGGCATCCCTCTGACACCTGTGACCACTGGTATTTTACCACTTGTGACAGTGTCCCCCCTTAAGTTTTCTGCAATCAAGCCTGACAGTTTTCCCTTCCCTTTCCTATTGAGGTGAAGGCCATGCCTAGTGTAGTCCCACCTATCAATAGCATCCACAGGAGTCAAACCAATATGGGAACCTATATCCGTCCTAAGCAGCCACTCCAACTCCAAGTTCACCCTCCCTACAGAAGAGTTTAAATGAGGCTGATCATGGCGTCTCAACACACACACAAATCCCACACTCGTATGCTTCGTTGCTGATGCTATTTCAAACACCTATCTTCTCTGAGTGGAGAGGTTCTCCGTGCAGACCAATATGTGCAATTATAGGAGTTTATGCAACCTGACAAATGAAACAAGGCCTCATCTGACATGAAGTAAAGCAAGGGATCCAAGTAATAGCAGTTGATGTTAATAGCCAGTTACAGTAATCAACTTGTTTTCCTGATACCCAGATTTCAACTCTTGTGCCTCACTCACATAACAGGCTTTTAATGTAATATCTTTTAGTGCATGATGACATGACATACAAGATATACCCTCTTACCAACTTGTGGAGACTTCTCATAATGTCCACACAAATTCCGTCTACAGTTAAAGGGGTCCTCACTGCTGATCACTTATTCCTCAGCACATTCTGAATGGATCCTAAAGCTCCTTATTTCTTTTACAGGTTTTGAATAGTGTTGGTCATGAGGATACTTTGGTTGAAATTTTCCTCTACATTCCTCAATAGAGTCTGTCTTTATGTATCACTCTACAATATCAATTTGCTGTTCCAGTGCAAACTGTACCATTTCTGTAACAAATCAGCAGTACGAGCTCCTCACAGCACCTAGTTCATTATAGTACAGAATCTCATCTTTGTAGTAAACCTACTATAGCTAGTTCATGAAAATGACTGACAACAACTGATGCCTGAACACAAAGCTACAGTTAATTTTCTGATAAAATGCAGTATAGCCAACTTTCGACTCTGTGTTGCCACTTCACAAGCCAATCGACTAGAGGTGATTATCTGTATATGAGGTGTACCAGTTTTATGTGGGACACCCTGTATAACCTAAATGTAAGATTATATACGTACACTGCTTACTCCATAATAATTATTTGCTACATTTACATACAGAACAACTCCTGGAGGATCTAAAACAAATATTGGAAACAGATTCCTGCTGACAAGTTTACAGATTATTGTCTGAATTGATTTTTAAAGAGGGTCAAATCTACATCTACGCCTATACTCTGCAAACCACAGTGGAAGAGCATGGCAGAGTGTATGTCCCATTGCACCAGTTATGAGAGTTTCTTCCTGTTCCATTCATGTATGGAGCATAGGAAGAATGATTGTTTGAATGCCTCAGTGAGTGCTGTAATTATTCTAATCTTTTCCTGATGAGCAATACATAGGGAGTCGTAGTGTATTCCCAGTCATCATTTAAAGCTGGTTAGTGAAATGTTGTTAGTAGACTTTTAGGGAAAGCTTATGTCTATCTACAAGAGTCTGCCAGTTCAGTTTCTTCAGCATGTCTGTGACTGTTTCACATGGGCCAAACAAAACTGTGGCTTTCCCCACTGATTTCAATCGGTGCTGTCTCACAGCTGATGTCTGTAGTTCCTTCTTATCGTAGCTCATAATGGCTGCTGGATCAAAATAGTGTCTGTTTTTTCAGACATGTCCACAGGAACACACACACACACACACACACACACACACACACACACACACACACACACATACACAGCCAATGATCTCTTCAGTGCAGATGCACACCAGACTGAGTTCTTATGGATTTGGCAAAATTCTATGAGTAATGAGGATGATGGGTCAGAGGCACTATGGTAGTAATGTGTGGATAAATTGAGAATTTGGGTTTGATGGGATTGTAATAAAACGTGGTGAAAATGTTTTTGTGTTGAGGTTTGGGATGAGTATTGTAGTTTAACCCAAAAAAAACAGCGTTAAAAAAATATCCTTCACCAATTTTATACGTATCTTGTGTAATCCGGAGTGCTGCTTCTTGATGCTGCCATAGGGATATTTTGATATTACTGCATCATCTCATGGAAATCATGTAGTGGTTTAAATAAGTTTTAGTGCTTCTTGTGTACAAAGGATTTTATTTTGCATGCTAGATGTTCAGCGGTTAACATACTTCATAGAACTTACAAAGTTTGACTGCATAGTGTTGATAAAAATTCGGTCTAAGACTGAAGTATGGCAGCGTACAAATCGCCTCGATTTATAAGGTTGTAAACAATTACTGTCATTGTTACATATTGAATTTTGCATTTATACAATTAGAGTTCCCAGATTACATAGAAATTTACACGGAATAAAAGCGAATAATTACATAAAAAGACAGGAAAGAATCTCTTTTTTAAAAGACTATAAATTAGATGTTTTCTCATTGCAATTTTATATTTTGTTAATTTGCATATATTCTTTAACTGACTTAAAGAAAAATCATGCTATCATTTTGAGGTGAACAGAGTGATTAGTTTTATTGAATGAAAGACCATGATGAATGTAGTAACACTGTTCACGTTTACGTCGCACTTCACTTAGCGTAGACCGGGACTATGTGTCCTAGGCATGCCCGATGTTAACTGACTGGGCACGGCCCGTGCTACCTGAGTTGCTGTTTTTGTTGTTACGCTGGCAGAGGTCACGTCCAAATTCTCGCGTGCCCTCTGGTGGATGGGACTCTACTTGCGGCAACTACCGTCCGTGCCGATGTGCGACGCCCGCGATCTTTCTGGTGGATACTGCACTCCTCCTCCTTCGGGGGTGAAGCCACTGTGATCCACTGCGGTGGAAGGTGGAGTGTCGGGCAGGAGCGATGACCTCCACATCCATTGGAAGGCCGGAGTCGAGAGGATCTGCCAACCCTCGAGCCGGAACCTTCGAATACGGCTGGAAGTGAGCCACTCGAAGAGGCCCCCGTTGTCCCACCACCGGAGCCCGGGACAGAATGGGCAACATGCTGTTGAACTCTGGATCATGTTCCAACTCGGGAGGGACAAGACCCAGTGGCGGGGACGATGGGGAAGGGACGACCACAGGTTAACCAGCCTCCTGAGAAACCGGGCCTGCGAGGTGGGGCTGGCTCTCGCTGGGGCATCGCTAACGATGGCGATGCTGGTGCTGGAGTTACTGGAGGCTGCCAAGGCTGAGAACCATTGCAGTGTGCGGCAGAGTCACAGCGGGGAGAGGTGGTAACGTCCCCGGAGAAACCAACATGGGTGCCAGCAATGGGGAAGCCGGTGCCCAAGAGGTCGGTGGGTGGGTGCCCACACGTGGACGTAGCTGATTTTAGTGACGACGTACCACCCAGTCCCCTGAGTAACCAACACGGGTGCCGGCAATGGAGAAGCCGCTGTCCAAGAGGTCGGAGGGTGGGTGCCCACACGTGGACGTAGCTGATTTTCGTGACGACGTACCACCCAGTCCCCTGAGTAACCAACACGGGTGCCGGCAATGGGGAAGCCGCTGTCCAAGAGGTCGGAGGGTGGGTGCCCACACGTGGACGTAGCTGATTTTCGTGACGACGTATCACCCAGTCCCCCGCCTGCAAGGTATAGAGCCAGTGGCCACTGCCGGTATCCAACGTGGATTGCGACCAAACCCACGTGCCCAGACCGACATACCCAGTGGAGAGCCAGGTACTCCATTTTGCGAAGACTGGCGAGGACCAGGCCGGAGGAGGTGCAGCAGAGTCCTAGGTTGGTGCCCACGGAGGAGCTCTGCGGGGCTGCGTTCTCCCATTGGTGTGGTCCGGTAGGCCGTCAGGAAAAATGTCAATGCCTCCTCCGCAGGAAATTCGTGCACATACTTTTTCATCTGCGTCTTAAATGTGCGCACCAGCGCTCGGCTTCCCCATTTGATTGTGGATGGAAGGGGGGAGAGCAAACGTGTCGAATACTGAAATGCCTACAAAAATCCTGGAAGGTCTGCGAAATAAACTGCGGTCCATTGTCCGAGACCATGGTGATTGGCAGATCTTCCACAGAAAAGATTTTTGCTAGTGCCTGGATTGCAACTTCGGAAGTGCTTGAGGAGCAGCGAACCACACATGGGAACCGGGAATAAGCATCAATGACAATGAGCCAAAAGCCATTGAGAAATGGGCCCGCAATGCGAACACCTTCCCATGCTTGTGTTGTCGGCAGCCATAAAGAGAACGCTGCCCTGGGAGATGCCTGTTGGCTTGCACACTGGGAACAGGCAGCCACCAAGTGCTCAATTTCTCTGTCAATACCGGGCCAGTACACGTGTCTGCGAGCCAAGGTTTTAGTACGGGAAACACCCCAGTGCCCTGCATGTAATTACATGAGGACCTCCCTTCGTAAACTTGCAGGAACAACCACGCGAGGAGCTGTATCCTCGGTAGCCAGAAGGAGAACTCCTTCCAAGACAGAGAGGCGGTCTCGTAGAATAAAATAATTACGAGGAGGGTCCAAGGCCCAGCCTGGAGGGTGGGATGACCACCCCTGCTGAATGAGGCGAACTAGTTGCTGAAGAACCGGGTCAGCTGCCGTTTCCCTGGCAACTCGAGAACTAGTGATCGGGAAGCCATCAATCGCTTGGCGGGACGCCACATCCAAATGAAAACACATAATCTCCTCTCGATCGAACGTAGGATCCGGGCCCACCGGAAGACGGCAAAGAGCGTCGGCATTGGAATGCTGTCTGGGAGGGCGAAAATGAATGTCATGATGGTACTTAGAGAGGAACAAGGCCCAGCGCTTTAGTCTGTGGGCTGCCCTATCTGGAATCTGAGAGGCGGGGCCAAATAACGATATTAACGGCTTATGGTCAGTGACTAACTGAAACTTTGTGCCATACAAGAAAGGGTGAAACTTGGTAACAGCGTAGACAATGGCCAAAGCCTCTTTTTCCACCTGGGAGTAATGGGCCTGCACGGGACTAAGAGTTTTAGATGCAAACGCCATGGGTTGCTCGGAACCATCTGCGTTGCGATGGAGAGTGGAGATGAGATTGGAATAGGATACAGGTCCTAAGTGGTTGTGGTATCAGAGGAGGCATACTAGGATAGTCCATGAAGTTGCAATGACAACTGTGTATAGATAGCTTAGAGGTCAGAGCATCTGCCTAGTATCTTGGAGACCTATGTTCAGTGTCTGGTCTGACACAAATTTTCAATTTTCTCTATTGATTTCAATCAATATCCACTCAGAATCAATGTCTGTAAATGCTTCATGTCTTAAATCTGTAATCATTCATGCTGCCCTTCTCTGAATATGTTCAGTATCCTCTGTTAGTCCTATTTGGTATCTCACACACCTAAGCAGTATTCTAATATGGTTCACTTGAGTGATTTGTTAGGTTAGGAATTTCCTTTGTAGACTGATTGCACTTTCCCAGTAGTCTGTCAGTAAGTCAAAGTTTACCACATGCTTTCTCTAATAGTAATCTTTGTATTACTCATCTTTCTAATCGTGTGAGATTGAAATGAGGCAATACCCTGGATTTTCCTTTGTAAAAGAACATTTGAAACTGGAGGTTAGCATTTCTACTTTTCATTATCTGCTCTCAGTGCCAGTCTCTGTCTCACTCATGATTTTCTGTGCACTAACTTTGGTATCACTAACAACCATCATGTATGACTAAAATTTGTTTGGATTTTATGAGAGAGCGTTCAATAATATTCTGCTAAAGTAGTCATTGGAGGCTTCACTCCTTGCCCTCTTCACAGCCAAAAGCATTTAATTCAGCATCTCTCTCTCAGTAGCTCTATACTTTGATTTACAACTATGTGCAGTAGTCATTTGTTTCTTTAGAAGTTTGCCTTATACAGGGTAGTCCATTGATAGTGACCGGGCCAAATATGTCACGAAATAAGCTTCAAATGAAAAAACTACAGAGAATGAAACTCGTCTAGCTTGAATGGGGAAATCAGACTGTGCTATGGTTGGCCCACTAGATGGTACCGCCGTAGGTCAAACGGATATCAACTGCGTTTTAAAAAAAAATAGGAATCCACATTTTTTATTACATATTCATGTAGTACGTAAACAAATATGAACCTTTTAGTTGGACCACTTTTTTCGCTTTATGATCGATGGTGCTGTAATAGTCACAAATGTATAAGTACGTTGTATCATGTAACATTTCGCCAGTGCAGATGGTATTTGCCATGTTAAAATGGACCATTTTCCATTTGTGGAAAAGGTTGATATCATGTTGATGAATGGCTATTATGATCAAAATGCCCAGTGGGCTTGTGCTATGTATGCTGCTCGGTATCCTTGACGACATCATCCAAGTGTCCGAAACATTTGCCGGATAGTTACGTTTTTTAAGGAAACAGGAAATGTTCAGCCACATGTGAAATGTCAACCACGACCTGCAACAAATGATGATGCCCAAGTCAGTGTTTTAGCGGTTAATCCGAACATCAGTAGCAGACAAATGGAGCGAGAATCGGGAGAATGCTACATCAACATCGATTGCACTCGTACCGTATTTCTATGCACCAGGAACGGCAACAATTTTTAACGCTATGTACAGTTCTGCCACTGCACACAAGACAAATTACGGGACGATGACAGATTTTTTGTACGCATTCTATTTAGCAACGAAGTGTGATTCACCAACAGCGGTAACGTAAACTGGCATAAAATGCACTATTGGGCAACGGACAATCCACAATGGTTGCAACAAGTGGAACATCAGCGATCTTGGTGGGTTAATGTATGGTGCGGCGTTATGGGAGGAAGGATAATTGGGCCCCATTGTATCGATGGCAATCTAAATGGTGCAATGTATGCTGATTTCCTTGTTACTACAAGATGTTTCACTGCATGACAGAATGGCGACTTACTTCCAACATGATGGATGTCCGTCACATAGCCCGCATGCATTTGAAGCGGTATTGAATAGCATATTTCATGATAGGTGGATTGGTCGTCGAAGCACCATACCATGGCCCACATGTTTACCGGTCTGACGTCCCCAGACTTCTTTCTGTGGGGAAAGTCGAAGGATATTTTCTATTGCGATCCACCGACAATGCCTGACAACATGCGTCAGTGCATTGTCAATGCATGTGCGGACATTAGGAAAGGCGAACTACTCGCTATTGAGAGGAATGCCATTACACGTATTGCCAAATGCATTGAGGTTGACAGACATCATTTTGAGCATTTATTGCATTAATGTGGCATTTACAGGTAATCACGCTGTAACAGCATGAATTCTCAGAAATGATAAGTTCACAAAGGTACATGTATCACATTGGAACAAGCGAAACAAAATGTTCAAACGTACCTAGATTCTGTATTTTAATTTAAAAAAACCTACTTGTTATCAGCTGTTCATCTAAAATTGTGAGCCATATGTTTGTGACTATTACAGCACCATTTATCACAAAGCGAAAAAAGTAGCCCAATTAAAACATTCATATTTCTTTACATACTACATGAATATGTATTAAAAAGTTGGGGTTCCTATTTAAAAAATGCAGTTGATATCCATTTGACCTATGGCAGTGCTATCTAGCAGGCCGACCATAGCGCCATCTGGTTTCTCCCTTGAAGCTAGACAAGTTTCGTTCTTTGTAGTTTTTTCATTTGATGCTTATTTTGTGAGATATTTGGCCCAGTCACGATCAGTGGACTACCCTGTAGTAGCTGTATACTATATAGGGTCCCTCCCATCATGAGCTGTTCTACTAGATACCTGTCTAGAAAGCACATGGTCATCTATTCTGCTAAACCTGAGCTACAGTTCTTCTACATACTCTTCTGGAAAACTAAATTTTGACTTTTTTACTGAGCTATGACACTACTTTCCTTCTTTTCTAGTTTGCTGAACATATAAATCCTTATACTTGTTTTAGATGCCCTTTGTGTCTTGGTAATCATTGTTGCCACCAATTCTCCATAGTCACTGGTGCTAATTTCTATGTGGATATCCTCAAAGAGGTCAGGTCTGTTTGTTG
The DNA here is from genome assembly GCF_023897955.1 of Schistocerca gregaria. NCBI lineage: Eukaryota > Metazoa > Arthropoda > Insecta > Orthoptera > Acrididae > Schistocerca > Schistocerca gregaria. The sequence continues at coordinate 562,867,556 of NC_064926.1, forward strand.
CTATTAGGTCCAAAATATTTTCATCATGAATTGGCTTCCAAGCGAACTGTTCTAGGTAGTTTGAGAAGGCTTTTGGTAATGTTTTGCAGGATGTTTTGTCACTCCAACCACTTGCAAAACTGTAGTTTTCCCACATGAGTGTTGGAATATTTAATGATGACAGTAAAATTGGGGGAATTCGTGAACCAACCAATTTAGCTTTTCTCTAAAGTTTCTGGAGGTGAGTCTGGTGCTCACTGGAAGGGTCTGTGACACTAAATCTCACCCAGACAGTCTTGCATGCAGTTTCAGTTCCCACCTCAGTGAATTTGAATTTCTTGTCTGCTGTGACAAACACACCACCTCCAGTTACCATTATCCTATCCTTGCAATATACACTTAATTTTTTTCAAAAATATCACTGCTATCACTTTGAGGCTTTCATCTTCTCTCTGCATCTGATGTTATGTGAGATCCACAGCTGTTTAGGAGGCCTTCAAACTCTGGCACTTTGTTTTAATACTCTTGTCTGTAGGGGACATTTCTTCAGATCTTATACTGACACTGACTGACCTAAAGTGGAATGTCCATTTTAAACAAATGGAAATCAGACTGCTGGTTGTTATTCATAGGGAGAATCTTGTTGTTCTCATTGTGGTCTTCAGTCCAAGGACTGAAGACAGCTCTGTGTGCTACTCTATCCTGTGCAAACCTATTCATCTCCAAAAAACTACTGCAACCCACATCATCTGAACCTGCTTACTGAATTGATCTCTTCATCTCAAATTCAATTATTACATCCCACACTTACATCCAATACTAAATAATATTAAATTCATGATCCCTTGATGTCTCAGGATGAGTTCTGTCAATTGATCCCTTCTTTTAGTCAAGTTGTACCAAAAATTTCTTTTCTCTCCAATTATGTTCAGTACCTGTGCATTAGTTATGCGATGCAGACATGCAATCTTCAGCATTCTTCTGAAACACTACATTTTAAAAGCTTCTGTTCTTTTCTTTCTAAACTGCTTATCATACATATTTCACTTCTATACAAAGCTACACTTCTGACAAAAACCTTCAGTAATCGGTTCCTAATACTTAGATTTATATTTGGTGTTGATAAATTTCTCCTCATCGAAACACTTTTCTTGCAATTTGCAGTCTACATTTTATATCTTCTCCACTTCAGCTATCATCAATTATTTTATTGCCCAAATAGCATAAGTCCTCTACTAATTTTAGTATCTCATTTCGTGATCTAATTCTCACATCATCACCTGATTTTGCTTTTGTTGATGTTCATCTTGTTTCTTCCTTTCAAGATACTGTTCATTCTATTCAACTGTTCTTTCAAGTTGTCTGCTGTTGATGAGAGAATTAAAATGTCATTGGCAATGTTTTTATTTCTTCTCACTTAACTTTAATACTTTTTTTTTTACTTTACATGTGGCAAGGGCCTTATCAACCATATGCCTGCTCTATGAGTCTCTTCCACTTCTGTCTGTCCAGTGTGCTGTTTGTCCAGTTGCTGTTGCTGTTCATCCTAGTTGTGTCCTCCTGAATTCCTCTTCTTCTTGTTCCGTCTATTGTTCTGCTGAATGCCATTCTAGGTAGTCTATTCTCTGTCATTCTTGCTGTATGGCCTGCCCAATTCAACCTTCTCCTCTTGAGCACTTCGACGATGTTACGGCGTTTGTACAGCCCTCTTAATTCTTAATTTCTTCTTATTAATCATTCCTTGTTATATTCCTCATATAAAAGGTCCAAAAATTTTCCTTATTACTTTTCTGTCCAATATTAACAGTTATTCTTCATCTATCTTTCTGAATATTAATGTTTCACATCCATATAACATCACAGGTATAATGGTTGATTGATATAAGTGGATTTTCAAGTTACTGCTAAGTGATCTTTTTCTTAGAATTTTGATGAAATTAAAAAGTGTCTTGCTTGCTGTTGCTAAAAGGGCATCTATTTCTATATCTGTTCTGTTGTTCTTACTAAAAAGACTTGCTAGGTACTCGAAGTGGTCAACAGTCTTGAAATTGAATCCATCTACAGTAAAGGGTGCATCTTTTCTGGTTTTCTTACTTATGGGCAGGTTTTCTGTCTTTCTTCATTAAGATGTAATCCTGTTTTCTCAGCAATTTTGTAGTAATTTTGCATCATTCTGATTAATTCTGTTTTGGAACTACTTGTTAGTGCTACATCATCTGCATAGGAAAGTCTTGTAATGTTCACATCCTGTAGCTGGATCCCTTGTGGACTGGTTTTGGAAAACAAGGTTAAATAAAATAAGTGAAATGGCATCCCATTGTCTCAGTCCAGTGTACACCTTAAAATCTTCAGTTTCTCCTACTGATGACTTTATGCAACATAAAGTTTCATCTATACACATTGTAACTAATCTGATTAATTTTGATGGTATTTTAAATTCCTTCATTATATTTAAGAGTGTCTGTCAGTGTATGATTATCATAGGCCTTTTTAAAATCTATGAATAATATGTGGACATCTGCATTAACTTTAATTCCTACTCTAAATTTTTATTTGGCTTCCTTCATTGCTTACTCAGCACACAGATAGAATAACACCAGGGATAGGCCACAACCATGTCTCACTCCCTTCTCAACAATTTCTTCCCTTTCATGCCTTTTGATTGTTATAACTGCAGTTTCTATACAAGTTATAAATAGCCTGTCACTCCCTGTATTTTGCCCCTGCTGTCTTAAGATTTTCAAAGACTGTATTCCAGTCAGTATTATCAAAGGCCTTCTCTACGTTTACAAATCCTATAAACTTTGGTTTGCCTTTCTTTATCCTATCTTCTAAGAGAAATTGTAGGGTCAATACTACCTCCCATGTTTCTACATTTCCAAGAACCCAAACTCATCTTCCCCTAGTTTGATTTCTATCAGTTTTCGTTTCTTCTGTAAATAATTTGTGGCAGTATTTTTTAACCGTGAAACCAACTTACAGTTTGGCAATATTCAAACCTGTCAGCATCTGATGTCTTTGGAAATATATTTATTACATTATTCTTGAAGTTTTAGGGTATTTCACTTGTCTCATACATCTTGTGCGTGAGGTGGAATAATTATGTCATGGCTCGCTCTCCCAAGGAGCCTTGTTTCAACTTATGTCTTTCAGTGTTCTGTCAGATTCTTTCTGCCATATCATATCTCCCATCTCACCTTCATCTAGTTCCTCTTCTCTTTCTATAACATTGCCTTCAAGTTCATTTCACTTTATATAGATCATGTATGTGCTCCTTCTTCCTTTCAACTTTCCCTTCTTTGCTTAGTTCTGATTCTTCATCCACACTTCGTATTCATACAGTTGCTTCTGTTTCCTTCAAAGGTCTGTTTAATTTTGCTGTAAGCAGTATGTATCTTCCCCCGATGCATACATGCTTTTATAGCTTTGCTTTTGTCCTCTAGTCATTCCTGCTTAGCCATTTTACACTTTCTGTCAATCCCATATTTAGACACATGTATTTGCTTTTCCTGGTTTCATTTGCTACACTTTTATATTTTCTCCTTTCATCATCCAATATCTTCTTTCATAATCCAATATCTGCTGTCATATCCAAGAATATCTACTAGACCTTATCTTTTTGCCTACTTGAGCCTCTGCTGCCTTCACTTTTTCATCCCTCAAAGCTACCCATTCATCTTCCATGTATCCCTTTACCCTGTTTCAATATTATGAGAAGGAAAGTAGCTAGTCACTGTATAGTGAAGATGCTGAGTCACAGATAGGCATAACAAAGAGACTCTCACAATTAAAGCTTTTGGCCATTGGCCTTAGTCAACAATAGACACACATACGAACACACACACTCTCACACAACTGCAGTCTCAGGCAACTGAAACCACTGCCTGAGACTGCAGTTGTGTGCGTGAGTTGTGTCTGCATGGGTGTATGTGTGTGCATGTGCATATGTGTGTCTATTGTTGATGAAGGCCAGTGGCCGACAATTTTAATTGTGAGAGTCTTTTTGTTATGCCTATCTGTGACTCAGCATCTCCGCTATATGGCGAGTAGCTACTTTGCTTCTCATAATATTGTTACATTCCATCCTGGATTTTCTAATGTTTGATTTTTACCCCATTTCAATCAGTCAATGGCTAGTGATGCTCCCTCTGGAAGACTCAGCAACCTCTTGACCGTGCCACTTATCTGGGTCGTCCCATCTCCATAATTTTCTATCTTTTTGCAATTTCTTCAGTTTTAATTCACTCTCCAGATCTGTTTCACAATACTGCCTTCTTTCGTGATTCCTAAACCAAGAGTTAGTGATGACTGAATTATTCTCTGTGCAAAATTCTATCAGGTAACTTTTTCTTTTGACCTTTGCCCAGTCCCTATTTTCTAACTATTTTCCTTCTCTTTCTCTTCCTGCTATTGAATTCCAGTCTCCAATCACAATTAAATTTTCATCTCCCTTCAGCATCTGAATAACTTCTTTTATGCCATTGTACATTCTTTCATCTGTGATGTTAGTTGGCATATAAACTTTACTACTGTGGTGGGTGTTACCTTTGTGTCTATCTTTGCTATGATAATGCATTCTCTATGCTGTTTATAATAGCTTACCCACATTCCTATTTTAGTGTTCATTATTAGACCTGTTCCTGCATTATTCCTATTTGAGATTGTATTTTAAACCCTGCACTGACATAACCAGTGTTCCTCCTGCCATTGAGATACACTAATTTCCTTTACATCTAATGTCAACCTTCCTGTTTCTGTTTTTAAAATTTCTAAGTTATCTGCTGATTAAGACACCTAACATTCCACATAAAATGACCTGTAGCGTGACAGTTCTACTTTTCCTGATAACGACATCCTCCTGAGTATCCTGCTAGAAGAACCAGATGAGGGATTATTTTAACTCCAGAATACTTTACTCAAGAGGATGGCATCATAATTTAACCACACAGCAGAGCAACATGCCCTCAGAAAAAGTTACAGCTGTTTCCTCTTTCTCACATCTGTTCGCAGTTCCAACACAGCAGGCCTATGTTGGCCAATGGTGGCCAATGTTACAAGGCCAAATCAGTCAATCATCCTCACTGTTGCCCTTGCAACTACTAGAAAGGCTGTGCCCTCCTCAGGAGTACATATTTGTCTGGCGTCTCCACGTATAGCCTGCCAGTGTGGTTGCTCCTGCAGTATGGGTATCTCTATCATTGGGTTATGCAAGCCATCCCACCTTGGCGAGGTCCATCGTTCGTGGAGAATCTTAAGGAAATGTAATTCAGTCATGAAACACATGGATTAGAAAACAATCATTCAGCTGATTCTTGAGTATTGTTAATCAGACTGGGATCCTTACCAAATAGGATTAATAAAAGAGATAGAGATGGTGCAATGAAGAGCAGCACATTTTGTAACATGATTGTTTACTAGATGTGAGAGCATTATGGGGCTGCTCAACAAAGTCCAGTGGCATATGCTACAAGAGAGGCATTGTGCATCACACAGATGTCTACAGCTGAAGTTTCGAGAGCATGCATTGAAAGAAGTGTCAGGCAACATATTACTTTCTGCCACATACATTTTGAAAATGACCACAACAAGAAAAGTGAAGAAATTAGAACTCACATGGAGCTTTACCAAAAATTATTCTTCCTCTCTGCCATTTGTGAATGGACCAGGAGACTAGCCTACACAAAACACTTTTTTAAATGGGAAAAGGCAAAAAATTTCCACAGTGAACATAATGTTTACATTTGCAGTAGAAATTCCACAACAATTAATTTGTTAATATCTGAAAAGTTCTAGATGAAAGATAAAAATAAAAAATTGTAGCAGTTGAGAGGTATTCAAAACAGCCAGGAGAATACAGCACTTGTCAGAAACATTTGTAGCTTCATACAGAATCAGCACCTTCCAGTGCTGGTGCTCAAAAACTGTTAAGCTTCCAATTATCAGCACAGCATTGGTATGAAATGAATTCACAATATTTTGCATTAAGGAGTTAACAAAGTTGTTAAAAGTACTTGCAACTAACATACATATTTACAAACTGCCCAAATGAGAGTCTTAGGACCAACCAGCAGAGATAAACCAAAATATGATGTTTGGATACAAGAAATTAATAAAGTTTCATCTGCCACTTGCCTGTAGAAATGTCATAACTTGATACCATACCACAGAAAGAAGAACTCTGGAAGTAACCAACTTTGAGTCAGTTTATGTACTAAAAGTTAATAAAATTTGGACCTTTTCTAAGGTCAAATGTACCTGTTGACTGGACTATATGTTACTGACTAGAGACTAGGCGTAATTTTCTCCTAATGACAATACTGATGAGAACATGTTCCATTTTCCACAGCATATTGTTAAGAAATACAACAACTGGAAAATAAAGTCTACACCCATTTTCAATGCTTCATTTGATATACAAAATTCCCAATCATAAAATGGCTGGAAACTGGATCTGATTTATTTCTTGACATGCTTGCCATCTTTCAGAGATTGCAAAGAAAACTGATGGGTTAGCATGTGTTTAGTATTCGTAAATTAAAACCACAAATTAACTAACTTCAGGGTGAGGCCCTGCAGACCATCCTATGCTGACCAGCTCCCATGCCAACCTCTGTCATGGTGTCATTTGGATGTGGTGTGGAGGGCAATGGAATTAGCACAACTCTCTCCAAGCCAATGTAATCTTTGTGAACATTGGGGCTAGTACTATTTTGTACTCCAGTAGCGTCTGAATTGACCTCATGAGATCAAGCACAATCTCTTTCACTGCCTGACAGTCCATCTGAGTCGTTCTGGGACAACCAATCATGCTGACTGCTTAACTATGCAGATGAACTGTTTGGTATTGCGCATCTCAAAACTTGGCCATGTACAGGGTGTTTCAAAAATGACCGGTATATTTGAAACGGCAATAAAAACTAAACGAGCAGCGATAGAAATACACCGTTTGTTGCAATACGCTCGGGACAACAGTACATTTTCAGGCGGACAAACTTTCGAAATTACAGTAGTTACAATTTTCAACAACAGATGGTGCTGCAAGTGATGTGAAAGATATAGAAGACAACGCAGTCTGTGGGTGCGCCATTGTGTACGTCGTCTTTCTGCTGTAAGCATGTGCTGTTCACAAGGTGCAAGTGTGCTGTGGACAACATGGTTTATTCCTTAGAACCGAGGATTTTTCTGGTGTTTGAATTCCACCGCCTAGAACACAGTGTTGTTGTAACAAGATGAAGTTTTCAACGGAGGTTTAATGTAACCAAAGGACTGAAAAGCGATACAATGAAGGATCTGTTTGAAAAATTTCAACAGACTGGGAACGTGACGGATGAATATGCTGGAAACGTAGGGCGACTGCGTACGGCACCCACAGAGGGCAACGCGCAGCTAGTGCAGCAGGTGATCCAACAGCGGCCTCGGGTTTCCGTTCGCTGTGTTGCAGCTGCGGTCCAAATGACGCCAACGTCCACGTATTGTCTCATGCGCCAGAGTTTACACCTCTATACATACAAAATTCAAACGCGGCAACCCCTCAGCGCCGCTACCATTGCTGCACGAGAGACATTCGCTAACGATATAGTGCACAGGATTCATGACGGCGATATGCATGTGGGCAGCATTTGGTTTACTGAAGAAGCTTATTTTTTCCTGGACGGCTTCGTCAATAAAGAGAACTGGCGCATATGGGGAACCGAAAAGCCCCATGTTGCAGTCCCATGGTCCCTGCATCCTCAAAAAGTACTGGTCTGGGCCGCCATTTCTTCCAAAGGAATCATTGGCCCATTTTTCAGATCCGAAACGATTACTGCCTCATGCTATCTGGACATTCTTCGTGAATTTGTGGCGGTACAAACTGCCTTAGACGACACTGCGAACACCTCGTGGTTTATGCAAGATGGTACCCGGCCACATCGCACGGCCGACGTCTGTAATTTCCTGAATGAATATTTCGATGATTGTGTGATTGCTTTGGGCTATCCGAAACATACAGGAGGTGGCGTGGATTGGCCTCCCTATTCGCCAGACATGAACCCCTCTGACTTCTTTCTGTGGGGACACTTGAAAGACCAGGTGTACCGCCAGAATCCAGAAACAATTGAACAGCTGAAGCAGTACATCTCATCTGCATGTGAAGCCATTCTGCCAGACACGTTGTCAAAGGTTTCGGTTAATTTCATTCAGAGACTACGCCATATTATTGCTACGCATGGTGGATATGTGGAAAATATCATACTATAGAGTTTCCCAGACCGCAGAGCCATCTGTTGTTGACAATCGTAACTACTGTAATTTCAAAAGTTTGTCTGCCTGAAAATGTACTGTTGTCCCAAGCATATTGCAACAAACGGTGTTTTTCTATCGCTGCTTGTTTAGTTTGTATTGCCGTTTCAAATATACTGGTCATTTTTGAAACACCCTGTATTAATGACATGAGGAACAAAAGTTTAAGCCCCTAAGATGATGCCGTAAGAAACGCCGCATTTGATTATCAACCAGATGGGGGGTGGCTCACAGCTTATCTCTTGGTTCTAATCTATCAACATCCTCTTTTTCAGCTCAAGGAGATGTAGCTGAACCAGCCAAAAAATAATTCATTTGAATCTGTGGTGATGTAACAACATGAATGTTAGTTGGCCACTCATCATTTGCAATGGAATAGCTAATCATAATGTATGCAGGTACAATACTGGAAAATTCATAAATATCCTAAAATTCTTACAAGTTAATATCACTATCTGGGACATCAAAAACTCTTATACATTATAAAACGTATTGTTTCATACAAACAATTGTTTTTCAAAAATATTGCTGATTTGAAGAAAAATCGGACACAAGTTAGCCATGAGAAATATGTGTTCAAAAGAGCCCGAAGTACATAAGAAAAGATAGCCACTGAGCACCACATTTTCCAGTTTCTACATTAAGTAAATTACCTGTGATATTTTTTGAGAAGCAGAGTTCACATATTCCTCTTGGTGGAGCTCTGAATCAATATAGATACCAAAGAGTTTTACACATGTAGTTTCGTTAATATCCTGGACTTTCCATTATTTAACAGATGTAGTTTCTGAATTCTTTGAAAATCCTAAAAGAAGGTGTTCAGTTTTGTCTGGACTGTAAAGGAGATAATTGTCAACAAACCATCCCAGAGCAGAATCAAGTGATTTTATTATTTTATCTAGAACTGCAATGCCACATCATTGGCAGAGCACGTAACAGACTGAGATACATAATATGGCATATCCTTAATGGCAATAACAAAAAAGAAGGTTCAGAGGATAAAATCCTGCTAAATTCCAGTACTGATTTTAACAGAGAGATAAATCTTTTTCTGGTTGAGAGACTCTCTCTTCTATAATCCAAATAGGAAGCAAATATTGCCAGTATTGAATTAAATATGCCACAGAACTCCAGTTTTGATAGTAAGATGTTGGATGGATTGAAATTAAATGCTTTGCTTAAATCATACAAGAAGTGCCAAGTTCTTGCTCTCAAAAGCTGGTAATGTTTGAGTGACAGTTTCTGAAAGTGTTGAAGTGGCACTTTGGCTTTTTTGAAAATGAATCTCATTTATAAACAACAGGAAAATAATGGCACAATTGAGCCTGCATGATGGCTCTGTGAGAGTTGTATATCATTCTTCTTGAATAATGTGACAGCTTATGAGCTGATCGGGGAAGACTACAACCTATTAGCTTTTTTACAAAATAAAAACCAATGGTCCAAAGTCCATTTAAAAACGATGTAACTGGATAGTTCATTCATTCATTCATTCATTCATTCATCCATCCATTATGTTTCATAGACCACATCCGGCAGGAGAATCTTCAGGGTTGTGGAAAAAAAGCCAAAGACATCATAGAAACTTAATAAGTACATGTATCACCGAGCCTTTTGGGATCACCAGATGAACAAGTGATGACCAAATTCCCTGTCCTCAGATACGATTCTCAAAACGGCTCATTCACATTCACCACTCCATAAATCAAATAACAAGATAGATTTTTCTGTCACACTGGGAAAGGAAACTTTCAAATTTTTTTTGACCTGGTCAGACATTAATTGACCATATATCAATGCCATCACAAAAACAAAGATATTATCAAATTCTCAGTCTAAACTACGCAATAGTCTCTTTTAAATCTATGGAGAGAGGGGTGGTCATGTAAAAAGACCATTTCAAGGAACTTGTTCATCTGGTGATCCCAAATAGCTCAACAGCATATGCACAACGATTGAACGTATATGGATTTTACTGTTGCAAGTACTTGGTGAGAACATTGTCAGATCCAGTTTTGTTAAATGTTTATGATGTCAATATCTGCTTGAGAAACAATATAATAAAACTGCAGTCACAAGTACATAATCAGTTCCTATTGCCAAGATTTTACAGTCTACTGAAATACGCCTCGTACAGATCAATTATAAATCTTGCTTAGTTTTGTTTTATATTGCCGTGTCCATAATAATATTAATAATAATAATAATAATTTTATTGTCATGTAGCCTTGCAGCAATAGACAAGGTCACACATGTTGTACAATACAGTTGATAATTTAAAAGAAACAGTACTTGCAGGGGCAACAGTCTGTATGATTGACTGATCTGGCCTTGCAACATTCGCTGGTACTGCGAACGGCTGAAAGCAAGGGGAAACTACAGCCGTAATTTTTCCCGAGGACATGCAGCTTTACTGTATGATTAAATGATGATGGCGTCCTCTTGGGTAAAATATTCTGGAGGTAAAACAGTCCCCCATTTGGATCTCCGGGCGGGGACTACTCAGGAGGACGTCGTTATCAGGAGAAAGGAAACTGGCGTTCTACGGATCGGAGCGTGAAATGTCAGATCCCTTAATCGGGCAGGTAGGTTAGAAAATTTAAAAAGGGAAATGGATAGGTTAAAGTTAGATATAGTGGGAATTAGTGAAGTTCGGTGGCAGGAGGAACAAGACTTTTGGTCAGGTGAATACAGGGTTATAAATACAAAATCAAATAGGGGTAATGCAGGAGTAGGTTAAATAATGAATAAAAAAATAGGAGTGCAGGTAAGCTACTACAAACAGCATAGTGAATGCATTATTGTGGCCAAGATAGATACAAAGCCCACACCTACCACAGTAGTACAAGTTTGTATGCCAACTAGCTCTGCAGATAATGAAGAAAGTGAAGAAATGTATGATGAAATAAAAGAAATGATTCAGATAGTGAAGGGAGATGAAAATTTAATAGTCATGGGTGACTGGAATTCAAGAGTAGGAAAAGGGAGAGAAGGAAACATAGTAGGTGATTATGGATTGGGGCTAAGAAATGAAAGAGGAAGCCGTCTGGTAGAATTTTGCACAGAGCATAACTTAATCATAGCTAACACTTAGATCAAGAATCATAAAAGAAGGTTGTATACATGGAAGAATCCTGGAGATATTAGAAGGTATCAGATAGATTATATAATGGTAAGACAGACATTTAGGAATCAGGTTTTAAATTGTAGGACATTTCCAGGGGCAGATGTGGACTCTGACCACAATCTATTGGTTATGACCTGTAGGTTAAAACTGAAGAAACTGCAAAAAAGGTGGGAATTTAAGGACATGGGATCTGGATAAGCTGAAAGAACCAGAGGTTGTACAGAGTTTCAAGGAGAGAGTAAGGGAACAATTGACAGGAATGGGGGAAAGAAACACAGTAGAAGAAGAAAGGGTAGCTCTGAGGGCTGAAGTAGTGAAGGCAGCGGAGGATAAAGTAGGTAAAAAGACGAAGGCTGCTAGAAATCCTTGGGTAACAGAAGAAATACTGAATTTAATTGATGAAAGGAGAAGATATAAAAATGCAGTAAATGAAGCAGGCAAAAAGGAATACAAATGTCTCAAAAATGAGATCGTCAGGAAGTGCAAAATGGCTAAGCAGGGATGGCTAGAGGACAAATGTAAGGATGTAGAGGCTTATCTCAATAGGGGTAAGATAGATACTGCCTACAGGAAAATTAAAGAGGCCTTTGGAGAGAAGAGAACCACGTGCATGAATATCAAGAGCTCAGATGGCAACCCAGTTCTAAGCAAAGAAGGGAAGGCATTTATCATTATCAGGAACAAAAAGGGGCCCAGCCCAGATCCCTGCGGAACACCTACCTTCACTGGTTCCATACTCGACATTTCTTTCCCTACACAAACAACTTGCTTACGATTCTGAAGATATTTTTTTATTAATTTAAGGCTGTTATGTCTAATGCCATAGAATTCCAGTTTTTCTAGGAGTGCCTTATGCTTTACACAGTCAAAAGCTTTACTTGGATCACAAAATGTGAGTTGAGCATAGCCCTTATCCTCAAACACTTGATGTAAGTATTTGACTACAAAGTCTGTAGCATCCACAGTAGACAACTTTTTCCTAAAACCATACTGAGATTCACTAATTATTCCTAATTTTTCAAAATAGACAGATAGCTGTTGGTAAATTACACATGCCAGTATTTTAGAAAAAGTTGGGACTAAGGAGATTGGTCTGTAACTGGAAGGTGAGTCCATATCTCCATTTTTATATATTGGAACTACCCTAGCCACTTTGAGTTCTTCGGGAAAATATCCATCAGATATGCATTTATTTATACAGAATGTTAAGTGGTACACAATATAGTCTATTACTTTCTTTAGTAAATTACAGGATATGTCATATATATCTACACTGTCTGAAGATTTCATCCATTTTACAATGCTGAGGACATGACTAGGTGAGACCTCGGAGAACATAAATTTACCTGTGTCTCCAGAATGAGATTTTCACTCTGCAGCGGAGTGTGCGCTGATATGAAACTTCCTGGCAGATTAAAACTGTGTGCCCAACCGAGACTCGAACTCGGGACCTTTGTCTTTCGCGGGCAAGTGCTCTACCATCATATATAAAAATGGAGATATGGACTCACCCTTCCAGTTACTGACCAATCTACATAGTCCCAGCTTTTTCTAAAATACTGGCATGTGTAATTTACCAACAGCTATATGTCTATTTTGAAAAGTTAGGAATAATTAGTGAATCTCAGTATGGTTTTAGGAAAAAGTTGTCTACTGTGGATGCTACAGACTTTGTAGTCAAATTCTTACAACAAGTGTTTGAGGATAAGAGCTATGCTCAACTCACATTTTGTGATCTAAGCAAAGCTTTTGACTGTGTAAAGCATAAGCCACTCCAAGAAAAACTGGAATTCTATGGCATTAGACATAACAGCCTTAAATTAATAAAATCATATCTTCAGAATCGTAAGCAAGTTGTTTGTGTAGGGAGAGAAATGTCGAGTATAGAACAAGTGAAGGTAGAGCACTTGCCCGCGAAAGGCAAAGGTCCCGAGTTCGAGTCTCGGTCGGACACACAGTTTTAATCTGCCAGGAAGTTTCTTACCTGTGTCTGTTGGTGTTCTGCAAACATTTTTAGAAAGTAACTCTGATGAACTGATGTCAGGTTTGATTATAGTATTTCCTACATCTTCAACAGATTTAATAAAGAAATCATTGAATTTTTGGGGACTTACATTAATTTTTTTGCTTTTTACATCTTTAGCAACACCATTTATTAATTTTTATACAGCTTTGCACTTATTTGTGGAATTATCAATAGTATTGAAATTATGTGCTTTTTTGGCTTCCACGATGGCTTTTTTATACTCATTACTGCATTTTATATAGGCTAATCTGGCATGTTCTGTTTTCTGGTTGCTACATATATTGTGCAACGCCATAACTTGGTTTTTCATATTTGATAATTGTTTAGTGAACCATGAATTTTGTCTGTTTGTAGCCCTGTTTGTAAAGCCTTTGTCAGTTAATTTGCATTTCTTTATGGGGATGTTGTCATTAAATTGTGTCAGAAATGTTTTAAAAAATCTGTCAAATAATAGTTTCCCTGACAAATCAGCACTAAGGCTATAACTTGTGTCACCATGACATTGGTTGAACCAGTCTCTCTCAGCAAGGGAATTACAATTTTGTCATCTGTGACAGGTCTGGTGATTGTAACTTTTGGGGCAGGCTTAGGAATATTACTATTATCAATACAGAACCTACTTGTATAGTTTAACGATACGCTGTAACATCACAAGATTCTTCTGTAGTTTTAAAGTTGACAAAAATATTGTCAAGACATGCTTTATCTCTTGTGGGCCTGTTATTGATTGAGTGCAAATTGCACTGTCTTAGAAGGTTTTTCAACTCAGTCACAGTATGTTTATGTGTTGTTATATCAAAATCTGCATTCATATCTCCACCAATTACTATGTCATAATTCATCTATCTGGTCCCTCCTAGTACATCTAACAGCATGTTCAATTTTTCTAGATATACATTGATGATACCCTTAGGTGTCCTGTAAAGGGGTACTATTGCTAACTTAAGACTGTCCATAACTATACCAGTGGCTTCAAAGTTCTGTTCCTCACATAAATAATCTAGGTCCAACTTAACAATAGAACAGCTGAATGACTGATTAATATATATTGACACAACACCTCTTATATGCAGTTTTCCACAGTAACTATTTGCTACATGATAGTTATCAAGTTTGACAACTGGAAGTACACTCTCAGTAACCCAATGTTCACTCAGACAGAAAATATTAAATTTGTTATCTAGTCCAAAACTGTTTACAATAAATTCTTTATCTATTAGTCCTTGAACATTCAGATAGCAAATTTTAAGATCATAATTGTTGTTTATTTTAGATTGAACGTTTTGGTGAGGTGTTGTGAAATTTGTTACACTACTTATCTCGTGGGCTTCTTCATCTTGCTGCCTTCCACTAAAAAATCATTTAGACGGACAGGAGGAGCTGTTTTCCATCTACCCGTAACACTTGATGCTGCTTCTCCTGCTGCAATTCTCTTTTTTCCTTTCACAGGCACTGTAGTTACTGTTGCTGGTGAGACTTCTGCTGTTACTGCTACTGTTACTTCCTTTTTCACTGCTGCTACTGATAATGCCACTGGTGACTGTGACGCTTTACATGTTTGCACAGTTGTAATTTTTTCATCGTAGAGTGTATCTGCAGATGTTTCTTCCTCATATGCTGTTGGTGCACTTTTCTTTTCTGTTGTCATTGGCAGAAAACCTGTTGCAGGTAGTGCTATTTTTACACAGGCATCCACTCCTGCTGTCTTTACCACCTGGAGAATTTCTTTGGCCAGCACTTTCTTGCCTAGGTAGTTTCTGTGCAGTCCGTAAAATGCTCTCTTACTGAACTCGTTGCTTCAATGAAAGTTGTGTGCACAAAACCGCTACAAATCTTCCTGAATTTCCGATTTGTTGCGATGATTTCTCTGTTTACACACGATTCTTCTGTTAAGTCGTGTCTGTATTGAATGTTTACAACAAATACCTTCGCCTGTGAAATTTTTCCTAGCGATTCTTTCAGTGTTCTTACAGCAAGGCTGCTAATATTTTTATAGACATCGTTTCCCCCTCCGATTATGACACAGTTGACGTCGCTTTTCACGGAACTTTCACAGTTTTTCAGCACTTCTCGCAGAGGAGCACCAGGTTACGAAATTCCAGTCACTTTATATTCGGACTGCTTATCAGACATGATTGTAGCCAGTCCCTTGCCACGACTCGTCGATAATATGTATATTTCTTCGTTCTTCTTCTCTGTTTCCTTTTCTGTCTCGTATTCAGTTTTATTGCAAGTTGCTCTCACACGATTTTTTCTTGTAATAGTATTTGATGGTAACGTGTTTCTGCTGGCACTTTTTTGTTCAACAGATATTTCTGAGCAGTTACCTGTTACACTGAGATTTTTTGTCCGTGATTCTGAGCTGTCTGCACTTAGAACATCGTATTTTTTCATTAGTGGAACATGAAAAACATTGGTATTTAAGACAGGTCGAGAGATTTTCTTAGGCCTAATATATACACACACTCGTTTACCTGTTTGCGTATCTGTGGGAAGGTCCATATAGTCAATCAAACTTTTCAGTATTTCTGCATATTGTCTAGCTTTACATAAGTCACTTTGCAGTTCTTCCCTCACACTTATTTCGAGTCCAGCGTTGCACATTTCAAATGCAGTTTCGAGACCGTTGCACCCAGTTCCACAGTCACATGTAGGCCTATGTTGACCGAGATTTGCTTCCACAAAACAACAAAAATGATACCATTTATGTGCCACTACACATATTTTAACACCTTTTATCACTTTTTTTGCACATAGCATACAATTCACTGATGGTAATTTACCGATATTCACGGAGCGATTTGCCATTACATCCATATGCGCCGCCATCTTGCTCACATGGGGGAGAAATATAGAAGTCCGTACATTTTTTTGTCAACTTGTCTTTAGTTACCCTTGAGACCTCAAAATTTTTCAGGGAAAAATGCTAAAACTTGTCTGCAAATCAAGGAAATATCAAGGCATTTCATCTGGGGGAACTTGTGGCAGCCATGTTAGTATGTTTTGGAAGAAAGAAAAATAGGATTTTCTAACATATTTTTTGGGTACACAATCCATAAGTTACCTTAACAGATAAATTACTCTTGACAGCTTATCACTGATATAGTGTACAAGTTGACCCCAAGATAATTTATTGTTTAAATATACCCCCAAAAACTTAACATAACTTGGATCATCTGATGGAAACTTGTCTTTCAGACTAAAAACCATGTACTGTCTTCTGTTGTCATGTAGTAAGGAGCCATTTCCTTTAAACTAGTTGGAAATTTGGCCCATTGTCTTTGCAATGCATCTTTTAAGACTGCTGAGAGCAATACTACAGTGAAGAAAGGTTGTATCATCTGCATGCAGAACTGTACTAGACTTTATAGATGATGGCAGTCATTGATCATTATTAGGAACAGAAAAGGGCCCAATATGGATCTTTGAGGAACACTTACCTTAAATTGTTCTATACTTATCATTTCCTTGCCAACACAGGCAATTTGCCTACGGTTTCTGTAGATACGATTTTAATAGTTTAAGGCTGTTACCTTCAATGCCATAGAGCTGAATTTTGTTTTCCAGAAGTGGTGTTTGCTCTACACTGTCAAAAGCTTTACTTAGATAAGTGACTTAAGAAAAGCCTTTTTCCTCAAACACTTTATGTACAGCCAAACATTGTGATTTTGGACACCGGGGCGAATTCGGACAGTATGGCTTATTTGCTCTTTGCCACTGCATCGATACAAAGAGTTACTTATTTTAACATCCGTGCACCAGTTATTTTAAGTGCAAGACTGCATTTATAACTTTCCGCAACTTTTATTTTGCATCAGTTGTTTCCCTAGGTGAATAATTGACGAACAGTCTCAGTGCTGCGCCGAGCGGGAAGTTATTGTAATCGTAATTGTTGACGCGCTCAGTAACTATCAGCATTGAGACAATTTCTATACAAGTTTGTCGAGTTTTTCACGCAAGGTTATAAAATTATGATGGTTTATGTAAAACTGTATACTGCATGGGGTGGTTTCGGACAAAGCCGAGAATGCATAAGAGCAGAAGTGCGTCAGTACCGTGTAATTATGACCTGGAACTTTTAGATAAAGTTGTTTCTGATATTCAAAGTGGTTAGTTATTGTAAAGAAAAGCGTGTGATTTGTATGGTATATCTAAATCAACCCTACAAATTAAAGTGCAGGAAGCACATATGAAAAAAAAAAATGGGGGGACAGCCGGTGATAAATAAAGAAGAAGAAGAAGAAGAAATGTTGAAGCTAGGTATCTTGAGGGCTGCACATTGGGGATTTCCCTTCACTAAATTGGATATTAGATATTTAGTTAAAGGCTACCTTGAGAAATCTGGCCGAAAAGAGAAGAAATTTCGTAATAATTTGCCAGGAGAAGAATGAGTGCATTTATTCCTCAAACGACAGTCAGAAGATCTTTCTGTTCACTTAAGAGAAAATATTAAACGAGTGAACAAAGAGACTGTTAAGATGGTTTTCTCCAATATGATGGAAAATCTCCCACGTAGCAACAAGATCATCTATAATGAAACCAACATGTTAGATGATTCAGGCAAGCAGCAGATAATTACGAAACAAGGGAGTAAGCATGCTGAAAAAGTGATGGACTCATCAAAATCTAATCTCTCAATAATAATGGCAGCTAGTGCTGATGGGAAACTGCTTCCTCTGTACATCCTTTACAAATCAGAGCATTTGTGGGACATGTGGCAAGAAGGTGGACCACAAAGAACCCACTTCAATAGGAACAAAAGTGGATGGTCTGACCTGCCAGTATTTGAAGATTGGTTGTTTACAATCGCTTTGCCATATTTGAAGAGGCGAAATGGGCCAACAGTCATGATTGGAGACAACTTATCCAGTCATGTGTGTTTACGTGTTTTAAAGAGTGTGAGCAGAACAATATTTCATTAATTCTCCTTCCCCCCAATAGCATGCACCTCCTCCAACCGTTCGATGTGAGCTTCTTCAGGCGAGATGTATTAACTGATTGGAAGAAACACACTTGTAAGACCATTTCCAAGGATGCCTCCCCATCTCTTCTGAAGCAGATACTGACTAAGATTTCAGCAAACTCCAAGGAAAACATAAAGGGTGGATTTTGCGCCACGGGCCTAATCCCTTTTGGTTCAGATCAAGTCTTACGAAAACTGCCTGATAATGAGAGCCAGCAAAGCAACGCAGAAGACTTTTGAAGAAATGCTCAAAGAATTTCATTATCCTCCAAATAAGCTTGTTTGTCCCCTCCGCCACCCCAAACTAGACGTTCAACCTGGAAAATCAATCACTGGCCGAGATTTTCAAGGAAATGAAAACAGTGCTGAAACAAGTGACAGTGCTTCTAGCAGTGGTGAAAGTGAAAACAACACATCATCCAGTGAAGTTTTACTGCTGAAAGAAGAGGCTTTTCTTGTTGCAGAGTACAAATATAAACGTGGAAACAAGGAGCAAACAAGGAAGTATGTTGGAGTGGCCACAAATGTTGGTGCTCCGGAGGTAAGTGTGAAATTCCTGTGCCTGCATGAGAACAGTAAAAACATATTTGTGTTTCCTAATGTCCCCAATGGAGACACAATACAAAAATTGCAAATTTTGAGAATATTTCCCACACCAGTTGAGAAGAGAGTAATGTTCATTTTTCGAGAAGATGTGCTTTAGACTCTAAAACAATTTTTTATTTAAAGGTGTTTGCAACTTAATTTAGAATGATGAGTGAGAAAAATTATTTTGACCTTTAGTTAAATTACTATGTTTGTTTCTGTCTGTTTCTAATATTTCAGTTAAGAATTGTAAACAATTTTTTCTTAAATTCTTGCAAAATAAAAACTTATCTGTAATATATAAAATTCATTATATCATGCCATATCACTTATTCGTAACAAAGGCATAGCTTAAAATGTGTAAAATGTCACCAAAATCAAATAAAAAGCATGTTGAATTAAAAAAAGGCAGTAACTGTCCGAATTCACCCTCTATGTACTGTAACTTTGAACAGAGATTTAAAAACCACATGTGTCCGAAATCACCCCGATCCATGAAGTGACTTCAGACACTTTGTTTAACTGCCTCAGATAAATATACCTACACATACGCTTTCTGGTTCTGGGATATTTTATTCATTACACATATACCCTACCACTTCCATAACAATCAGTTTAATCTAACAATATGTACGAAACTTACAATCAAAATAACGACAAAACCATTCAAAATCACCCTGTTTGACACTACATACTGTGATTCACTAATTACTTCTAGATTTTCAAAGTAAACATATAATTGCTGGTAAATTACACATTCCAGTACTTTAGAAAAAAGGACTGTAGAAATTGGACTAGAAGGTCAGTCAGTATCTCCTTTCTTATGTATGGGAACTTCCCTAGACATTTAGTCTAGGGAAAGTGCCACATAGCGGTAGGCATGAAGAGCAAGGTAGGCATCGTGGCTTGATAGCCAGTGAGGTAGTGTTGTCCCATAAAAAAGGGACTAAAGCAGGTTCATCCTGTTGGAGCCATGACAGTTCATCTAGGTCGAACAGTAAAGAGATGGTGTGTACATGAGATATTTAGTTGACGATGATGTTCTCGGCTCCTTTCTTATAGTTGACATCACTGGTGTGCTGGCAAATGAGATCCATGTGACAAGAGCACCAAGGCGACAACTCATTAGCAGGATTACGGATGGCTTCTGCTAGTGGTTTGTGATCTGTGTAGGTAGTTACACACTGCCCTTATACACCGCTTCAAAGTGGCAGATTGCCTCTTATGTTAGCAATAGTTCCCTATCAAAGCTGTACTGCTTACATTGGGAGGTGGAGAGTTTCTTGGAAAAGAAGGGGTTGCATCAAATCAGCTATTGCTATCATAGGATGGGACTTACTGAACACTCTTTTTGTGTCAATGGTGATAGAAATGTTCATATCAGTTATGGGCTGAGCGAGCATGACAGCATTGACCAGTGCTGCTTTAAGCTCCAAAGCACTCTGCATGTTATCAGACTGTTATCAGACAATAGTACTTTGTGAGTGCTAGATGTGTTCTTGCCTGCCTGTCAGAGGGGCTTGTGGGGACACAGTGCGAGTAATGTGCTGTGGGAAAAACTGGTCATCCCTAGGAAATGACTGAGGTAGTGAAACATCTCGGAAAACAGCAAATTGTGGATGAATGTGATGTGGTTGGACATATGCCGAATACAATTGGTGGAGATGGTATGGCCCAGGAAAGGGACACTGGTAGCATGTAATTGATATTTTCATGGTTTATCTTGATGCCTTTGTTGCCATATGCTTTGAGAACTGGAGGTAAATGCAGCTGTGCTCATTAGTATAAGGGAAGTAGATGACAAAACCATTGAGGTAAGCATAACAGAAAGGGACAGGGAACAAGACTGAGCCAATAAAACATAGCCACATCTGCACTGCATTAAGACCATAAGGCATGTAGCACTATTCAAATAAACTGAACAGTGTAACAATGGCTGTTTTAGGTATATTGTCACACTGCATAGAGATTTGATGATAAGACTTTTGGCAGTCAATAAGGCTGAAAATCTGAGCACCGTGCAGTTGTTGCCTGAAATCCTGGGTGTGCAGAGTTGGGTAATTTTCAAGGATCACCTGAGTGTTGAGTTTGCAATATTCCCTGCACATGTGGAAATAACCATCTTTTTTAGGCCCAAGCTGTGCAGGCAGTGACCAATTACTGTCTGAAGGACATACTTAGATTACACATGCATTAACAGGTAAAAATGGTCAGGTGAAGTTTGGTGGCTTTGAGGGGGTCACACTTATTCTGGATAGCCATGCTGTCAGTAGTAACAAGCCTGTGGCAGGTGCCATTAGTAATAGTTCCTATAACAGCGGTGGGTGCATGTGTAACAACACTGGATGATGAAAGTAAGATACACAAAACATTGTAAGTTTGATTGCAGTGAGATGGAGGTTTAAGTGCGTCAGGAACAGACAAAATCTCAGCAACAGCCAGGGGCTGCAACACGGAGACCACAGGCCAAGTGGCTGAGGTGTTGGTGATCAGCTGATGC
This sequence comes from Schistocerca gregaria, assembly GCF_023897955.1. Classification (NCBI taxonomy): domain Eukaryota; kingdom Metazoa; phylum Arthropoda; class Insecta; order Orthoptera; family Acrididae; genus Schistocerca; species Schistocerca gregaria. Next base: position 562,889,016 of record NC_064926.1, read on the forward strand.
TGTTTGTTGTTGGTGCGGAGGTCAGTGATCTCTTGGTGCTGAGTCATAAGCTGGGTCAGCAAGTTGATGAGATCTGCTGTAAGACACGAGCACTTGGAGGTAGAAGAGATGAACGCAATACAATGAGAGGGGGTGGAAGGGGGCATGGAGGTGAAGATATCCGGAATACAAGAGCCAAGTGGCAGATTGGAGGTATGGCAGAGGCTGAAATGTTCGAGAAAGTTGATACCAACGTTGGGGCAGTCGACGTCACCTGGAGGGTCCAAGAGAATACCAGATCCATTGTGAGTTGGAGACTAAGGTATACTGAGCCATGTTGGCTTCTATGACCCCCTATTTTATGATTGCTGTTTCGAATTAATTATTTAAATTCTGTCTATGGTGATTTTCAGGGCATATGCTAAATACTTCATAACAGCAAACTGAACAAACAGGATGGAAAATTCAGAAATGTTGATTGATCAAAATCCTTTCTTGTTTCTCATGGTTCAAATCTAGGGTCTTCTTTCTTGTCTTTCTTGCAGAATGTTGACAAAATATTTGGATTTTCAGGAGTGCATACATGCGAAAATAACCGACGTGGAGGTCGAGGACACAGTAAAACAGCAAAAACAGAAGAAGCTACAATTCGGGGTCACCAGTGAGGGCGAAGTTTGAGTTAGTTACACCAAACAACCACCATTTAGCAGTAGTTCACTTATTCACCCAAACACAAGCTAGGCTCACACAGAATTGAACATGGCGGAACAGGCCAAAGATAATCTTAGCTTAGTTGGTGTCGATTTCATCAGCACCACAGTACTAAGAAAAATGAGAAACTGTATCATACTGTGTTTAGTGTGGTTCATTAGCTACTTGGTTAAATTTTTTAGTGTAAGCATAGACATATTGTTTTTTAAGTTTTGCTTCATTAATCAGACATATTAGTTTCTGTCTACCTTTTACAATCAGCCGGCATGTGGACTACTTGTAACTGTTCCACCTAGAACCTGTTATTCTATACCTCAACTCATCATTTATTGATTTATTTTAAACTTCATTAACACTTGCATTTTTAAGTCTGACCTCCCTTACTTTCCTATAACAATGCTTTTATGCTATAATGCAGAATCAGTTTTTCATACTTTATTTAAGCTTTATTTTCCCCACTATAAAACTACTCCATATTCATCACAAATTATCTCCTCTCACAAATACACTATGTGCCAAAGGTATCCGGACACATGGCAGAAAATGACTTACAAGTTCGTGGGCCCTCCACAGGTAAAACTGGAATTCTGTATGATGTTAACCCCCCCTTAGCCTTGATGACAGCTTCCAAGTAAATGTGCAGTCAGGTGCTGGAAGGTTTATTACGGAATGGCAGCCCATTCTTCATGGAGTGCTGCACTGAGGAGAGGTATTGATGTCAGTTGGTGAGGCCTGGCATGAGTTGGTGTTCCAAAATATCCCAAAGGTGTTCTATGGAATTAAGGTAAGGCCTCTGTGCAGGCCAGTCCATTACAGGGATGTTATTGTCATGTAACCAATCCGTCACAGGCCATGCATTATGAACAGGTGCTCGATCATGTTGATAGAAGCAACTGTCATCCCTGAATTGCTCTTCAACACTGGGAAGCAAGAAGGTGTTTAAAACATCAATGTATGCCTGTGCTGCGATAGTGCCATGCAAAACAACAAGGGGTGCAAGCCCCCTCCATGAAAAACACGACCACACCATAATACTACTGCCTCCAAATTTTACTGTTGCCACCACACATCTGGCAGATGTTGTTCACCAAGCATTCACCATATCCACACCATACCATTGGATCGCCGCATTGTGTACCATGATTCATCACTCCACACAACATTTCTCCACCGTTCAGTTGTCCAATGTTTACACGCCTTACACCAAGTGAGATGTTGTTTGGCATTTATCGGCGTGATGTGTGGCTTATGAGCAGCTGCTCGACCATGAAAACCAAGTTTTCACACCTCCCATCTAACTGTCATAGTATTTGCAGTGGCTTGTGATGCAGTCTGGAATTTCTATATGACAGTCTGGATAATGTCTACCTATTACACATTATGACCCTCTTCAAATGTGGCAGTCCCTGTCAGTCCACAGATGAGGTTGGCCTGCATGTGTTTGTGTTGCACATGTCCCTTCTCATTTCCACTTCACTATCACATCAGAAACAGTGGACCTAGGGATGTTTAAGAGTGTGGAAATCTTGCACATGGATGTATGAAACAAGTGGCACTTATCATCTGACCACATGTGAAGCCCAGGAGTTCTGCAGAGCACCCCATTCCAGTCTCTCATGAGGTTACTGATATGGAGTACCAGGCAGTAGGTGGCAGCACAATGCACCTAATATGAAAAACGTATGTTTTAGGGGGTGTCCAGATACTTTTGATCACATAGTGTATATGTGCGACAACCACCAAAAACATCATTAACCTTCTCAATACCTCAACACAACGTTTATTCACTATAATAACCCAATAAATCATCTTGATCTCAAATTCAGCTCAATATCACATTTATTAGTTTTTCTGCATACAGTAAACCCATTTATTAACAACAAGTTATTTAAGTCTCCTCAAAAGCTTTAGTCTCATTTTACACTCCAGAATACACAGGTCTGAAAAATATTACTTTCCTTTTTTTCCATTCTGTCTGATTCATTAGACACAGGTGTATTTAGTAACAAGATTATTACTATGTAGAATGACCTCCCTCCTGACTGACAGAAACTGCTAGTTATATAGCAAACAGCTGCTCCTCATATTCATTCCTCACAATAATATCTGATTTTTACTGCTGTTTTCCAGTGTAATAAATATCTTACTGAATACATGAAATGAATGTGTGTCATTTGCAACCATATTGAAGTGAGAGCATGTTATGTTCTACTTAATGAGACAAACAATATACTTTTCATTTCTTATGGATAAAAACTGTGTTTTGTTGGAACATGTTTTAACTAATATTTTTCCATTAGTTAAATAAGAGTAAACACTGCAACCAAAATATTAAAACACTCTAGTAAGATAAATGTTTGAAAAATGACTTTTCTTTAATAGCCCATATGTATAGAAAAATCCCTTCAGATGGGTAAATGTATACATAAATACATGGTTTGCAGTGTAGCTGTAATTTTTCCTGAGGGCATGCAGCTTTACTGTATAGTTAAATGATGAAGGCGTCCTGTTGGGTAAAATATTTCGGAGGTAAAATGGACCCCCATTCAGATCTCTGTGCAAGGACTACTCAGGAGGAGGTTGTTATCAGGAGAAAGAAAACTGGCATTCTATGGGTCAGAGCATCGAATGTCAGATCCCTTAATTGGGCAGGTAGGGTAGAAAATTTAAAAAGGGAAATGGATAGGTTGAAGCAGGATGTAGTGGGAATTAGTGAAGTTTGGTGGCAGGAGGAACAAGTCTTTTGGTCAGGTGAATACAGGGTTATAAATACAAAATCAAATAGGGGTAATGCAGGAGTAGGTTTAATAATGAATAAAAAAAATAGAAAGCGGGTAAGCCACTACAAACAGCACAGTGAACATATTATTGTGGCCAAGACAGATACAAAGCCCATGTCTACCACAGTAGTACACGTTTAAATGCCAACTAGCTCCGCAGATGACAAAGAGATTGATGAAATGGATGATGAGTTAAAAGAAATTATTCAGATAGTGAAAGGAGATGAAAACTTAATAGTCATGGGTGACTGGAATTTGACAGCAGGAAAAGGTAGAGAAGGAAACATAGTAGGTGAATATGGAATGGGGGTAAAGAATGAAAGAGGAAACCGCCTGGTAGAATTTTGCACAGAGCATAACTTAATCATAGCTAACACTTGGTTCAAGAATTGTGAAAGAAGGTTGTATACATGGAAGAAACCTGGAGATACTGGAAGGTTTCAGATAGATTATATGATGGTAAGACAGAGATTTAGGAAGTAGGTTTTAAACTGTAAGACATTTCCAGGGGCAGATGTGGACTCTGACTACAATCTATTGGTTATGAACTTTAGATTAAAACTGAAGATACTGCAAGAAGGTGGGAATTTAAGGAGATGGGACCTGGGTAAACTGACAGAACCAAAGGTTGTCGAGAGTTTCGAGGATAGCATTAGGAAACGATTGACAAGAATGGAGGAATGAAATACGGTAGAAGAATAATGGGTAGCTTTGAGAGATGAACAAGTGAAGGCAACACAGGATCAAGTAGGTAAAAAGACAAGGGCTAATAGAAATTCTTCGGTAAGAGAAGAGTTATTGAATTTAATTGATAAAAGGAGAAAATACAAAAATGCCTTAAATGAAGCAGGTAAAAAGGAATGCAAATGTCTGAAACATGAGATCGACAGGAAGTGCAAAATGGCTAAGCAGGGATGGCTAGAGGACGAATGTAAGAATGTAGAGGTTTATATAACTAGGGGTAAGATAGATACTGCCTACAGGAAAAGTAAAGAGACCTTCGGAGAAAAGAGAACCACTTGTATGAATATCAAGAGCTCATATGGAAACCCAGTTCTAGGCAGAGAAGGGAAAGCAGAAAGGTGGAAGGAGTATCTAGAGGGTCTATACAAGGGTGATGTTCTTGAGGACAATATTATGGAAATGGAAGAGAATGCAGATGAATATGAAATGGGAGATATGATACTGCGTGAAGAGTTTGACAGAGCACTGACAGACATAAGTCGAAACAAGGCCCTGGGAATAGATAACATTCCATTAGAACTACTGATAGCCTTGGGAGAGCCAGCCGTGACAAAACTCTACCATCTGGTGAGCAAGGTGTATGAGACAGGTAAAATACCCTCAGACTTCAAGAAGAAAATAATAATTCCAACCCCAAAGAAAGTAGGTGTTGACAGATGTGAAAATTACCAAACTATCAGTTTAATAAGTCACAGCTGCAAAATAATAACACGAAATCTTTGCAGACGAATGGAAAAACTAGTAGAAGCCGACCTCGGAGAAGATCAGTTGAATTCCGTAGAAATGTTAGAACATGTAAGGCAGTACTGGCATTATGACTTATCTTAGAAGAAAGATTAAGGAAAGGCAAACCTACGTTTCTAGCATTTGTAGACTTAGAGAAAGCTTTTGACAATGTTGACTGGAATAATCTCCTTCAAATTCTAAAGGTGGCAGGGGTAAAATACAGGGAGCAAAAGGCTATTTACAATTTGTACAGAAAGCAGGTGGCAGTTTTAAGAGTCGAGGGGCATGAAATGGAAGCAATGGTTGGGAAGGGAGTGAAACAGGGTTGTAGTCTCTTCCGATGTTATTCAATCTGTATATTAAGCAGGCAGTAAAGGAAACAAAAGAAAAAAATCAGAGTAGGTATTAAAATCCATGGAGAAGAAAAAAAGCAAAACGATGATAATGGAATGTAATCAAATTAAGTCGGGTGATGATGTGGGGCCGGCCGCGGTGGTCTCGCGGTTCTAGGCGCGCAGTCCGGAACCGTGCGACTGCTACGGTCGCAGGTTCGAATCCTGCCTCGGGCATGGATGTGTGTGATGTCCTTAGGTTAGTTAGGTTTAAGTAGTTCTAAGTTCTAGGGGACTAATGACCACAGCAGTTGAGTCCCATAGTGCTCAGAGCCATTTGAACCATTTTTTGATGATGTGGGAATTAGATGAGGAAATGAGACACTTAAAGTAGTAAAGGAGTTTTGCTATTTGGGGAGCAAAATAACTGATGATGGTTGAAGTAGAGAGGATAACAAATGTAGACTGGCAATGGCAAGGAAAGCGTTTCTGAAGAAGAGAAATTTGTTAACATCGAGTATACACTCCTAGAAATGGAAAAAAGAACACATTGACACCGGTGTGTCAGACCCACCATACTTGCTCCGGACACTGCGAGAGGGCTGTACAAGCAATGATCACACGCACGGCACAGCGGACACACCAAGAACCGTGGTGTTGGCCGTCGAATGGCGCTAGCTGCGCAGCATTTGTGCAACGCCGCCGTCAGTGTCAGCCAGTTTGCCGTGGCATACGGAGCTCTATCACAGTCTTTAACACTGGTGGCATGCCGCGACAGCGTGGACGTGAACCGTATGTGCAGTTGACGGACTTTGAGCGAGGGCATATAGTGGGCATGCGGGAGGGCGGGTGGACGTACCGCCGAATTGCTCAACACGTGGGGCATGAGGTCTCCACAGTACATCGATGTTGTCGCCAGTGGTCGGCAGAAGGTGCACGTGCCTGTCACCTGGGACCGGACCGCAGCAACGCACGGATGCACGCCAAGACCTTAGGATCCTACGCAGTGCCGTAGGGGACCGCACTGTCACTTCCTAGCAAATTAGGGACACTGTTGCTCCTGGGGTATCGGCGAGAACCATTCACAACCGTCTCCATGAAGCTGGGCTACGGTCCCGCACACCGTTAGGCAGACTTCCGCTCACGCCCCAACATCGTGCAGCCCGCCTCCAGTGGTGTCGCGACAGGCGTAAATGGAGGGACTAATGGAGACGTGTCGTCTTCAGCGATGAGAGTCGCTTCTGCCTTGGTGCCAATGATGGTCGTATGCGTGTTTGGCGCCGTGCAGGTGAGCGCCACAATCAGGACTGCATACGACCGAGGCACACAGGGCCAACACCCGGCATCATGGTGTGGGGAGCGATCTCCTACACTGGCCGTACACCTCTGGTGATCTTCGAGGGGACACTGAATAGTGCACGGTACATCCAAACCGTCATCGAACCCATCGTTCTACCATTCCTAGACCAGCAAGGGAACTTGCTGTTCCAACAGGCAATGCACGTCCGCATGTATCCCGTGGCACCCAACGTGCACTAGAAGGTGTAAGTCAACTACCCTGGTCAGCAAGATCTCCGGATCTGTCCCCCATTGAGCATGTTTGGGACTGGATGAAGCGTCGTCTCACGCGGTCTACACGTCCAGCACGAACGCTGTTCCAACTGAGGCGCCAGGTGGAAATGGCATGACAAGCCGTTCCACAGGACTACATCCAGCATCTCTATGATCGTCTCCATGGGAGAATAGCAGCCTGCATCGCTGCAAAATGTGGATATACACTGTACTAGTGCCGACATTGTGCATGCTCTGTTGCCTGTGTCTATGTGCCTGTGGTTCTGTCAGTGTGATCATGTGATGTATCTGACCCCAGGAATGTGTCAATAAAATTTCCCCTTCCTGGGACAATGGTTTCACGGTGTTCTTATTTCAATTTCCAGGAGTGTAGATTTAAGTGTCAGGAATTCGTTTCTGAAAGTATTTGTATGGAGTGTAGCCACAATATGTATGGAAGTGAAATGTGGATGATAAATAGTTTAGACAAGAAGAGAATAGAAGCTTTCAAAATATGGTGCTACAGAAGAATGCTGAAGATTAGATGGGTAGATCACATAACTAATCAGGAGGTATTGAATAGAATTGAGGAGAAGAGAAATTTGTGGCACAACTTGACTAGAAGAAGGGATCAGTTGGTAGGACTTATTCTGAGGCATCAAGGAATCACCAATTTAGTATTGGAGGGCAGTGTGGAGGGTAAAAATTGTAGAGGGAGACCAAGAGATGAACACACTAAACAGATTCAGAAGGATGTAGGTTGCAGTAGGTACTGGGAGATGAAGAAGCTTGCACAGGATAGAGTAGCATAGAGAGCTGCATCAAACCAGTCTCTGGACTGAAGATCATAACAACAACAACATTGTACTGTAACCTGTTTTGAGGTCAGATGCATAAATGATGAAGACTTGCTCAGAACTCAGTTCTGAGACTTCTTAAGAGTATTTATATAAATTAGAATATGAGCTCAAATAATAATTCTGAGGCTTTAAAGGTTTTTTCTGGTACAAACCAGCAAAATCGGTCAGTAACAACTGAAAAAGAGAATTTGCTCAGAGAACACTTCTGAAGCATTTTGTTTGGCAGCACTAACCAGTAAGATTGTTAATGCAACAATATATGAGACTTTTAATAGTGATATTGCATGGTGAGGACCAATATAAGTTCATAAGGATTATCATTAACATATTCTCTGTATCAATGGAAGATAAAACAATTTCAAAAAATTGTAACTGTAATATACAAGCTGAAAAAGGAATTACATGTATAAAATTCAGAACAACATTCCATTAAAATTGTTTAAATACAGATTCTAAACAAAAAAGTGGTTTGTTCACAGTGCAGTGATGAAGACTTTAGGCTCAAGTACATCTCACTTGTATAGACCCTCTATATACTCCTTACATCTGTTTACTTTCGCTTCTTTGCTTAGGACTGGCTTTCTGTCTGAGCTCTTGGTATTCATACAGTTGCCTTTCTTGTCTCCAAAGATCTTTTTAATTTTCATTTAGGTGGCATCTATCTTTGGTTCTAAATCCTTACATTTGTTCTCTAGTCATTCCTGCTTAGCTAATCTACACTCCCTGATTACTTTTTACCTGCTTATTTACTGCAGTTTTATATTTTCTGATCTCATCAGTTTAATTCAATGTCTCTTGTGTTATCCAAGGATTCCTACTACTTCTTGCCTTTTTAGCTACTTGATCCTCTGTTGCCCTCACAATTTCATCTCTCAAAGCTACCCATTCTCCTTCTACTGAATTCCTGTCCCCTGTTCTTGTCAGTCATTCCTTTAAGCTGTGAAACTCTCTACAACCTCTGGTCTCTCAGGTTATCCAGGTGCCATCTCCTTAAATTCCTACCTTTTACAGTTTTCTCTAGTTTAATCTACAGTTTATATCAAATAAATTGGGGTCAGAGTCCACAACTGTCCCTGGAAGTGTCTTACAATTTAAAATCTGGTTCCAAAATCTCTGTTTTATCATATATAATAAGTCTGAAACCTTCCAGGGTCTCCAAGTCTCTTCCAAGAATACAACCTTCTTTCATGATGAAACTTCCTGGCAGATTAAAACTGTGTGCCGGAGACACAAACTTGGGATATATGTTTATTCATCAGAAGTACACAGCAAGAATATTATGTAACCACACATCCTGCAGAAGCCTTTCTAAGGATCTTACACTTACTTCTCAATATATTTGCTCCTGAATGGTTTCTGTTGCTTATAATAAAAATCAATTTCAACAAAACTGAGATACACATAGTCACAGTTAAAGACACAAAAATAGTTTTCATTAGACTTTACCTCCTTGCCTAGTGTCCAAAATGGTGTTATGTACTCTGTGGCAAGATTCAGTAAGCTCCTTTGGAGATACGGAGAACCTAGTTTCATTCAAAGCTTCATGGAAAGTGACATCAGAATTATGTAATTATGTGTACTTGAATAATTTTTTTTCCACTCTGCAGCAGAGTGTGTGCTGTTATGTAACTTCCTGGCCAATTAAAACTGTCTGCAGACAAGGCCTCAAACTTGGAACCTATGATTTTCATGGACAAGTGCTCAACTGACTGTTACATGTCTATTTATCCACAACATTTGTCAACTGGTACAAATGTCTGTTGAGTTTTGTGGTCATATCAGTTTTGTGAAAATAAGGAGTAACTGTAACAATACCAGAGAAGGAAAGTTGCTACTCACCATATAGCGGAGATGCTGAGTCATGACAGGCACAACAAAAAGATTCACACAATTATAGCTTTCAGCCATAAAGGCCTTTGTCAGCCATAGACACACACACACACACACACACACACACACACACACACACACACACACACACATACACACACATGTACACACATATTCATGCAAACGCACTTTGCACACATGTAAGGAGCCATATTTCCTACACCTGTCACCATGGCACAAGGGCAATGCCATGAACCATTACACTGTTGTTAATGAGATGCAAGCATCCACTCTTCAGAGATTCAGCAGTGGGTGAACTAATGTTTGAACATTCATACACTGAGCCTGTTTTGTGTGTTTGCCAGTTGAATAACATTTGTAGACTTTCATATGGTCAGGGCTCAACATCTTCTGAATATACATTATGTTGAAGAGTGAAAAATTTATAAATCTTTTGTACGTGTATATGTTTCTATATTCACATCTACTGTTAACAAATGACACTTCTACTATAGCAACAAAGCTATATATTATTTTTCAAACAATGGAATATCTAGGAAGGAATGTAACCATATTAGAGAAGGAAAGTTGCTACTCGCCATATAGAGGAGATTCTGACTCGCAGATATGCACAACAAAAAGATTCTCACAATTATAGATTTTGGCCATTAAGGTCTTTGTCAATAATACACACACCCACACACACACACACACACACACACACACACACACACACACACACACACAAACAAACACTCACGAAAAGCTGGTGTTGGTGGGAAGGATCCAACTGGCACAGACTGTGAAGCAGTCATTGAAATGAAGGATATCGTGTTTGGCAGCGTGTTAAGCAACAGGATGTTCCATTTGTTTCTTGGCCACAGTTGTCGGTGGCCATTCATGCAGACAGACAGGTTGTTGGTTGTCATACCTATATAGAATGCAGCACAGTGGTTTCAGCTTAGCTTGTAAATCACATGACTGGTTTCACAGGTAACCCTGCCTCTGGTGGGATAAGTGATGTTAGTGACTGATCTGGAGTAGGTGGTGGTATGAGAATGTATGGGACAGATCTTGCATCTAGGTCTATTATAGGGATATGAGCCATGAGGTAAGTGACTGGGAGCAGGTGTTGTGTAACTCCTTTTCCGCTACTTATCCCTGCCCCCTCCCAATCTCTCCCCAGTCCTCTGTCTAAGCTGCAGCACTCCACCGTCTACCAACCCCACCATACTATCCCTCCCCCTCCTCACCCCAGCCTCCTCCTACCCCCACCCAGTCACCACTCCCATCATGCACTGGTGCTGCTCCTCACAGTGTGGTTGCAGTTGTGTGACTGCAGTGGTGTGTGCGAGACTGCAGTGGTGTGTGCGAGTTGCGTTGAGTGAGTGTGTGTACATATGATTTTTTCTATTTGATATAATATGTAGAATGAATTAATATCTAAATTACCTGTTCATGAATGCCCTCTGTTCTTCACTCATATAGTAGTAGTAGTAGTTTATTCATCCAGAGACAAAGTACATTGCATGGATTTCGTCAAAAAATACATAGTATATATAGTATATATATACACACATATAGGGTGAACAATACTATACAAAATACAGATGTGCATAGTAGACTATATAACATCAGACCACATTGAAATAGCAACTACAACTTTGATTTTTTACATTGATGTATGAGAAAGACTTTTTACATAGAATACACAGTTGATATTTAGATATAACACATATAATTATAGCAGTTTTTTACATATTATTTATTTAGATCATAGCAACAGTCAGATAAAAATTACTATTGGCACAGAGTACATAAATATAATTGTTTAGTATGAAGCTATTCCAGGTATTCTTTTACACTATAATAGCAGTTGGTCATTAAAAATTTGAATACTGCTTCTTTAAATGAAGACAATTTTTTTATTTCTTTTATCTTTACCGGTAGTTTGTTATACAATCTGCTTCCTTGTATGTTTGTTTGTTTCTGCGCCAAAACCTTGTTAACTCTTTTTATATGAATGTCATTTGCACTTTCTTGTGTTGTAAGTATGTAGATCCGAGTTGGATTGGAACTTGTTAATATTTCTTCTTACATTAATTATACTTTTCTGTATATAGAGGCACGGTAGGGGTAGAATATTCAGCTGTTTAAATAGTTGCTTTGAAGGAGTTAGCCTTTAACTGTTGGTAATTATTCTAACAGCTCGTTTTTGTAGAGTGAAGATGGTTTTGAGATTTTTCTTACTATGACCCCAGAAGGCGAGGCCATAGGTAATAGCAGAATGTATATAAGCAAAGTAAACAGTTCTGCTACATTCCCTACTACATACAAAGCTAATAACATGTAAAGCAAAGCAAGCAGAGCTTAACTTATGCAAGAGATACAGGATATGGCATTTCCAGTCTAAATTTTCGTCTATATGTACACCTAAGAATTTGTGGTAGCAACTCTCACAATTTCTTTATTTTGTATTCTGAGATCTAGATCAGAGTGTGACTTTGCTTTCCTGTAATGGATATAATTAGTTTTAGAGATATTTATGGTTAATTTGTTCACTTCAAACCAATTTTGCAAATATTCTATAACTCTAGTTGCAGATGTTGGCAATACCTGGTTTATGTCAGTTACTACAATGTTTGCGTCATCCGCAAACAGGGTTATATGAGTACCATTTAGTGGAATCTTGATATCATTTATGTAAAGAAGAAATAGGAGAGGTCCTAGAACACTCCCCTGCGTTACCCCAACTGGCACAGTCTGAATATACGATCTGTAAACAATACTTTCGTTTTTACTGTTTGTTGTTGCAATTTCTACTACCTGTTTCCTATTATGGAGATATGACTGAAACTACTTTTTAGCTACTCCTCGTATACCAACATATTCTAATTTGTCTAGCAGGGTATAATGTTGGACAGTATCAAATGCCTTTCAGAGGTCCAAATTAGTTCCTAGTGTACTGTTGTTCTTATCTAGCCCCGTTACAATATTTTCAATGAATTGGGTGATGGCTGACTCTGTACTCATTCCTTTGTGAAAGCCGTGTTGGTTTACAGACAATAGATTGAATTTCTCGAGGTAATTTGTAATTCTGTTTTTCATGACTGTCTCTATTACTTTTGAAAATACCGATAAAGCTATTGGTCTATAGTTTCCCACTTCATGTATATTGCCCTTTTTATACAATGGTTTTACTTTGCAAATTTTAATCGTTGTGGAAAGACACCTTCTGAAAATGATATGTTTATGATGTGTGAGAGTGGGTCTGATATCACACTAGCACATCTCATCATGACTGAGCAAGGTATCTCGTCAATCCCTGAGGACATTTTATTCTTAATTGTTTTTATTATTCGATTAACTTCCAATTTGTTCGTGGAAGGTAGCAATAATGAATTAACACTTTGTTCTTCTGGGATTGATGTTCTACTAATCTTAGAACAATTTTTACTGAGATTGGACTATTTATGAAGTAGTCATTAATGTAATTTGCTAAAGTAAGATTTCTGACAAGCACACCTTGATCATCTTTTAAAACAAAGTCATCTAGATTTCTAACATTTTGCTTGAGCCTATTTCTTTTTTCACTACATTCCATATAGCTTTCGATTTGTTTGCTGACCCAGCAATTACACTGTCATTGTGCATTGTCTTGGCTTTTTTGATAACCTTCCTGTAAATTTTCTTGTATGTCTTAACATAATCTATGAAGTGTTGATCTTTGTTATCTTTTTTGAGTTGACTGATATGCTTTGATGTTTGACTAGATGCTCTAATAGCAGGTGTATCCACTGGCTTGTGTTCCTAGGCATGACATTGATCTTTGTGAGCTTTTTTGAGAAACACATCTCAAATAGGGACATGAATGTACTAGAAAAAGCATTGCAAGATTCCTCGGTTGTTATTTGTGCAAAGACATCTTCCCAGGTTTCATTAGCTAACAACTGGATGAAAGTATTCACTTTTTCTGTATAGAAGTGCAGAGTGGTTTCATGTGGAAGCTGCTGAGTATACTCAAAAGCTGTCTTTTTTCATCACTTTCAATTAACAGGTTAATATTAAAATCTCCACATAAAAATAATTTCACTTCATTACTATAAAAAGTGTTTAATGCTGCTTCTATTGTTTTGAAGAATATGTTTTTGTCACCCAGTGGAGATCTATATATTGTAATGACAACTAGTTTTTCACTCTATGGCACATGATTCAAAATGTTTTTCTATATTTAGATGGTCCAATTCTGTTTTCACTTTGAACTGCAGTCCTATTCTAGAGTGAATGCATACCCCACCATTTTTAAAAACACTTCAGCAATAATGTGATGCTAAATTAAACTTGCTTATATTTATGAGACTTAATTCACTAGCCTTGCACCAGTGTTCAGATAAACAAATACAAGAGACATCAGCAAGATTATTTAAAGCTAGTTCTAGATCTGATACTTTGTTTCTGAGGCATTGAATATTCTGACACATTATCCTGACTGTTTTTCAAGTATTTTTTCTTTTGTCATTACCTGGTAATGTGCTCCTTTTTCCCTAGTAGTTGTGACTTATCTGCAAATTTTCTTGCTGATTTGTCACAATCTATTCCTTTTCTTTGTCTGAAGCCATAAAAAATCCTTATTTAATGATGTCGATGTACCTTGCTTTGACTCCTCCTTAGGCAGTGTTGTGTTGCTGCAACTGTTGTTGATGGTTTTGTTGCTGCTGCTACTGTTGTTGTTGGTTCTGTTGCTGCTGCTGTTGTTACTGCTGCTGTTTCTGTGGCCGGAGGTGGTGGTGGTGGTAGTGGTTGTGGTGCTGACAGGATTCTTCGTGCTGTTGCTGCCTTTGATTCTTTTATTGGCACTACTTCTGTTGATGGTGGATCTGTTGGTTTTGCTGTTGTTTCCGTCAAAGGTTTAGTTGCATTTACTGATTGTGGTTTGACCATTTGTGGTAATTTTACTGCTGCTAATGGTGATGATTTTGTTGTTGCTGTTGCTTCTGTTGTTGTTGCTACTTGTGATGAACCTGCTGTTATTGATTTTTGTGGTGTTACTGTTACTGTCGTTGATGCTGCTGCAGGTGTTTGCTGGTGCCCAATTTTCTTCCCTAGGCCATTCAAGTGAAGGCCATGAGAAGTGTGGAATCTCCGACCAATGCCACTAATATCAACAACACAAACATTTTTGATTTGACTGCATATACTGGAAAAACTCTCATTAGCAGCACTAATCTCTTTGTTCACACAAGACCAGTGTGGCAGATCATAGCAATGTAGAATGTTGACAAAGAGAATGTTTGTATGAGACAAAAGAGCCAGATGCTTTTTCAATTCTGAGCAGGCTTTAGAGGTTTCATTTTTATATACATCATTAGAGCCACCAAACAAAGCTACAAAGTCTTTTGAAGTCAACTTGATAATTTCATCAGTGTAAACATTCTTAATTACCTCCAAAAGGGAAGCCCCAGGCTTGACATAACTCGTAGATTTCACAACTGATGCCTCATTAACAAGAGAGGCTATTCCACGCCCGTGGCTATCAGCTAGAATGTGCAGTTTTCCCATGTGATTATGTACTTTTTGCTGTGACCTAGGCATATGTTGACATGAATTGCACGTAGGCCTATTCAGGGGAGCAGCAACGGCTGAAACATGTACCTGCGTATTTTCAAAAATATTTTCTGAAGCACTATCATCACTTATTTCGCTTAGCGCTTTGTATCTGTTTCGTAATTGAGTAGGTGGGTTTAGTCTGGCCCTGTAGGCATTGGTATCATATTTCCTTTCTGACGATGAATTTTTGTGTTTTTTCGGCGACGGATCAACTTTTGCACACCAAGAATGGAACTTTGTTTCGCATACGCCATTACTGCCTACTCTCCCGTACTTTTTACACAAGTTATGACTTATATTTTCTTGAGTGGAGTTCACTGTGCGATTTATTTACACCCATTGTGTTCAGCTGCTGGCATTTGTTGCACTTGTGTTGTAAAAATGTGCGTATCTCTTCCACTAACACTGCAATGATATTGTTTGTGTAATCCACCTTATTAAGTTTTTGCACAGGATCTTCTCTGCTACATTTTGCACAGAACCAAATCTTACATTTAGGATTTACGTTAACACATGAATAATGAAACACAGTTTTACATATTGTGCACATTACTCCTTTAACTGCACGTTTCTTGCAGTGGCAGGGATCTGAACTTAATATTGCACTTGTTTCCCCGAAAGACGATGTAGATGCTCCACATGTGTAATTCTCCTTATTACTTCTTGTGGTTCCACAGTTTTTTTCTGCGACTTTCTTTATTATGTAACATGGGATGCACAAGTTCTCACTATACACACTGACTGTACTGCACGGTAAACACTTTTCCTTGTTATTTTTACACTTTTTTCTGGAATTTACACACTCGCGATCCTCACTCGGTGCAATATCCACTAAAAAACTGCACAACATGCAAGGAAATTGTAGCATATGTAAGTAAAAGACAATTAGTTATCAGCATAAAAAATTAGCATGTTCAGTTCCCAAATTCTCAAAAACTGACGCGAGGAGTGGACAGTCTCAGTACAAAGAGAAAATTTCATCCCAACTAAACAG
The DNA here is from genome assembly GCF_023897955.1 of Schistocerca gregaria. Lineage (NCBI taxonomy): Eukaryota > Metazoa > Arthropoda > Insecta > Orthoptera > Acrididae > Schistocerca > Schistocerca gregaria. The sequence goes on from NC_064926.1 coordinate 562,905,130, forward strand.
TCCATAGGAAATATCATTTGAATTTATTTTTCCTTTGCCGTTAGAATTTCTGGTAATGGAACAAGTGTGAAATAATATTTATTGTACAACTGGTGTAGGGAAATTCTGTATTTTCCATGGATGTATACATGTCTCCATTACTCTGATACTGTACGTTTTCTGCAGGAAGGCTACAACATGTAGTCTTAGTACATCAGTGGTCCATCCATGATGTGTGACTAGGGCCTCCCGTCAGGTAGACCGTTTGCTGGTTGCACGTCTTTTGATTCGATGCTACTTTGGCGACTTGCTCATTGATGGGGAGGAAACGATGATGATTAGGACAACACAACACCCAGTCCCTGAGTGGATAAAATCTCCAACCCAGCTGGGAATCGAACCTGGGCCCTTAGGATTGACATTCTGTCACACTGACCACTCAGCTACCGCGGATGTATTGCATTAGTGGTGCAACAAGAGAATTGCATGGAAGGAACACAAGTTACTGGAGGGCTGTGTTTCTGAATAATGTGGTACCTCACTTTATTGTGTAACAATATGTTGCTGTATGGAAATGTAAGTACAAAATGATATGTGTATGCACAACTTCTGTACAACTTTATGAATACAGTTTATCTGAAACAAAGAGAGCCAAACAGGACAGTGTAACATCATGAATCTAATCAGGAAAACAGCTGCCTAACTAGGTCAATGAGTTGTGAAAAACATTTTGCAGCAGCAGTTGTACAATTATATCTGGTAAACAGAAAATTTTTTCATAAACCCCCAGTGTTTACACTGTTTAGAAACATTAATGGAAGATGAAAATTTTGTGTACCTAGGACAGTACTCTTACCCATGAACTATCTCATTGCCAAACAGGTGGTCCCACTATTTTAACCTCCCATTTCCTCTTCCATATTTTCACAATGCACAATGCACTACACAGAAAAATATATCAACTACTTAACTTTGTTCTCACATTTTGTGAATAAAAAGCAGGGTGTGAATCAGTGATAATTTCAATATTTAGTTAGTAACTGAGTATAGATTTGAGTCAGTTCTGTTGCATATTTGGTTGTGTCAGTACTCATTAATAAATGTACAAGAGCCACATATTTTCATTTCAGATCTCTTCATTGGCTTACAAACTTCAGGGAAAGAAGTAGTGAATGCAGACTTGAGACAGATCAAATACTTCCAAGTATTTTTAAGAGCTCATTGAGTACTGATATTAAATTCTGGGTTCACCTGTCATAGCTGGCCCCGACATTACTCAATATTACAGAGGTAAAATTTTAATTGTTCTTACCACAAAATGTAGGTTAGAACTGGGTCATCAATACACAAAAATACTGCAATTACATCTAAAAGTGGAAATTCTGAAGAAGTATGTAAATACTACCTAATAAATATTTCAGGAGTGGAGCACACCAGTCACAGAAAAGCAAAAGTGTTGAATCATCAACAGGCACACACAAAAAGAAAGAAAATTTGCTAAGGAATACTTTAGAGTACACACACACACACACACACACACACACACACACATATGAATGTGTCCCCACATAGTGCTGGCTAGATGCACAGTGTCAGGATTGCAGTTTGACAGGTGGACTAGCCTGTGGTGGACTTTTCATGGATTGGGGTGGATGGAGGGAAAGAGAGGTAGGAGTCAGGAAGACGGTTTCAGAGAGGGTAGCTAGGAGGCAGCCAGTTTGCTAGCTGGGAATAAAGATGGGAGGGGTGGCAGGTGGACATATATGTTAAGGTCAAGATGGTCTTCATACAGACTTTGTAATAAATTTAAATCAACTAATCTATTTTATTCAAATTTTACTGGTTTAATTACACCAAAGTAAGTTAAAAAGCATTTTATATATGTATAATACAAGATAAACTCTGAAAAATACTGCAAGTCAGTCTTCTCTTAAATTTTTGACAGAAGACTGCTCTGGCTTCTTCTGCAATAAATTTGATGTTCCTGTTGATGTGCCTTAAAGCTAAACCATTCTATCAGTTTTTTGCCATGGTGAAGATAGGTTGTCATGTTTCACAGTGCAGGAAATGATCTTTCTGCTGTGATAGTAGTGATGGGCAGAATTTATAGGAGATGAAGGAGGACTGTAATGTTTGGAACACAAGACGAACTTTTAAGCGCTTCTGCTGGAGAGGTTGGCTTGTGGTCTTATTTTTTCCACAACTGATTTCGTATCATCAGTTCCCCTTCCAGAGCTGTGAAACATGGTGAATCATTTTTATATATTTGAGACCTCTTCAACACTTTCCCAGTGGACCCATCAAAAATGAAGGAGGAGTGCAATCTTTGGAACACAAGACGAACTTTTAAGAGCTTCTGCTGGAGAGGTTGGCTTGTGGTCTTATTTTTTCCACAACTGATTTCATATCATCAGTTCCCCTTCCAGAGCTGTGAAACATGGTGAATCATTTTTATATATTTGAGACCTCTTCAACACTTTTCCAGTGGACCCATCAAAAATGTATTTTGGTATTAGCTTTTTTATATGACCAATGGCTTCAAGGTGTTCTTTGGGGAATCTATAAGCTTGGTCATTACACAGTAAATCTAGAAAAGGAATCTAGATAGGCATTCTAAAGTATTCCTCCTGTGACTCATCTGGGGCATTCTTTTAATTCTTCTGCTGTCGCATAAGATAGGATGGAAGTGTAAAATACTGTCCTGATGAAGTTCTTTCAAGCTGTGGGCATGCTGCTTCCATGAGTTTCATTGCTTGGAATGGATCAATTTCCTTGTCTTGCAGCTGTCAAGCAAGTGGCAATGTTATCCCAAGCACTTTGGCAATGACACATGAACTTATAATAAATTCTGATAACTGCACAATGTGATGTAAGGAAAATGCAGTTGTTGCAGTACTGCTTCCACTGTGAATGTTATGCTGCTTCTGGAGTGCGGCAGTTAGGCTAGGAATGATGTTAGGCTAGAAATGATGTCTTGAAAATGCAGAACAGCATCATGTCTCTCTGCCCAACATGTTACACACAGTTTCTTTATTGTGCGATTTTTTCTGTTTGCAGGGATGACTGTATTTTTTCCTCTAGTAAGTGTCATCACTGAGCAGATTCCTTCATGAAGTTTGCTATGGAATCAACTATACCCATAGCATTTTGTATGCTGATTACAATGTAGGTTTTGCTTACAGCAAGATTGAGCCTGTGGCTAGCACAGTGACAGTAAATTGCTAATGGCTGTTCCTCTGATATAATTGCTTGAACATCTTTAAATTTACCACTCATATTTGCTCCTTCATCATAGGACATTAAAGAAATTAATGTCCTTGAGGATGGTGTTTGCCAAGTTTTCATCCATCCGGTCAGCAATAGCAAGAAATTTTAGAAATTCCTCTCTTACAACACTACTCTCAACATCAAAGAAATGTAAGCCTAGCAATAATTGTTAAGAGATGCTTATATCAGTTGCTTCATCTGCAATTTTGGTGAAAAATTTTGATTCCTTTATAGAATCAATCATTTTTCCAACAATAACATCAGCACAGCAAACTATTAAATAACTTTGTACAGTCTTACTTATATAACCAGCATTGTCTGAGACCAACTGCATGTGTTGTATTAATATTTCATCGTCTGTGTCCATTCAAAATTTCAGTGTAGTATGAGAGTTTCCCTCTGAAGTAATTTCCAGTGATTCGGTTGTCCACCTCCTGACTGCCTTCATCAAGCAATAGTCCATCATCTCTATGCTCCTACAAGGCTATATTGTGTACTCCACATAACATTATTGTCTTTATAATTGGGATTAGTTTTTTTCTGTTTTCCTCCACTCTTCTAATGTCGTCCATTCTTATTGAAACATCCATTGACTTCCCTTCAGTAACGTGAAGGGAGTTCTTCCAGGCAACCATATTTCTCTTATGATACTGTTTCTCTTGGTGACAGTACATTCAGTTATTTTCTTACACATTTTCGTTGGTTCATTCACTAATCATCCTAAATTTATATCATTGTTGCTTCCTTCTCCCCTACATTACTTACAAAGGAATTACCACTAGAAGCTGAATCCACGATCACTGGAAGTGATGACCCACCTCCAACATTAATTTCACTTTCACACCTTAAGTTTTTACAAAAAACTAGTGAAGTGTCTTTTCTCTTTTAGACCAACTCATATTATCTTCTGTTTAATGCACTGTGGGAAGCAAACACCATAATGTAATCCTACAAACAATTGCTAAAGTGATCACGTTCATCGCATTCATTACACAACTAAAAGTTTGCCAACCTTGTGTGATGCCGCTTGCCTGCTTTATCTCTTTGTATGTTTTCCTCAGTGTTACACTGGCTGAAAAATGGGTTGTGGAAGTGGAACTACTGTCTACTGTAAATGATGTAGCCGACATGTGCACAGTTGCTTTTCACAGTCTTTTACTTTCACTGTTCACAATCACTCAATATTACACAGTTATATTGCCAGTGCACTATCATTTAACTTTCCATAAGTTCGTTAATAGCTAGGAGGTGAACATCCACATATTGCTACAATAGTTTACTATTGAGCATCTACTAGCAGCAAAAACCTAACCACAAAGTTCACAGTTCTTGAATAATAGAAAGGTACATATGGAACAGACACTTTCATTGCTTTAACACATGGCCTAATGGTGTAACACTTATTTCACTGTTACATTGATACATTGTTGTCATTCTAACCAACACAGGTACCTCGTCTGAAACCCGACCATGGACTGACTGACTTGTGACCAAAAATTGGGCCCTTGTATATCATCACAATAATAGATACTGAAACTTCACATTGTTTAATGTTTAATTTACAGAAATTACAATTAAAACTTAACTCATTCGATTAACTGAATACATAAAAAAATTGGTTCTTTTTAACCATTTTTTCTACTTGCCTCTTAATGGAAGATTTCTTTCAGCAAGGAAAGACACTATGAAAAATAATATTAGCAAAACCAATCTCCATCTCTTTTCTTCTTGATCAATTTGAACTTCAGTTGCCTGATCGATTGACATTGAGTTTTTAATTCTCTGCAAAAGGTCTTTCTGCTTGCACATTTCAGTAATGTGATAGTGGGACAGTTCATGGTTAGAGAGACCTTTGCCAATCTCTTAAACCATTTCTCATCATAATGCCAGAACATGAATTAAGCAACTAGCAACAAAAGCAATAAACAACATCTTTTGTTTGAGAATATACAAGGCACGTTCACTTAATGATGGAGGCAATGAAAAACATTAAAAGACCATCTTGTCTCTCTATCTACAGGAAATGTGACATTCTTGCAGATCTTCCTTAATTGCTCTTATCCTAAAATTGTCATTTATAATATCTTCCCAGGTTGCTGTTTCACTAAGATCATCAACAACTTGTAAACTGTTACCTTCCTTGGATGATATTCTTTCATCTCAGAGATCTTGTCTCTGGTTTCTTCCACAGCAACATTATTCCACTAGTGGAACACTTTCATCAGCCATTAGTTCTTGCTTACATGAAACATATGATTCTTCAGCATTATCAACTGATGAAGCTTTAGTAACAATACATTCTTTCACATTACAGTGTATATTTGCTGAAACAATGTAAATTCAGTTTAAACTTTTATTTCATGAACCATTTTGCTGCAATGGGACCCATATGGTAAGTCTCCCCTGACCTGCTGTTCTGGGTGACTTTCCCAAAATCTACCCCTTTTCCTAGACCTCTACAGTCCTTTTCCTTCACCCTTCATTTATCCCCTTCAATCCCTCTGCCTGATGAAGGAGCCACTGGCTCTAAAAGCTTGACAATCAAAGTTTTGATTTGTTGGCAGGATAAGCAGCATCATGCACAGTGGTGACAGTCATGGTTTACATCAGGCCACACAAAATGGCCCATAATCAGCCATGTCGTATTCCTGGTGCCGGGATGGCTGAAGTTGTGAAGTCCATCAAATACTTTGCACCACATGTTAAGGGGCACCAGTGGCTGTGGTTTCCCCAGAGTAATATGGTCGTTGTTGAAGACAAAGTGTGTCATTCAATGTGAAGGCCCAGGTTTCGATCAGTGAGGAGCTGAGTGATGGTGGGGTTATTTGTTTGTTCTTGTATCACGTGTTTGCAGTTGTATTGTTGTGGGATTTGCATAAATATGTGAGAAATTATCAGTGACGATATTACTGGCTCTGTGAATGTGTCTGATGTCAGTCGTGTATTGGCTGATAAGATCCAAGTGATGAAACGTCAGGGCCTGCTGTCTGTGAATAGACTGAAAATGACATAAACCAAGGACTTATGATCTGCAAATATTGTTATATGCCAACCTTTGATGTTTTCTTTGAAATAATTGACAGTGGAGTAAGCTGCGAGCAGCTCACAGTCGAATGCTGACCACTTTGATTGCATGGCTGAGAGTTTCTAGGAGCAGAATCAAAGTGGTTGAGGCCCACCATTAAGAATCTGTTGAAGAACTTCTCCAATGGTGTTGCTCATGTCCATTAAAATGTCAATTCTGCATAGTGTTATGGTTGTGTAATAGCTTGAACTGAGCAATTTTTATGGTGGCGACAGGTTGCCATTCTTTCTTGGGTTCAAGGTAATTTCCTTTTCGTGTGTTTGTCTTTGCCTTTCAAGGTGTCTGTTAGAGGGATCTGCAGCTCAGTACCTGTGAGAGGTGCCAGCAATAAAAGTCAAGAATCCTGAGGAATTTTAGGTTGTCATACATTTCTGTGTGAGGAAGGTCTTGCACCAGCAACATATGTTGAGTTGTGTTTGAGCCAGTGTCATCAAGAGTGTGCCAAAGGAAGGCAACTTTTGTCTGGGAAAGTTGTGATTTCGCCTCATCAATGACCACTCCATTCTCCTGCAGCACAGATATAAGTTGTTCTATGTGGTATGAGTGCTCACCAATGGGACACAAAAAGCTGAGAATATTGTTGAGATACATAAAGCAGACAGGGAAGTGGAATAAGCGACCATCAATGAAACACTGCCAAGTCTGTGCAACAATTTTAAGCCCGTATGGCATAAAGAGATATGCAACAGTCCAAAGGAGTTATAATGGCAGTGTTGTGAATGTTGTTGGGGTGCATCAGTATTTATAGGTGGGCCCACTTTCAATTGATCACACTGAAAACTGTAGACTTGTGAGGGTGTGCGTGAAGTCCTGTATGTTGGGAATGGGGTAGCTGTCATTCTCTGTTTGAGAACGATGACCCTACAATCACTCACAATCTTGTAGAACCATCTTTCTCAAGCATGAGCTTGATTCTGGAGGCCTAGGTACTATCTGAAGAGTGGACAACTCATTCTTGAAGGAGTTCATTAACTGCAGCTTTGGCAAGTTGTGAACCTGCTGGGCCTAACCGTCATGGTTTATGTCAAAATGGATGGGGTCTGCATGGTTATTATGCAATGCATAGTTCCATTATGAACAGCAGAGGTGTTGCATGCATGTGTGTGGTGGCAGGGTTAGGAACACTGTAACAGACTTGGTGCTTTGTACTGCAAAGGTGGAGATGACTTTGGGGAGGATGTCAGTGGCCAGCAGTGTCTGTGTTGGAGTGCTATGTGCTGGAGGGGGAGCGGGGTGCACATGAAAAGAAGGTGGAGCTGTGTCCAGCTGTTTGTTGTCTGCCATGTAGAACTGTTTGTTTGCTGCCGCCAAACCCATGGCAGCAGCAAAGATGTGATGTCAAAGCTTATCATTTTCTGTATGGAGTGACTGTGGTGAATGTCCTCTAAAAGTCTGATGCATCCAAAGATAATGTAGTAGCTGGCGGGTGACAGCTGGGGAGGCATAGAAGAGGTGGAGATGGCTGACACTCATTTACCCAAGATATGGTGAATGAGTATGAATTGTAAGACTGGCAGAGAGTTCGTCATGTCACAATAAGTAAATTCTGATGACTGATTCTACCATATCTGTAAGACCGTGGTCACTGGAGTGTATGTGATAGGTGCATGGTGCATGGAATAGTACTGTATACACTAATGATGGAGTTGCTGGAAGCCTAGAGTGTGAGGGTGGTCATAGCCTTGAAAGTCAGGAGCTTGGAAGCGAGCTAATGTCAGAGCCTGTATTGATTAGTAGATATTTGTTTGATATCTTTGTCCAACGTGAAGAGACATCCATGAGTAACAGCTGAGGCAGGCATGTGTGTTCAGGTGTTCTAGTGGGTTGGAGCCAACCTGGTGAGTTGCCACAAGGAGTGCCTATTGCCTGTGGAGTCTTGGTACCAGCAAGGGTCCTGAGATTTTCTAGCAGCATCACAAAATTTCATATGATACTAGCAGAGAGCAAGACTTGGAGCTGGTGCAGCTTACATGAGCTGTTGCTTTGTGTAGCTTTGAGTGCTGGTAAGCATTGCTACACAGGTGACAAGAAGTGGTGCAGTCTGCCATGATCATGGCCCTTCATGCCAGCCAACTGCATCCATGTGGTGTGGGGGATGGGGTCTGCTGCACAAGCCTCTGAGTCAAATCTTGGGATGCTGTTACTTTTTGCCTATGGCAAATGACAGTGAACATTCTGTTGGCCATGACCTAGTGCCATCGGATCAGCTGTGCCTCATTCATGATTGTGGTGAGCTGTAGGCCTGTCAGTAGCTTGATCAAACACAGCGACCACAATGTGGTGTCTGATATAAGAGGTGGATCAGCTGAGATGTGAAGGTGGCACCAGAGATGTGATATAATGAACTCTTCAAGCTGCTCTTCTGGTGTGTGGGACTGTCTCTTTAAGAGCACCACCTTGGCTGTTTCATATGTATTCTCTGCCCAAGGCATCCTGGTGATATCAGAAATTAGTTGAGAGTGGCCTGCCAGGTGGCTGATCAGATGCATACACATAGAGTGATCATCACAGGTAATGATTGTCTGAAAAATCCAGTCAATGATCGTAGACCAGAAGCTCCGATACTTGGCATCATAAAGTGATAGTGATAGAGCTGAGAGCTGCCTGAACATGTTGGTTTACCAGTGGTCACACTATGTCCATGTAATGATAAGGCAAGATGGCTGCTAACTGTTAATGCGCAATTATTGTGTCATGGCAAATTGTGACTATTAAAATATGTTGCACATCACAGAAGACACAGGTTGTATGAGTGTGGCACTGTGGAGATAATTAGAATTGGGAAGGAATTTGAAGGAGTCTGTGAAATTCGCTGGATTTAAGTCACTTAATGGGTTCATCATTTCTGCCATTGCTGATATGGCATTGTTCCACTGTAGAGGGAGGAGACTGGTGTTTAACATCCCATCAACAATGAGGTCATTAGAGGCAGAGCATAAGTTCAGATAAGGGAAGGATGGGGAAGGAAATCAGCCATGCCCTTTGAAAGGAATCATCACAGCATTTGCCTGAAATGAAATCATGGAAAACTTAAATCAAGATGGCCGGAGACAGGTGTGAACCATTGTGTTCCCTAATGCGAGTCCAGTGTGCTAGCCACTGCACCACCTGACTCGGTGTTCCACTGTTGGCTAGTAGGAACAAATATAGATTATTTGTGCACTCAGTTTTCAAAGTTGGGTTCACACACTGTCCACATTGATGCTGCACTGCATTCCTCTGAGTGACATCCACTAACGTAAGTCGAGTGCCCAGTGATGTGGTGTACAATGCTCACAGTGCCAGTGCCACTAGATAGTAAGCACGATTGCGTTTGGAGAGGAATTTATACACTTTCATGCTTGGCATGAGGTGACCAATTTAGGGAGTGGTATATTATGGTGGTAGTAAGCCACCAACAGAGACAACATGCCTGGATTAGAAGAATACTATTTCTGAATGAGAACACATTGTATACCTCACACTCAAGTTGCATTGTACTGTTCCAAAGAGCTTCCACACCACTCTTGCTTAAAATGTATGGTTGCTCTATGACGAATGTGTCCAAAATAATTTTCTGATTTTTCTCTTGAACTACTTGTCCCCGTATTTTCTTCTACCTTTAGGAAATGACATTTGAACATACCTTCTATCTGTGACTGATCGTTTATAGTCCCTCCTTTAAATCAACAGTGATGTTATCCTGTACTGTGGTCTGTGTCCTGTCTCTTGTTTCACCACAGACCCAATACACTGAGGTGACAAAAGTCAGGGGATAGCAATGTGCACATATTTAGATGGTGGTATTGTGTACACAAGGTGTGAAAGGGCAGTGCATTGGCAGAGCTGTCATTTGAACTCAGGTGATTCATGTGAAAATGTTTCATACATAATTATGGCCACAAGTCATGAATTATCAGACTTTGAATGTGTAATGATAATTGTAGATAGATGCATGGGATATTCCATTTAAGAAATCATTGGGAAATTCAATATTCTGGAATCCACAGCACTGAGAGTGTGCTGAGAATACCAAATTTTGGGTATTCTATTCTTTCTTTAGTGTTCAACCCTGAGGTTGGTTTGCAGCAGAGCGCCATTTCTCTCTTCTGTCTGCTTTCCTCTTCATTTCCACATATGTGTTACATCCAACGTCATTCATGATCTGTTGCATGTATGATATCCTTGGTCGCCCCCACCGATTCCTTCCCTCAATAACTCCTTCTGCTATTGTTCCAATGATATTGTTGTGTCGTAGGATGTGCCCTACAAGTTTGTCTCTTCTTGTTTGGATGTGCCTCCATAGAGATCTGGTTTCCTGTACTCTTCTAGGCACCTCTTCATTTGTTACTTTGTCTGTCCAGCTGATCTTCATCATCCTTCTATAGCACCACATCTCCAGGGCCTCTAGCCGTCTTCTCTCTGCTCTTCCAACTGTCCAAGTTTCACATCCATATAGGGCCACACTCCAAACGAAACCTTTCATGATGCGTTTCCTTATTTTCAGACTGATGTTGTTGCTGGTGAGTAAGTTCCTTCTCCGATTAAATGCAATTTTGGCCTTTTGTATTCTGGTCACAATTTCTTTCCGGCTTCTACCATCCCTTGTGATTTTGCTTCCCAGGTAAGTAAATTCCTGTATCACTTCCAGCTCCTCTCTTCCAATTCTAATTCTCGGAGGTTCATATTCTGCTCCTGTACTGCATACCATCACTTTAGTCTTTTTCTTGTTTATTCTCATTCCATACTGATTGTATAGAATTTTTTCCGTTGTTCTGAGGACTTCCTCTAGATCTTCTTCTGTCTCCGTGACTATAGCAATATCATCTGCATAACGTACCATGTCTATCTTCTGCCCATTCATTTTGATCCCCACCTCAGTAGTTTCTCGAACTTGGTCTATAGCTTCCTGGATGTAAGCATTGAATATAAGAGGAGAGAGAGCACATCCTTGTCTTACCCCTTTTCTAATATTTGCTTGTTGTTCCTGGTGACAGTTCCTAATCACTGCCACCTCATTCTTATAGAAACTGAGTATCACGCGGATGTCTTTGTACTTTATTCCAATTTTCCTCAGCACTCTGAACATCTCTTGCCAGATAACGTTATCAAATGCCTTTTCCATGTCTATAAAGGCAATATAAGTTGGTTTATTTTTCTGTAATTGCTTTTCGATAATGAGTCTTAGTGCCAGACTCGCCTCTCTTGTTCCCAATCCCCTTCTGAAACCAAACTGATCTTCACTCAGCATATCCTCCACCTTCTCTTCAATTCTCTTCAGAACTATTTTTATGAGAATTTTTGATGCATGTGATATTAGGCTAAGAGTTCGGTGCTGTTCACATTTTGTAGCTGCTGCCTTGTTTGGTATAGGAACAATGATACATTTCTGGAAGTCTGTCGGTATCTCTCCTGTGTTATAGATGGACCTAATAAGTTTAAGCAGCATCATTTTCATGCCGTCACCAGCATTCTTTATTAGTTCTGCAGGGATGTCATCAATACCCGTTGCTTTGTTGTCCTGTAGTTCTTTTAGAGCTCTGTCAAATTCTTCTTGCAGAATGTCATCTCCCTTGTCATCTTCGTCTACTTCCTCTTCTCTTCCTATTACTTCCTCCGAAAGAGGTGTTCCAGCATACAACTCCTCTATGTATTCTTTCCATCTCTTCAGCATGTCTTCACCAAACAGCATTTTCCCCTCTTTATTTTCTATTGTGCCTGAGAGTACTGTTTTACGTTTGTTAAAAAAAAATTGATTTGCTGTTCTGTAGGCTAAATCAGTTCTTCCGTTTTGCATATTTTCTTCTACTTTCCTGCACATTTCTCCAAGAAAATTTTCTTTTGCTTTCCTAGCTTCTCTATTAACTAAATTCCTTAGTCTTCTGTATTCAGCTTTTCCTTGTTCCTCAGTTGCATTTTTGTATAATCTTCTGTTTTCTATAAGCTCAATAATATCTGCTGTAATCCATTTCCTCTTGTTTTTGGGTTCAGTTCTTCCAACTATCTTTTCTGCTGCTTTGTGTATACCAGATTTAATCTGATTCCAGTCTTCATTTACTCCACCATGTTGAAAATTTTTAATTAGGTTGTCTGTTTCATGAGCATAGTGCTTTGCCAGTCCCTCAGTTTTCAGTTTTTCTAGTTCCCATTTAAGTTTTACTGGCTTCTTCTTCAAACGTTTGAATCTCAGTGAACTTTTCATCATGACCAGGTTATGATCACTGCCTATGTCTGCAGATGGATAGCTCCTGCAATCTTTTATCTTGTTCCTAAAACGTGCTTTCTCTAGAATGTAGTCAATCTGTTGTCTCCTCAGGTCTCCAGGGGCCTTCCATGTACATCTTCTTCGTTTGTGGTGTTGGAAAAGTGTGTTTGCAACAACTAATTGGTGCTTTGAGCAGAACTCGATCAGTCGATCACCTCTTTCATTTCTTCTTCCAAGTCCATATTTGCCAGCAATTCCTTTCTCCGGGTCTTCACCCACAATCGCGTTCCAGTCCCCCATGGCAATCAGGTTTTCATCTCCCTTAACATTTCTCATCGCATCACTTGTTTCTTCGTATATTTCGTCAATGACTGCATCTTCTTCTTTGGATGTTGGCATGTATATTTGTATTATCACAGTGTCCTTTGGTTTAGTTTCAAGTTTGACTAGTATTATTCGAGAGCTATATTGCACATATCCCTTGACACGTGAGCCATAGTTTTTCCTCAAAATTATTCCAACTCCTCCCATTCCCGATCTATCTTGGTCAGTTCTGGTGTGAATGACTCTGTATTCTCCAGACCAGAAATCACCTGGTTGGGGCCATCTCATCTCCGATATGCCCAGGATATCGATTTCCAGTCGCTCCATTTCAAGTTTTACATTTTCTAGCTTGCTACACTGAAGCAGTGTTCTCACATTCCAAGTGGCTATGTTAAAATTGGGATTCATTTCCTTCACATTGTCTATATCTTTTGCAGTCCCCACCTGGAGATCTGATTGGGGGACTATTTTATCTCCGGAAAATTTTACAGAAGATACTGACATGGTTTACTGCTGATGCTTGGGATAACCGTAGTTCTTTAATGTGGTGGTTTCCCGTTGCCTTCCACATCCTATGCCATTGACCATCAGCTGGTTCTTCTGCCTTTGGAAATGATTTCTCATTTCCAGGGCAAGAGGGTGCCCTGTCCAGCAGATGCTGGGGTGATGACTTATCCTGGTCATCCTTCGGTCCCTGTCTACGTTAGCCATCATATGAAGTGATGTTGCCCACTCTCTACCGCTTGGAGGTGTAGATCAGGAGTTTCCCTTCATCGGGTCTAGGACCTTAATGGCATTTCCTAGTCCCCTCCAGTACTTTAGAGAGTGGTATTCTATTATAAGTCGTAAAATCACTCACAGTGAAAATGTCTAGTGACTAAACCAGTAGTGACAATAAGAAATGTTGCACTGTGCCAAAAGTGCCTTCATGCACAAAACAACACCAGTAACTGTTTACTACAGCTGTGTCTACCAGAAACAGCTTTGAAGTGATTTCAGGTAATAAATGTATCCCTATGATAATTCAAACATTGCAAAAACCAAGTGATCCCTCCCTAGATACTGTGAATATTCTCCTGAAAGTTCCACAAGTACAAAGGAATTATTCAAAACCAAATAAGAAGAAAAGTACATTTTTCCTTGGCAACATGAAGTGCCATGACATAAGTTATAAAGACAGTAAAGTGCTAGTTTTAGCTGATAACCATGGAGGAAATATTTTGAAGATACTTAGTGAAATAGACATTAACATAACATATTTTGTAAAACCAGGTGCACCTATGTATGAAGTAACAAAGGACTACTGTAAACTATGGAGACACTCACAAAAAATGATGTTGTTATCTTAACAGGAGGTTCTAATTATGTGTACCATAATAGTGCTAAACAGGCTGTCAGAGAAACAATGAAAGCCCTGAAGAATTTACTAAATGTAAACATGATCCTCTTGAGCATACCAACAGGATATGACTAAATTCTTTCATTTTTTTCTTTTGGCTCATTCATTCTGGATTCAGACAATACAATGAATTATAGCAATAAATATTAAGTCTTGTACAAACTCTCAGCACTTGAGCATGGCTTTATTTTTGTTGTTAAACGTCTGTTCATGTATTTTTAACCATGTTTCTTCTCTCTATGTTAAATCAGTCTTCGTGACAAGACGACAGTGGATCAGGCTGGATGACTTTTTGCTTAGAAGTACAGAACCTTTTGCCAACAATTGTACAATGACTAAAGATACAAAAAAAACATTGTTTAGTAATAACAGTATATTCTGAAATAAAAACACAATTTAAAATATGACACTTATGCAATTACGTTTGGTTGCAACTTGCGAATGTATTAGCGAAATAATGTAATATTACTGGCAGTGCGGCAAAATGCTTCCAATCTGGACAAGACCTAGAAAACAAAGGTGCCTCTTCTTTTGCCTATAATACAATGATCAAAAATCTTCAAATATTTCCAGCAGCTGCATGCAATATTTATACAGCTGAGGACCGTATCTCTTGCTCAAATTATTTCTTTATTTCATTACTTATAATTATGTGATTATAAATAATAAAAGCTCAGTATGCAAATGTGCCTTTAAAATTCCTACATCATGTGTCAACAAAGAAATCGAAAATACTAATAGGAAACTATGGAAAATTGCTGAAGAATTTGCTAGTGCATTTGTCCTTGAATGTCATTCCCATGAAGGGGACCATTATACCAGGTATGGCATGCACTTTAATAACCAGGGAAAGTGATTTATGTGTCATCAAATTAGAGAACATATTAGTAATATAACTATGTGAAACAAGTCACACACTGTCCTAGAAATGGGAATACAAGGACATCCTGGTGCTGAAAATGTGAAGGAGAAATATAACATCTCAGTTGGCATACAGATCAAAATGCAAGATCCATTTAAAAAACTCTCCTATACTGACATTGTGATTTCACCTATAAGATTATCATTTGCAGAAGAAAAAGGTGTGACAACTGCAGGAAAAATGAAAATTCCACATGCAACAAATGGGCAGAAATCTTCATAAAGCAATCCAAATAAAATGTTATTGAGCAGAAGAAATGCTGAGCCTCCTTCACATATGAATGATCTTTCATGTGTGGGCTTGAAGAAAAGATGGGACAACAGTAGGTAATGCTCCCTCCTGTCTCGATGCAAACTCCAGAGGATTTTCAGTCAGGTAACAACAGTGCTATTAGAATAAAAAGGCAAGAGGAAGGCATTTCCTCCTTTTATCAAAATATAAGAGGCCTCTTAAGCAAAACAGATCAACTTTTATTAATATTACTGAAAATTATTGTATAAATAATGCTCAGATTTTATCCTTAACTGAGCACCATGTTACTAATAAATGTTTCTTTCCATTCATAGTAAGTTATAGTTTAGTAACACACTACTGTAGGGAAAGTAAAGACAAAGGCGGTGTAGGAATTTATGTTCAGGATGATGTAGCATACAAAGTTGTAGATATTAAGGAATATTATGTGTAACAACAATGTGAGGCATGTGTAATTGAAATAATAAGTAATTTCTAAACGATAATAGTGCTGGCTGTCTATAGGGGACCTTCAGGTGACATAAAAACTTTTCTACATGTAATGGAACTCCTGCTGTCAGGGTTACATCAAAAGCAAAGGATATTGTAGTTTTAGGTTATTTCTGAATAAACTTTTTGACAGAAAATAACAATAAAATTGGCTTTGAGATTGTGATGATCTTATATAATTTGATATCGATAATAAACTTTCCAACAAGAATTATATCCGAGTCCCAAACTATGACAGATAACATTTTTTTTAGATGTACGTAGAATCAGAACTATACCATCAGGCAGGTTATAAGTGAGCTTTCAGATCATGATGGAAAAATTCTCACTCTTTATGATGTTGATCTGTTTAAAAAACAATTTCCTCACTGAAAGTTCATAAGATTAATGAACAAAGAAGCAAAAGAAACTTTCAACCATAGGTTGCAGCAAATGGACTGGTCTTTAGTATGTAGCCTTGATAATATTGATACTAAATTTAACTGTTTTATAAATGAGTTTTGTGCTCTTTTTGAAGAAATATTTCCAAAGAAATGGGTCAGAAACAGTACTTCCAATTCTGTAAGTAACCCTTGTATTACAAAAGATACAAATTCATCTAAAACCAAAAGGGAAACTTACACTGCAATAAGATTGTCTAAAGATGGAGAAAAATAGGAACACTATAGACCATACTGTAAAATTTTGAAGAAACTAAGACAGTAACCAAAAGCCCTTCATAATGAGAAGACAATAGATAATTCTAATAATAAAATAACAACAATTTGGAGTACTGTAAAAAAAGAAACAGGAAAAGATACAACAAGCAGAGAAGATATAAATAAAATCAGATATGAAGAAACCCTAGTAGATAACCCAAATGTGTGGCTGAGATTTTTAATAAACACTTTCTACCAGCCCAATGTTGATGAAGCTACAGCTCTTTGTCAAGCTGTATATTCGAACACAATTCCAGAAATGCACCTAAATTCTGTCACTGTAGATGCAATTCAAAAAATCATCAGGTCTCTAAGAAATAAGAACTCTGCAGGGATTTATAATATTACTAATAATTATTGAAATATTCTTGTGTGTGGATAAGAGCCATTCTCTGTCATATTTTCAATGCTTCCCATCAAAAATGTATTGTTCCCAGTAGACTTAAGTATGCCATTGTGAAGTCCCTATACAAAAAGGGTAATAAAACTGAATTAACCATCATACTATGTCTTTGCTGACAGCTTTCTCTAAAATTCTAGAAAAGCTCTTACATATAAGAATTACTGACCATCTCTTGAGGAATGCAGTTCTCTGCAAGAGCCAATTTGGCTCACAAAAGGGCCACTCAACAGAAGATTCAATCTATGTACTTGCAAATGAAGTCCTAGAAACCCTTAGTGAGAAAATGCTAGCAATTGGTGTCTTTTGTGATTTGTATAAAGCATTTGACTTCGTTGATCACCAGATTCTCTTGTCAAAAGCAAAATTAGTAGGAATAAGTGGTGTTGCAAGTAATTGGCTACAGTCATATCTTCAAGGCAGAAAACAGAAAGGTGCCTTGAATAGCTCAGATGGAGTATGTAATGTTTCTGCACATTCTGAATGGAGTTACATTACATGTGGAGTGCCTCAGGGCTCAATTCTTGGGCCACTATTATTCTTGATTTTTATAAATGGTCTACCATCATGTACAAGCTTGCTGTGTAAATTTACTTTATTAGCTGATGATTCCACACTTTTTATGAGCAGTATAACAGAGAGTAATCTTGAGGAATCCATTAATCACTTACATCTTTCATTATATTCCAGTAGGACGAGTTTTATTCAGTTCTATACAAAAACAGATAGATCGAGAGAATTAAGTGTGGCATGTGGTAATCAGCCAATAGAAAGAATGGAAACAACAAAATTTCTTGGAGTACACAATGACAAGAAAATGAACTGTTCTTCACATATAATAGATACCTGTAAGAGAGCTGTGGCTAAGCCATGTCTGTGCAATATCCTTTCTTCCAGGTGTGCCAGTTCTGCAAGGTTCGCAGAAGAGCTTCTGTGAAGTGTGGAAGGTAGGAGACTAGGTACGGGCAGAATTGAAGGTTTGAGATCAGGTCGTGAGCCGTGCTTGGGTAGCTCAGATGGTAGAGCACTTGCCCACCAAAGGCAAATGTCCTGAGTTCGAGTGTCAGTCTGAAGCACAATTTTAATCTGCCAGGAAGTTTCATATCAGTTCACACTATGCTGCACAGTGAAAATCTCATTCTGACAACATCCCCCAGGGTGTGACTAAACCATGTCTCCACAATATGCTTTCTTCCAGAAGTGCTGGTTCTGGTAGGTTTGCAGAAGAGCTTTTGTGAAGTTTGGAAGGTAGGAGAAGAGGTACTGGCAGAATTGAGGCTGTGGGGATGGTTCATGAGTTGTGCTTGGGTAGCTCAGATGGTAGAGCACTTGCCCACGAAAGGCAAAGGTCCTGAGTTCAAGTCTCAGTCTGGAACACAGTTTTAATCTGCCAGGAAGTTTCAGATTCCTGATATACACAGTGCATTCATGAAATGGTTGTATGGGAAAATCCTCACTTCATCACTACCTCATAGATGCTGCATCCCATTGCTCATCTGCCAACTATAACATCTTGTTAAAACTCACTTAAATCTTGATAGCCTGCCATTGTAGCAACAGTAGCTGATCTGATAACTGCACCAGATGCTTGTTGTCTTATATAGGTATTGCCGACTGCATCTCCGTATTCTGCCTGTTTACATATCTCTGTATTTGAATACACATGGCTATACCAGTTTCTTTGGCACTTCAGTATATATTAAAATGCCACTTCCCTATACACGAATATCCCGCACGTCCAGGGCCTCGCTGCAATGGAGCACTTCCTTTCACACCGATCACCTGCCACCCTACCTAAAACCTCTTTCCTCGTCACCTTAGCCAGCTTCATCCTGACACACAACTTCTTCACATTTGAAGGCCAGACATACCAACAATTAAAGGGAACAGCCATGGGTAACAGGATGGCCCCCTCGTATGCCAACCTATTTATGGGTCGCTTAGAGGAAGCCTTCTAGGTTACCCAAGCCTGCCAACCCAAAGTTTGGTACAGATTTATTGATGACATCTTCATGATCTGGACTCACAGTGAAGAACAACTCCAGAATTTCCTCTCCAACCTCAACTCCTTTGGTTCCATCAGATTCACCTGGTCCTACTCCAAATCCGATGCCACTTTCCTAGACGTTGACCTCCATCTGTCCAATGGCCAGCTGCACACATCCGTCCACATCAAACCCACCAACAAGCAACAGTACCTCCATTATGACAGCTGCCACCCATTCCATATCAAACGGTCCCTTCCCTACAGCCTAGGCCTTCGTGGCAAACTAATCTGCTCCAGTCCTGAATTCCTCGACCATTACACCAACAACCTGAAAACAGCTTTCGCATCCCACAACTACCCTCCCAACCTGGTACAGAAGCAGATAACCAGAGCCACTTCCCCATCCCCTCAAACCCAGAACCTCTCACAGAAGAACCCCAAAAGTGCCCCACTTGGGACAGAATACTTCCCGGGACTGGATCAGACCTTGAATGTGGCTCTCCAGCAGGGATACGACTTCCTAAAATCCTGCCCCGAAATGAGATCCATCCTTCATGAAATCCTCCCCACTCCACCAAGAGTGTCTTTCTGCCGTCCACCTAACCTTCGTAACCTCTTGGTTCATCCCTATGAAATCCCCAAACCACCTTCCCTACCCTATGGCTCCTACCCTTGCAACCGCCCCCGGTGTAAAACCTGTCCTATGCACCCTCCACCACCACCTACTCCGGTCCTGTAACCCGGAAGGTGTACATGATCAAAGGGAGAGCCACGTGTGAAAGCACCCACGTGATTTACCAACTGACCTGCCTGCACTGTGACGCTTTCTATGTGGGAATGACCAGCAACAAACTGTCCATTCGCATGAATGGACACAGGCAGACAGTGTTTGTTGGTAATGAGGATCACCCTGTGGCTAAACATGCCTTGATGCACGGCCAGCACATCTTGGCACAGTGTTACACCGTCCGAGTTATCTGGATACTTCCCACCAACACCAACCTATCCGAACTCCGGAGATGGGAACTCGCCCTTCAGTATATCGTCTCTTCTCGATATCCGCCAGGCCTCAACCTCCGCTAATTTCAAGTTGCCGCCGCTCATACCTCACCTGTCTTTCAACAACTTCTTTGCCTCTGTACTTCCACCTCGACTGACATCTCTGCCCTTACTCTTTGCCTTTAAATATGTCTGCTTGTGTCTGTGTATGTGCGGATGGATATGTGTGTGTGTGTGTGTGTGTGTGTGTGTGTGTGTGTGCGCGAGTGTACACCTGTCCTTTTTTTCCCCTAAGGGAAGTCTTTCCGCTCCCGGGATTGGAATGACTCCTTACCCTCTCCCTTAAAACCCACATCCTTTCGTCTTTCCCTCTCCTTCCTGAAGAAGCAACCATCGGTTGCGAAAGCTAGTAATTCTGTGTGTGTGTTTGTGTGTTTTGTTCATGTGCCTGTCTGCCGGCGCTTTCCCGCTTGGTAAGTCTTGGAATCTTTGTTTTTAGTATATTTTTCCCATGTGGAAGTTTCTTTCTATTTTATTTACATCATATATATATATATATATATATATATATATATATATATATATATATATATTAAAAACAAAGATTCCAAGACTTACCAAGCGGGAAAGCGCCGGTAGATAGGCACAATGAATAAAACACACAAACACACACACAGAATTTGAGCTTTCGCAACCGGCGGCTGCTTCGTCAGGAAAGAGGGAAGGAAAAGGAAAGATGAAAGGATGTGGGTTTTAAGGGAGAGGGTAAGGAGTCATTCCAATCCCGGGAGCGGAAAGACTTACCTTAGGGGGCAAAAAGGATAGGTATATACTCGCGCGCGCGCACACACACACACACACACACACACACACACACACACACACACACGCATATCCATCCATACATACACAGATACAAGCAGACATATTTCCGTCTGCTCATAGTCTCTGCTGGAAATATCACTTTGCCACGAAGAAAAATAATCCTGATCCCACTCCTAATGATCGAACTCCCCAAAACACTATCCAAATTGAACCCTGCCTGGAACACTTCCGTCCTCCATCACAGCGGGATGGAGGACGGAATTCCAGGAATTTCTCACTTCTTGCCTTGCCTCTCAATCTTTCATGAAAAACCTTAATCATACTCCCAACATCACCACAGCCGAAGCCCAGGCTATCCGTGATCTGAAAGCTGACAGATCCATCATCATTCTTCAGGCTGACAAGGGTTCCACGATCGTGGTACTTGATCGTTGGGAGTATGTGGCTGAGGGACTGCGTCACCTTTCAGACAACTCTACATACAAAGTTTGCCAAGGTAATCCCATTCCTGATGTCCAGGCGGACCTTCAAGGAATCCTCAGAACCTTAGGCCCCATACAAAACCTTTCACCTGACTCCATCAACCTCCTGACCCCACCGACACTTTGCACTCCTACCTTCTACCTACTTCCTAAAATTCACAAACCCAAACATCCCAGACGCCCCATTGTAGCTGGTTACCAAGCCTCCACAGAACGTATCTCTGCCTACGTAGATCAACACCTTCAACACATTACACCTTGCAAGGTTTGCAGGAGAGCTTCTGTAATGTTTGGAAGGTAGGAGACAAGATACTGGCAGATGTAAAGCTGTGAGTACCGTGTGTGAGTCGTGCTTTGGTAGCTCAGTTGGTAGAGCACTTGCCCGTGAAAGGCAAAGGTCCAGAGTTCGAGTCTCGGTCGGGCACACAGTTTTAATCTGCCAGGAAGTTTCATATCAGCGCACACTCCGCTGCAGAGTGACAATCTCATTATGGGGAATATTGTATGTGGGCACAATAAACTTGAACTCATGAATTTTTGCAGTGAAATGTGAACTTGAGTGGTATATAGCATAGTTTTAAATGGAAGAGATGATACAGCCAATCAGTGCTGGGGTTTTGTAACAGTGAAAGTGCAGCAGCCATCAGCAAGCAGGTTCTATGGAAGCAGCCGCAGAGTACAGGAACAGCCAGTCAGCATACAGGTGAACACAGCTGAATGAGATAAACAAGACACCTCACAGAGAGAATTACAACTTGCTGCAGCCATGCAGACAATGGATCAAGATGGCAACCACAACAGCAGTAGCAGAGCAACAGAAGACGAGTGAATGAGAATAAGGTAATTTCATAGCAAAAGCTATTTTCTATTAAGTGGTACATAATGAGTGACTTTAATGAACAAGACAGTGTGACTGAGAACAAAGCTGTAGATGTTAAGTTTTTAAGTGAAAAAAAAGACCTAAGTGAGAACGGTCCTGTAGAAGATTGTAGTTATAAATCAGACATGAATGTAACTTTGAAGGATGGGGGTAAAAGTCCTATTGTAAAAAGCGAAATGAATGAGAAAAGTACTGAAGTGGATGAAATCGTTAAGGTTAAGGAGAAGGAACATAGTAGCGAAAATCAGCAAGGGCAAAAGTTTGTGGTAGATGGAAAACTGAAAGCGATGTTACTGCAAATTGTGAGAAGTTTCAGTAATATGAGTATGAAAGAAGACATGAATAGGATGGAAAGTAGTATGAAATAAGACATGAATAGGATGGAAAGTAGTGTGAAAGAAGACTGAATATGATGGAAAGTAGTATGAAAGAAGATATTAGTAGGATGGAAAAGAAAAATGATAGCATTAGAACTGACATGGTTAACCTAAAGGATGAACTGAAGAAAGAAATTAAAAAGGAGGTTAAGGTAGTCAGAGCAAATCTTTTAGAAGTAAATATGAAGTTTGAAGTGGTAGCTAAAGATTGTGAAGAAAAGACAAAGGCAGTAGTACACGAAACTAATAAGAAACTAACATTGATGAGTAGTAAATGTAGAAGAGAGAAATAGGCTTTGTGATGACTATAGTAGGAAGTTGTTGTTGTTGTGGTCCTCAGTCCTGAGACTGGTATGATGCAGCTTTCCACACTACTCTATCCTGTGTAAGCTTCTTCATCTCCCAGTACGTACTGCAGCCTACATGCCTCTGAATCTACTTACTGTATTCATCTCTTGGTTTCCCTCTAAAATTTTTACCCTCCATGCTGCACTCCAATACTAAACTGGTGATCCCTTGATGCCTCAGAACATGTCCTACCAAGCGATCCCTTCTTCTAGTCAAGTTGTGCCAAAAACTTCTCTTCTTTCCAATCCTATTCAGTACCTCCTCATTAGTTATGTGATCTACCCATCTAATCTTCAGCATTCTTCTGTAGCACCACATTTCAAAAGCTTCTGTTCTCTTCTTGTCCAAACTAGTTATTGTCCATTTTTCACTTCCATACATGGCTACACTACATACATATACTTTCAGAAACGACTTCCTGACACTTCAATCTAAACTTGATGTTAACAAATTTCTCTACTCCAGAAACGCTTTCCTTGCCATTGCCAGTTTACTTTTTATATCCTCTCTACTTCGACCATCGTCAGTTATTTTGCTCCCCAAAGAGCAAAACTTCTTTACTACTTTAAGTGTATCATTTTCTAATCTAATTCCATCAGCATCACCCGACTTAATTCGACTACATTCCATTACCCTCGTTTTGCTTTTGTTGATGTTCATCTTATATCCTCCTTTCAAGACACTATCCATTCCATTCAACTACT
The DNA here is from genome assembly GCF_023897955.1 of Schistocerca gregaria. Taxonomy (NCBI): domain Eukaryota; kingdom Metazoa; phylum Arthropoda; class Insecta; order Orthoptera; family Acrididae; genus Schistocerca; species Schistocerca gregaria. The sequence continues at coordinate 562,928,731 of NC_064926.1, forward strand.
CTTCCAAGTCCTTTGCTGTCTCTGACAGAATTACAATGTCATCAGCGAACCTCAAAGTTTTTATTTCTTCTCCATGGACTTTAATACCTACTCCAAATTTTTCTTTTGTTTCCTTCACTGCTTGCTCAATATACAGATTGAACAACATCGGGGAGAGGCTACAACCCTGTCTCACTCCCTTCACAACCACTGCTTCCATTTCATGTCCCATGACTCACATAACTGCCATCTGGTTTCTATACAAATTGTAAATATCCTTTCTCTCCCTGTGTTTTACCCCTGCCACCTTCAGAACTTGAAAGTGAGTATTCCAGTCAACACTGTCAAAAGCTTTCTCTAAGTCTACAAATGCTAGAAATGTAGGTTTGCCTTTTCTTAATCTAGCTTCTAAAATAAGTCGTGGGGTCAGTATTGTCTCACGTGTTCACTTATTTCTACGGAATCCAAACTGATCTTCCCCAAGTCGGCTTCTACCAGATTTTCCATTCGTCTGTAAAGAATTCGCGTTAGTATTTTGCAGCTGTGACTTATTAAACTGATAGTTCGGTAATTTTCACATCTGTTAACGGCTGCTTTCTTTGGGATTAGAATTAATATATTCTTCTTGAAGCCTGGGGGTATTTCACCTGTCTCATACATTTTGCTCACCAGATGGTAGAGTTTTGTCAGGACTGGCTCTCCCGAGGCTGTCAGTAGTTTTGATGGAATGTTGTCTACTCCCGGGGCCTTGTTTCAACTTAGTTCTTTCAGTGCTCTATCAAACACTTCACGCAGTATCATATCTCCCATTTCATCTTCATCTACACCCTCTTCCATTTCTATAACATTTCCCTCAAGTACATCACCCTTGTATACACCCTCTATATACTCCTTCCACCTTTCTTCTTTCCCTTCTTTGCTTAGAACTGGGTTTCCATTTGAGCTCTTGATATTCATACAAGTCATTCTCTTTTTGCCAAAGGTCTCTTTAATTTTCCTGTAGGCAGTATCTGTCTTACCCCTAGTGAGATAAGCCTCTACATCCTTACATATGCCCTCTAGCCATCCCTGCTTAGCCATTTTGCACTTCCTGTTGATCTCATTTTTGAGACGTTTGTATTCCTTTTTGCCTCCTTCATTTACTGCATTTTTATATTTTCTCCTTTCATCAATTAAATTCAATATTTCTTCTGTCACCCAAGGATTTCCACTCGCCCTCATCTTTGTACCTACTTGATCATCTGCTGCCTTCACTACTTCATCGCTCAAAGCTATCCATTCTTCTTCCACCGTATTTCTTTCTCTCATTCCTGTCAATTGTTCCCTTATGCTCTCCCTGAAACTCTGTACAACCTCTGGTTCTTTCAGTTTATCCAGGTCCCATCTCCTTAAATTCCCACCTTTTTGCAGTTTCTTCAGTTTTAATCTACAGTTCATAACCAATAGATTGTGGTCAGAGTCCACATCTGCCCCTGGAAATGTCTTCCAATTTGAAACCTGGTTCCTAAATCTCTGTCTTACCATTATACAATCTATCTGATACATAGGAAGGTGGAGGCTTCTGAAAAACTGTGTAAAGATGAAGTCAAAACTGCCAGGACATTTTGTGCTAAAACAGGGTTCAACTTGAGAAACAAATAGATCAGATTAAAAATGATTTTGAAAGGGATGTAGAAACCAAGTGTGCAGTAGTGCTAGAGAAAAAAAAAGGTAAAAGCAAATAAAACTGTTGATTCAAAATTGGCTGAAATAGAGAAAAAGATGGAAGAGGTACAAAATCTCAAGCATAGAGTATGTAGTGTCCCAAACAGTCCCTCATTAGTCTGTTGTAAGAAATTTTATAATGTTGAACCATATGGACCTTGCCATTGGTGGGGAGGCTTGCGTGCCGCAGCGATACAGATAGCCGTACCATAGGTGCAACCGCAACGGAGTGGTGTCTGTTGAGAGGCCAGATAAACCTGTGGTTCCCGAAGAGGGGCAGCAGCCTTTTCAGTAGTTGCAGGGGCAACAGTCGGGATGATTGACTGATATGGCCTTGTAACACTAACCAAAACGGCCTTGCTGTGCTGGTACTGCGAACGGCTGAAAGCAAGGGGAAACTACGGCCGTAATTTTTCCCGAGGGCATCCAGCTTTACTGTATGGTTAAATGATGATGGTGTCCTCTCGGGTAAAATATTCCAGAGGTAAAATAGTCCCCCATTCGGATCTCCGGGCGGGGACTACTCGAGAGGATGTCGTTATTAGGAGAAAGAAAACTGGCATTCTACGGATCGGAGTGTGGAATGTCAGATCCCTTAATTGGGCAGGTAGGTTAGAAAATTTAAAAAGGGAAACGGAAAGGTTAAAGTTAGATACAGTGGGAATTAGTGAAGTTCGGTGGCGGAACAAGACTTTTGGTCAGGTGAATACAGGGTTATAAATACAAAATCAAAAAGGGGTAATGCAGGAGTAGGTTTAATAATGAATAGGAAAATAGGAATGCGGGTAAGCTACTACAAACAGCATAGTGAACGCATTATTGTGGTCAAGATAGATACGAAGCCCACGCCTGCCACAGAAGTACAAGTTTGTATGCCAACTAGCTCTGCATATGATGAAGAAATTGAAGACATCTATGATGAAATAAAAGAAATTATTCAGATAGTGAAGGGAGATGAAAATTTAATAGTCATGGGTGACGGGAATTCGTCAGTATGAAAAGGGAGAGAAGGAAACATAGTAGGTGAATACGGACTGGGGGTAAGAAACAAAAGAGGAAGCCGCCTGGTAGAATTTTGCACAGAGCACAACCTAATCATAGCAACCACTTGGTTCAAGAAACATAAAAGAAAATTGTACACATGGAAGAAGCCTGGAGATACTGACAGGTTTCAGATAGATTATATAATGGTAAGACAGAGATTTAGGAACCAGGTTTTAAATTGTAAGACATTTCCAGGGACAAATGTGGAATCTGACCACAATCTATTGGTTGTGAAATGTAGATTAAAACTGAAGAAAGTGCAAAAAGGTGGGAATTTAAGGAGATGGCACCTGGATAAACTGAAAGACCCAGAGGTTGTACAGAGTTTCAGGGAGAGCATAAGGGAACAATTGACAGGAATAGGGAAAAGAAATACAGTAGAAGAAGAATGGGTAGCTTTGAGGGATGAAGTCGTGAAGGCAGCAGAGGAGCAAGTAGGTTAGAACACAAGGGCTAGTAGAAATCCTTGGGTGACAGAAGAAATATTGAATTTAATTGATGAAAGGAGAAAATATAAAAATGCAGTAAATGAAGGAGGCAAAAAGGAATACAAACGTCTCAAAAATGAGATCAAGAGGAAGTGCAAAATGGCTAAGCAGGGCTGGCTAGAGGAAAAATGTAAGGATGTAGAGGCTTATCTCACTAGGGGTAAGATAGATACTCCCTACAGGAAAATTAAAGAGACCTTTGGAGAAAAGAGAACCACTTGTATGAATATCAAGAGCTCAGATGGAACCCCAGTTCTTAGCAAAGAAGGGAAAGCAGAAAGGTGGGAGGAGTATATAGAGGGTCTATACAAGGGCAATGTTCTTGAGGACAGTATTATGGAAATGGAAGAGGATGTAGATGAAGATGAAATGGGAGATATGATACAGCGTGAAGAGTTTGACAGAGCACTGAAAGACCTGAGTTGCAACAAAGCCCCTGGTGTAGGCAACATTCCATTAGTACTACTGGCAGCCTTGGGAGAGCCAGTCCTGACAAAACTCTACCATCTGTTGAGCAAGATGTATGGGACAGAAGAAATACCCTCAGACTTCAAGAAGAATATAATAATTCTAATCCCAAAGAAAGCAGGTGTTGACAGAAGTGAAAATTACCGTACTATCTGTTTAATAAGTTACACCTGCAAAATACTAACACGAATTCTTTACAGATGAATGGAAAAAACTGGTAGAAGCCGACCTTGGGGAAGATCAGTTTGGATTCCGTAGAAATATTGGAACACGTAAGGAAATACTGACTCTACGACTTATCTTAGAAGCTAGGTTAAGGAAAGGCAAACCTACATTTCTAGCACTTGTAGACTTAGAGAAAGCTTTTGACAATGTTGAGTGGATTACTCTCTTTCAAATTCTGAAGGTGGCAGGGGTAAAATACAGGGAGCGAAAAGCTATTTACAATTTGTACAGAAACCAGATGGCAGTTATAAGAGTTGAAGGACATGAAAGGGAAGCAGTGTTTGTGAAGGGAGTGAGACAGGGTTGTAGCCTCTCCCCGATGTTGTTCAATCTGTATATTGAGCAAGCAGTGAAGAAAACAAAAGAAAAATTCGGAGTAGGTATTAAAATCCATGGAGAAGAAATAAAAACTTTGAGGTTCGCTGATGACATTGTAATTCTGTCAGAGACAGCAAAGGGCTTGGAAGAGCAGTTGAACGGAATGGATATTGTCTTGAAAGGAATAAGATGAACATCAACAAAAGCAAAACAAGGATAATGGAATGTAGTTGAATTAAGTCAGGTGATGCTGAGGGAATTAGATTAGGAAATGAGACACTTAAAGTAGTAAAGGAGTTTTGCTATTTGGGGAGCAAAATAACTGATGATGTTCAAAGTAGAGATGATATAAAATGTAGACTGGCAATGGCAAGGAAAGCATTTCTGAAGAAGAGAAATTTGTTAACATGTAGCATTGATTTAAGTGTTAGGAAGTTTTTTCTGTAAGTATCTGTATGGAGTGTACCCATGTATGGTAGTGAAACATGGACAATAAATAGTTTAGACAAGAAGAGAATAGAAGCTTTCAAAATGTGGTGCTACGGAAGAATGCTGAAGATTAGATGGGTAGATCACATAACTAATGAGGAGGTATTAAATAGAATTGGGGAGAAGAGGAGCTTGTGGTACAACTTGACTAGAAGAAGGGATCAGTTGGTAAGACATGTTCTGAGGCATCAAGGGATCAACAGTTTAGTATTGCAGTGCAGCGTGGAGGGTAAAAATCATAGAGTGAGACCAAGAGATGAATACAATAAAGAGATACAGAAGGATGTAGGTTGCAGTAGGTACTGGGAGATAAAGAAGCTTGCACAGGATAGAGTGGGACAGAGAGCTGCATCAAACCAGTTTCAGGACTGAAGACCACAACAACAACAACATGGAGTAGTGTATCCACTGGATTTCATTAGGGAATTTAATGATTTGCCTGAGACTTGGAATGACAAAGAGAAAATGTAATTCGTGTGAGGTTTTTTTGAAGGTGAATGCTTATGGCTGGGCAGCTCAAATAACAGCTAGTTGTACTTAATGGCAAAGCTTTGAGAAAGCATTTTTAGGGGAATAGTGGTCCAAACAGAGGGAGCAGAGAACTTTGAGTGAATTTTGGAGAGAAGAGAGATTTGGCTTTTGGATGGATACTGTGAAAGCTGTCAGATTGGAGAAAGAGCTAGGTAGTGAATCAATAATAATGTAATAATGTATTTAGAAACTAAGTTGCCTCAGAAAGTTAGACAATTGCTTGTACCTGCTCTAGGGGTAATATTAGGGATATTTTTAATTATGTGGATAGAATGGAGAGGGTGAAGCCCTCAGTGAAAGATTGTAGGGGGAATTTTGATGACAATAATCAAATCTGGGAGAGAGTTTCAGGTCAATAGGATAAACAGTACTAATTATAATAGAAACTCAAAGAATGATTGGGTGCAGGATGGCCAGAATGGGTATGGAAACAGTAGGAGAAATTCAAGTAAGAGAAATGGAGGAGATGATTTTAATTCTGTATCAAACCATTTAACTAGATAATGCTTCAGTTTTGGCTCGCACTAGAGCAGGTAGTGATGAAGAGCTGCTTGTATATAAATGTGCGGTAATCACTGGTAATGGTAATGAAAATGAGAGTAGTAAGACGAGTGTAATTTCTAATTCTAGTGAGATGTTGTGGGTAGCAATGTTTATCCAATAAAAGGAGAGGAGAAAATTATTATAATAAAATCAAGTGATAAAACAGTGTGTATTGCTGTTGCTCATCATGTCCAAAGTGCCAAAATGGATGTTAAATTTCTAAGAGAACATAAGGAATTCAGGTGTTTTGCTTTGTGGTCTAATACTGGAAGCAAGGATTAACTATTTAGCAAAGTATTTTAGGACAATGAATGTGACAGTGGGTCAGATTTGGACAGTAGTGGTAATGATGGTAGCAGTGATGAATCCAGTAGTGACGAGGATGAGGTATTTGAATTTGTTATTGATAATGATGGCAATGTGTTAAGTAAAGAAAGAATAAAATAGGACAATATTAGGACTAATGAAGAGTTAGAGTTTGAGAATGGTAATGAGGAAGAGAACCATGCTATCTGCCATTTGATGGTGTCTGATAATTATTTTGGTAAGAAGGATGATAGTTTTTACAGGGAAAGGGTTAATGAGGATTTGTTGTATGAAGAAGATCACATGGTGAGTAAGAAGGAAGTGTGGCTCCCTGTAATAACAGTAAGTTTACAAGGAATACATGTTGAGTGTTTATTGGACAGAGGAGTGTGAAGGGGAATTTCAGAGTTTGAAAAATGAGTTAGTAAACAGTATGAGTACTGATGTGTTTTGGGGCTAGAAATTTTCCAGTTAGTATCTACTGAAATGGGGGTTGAACACAAAACTATTGCCTTTGCTAGTAGAACATTACAGCCACATGAAAAGAACTATTACATTTCAGAATTAGAGGCTTTGGCAATTATTTTTGGATTTCAAAAGTTTGAGTACTATTTGCTTGGCCATAAGACAATAGTGTATACAGATCATAAGGCTTTGAATTACCATCAGAAGGGCAGACTGAAACACCCCAGGTTAACTAGGTGGGCTTTGTATTTGCAACAATTTGATTTGGAGGGAGGGCATGTGAAAGGAAAAGACAATATTGTGGCTGATGCATTATCTAGGATGCCAGTAGGTAAGAACGATACTGACAGTAGTGAGAACCATGAAGGACAAGTAAGGTAGTTTTATTTGCAGGGCATGAAGAATGAGAAGCTTATTAGGAAAATTTGCAAGCAAATGAGGAGGGAGCAGAATGAGGATCCAAATTTAAGGTTGCTTAAGCAGTATTGCAGTTCAGACAACAGTACTATATTATACATAAAGGGTTGTTGCCTAGGAGGAAAAATTTGAATGATTAGGATTTGAAGTTATGCTTTCCTGACCAACATATTGATAAATTCATTGATTACTTGCATGAGAGCTATGGACATTATGGGACCAGGAAAATAGTAACTAAGATTCATGGAGACACTAACATTTAATGACTTGTGGAGAAGGGTTAAGCAGAGACTAGAAAGGTGTGATAAATGTCTGAGAGTAAAGACAACTGGTGTGTCATCAAAGAGCTTAATGCATTCTATTCTTCCTAGTGAACTTAATGAGCTTATAGCAGTTGACCTTCTAGGAGCATTGCCTGTATCTATAGAGGTTGTAAATATATTTTCATTGTTTTTGACACATTCTCAAAATATCTAAAACTGTATCCAATTAAGAAGTCAAATACAAATACTATAACTGAGTAGTTGACATCTGATTACATTTGGAGTTTATCTGACAATGGTACACAATTTGTTTCAGAGAGGTTTGAACACTGTATGGCAATACACGAGATAAAACACATAAAGATTTCTACCTATTTTACACAAGGTAACATGAGTGAAAGGGATATGAAGGAGATTAATACACTGTGCAGAACTTATTGTAGTAAGAAACATACTGCTTGGGTGCATCATATTTGACATTTTGAAAATATTGTGAACAACTTGTGGAACGAATCGACAGGATTGGCCGATGTGAGCTTATGTTCAACAAGAGACCCAGCAATATCCTCAGAGAAGAAGTGCATTTCCCTCAGGTAAGTGAAGTAGCACAGGACAAAAATATCAGATTGGCTAAAGAGATGATGAAAAAGAAAGCAGCAGGAAGGAAGAGAAGGTATGCCAAAGGGGTGAATCCAACTAGTTCCACAATAGGTGACCTTGTCCTTGTCAAAACCAAGAATAATATAGCAAAGTAAATTATGAGATAAAGAAATTTTTGCATGTGTATCATGGTCCTTTCAGAGTGGTACGTATCACCCATGACAACTCTTATTAATTGGCTTACACAAGACTAACAGGATTTTTGCGTTTAAGAGTATTATTGACCTGAAACCCTATGCATCACCAATTACATGTACGAATATCGATCCACAATACTTTAAAACATTTATGAGCTTGGGTATTATTGATTTTGTTAGGAGAATGGAGTGTGCATTGAACCTATGAGCAAGTGGGGGTTCAACATTCTGTGTTGGATTAATTATGTGGCGATAATGCTTACCCCAGCTGTCTGTCTCATTTTGCGTGTTTCTTGGGGCAGTCAAACTCTTCTCATATCCTATCTGTAGTTTATAAGTGAATCAGAGACAGTCTATCTTTGACTTTCATATGATTTTGTACAGCAGGATACTTTAGTACAGGAATATTTTAGAAACAGTTTCCCTAGTGTATAATGTTAGTTGTTTGTAACGGAATCATAAGATGATGGAAGAAAGTAAATTGGTACCATGGTTAAAGAACTTCTGTCAAACAAAGAGTTAAGGTAAACAGGAAACAAAAGGAGTCAGCATATGTGGAGCAGAGGGTGCAGATTATCTGAAAACTGTGATTAACATCTGAAGTAATCAGCTCATGTGTAAAATTAGTACAATTTACTGCAGAAGCAGAGGCAATATGAATTAAAAACCATCTTGCATACTAGGTCTTAATATTAATTGTGATACAACAGAAGTGTTTGTGTTCAGTGCCATCAGTATATTGAGATAACTATCTACCTATAGAAGTGAGTCATGGTAGAGCCTTTTCTAAGATTAAGGAATTACAACTTTAAATATAGTTGGCTGGAGTAATGTGTGTGGAAAAAGTAAGCAAGATTTGTATGAACAAACGGCATTCAAAAAGTTTGCACAGTTGTCACTAATTTTTATTTTTTATTTTTTGCAGGAGGAGAATGAAATTGTTTGTGAACATACTTGGAACATTTATCTACACATTGAGACTACTCAATGTGGCCTCCATCAGCTGTGATGCATCTGGGCCAATGTTCTTTCCATCATGTAAATGCACTTTGGTAAAATTCTGGGGACTGATTGACTTTTACACCATCACTTGGCACAGGAAATAAGGTCTTTCTCACTATCAAATGTTTTTCTGTTCATGTGGGTCTCCAGATAACCAAAGAGGTAAAAAATCAGATAGAGCCAAGTCCAGACTGTAGGGAAGATGAGGAACAATTTTCCAACCCATTTTCCTGAGTTTCTACTGCATCATAAGGGCTGTACTGCGTTTGCATTGTCATGGTGTAGTCTGACGAGCTGACCCTGAAGCTGTGGTCTGTGGCTCTTGATGGCACTTCACAGCTTGTCCAATGACAAACAATAATGGTCCTGGTTAATTGTGGAGCCAAGTTCCAAAAAGTCAATGAAAATGGCACCACACTGATCCCAGAAGAAGGAGGCCATCAGCAAGACTGAACCCTGTGGGACACCATTGTTGATACATCCCCAGTTAGAGGACTCTGCTGGTTTTTGCATACTATCTGTACTGTTAATTTCAACCTTCTGCGTTCTTCCAGTTAAATATGAGTTAAACTATTTGTACACTGCCCCACTCATACCACAATACTTAAGCTTATCTAGAAGAATTTCATGATTCACACAATCAGAAGCCTTTGAGAGATCACAAAATATCCCAGTGGGTGAAGTTCAGTCATTCAATGCATTTAATATTTGATCAGTGAGAGTATATATAGCATTTTCCGTGTAAAGCCTTTCTGAAAACCAAATTGACTTCATTTTTACAAATATGTGATGCAACTCTTGAAAACATTACTTTTTCAAGAATTTTGGATAAAACCACTAGAAGAGAGATTGGGTGGTAATTGATAGCATCAGATTCATCCCCTTTTTATGCACAATAGCATATTTCAGTCTATCTGGAAAAATGCCCTGTTTCAGTGGGTTACTATGTATGTGGATGAGAATCCTACTTATTTGTTGGGAACAAGCTTTTAGTACTCTATTGGAAATGCCGTCAATTCCATGTGAGCTTTTACTTTTGAGAGAGTTTATTATTTTCCTAATCTCAGTAGTTTTATCAAATTGCATAGGTACTGCCTCTTCCATATACTGCCTTGCATTTTCTAACGAATATCTAGATCCTATTTTCTTTACAACACTTAAAAGTGATTACTAAAAATGTTTTCTACTTCTGACTTCTTGTTAACAATCTTTTCATTGTGTTTGACAGAAATACAGTCTTCCTGTGCTCTGAGTTGCCCTCTTTTCCTTTTCACAAGATTCCAAATTATTTTAATTTTATTATCAGACGTGCTAACCTCAGACATAATGTGCATACTTATGGACTTTTTAATAACTTTTCTTAATACAGTGCAGTAGTTTTTATGATGTTTCACTGTTTAGGGTTCATTACTCCTCCTACCTGTAAGATACATTTCCCCTTTCTGTTTACAGGATATCTTCATCCCTTTAGCAAGCCATGGCTTTTTACATAGTTTCTTGCAGTGATATTTCACTGTTTTCTTAGGCAAACTGTTTTCAGATATTCTCTCAAAGGTATCATAAAATAGGTTAAATTTTGAATTAGCATCATGTTCCCTGTACACCTCATCCCAGTCTAACTGTCATAAGCTTTCCCTAAAATTTTGAAATTTTAAATTTTGAACTGAATGCATTATTTTGGAGAACTGATTTGCATTGCTACATGGAGCTATATCATATACTGTAACTAGCTGTGCATCATGATCAGATATACTTTCTTAACAGAAGAAGTTTTTTTTTATTAAATTTATCTTGGTCTGTGAAAACATTATCTATCAATGTCTGGCTTTCCTGTATCACTTGAGTAGGAAAATCAATAACTGATGTCAGACTGAAAGAAGCAAGCAATACTTCAAGGTCAAGCTTTCTGTCAGACTCTTTCAGAAAATCTACGTTGAAATCTGCACAAACAATAATTTGCTTTCCTCTGTATGACAGATAGCACAACAAAGAATCCAGGTTTTTCAAAAACAGCTGAAAATTACCCAATGTGGACCTATACATGGCTACAATTATAAAAGTGCCATTATTTAGTTCAAGCTCACATGCACTTCTGTGTGTTACTCTATGCAAAATTTTTTAGTTTCCTAATTTTTCACCCTATGACTGATTTTAACAAATATGGCAACTCCTCCTCTCTCCATAGTGTCTCTACCTACATCTCCTGAAAGCTTATATCCAACTACATTTACCATTTCCATACATGTGACTACACGATATTCAGACAGGCATAGTACATCTATTCCACCCTCAGTTTCTAAATCTTCTAAACAAACAAGAAACTCATCTACTTTGTTTTTTAATCCCCTGATATTCTGATGCAGTATAGTAAAATTGTTTTTCACAGTTATTTTATGTGTATCTCGAGACATACTAACATTATTTTTCACTGTACTGTTATGAGAATCTTGTGATATTTTCATATCTCTAGAACCTGCCTGTCTGAACTATCTGAACTACTTATTAAGCTTAATTTCAATCAATGTAGGATGATTTGACACTGATCTTAGCCTAAAAAAGTTCTCCCATGAATTTCAGTGCCGCCGCCCCCACTTAAAGATTTTGCTATCATCCCAGCCAGTTTACCCTTCCCTTTCCTATTGAGATGCAGGCCATGTCTTGTGAAGTCCCACTTACCAATACCATGAACACTAACTAAACCTATGCCTTACAAAGTAGCCACCAAAAGCAGCTGATCTAGCTCCATATTTACTCTCCTAACACTGACAGAGCTGTTCAATTGGGGTCTAACATACCACATGGAAACAGGAACCAAGCCAACATTTGTATGGTTTGTTGCAGATATTATTCATAGCAAGTCACACTCAATATTGTAGCCCTGATCCGTATCAGTACTGTTTCCCACTCCACCCACTACCACAACATGATCTTGCTTTGTAAAACCCTTGCAAAATGATCCTACATCCTCTGTCACTTGGCTAAGACATGCACTGGGCTTGAAAATACATGTGACCTGGTACCTGTCACCTAATTTTTCCTGCAAGATATGGCCCACACCTCTTCCATGGCTACTACCTAACAACAGACTTTCCTCTTACTTTCTACCTTTTTTGCAACAGTTGGTTTCCTAGTGTAAGTCTGTTGAGAGCTGACTACACTTACATCTACTTCAGCCTCTTTCTTAGCTGACTGAGGTAGCAAGACACACCTATTGTTTGTGCCAAAGCTGAAAATGTCAGATGCTGTTTTCATTCTGTGGCCCCTGTTCCTTGCTACCACTTCCCACCTGTCTTCACCCTTCTCCCCACTTAACCTCATCAGTTCCTCCCTAGCACTATCCAGTTCAGACTGAAGGGCTCTATCTTTCGATCCTGTTCCACTGTTTCCCTATCCCTCGAACATAATCTGCAATAACTTGGAAGAGACCCATTTACTTCCCCAATTCCCATGCCATAACATTCACCCCAATGTAACTATTTGCCACAACAGCTGCACAGAACCCCAGACCTGACTTTGCTACAGCAGCTCAAACACTTCTTGCTCATGGTTGTTTGCAAATATTTTAACAAAATTTATCTAGGCAATAACAGTAATATTATTAATCACAGATCACAAAAGTCTCTAAAGTAATGTGGAACACTAATAATTATACATGTATACTACTAATATAGTGACATAATGCGGCTAAACTAATGTTAAAAACTGAAATGAATGAGCGCAAAGTGGTAATACTGAAAAAAGAACAATTAGTTTGCTGATTAACTGATAACTGTGGTGCTAGACTGATATGGATATTTCTGACAGGCCAACTATTTGGTAACATTCAGTGATTTTGTGGGGATTTAATTTTCTGATTGAATGAGAATAGTGCTTAGAGTTCAGTAGAGAAGTGGGGCAGTGATTTGGTACAACTTTCATCCCCTTAGTTTTGATTTGAATAGTAATTAAGCTATGTGATGGTGACTATTGTTTTCCATAAAATAATGTTAGTAAATCTACACTACCGCACATCTTGAGCTTTTGTTATTTTTGCAAATCGGAAAGAGAAACAAAAGTCGTTCAAGTTTAACCAGTTAACACAGTTATCACTTAGAGTAATGTTTTGTTGTGTAATGTGCACGTGATTTTAAATTTTTATTGGTCCACACCTTTGTGCTATATTAAAATTTAGTGCTAATTATTTTAATGTTATAAAATTACATAATGTATTTATTTATGATGTAATGACTATCATTTGGCATTACTGTTAAACGTTTCTTAGACTTAAGTTAGAAGTAAATGTAAGTGTATTAGAGTACAGTATTGTGTCTGATTTTTTTTTCATTTACTGTGGCAGAGGAAAACCATCTACAAAGGAACTGAATGCGATACATTTCCTTATTTGCTTGCTAACTGCCTCTCTGACCTGTTGAAAGTATGATCAGTTTGATGAGAAATTGTGTTAAAGCTCATTTTAAAAGTGAAAGTGCTTGTGAAAAATACTAATTACTGAGCAAGTGCCATTTTCTGCAAAAGGAAAAAAAAAGAGAGGGAAAAAAGTTAACTGCAGTGTGCAGTGTAATTTTACTTTTGCTATCCATGAGGATTAATTTTTTGCTAAGCAAGACAGGAAAAAAAGTGAACTGCAGTGTGCAGTGTAAGTTTAATTTTGCTATCCATGAGGATTAATTTTTTGCTGAGTAAGACAGGACTTACATAAAATGCTATGAATCTTTAAATGTAATCTTCACTTACCTGAAAAGGACACCACTTATGATGAAGACGCATAATTTTTGATAAAATTATAACTTGCTGATCTTTTGTGACATTGTACAATACACTGTATGTAAATATTTTATATGGAGATTTTCATATGGCCAGTTCATATAAGTATAAATTTGAAAAAAAAAACATATAAGAGTTTGTATGTAATACTTTTGTGTGTGTGTAGATTTTAAACCCAATTTCTGGGATCACTTGTGGTCACTGAATTGACCAGTTAGCTATTTGCAATATCTATCTGGTCAATCCAGTGAGGCGGTGATGTGATGAAGCAAGCCGAGATAATTTTACTTCCCCTCCTCTTTTACCATGTGCCTCCTTAAAAATCATTTTTAAAAATTTTAACTAATTAACATTAACATAGAAGAGTATAGCCCGCATTTTCATAAAAGAGAAAGGTTGGCTCTCAGTTTTAAAGAATATAACACCAGATCTGATTTTGTGCTTAGTTTTAAATATGTAATTGATTTTCTAGTTTATTTCAATTATTCCTAGTTAGTATCTTTTGTTATAGGGTGAAATCAGTAATTGTTTCACATCTATCATTGACAAACAAATATAAATTCTGGAATAATTGTAAACATTTAGAAGGCGAAATGCTAGTAATTTTAAAATATCTATTTGATTCTATTCAAAAACATGTTAGCAAAACCAGCCCTTACTTAATTCCAAAGTAATCAATAGTTTTGTCAAAAGTATTGTTGCCATATCTATATATTTTAATTTCATGATTAAAACAAATATTTCAGCTTAACTGAAACTGTTAAAAGAATCAATTTATCAATGTGTTCAGTTAATTTAATGAGTTAAGTTTTAATTGTAATTTCTGTAAATTTAACTTCAAACAATGTGTAAGTTCAGTACCTATTATTGTGAGTATACATTAGGGCCCAGTTTTTGATGACAAGACAGTCAGTCTTCAGCTGAGTTTCAGATGAGAAACCTGTGTTGGTTGGAACAGCAACAGTGCATCAACTTAACTGTGAAATAACTGTTACACAATTAGGCCATGTGTTAAAACAATGACAGTGTCTGCTCCACACATACCTTTTTATTCTTCAAGAAATGTGAACAATGTGGTTAGACTTTTACTGCTCATAGATGTTCAACAGGAAACTATTATAGCAGCATATGGATGTTCACCTGCAAGTATTAATGAGGCTTATCGAAAGTTAAACAATAATGCACTGGCAATTATAACTATGTATTATCAGGGGAGTTGTAAACAGTGAATGTGAACTACTGTGAAATGCAATGGTGCACCTGTTGGCTACATTATTTAAAGTAGTCAATGTTGCACTTACACGCCAGTTTTCAGCCAGTATCAAAACGCAGTACGCCGACACGGAGGACAACAAACAAAGAAACAAAAAAGGTGAGCATCATCACAGTGTCCTGACATCTTGGTGCCAGTCTAGAAATCTGTCTAATTTTATTTAAAAGTTCTGATATTGTAATTTGAAGTACCTGAACAAAGTAAATTACCAGGAGAATATCTTTACATAAGACAGTAACATTTCATATCTCATATTAGCATAGATATTATGTAACTCCAGCTTGCCTTCAAAGAATTATCTGAAATGACCAAGATTGACAACAGTATTATGCTGAACTAGAAAATTTGTTAGATGACTCATTCTCACATTTCTGGACAGCATGGAATCCACACATTTGCTAGCATAGCACTTTAAGTGGGGGCTGGATGGTAGTTTACATAATGAAATCAATTAAACAAAATTATTAAAACACTGGCCACTAATGTACCTTGACCAAAAATTATATTCTTCAAAAATTATTACAAATTTCCCTGTCTCTTTTATCCATATAAAGATGTAACTTTTACATTTAAATCAGTTTCTTCAATGGCAACTACAACAATGCTCATCATTACATAAAAGTATGTGCTACTACTCTCATCAAAGCCTACAACTACAGAGGGCTCATCCATTTCCTCTTGATAAAGTCATGAGCTCTTCCATTCCGTCTTGATGAAGTCCTAAGTCCATAATATAACGTCATCACAATTCAGAGAGCACCTTTCTCTCTCACTGCCATAGTCCATCCATATAATTAACATCTTTAATACACACTTTATGCCTGGTGTAATATTTATAAACAGGAATAAAAATTCACAGCACACTGAGGGATCGTACAAAAAGTGATAGTGCAGAAGCATGACATGGTAAGAAGTCAATATGTTTTAAGTGGAGGAAACTATTTTCAAAAGTTAAAACAAAGGAAACTTTGTTGCAAAAAATTCTAGAAGAGATGGGGAAGAACTTTGTCACGTTCAGAATTGAATAATGTGATAAAGCTATGGATGAAATTTTATACTTAACATCTTAATCAACTAAACAACAAGGAACTTGAGACAATGAGCCTTACATAGTTTGTGTTGTTCTAATGACTTTTACACCACTGTTTCACTTATTTACCCATAATCACATATAATTGTTGTTATAAGAGGTACATAAGTTGGATGATCTTATTGTGGCATATTAGAAGAATTGTGAAATACCTTTCACAAATCATTTAATACATGAAAGACCATGTGTAGGCATAATCCCAAATAAACGCTGAAGGACATCATGGTTTAAAATCCTATTGTAAAGATGAAAGCTGAAATTAGCTCAAAACATTGAGGGTATAACTTATCATTACTCTTAAACATATAGGCACTGACTGATGGAATGAGTAGTACCAAGTGGGAAATTTATTTAAGTGAAGTAACTTTTATTAATTTGCCATGTTTTTCTTCAAACTTCAGTTTGTAGCAGTACAGACTAACTGACCAAAATGAATAAATGTTCTATCGTCAATCCATGGTTTATTTTGGATTGGGGACATATGTTACAATTCAAGCAATATTTTATTTGGTATTCTGTTCTTCTTTTACAAGGATGTTGGTCATTTTGTGGGATTACAGTCTAAGAAAAAAAACATAACTCATATATAGAGACATTTGGATACTTGTAGGACTAGTCTGTCAAGGATGGGACACTCATTTGGCTGAGGCTGTATAGCACCATCCATCCTGACATTTACTTGAAGTAATTTGGAGAAAGTTAAAACTGTCATCAACTTAAAGATTCATTTGAATGGTGCAGAGTTTGACTAGGTGTGGTCCTGTTAGAGGCTGTATGCTTTTGTCTTCCTTGGACCTCTGAACTGCCTTACCCAGCCAGTTATAGGGGGTGTACAGTATAACATGTATCCCAAACCACATTGTTATTTGGCATTTTTCTCATTAATAAACACTGCCACTGATGAAGGTAGTGAAAAGTGATGGACCACATTCGTAGCAATAATTATGGATCAAAGCCAAGACCTTTGGATCTGTCAATCTGGCACTTTACCACTGATGTATCCTACAGTACGTCCCTTTCAGAAGGGCCAGATGGGGCATACAGCCAGTACCATCCTGAATACAAGGTCAGTCTACTAAAAATAGCAGTGTCAGTTTATTTTTTGTGTAAAATGCAGTTTTCTTTAGATGTTTATGCAAAGAATTTATTTCACAATATAAAAGACTAGCACTAAATTGTTCACTCATTTCTCAATACCAATCACTGTAAACACTATCAGCTGAGTACAGAACTTACCAGTTCATTACCTTATTCTTTGTGTTCTTTAGATCCTATCAACAAGAAGAAATTTAAGAGATATTGAACAAGATAAAGTATGTATTAATAAAATATACAAAACGATGGAAACTTAATCTTCATACAGTATTCACAATACTCAATCACTATAATACCTAATACTTTTAGATTAAAGGAGACCAATCACCAAATACTGAAATGTTGAGAGGCGCACACAAAAGAAAGAAAACTCACTATCTTTCAGAGTTATCCTTTGACAAGCTAGAGCTAGAGTAAAACACACACACACACACACACACACACACACACACACACACACACACACACACACACACTGTTATACATGGCTATGCCCCTACACGGTGCTGGATAGGTTAACAGTGCTGACGCTGTTCTTCAGCAGGTGGGCAGGTTATGGTGAGGGTAGGTTGGGTGGTGCAGATAGAGGGAGGGAGCAGTGAGAGGAGGATGGGGGGTGAGTAGCTAGCAGCTCAGAGTGAGGCGGCAGGCTTGTTGGCTAGGAATGTGGGGTGAGGGCTGATAGGTGTATAGGTTGGCACGAATAGTGGCTGGTGGAAAGTGGCATGGCCTGAAGGCAACATGGGTTCATGAAATGGGAGGGGGTGACATCATGGAGGAAGGGGAAACTGTTGAGTGGAGATTTGGGTACAGAGGGATATCTGAGATTGAGGCAATGTTGGTTATGGGAGTAGAAGATGTGTTGCAAGGATAACTACCATCTGTATTAGTTCAGGGCAGCTGGTGGTGGAGGAAACGATCCAGATGGTCATCTGAACTATGCAGAATAATTGTCCTTAGTGCACATTCTTCACTCTCGTAACTGCTTTGGTCTCAATCTGAGGTAGCTCACTGTGTCTGTGCCCTTCACGTAACAGTTTTCCCTTCCTTCATCCCACTACCCCTTCCAAATTCTCATCGCCACATTGCCTTCAGTGTGTGCCACTTCCCACTGGCCACTACAATTGTGCCAGTCCATATACCTGCCACACCTCTATCTAGTATTCCTAGCTGCCAAACCATCTGCCAATTTTTTTTTTTTTTTAGCTCATCAGAGATAACTTCAAAAGCTACCATGATTTCAGGTGCTTCTGATTTACATTCCACAGACACTTTCGTTCAAAAACTATACTGTTTAATGTCACTGGCACTTAAACCAAGTATTTAATTGAGTAAATTAGAAAGAAATTTGGTAGTTTGTAAAATGCTGCTGTCACTTCAGTTTTACTATGTAGCCACTGTTAATCTGCTGTTAGTAACATATATTTACTTGAATACAATGGTGGTTCTCAAAGGAAACAGTTTTGACATCTGCACTACTGTGTCTTAACTGCAGCACATTTGCTCCAGGTAATTTGTGAAAAAGGGTAGCCTATAAGATACGTTTTTAATTTTCTTTTGGATTGATAGGGATTCCTAACATCTTGGTTTATGTTCAATTGGAGGTTGTTTGATATCTTCGCACAAGAGTAAATAACTCCATTAATTATGAAATGAATGCAAAAATCTAAAGACCCTGAAGAAAGCTTCTGCAAGATGTACAGTTATCTACTTTACACAATATTCTTGTTGTTCACTTCTGTCAAATAACATCATTTTAGGTGTACTGCCCAGAAGATAAGTGCATAAGACAACATGGAAAGAAAATCTTCAGAATAAGGAAAAGCATTTGTTCTCAGGTCAACACAATGAAACATGTTCCCAAAGGCGTGACACTCTAGACTCGGTTTCTTGATTCTATTATCTTTGCGTTGACTGTTTTAGCTTTGTATCCTGTTGGACTCCAAGGAATTTCACACAGTGGGCCTCATTTAGTGAATGATACTGTCTACTTCTGATGCTAAAAGATCGTTATTGCTAGTCTTGAATTGCATAATATGAGTCTTTGGGAGATTAATGCTTAAACTGTTAACTTAGAGCCATTTGTATCACTGAACCACGTGATCAATAAACATTACAGTTTTTCAACCACTTTTAAACTCATTGGAAGAACATTTACACATGTCAGAAAAAAAGACTGAACCCAATATCACTCTTTGTGGCACTCCACACATTATGTTCCCCCATTCTCAGGTTCTTTTCATACCTGAGATACAGTATGTAAATGAAATCCTCTGCTCTCTGTAATGGAAATTACATTTCATCCATGCAACAGGAATGCCATCAATGCAATAAGACTTTAGTTGGCCAATTACAATTTTGAGATCCACACAATCAAAGACTTTGGCAAGTTCACAGACTATACCAACAGTATAATTTTTCTTGTTTGGTTCTGATAGTACTTTATACATGAAGTGTTGTATTGTCTCCACATATTTTATTTTATTGTATTTATATGTTTGTTCTTGGACCATTCAGTACAACAATACTAGACATGTCATGTACAATATAGAAATTATAAATACACCAGTAAAACATAAAAAAGTAGGATAGAATAAGGCAAGAGGACAAGGATAGGCAGGAAGTCACCATGGTTAATCAGTGGCCTGGCATTCAGTATAATAATTTGGGAAAAACCATGGAAAACCCAAAATAGATTGGCTGGATTTCGTATCGAAAACATTCTTTGTCAATTTTCGCAGAAATTAAACTTGTTCAACAGTTCTGAGGACAGTTCTGAACAGAACCCCAAGACCTCTCTCGAAAATCCCAGCAACATTTTTCTATGGTGATAATAGTTTCAGATAAATTGATTTAATCTCGGACACTCTTTCTCTACAGGAAATATAAATAAATTCGTACAACAGTTCTCATGGCAGTTCTGGACTCCACCTGAAGAGTTCTATCGAAAATCCTAGTAGCATTTTTTGTGCAGGTAATAGTTTAAGAGGTAATTGCAACTTAATTAAGAACTCCATAAGAGCTCCTACTGTGAAGCTGGCACCCTTTTGTTCAGAAATACATATTTTTTCAGGATTCTTGATAGATAAGTCATAATTTTAGAGTTCTCTGTACCAAATTTCAATAGTTCTGCAGAATTTAGCGAAGACAATAACTGTACTCGTAAAAATTGTGGTGTAGAAACCAATTTTGTTGATTTTCGCCAAAAGCAAATTCGTACAACAGTTCAGTTCTGAACAGAGCTCCAACAGTTTTTTTTTTTTTTTCCGCTGGTATTTTGCGAGATAATTGTAATTTAAGGAGAAAATCTTTTCACTTACTGTGAAGTTGGCACCCTTTTTTCAGAAATGCATATTTTTTCAGAGTTCTTGATAGATATGAAATAGTTCTAGAGTTCTTTGTACAAAATTTGAATAGTTCTGCAGAATATAACGAAGAAAACAACAATGTATAACATTGCTCATTCAGGGACCCTTTCCTTCTGATACAATTCTTACTGTAGCCACAATAAATCACTTGTGCGTAGATTCCAACCGTACTGGTCATTACAAAAATATAACCATTGACCAGCTGCGCACATTTCTTGCAGCGTTGTACAAAGCATTCAGCTTATCCGCAGTAAAAATACCACACTTAACGCTATTGCAAAATTTACGATACATGGCTACCATTTGTCTACAGTGTCAGTTTCTATAGAATTATCTCAATGCAAACGTGATCCGAGTTCAGTCTTGAGGAAGCCAAAAAAGGAACTGTGGGCAGCCCTTGTTTTACTGGTAGCAAACTATAGAGAAATCTCACGCTTGTTTTTCTTCATCGTGCCAACAAAAGAAAAATTCTCCCTTCATAGCTCTATTATCATTCCAGTACTAGTCAACCATTGTCCGCTTCCACATTTCGACCTGACTGATATATAGGTTTACACAGTCACAGAACAACATCAAAATGTTTATTGCTCAGTTGGTAAATCCTTCTGGTTGCAATACAGCGTATATTTCCAAATTGTACAGGTAAAATACTTAAGAATCCACAAAGCATAGATTTTAAATCCATACTTGTTTGTTTTGATAGGTAAATATTGGCGAAAACTGTGCTTTTCACAGAATCCTTCCAGCTTCTTGTCTACTGAAACATTTTCTCCAAGGGTATAAGATTTCTGGTAGTTGCGTACAAACATAGTAAATATTTCCTGAATTTGTGTTAGCTTGTGTAATTGTTTTCTTTCATCACGAAAATCTAATGCACTCCACAATAAATTTGAAACGTTCTATGTCCATTTGGGAAGTGAAATTTTTCAATGCCATCCCCATCAGTTCCATACAGATCTTCCAGGCTTTGTTGCTTTTGTTAACAACAATTTAAAACAAGAGACTGATGAAGACTTTCAGTTCAATAACATCTGTTGATTTTACCCCTCTCTCACACTGAAATGAAGCTTTGATGCTCTCAAAATGCTGATTGGAATACAAAACTACAATAGACAAATATCATCTATGAGGCAATTACAGCATCGCAAAGGCTACTTTGGCTGCGCCTATCGGCCCAGGTAAATTTCGAATAATATTATCCTCTTCGAACTTTATGCTTTGGATTTCTTCAACATGCTCTAGTACATCCCACTTAAAATAATAAAATTCCTATAAAATAACGCAACCAGGCACAGTGTATTAATTTGATATTTGACGATCAGACAGCGGACACTGATGGTTAAACAGTTCAAACAGAATTTAAGTGCATTTTATATTCTGGATTAGCTTTGTAGTACTTACTACGTTGATAAACAAATAAATTAATTGCTGAAATGAAATACGAAAGGGCACAGTGGATAAAAACGAGCAATCGGCTCATATCTCATCAAGAGAGCATTAGCGTCGATACTGAATCATACAACAATGAAAGGCAGACGGAGAAGGGAAGCTATTAACGAGAAGGCCCCAATACTGCAAATTGTTGAAAAGTAATTTACAGACAATTTGGACATGTATCAATCTGAACAGCTGCGCCCGATGGAAGGATAGTGAAAACTATGATACGTCCCTGAGACCACTCAAGACCAAAAAATAATAAACAAAGCACAGCAACAATGCAAACGTCGTGGCACTACATCTGGAAACAATGAACACGTGAAATGTGTCTTTTAAACAATAGGGAAATGCCGTCAGTGTAGCAGTTACAATAGAGGTAGCATCAAAGCTTAAAGCTTCTCGCGGTAGCATCAAAGCTAATGACAACAGCTGCACTTTTTGGGAGGCGCGCGCCGCGCTGTGTGAAACCGCCCGCCGGCTCTGCATTTCGCTCCTAGATCTGCCCCTAATGAGTGTACTCAACGATGCTACTCACACTCACGCGAATAATCATTAGGCTCGTTCAGTCAGAGCCCTCGTGCAGTCGGTGCCTGTTGCGCAGTGGGTGCTGTTGTGTAAGTGATATTTATCAACCGTAATACCCATAAAAATGTACAATCTACTAGAATTTAAACGTCTTCTCAGCATGGAGGAATTTAAAGTAATCGATGATAGAGGCATTCAATTCACTCCATCTCATCCGGTCTTCCAAAAACTGTCCGATTCCATGGCCGACATCGGCTCTAAAATGTCTTAAAAACATATTTACACAACAATTAAAGAAGATCGTCATGATCTGCTTACTTTTGTTTGAAACACTTCCAGGCTGGAATGTTTCGTTGAAGAAAAAGACGACGACAGCAAAGATAAGTCGTGGAATGTTTTTGGTTCTTCGTGCAACAAGGACATGACAAAGCAATTTGACTTACTACTGTCAACAGAAAAATGGTCTACCATAAAACCAACAAAGAGGAAAACTTGGAAAGCCTCAACGACTAGAAATAGGGAAATGGACCGATTTGATGGCTGATAAAATTTATGAGCATCACAAAATTCCACGTGCGTTTTCTTTCAAATACGCGAAGATGTATGAAAGTTCAAGTTGAAAGTACTTCTTGAAGATCAAAGGAAAATGTACAGAATGCGGAGCCACTTTCGAAGGGATTGCTCTGAAGAAGCCAAAAGAGAACAACGACATTTCAAACCTTTCAGACGACAGAAATCACCTGAAAAGAACACAACTTTGTGGCACGAGAAGACAGCAGGTAGCTGCTGAATTGGTTGATAATAGGATGCATGCAGCTCTTTGGCAAAATTATGAAGCGAAAAATATATCTTTCGGAGACATGATTCCTCCAAATTTACCAAATGCTGATGTCTTGAGAAAGGCTAAAGAAGAGGAAAGGGACAAAAACGGTTTGGTATAACAACTAGTATGCCTGCTGAAAACCTGCAAATCGCAAAACATACAACCCATCGGGACGAAATTCACGCAATCGCATTGGACCCATTCTTCTGTATATATTGGCTGAAAGATGAAAGTTAGTTGCAGAAATATTGTCATCAAATCAATAGCAGTGTATACGACTCAGTAGATGCTACAGGTGGAGTTGCATTTCGATTTATTTCACGATTTTGGGATCTGTCAAACAGGGCTGACTGTGTGGAAATTAAGTCAAAGTACATGTACCTGTTTCAGTACATGTGCATCCGCGAAGTAAACATCAATAGTAAAGATCCAAATATCGTCAATGGATCATCAGTAAGTTGCGCAACTTATCTGATGATATCCTCTAGGCATGACGCATCATTCTTGTCATTTTTCTTTATGGAAATAGTCAGATCTGGAGCTCCCAGACCAAAAATCATGGTAACTGATTTTGGTAAGGCTTTGTTGGTTGCCATTTCTAGAGCAATAGCTAATTGCTCGGACAGATTATTTGAATAGGTGTTATAGTCATGTTGGTTTGCATGAAAGAGTAATTCTACCCTCATGTTGTTTCAGGATAGATTTAAACAATTTTATGGCCATGATTTCGAGGTGGAAAATGCTTCTCAAGAGGTAAATCACGAGTCAAACAAATTTATCTTCGAGTTTTGGCCCATATTTACATGATGACTGATTTTCCTGATATTGAAAGTGCTTTGCGCTAACTTTTGGTTGTTGCATTGAATGAACATTTTGGCATTGATGAGTGCAGTCAAGAATATTCATCAATGGAACATCAGCGCCACCTTGATAACATTATCAGAGGTGGTCCACGTCATTCATATATTGACGAAAAGAAGGGTGATGGCAAGAAAACTGATGATGTTGAAAACAATGATAACTGTCTTTTGGAATCAATTTTGAACTCTAAGGAATCTACTGCAAACGTGTGGTTTGATAGTGCAAAACGTATCTACAATGAAGCTGAAGTCATCACCAATCAGACTAAGGATTACAATCTCTTTGATGTGAATCCATGCAACATTCTTAATGCTGCAGAGATGCTGAAAGAGTTGATGTACTATATACCACTGTCCACTGCTGTGATGTACCTTCTTTCCATATTCCTTTATCTATTCGTTCGTCAGCAGCGACTGAAGGACAATTTTCAAAATTAAAGATAATAGGCTTTGACAAGCTGCCTTTGCGACTAGACAAATTAATTTTTCCATATTTGAAGTAGTGGGTGCATGAGGAAACAAAACTGTTAGCGCCACTTGTGATGGGAAAACAAGATTCAAAGCAAGCTGTGAAGCTCAAACCAACTGAAGCATCATTGCCTTACCATGAAGAAGAAAACTGCAAAGGAAAAAATAATAAGCTGAAGATAACAAACCCGAAAAGCAATCATATCCTTGATTATTCTGAGAGCCCACTGAACAAACCTTACGAAGTTAAACCCAACACGATGATGGCAACGAGACAGAGTTAAACAAAATTTTTAACAGTTTTGAATACACATTTTCTCCTACTTCGAGCTCACTTGTTATGAATGCGGAGAACAATATTCTCTCAGTCAAGAGTAATAGTGTGTATTTTTAGTGCTCTTCAGATAATAACTTACTGCCGAATTTGGACTAAAGAGATATTTCATTCCACAAAAGACTATCGAGAACCATATTTCACCAGGGATGTCACTGAAATCTCATCCTGTGGTTCGAAAACAGAAGAAAACGGAGAGACCTGTAACAATAAAATGGAGGAGAGTGCAATGCTGTAAAAGCTTCAAAATGAAATCATTGTCACATCGAGCATGCAAACTGAGAGCAAGAAAAATTACTTAGATGATTTCTCAAGCTGCGATTCGACTAAGAAATTCATAGACATTAATTTGCCACTTTTCCCAAATGGGTCCTCAAGCAAATTCAAATCTGCTACCTACAACTTGAAGGGAACGTGCTGTTTCGATTGTTTGATGACCTTATTCATGCAATCAATATCACTCAGTGATGACTTCAAAAGTACCATTCAAATGGTGAGCCCTCCATTTTTGGATCTGGCTTTGGATGTTTTGGACAAAAAAATTATAAACCCCCATAATTTTAAGCAGAGATTTGATATTTGATATGTGATACCATTCCTAAAAAAGGAGTAATCTCTCGAAAAATATTGTCTCTGAATGCAGAGTCGAATGTTGGGGGATTATACGAGACAATATTAAAAGATATCTCGACCTGGAACAAAAAGATATCGTGTCTGACGTCCCTAAATTCACGCTATGTGAAACTAGATTATATTTCCGTTGATACGTATGTGATCTTCAGACTTGGTTATAATTTCATGCAAGAGGCTGTAGATCCAACAAATGGAGGTCTAAAGACTATCATAAAATGCAAGAAATGTAAAGGAGAAGCAGTCGAAGAAAAGAGATTCGAATGATACTTGATGATGAATACTAGTACAACTTGTCCACCAACTGAAGATCAGTTTCCTTCGAATCAAAGGAAGAATTGTGTGTTTCAAACGATCACGAAATAAATCGTAGTCAACAATCAAGAGTACACTTTCGTTGGTGCCATTCATTATAATAGCACCATCAAACACTACACGACATACACTCATGGAAATGGAAAAAGGAACACATTGACACCGGTGTGTCAGACCCACCATACTTGCTCCGGACACTGCGAGAGGGCTGTACAAGCAATGATCACACGCACGGCACAGCGGACACACCAGGAACCGCTGTGTTGGCCGTCAAATGGCGCTATCTGCGCAGCATTTGTGCACCGCCGCCGTCAGTGTCAGCCAATTTGCCGTGGCATACGGAGCTCCATCGCAGTCTTTAACACTGGTAGCATGACGCGACAGCGTGGACGTGAACCATATGTGCAGTTGACGGACTTTGAGCGAGGGCGTATAGTGGGCATGGGGGAGGCCGGTGGACGTACCGCCGAATTGCTCAACACGTGGGGCGTGAGGTCTCCACAGTACATCGATGTTGTCGCCAGTGGTCGGCGGAAGGTGCACGTGCCCGTCGACCTGGGACCGGACCGCAGCGACGCACGGATGCACGCCAAGACTGTAGGATCCTACGCAGTGCGGTAGGGGACTGCACCGCCACTTCCCAGCAAATTAGGGACACTGTTGCTCCTGGGGTATCGGCGAGGACCAGTCGCAACCGTCTCCATGAAGCTGGGCTACAGTCCCGCACACCTTTAGGCCGTCTTCCGCTCACGCCCCAACATCGTGCAGCCCGCCTCCAGTGGTGTCGCGACAGGCGTGAATGGAGGGACGAATGGAGACGTGTCGTCTTCAGCGGTGAGAGTCGCTTCTGCCTTGGTGCGAATGATGGTCGTATGCGTGTTTGGCGCCGTGCAGGTGAGCGCCACAATCAGGACTGCATACCACCGAGGCACACAGGGCCAACACCCGGCATCATGGTGTGGGGAGCGATCTCCTACACTGGCCGTACACCTCTGGTGATCGTCGAGGGGACACTGAATAGTGCACGGTACATCCAAACCGTCATCGAACCCATCGTTCTACCATTCGTAGACCGGCAAGGGAACTTGCTGTTCCAACAGGACAATGCACGTCCGCATGTATCCCGTGCCACCCAACGTGCTCTAGAAGGTGTAAGTCAACTACCCTGGGCAGCAAGATCTCCGGATCTGTCCCCCATTGAGCATGTTTGGGACTGGATGAAGCGTCGTCTCACGCGGTCTGCACGTCCAACATGAACGCTGGTCCAACTGAGGCGCCAGGTGGAAATGGCATGGCAAGCCGTTCCACAGGACTACATCCAGCATCTCTACGATCGTCTCCATGGGAGAATAGCAGCCTGCATTGCTGCGAAAGGTGGATATACACTGTACTAGTGCCGACATTGTACATGCTTTGTTGCCTGTGTCTATGTGCCTGTGGTTCTCAGTGTGATTATGTGATGTATCTGACCCCAGGAATGTGTCAATAAAGTTTCCCCTTCCTGGGACAATGAATTCACGGTTTTCTTATTTCAATTTCCAGGAGTGTACGTCTTCGATGGAACCTACTGGAAGCAGTAAGATGACCTGTATAAAGATGTACAGAGAGTTTCAAAAGAAACGATAGTTTCTCCGCAGCTGTTCATGTATGCCAAGACAAGAAAGTTTTCAAATGACAGCTACAAGACCGACGAGACGAAATAGGTAGTTCCTACATAGGAAATTTGCTTTATAAGGTAAGCAATTGCTGAAACTTGATATCTAAATATTAGAAATACAGCTCTTATGTTAATTCTTAGTATCTTTGTTTCCGGAACCACAGCCCTCCTGTTTTAGTTAATAGAATAAGAACATTTTATGCCCTAAATTTCACGTTTATATTTTTTTGTACTTAATTTTTCTTAGTTGTTTCACAACTTATAAATTCTATGCTTATTTACTACTGAAATCCCTACATATGTATTTTTTTCTGGGTTTTAGTGTATCCTGAAGAAGTGCTGTTAAGGGGACCTGTACATCACGGCCTGTAGTTTTTACTGGTACTTTGAAATTGAATAATGCAAGACTGTCAATAGATTCAGGAATGAAATTTTTATCAAAGAATTGGTATATTGTGAGCTCTAGGTGAAATACATTGTAAATCTGTGGAATACATTGTGCAGTGAATATTGATGTTTTTCTTACATACTGAATTACACGTAATTGTTATTTTAGGTTCAATGTACTTACACACTATTGCAAATAAAAGATAAAAAATAAATTTTATTCTTTGAATTATTACCTTGTTGAAACAGCAAACCAGTAATATTTACCACTTTCATGTTTTGATTATTTTAAAAACAATGTATTTTAAGAGTCAATTTTTTCTCCTAATAATTTAAGAACATAATATGACATACTGCAGCTTAAAATATTTAATCCATTGTTGAATAATGTGGTTCAGTGTGTAGGCAAGCACTTAGTATTATTCATCCATAGCTTTGTTTATGTAGTTTTAATAGTGGATGAGATACTGTTAACAGTATCTCTGTATGCAAACACGTTGATGACAGAAAATTGAAACTAAATATTTGTATATCATTTTCTTCTCAATGACGATATTGCAAACCATGTCTGCTCCATAATCTTGTTGTTATCTTTCATGTCCTTTTCTTTAGTTTTGCTTCTTTTCTTTGTTCTTCTGGCCTCCTTTTTCATGCTTTCAGCAGCTTTTTCAGTTTATGTGACATGTTGCCTGTCCGCCCATACCAGCACAATTTTCATGTTGTTCCTAGTTTTGATGCCTCTTCTGCTCATTGTTTTTAATCTTTACTCTATCAGGCCAGCCAGAGTGGCCAAGCGGTTCTAGGCGCTACAGTCTGGAACCGCGCGACAGCTCTGGTCGCAGGTTCGAATCCTGCCTCAGGAATGGATGAGTGTGATGTCCTTAGGTTAGTTAGGTTTAAGTAATTCTAAGTTCTAGGGGACTGATGACCTCAGAAGCTAAGTCCCATAGTGCTCAGATGCATTTGAATCATTTTTACTCCACCATTGAAACATATTGCAACTGTTGAAACGCATTCTGATTTTGTTCTATGCCATGTAAACATTTTTCCTGCACATATGATACTCGACAGGTTCTTCAAAGATATTACATAAACGAGGTTCTACGGAAACTGCGGCGCCCAAATTAAAGGTTCAAAAGTGTGTGAAATCTTATGGCACTTAACTGCTAAGGTCATCAGTACCTAAGCTTACACAATTTTTTTTTTTTTTTTTGGTCATCAGTCTACTGACTGGTTTGATGCGGCCCGCCACAAATTCCTTTCCTGTGCTAACCTCTTCATCTCAGAGTAGCACTTGCAACCTACTTTCTCAATTATTTGCTTGACCTATTCCAATCTCTGTTTTCCTCTACAGTTTTTACCCTCTACAGTTCCCTCTAGTACCATGGAAGTCATTCCCTCATGTCTTAGCAGATGTCCTATCATCCTGTCCCTTCTCCTTATCAGTGTTTTCCACAGATTCCTTTCCTCTCCGATTCTGCGTAGAACCTCCTCATTCCTTACCTTATCAGTCCACTTAATTTTCAACATTCGTCTATAGCATCACATCTCAAATGTTTTGAGATGTTAGGTTAGGTTAGGTTAGGTTAGGTTAGGCTGATTGTGCGATAATTCTCGCACTTGTCAGCTCTTGCCGTCTTCGGAATTGTGTGGATGATGCTTTTCCGAAAGTCAGATGGTATGTCGCCAGACTCATATATTCTACACACCAACTTGAATAGTCGTTTTGTTGCCTCTTCCCCTAATGATTTTAGAAATTCTGATGGAATGTTATCTATCCCTTCTGCCTTATTTGATCGTAAGTCCTCCAAAGCTCTTTTAAATTCCGATTCTAATACTGGATTCCCTATCTCTTCTAAATCGACTCCTGTTTCTTCTTCTATCACATCAGACAAATCTTCACCCTCATAGAGACTTTCAATGTATTCTTTCCACCTATCTGCTGTCTCCTCTGCATTTAACAGTGGAATTCCCGTTGCACTCTTAATGTTACCACTGTTGCTTTTAATGTCACCAAAGGTTGTTTTGACTTTCTTGTATGCTGAGTCTGTCCTTCCGACAATCATATCTTTTTCGATGTCTTCACATTTTTCCTGCAGCCATTTCGTCTTAGCTTCCCTGCACTTCCTATTTATTTCATTCCTCAGCGACTTGTATTTCTGTATGCCTGATTTTCCCGGAACATGTTTGTACTTTCTCCTTTCATCAATCAACTGAAGTATTTCTTCTGTTACCCATGGTTTCTTCGCAGCTACCTTCTTTGTACCTATGTTTTCCTTCCCAACTTCTGTGATGGCCCTTTTTAGAGATGTCCATTCCTCTTCAACTGCACTGCCTACTGCGCTATTTCTTATTGCTGTATCTATAGCGTTAGAGAACTTCAAACGTATCTCGTCATTCCTTAGAACTTCCGTATCCCACTTCTTTGCGTATTGATTCTTCCTGACTAATGTCTTGAACTTCAGCCTACTCTTCATCACTACTATATTGTGATCTGAGTCTATATCTGCTCCAGGGTACGCCTTACAATCCAGTATCTGATTTCGGAATCTCTGTCTGACCATGATGTAATCTAATTGAAATCTTCCCGTATCTCCCGGCCTTTTCCAAGTATACCTCCTCCTCTTGTGATTCTTGAACAGGGTATTCGCTATTACTAGCTGAAACTTGTTACAGAACTCAATTAGTCTTTCTCCTCTTTCATTCCTTGTCAGAAGCCCATATTCTCATGTAACCTTTTCTTCTACTCCTTCCCCAACAACTGCATTCCAGTCGCCCATGACTATTAGATTTTCGTCCCCCTTTACATACTGCATTACCCTTTCAATATCCTCATACACTTTCTTTATCTGTTCATCTTCAGCTTGCGACGTCGGCATGTATACCTGAACTATCATTGTCGGTGTTGGTCTGCTGTCGATTCTGATTAGAACAACCCGGTCACTGAACTGTTCACAGTAACACACCCTCTGCCCTACCTTCCTATTCATAACGAATCCTACACCTGTTATACCATTTTCTGCTGCTGTTGATATTACCCGATACTCATCTGACCAGAAATCCTTGTCTTCCTTCCACTTCACTTCACTGACCCCTACTATATCTAGACTGAACCTTTGCATTTCCCTTTTCAGATTTTCTAGTTTCCCTACCATGTTCAAGCTTCTGACATTCCACGCCCCGACTCGTAGAACGTTATCCTTTCGTTGATTATTCAATCTTTTTCTCATGGTAACCTCCCCCTTGAGAGTCCCCTCCCGGAGATCCGAATGGGGGACTATTCCGGAATCTTTTGCCAATGGAGAGATCATCATGACACTTCTTCAACTACAGGCCACATGTCCTGTGGATACACTTTACGTGTCTTTAATGCAGTGGTGTCCATTGCCTTCTGCATCCTCATGTCGTTGATCATTGCTGATTATTCCGCCTTTAGGGGCAATTTCCCACCCCTAGGACAAGAGAGTGCCCTGAACCTCTATCCGCTCCTCCGCCCTCTTTGACAAGGCCGTTGGCTTACACAATACTTAACCCAAATTATCCTAAGGGCAAACATACACACCCATGCCCGAGGGAGGACTCGAACCCCCGTCGGGACCAGCCGCACGGTCCACGACTGCAGCGCCTGACCGCTTTGTGCTAAAGGAAGCTCTCATACAGCATTATACGTTGTCACCAGATTTGCGACTACAAAAAATTTTCGCATACGAAGATTTGGGCGACAAGACTCCGTCACAAGTACTCAAAGCCTTACGTACATTAGCCGGCCCGGAACTCCTACCTGAAGAGTCTTTACGTCTAATATGGCTTCGTAAACTTCCTGCCAACATCCGTGCCGTCATTGCAGCAGAAACAGACTTACCATTGCAAGTCTTAGCAAAAAAGGCAGACACCACCGCAAACACCTTAACCGAAGTTTCTGCGTGTTCCGAATTCAACTACAGCCAGGATAGACGCCCAAGAACGTGTAGTGTGATGGAATCTGAAGTCAGTGAGCCAGGAACATGCAATAATACTTCCAAACAGCAGTGCTCATTGACCGAACCCACCATACAGCAGCCGGCAGCACAAGTGGCAAAACTCAACGTGCAAGTAACTTCACACCACCAGCAGCTACGAAGTCGCAGTTGGAAAAGACGAAGAAATGCTATCCAACAGGATTTGACAGATCAATGGTGCTGGTACCACAGACGCTTCGGTAACACTGCCCGTCAATGTATTCAACCCTTCAGCTACCCAAACTTAAAAGACGGGCGTTAAAGGGAGCTAACGTTCGCCAACAACAACATAGGCGCCCGAGTCATAGCGTGATTCAAAGAGGTGAAAACGCCACGGTATCTGCAGTCAACCAATCACACCGATTGTTCGTGTTGGACATCTCTTCAGGTGAGAAGTTTCTGATTGACAGAGGTTCAGAAGTCAGTGTTTATTCAAGAAAGAGAGGTGATATACTCACGACAACAACGCAACTGTGGCAAACAATTCCATGTTTGGGGAGAAACAGTTGGCATTACATCTGAATTCCAACTTCCATCCAAAATGCACTTTTGTGGTTGTTGATGTGCCGAGTCCTATAATTGGAGCGGACTTTTTACGGAACTACCGACTTATGCCCGACCTGGTTAACCGTCGTTTGGTGACAGTTCCCACAGAAGGGATATTGCCTACTGCGTCTTCCGCGTCGGTTCAAA
Organism: Schistocerca gregaria; assembly: GCF_023897955.1. Taxonomy (NCBI): domain Eukaryota; kingdom Metazoa; phylum Arthropoda; class Insecta; order Orthoptera; family Acrididae; genus Schistocerca; species Schistocerca gregaria. The sequence continues at coordinate 562,961,487 of NC_064926.1, forward strand.
TGCAGTGCGATGTGCCCGTGTCTTTCCGCACGAAGATTTCCGGCTCCTCTACCGCGTCTTCCGCGTCGGGATATTCTGATACGATTTCGTACCCGCAACTAAGCGGGGCGTACACGTGTGCGTCACGCAAGAAGACACCCGACAGTCGTAACGATTCGTATACTGTAGGCAATATCAGAGCACTGTCGGAGGAATCACTTTTTCGTAAACTGCTTCAAGACTTTCCAGCACTTACCGAACCCGTCAACGCAACCAGGAAATGCAGACACAATACTCAACACCACATCAGCACGACACAAGTTCGACCCGTTGCCTTCCGCCCGCGGCGTCTGTCTCCAGAGAAGCTGCTCGCGACGCGAGCTGAGTTCGACAGACTTCTAAAAACTGGTATTGTAAGTAGGTCTGATAGTTCATGGGCATCTCCAGTTCACATGGTCCGTAAAAAAGACAATTCATGGAGAGTATGTGGAGACTACAGGGCGCTCAATGCCCGCACGATTCCCGACCGCTACCCAGTAACCAATGTCACTGATTTTAACAGTACGATTAGCAATGCCAAAATATTTAGTGTGATTGATTGCGCCAAAGCATTTTCCCAGATTCCCATGGCTCCATCTGACATTAAAAAAACAGCACTTATCACACCATTCGGTTTGTTTGAGTACAATTTTATGCCATTTGGTCTCAGAAACGCTACCCAAACACGACAAAGATTCATGCATGAGGTGCTTCGAGAATTACCATTCGTATTTTGTTATATGGACGACATTTTAGTGTTCTCTGGTTCTGTATATCAGCATGTCGAACATCTGCGGCAGCTTTTCCGCTGTCTGACAGAGTATGGCATAATTATTAACGAAACAAAGTGCACGTTTGGAAAACGCGAGATTAAGTTCCTGGGATATTTGGTTTCAGCAGTAGGCCTGTCACCTTTGCCTGAGCGGGTTGAAGCAGTACAACAGATGCCCCTTCCCACAACTTACAAAGGACTTCGCAGATTTTTAGGCATGCTCAACTATTACAGACGTCACTTACCTAAATTAGCTACCGTCCAAGAGCCACTCACAACGTTACTTGCAGCTAAAAATACAACAGGAACTCGTAAAATTCCATGGAGTTCAGGTGCTGAAGCAGCTTTCCATGACTTAAAGAAATGTCTTTCTCCGGCAACACTACTGGGACATCCAAGACATCGCGCTCATGGTTAATGCGAGCCAAACAGCAGTGGGTGCAGCGCTACAGCAAGAAGTTGATGGAAGATGGCAGCTGCTCGCATTTTCTCTAAAAACCTGACTCGACAGCAGCAAAAATGGAGTGCTATTAACCGTGAGTTGCTTGCTATTTACTTAGCCATAAAGCATTTTCGAATGTCTGTCGAAGGGAGGCTCTTTGCAATTTTTACCGATCACAAGCCGTTAGTAGCTATATTTCAACGAGACACAGAGTTCAATTCACCACATCAGTGCAGGCAAGTCGAGTACATGGCACAGTTCACAACTGACGTGCGTCACATTTCAGGAAAAGACAACCTGGTCGCAGATTGCCTGTCTAGGAATTGTGCCAGTTTAAATTCAATTCGTTGGACCGAGTTAGCGTCTAAACAATGAGAAGATCGTTTCTTGCGACGTCTAATAGAGGAACAGAGAACTGCGCTGCAGCTCAGACGTGTGTCTGTCCCAAATGTTCCAGACGGAATTTGGTGTGATGCAGCAAAAGGAAAGGAGCGACCTTACATACCAGAACAACATCGTCGCGAGATTTATAATGCACTACATAACCTATAACATCCAGGAGTACGAACTACAGCCAAGTTAGTTTCCTCCAAAGTAGTGTGGCCGGGAATACAAAAAGATTGTCGTGCGTGGGCGCGTGCATGCCTAACATGCCAGCGTAATAAAATCAGCAGACATGTCTTTGCACCTATTGCTGACTTCCCGACGCCATCTGCAAGATTTTCACATATACATGTGGACATTGTGGGCTCGCTATCATGCTCTTCAGAACAACGCTATTTGCTCACAATCATTGATCGTTTTACCGGGTGGTCAGAAGTAGTTGTAATACAAGACATTATGATGCGTCCTCTTAGAAAAATTATACATGACTCTGCTTAAACTGACACACAATATTTTTTTTAGCGCAACGCAATCTGACTTTCAAAAATCCCTACAAAAATTGGCCCTGACTAACATTAACCTATACGTTTCACAAATCGCTTACCTCACAAAAATCTTGGTTACTAGAACTACTGCAATACAGCAAGTGCCACTACTGCCAGCTAAATAAAAGATTCAAACTACAGAAGGCAGTAACTACTGATAGGGATAGTTAGCAAATGAAAGATTTTAATAGAGAACAAACAATGTATTTACCTTAATAGTCATAATATATATACAGCAGTTCATGACATCCAGTCCCTTGCTGAATTATTAACACACATGCAAACACTATGAGTCCCTACTTCTCAGATATTGTCCATATACTATGACCAATAGAAACCTGTGCAGTGAAATGTAACTTACAAGTTACTTAATTTGATGAACTGGTATCAATTACAATTTTATAACATAAGAATACAATAACAAAGGTACAAAATACATCATTAAAACATAATAATACAGATAACATTTGTAGTAATAGGGGCTTTACAAAAGAATAGAAATAAACATATACATCAGTGTCACAGGAATTACAACATAAATACATAAAAGATCAGAATAACTTTAGAAACATCAATTTCACACATGAGCATTGAAACAAAACAGAACTAATAATGGCTAAACATCTTTGCGAAGTAAATAACATATTATTAATACAAATTATATTTGAGGATAACAGTATTCCTCATCATAGTAAATGTAGCTTAGTATTAGAAGAGAAAAAATCATATGAAACAGCACACAGAGACAGAAAGAAAACAAATACACAAGTGTCACAAACACATAGTGGGATAACACAAAAGGAAAGGACAGGGTTTGTTTTCAGTGTAACATTTGGTACTGCAGTCAAACCCAAAACTTCATTTCATAGATTGTCCCTCTTATTTCAACATTTGCTCCAGCCAAAAAAAATCCTATCCAAGCATGCTTTCTGTATTTATATGTTTGCATATTTCTTACCTCATTATTTATTTTCCATCATCTTACCTCATCATTTATTTCCAAGAATATCCTACCTAAGCCTGTTGTCCTTAAACCCTACTTTTTTTTGTTCCTATCCTCTTTCAAAATACTTTTTTGGCCAAACCATTTTCTTATAGCTTCTCAATGCATTCCTTCCAATTCATCGCAACTCATTCTCTTATATAGTCTACCCCCTCTTAAGCTAACTTAAATCTACTGAGCTCAGATGCTAAACTAAGGGAAGAGGCAATGCAGCAGCACAAAACAATTAATACAAACAGCAATGAAAAAAATGGAAATTGTCAAAGCAAGCAGCAGTCAATGCAATAACTTATATCTAAACATGACAAAGCTCAAACAGAAAAAATATTACAGTAAAAATGGCCATGTTTAATACCTATATCACATCTTGACACTAGAGTGATGCATCAAAAAAACTCACTCTGCAAGGAAGTTACCAAGTCATTAAAAAATTATTTATGCTATTTCTGTGAAGGGAAATGTCTATTTGTGCTCTTTTTTCTACGAAAGTACATCATAAAATTATTCTTTACTGGGTCTGTAGACAGAAAATAGTGATATTAGTACATCTATTGAATTTTATTTTAACCAATCCTGCAGTGCAGCTAGAGACTAGATATTAAACAAAATGACCAAGTATGTACAAATGAAGGCATGAAACATCATTCATTAGCCATATGGCATTTCATAAGGTAGTAAAAAATTCTCGCAATTCTCGTAGAAAGACGCTTGTCATAAACAGGTGTGCAGATGTAAGTATCTTCCCAAGTAATGAGTGTGTCGTATTTGCGATGTTTTCTACAAAGGAATGTCAATAGCGAGGATAATGCCCTCTTTTTTTTTCCTCCACCTAATGGCTTTCTTTTGTCAGACGACTACCTCTCAGCTGGGAGCACAAAACGCATTACGTCAAGGTCACTTACCTTTCTTACTGAAATATTTACAACAGCAGTTTCTACTGCAGTGGCAGTCTCACACAAAAAATTTCACAGGTCAAGAATTTGCGTTGCAAATCTGTAGAAACAAAATCCTATTGATATAACAGTGTCCAAAAAATTTTCGTCGGCATTTTAATACATTCATACATTTACATACATTTCATAACTCTTAAAGTACGATTCTTTGTTTCCAACAACCTTTTTCACAAACCAGAGTCTCTAACCTCTACTCATTATTCCTGGCTTTATTACACATATACATATTCGTAGACACTTCTTCAATATTTCATCATAATAAATACGTAGCATAATCAAATTCCCCATATAGCATCAACTTATTGATCATAAACGTAGCGCAACAGCGTAATACACATCGTCACCATAATATCATAAAACCTCAGCCAAATCTCAAAATCATCATAGTTTCCTCCAATAATTTCAAAACCTAAAAAAAAATTCGCTGCTCATGTCAAAAGTGTCATCTACCTCAAACGTACTTTAAAAATCATGATCCCATACCAAATACATCATTCAAAGCTCTCATAGTATGGTTCCGAAAAAATATGAACATTTCACAAAGTACAGACAAAATACAATTTCATAAGTGTGAAGTTATCCAACTGTGTAATTACGTAAACATCTGTCACTGATGTAGTAAAAAAAAATGTTTGTTCCTCTGTTAAATGATCAGATAGCTGCGTAATTCTGTGCTAGAGAAATATGGTACCTGTGTGTAAAGTTGTATGAGCAAATACGATATTAGCTAGGGCTCCTTGTGCTGGCCATACACATGGAACACAAAGTAAGCGTGTACCCCCCTGAGGATTAAAGCAATTATACTCTCATGTGTTACAGATTTCAGCAATGGAATGAAATGTATCACGGAAAACCTTTGTGTCATTGTACTTCAAATATCTATAAAAATAAATGTTATAAGTACAAAATTAATCACTCAAATACGTGTACTGTAGCGCTAAACTGTGCGTCTTGTTGTAAGATAATCTCTGTGGAAGTGTCGTAGTTATCGTCCTCCGAGAGCTAAGTTCTGCAGAAGTCAATGTACTTACGTCATCATATACGAAAGTGAAATGCTTTGCGTATAGCTATAGTAGTTATTACGTACCTTACCGTGATCAAGAAAGTACTATAATATAACGTATTGTTGTGCTACAGAAAAGTCTATCTCACTGTAGCTATACCACAAAAGTTACTACTAAAACATGTTGTACTTTCCAGAATAATTAAGAAAAACTGTACAGATATAAAACAGATAAACCACAAATGCATCATTGTAAATTGTCACTCATTAGTAGCGTCGTGATATAATCGTGTAGCTATCAAAGAAACCAAATACTAAGTCATCTTTAATCTCACAGAAAGTACTTCAAATAAAGAATGTCTTTTCAAGTAAACCAAAATGTTGCATTAAAATCTCATTAGCAGTATATGTTCGAAGTATGTAAGCCTTATAGACGTTGCGTAATCGTGCAACTAAAAAGCAAGAATGTACACACACAATAACACTGTGTGCCTTGTTCACTATAACAGTGCATTCGTAATTTCCGTTTAAATAAGTTCTCTTGGATCTTGACTGGATATTTAACTTCAAATATTGTTGCATGTTAACAGTTTCTAAGTCTGACAAAGCACACTAGTAACGTGAAGTGAACAGCTTTATGGCAAAGACAAAGCTAAAAAGCAGATTATCTTTCAATAAACGGTTTTGCATGTGAAATTTGGTGCAATCTTTTACCCTTTATAGTGCGCAGACTTTCAACTTCAAAGCAATTATCATGTGGTATACGTCGCTTAAGAATGCTAAAATTGTTCTCAAGGATAGCGTCTATGCTATTTTTCTCTGAGCCAGCCGGCGCACGTAGCTGCCTGCGGTGCGAGTCATTGTCTGTTTCTTTGTTGTCGTGCGTCGTTATTGGGATTAGGACACCTGAATTCTACGAATTCACCTTGTCGACAGGGCCCTGCCCTGTTTGCATCCCGCCAGTTCTGATGAAATTCAGGTCTGTCGTTACGATCATATCGTCTGTCGTCATGTCGGTAGATTCCATAGTTTCTTTCTTGTCAGTCACGTGGTGGAGAATTTCTCTCTGAATCATAACTGCGCGCTGGACTGTTGCGTCTAAAGTTATTCTGTCTGCCTCTATAATATTTATTTTGGTTCCCATATTGTCTGTTTCTTTGATTGTCTCTGTGATAGTCATTACCGCGAAGAGGTGATCTTTCCCTGTAATTATTACTACTCTGCCAATGGTTGTCATACGGGTGGCGTCTGTTTTGGTCACGATTTGTGTTGTGAGAATAGCCTTGTCGTGTCCAGTTATTATTTCTTTCATCTGGGAATTGCGACGGATGTGACCTGTAATTGTTGAGTTCCTGTTTTCGCGTTCCGCGATTGTCATTGTCAATTTCTAATTCTTGTAAGAGTCCCTGAAAAGCTTCAATGTCGTCTTTGCAACGTCCTGCCAAAATAATATTTCTTAAATGTTCTGGCAATTTGATTAAGCAAATGCGGATGAGTTCTGAGGGGCTGTATGGGTTTGACAGGTACTGATTCTTGTGCAACATGCCTTCAAAATATTTCACAAGAGTGGAAAATTCAGATTGTTCGAAATGTTTCATCATTATGATGCCATGTTTTACTCGGTCTTGTGTGGCTTGAGACCAATATGCTGAGAGGAAGGCATGGTAAAATTCTACTTCACTGTGGCAATCGTGAATGACCGATCGCATTCTTACAGCTAGTTCATTCTCCAAGTAGCCACACATAAACTCTAATCTGTGTTCTAATGACCAGTTGGGAGGAAAACAATAAGAGAATTGATGAAGCCACGCTTGTGGGTGAATGTCGTTGCCAGAATTCTTAAATGTTTTGAATTTACGTGTAGTAAAGAACAGCTTATAGTCAAAATCATCGTGTCGGCGAGTCGCATGTCGGTCATTGTTACGTCGTTTCGGCGGTTCCGTCTCAAAATTCGGTATACCTTGCCAATTTCTTTCATAATTTCCGAAGTGCCCTGTGTTATTATTTTGTGGCTGTTCCGTATTTCTATGTCCCTCTTCCCGTATTAAAGCGCGAGTGTCCTCTGAAATACGTAATTCTTGTATTACCTATGTTAGCTGATTTTGTACTTCCCGGATTTCTCTTTGGTGTTGCGTATTAATTTGATTTTGATTTTGATAACCGAATCGGTAGATGCAACTGAGTCAATTTTAGCTTGCAAGGTCTCATGATTTTCATGAACAATAGTTTGCAGTTCTTTTATGGCTGCTTCGTGATTCTGTAATGCATTTTCATGCTGCGAAAAAATAGGTTGAAAATGGTCACAAATATGTGTTTTTACGTCATTACAGACTTTTTGACATTTCGATTCAATGTTATGTAACTCAGTAGTTAAATCTTCAGGTGTTTGTTCAAGTGTGGTGTCTAACTTTTGAAGATTTTGCTGTGTTTGTCTCTGATTTTGTTCCATTGTGTCTAACTGTTGCTGTGTTTGTCTCTGATTTTGTTCCATTGTTTGTAACTTTTGAAAATTTTGTTCCATTGTGTCTAACTTTTGAAGATTTTGTTCCATTGTGTCTGACTTTTGAAGCTTTTGCTGTGTTTGTCTCTGATTTTGTTCCATTGCGTCTAACTTTTGAAGATTTTGTTCCATTGTGTCTAACTTTTGAAGCTTTTGTCCCATTTGTTGCATTAATTGTACTACGGCAATGCATTTGAACCGGCAATATTCGCAGTTTGAAAAGTAGAAAATGTGTCTTGACTTATTTGAGAAAACGGTGAGGACGCAAAACCTGAATCTAGAGTATTTGGAAGATTGTGTTCTGTCATCTCGGATTCCTGAGGCAAACTGTTGCCGACCGATCGATAGATAATGCTTCCCTATTCACTAATTGTTTCACTTTCTACACCATTGTTTGCAGCCCGCTCCATTTCCCTATGCACAATTACCAAATTACTACTTTGAACATTAGTTAATTCATTACTCGATGGCACTAACACACTGCTTTCGTCTTCATTGTCATTTCTCAGTTTACTTTGGAGCCTAGTATTACGTTTTTCACACGCCATTATTGTCACAATATTTCACACGATAACACAGAAAAGCACAATTTGAAGAGTAAAAATAAGAAAACAAATTAACGTAGCACTGAAAATAATATCTCGTTAATTGCAAGCGCAGCTGCGAAATACTTGCTGCAAATCTAAATGCATGCCACAACCGTTTTACTGTACAACAATGAAAAACTACAACTACAAAGGAAATTCTCTCTATAATTACGAGCTAGCAATAAACAAAAGCTACACTAACTACACAAACTACAAGAAAAAATCAGAAGATTCCAGTGAGGTATCCTCGGCGAAGGGTCGACATATGAAACATCCTCTTAGAACAATTATACATGACTCTGCTTAAACTGACACACAATATTTTTTTTTTTAGCGCAATGCAATCTGACTTTCAAGAATCCCTACAAAAAGAAAGATTTTAATAGAGAACAAACAATGTATTTACCTTAATAGTCATAATATATATAGCAGTTCATGACATCCATTCTTACAAATTTCAAAACTCCGCCATCTCTCTCCCCACATCCACCACTGCTGGCGACTCACCTCCAACTGCGCAACGCTACGCGCTGTTAACAGCCAACTGCCGCTGCCCAACACTACAATGGGAGACAACAATGCAAACCAGCCACAGACTGCACACAGCACAGCCAGTGATCTTCATACAGAGCGCTAGGTGGCGGCGGCGTTACCAATATAAGAAACTAAACAGCCTACTTACAACATTTCTGCGGAGTCGGTTGCAAAAGCACTGTTGCATTCATGGTTCTCCAGGTTTGGCGTTCCGCAAAACATAACAACAGATTGCGGAAGGCAGTTTGAAAGCCAACTTTTCAATGAACTTTTACTACTGTGCGGGTGCAACCACTTACGCACCACAAGATATCATCCATCTAGTAATGGAATGGTGGGACGACTACACCGGACGCTCAGAGCTGCATTAATGTGTAGTTCCACTTCATGGCCTGAAGCACTACCGCTGGTCCTACTCGGATTGAGAACGGCCGTGAAGGAGGACTTAAAATGCTCTTCCGCAGAATTGGTTTATGGCGAGCAATTGAGGGTTCCTGGAGAAGTTATCGTTCGAGCATCTACACAGCCGTTCGCCCCTGAGCTATGCACGCAATTCGCGAGACAACTCAGCGTTAGAATGAGAAACATCAAACCCACTAACCCTGTCAGACATGGAGACCGGAGAGTGTCATTGAGACCGGAGAGTGTTTGTACATAAAGACCTGCAAGCAACGTCCCACGTGTGGCTTAGGGATGATACGGTGCGCCCGCCGCTTGTTTCGCCTTACTCTGTACCATACAGGGTAATCACAAGAGGAAGCCTAGCTTCAAAATCGATAACGATGGTAAAGAAGAGACAGTCTCAATTGAGCGGCTTAAACCTGCTTACACCGAAGAAGGTACACTCCTTCCTCGGTCTGCAAAATCACCTTCAAACGTGGAGGCCAAAGAAACAGCAGACAGTCTCGCCGAGCCCTCGGTTTCAGAAGAGGACAATGAAGCAGCAAGTGCAGAACAGGAGCAGCCATTGCCTGCACCAGATGTTTTCACGAGAGCTGGTAGAAAAATCAAGTGCAAGTTTTCCCACGTACCTGGTGCACCCGGTTTCAAAAGGAGGGGGGCTGATGTGGCGACGTCATTTATCCACTGCACCAAAAACAGCGGGTGAAAGCTGCAGCTGATAGATATTTATCTTTGCCGTAGTCGGCTTGGTCACAAGTTGCTTATCCTTGTTAGTTTTTGATCTGTGCTTGGAAAATAAAATGTTTTCTCATCTCATGAAAAAGCTGTTACTTCATAAAATATAGAGGCTCCCATAGACCTTGTGTGCGAATTTATTAGTTTTACATGCCAAAAGTAAGTCCCACATTAATTATCTCATATAATGTCATCGTCACAAAAAATGTTGTAATAGTTTTTGATAGAACTCTGTGGGTGCTATTCAGAACTGTCATCAGAACTATTCTACGAATTTTGCTTTCGTAGAGAAAGTGAGTATCAGATTAAAACAATTATCGTATAAACTATTATCGCCAAAAAAATGTTCTTATCACGTTCAATACAACTCTTCAGGTGCTATCCAGAACTGCCAACAGAACTGTTATACAAATTTATTTTTCCCAAACTGACAAATAATTTTTTACCATACTAAAATTTGGCCGAGTTATGGTTTTCTCCCCTAAATTCTGCAGAACTATTCGTGTTTTGAGCAGGGAAATCTAGAACTATTGCATACATATCAAGAACTATGAAAAAATGTATGTTTCTCTTATTAAATGCAGTTACTACAGAAACAATTACCTGCACAGAATATGTTCCTAGTATTTTCGATAGAACTCTTTCAATGCTATCCAGAGCTGTCATCAGAACGTACGATTAGACATAATTTTTTGTAGAGTAAGTGAGACACAAATTAATCAATTATCTTACAAACAATTATTACCACAAAAATTGTTATTATGATTATCGATAGAAGTCTTGCGGTGTTACCCAGAACTGTTCATCAGTACTGTTGTACGAATTTATTTTTTTCTATAGACACAGTGGGTCTAACATCAAAGCAGTTACCATGTGAGAAAATTGACAAAGAATGTTTTCGATACGAAAATTTTTTCGAGTATTGTTGTTTTCTTCGCTAAATTCTGCAGGACTATTAAAATGTTGTGCAAGGAACTCTAAAACTATGGCACTTCTATATAGAAATATGAAAAAAATATATATTTCTGAAAAAAAGGGTGCCAACTTCACAGTAAGTGAAAATATTTTCTCCTTAAATTTCAGTTATATCTCAAACTATTAGCTGCACTAAAAAATGTTATTTGGATTTTCGATAGAACTATCGGGGCTCTGTCAGAACTGTCCTCAGAACTGTTGTAGGAATTTACTTTTTGCGAAAATCGACAAAAAATGGTTTCTACACCACAATTTTTACGAGTACTGTTATTTTCTTTGCTAAATTCTGCAGAACTACTGAAATTTTGTACAAAGAACTCTAGAACTATGACTTATCTATCAAGAATCCTGAAAAAAATATATATTTCTGAAAAAAGGGTGCCAGCTTGACAGCAGGAGCTCTTATGGAGTTCTTAATTAAGTTGCAATTACCTCTTAAACTATTACCTGCACAAAAAATGCTACTAGGATTTTCGATAGAACTCTTCAGGTGGAGTCCAGAACTGCCATGAGAACTGTTGTACGAATATATTTATATTTCCTGTAGAGAAAGTGTGTCCCACATTAAATCAATTTATATCAAATTATTATCGCCACAGAAAAATGTTGTTGGGGTTTCCGATGGAGCTCTTGGCGTTCTGTTCAGAACTGCCCTCAGAACTGTTCTATGAGTTTAATTTTTGCGAAACTTGACAAAGAATTTTTTCGCGTATTGGTGTTTTCTTCGCTAAATTCTGTAGAAGTATTGAAATTTTGTACAAAGAACTCTAGAACTGTGCCATATCTATCAAGAACTCTGACAAAAAAAATATACATTTCCGAAAAAAAGGGTGCCAACTTCACAGTAAGTGAAAAGATTTTCTCATTAAAGCGCAATTATCTCATAAACTATTAGCTGCACAAAAAATGTTACTAGCATTTTCGATAGAACTCTTGGAGCTCTGTTCAGAACTGTGTTCAGAACTCTAGTACTTATTTACATTTTGCCGAAATTGACAAAGAATGTTTTCGATACGATAATTTTTTTGAATATTGTTGTTGTCTTCGCTAAATTCTGTAGAACAATTGAAATTTTGTACAAAGAACTCTAGAACTATGGCACATCTATCAAGAACTATAGAAAAAATGTACATTTCTCGAAAAAGGGGTGCTAACTTCACACGACTCTGTCTCGGCCGTCCGGCGCCTAAAGTGCTGTTTCTCCTGAGCGCTTGGACATCTGGAGCTCCCGTTCTGTCACTTTCGTTTCTGGCCAAGCCTTGCATAAAGCATAAAACTGGACGAAAATGCTGATGACATGTCGGTGCGGTCTCTTTGTCAGTTAAGAGTCAGTGTTCTACACCCTTGGCCGAAAGCATTGAGCACCATAGGCAACGTTGAGTTTTGTGAAAAAATAAGAAAATTAAATAAATAGAAACAATTTGCTCCAGTTTATAATGTTTATTAGTAAGACAAAATCAATATTTCGTGGGCTCTCCTTTTGCCCTATTTACAGCAAACTTTCTATTTGGTGAAGTGTGCACAAGATTTTTACAATCTGCTGCACTTATGGTGTTCCTCTCAAGGCACAGCCGGTCCTTTAATTCTTCTGTTGACTTACGGTGGTTAGAAAAGTTCTCAGATCGGAATAGAAAAAAAGTACTTACAAGACTTAAATTTTTTTTTATTTTTCAATGTAATCTCCCTGTAGATGAATGCACTTGGTTCAACGATGTTCCAATGCCTTGATCTCACCTCGAAAATGAGTTTCCTACAGGTCTGCAAAATAGAATTTTGCACAGAGCACAGCTTAATCATAGCTAACACTTGGTTCAAGAATCATAAAAGAAGGTTGTATACATGGAAGAAGCCTGGAGGTACAGACAGATTTCAGATAGATTATATAATGGTAAGACAGAGATTTAGGAACCATGTTTTAAATTGTAAGGCATTTCCAGGGGCAGATGTGGACTCTGACCACAATCTATTGGTTATGAACGGTAGGTTAAAACTGAAGCATCTGCAAAAAGGATGAAATTTAAGGAGATAGGACCAGGATAAACTGATTAAACCAGAGGTTGTACAGAATTTCAGTGAGAGTGTAAGGGAACAAATTGCAGGAATGGGGGAAAGAAATACAGTAGAAGAAGAATGGGTAGCTTTGAGGGATGAAGTAGTGAAGGCAGCAGTGGATCAAGTAAGTAAAAAGACGAGGGTTAGTAGAAATTCTTGGGTAACAGAAGAAATAGTGAATTTAATTGATGAAAGGAGAAAATATAAAAATGCAGTAAATGAAGCAGGCAAAAAGGAATACAAATGTCTCAAAAATGAGATCGACAGGAAGTGCAAAATGGCTAAGCAGGGATGGCTAGAGGACAAATGTAAGGATATAGAAGCTTATCTCACTAGGGGTAAGATAGATACTGCCTACAGGAAAATTAAAGAGACCTTTGGAGAAAACAGAACCACTTGTATGAACATCAAGAGCACAGATGGAAACCCAGTTCTAAGCAAAGAAGGGAAAGCAGAAAGGTGGAAGGTGTATATAGAGGGTCTATACAAGGGCGATGTACTTGAGGACAATATTATGGAAATGGAAGAGGATGAAGATGAAGATGAAATGGGAGATACGATACTGCGTGAAGAATTTGACAGAGCACTGAAAGACCTGAGCCGAAACAAGGCCCCGGAGTAGACATCATTCCATTAGAACTACTGACTGCCTTCGGAGAGCCAGTCCTGACAAAACTCTACCATCTGGTGAGCAAGATGTATAAGACAGGCGAAATACCCCCAGACTTCAAGAAGAATATAATAATTCCAATCGCAAAGAAATCAGGTGTTGACAGATGTGAAAATTACCAAACTATCAGTTTAATATGTCATGGCTGCAAAATACTAATGCTAATTCTTTACAGATGAATTGAAAAGCTAGTAGAAGCCGACCTAGGGGAAGATCAGTTTGGATTCCGTAGAAGTATTGGAACACGTGAGGTAATACTGAGCCTATGACTTATCTTAGAAGCTAGATTAAGGAAAGGCAAATCTACGTTTCTAGCATTTGTAGACTTAGAGAAAGCTTTTGACAATGTTGACTGGAATACTCTCTTTCAAATTCTAAAGGTGGCAGGGGTAAAATATAGGGAGCGAAAGGCTATTTACAATTTGTATAGAAACCAAATGGCAGTTATAAGATGGGAGAGGCATGAAAGGGAGGCAGTGGTTGGGAAGGGAGTGAGACAGGGTTGTAGCCTCTCCCTGATATTATTCAATCTGTATATTGAGCAAGCAGTGAAGGAAACAAAAGAAAAATTCGTGGTAGATATTAAAATCCATGGATAAGAACTTTGAGGTTCGCTGATGACATTGTAATTCTGTTAGGGACAGCAAAGGACTTGGAAGAGAAGTTGAACGGAATGGATAGTGTCTTGAAAGGAGGATATAAGATGAACATCAACATAAGCAAAACAAGGATAATGGAATGTAGTCGAATTAAGTCGGGTGATGCTGAGGGAATTAGATTAGGAAATGAGACACTTAAAGTAGTAAAGGAGTTTTGTTTATTTGGGGAGCAAAATAACTGATGATGGTCAAAGTGGAGAGGATATAAGGTGTTGACTGGCAATGGGAAGGAAAGTGTTTCTGGATAAGAGAAATTTGTTAACATCAGGTACAGATTTAAGTGTCAGGAAGTCGTTTCTGAAAGTGCTTTGTGTGGAGTGTGGCCATGTATGGAAGTGAAACATGGACGATAAATAGTTTAGACAAGAAGAGAATAGAAGTTTTCGAATTGTGGTGCTACAGAAGAATGCTGAAGATTAGATGGGTAGATCACATAACTAATGAGGAGCTGTTGAATATGATTGGGGAGAAGAGAAGTTCATGGCACAACTTGACTAGAAGAAGGTATTGGTTGGTAGGACATGTTCTGAGGCATCAAGGGATCACCAGTTTAGTATTGGAGAGCAGCGTGGAGGGTAAATATCATAGAGGGAGACCAAGAGATGAATACACCAAGCAGATTCAGAAGGATGTAGGTTGCAGTAGGTACTGGGAGATGAAGAGGCTTGCACAGGATAGAGTAGCATGGAGAGCTGCATCAAACCAGTCTCAGGACTGAAGACAACAACAACAACAGTTGTCAACTCCGGCTATCAATTCTTCGTCTGAAGTGAATCTTCGACCACCAAGAAAAATTATCAGCTTTGGGAAGATACGGAAGTCTGAAGGAGCCATATCAGGTGAATAAAGCGAGTGTGGCAACAATTCATACATTAGTTCGTGTAATTTTGCCATGGCGACGGCGCATGTGTGCGGGCGCGCGTTGTCTTGATTGGACTATCTTCCTTGCTAAACCAGGCCTTTTTTCGCGTATCTTTTGTTGAAATTCGTCCAGGAGATTAGCCTAGTATTCTCCAGTAATTGTTTGCCCAGTAGGGAGATAATCGACAAGCAAAATCCCCTTCGCATCCCAGAACACTGATGCCATGACCTTTCCCACCGTAGGAATTGTCTTTGCTTTCTTTGATGGCGGATAACCAGCATGTTTCCACTGCTTTGACTGTTGTTTTATCTCTCAGGGATAGTAGTGCACCCAAGTTTCATCTGTGGTCACAAACCTGCTCAAAAAATCTTGTTCGTTTCTCCTAAAATGGGCCAAACATTGTTCCAATATGTCCATTCTCATGTGTTTTTGTTCAGCATCAAGAGTCGCGGCACCCATATTGCAGATAATTTTTTCATTTGTAATTCTTCAGTTAAAATGTGATATACTCTTTGAGATGACATCTGGCAAGCGTGAGCAGCTTCATGGACTTTCAGTTGGCAATCGTCTATGACTGTTTTGTGCACTTTTGCAATGATTTCTGGAGTTGTGACACATCTTGGTCGACCATTGAGCGGATCATCGCCTAAGATCTCCCAGCCTAATTTAAATTCAT
Source organism: Schistocerca gregaria (assembly GCF_023897955.1). Lineage (NCBI taxonomy): Eukaryota > Metazoa > Arthropoda > Insecta > Orthoptera > Acrididae > Schistocerca > Schistocerca gregaria. The sequence continues at coordinate 562,977,259 of NC_064926.1, forward strand.
TTGTCCAATTGGCAACAGCTGAATATGAAGGAGCAAAGTCCCCCAGGATATTCTGGAAATGAGCACGAATGTCCTTTGATTTCATACCTTCCTTTACGAGTACTTATTCACTGCTCGAATCTTCGCAAATATCTACACGGGAACAAGAATAGAGCCACGTCACCGCCACAGCTCTCTTCCAAGACCACTGAAAAAGCACGTGTTTATAGGCAACACTCCAAAGAATATCACGTGAACAGCTCGTTGCGCTAGTGCTGACCTCTGGTATTGATTTCGAAAACTTTTCAAACCACCCCAGTAATTGTATGCCGCCTGACCTTCAGCTTCAGTAAACTCCAGGATGCTGTACTGGATTCAGGTCTGGAGATTGGGCAGGCCAGTCCAGAAGCTGGATGTTATTTTCCCGAAGCCAAGTCATTGTGCGGACAGATTTATGGCAGCAGTTTCCGATGTCACAGATCTCAACAGCAAAAGAGCACTAGATTAGTGATATGAGTCCATAACTAACGAATGTAGCGGACTGATTAGTACTCAGAAAAACATTCGAATGACATATTTTATTACACCAGGTGTATTGGTGGCTTTGAGGTAGATCATTGTTTTCGGCCTTTTTTGGTGCTGAGAAACTACATTTTAAACCAAAGGGTTTAGTTACTGTTATGTGTATCGCACACGTGCAAAATTTTTAGGGTGCTCAGCACTTTAGGCCATCGTTGTATCACAGCCCACTTTCTCAAACGCTTTTTCAAAGTTTGGAATTAGTGTTTCCCCGGTACCTTGTGGATAACATCGGAAGTTCGCTTTTTGCGGATGATGCTCTAGTATATCGAGAGGTTGTAACAATGGAAAATTGTACTGAAATGCAGGAGGATCTGCAACGAATTGGCGCATGGTGCAGGGAATGGCAATTGAATCTCAATGTAGACAAGTGTAATATGCTGCGAATACGTAGAAAGAAAGACCCTTTATAATTTAGCTACAGTATAGCAGGTGAGCAACTGGAAGCAGTTAATTCCATAAATTATTTGGGAGTAGGCATGAGGGGTGATTTAAAATGGAATTACCATATAAAATTAATCGTCGGTAAAGCAGATGCCAGACTGAGATTCATCGGAAGAATCCTAAGGAAATGCAATCCGAAAACAAAGGCAGTAGGTTAAGTACACTTGTTCACCCACTGCTTGAATATTGCTCACCGGTGTGGGATCCGTACCAGATAGGGTTGACAGAAGAGGTAGAGGAGAGCCAACGGAGAGCAGCTCACTTCGTTACAGGATAATTTAGTAATCGCGAAAGCGTTACGGAGATGATAGATAAACTCCAGTGGAAGGCTCTGCAAGAGAGACGCTCAGTAGCTCGGTACGGGCTTTTGTAGAAGTTTCGAGAACATACCTTCGCCGAGGAGTCAAGCAGTATATTAGAGCCCACACAGAGGCATCTTTCTTTCCTCGAATAATAGGAGACTGGAATAGAAGGGAGAACCGATAGAGGTACTCAAAGTACCCTCCGCCACACACCGTCAGGAGGCTTGCGGAGTATGGATGTAGATGTAGATGTACCGACGGTGTCCTCGTCGACAGCAAATGGCGTGTAGTGCACCGCTGACATCGCAGAATAGTGATTTGAACTGCTTGCCTTGAGCCGTACCGAGCGTGGTGGCGCAGTGGTTAGCACTGTGGACTCGCATTCGGGAGGACGAGGGTTCAATCCCGCGTCCGGCCATCTTGATTTAGGTTTTCCGTGATTTCCCTAAATCGCTCCAGGCAAATTCCGGGATGGTTCCTTTGAAAGGGCACGGCCGACTTCCTTCCCCGTCCTTCCCTAATTCTATGAGACCGATGACCACGCTGTTTGGTCTCTTTACGCAAAACAACCCCCCCCCCCCCTCCTCCTTTGAGCCGTTGCTATAGAAGATTCGCCATACACCACCATGTGGTGCTCCACAGGCCACCAGTGGACGCCGAAGTTGCACCACCTCACTGCCTGCAATTGTTATTGGTTCTCGCGTCTCTGTAAACTGCAGCCCTCAAGTCTCCGCCTCAGTGTACGACCATGTCTGGGGTGACAAACTGATCGCCAAATTGTCTGAAAGTCACATCCTTCCCGGCTACTGCCTCAAGTCGATCATCAGCTTTCTTCGGGACAGGGAGATACCTCTTAAGATACAAAGACAACACTCTCAGTCTCAAACACCTTTCGGTAGGGATTCTACGGGGATCGGCTTTGTCATCAGTTCTCTTTGTCATCTATATTGACGACCTTGCAACACCGCAGCGAGTAGTGCCTGCCCAATTTGGTGATGGTGCGGCTTTGTTGATTAGTAGCCGACAAGTCACTACCGTCTTCAACCACCTCCAGTGACAACTGACTCTAACTGAACAACGGAAGGCGTACAACTATATTAAGTTCAATACAGAAAACCCGAAATCCGTGATATTTACACAACGATGCTCCGTGATTCTCTGATTCTGCGCAATCGACCACTCAACTGGATGGACAGAGTTAAATATTTTGGTATTACTCTGGACAAGAAGCGACAGCTTAACTCACGTGTGTGGGAGAAACGAGTCAAGCTGAATGTCTGAACTGTGGAATTGATACTAAACTCGAGTTATCGCGTAGCGTGTTGCAACTACAAGTGGCGCGGTTACTCTGTGCCACTGTTAGCAAAAACTTTATGCGCATTGACTGGGCAATGCGAATCCCAATACCAATAAAGAAATACAGTCACTGCAAAATACGTTCAGCCCCTTAGGCTCTGAATCCTCTGGTCCTGATGACATTGGTCCCTGTGCAAATTACAATAAATTAAATTGACTTACCTCTATAGCAGCAACGGTAGAACGCGATATATTCTGGTCTCACAAAAAAATAATAATATATGCTAGTTACAGGCTCAGATGTGTACAATACTGGCCACAATATTTTAAATGAACATGAAATTCTTTTGGCTAATAAACGAGACATTTAAGAAAAGCCAACTTCTTTGTGTACCACCTGAACAGGGTCGCGATACTGATTGTGGTGAGCTGCAAACAAAGCTTTTTTTGGTGAAATAATATCGCAAGTTAAGTTCTTCTTTTCCAAAACATCTGACAAATGAAGTTACATTGATCCGAAAATACATGGTATTTACTGACTGATTCACGAACAATGAGATTCATACAGCAAGTATTATCTAGCCTCACTGTGCCTGCATAAATGCAAATCATCAAATTACATATAGCTCTGTTAATAAATCTTAGAAACATTACAAAAGTGAAATATCTAACTAGCCTTTTTATCAAATCAGTTTACGTACATCCTGCGGTTAATCATCAATTACAAATTATCAGCCAATTCATCTACACTAACGTCCTGGAAAAACGAAAATCATAATTATTTAACATCTTTACCTTGCTTGCATGAAGACTTCTGCTCCCATGCTCCAATAATTCCCACATTATCCTCACACTTGGTGGCTTCACAGAGCACACCACAAAAACTGCCTACTCCATCGTCTTTCGCTCACAGATACAACCGTGCACCAAGTGCTCTCTTACTCCAGCACTAAGATCTCAGACCAGAGGCAGTGCCTCTGGCTCTGCGCTCGTGCACAGTCAGCGATCCGGATTATAAATCCTATGAGAGATATACCTTGTTCATAAAATCATATACGAGTTTCATTTTAGTTTACATTAATACTGCTATCGTATTTGGGTGCCACATACAAGTGTGCGCCAGTAGACCCATACATCGTTTATAATATACCAGTTTCACTTTAGTTTACGTTAATATTATTATCCTCCTTCCATGAACCCTGGATTTTGTTGTTGGTGGGAAGGCTTGCATGCCTCAGCGATACAGATAGTCGTACCGTAGTTGCAACCACAACGGAAGGGCACCTTTTAAGAGGTCAGACAAACATGTGGTTTCAGAAGGAGGGCAGCAGTCTTTTCAGTAGTTGCAGGGGCAACATTATGGATGATTGACTGATCTGCCATTGAAACATTAATCAAAACGGCCTTGCTGTGCAGGTAATGCGAACAGCTGAAAGCTAGGGTAAACTACAACCGTAATTTTCCCCGAGGGCTTGCAGCTTTATTGTATGATTAAATGATGATGGCGCCTTCTTGCGTAAAATATTCAGGAGATAAAATAGTCCCCCATACGGATCTCCGAGCGGGGACTGCTCAGGATGACGTCGTTATCAGGAGAAAAAAACTGGCGTTGTACGGATCGGAGCGTGGAATGTCAGATCCCTCAATCGGGCAGTTAGGTTAGAAAATTTTAAAAAAGGAAATGGATAGGTTAAAGTAGATATATTGGGAATTAGTGAAGTTGGGTGGCAGGAGAAACAAGAATTCTGGTCAGTTGAATAAAGGGTTATAAATACAAACTCAAATAGGGGTAATGCAGGAGTAGGTTTAATAATGAATAAAAAAATAGGAGCGCTGCTAAGCTACTAGGAACAGCATAGTGAACGCATTATTGTAGGAAGGACAGACACGAAGCCCCTGCCTATCACAGTAGTACAAGATTATATACCAACTACATCCGAAATGGCGAATAGATTGAAGAAATGTATGATGAGATAAAAGAAAATATTGAGATGGTGAAGGGAAACGAACATTTAATAGTCATGGGGGACTGCAATTTGATAGCCGGAAAAGAAAAAAATGAAAATTAATAGGTGAATATGGAATGAGGGTAAAGAATGAAAGAGGAAGCCGTCTGGTAGAATTTTCCACAGAGTAGAACTTAATCATAGCTAACACTTGGTTTAAGAATCATGAAAGAAGATTGTATACGTGGAAGCGGCCTGGAGACACTGGAAGGTTTCAGATAGATTATATAATTGTAAGACAGAGATTTAGGAACTAGGTTTTAAATCTTCAGACATTTCCAGGGGCAGATGTGGACTCTGACCACAATCTATTGGTTACGAGCTGTTGATTAAAACTGAAGAAACTGCAAAAAGTTGGGAATTTAAGGAGATGGGACCTGGATAAACTGAAAGAACCAGAGGTTGTACAGAGTTACAGGGAGAGCATTAGGGAACGACTGACAAGAACGGGGAAAAGAAATACAGTAGAAGAAGAATGGGTAGCTTTGAGGGATGAAATAGGGAAGGCAGCAGAGTATCAAGTAATAAAAAGAAGAGTGCAAGTAGAAATCCTTGGGTAACAGAAGAGTTGTTGAATTTAACTGATGAAAGGAGAAGATATAAAAATGCAGTAAATGAAGCAGGCAAAAATGAATACAAACATCTCTACAATGAGATCGACAGGACGTGCAAAGTAGCTAAACATGGATGGCTAGAGGACAAATGTAAGGATGTAGAGGCATATATCACTAGCTATAATCTAATTGAAGAGAGCTTTGGAGAAAAGAGAGCCACTTGTATGAATTTCAAGAGTTTAGATGGAAAACCAGTTCTGAGCAAAGAAGGGAAGCTAGGAAGATGAAAGAAGTATATAGGGGGCTTATACAATTGCGATGTACTTGAGGGCAACATTATAGAAATGGAAGATGACTTAGATGAAGATGAAGTGGGATATATGATACTGCGTGAAGAGTATGACACAGCACTGAAAGACGTAAGTCGAAAAAAGGCCCCGGGAGTAGTCAACATTCCATTAAAACTACTGATGGCCTCAGGAGAGCCATCCATGACAAAACTCTACCATCTGGTGAGCAAGATACACGAGACAGCCGAAATGCCCTCGGACTTCAATACCAATATAATAATTCCAATCCCAAAGGAAGCAAGTGTTGACAGGTGTGAAAATTATTTAGCACTCACGGCTGCTAAAGACTAACACGAATTCTTTACAGACGAACGAAAAAACTGGTAGAAGCCGACTTCGGGGAAGATCAACGTGAGGCAATACTGACCCTACGACTTATCTTAGAAGCTAGATTAAGGAAAGGCAAACCTACGTTTCTAGCATTTGTAGACTTAGAGCAAGCTTTTGACAATGTTGAGTGGAATACTCTTTCAAATTCTAAAGGTGGCAGGGGTCAAATACAGGGAGCGAAAGGCTATTTGCTATTTGCAAAGAAACCAGATGACAGTTATAAGAGTCAAGGAACACGAAAGAGAAGCAGTGGTTGAGAAGGGAGTGAAATAGGGTTGTACCGTATCTCCGATGTTATTTAATCTGTATATTGAGCAAGAAGTAAAGGAAAAAAAGAAAAATTTTGAGTAGGGATTAAAGGCCACGGAGAAGAAATTAAAGCTTTGAGGTTTGCCGACGATACTGTAATTCTGTCAGAGACAGCAAAGGACCTGAAAGAGCAATTGAACGGAATGGACAGGGTCTTGAAAGGAGGATGTAAGACGAACATCTACAAAAGGAAAACGAGGATAGGGAGGAATGTAGTCGAATTAAAACAGGTGATGCTGAGGGAATTACATTAGGAAATGAGCACTGCATGAATTTTGCTATTTGAGCAGCGAAATAACTGATGGTGGTCGAAGTAGAGAGGATATAAAACGAAGACTGGCAATGGCAAGGAAAGTGTTTCTGAAGGAGAGAAATTTGTTGACACCGAGTATAAATTTAAGTGTTAAGAAGTCTTTTCTGAAAGTATTTGTACGTAGTGTAGCCTTGTATGGAAGTGAAACATGGACAATAATAGTTTAGACAAGAAGAGAATAGAAGCTTTATAAATGTGGTGCTACAAAATAATGCTGAAGATCAGGTAGGTAGATCACGTAATTAATGAGGAGGTACTGAATAGAATTGGGAGGAAGGGGAATTTGTGGCTCAACTTGACTAGAAGAAGGGATCGGCTGATAGGACACGTTCTGAGGCATCAAGGGATCATCAATTTAGTATTGGAGGGAAGCGCGGAGTGCAAAAATCGTAGAGGGAGACCAAGGCATGAATGCACTAAACAGATTCAGAAGGATGTAGGTTGCAGTAGTTACTCGGAGATGAAGAAGCTTGCACAAGATAGAGTAGCATGGAGAGCTGCATCAAACCAGTCTTTTGACTGAAGACCACAATAACAATATTATTCTCGTATTCGGGTGCCACATACAAGTGTGCCCCAGTTGTGGTTTTGAGGATTAAGTTTGGATCGAACTGTTAACGTAATTAGTTTTAGTGAAACGTTTGCAAAAGTCGTTTTTTGTCCATTACCCTCATGCGCTCATTTAAATTAATATTGTTAAGGAAGTAACCGACTGTGCTGGTGGTGTAACAGCCCAATAAATAGAAATAAAAAAAGATCGAGTATCGAGAGGAGCTCGTGCAGTCGGAAATCTTTGTTCAGTGGTAGAACGGAGTGCCACGAACAACACACTTGAAATCCTCACTGGTGGAGGATGAATGTGGAGTGCCGGCGCGTTTGAAGGTAGCTTTTGTTCGTTTTATTTTCATAACAAAATTTAATTACGTTAAACTTCCTACAAAAAGGTTCTGCTCATTTTTTCTGTAGCGAGCGAGAGAATATGAAAATCTCTCGCGAGGTTTATGAAGGCCCGCAATAACATTGCGGTTTGCATAAAACGACAGCAGTAGAGGTACTTGAATTCCCCTTTGTAACGTTTTAATTATTCTATACGGTTTGAGGAGTTCTAGAATGTTCATGCACCTCGTTACACCGACGGACTCCTACAGACATTCCAGGCTAGGAGCTTGTGATTTGTGAGTACATTGGCCCACGATTGAAGATTCTACATCTCTGCACACTGAACTAATCAATATGTTTTTCATTGTCGGCATAACTAATTTAAAAGTTTGATTTATAGAAACACGACCAGCAGAAGAAGGTATCTAGATTTATTCATTTTTACATTATCATTACAGTGTTCTAAACAAGTTGTATGTATTTTTGAATTGATTTAAACTTTGTGTACAGTGATGACATCCGCAGAGCAACCACTAGGTACGCTTATTCAGATTCAGAGCCAACGAATCCAAACTTTGCTAACAAACACCACCAAACTGGCGGAAGGGCAGCAAGCAAAATACCGGCACTACTGGCGCACACGATGCCGACGCCCGGGTGCTATCCCGCTCCTACCACTCTTTTCACGAAAACCAAGAGGAATGGACGGAATACTACACACAGCTCGAGCACAGCAACATATACACAAAACCTCGTGGCTTAGAAAATCACATAGAACGAACGACGTTCTTAGTTTTTTCCTTGAGTATGAGTCCATATTTTTCCTTTGTGTAGGAAATTCTTATCTCAAGTAGAGTACCGAACCATACGCTATGAGGAAGTCAATCGGAAGTCAGATGAATTCTTTTTTCTGAAAGTCGAGTCATGTAGCTGCTGTTCATTTCAAATTTTTTCGTACCTCTCGTCATAATAATCAATCTTACAAGGAACCGATCTCTGAACTCACGGGCTTGAATAGGAACTGTAAACTTAACGACAATTTATAGTTTCTTTTCAAGACGAAACGCTTCGCCATGCCATTGTTCAGAGCCTTGCAGACAACAGAAAATGGGCGGAGATTCTAAGGCATCGCAATCCGTGTCTCACTGACGAACCTGGAGTAATCGAAGCTCAGGAAGTACAAGACTTCGCGGAAACTGAATTTAACTCTTTGAGGAGCACGCAAACGACACAAGAATTTACCGTATACGGGCATGAACAATAATTTACATATTTCAGAGTTAATACACTTTCAACACTTAATCTTTGTTATTGTGCATGTTTTCTACAGTAAAGTTGTAAAAATTCGTCTTAATAACAACAAAATATTAGTATTAAATGTGATTACTGCAGCTAACCGTCATCCCACTACAGTGTACAAGTTCGATAGTTGGTGGTTCAGCTCTGTTATAACTTTCTTTTAATTTTCGTGATTTCTCTTGAAACAGTTTTTACCTGTTCTCAGACAGGAAGGTACTTTGCACAGTGAACAGGCCCACGCACTTCGGACCAGGGTTTTTCTTGAACTGCAAACTCCACATCTTTTGAATAGGCTGATGTTAACTGCTTTCTTGGCGAATACTTTCGTCTACGCACGGCTTGTGTACTTTGATTTGGGGAGATATACGAGGTGTGTTGTAAATGTAAGGTGACTTTATAATTGTATGAAAAAAGTATTTATTTATTCATCAATATTCATGTTGTCGCCTTTAACGTAGTCCACCTCAGGTACAATACACTTGTGTCAACGTTTCTTCCAATTCTCGAAGCACTTTTTTGTACAACCTTGAGTACTTCCAGCGATGCAGCTTTTATTTCATCAATCGTTGAAAATCTTCGTCCTTTCATGGGCTTCTTTTGGGAATAGGAAAAATTCGCCGTGAATATGACGGCTGAGTCATGATTGTCGTGTTGCTTTTGGCCAAAAAATCTCTCACAAGCAACGATGAATGGGCAGGTGCATTGTCGTGATGCAAAAGCCATGAATTGCTTTTCCACAATTTCGGATGTTTTTTGCGTATTGATTCTCACAAACGGCACATAACGTCAAGGTAATACTCCTTATTGACCGTACGACCTTGAGGGAAAAATTCACGACGTACTACGACGCGGTAATTGAAAAAAAAAACAGTGAGCAAAACTTCGACATTTGATCGACTTTGACGTGCTTTTTTCGGTCTTGTCACTGCGGGATGCTTTCATTGGGACGACTGGGTTTTGGGTTCGACGTCATAACCGTAAACCCATCTTTCGTCATCTGTTATGACTCTTTCGAGCAAATCAGGGTCATCATTGACGTCATTCAAGAGCTCCTGAGCGACGATCATGCGACGGTTCTTCTAATCAAAAGTGAGAAGTTTTGGAACAAACTTCGCTGACACACATCTCATGCCTAGAACATTCGAAAAAATTTGCTTGACAAGAGTCGACCGATATGCCATCGTCTTCAGCAACTTCTCTTACGGTAATTCGACGATTTTCAAAAACAATTTTCTTCACAGCTTCGACGTTATCATCTGTTGTTGATGTGCTGGGTCGTCCAGAGCGAAGTTCGTCATCGGCATCTTCTCGGCAATTTTGGAAGAGCTTGTACCACTTGCAAACATTTTTTTTTACTTACAGCAGACTCGCCGTATGCCACAGTCAACATTTCAAGTTTTTTAGAGCACTTGATTCAATTTTTCGCCCAAAATATGAGGCAAATTCTTTTCTCGATTTTTTTGTAATAATCGAAAATCGTCGAGCACACTAAAACACGTCCAACCTTTCTATCTGTCAAAAACAAACGAAGTATGCTGTACACTTGAAACTGCGAGCAAATGTTCGGCACATGTGTACCAACATAGCAAAAAAAAAAAAAAGATCGACAGTCGAATGTACGTTGCCTGCGCAGTTTGAAAAGTCGCCTTACTTTTTTAACAGTCCTAGTATTTTGTTTGTATACAGAGGGTGAAGCGGCACCAACTGAAACTGTTTTTGGAGCCAACAAACTTTTGCACAGCTTTCGACGAAAGTGAATGTTGGGTCATTGTCAGGACTTTCATGACTGTCACTAGAAAGAATTTAATTAAATACTATTCGGTAACCTTCTTCCTCCGTTATTCTTTTTTGGCGAGGCGTGCTAGATGGAGAAGGAGGACATTGGTTAGTGTCACTAACCACACAGAAATCCGTCTGTGAAGTGCAGAAAATTCTTTTCGAATAAAAAGTAATGTTACATGAGGATTTATGGAACCTTAATACATAAATATAAGCAACTGTCAGAAAAATAGCCTTTTAAAGAAGAGCTACAGCGAGAAATGCACGACATTTCCGCGACCACCACCAACAGTGCATGGAACACCAGCTCGTGTCGTAAATATGCTACAAAAGTACTGCACACTGATTCTCGTGCCATCTATTGAAACTTACGTCAACAATTAGTTGTCAGTTGTGAGAACGACGGCCCCTGAGCGGTAAACTGAGAAAAATATGTGGTGAGATACAGTGTCACCGCTCTTTCAAAGCGTCTACACATGTGACAGGTTACAATGAAGCCTGCCGTTCAGAGAGTTAGTGTGTCTGCTGCTGCAACACTCACCGTGCCTAGTTCAAAGGGCGCTACGCCACTCTGATATGGATCGCATTTGCCAGTCACAACTTTAAGCAGGGCCTGAGGGCTGGCTAGCTACGTAAACGGAAAATTCAGGCGCTCCGAAGCTTTGTGTCAAGCGTTACGTCACGCATGCTCACAAACACTGCCTCTTCTGCCAAGGGTAATGCCGAACCTGCCACAAGTCAGGACATATAAAGCAAAGTGTACCTACAAAGGAACGGCAAAGCAAATTCTGTTCCACTTCAATCTTGATTTGAGCAAATGGAGGTTAATGTGATCTCACACTCTGAATCTTCACCTAGCAGTGCTCACAGCAACCGCAGACGCAAGCGCACGAATCACAAAGCAACGCACACAGTGAAAAACTTAGCTAATGCCAAGCATCTCTCTTCACATGAACAAACAGCCAAAGACTCTGTCTGTCGCAAAACAAATGAAAGCAGTATTTCGGAAGTCGGAACTGACAATCGTACTCAGAGAACAAAGCGCAAACCGTTCATATCTTAACAGATTTGCAAACATTCTGTGCCGTTTCAGTTATATACTGGTGCTTAAGTTATACTGATCGCGCAAACTACTTACGAGCAATTGGGGCGACCTCATCTACAAAAAATCACGTCTCCACCTCACAGCCTAAAACGGAGAAGGTATCTCTGTCACGAGGATGTGAACCATGCGGCAAAATAGCGAAATACGACTGCATCAATGCTATTCACAGCAGTTCAGTCACGCTCGAGTCCAATTATTTTTGGCATGGATGATTCGTTTTTTTTTCGATCAGATATTCAGGACAATGGGCGTGCTATTGAGAGACAAGTTCCCTTTGCCAGCATTCATCGGTCGCGCAAAAAATATCGACATTTCATTTGGTTCATTGGAGCATGGAAAGAATTCTACAGGGTGACAATTATTGAATTATTTACAAACTACGGCGTGCACACACTTTACTACAGTTATTCGGATTTAGGTTATGACATGTTCGATATGCCTGCCACCATTGGCGATGATGTGGCGCAGAAGAATAGCGAAATTTTGCATGATCCGCTGAAGTGTTGGAACATCGATGCTGTCGATGACCTCCTGAATGGCTGCTTTCAGCTCAGCAACGGTTTTTGGGTTATTGCTGTACACCTTGTCTTTAATGTAGCCCCACAAAAAGCAGTCGCAGGTGTTCAGGTCCGGAGAATGTGGCGGTCAGTCGAGGCCCATGCCAGTGGCCTCTGGTACCCCAGAGCCAGAATGAAGTCCCCAAAGTGTTCCACCAAGACATCAACCACTCTCCTGCTTCGATGGGGTTGAGCTCCGTCTTACATCTACATCTACATCCATACTCCGCAAGCCACCTGACGGTGAGTGGCGGCGTGTACCTTGAGTACGTCTATCGGTTCTCCCTTCTATTCCAGACTCGTATTCTTCGTGGAACGAAAGATTGTCGGTGTGCCTCTGTGTGGGCTCTAATCTCTCTGATTTTATCCTCGTGGTCTCTTCGCGAGATACACGCAGGAGAGAGCAATATACTGCTTGACTCCTCGGTGAAGGTATGTTCTCGAAACTTCAACAAAAGCCCGTACCGAGCTACTGAGCGTCTCTCTTGCAGAGTCTTCCACTGGAGTTTATCTATCATCTCCGTAACGCTTTCGCGGTTACTAAATTATCCTGTAATGAAGCGCGCCGCTCTCCGTTGGATCTTCTCTCTCTCTTCTATCAATCTTACCTGGTACGGATCCCACGCCGGTGAGCAGTATTCAAGCAGTGGGCGAACAAGTGTTCTGTAACCTACTTCCTTTGTTTTCGGACTGCATTTCCTTAGGATTCTTCCAATCAATCTCGGTCTGGCATCTGCTTTACCGAGGATTAATTTTATGTGGTCATTCCATTTTAAATCACTCCTAATGCCTACTCCCAGACAATTTATGGAATTGACTGCTTCCAGTTGCTGACCTGCTATATTGTAGCTAAATGATATGGGATATTTCTTTCTATGTGTTCGCAGCACATTACACTAATCTACATTGAGATTCAATTGCCGTTCCCTGCACCATGCGTCAATTCGATGCAGATCCTCCTGCATTTCAGTACAATTTTCCATTGTTACAACCTCTCGATATACCACAGCATCATCCGTAAAAAGCCTCAGTGAAATTCCGATGTTATCCAAAAGGTCATTTATATATATTGTGAATAGCAGCGGTCCTATGACACTCCCCTGCGGCACACCTGAAATCACTCTTAACTTAGGAAGACTTCTCTCCATTGAGAATGACATGCTTTGTTCTGTTATCTAGGAACTCATCAATCCAATCACACAAACGGTCTGATAGTCCATATGCTCTTACTTTGTTTATTAAACGACTGTGGGGAACTGCATCGACGGCTTGCGGAAGTCTCTCCATTGAGAATGACATGCTTTGTTCTGTTTTCTAGGAACTCTTCAATCCAATCACACGAACGGTCTAATAGTCCATATGCTCCTACTTTGTTTATTGAACGACTGTGGGGAACTGCATCGACGGCTTGCGGAAGTCAAGAAACACGGCATCTACTTGGAAACCCGTGTCTATGGCCCTCTGAGTCTCGTGGCCAAATAGCGCGAGCTGGGTTTCACACGGTCGTCTTTTTCGAAACCCATGCTGATTCCTACAGAGCAGATTTCTAGTCTCCAGAAAAGACATTATACTCGAACATAACACGTGTTTCAAAATTCTACAACTGATCGACGTTAGAGACATAGGTCTACAGTTCTGCACATCTGTTTGACGTCCCTTTTGAAAACGTGGAGGACCTGTGCCCTTTTCCAATCTTTTGGAACGCTGTGCTCTTCTAGAGACGTACCGTACACTGCTGCAAGAAGGGGGGCAAGTCCCTTCGCGTACTCTGTGTAAAATCGAAATGGTATACCATCAGGTCCAGTGGCCTTTCCTCTTTTGAGCGATTTTAATTGTTTTTCTATCCCTCTGTCATCTATTTCAATATTTACCATTTTGTCACCTGTGCGACAATCTAGAGAAGGAACTACAGTGCAGTCTTCCTCTGTGAAACAGCTTTGGAAACAGACATTTAGTATTTCGGCCTTCAGTCTGTCATCCTCTGTTTCAGCACCATTTTGGACAAAGAGTGTCTGGACATTTTGTTTAGATCCACCTACCGCTTTGACATAAGACCAAAATTTCTTAGGATTTTCTGCGAAGTCAGTACATAGGACTTTACTTCCGATTTCGTTGAACGCCTCTCGCATAGCCCTCCTCACACTACACGTAATTTCTGTTTGTCTGCAAGGCTTTGGCTATGTTTATGTTTGCTGTGAAGTTGTTGTACCACGGTGGCTCGTTTCCATCTCTTACGATCTTGCTTGGCACATACTCATCTAATGCATATTGTACGATGGTTTTGAACTTTGTCCACTGATCCCTAACACTACCTATACTTGAGATAAAACTATTGTTTCGAGCCCTCAAGTACTCTGAAATCTGCTTTTTGTCACTTTTGCTAAACAGGTAAATCTTCCTACCTTTTTTAGTATTTCTATTTACAGATGGAATTACCGATGCTGTAACCGCTTTACGATCGTTGATTCCCTGTTCTGCCTTAACTGTTTCAAATAGTTCGGGTCTGTTTGTCATCAGAAGGTCTAATATGTTATCGCCACATGAAAAACATCTTGTCGAAATCAGGGTCGCTTTGGATAATGGGGACGAAATCATCTTCCAAAACCTTCACGTACCGTTCGGTAGTCACCGTGCCATCAAGGAATATCGCACCCATTATTCCGTGACTGGACGTTGCACATTACACAGTCAGCCGTTAAGGGTTAAGAGACTCCTCGATCGCGAAATGCGATTCTGTCCCCCAGATGTGCCAATCTGGCTTACTGATGAACACGTCCAAATGGAAGTGGCCGGCAATAACAAGGAGCGTGCACGTGCGCATGCTAATTGCCAACATGGCCCTCGGCAAGCCGTGCCGTCTGAACGTCCCAACGCAAACCGTTCAGAAGTTACGACGATTTTATTCGATATAGTTCAATAATTGCTCACAACGGTTACAGATCGCAGTTCTTTTTTATTTCTAACATTTTGCCCTGGTTTCAGAGCAAATTAGAAAAGCCCAAGAGAAAAAGATGGAAGTGGCAGAAATGAGAATCTTAAGGTGGATGAGAGGGGTCACACGACAGGATAGACTAAGGAATGGGTACATCAGGGGAACAGTGTGAGTGGGGCCCATAGGGAAGAAGATCCAAGAAAGTAGTCTAAGATGATATGGTCATGAGCAGAGGAGAAGAGTTGAAGACCTAGAAATCGAAGGATCAAGGAGAAGAGGAAGACCGAAACTAAGACAAGGTAGCAGGGGATCTACGGGAGAAAGGATGGCTCAGAGGAGAAACACTGGATAGGCATTTATGGAAGAGAAGGATCCATCAAAGCAACGCCGACACCACATGAGTGGGAAAAGGCTGAGATGATGATATTGCTCTGGTTTCGTTCATGGGATAGTGAAGAAATTGGTTAACGTGATTAATTTGGTGAGAAAAAAATTATTTACCCAACAATATACCCGTCTGCTAGGTAACTTTTTCTTTAACAGATCTCAGCTGCATTATGCCGATTAATGATTTAAAAAAATAGCGAATAACTCCCAAGAGCGACAAGCAGACTTCCAAATTTCACGCAGTTTCTTTCTAACGCCTCTAAACTAGAGAATCGTATTTAAAGATTGACAAACAGGTTTGACAGAGAGTTAACAAAGTGTTTGAAACTTAGTTACGTGAAATGGCATGTGTGCGAAAATTATCTAACCGGTTCATATCTGAATAATATCATACTCATCAACAAAAACCAAACGGGTCTTGATACATGTCACAGAAACGAAGCGGTAGGTTGCTGTCAGGGGGTAACACGGATTCACTAATAACTTTATAACATCGCACGCCTCGGATGAATCACAAGACTTTTGCTGCCTTGTCTCATCGACTGCGCGTGGTGAGGCTAAGCTTAACAGCATGCGCAAATACAAGGGCTTGTGCGTCATGTCCGTCCAGCAGAACATGGAAGAACATATCGACAATAGGTCGGACGTTAACAAGAGTATCAAATGCACAAGGTCGTGTGCGGAGCGACTGCGGTTTGTGTCTGACAGAACTACATGCGTCTATCCAGCGGCCACGACTAGTGTTGACGCCATCGAGAGTTTATGTTTTATTGGAGCTCTCTTGTCGGAAATATTTTCAGATGGTGACTAGCATAACGGGACACATTCAAGTGGCGGTCCTCGCAGATGCAGTGAAATTTGGTGCAAATGTTTCTGGGATTGAGTCATGTCACCGCCCTACGGTTTGCAATAATTATCGGTGTCCAAGCGGATAGAAAGGAGTAGGAACTGAGCCTAAAGTCTCGTCGCTCTCGGTGCTAATACAGCTTAGACTGGATAAGGAGGCATATCGATATTTATCTGAAGGGATTTGGGAAAACTAAAGAAAACATTCAATGAGGTAACAAAAGTCAGTGGATACCTCCTAATATGGTGTCGGACCTCCTTTTGCCCGTTGTGATGCAGCAACGTGGCATGGACTCAGCAAGTCGTTGGAAGTTCCCGGCAGAAACACTGGGCCACGCTGCCTCTACAGCCGACCATAACTGCGAAAGTGTTACCGGTGCAGGAGTTGGTGCGCCAACTGACCTCTCGATTATGTTCCATAAATGTTCGATGGATGGCCAAATAATTCGCTCGGATTGTCCAGTCGCGAACAATTGTGGCCTGGTAACTTGGCGCATTGCCACCTACAAAAATTCCGTCGATGTTTCGCAACATGAAGTCTATGAATGACTACAAATGGTCTCCAAGCAGTTGAACATAACCATTTCTAGTCGATGATCGGTTCAGTTGGACCAGACGACCCACTATGGAGCCACCATTAGCTTGAGCGGTTCCTTGTCGACAACTTGAGTCCATAGTTTCGTGGGTTCTGCGCCACACCCGAACCCCACCATCAGCTCTTACCAACTGAAACTGAGACTCATCTGACAGCCCACAGTCTGCCAGTCATCTAGTGTCTAATCGAGTCCAGGAGAGGCGCTGCAGGCGAAATGCTGTTATCAAAGGCACTCGCGTTAGTCATCTGCTGCCATAGCCCAATATGCCAAATTTCGCCACACTATCGTAACGGATAAGTTCATCTTACGTCCTACATAGATTTCAACGCTTATTGTACGCAGTGTTGCTTGTCTGTTAGGACTGACCAATATGCAAACGTCACTGCTCTCGATCGTTAAGTGAAATCCGTTGGCTACTGCGTTGCACCTGAAATCTGGTATTATCGGCACATTTTTGACGATGTTGATCTTGGAATAATGAATTCACAAACTTTTTCCGAAACTGAATCTCCTATGTGTCTAGCTCCAAGTACCATTCCACGTTGAAAGTCAGTTAATTCCCGTTGTGCGGCCATAATCACATTTTGTTGTTGTTGTTGTGGTCTTCAGTCCTGAGACTGGTTTGATGCAGCTCTCCATGCTACTCTATCCTGTGCAAGCTTCTTCATCTCCCAGAACCCACTGCAACCCACATCCTTCTGAATCTGCTTAATGTAGTCATCTCTTGGTCTCCCTCTACGATTTGTACTCTCTACGCTGCCCTCCAATACTAAATTGGTGATCCATTGATGCCTCAGAACATGTCCTACCAACCGATCCCTTCTTCTGGTCAAGTTGTGCCACAAACTTCTCTTCTCCCCAATCCTATTCAATACTTCCTCATTAGATATGTGATCTACCCATCTAATCTTCAGCATTCTTCTGTAGCACTACATTTCTAAAGCTTCTATTCCCTTCTTGTCCAAACTATTTATCATCCATGTTTCACTTCCATACATGGCTACACTCCATACAAATACTTTCAGAAATGACTTCCTGACACTTAAATCTATACTCGATGTTAACAAATTTCTCTTCTTCAGAAACGCTTTCCTTGTCATTGCCAGTCTACATTTTATATCCTCTCTACTTCGACCATCATCAGTTATTTTGCTCCCCAAACAGCAAACCTCCTTTACTACTTTAAGTGTCTCATTTCCTAATCTAATTCCCTCAGCATCACCAGACTTAATTCGACTACATTCCATTATCCTCGTTTTGCTCTTGTTGATGTTCATCTTATATCCTCCTTTCAAGACACTATCCATTTCGTTCAACTGCTCTTCCAAGTCCTTTGCTGTCTCTGACAGAATTACAATGTCATCGACGAACCTCAAAGTTTTTACTTCTTCTCCATGAATTTTAATACCTACTCCGAATTTTTCTTTTGTTTCCTTTACTGCTTGCTCAATATACAGATTGAATAACATCGGGGAGAGACTACAACCCTGTCTCACTCCCTTCCCAACCACTGCTTCCCTTTCATGTCCCTCGACTCTTATAACTGCCATGAGGTTTCTGTACAAATTGTACATAGCCTTTCGCTCCCCATATTTTACCCCTGCCACCTTCAGAATTTGAAAGAATATAATCACGTAGGAAACCTTTTCACATGAATCACCTGTGACCAAACGACAGCTCCGCCAATGCATTGACGTTTTATACGTTTTGTTGGCGATCTACCGCCATCTACGTCTGTGCATGTCGCTATCCAATGACAGCTCAGTGCAAATTGAGAGGGTTACGTGGAAATTTGAAGACCACTTTCTAATATTGAAATCTCCTCTATGTTGCACCTCACTCAGTAGCACGCCTCCAGAAGATTGCAGAAAAATGCAAGAAGACAGTTAGTGCAGTGAGTGGCAGGCGACATTGGGCTTAAATAAGTGAAGCGTGTTGCACAAAAATAAGCGAAGAAATCCATTACTGTTCGCTCATCCTGTAGGCGATAAATTACTGGAAACAGCAACAACAGAAAACTACCTACAGGTAACAATCCGAAGCATTTGAAATGGAAGTGGTTCAACATGGTTCTAGTGGCTCTGAGCGCTATGAGGGGACTTAACTTCTGAGGTCATCAGTCCCCTAGAACTTAGAACTACTTAAACCTAACTAACCTAAAGACATCACACACATCCATGCCCGAGGCAGGATTCGAACCCGCCACCGTTGTGGTCGCGCGGTTCCAGAATGTAGCGCCTAGAACCGCTCGGCCACTCCGGCCGGCAGATGGAATTGGAATGATCACATAAAAGTAGTTGTAGAAAAAGCACATGTCAGGCTGGGATTCATTCGAAGAATCATGAGGAAACGTCATTCATCCACAGTAGATTGCAAAAATGTTTGTTCGACCTATTCTTGAATACTGTTCATCAGTTTGGGATCATTACCAAAAAGGACTAATAGAAGCGGGAGAGGAGAACCAACGAAGAGCATCCCGAGTCCTCACAGGATCATTTATTCTGCGGGAGAGCGCTGAGGTGTGTGTCCACTAGAAGTAAGTTTCCCCAAATCGCTTGCAGAAACTAGCTCTGCAAGCTGTTTGACGTGGAAACACTCCCAGAATTTATAATGAGTCCCTCCTAATAACGTAAGTAGAAAATGTTAACTTTCGCTTGTATTGCAAGTGAATGAGCAGCAAGGTTATTTGTATTGTAAGAGAGACATTATCACATTTTATAAAAAGTGGTTTACGTAACTTGAAAATGGCGTCAGTGCCTAGGTATCTGCGTCGTTTTAATTTCATCGATCAGGTGCTGAATGGTTTAAAACAAACATGAAGCAATAGTCCTTCTGTTCATAATACGAGGTTTTATTCTCATTCAATGTAAGACAATTCAAATCACAAACACAGTTTAGTATCATATGAAAGATTATAGTTTAAAAACGAACATAAATGTTTGAGAACAGTTTCGTTGTCTTTCTAAAATCCACACTTCCAAAAGAGCTACACATCCTTTCAACAACAAAACGACTCTGATCAAGGTGAGCATAAACCATGCTAATTGTACACAAACGATGAGTCAAAACATTGTTTATGTGAATTCCGGGTAATTTCTAAGAAACGGTGCATATCGAAGTCCATTACTCACTACGAGCGACATACACATCGAACGCTCGACTCTCGAAGTGAGAAATATAGATAGGCTTGTGTTTCTTCTTTGGCAACGGAAGTTAGCACGAGAGTAATAGAGCGGTACATGAGAGTAAATATTTCAGTTTTTATTTACTTATAACTATCAGTAAATCTCTCTCTTCAGAGATTCTCCCAATTTTCCTAAAAGATAAGTCAAAAGTGTGTCCTGGATGTAGGGAAAAAGGAATGGAACCTACACCAGACATAGTACTGTGCACGACGACGATATAACTAATGAGTAATGTAAGTGATGTTATTCATTTCTTTAATAAATTCGCGTGAGTGAAAAAGTGTTGTTACTGAGTCTTTTTTTAATTACTTTTTGTTTTCAAAACGTTCGTCTTTTGTGGTCTCTCTTGTCAAAATTTCGAGAGTCGAGTGTTCGATATATATCGCTTGTAGAGCAGCCGCGATTTCGATGAGCACCATATCTTGGAAACTACTGAATTCCGTTTTTAGATGTTGAATCAATTTTAATTTATGAAAGTATTTTTCGTAGAATTTTAGGAAATAACAAGGAATGATAAAAATTTTTAAGTGGTTGCAAATATTCTTCAAGCTGTTTAATTCTGGTTATATGAAACATTGGTTGAGTATTGATACCATCGCAATAAAAATATAAATACTGACATTTGCTTTGTCTAATATTATAGTTACTTTGTAAAATAATAATACGTGATATGGTTAGGTTTCATACTTACATGATGATGGGTAACATAATTTTTAAATAGAAATGAGTTCAAATGTGGCCAGAATGTATGTAACCGAGAAGAGTTTCGTCAGATCTTGATTTATTGCAAAGTCAATATCCTCAAATTTTGTCAACTTGCAGATGAAGCTTTCGCAAGTTACAGGAAGCGGTTTGTTACATCTTGCTGGAAGTATCTGCCGAACTTGCAGGTTGCAAGACGTTTTTCTCGAACCCGCAGAAGTTTTGTATGTTCAATAACGGTACGAAAATGTCAGCCTAGAAAATGAGAATTGCACAATGTAGGATGGGCGAAAACAAATGTACCATTGGAGCCACTAAACATATATAGCCAAGGAAATGTGAAATTAATGTAGAGAATACTTTGTTTCACCAGAAGGGGAAGTGCGGGGTGTTCAAAAAGTCTCTCCGCAGTGCCGTATGAGTGTTAGCCGCGCGTGCCATATGATTGCTCGCCTGCCTGGGTTACTTCCCTTCAGGTGGACTCTCCCAACATTCCTATGTTTCGTTTATCTCTGCCAGCGTCAGTAGTATCGTTGGTGTGTGTCGTTACGTGTTGACGTGAACGTATAAGTTCAGTTCCTTAGTTCATTTGTTTCGTTTCTGTCACTGTTAAAATGCTAACCATTGAAGAACGTGTGTTTTTAGTCGAACAAGTGTTCAAATCTGGCGGCAATACACAGTTTCAGTTCGTCAAACATTTAATTCAGTTTTCTCGGAGACAACACTCCCACATCGCGATACTGTGCGAGATTTGATTAACAAATTTCGAACTACGGGTTCAGTGACAGATGCACTGAGAAGTGGTCGTCCAAGCGTTTGTCTGAGGATAAACTACTCGATATTTCTGATAAAATGTCCACGAGTCCGAACAAGTCAGTAAGAAAACTCGCCCAGGAAATCGATGTTAGTGTCGGAACGGCCCACACAGCTGTAAGAACTGAAAATTACTGATCATGGCAAGAGACAGAATTATTGTCAGTGGTTCAAAACTTTCGTTCAACTAAATGGAAGGGATATTTTTAATGAAACGTTTTTCACTGATGAGGCGCGGGTTCATTTATATGGGTACATGAACTCGCAAAATTCTCGTATGTGGATACTCCAAATCTATTGTGTACCCATGAGGAACCACTTCATCCTCTGAAAATAGGAGTTTGGATTGCAATTTCTAGAAGTCGCTTTCTGCGTCCCATAGTTTTCATTTCGGTACATTTACTGCGGCATACGGAAGGCGCGGCTAATAATCAGACGGCACTGCGGAGAGACTTTTTGAACACCCCGTACAATGGCAAAATAGGCGTCTTCAAATCTTACCAGATTTTTTTGACGTTAACACAAATGCATTACATTTGCAAAAAAGTAATAAATACTTTTTGCAAAAATCAGAGCGTAATTAAAAGTACATCTGATGGTCGTACAGCTTGTCACATTTTTTTATCCGTTTTCGAATTGACGAGAGATGTTCGAAATTAGCATACCACATTCACAGAAAATTTTTTAAGCTTGTTTTCTGATTTTATTTCATTCGATAGTGTTTCTTGATAACTTAAATATGTAGGCCTTTGTATATGTTTCACCACCCAAATACTTCTTTTTTGTTAATTCAGTTTTTCGTAACGATTTTTCTTCGATAATAATAGTAGTGCAACAATGAAGGCCTCTGTTTTTAACCAAGACACCGTCAACTTCCACGTGCCTGTCTGACGACGCAACACTAGCGGAAACATTTCTGCAAGTACCTGCACAAAGTTCATTAAATTAGCTTGCCGAAGCGACTTCAGCAGAAGTAAACTACCGCAAGTTTTAGCTCTACTGTAAACACCCCAGGAAGCGGTTGCACAAGTTGCTCGCGGAAGTTACTTACTAGTGGACACACGCCTTTACAGTGATGCTTAACAAACCTCAATGGCGGAGGCTCCAAGAGAAGCGTTGTGCGTCAAGCAGAAATTTACTGTTAAAATACCGGGAGCAAACATTTGAAGAAGTGTCCGGGAACATATTATATCCCCTCATACCGCAAAATGAACGCCAGGAGAAAACCAGAGAAATTAAATTTAGAGCTTGCGCGTAGTATTATGAAGAGCCGTTCCTACACGAAAGTAAAAGGGGAGGGCGAAAGCGATGATGGTACCTGGAGTAGCCTTTGCCACACACCGTAAGGTGGCATGCGCAGTATAGATGCAGATGGAGTGACCAAGTTGTTACACGCACCATTCTTTCTTGTCGTCTCACTACGAGGCAGGCAGAATCGACTTACATCTGCAAGTGCACATCCGTGTTGTTATTCACCAGTGACTCGAGGACGTCCATCAGGGCAGGCGCATTTGAGGGAGTGGGCTGTATTCTATCAGTGGCTTTAATGCGAACTCAACAATGTGAGCGTTGCGCTTGATATCACTTCGTAACTGAAAATAAATTTCGGAATGGCAAAGTCTGTAAAATAAGGGGTATTTCAAAAAGAATGACCTGATTTCAAAACTGTAGTATAAGATTCCCTTGAAAAGCGTACAGGACCCGTATTTATTCCTTTCGAGACGACGGGGAGCTGTTTTGAGGGCCAAAGGGTTTCCTGCACAGGGTTAGGCACGATAACGTGTTGCCTTTTTTGATGTTTCCATATCTTTGTCCACTTCCTGCACATTTCAAGCGTTCACGTTATGTCATTTCTTAAAACACACTACTCCTGTTGATTCTACAGTCCGTCAGAGAACAGTTGTCAATTGCGGAATATTTCCTGTACTTTATGTTAACAGAGCGTATTCCGCGTTACAAAGTCGTGATGTGATCCATCACTTCTAACGACCAATGCCCACTCTTCCCTCCTCTATTCTCTTGCTTCTCATGCATTCATTAACAGTTACATTTCTTCATAAGCGAATTTTCTATGTTTCTATTTACACTACATATCGTACTCACAAAACAGCAAAAAAAATATTTTAAAAAATAGAAACATCGAGAACAACAGGAATGTACGATTGCTTCCATTAACTAGAATGGTTTACCTATAGTGTGTTTCAAAAAGAATGACCTGATTGCTAAACTCCATATTTATCGATAAGAACATACTACAAACATGGAATGGATTGAAAAATACTCAAAAAATACTGAAGTTTTAGTTATACTATTAGAAATGCTGTATGTGTCCACCACCAGCAGCGTGAACAACCTCTTCACAATAGCTAAATTTGTTATTAGCTTTACACAACATATCTACTTTTACAGAAGTTATGGCAGCTGTTACTCTATTCTTCATTTCTTCTGCGTCACGAGGGATAACAGGGAGATTAACACACTTTCCTTCACTCATCTCCACAAGAAAAAATCACATTAGGTCCTGTCTGGCGATCCTGAAGGCCAAGAATGCAGGGCAGTATCTGATGTCCCGTGGCCCTATCGGCGTTGAGACAGATTGTCATTGAGAAACTGACGTACGTTGTTGTGCCAGTGCAGTGGAACTGCATCCTGTTGGAAAAAGAACTCATCGGAGTCTCCCTGAAGTTGTGGAAGATAACGCTGGATAGGTCGCAAGGGACCCAGAGACTCTGCCCTGCGCTATCGACCACCAAGAGCGCTAGACATGACCTAATTCAATTTTTCCTCGTGGGAATATGTGAAAGAAAGTGGGTTCATCACCCCTCTACCTCGTGACATAGAGGATGTGAACAGAATAACAGCCACCATAACTTCTGAAAAACAGATATGTGGTGTAAAGTTTATGACGAATTTACACTATTGGCCATTAAAATTGCTGTATCAAGAAGAAATGCAGATGATAAACGGGTATTCATTGGACAAATATATTATACTGGAACTGGCATGTGATTACATTTTCACGCAATTTGGGTGCATAAATCCTGAGAAATCAGTACCCAAAACAACCACCTCTGGCCGTAACAACGGCCTTGATACGCCTGGGCATTGAGTCAAACAGAGCTTGAATGGCGCATACAGGCACAGCTGCCCATGCAGCTTCCGCACGATACCGCAGTACATCAAGAGTAGTGACTGGCGTGTTGTGACGAGCCAGTTGCTCGGCCACCATTGACCATACGTTTTCAATTCTTGAGAGATCTGGAGAATGTGCTGGCCAGGGCATCAGTCGAACATTTTCTGTATCCAGAAAGGCCCGTATAGGACCTGCAACATGCGGTCGTGTATTAGCCTGCTGAAATATAGGGTTTCGCAGGGGTCGAATGAAGGGTAGAGCCACGTGTCGTAACACATCTGAAATGTAACGTCCACTGTTCTAAGTACCCTCAATAGGAACAAGAGGTGACCGAGACGTGTAACCAATGGCACCTCATACCATCACCCCGGGTGATACGCCAGTATGGCGATGACGAATACACGCTTCCAATGTGCGTTCACCGCGATGTCGCTAAACACGGATGCGACCATCATGATGCTGTAAACAGAACCTGGATTCATCCGAAAAAATAACGTTTTGCCATTCGTGCATCCAGATTCGTCGTTGAGTACACCATCGCAGAGCGCTCCTGTCTGTGATGCAGCGTCAAGGGTAACCCTTGCCATGGTCTCCGAGCTAAAAGTCCATGCTGCTGCAAACGTCGTCGAACTGTTAGTGCAGATGGTTGCTGTCTTGCAAACATCCCCATCTGTTGACTCAGGCATCGAGACGTGCCTGCACGATCCCTTACAGCCATGCGGATAAGACGCCTGTCATCTCGAGTGCTAGTGATACGAGGCCGTTGGGATCCAGCACGGTGCTCCGTATTACCCTCCTGAACCTACCCATTCAATATTCTGCTAACTGTCATTGGATCTCGACCAACGCGAGCAGCAATGTCGCAATACGATAAACCGCTGTCGCGATAGGCTACAATCCGACCTTTATCAGAATCGGAAACGTGATGGTACGTATTTCTCACCCTACCACGAGACATCACAACAACGTTTCACCAGGCAACGTTTGTCAACTGCTGTTTGTGTATGAGACATCGGTTGGAAACTTTCCTCATGTCAGCACGTTGTAGATGTCGCCACCGGCGCCAACCCTGTGTGAATGCTCTGAAAAGCTAATCATTTGCATAGCTCAGCATCTTCTTCCTTTCGCGTCTGTGGCACGTCATCTTTGTGGCGTAGCAATTTTAATGCCCAGTAGTGTAGCTATCGGTCCTGCTGCTGGGGGATACACAAGGCATTTCTAGCAGCATAGCTAAAAATTTTATATTTTGTATTTTGCAATCCCTTACTTGTTTGTAGTATGTTTTTATCAATAAATATGGAGTGTTGAAAACAGGTCATTCTTTTCGAAACACCCTGTAAATAGACCATTCTGATTAATGGATGTATTCGTACATTCCTGTTGTTCTCACGTTTCTAATTTTTTAAATTATTTTCCTTGCAGTTGTACTAATATGATGTGATGTCTAAATACAAACAAAGAAAATTCACTTACAACGGAATGTAGCTGTTAATGAAGGCAAGAGAATAGAAGAGGAATGTGAACATTGGTCGTTAGAAGTGATGGATCACACCACGATTTTGTAGGGCGGAATGCGCTCTGTTAATGTAAAGCACAAGAAATATTCCTCAATTAACTGTCGTTCTATGACGGACTGTAGAATAAACAGAAGTTGTGGATTTGGAGAAAGGACGTAATGTGACTTTTCGAGATGTACAGGAAGTGTACAAGGATATGGGAACACCAGAAACACATTATCATGCTTAATACGGTGCAGGAAAGCCGTTGGCATTAAGATTAGTTCCCAGTTGCCTCTACATCTACATCTTCATCTACATCCATACTCCGCAAGCCACCTGACGGTCTGTGGCGTATCTTTATCGATTTTCCCTTCTATTCCAGTCTCGTATTGTTCGTGGAAAGAAGGATTAGCGGTATGCCTCTGTATGGGCTCTAATCTCTCTGATTTTATCCTCCTGGTCTCTTCGCGAGATATACGTATGAGGGAGCAATATACTGCTTGACTCCTCGGTGAAGGTATGTTCTCGAAACTTCAACAAAAGCCCGTACCGACATACTGAGCGCGTCTCCTGCAGAGTCTTCCACTGGAGTTTATCTATCATCACAGTAACGCTTTCACGATTACTAAACGATCCTGTAACGAAGCGCCTTATTCTCGAAAGGGATAAATACAGGTCCTGTACGGTTTTCTACGGAATGTGAGACCATTCGTCCTGTAAAATACTGGCAAGTTGAGGTAACGAGGGTAAAAGTGCGCAGCGATCATGTGCCATTCTCTCCGAAGTAGATCACAAGGCTCAGTGTTATTGATATCTGGTGACTTTGGTGGCTGTGTGATGTGCGACAACTCATCCTCGTGCACACGAAACCACTGCGGGACGATGCGAGCTGTGTGGATAGGGTCCTGCGTCATGGAACACAGTCTCCCCATTGGGGAACAAACATTTTACCATGCGATAGACCTGATCAGACAAAATGGTCACATAATCCTTGGTAGTAATGCACTCTTGCAGAGTAAACATGGGGCCCATGGAATGCTACAATATGGCTACCCAAATCATCACCGAACTCCCACCATGTTTCAAGGCAAGGCTCTGAGCAGTATGGGACTTAACATCTGAGATGAGTCCCCTAGAAGTTAGAGCTACTTAAACCTAACTAACCTAAGGACATCACACACATCCATGCCCGAGGCAGGATTCGAACCTGCGACCGTAGCGCTCGCTCGGTTCCAGACTGAAGCGCCTAGAACCACTCGGCCACCACCACTGTTCACTTCTGAGACGTAATGTAAGCCAGAACTTGGAAACAGTGTGAAAGAAGACTCATTCTGCCAAATGTCATTTTTGCGTTGGTCCATGATCCACGTTTTCTTCGGCATCATGTTTATGTGTTACAGGTATTTGCGTTACAAATGTGTGATCTTGGTATTGCAGCTCTACCTGAAATTCCCAGCTTATGGAGTTCCTTCTGTGTTGTTTTGGTCCTGACAGAGTTCGCGAGTGCGACTTTCAGTTCTGCACTGACTTATGCAGCTGTAGCCCTCCTATTTTTCGTCACAATCCTCTTTAACACCATTCATCACGATCACTCAGCACACACTTTTGTCCGTGTTGTGAGTTAGTGGGCTTCGGGTACCCTGGTTACGGAACAACCGTACGCGTTGGAATGCACTGAGCTCCGAGATAACGCACTCACAAGTACACAGAACACTCTTCTGACCACGACTGACTCTTGCAACGTGCTGAGAGCATTGTGCAGCTGCCATTCGTGGTCACGTAAAACAGCGCGTCCTGTAGGCGTCGTTAGCATCTGCGTTTGTACGAGGTCTGTTCAAAAAATTCCGGAACTTTGTCCACAAAATTTTTCTACGATTACCTTTTACTTATTGTGCGTGGTCTCCTTCCAAATACTCTCCTCCACAATTGACAGACCGCTGCCAACGCCATTTCCACTTCCACAAGCAGTCTTGGTACGCCTCGCTGGATCGCGCGGAGCGCTGTCTGCGACTTTGCTCTTATCTTGTCTGTCATTTCAAATCTTCTTCCTTTCAAAGGGGCTTTCAACTTTGGAAATTAAAAAAAAATCCACAGGGGCCAGGTCTGAAGAGTACGGAGGACGAGGCAGCAGGGTGATTCCGTTTTTTGTGCAATAGTCACGCACCAACAGGGGTGAATGTGTTGCTGCGTTACCGTGATGCAAGAGCCGTAAGTTGTCTCACCACCTTTCAGGCTGTTTCCTTCTCACAGAATTTCGTGACATGATCCAACTGAAATGTTAAATTTTTCTGCAATCTCTCGGACAGTCAGATTGGCACTCACAATTTCGTCGTATTTCCTGACATGAGCGTCATCGGTAGACGTCGAAGGGCGTCCTGAGCAAGGGTCATCTTTCTCTTCTGTCCGGCCATTTTTAAACAGCCGGCCGGAGTGGCCGAGCGGATCTAGGCGCTACAGTCTGGAATCGCGCGACCACTACGGTCGCAGGTTCGAATCCTGCCTCGGGCATGGATGTGTGTGATGTCCTCAGCACTTAATTCCCATAGTGCTCAGAGCCATTTGAACAATTTTTAAAACCTGTGAGCCATTCGTAACACCGAGTAGGGCTGAAGCACTCATTACCGTAGGTTTCCTGCATCATTTGGTGTGTCTCTGTAAAGGTTTGCCGCCCCTTGGGCCGAGCGGTTCTAGGCACTTCAGTCCGAAACCGCGCTGCTGTTTCGGTCGCAGGTTCGAATGTTTCCTCGGGCATGGATGTGGGTGATGTAATTAGGTGTAAGTAGTCTAGGGGACTGATGACTTCAGATGTTAAGCCCTATAGTGCTTAGAGCCATTTTTTGTAAAGGTTTACTTGAGTTTCAGACAAAATTTAATGCAGACACGTTGTTCGTCTAACTCTCTCATCCCGAAATTCGGCAACTGTGCGACACGACGCTCTACTCAGTACAGCACTGAACAATAACTGACAAACATACAACAATGAAAGTTCAGGCAGTTACACATTAAACACAGGCGTGTGCAGGGATGCCAACCACACTTCGTTCCAACATACCACTGGCGCGAAATTACGAATGTTCCGGATTTTTTTGAACATACTTCGTATTCAGCCATCCATTTCGCACGATGTTTCCACATTTCTGTCAGTCCCCTGTAACTGCTTGAGTCCGGCACCAGTGATCCCGAAAAAAAGAACAGTTTCGTTAAGAAGCGAACGTTGATGGAGCTTGCATTTTCCTCTTAATAATGAGAAAACTAGATAGTTCTATGCTAACTTAGGCTTTATAGATTTCACGCTGCAAGCAATTTGATACAGAATTATAGTAAAGCCAATTTACTTTAAATTTAGTTTTTATTTATCTGTCCTCTTGCGAGTAGAGCATTCTACCCTAGTCTTACAGCCGACATTCACATTTTAACTAAATAATGATAATACCTATAATATAAAGGGTGATCAAAAGGTTTACGTTCAAGGCGTTGCTGCAGCGTATACGCAGCGTAACCTGACTTCGATGCGGGTGTATAAGCAACAACAGGTATGCAAGGGATTAGGGTGGTATTTGTACCTTTCCGATGTGAGTGCGATAAATGCGGAAACGTGAGCTGTGGCGATGTTGTAACCAAACGCGTCCAAACAGTATAAGCAACAACAGGTAGGTAAGGGATTAGGGTGGTATTTGTACCTTTCCGATGTGAGTGCGATAAATGCGGAAACGTGAGCTGTGGCGATGTTGTAACCAAACGCGTCCAAACAGTATAAGCAACAACAGGTAGGTAAGGGATTAGGGTGGTATTTGTACCTTTCCGACGTGCGTGCGATAAATACGGGAACGTGAGCTGTGGCGACGTTATAACCAAACGTCCGAACAGTACCAACTTGGTTTTATTCTTTTATTGGCTGCCGAAGGGTAAACACCAGTAGACATCCATCGTAGAATGGAGAATGTGTGTGAGACAGCACGTCTGTCAAAAACAACTGTTATGGAATGGCGCGCCAAGCCTTGCTGGTGCCTTCTTGATCGACCCTTATATTACAAAGAATATCAGTAACATTAATAATAGAAGTAGAACGATGAATATAAACCAGATTTGTATATATCTAAGGGCATCTGGATTTACAGTGTTGAACAGGAACTAAAAATAATAGAAATTTAGCTACTCCCACTAATATTAATAATAATGATCTGTTAGTGACAGTTGGAAATAAAAAATGCATTTGTAAGTATACAAAAGTGAGATGATATGAACTAGTGAGCTCTAACAGGGAGAAATACAGGTCAATTGACAAGTTAAGGACTTTGAGAAATGGGAAAGGTTTCGTAGGAAAAGAGGGTACTTAGGTAACAGACGCCTTTTGAAACGACGATAGCGTTTCTTTGTTTTCGGAGATAGGCCATTTTCCTGTGGGCAGTGGTTCGAAACCCGGTGTAGTTAACGGTCTGTGCGTGGGCATTGGAAACTGAAAACAAGAAACTGAATGTTTAATTCCAGTACGGGGATGATATGTTTGTTTTGTGAAGGAATGGCAGAAAGGGACTAGGTAGTTTCCACCAACATCTCATTGGGATTAATCCGAGGATTCAGTTTACCATGGAGGAAGAAGAAGTGGCGGAAGATTAAATTTTCTCGATGTGATGATTTACAAGAAAGAAGAAAGTACGCCAGGGCTGTGCACTGAATATATACCATAGTAATCAGACCTAGGATTTCCTACGGCGCCGTAGTGTGGTGGAAGAAGGTAGAACAGCGGATTGCAGCTAAGGAGCTTGCTAAGGTGCAGAGATTGGCTTGCTTAGCCATAACAGGCGGAATTAGCGGCACACCAACCGCTGGAATGGAAGCCATGCTGGACATGCCTCCATTACACCTTTGGGTCAAGATGGAGGCAGCAACTGGGGCACACAGACTTAAAACTGGCAAAAACTGGCTCTTATTCGGATATGCAGAATCGCACACTAACATAGTGAGTGAGGTAAATATAGGAATGGCTGGGGAAATGCCTGACGACTGTATAATAACTCCCAACTGCTCCGACAAGTCTTGCAACATAATAATTGGAAGCAGAGAGCAGTAGGGAAAAAACAGTTCGACACCGTACGGGGGACATTGTTTGGTTCACTGATGGGTCGAAAATAGACCAAGACGTTGGGGCAGGGGTGTACAGGGTTCAGCCAAGACTGAAGGGCACCATCTCTATAGGAAAACTGGGCTCTTATTCCAAGCTGAAATTACTGGAATCAGGGTATGTGTGGAGGAGAATATGCGTAGGTGCTACAAGGATCATAGCACCTACATATATTCAGACAGCCAGGCAGCCTTGAAATCATTGGCAGCTCCTGCAACAAGATCTAAGATTGTTGCAGAATGCCACAGGGCTCTGGTGGAGTTAGTGGGAAGCAATAGGGTAAACCTAGTGTGGGTCCCTGGCTACTCAGGAATCTGTGGCAATGAACAAGCCGACAGATTGGCTAGGATGGGGGCAACAACTCCATTTATTAGACAGGAACCTGTGCTGACAATCACCAAGGTTACGATCAAATTAGAACTACGGAACTGTCTTAGGAAATAGCACGTAGGGTATTGGACCAAGGTCCATAACCAAAAAGATGGTAAGGTAATGATGCCCAATACATGTTTTAAAAGAAGCTCTGTAATCCTGGGACTGAACAGGAAAGACTGGACTGATGACCGGCCATGGGAATTTAAAACACCTGCACGCAATGGGTATAACGGAAAGCACCCTAAATGGAGGATCTGTGATGAGGGTGAAGGAACTGTATCACACCTAATCTTCGAATGCATGGCATTGGAGAGTAAAAGACACAGAATCTCCGGGACAACTAGACCTGAAGAAAAAAACTGGCAGAGGGACGCCTTGCACTATTTAAGGGCACTGGTTGGCTTTACTAGATATACCGGGAGCGCTTCCGCACAATAAATTTAGTTTCGGTGCGGGCAGTGGCGGGTTAGACGTAAGCTGTTTTAGCTTCCCTGTTAAAATCAAATCAAATCAAATCAAAAAGAACAAAGTAGCTTAGGCCACATGGGTTAATACGCACAGAGCGTTACTTACACTGGTTGTCGAACCACCACCCACAAGAAAAGAGTGGCGTCGTAAAAACGTTGACTCGCAACCGGGAGGACGACGGTTCAATCCTGTCTCCGGCCATCCTGATTTAGGTTTTCCGTGATTTCCCTAAATCGCTTCAGGCAAATGACAGGATGGTTCCTTTGAAAGGGCACGGCTGATTTCCTTCCCCATCCTTCCCTCACCCGAGCTTGCGCTCCGTCTCTAATGACCTCGTTGACGACGGGACGTTAAACACTAATCTCCTCCTCCTCCTCGTAAAAACGTTGGCGGATGGAGCAACAGACATCTGCGAACCAGAGCTGCTTGGCGCAGAATTAATACAGCTCACCATTACATTACTCAAGAATTGTTATTCGTCCGCTGGGGTAAAAAGGGCGTTAAGACTACTGGGCAGAAATCATAACGATGCATGGCACCTGTGAAATCGAAATTTTTCCTACCTTTAGTTATGGACATTACTGATCCCATAGGAAAAATCTTCAGTAAACGGAACATCGCGGTAATTTTCAAACCCATCCGAAAAGATACAAGATCACCTGCAATTGGCCGAGAATGCTCGCCAACCGTTGTAAAAAGTAGAAATATATTGGTTTTTGTGAGGTTGTGGAGAGGTGTACGCATGTGCTGAAAAAAAAGTCAAAAACGATTGGAAGAGCAATAGGACAATTGCATAAGAGGAGAGATTGACAGATCAGCTGTCACGGAACATGCTTTGCAGTCTGGAACCGCCGCATTCATTTTGTTAGGTCTCAAGTATTGGCAGTCAAAAAGAGGATACCAAGGAAAGCCTATTGCAGAGAGGCCGTGGAGACTGTAAACCACCCAGGAAATTGAGTGGGAAGAAGGAGGGCGAGAAACTGAACGACATCTGGAGTCCGTTGCTGAAGATGACGTGTATCAGTCTTTCACGATAGCGTGATGGCCACAGCGGAAGTCGGCAGTCGACAACGGTCAATTGCGCTCGGGTATTCAAAATGTATGACGTCACCCCGAGGCGTGGAAGCACACGTAAACGGAATGTTGCTGCAGTCAGTAGCGAGTCAGGGTGTGAACCGTACACTCAAAGAAGCTGCCATGCCCCTAGAAAAATTCCGCCGCAGACGGGGACAAAACGTTGCGTTTAAATGAGAAATCCATTCGAGCACGGCATAACAGTCCGGAACATTTTATTAACTATGACATTTCCGGCCGTGAAAGCATACATTTTACACTGTAGCAATTGTCGGGAAAGAATGAGAATGTGTTGGGTAGTGTCTATTGTGGGCGGTATTACCAAAAGCATGCCTTGACTACTTATGTCGACAACTGAAAGTAACTACGAAAACTGTGGTCCTAGATGACAACCAACAGAAGTTTGATCGCGTCCTAGGACGACTATATGTTTGGATTATACCTAGCCAGCGTGTGCAGAGTACTGAAATTATCATATGCGATAATCAGTCCTTAGGGATATGACGTTGCAACAAGGATTTATACAACGTACAGTCGGCGTAAAATGTTCAATAAAATATCACGGAATTTAGTGTTGGTAGAAGGAGCCTTTTTTTTATCGTTTGCCTCTGTAGTCGCTCTCAAGATCTCGTGTCTCATCCCAGTTCCTCATCTTGCCCTCTGTGGCGTTCGCTGTGTTATTCAGTAGTTTAGTATTTAACTAATTTGTACATGAAAATGATAATCTTATTTCATTACAGTGAGTAATTACAAAATAAAGATTTGGTCAAGTTGCTAAAGAACTCCAAGTTAACGTTGTGTTAAAGTGTTGTCTGTAAGTTGTGTAAGTGCCACTAAATAACAGTTCATACAACAGAATCTATACAACTATTGATTATAATGGAAACAGTTATCTTCAGCAAAATGATCATTAAAAATCCGAATATCAGCAGCGCACAACACTGACTATGTTACCTGAAACAATATTCTTCGCAACTCGTGCGTAATTAATTTCGGCTCCATACATCAGCAAGAAAAGTTTGTTATATGGATCATGCTATGAGCACTGTTTTTAAAGAACCAATCTGATTACAATTATTTCCATTAAAATGAGTTCGGGACCACCGTTGCACATTTATTTTTACACATTTTTATTACCTTCGGCATTTATGTCTGCAGAGTTGCGTAATTTGAATTTGCCGCTGAGGTAATTGTTAAGATAGCGGCAGATAATTGATAGAGACTTTCTATTGTTAGAGCAAATTTCCTTTTAACAGGATAAGTATTTGAAATGCTTATTAAACTTTACTTTCATATTCTGCACTATTTAGACTAATTTTCATCAAGCAAACTTTTGATACTTTCGTAAGAAACACAGATAAAAACGCGATACAAATCGCTGACATCAGCGGAAAGAAATAATTAACACAGATAACGCTTATTGAGAGAGGAATTAAAGTCACAAATAATTATTCACTCATATTTATGATAATAATGAACTCTATTCTCAAGCAATAATTAATAAATAATTACAATTTCTTAACAGACCTCAGTTTGATATGCGTCTTGTGTCCGCAGCCTACAAAAGCCAACCAACGAAAGGTAAAAACAAAGGAAGACAAACGCAGATCATAAAAGAAATTTACAATTATCATTGTCTTTGTATGATACACATCGATATGTCCAATTACATCAGAAAATATTATATAAATAAATAATATTTATCATCGTTTTATTTCACTGTTTTTTCATATGTCGGATAGATAATGTTTATAACTGTTAGAAGCATAATTTCCTCTCGTCGCATTGTAGCTAAAATTTATCTCGTGGATGTTACACCTCCTCTGCCCAAAACGAATATGCCTGTACATTGTGTTTCCGCAAGAGAGTGCAAAAATTTAGCAGGACATGAGGATGCTTCACTGAACAATTTTAGGTAGGGAACCTGGGGTCGAGGAAGTCAGTTAAGGAGACATGGAAGTAAACTTGTCTACCACTTTGTTTAGCATTACTATTTTCCAACTTATTTGCAACTAACATGCATACAAGTTTACACGTAATGTGCTATTTTTTTACATATACATTCTTTATTTCCTGCAAGGAAACAACGAGGACGAGCCAACTCTTCTAGCAGGCCGTCTGAATGGCCAGCTGTACGTGAGTTGTTGGAGAACGCAGCCTTCGTGAGTTGTTGGAGAACGCAGCCTTCGCTGTTCGTGAGAGCATGTGATTTCTGGCGTTCCCCAAGGTTGTGTTATAGGCCCTCTGCTGTTCCTTATCTATATAAACGTTTTGAGAGACAATCTGAGCAGCCGTCTTCGGTTGTTTGCAGATGACACTGTTGTTTATCGACTAATGAAGTCATCAGAAGATCAAAACAAACTGCAAAACGATTTAGAAAAAATATCTGAATGGTGTGGTAGTGGCAGTTGACCCTAAATAACGAAAAGTGTGAGATCCTCCACATGAGTGCTAAAAGTAACTCGGTTACATCGGTTACACGATAAATCAGTCTAACCTAAAAGCCGTAAATTCAACTACATACCTAGGTATTACTATTACGAATAACTTAAATTGGAAAGAACACACAGAAAATGTTGTGGGAAGGCTAACCAAAGGTTGCGTTTTATTGGCAGGACACTTAAAAAATGTAGCAGACCTACTAAGGAGGTTGGCCATACTACGCTAGTTCGTCCTCTTTTAGAATACTGCTGCGCGTTGTGGGATCCTTACCAGACAGGACATCGAAAAAGTTCAAAGAAAGGCTGCACTTCTTGTATTATCGCGAAATATGGGAGAGAGCGTCACAGAAATAATACGTGATTTGGGCTGGAAATCATTAAAAGAAAGGCATTTTTCGTTGCGATGGAATCTTCTCACGAAATTTCAATCACCAACTTTCTCCTCCCAAGGCGAAAATATTTTGTTGACACAGACCTACATAGAGAGGAACGATCACCACGATAAAATAAGGGAAATCAGAGCTCGTACGGAAAAATATAGGTGTTCATTCTTTCCGCGAGCTATACGAGATTGGAATAGTAGAGAATTGTGAAGGTAATTCGATGAACCCTCTGCCAGGCACTTAAATGTGATTTGCAGAGTATCCATGTAGATGTGGATATATCACGAAGGAGAATAGGCTCTCTTCAGTGTGGGTGTTCGCAACCATCTCAATGTTGTATTTCCTGGTCGCTGGATTGGAAGCGGAGGTCCTATTCTACGGCCTGCGAGGTCATCTGGCCTGGTCCCCTTGATTATTTCCTATTGGGATATCTGAAGTCACTTGTGTATCAGGCCCAAGTGGATACAGAGATGGAATTAGTTGCCAGAATGGAAGCTGTATGTGATGTGATTCGAAATACACCAGGGATATTTTGTCAA
Organism: Schistocerca gregaria; assembly: GCF_023897955.1. Lineage (NCBI taxonomy): Eukaryota > Metazoa > Arthropoda > Insecta > Orthoptera > Acrididae > Schistocerca > Schistocerca gregaria. Next base: position 563,013,835 of record NC_064926.1, read on the forward strand.
GGCGCGTCAGAATCTTGTCCGTCGATGTCATTCTTGCACTGAGATTGATGGCCGTCAGTTTCAGCACATTTTGTAAGATACAATACAAATGGTACGTTCCTTGTGTCAGTGACGGTATTTGCAGTTAACTCTAACTAATGTAAATAAAGAAACACACAGTAATGTGATTTTATTTCTAGCATCTCCTTAAGCTGGCTTCTCCTACCCAGGGTTCCCTACCTCAAAGTGTTCAGTGCAGTATCCAACTATGTCCTGTTAAATTTTTGTACACTGTTGCGGAAACACCCTGATCATTTTTGTCATATAACTGCTATAATGTTCCGCGTGTGTTAGAACCTTATCACGATAATAATAAAAATACCAGGAACTAACCGTAGATCATAAACTGAATTTGGCAGCATATGCCACAACAACGGTAGTAAAATCAGAAAGAGCCACCAATACAATGGTGGAATTATTTATGCATCACCGTCTATAATTAAATAGCTTTCTTATAATCGTTGAATGTCTTATATAAATTGGCTTGAATTCCCTCTGTTTCTGTAGAAAACAAATAAACAGAATTACTTGTATCAACTTTATTTTGTTATGGTTGATTTATTTCTATAAAATAAGTTGTTCTTTACATTTTAACGCTTTCGTAAGGAACCGCGTGGAAGTGCATATGTCATTTGATAGTTTTTCCTTTCGTACTATGAGTGTTAATCTCGGAAGGAACACTGATTATTAATTTTACGTCATAAAACTCACAGTTTTCAGTGCTTGTACATTCACAGTTGTCTCATATGAATCCGCTGTTGCCATTTAATCCGTGGTTGGTCCTGCGCGTGCCTTCATCATCTGTTTTACATCGTGTAGGCATTGAGAGATTTAAATTTTTAATATATTCCTTACTCTGCTCATGAAAAGACGCACTCATTAGAGTCTCCAGCAGTTCCCGACTATTCTCTGGCTTCTGTTTTGTGACAGAATTTCCCATAATCTTCCAACAGTTCTCAATAGGACTGATATCGTGGCTATTTCCAGGCCAGCCTAACGTTTGAACTCCATTATGTCTCAGGAAATTTTTGCCCTGAAATGTAGTAACAAGTTGGAACATCATCTGCTTCCTGCCTGATACAATCTTGGTCACAGGACTTGACTTCAAAGCTCTGTGGCAAGGAACAGGATGTAAGTGGAAAACGCAACTGGAAACATCTCCAAACTCGTCTCTTTTTGTGATTGTTTCAAGGATGCTATTGTATGCATTTGTATTGACTGTGCCGTTTGTGAAGTCCAAAAGACCTACTCCGCTGGTAAAAATGCATCTGTCCGCAGCTCGTGGTCTTGCGGTAGCGTTCTCGCTTCCCACGCCCGGGTTCCCGGTTTCGATTCCCGGCGGGGTCAGGGATTTTCTGTGCCTCGTGATGACTGGGTGTTGTGTGCTGTCCATAGGTTGTTTAGGTTTAAGTAGTTCTAAGTTCTAGGGGACTGATGGCCATAGATGTTAAGTCCCATAGTGCTCAGAGTCATTTTGAAAAATGCATCTACAGACCATTTCTCCTGCTGAAAGTTTGACTGTTTGTGTTATACACGAAGCCAAAAATTCTTCCCCTACTCTGCGATGCACGAACACCTGGCCTTCGGAGCCATGTGGATTCATTATATTCACCTAGGAACATTACTCTGTTCCACATATCCGGCGTCCGTATCACACGTGTGCTTTTGCCAATGTTAGCCGCTGTTGTCGCGTTGTTTTTGCCTAGAACGGCTTCTCTCTCGATCGACGGACAGCGACTCCAGCTTCCAGTAGTCTAACCGTTCTGCTGCTTACTGAGGCATCACAAATCTCATTCCAGTCTCGCTTCAGGGCTTTAAAACAATCACATAATTGTAAAAATGCCTCACTTATAAGAGCGTGCAAGATGGAGAGGATATTACTGCTTCCATTGTTTTTACTAGGAATATCACCACAGCACGCGTAAATCATCAATTTTGTAAACCCTCGTCGCAAGTTTTGTAAAGGCCTCGTCGCTACTGTTGGGGAGGCTGAGCTCGTTAGTTCGTGAAACGGCTTCTGGGGCAGTACACAGCTAAGACAGTTTCTCCCTGCCACTATTACACAGCTATGCCCCAGGGTCAGGTAATAGGGTAGGAGGAGGAAGGTTCTACAACACTCCAACAAATTAGTAACAAATTAGTGACAAATTTGTGACTAGTTGAATATTGAAGGCTGCAACACTGAATATAAAAAAAAAACAACGCAAAAAAGGGCTCTCAATGACTAAGTGCAAATAATCGAAGGTAGACTTCACAGTACACAGCAAATGCAATTTAGATCAACTGTCTGTTCACTTCTAAGACATCACTAAATGACGTTCCCTGCTTAAGTCAACCCTAGCGAGCATCTATAACCAAGTGGGCGAGAGCTGCTCTTCTATCTTCGCAGCAGGCTTCTGTCCGTTTCGTCCGGTCATTGGCGGATTGTACTCGGCCGGCAACTGGCCGAGGTGAAGTCGATGTCTTCATTCTGGTGGAACTCGCGCAAGTGGCGAGTCCCTGTGGCACTGCCACCAGCTCGCATCTTTGCGCCTGTGGTGCTTTTGCCCTGGCTCTGTCTTGTTCGAACGACACAACAATCAACTGTAAAATAATTTAAGTAATTTTACACATAAAATTCTTGTGAACACGTTACAATCTCCTTCCTGGAAATATTTTTGCAGTGCCACATTTTCCTATGCCTATCCTTTTCCTGCCATTTATGAAAATAGTAATATACACAATAAAATATATTGAGTATTATTTCACTTTTTTTTTACAAAAAAAGAAAATAAAAGAATAGTTTCACTAGACTGACTGGAACCCACGACTTTCAGATTACCGTTCTGTACCCTCACGGATGCGCCGGTTGCTACTAGACAACTATTATAGCATAGAGCGAGTTTGGAAATTCCCGTTACAGACTTATAGGACTTGTAGAGTGGAGTGAATACATAATGTTTTGAGTAGGGATCCATGTCCGGAAACGTACCGTTTCCGTTCGACGACTGTTCCAACCGAGATGTGCAACGCGTCCACGCCTGCTGAGGAAAAGAGGAAAGAGGGAAAGAGAAAAGTCCCAGAGTTTCTTGTCATGGTATTCAGCACGGTTGACAGGATGACGTGTCCTTGTAGGGTCGTATGCAAAGTTTAAGAGCAGAGACAGATGAAGATGCCTGCTGCAGTAGAAATAGGAGAGACACCAGGTGGGTGTACCACAACTTGTTTCTTAGGTACCACGTCTATAACAACGTTGGTGGCCGCAACATCGAGCTGCTGTTGTGATGCATCAGCACTGTTCTGAACGTACAGTGCGCTGGGTTCTTTTTTTATTCTGGATTAATGTAAACACGTAAAGTTTAAGTATTAACACAAATAAATGTGCTCAAGTAATAAATGAACGTTTCGTTATGCTTCCTTTCGAACTGTTTCCTAATAACTGCATTGCGTCACGTCTAATTCAATTACTCAAGCACATCTGAACTGAAACCGCTGTAGAACGAGGACGGTACGTTTTCGGACAAGGCTCCTTATTCCAAATTTTATGTAATCACTTCCCGCTACAAGCCCTAGATGTTTGTAAGGGGAATTTTTGAACACTCTTTGTTACGGCTTACGCCGCGCGCAGTAGCCTTGCAGTCTGGGTCGCCTTGCCACGGTTCGCGCGGCTTCCCCCCCCCCCCCCCCCCCCATCCCCCCTCGGAGGTTCGAGTACTCCCTCGGGCATGAGTGCGTGTGTTGTCCTTAGCGTTAGTTTAAGTAGTGTGTAAGCCTAGGGACCGATGACCTCAGCTGTTTGGTCCCATAGGAACTTACCACAAATTTCCGAATGATTTATGTCTCACCCGAGCAACGCTAATAATGCTACTTTTTTTCTGATCGCTCAGCCCCCAGGAGCTCCCACTCCTGTTAGCTCCATTTATGGGCGAGCTCTGCATGCGCAACAAAGTTGAACGAAATGGGTGATGATCAGTAGGCGCGATCCACTTGTCAATAACTTCTGTATCAGCTCAAGAACTTAAGTCGCCCTGCAGACATTGTCACCATACGACCCATTGATGACTGTCCTGTTGTTACCTTTTTGAACTTTAATGTTCCAAAACGTGCTGAAGATTAAGTGGAAAAGTTGGGTAACTAATGAGGTGGGACTGAACCGAATTAGGGAGAAAAACAAAACTATGGTACAACTTGACAATATGCAACCTTAGGGGTCAAAGAATCGTCGAGGGATTCAAAGTGAAGCGTCACCTTTGAAAAATTATACACGACTGTGCTTAAACTGACACACAATATCTTTAGCGCAACGCAATCTGACTTCCGAAAATCCCTACGAAAGAATGGCCCTGACTAACATTAACCTATACGATTCACAAATCACTTACCTCACAAAAATCTTCGTTACTCAAGCTACTGCAATACAGCGAGCGCCACTACTGCCAGCTAAATAAAAGATTCAAACTACTGAAGGCACTAACTACTGATAAGCAGAGTCAGCAAATGAAAGATTTTAATAGAGAACAAACAATGTATTTAGCTTAATAGTCATAATATATATATCAGTTCATGACATCAATTCTTACAAATTTCAAAACTCCGCCATCTCTCTCCCCACGTCCACCACTGCTGTCGGCTCACCTCCAACTGCGCAACGCTACCCGCTGTTAGCATCCAGCTGCCGCTGCCCAACACTACAATGGCAGACAACAATGCAAACTAAACACAGACTGCACATGGCACAGCCAGTGATTTTTATACAGAGCGTTACGTGGCGGCGGCGTTACCAATAAAAAAACCTAAACAGCTTACTAACATAGCCCCCATGCTCCCCACAAAAAATTTACAAATTGTTTTGGGCAGTGGCCAGTACAGATTTGAAAACTTTTTTCATAATTACAATGACAAAGAAATGAAATGAACACACTTATCGATACAATGTTGGTCAAAAGCTAAAATTTTCTCACAGTCCATAAAGACAGTCCTGATCATTTATCAAAGTAAAATTGCAGTGTTTTTCTCAAAGTCTGAGTAGTAAAAGAAAATGCACTTGGAAGTAGTGGATTTCTAAGCAGTCTTGAAGAAGTAGTGTTGTCCTTCCAATGGACAGACAGTGCTGACTCTTGACATGCAGACAGTTAATGGGCCACAACAGAGGAAACCCACTGTAGTCCTGGTAGAGATTACGGTATTGGTGGTCCACCAGAGGTGCAGACCCACTGCAGTCCTTGTAGAAATAATGGTATTTGTGGGTCATCAAAGGTGCAGACCCACTGTAGTCCTTGTAGAGACGGCCAGCAGCCATCTGTTGCAACTGTCCAGGTGCACAATCACCATTGAAGAGGCTTGCAGAGAATACAGCAAGTCCATAAACCACCACTTGTCCACTCACAAAAATTATTTTTTGAAATGTCCTTAGAACCAGCAATGCTGTTATCCAGTCCCTTACTGAATTATTAACACACGTGCAAACACTATCAGTCCCTACTTCTCACATATTGTCCATATACTATGACCAACAGAAATGTGTGCAGTGAAATGTAATTTACAAGTTACTTAATTTGATGAACTGGTGTCAATTACAATTTTATAACATAAGAATACATTAACAAAGGTACAAAATATATCATTAAAGAACATAATAGTACAGATAACATTTGCAGTAATACAGGCTTTACAAAAGAATCGAAACAACAAATACATCAGTGTTACAAAAATTATGACATAAGTACATACATAAAAGATCAGAATAACTCTTGAAACATCAACTTCACACATGAGCATTAAAACAAAACACAATAAATTATGTCTAAACATCTTTACAAAGTAAATAACATGTTATTAATGCAAATTATATTTGAGGATAACAGTATTTCTCATCATAGTGAATGTAGCTTAGTATTAGAAAAATTCTGCAACATAAGTCTTAACAGATAATCATACAAAGACAGGAAGAACATAAATACACAAGGGTACACAAACACATAGTGGGATAACACAAGGAAAGGACAGGGTTTGTTTTACTGCAGTATTTTGCAAACAAAACTTTCTTTACTTCTCGGAGATCTCCCTTCGTTCTTCATTATTTCCAAAAAGTCCTATCTATACCTGATTTCTGTACTTTTTTCGTATAACTTCTCAATGCATTTCTTCCAATCCATCGCAAATCATTCTCTTATATAGGCTACCCCTCTTAAGCTAACTTAAATCTACTGAGCTCAGATGCTTAACTAAGGGATGAGGCAATGCAGCAGCACAAAACAATTTACACAAACAGCAATGTTAAAAAATGGAAATTGGCAAAAAAAAGGCAGCAATATTACAACTAATATAAGGCAATGCGCAGCAAACAAGAATAATAAATCAGTAATAAAATTGGCTTAACCTAGTAATACAAAGTGACATTCAGTAGCACTATGAATGGCAAACAGCCGCAGCAAATGCTATAACTTATACCTAAACATGACAAAGCTCAATCAGAAAAAATGTTACAATAAAGACAACAATGCAGATAAGGACAATGTCTATTCACATCTAAATGTCTATGCAATTAAAGTGGTGCACCACAAAAACTAATCCTACAACAAATTACCAAGTACTTGAAAAGAAAATTATATATACAGTTACTGTTATTAGTCGCTTCTTATTGCTCTTTCCATTCCAAGAGCTCCTTTTTCGAAGAATGTGGATCATAAAGTAATTATTTAATAGATCTGTCGACAGAAAATGTTCACATTAGCAAATGCATTTAATTTTATAAAACCAATTCTGCAACACAGCTGGAAAACAGATATCAAATGAAATAAGCAACTATGGACAAAGCATAAAAATATCATTCAATCGTCATGTGACATTTCATAAGTTAGTACAAATTCTCTCAACTCTCGTAGAAAGACATTTGTTATAATCAGGAGTCAGATGTAAGTATCTTTCTCAGTAATGAGCGTGTCGTATTTGCGGTGCTTTCTACAAAGGAATGTCAATAGCGAGCGAGCATAATGCCCCCCCCCCCCCCAACCCTTTTTTTTTACCTGTGCCTCTGAAAGGCACGCACTAATGGCTTTTCTCCCAGGCGACTGTCGCACAGCTGGGTGCCCACGACGCATTATGTGCAGGTGGTCAATTACCTTTCTTACTGAAAAATTTACGACAGCAGTGTCCGCTACAGTGACAGTCTCATATAAAAAATTTCACAGGTCAAGCATTTGCGTTACAAATATGTAGAAACAAAATCCTGTAAATATAACAGTGTCCAAAAATTTTTGGTGGCCTTGTGATACATTCACGCGTATACACACATTTCATAACCCTTAAAGTACGATTCTTCGTTTCTAACATCCTTTTCATAAATCAGAGTCCGTAACCACTACTCCTTATTTCTTACCTTATTAAACATGTACATATTCGTTGACACGTCAATCTTGCGGCGACACATCAATATTTCATCATAATAAATACATAGCATAATCAAATAACTCTTATACCTTGATCATAAACATACCACTACAGCATAATACACATCGCACACACTAATGGCTTTCTTTTGTCAGGTGGTTGTCGCGCATCTGCGTGCCCACGACGTATTACATGCAGGTGGTCACTTAACTGTCTTATCGAAATATTTACGACACCAGTTTCCGCTACAGTGGCAGTCTAATATAAAAAAATTCACAGGTCAAGAATTTGCGTTACAAATCTGTAGAAATAAAATCATTTAAATATAATTGTGTCCAAAAATTTTTGCCAGCATAGTGATACATTCACGCATATACACTCATTTCATAACTCTTAAAGTACGATTCTCGGTTTCCAACATCCTTTTTCACAAATCAGAGCCCCTAACCACTACTCATTATTTCTTACCTTATTACACATATATATATTCGTCAACACTTCTTCAATATTTCATCATAACAGATACGTAGCATAACCAAATAACTCATATAGCATCAGCTTAAACATACCTCAGCAGCATAATTCACATCGTCGTCATAATAATAACATCATAACACCACAGTCAAATTCTCAAAATCTCCGTAGCTTCCTCCAATAATTTCAAAAACTAAAAAAAAAATTCTCTGCTCATGTCAAAAGTGTCATCTGCCTCAAACGTACTTTAAAAATCATGATCTCATACCAAATACATCATTCAAAGCTCTCATAGCATCACAATGGTTCCGAAAAAAATATGAAGGGTTCACACAGTACAGACAAAATACAATTTCATAAGTGTGAAGTTATCCAACTGTGTAATTACGTAAACATCTGTCACTGATGTAGTAAAAAAAAGTTTGTCTCTCAGTTAAATTATCAGATAGCTGTGTAATTTGTGTGTTAGAGAAATATGGTACCGATGTGTAAAGTTGTATAAGTAAATACCATATTAGCTATATGAAACGTCCCCTTAGAAAAATTGTACACGACTGGTCTATGTGAAACGTCCTCTTTGAACAATTATACACGAATGTGCTTAAACTGACACACAATATCTTTAGCGCAACGCAATCTGACTTCCAAAAATCCCTACGAACGAATGGCCCTGACTATCATTAACCTATACGTTTCACAAATCACTTACCTCACAAAAATCTTCATTGCTCAAGCTACTGCAATACAGCGAGCGCCACTACTGCCAGCTAAATAAAAGATTCAAACTACTGAAGGCACTAACTACTGATAGGCATAGTTAGCAAATGAAAGATTTTAATAGAGAACAAACAATGTATTTACCTTTATAGTCATAATATATATATCAGTTCATGACACCAATTCTTACAAATTTCAAAACTCCGCCATCTCTCTCCTCACATCCACCACTGCTGTCGGCTCGCCTCCAACTGCGCAACGCTACCCGCTGTTAGCATCCAGCTGCCGCTGCCCAACACTACAATGGCAGACAACAATGCAAACTAAACACAGACTGCACATGGCACAGCCAGTGATTTTTATACAGAGCGTTACGTGGCGGCGGCGTTACCAATAAAAAAACCTAAACAGCCTACTTACATAGCTCTCATGCTCCCCACAAAAAAATTTACAAATTGTTTTGGGCAGTGGCCAATACAGATTTGAAAATTTTTTTTCATAATTACAATGACAAAGAAATGAAATGCACACACTTATCGATACAATGTTGGTCAAAAGCTAAAATTTTCTCACAGTCCATAAAAGTCCTGATCATTCGTCACAGTAAAATAGTAGTGTTTTTCTCAAAGACTAAGCAATATAAGGAAATGCACACAGAACTAGTGGATTTACATGTAGTCTTGAAGAAGTAGTGTTGTCCTTCTAACGGAGAGACAGTGCTGACTCTTGACATGCAGACAGATAATGGGCCACAACAGAGAAAACCCACAGCAGAGTCAGTCGAAGTTTTGAAGAAATTTGGTAGGTAGGTCAACACAGAGTACACCCATTGTAGTCCTGGTAGAGATTACGGTATTGGTGGGCCACCAGAGGTGCAGACCAACTGCAGTCCTTGTAGAAATAATGGTATTTGTGGGTCATCAAAGGTGTATGCAAACTAAACACCGACTGCGCACGGCACAGCCAGTGATTTTTATACAGAGCGCTACGTGGCGGCGGCGTTACCAATAAAAAAACCTAAACAGCTTACTTAAAAAAGGCTTGAATACGAGATGTGTGAGAAAAGTAATGAGACTGGCAACACTGTGAGTGATATCGCAATGCTGTACTGTTCTCCTGGTGTACACCAGGGTGTTCGTTCCTTCCAGATGATGAGTCCGAGTTTCATCTTCGTACAGCTATCACGAAATTTTTGAGAACGCCGTCAATGGATTTGTACTTTTGGTGGGTGTTACGAAAATGGAACGTTGTGCCATAAAGTTTTGTGTTAAAGTTGGAGAATTCTCGAGTGTGGGCTTTGTAAAGTTGAAACAGCCGTTTGTGGAGTATTTACCTTCAAGAGCACACGTTTTTTGCTGGGACAAATCACTTTTGGAAGGCCGAGAACACGTTGAAGATGGAACTCGCTCAGGGAGACCTTCAATTTCAAAAACTGACGGAAACGTCGGATGTGTACGTGCTCTTATGAGAGAAGAATGACGTTTAACGATAAGGATAATGGAGGACCTGCCGGTTAAACATCAACACTTTCATCCCACATGAAATTTTGACCGAAGTTTTGCACATGCGAAAAGTCTGTGCCAAAATGGTGCCGAAAAACCTCACAACCGAGCAGGAGGTCAATCGAAGAAAGATGTGCGTTGATCGTTTTGAGAGAACTGCCAATCACCACGAATGATTCAGTCATGTGATCACAGGTGATGAATCCTGGGTTTTTGAAAACGATCCTGAGACAAAGCGGCAAAGTGAGGCGTGGCACACTGAGAGATCTGCTCGACAGAGGAAAGTTCGAGTGAGTAAATCCAAGATCAAAACAATGTGGTTGGCTTTTTTGACAGTAGGGGCGACGTGCATAAAGAATTTGTTCTTCCAGGACAAAGTGTCAACTAAATGTTTTACAAAAATATTCTTGAAAGGATCAGGAAATCTGGGAATCAAGTGAGACCATACATGGATGCTGCATCTTGACAGCGCCCAGTGTCATACGCCCGCTTCCATCACGGAATTATTGACTTCAAAAGGCATTCCTGTTGTTCCCCATCCCCCCCCCTATTCATCTGGTCTGATTTTTTGCGACTTTTTTCTTTTCCTGATATTGCAAATCTCTTAATAGACTCATTTTGAGACTATGGAGAAAATTCAAAAGAATGTGACAGACATGTTAGAGGCCCTACCAGGGCTGCTATCAAGACTGAGAACACCGACTTCGCCGGTGTGTAGCTGCCGATGGGAACTGCTATGAACGAGACGTGACGCAAGTCACGGGATATCTCCTAACATCGTGTCGGACTTCCTTTTTTCCGGCGTAGTGCTGCAACTCGATATGGAATGGACTCAACAAGTCGTTGGAACTTCGCTGCAGATATACTGAGCTGCCTCTATGGCCATCGGTAATTGCGAATGTGTTGCAGGTGCAGGATTTTCGGCACGAAATGAACTCTCGATTATGACCCACAAATATTCGATGAATGGCCAAATCTTTGTCCAGAATTGTCATCAAATCAGTCACGAACAATAGTGAGCCAGTGACTTGGAGCATTGTCATTCATATATGCCTCATCGTTGTTTGGGAACATGAAGTCCACGTATGGATGCAAGTACTCTCCAAGTAGCCGAATATAGCCACTTCCACTTAATTATTAGATCCAGTCCATTCCATTTAAAAATAGCCCGTACAATTATGGAGACACCACCAACTTGCACAGTACCTTGTTGACAACTTGGGTCCATGGCCAAATTCTAACCTTACCAGCAGCTCTTAACATCTGAATTGGACTCATCTGAATAATTCATTGTTTTCGACTCTTCTAGCGTCCAACCGATAAGGTCACTAATTCCGGAGAGGCACTGCAGGCGATGTCGTGTTGTTACCAAACGCATTCGCGACGGTCGTCTGCTGCCTTAGCCCATTAACGGCAAATTTTGCCGCAGTGTCCTAACGGATACGTTGGTCGTGGGTCCCACATTGAGTTCTACGGTTATTTAACGCAGTTTTGCTTGCCTGATAGTACTGACAACTCTACGCAAACGCCGCTGCTCTCGATCGTTAAGTGATTGTCCTTGGCGAGAGGTAATGCCTGAAATTTACACTGTGGATCTAGGAATACTGAATTCGCTAACGACTTACAAAGTGGAATGTCCCATGGGTCTAGCTCCAACTATCACTGCACGTTTGACGTCCGTTAATTCCCATCATGCGGCCATAATCACTGAGGAAACCTTTTTACATGAATTACCTGAGCACGTATCACAGCTCTGCCAATGCGCTGTCTTTGTATGTCTTGTGTACGCCATGATACTGCCGTCTCCATTTCGCTATCCCATGACTTTCGTCACGCCGATGTATTGTTGCTTGAAACAAAATGTAAATTAAGACTTTGATAGGTAAAAAGACCGTCTCTTCACTTTTCTTTCACATCTCGTACAGTAAGCAGGTTCAGATGGGTACGTAGAGGTGAAGAGAGGTGCATGGGGTGGGCTAGCACGAAGAGCTCATCAGACCCAGTGTAAAGCCGTCGGCACACGGACCGTGCAGAGAGAGCGATGTTCGAGGAACAGCACGTTCGGGAGTCTTTCCGAACTTGCAGAGCAATATCTGGCAAGTTAGATTTTCTGAGCGTGCGTCTGAGCGTTGACCAATGAGATGGCACAACGCCACCTACGTCATACGCACGACGTCTCCCTTCAGTACAGAGTTGTGAGCCGCCATATTGGCTTTCATTTCAAGCCAATATGTATATATCCCGTTTCTGAGCATCTGCAAATTGAGAATCAATGGAAAACCCGTTGTTAACTGTGTGATTCGTTCCAATAAAATAACGAGAAGGATCATATTCGTGGCCAAAGGATTATTGTAACTTGCGTATTATGAGAGTAGGCTATTTGAAGGCAGCGACACACTGAAGATCCACCCAAAACGCATTGTTCTTGGTACAACTTGTTATAATAAAATTTCAATTAGGAACATATTTACGATTAAGGTTTTCAGCAACAGGTAAAATACAATGTTCAGTAACCACCTGTGTGTTGTTGGTATAACGTAATGAGAAGCATTGCTGTTCTGTGTGGAGTTGTTCGTTGGGCCGGTGGTCCGCGTCTGACATTCAGGTTTTTATTACTTTCTGATATTTTATTATTAGTTTAATGTAAGTATATACAACAATATTTGATGTTATGTAAATATAAGTTCACCATTTTTTGAGGGGCGACTTTGTTCGATTGGCTTAATCTACAGAACAGCTTGCGCTACTTGTATAAAGATGTTATGCTCCTTTTTCTTTTACGCTTCGTAATTCACATGTTGCAAAGATTCTGCTACTGGGGAGGAACAGTGATCAAGGAAGACTGCCGTTGGGGTTTTACTAAAATGCGGGAATGATGAAATAATGTTTATCTTATGCGGAGAAGTATTCCAAATTTGTACCGCACTGTTTTTAATGGAACTTTTATAAGCCTGTGTCCTTATTGATTGGACGTGGTTCAAAATGGTTCAAATGGCTCTGAGCACTATGGGACTCAACTGCTGTGGTCATTAGTCCCCTAGAACTTAGAACTACTTAAACCTAACTAACCTAAGGACATCACACACATCCATGCCCGAGGCAGGATTCGAACCTGCGACCGTAGCTGTCGCACGGTTCCGGACTGCGCGCCTAGAACCGCGAGACCACCGCGGCCGGCTTTGGACGTGGTACTTTGGTTTTCGTGGACGATGGAGGAAACGTGCGTTTTAAAGGACCTGACGTGGGAAATTTACGTGCGCCCGTTGAGTAAACGGTGTGATTTACGAACTAGAAACATCCCTCAACTGCCGCAGGAGTGCGTTGCGACCGCGTATACCACGTTGGGGCCCACGTACCGTAGTCGAATCGTTCCTGAGCGTTCAGCAGCGCGTTGAACTTGGCACGCTCAACGTTAACGTTCGACAGCACGGTCCGTGTGCCGACGGCTTTATTTAAGGGCTGAGTGCGACGACGCAACCAAGATCACAAAGGTGCTCGTGGGACGCCACAGGCCGCTGCCTCGTTCTGGCCAGGGACGGCTCTGGCGGGACAGCAGCGCTGACGAGTTCGCTCTGCATCTGCAGCGTGGTAATAGACGCGCCAGCCGCCAGCAGCTGTTTACAGGGACGAGAATAGCGGAGCGCCTCAGACTCACCTGGCCTTGCGGTCAGTAGGGCAGCCGCCATTACTCTCCTCCTGCAACAGAAGCCGGCACGTGGCAAGCGGACTGTATTTACAAGTCAGATTAGTCCCAAACACATCTCGTGCTCTCCGACCTTGGCAGATTCTCGCATGCAGCTCGAAACGGCGCCAATAAAACGCACCAAAAAAGTTCCCGCTGTGTGCAACAACAAGTCCTCAACGGATACCGACGCCAAGTGTTCGTTCCCACAAAACACGCGCAGATAAACGCCGAGGGCTGATAAATGTAAATAGGGAGACTGAACAAAAATGTTATGGAAATATTTCCAGAACGAGTTTTCTACGCCGGAGTTTGCGCTACTTTGAATCTTCGTGGTGGATTAAAACTGTGTGCGAATCCGTTTTTTCGCGAGAAATGCTGTTACCCACCGAGCTGTCCAGCCACACACGACCCCCCTCACAACTTTACTTCCGACAATACCTTTCACTTTTCTGCCATTCTTCACAAAAGCTTTCCTGCTTGCTTTGAGGGACTATAATGGCACTGAGCACTATGGGACTCAACTTCTGAGGTCACCAGTCACCTAGAACTTAGAACAACTTAAACCTAACTAACCTAAGGACATCACACAATCCATGCCCGAGGCAGGATTCGAACCTGCGACCGTAGCGGTCGCGCGGTTCCAGACTGTAGCGCCTAGAACCGCTCGGCCACTCCGGCCGGCTGAGGGACTGTAGTTTGATTAAAATTACTTGATAGTTAACACTTGATGTGTTGGAGCCTATTTCCAACAATCAGATCGTTGAACGTCACTCCCGAATCGTTCACTGTTGCCAAACTGCCACAACAATTGGTCAGTTCACTTCCAATTGTTTGCCTGGCGTTCTTTCTTCATGTCTTTGGATTCCGTATCATGGCTCTGGCACTTTTATTTCGTATTTCACTACACATAATGACACCACAAACAACACACACACACACACACACACACACACACACACACACACACACACACACAAACACACTTAATGATGCTAATGAAATACACACGTTTCATACACAGAACTACCTTAACACTACTGGATACTTCCGAGCAAGAAGCTATTCAGCGTCACATGTGCGATTATCATAATCCTTGAGAAAAGGCTTCGCACGAGACTGTGTGAAACCGATTTTTTGAAGCGTGCAATTTATAATTGCCACTGGGCGGTCACTGTCAAAAATATTGTATTTCTCTCAGTGTTTTACTTCAGCGCAATGGTTGGCTTCTGAATTTGTCATGGTGAACGTTGCGGATTCGAATCTTCCGGCACGGTAGGTCAGCGTGTACGGTCGGAGAGCTGGTTGGCCTCTGTTATAAAGCCGCGCGGGATTAGCCGAGCGGTCTCAGGCGCTGCAGTCCTGGACTGTGCGGCTGGTCCCGGCGGAGGTTCGAGTCCTCCCTCGGGTATGGGTGTGTGTGTTTGTACTTAGGACAATTTAGGTTAAGTAGTGTGTAAACTTGGAGACTGATGACCTTAGCACTTAAGTCCTATAAGATTTCACACACATCTGACCATCATCTGTTATATATATATATATAAAAAGAGTGGAAGGATCAACAAACGAACTTGAAGGGATGTCAGGTGACGTCCGCAACGACCAAACACAACGATCAACAACGAACAAGAAAAAAAAATCGACAACGAACAAAATGCAAAAAAAGTCGTCAAGTGTCGTGAAACTTTTTTATTTCTAAATCTAATCAAAAGAATTTGATTATCATTTTTATTCAATTAATTGGTTTAAATGTATTTCTTTTATTTCTAATTTCATGCCACGTCAGTTTCATCACCGAATTGAGTTTTTTATTTGCCCTTATTTTCCTACCATCATTCTTTTTTCATATGCAAACCATCTGCAACCAGGTGCCAACGAGGGCTGCTCATCGAATTGTAGCACCGTAGTTCGCATTGCAGTGAGTGAGAGGATAGCTTCAAGTAACCAATGACAACAAAGTTTTGCCTTCAGCGCCGAAACTGAACTTTTTCTGTCCTGAGTTTTCTCGTAGGCGTTAGTTTTGTCGCCGTGAACAAACCGGCCGTGATTTTAGTTCTGCCGCAGACCACCACTTTCTCGGATACATTACCCATCAGGAGGTTGTGGTTAGCTGTCGACAGACCATCTCGCATTTCCGACATTCCTTGCGGCGGCCACTCGCAGCACTGCTCCGCGTTACACATTAACAGCATTTGTGGAGTGACTTGCCAAGTTTGTATGTTACCTGTAACCGAGCGGTGGCTGATGTGGCAACACCGTAGCGGTAAGTGACAGAAGTCAAACATCAAGGAATTTTCAAAGGACTATGGTACTTCTTTATTCCAGATTTCAGGTTCGAGTAATGCCTGGCATATAGTTTTAATCTGCTAGGAAGTTTTTCGGAACTACATGAACATGTTTCTGTCGTCGTAAGACGGTGGGGGGGGGGGGGGGGGGGTGGTCTCCCATATTTCAGCTCGCAGTGTGAACTATTGCAAGCGAGAAGGAGAAAATGTAATCAGTTCTTTTTCGTGTGAGAGACTTGCAGGGCTAAAAATGCTTTCGCCTATGGCAGCGGTTTTGTTTAATTTTACAGTTGCCACTTTCTAAATAGCAGTTGCAGAGCTAGGCCTTACACCTATTCCTTAGTGTCCATGTAGATTCATTTCAATGCTGTTTTCGTCAAATGATGACTTGGGTGACTTGTCTTGCTCACTTACTATCACGTCGCACTTCTCACGAGCAGTTTGTCGACTGTTACGGTCTGTAGTACCACATCCACATGAACACCTCGGAAGGCAGCACAGAGATCCAGTATAAGAATGTGGCACTGCTGCGTTATTTATTTTTTATCTAGGTTTTTTTAACCAGATGTTTTGTTGAACTGAAATGAGAATTACAAGATTTTTCAAGTATTTATGCATGCTCTTACACTTTAACTAATAATAATAATAATAATAATAATAATAATACGTTGAAGAAGAAATACAGAATTACACCAAACAATGATTTGTTGCATTCTCACATGTAGTCTCAAAACAGTCTGCTCGTTAGTCTTTTTCCTTGAAACTTAAGTGTTTTCCTTGAGCTGCTTATTCCGATCTCGTGGTCGTGCGGTAGCGTTCTGGCTTTCCACGCCCGGGTTCCTGCAATCGACTCCCGGCGGGGTCAAGGATTTTCTCTGCCTCGTGATGGCTGGGCGCTACAGTCTGGAACCGCGCGACCGCTACGGTCACAGGTTCGAATCCTGTCTCGGGCATGGATGTGTGTGATGTCCTTAGGTTAGTTAGGTTTAAGCAGTTCTAAGTTCTAGGGGACTGATGACCATAGATGTTAAGTCCCATAGTGCTTAGGGCCATTTGAACCATTTTTTTGCTTATTCCGTCAGATTCTTGTGTCACTCACTAATGTGTATCGTTTATCATCAATTTTCTTTCTTATTCTGTCTTGAGAATCACACAGTGATGATTATGCGCCGATGGTCCATGTGTAGTTTCTAGATGAGATTTAATGTTCCCGTGTTGCAGTGACAAGTAGTCGATAAATTATTGTAAATCAGCGCCTTTGAATTTGGGGAGAAAAAAATGTCAAACTTTTAACAAGCAAGACGATTGGATTATGTTTAGCGTCATAGAATAATTTCCGATCTGGCTGCAAAACTTAATCGACTTTGATCGCTGACGATGCAGTTGTGAACAGGAAAGTATCTTCTTTAGATGATTTGGACAAAATTCCCGTTTACCGCCATAATGGCACATCTTTTTACTTGTGAATAAATGCAGGTTAACGCGTAGAGAAATCGTCCAACAGGGTCGATTTACAAGTTTAGTGGTGAACATCTTGAGCACTTCAAGTCGTTTGAGTTGAACGTGATTCGAAATGATTGGGACAAAAAGAAAGTATTCCAGCGATTACAGTAATGACTTTTATTTCAGAGATACACATATAGCCGAAAGTTTAACCCTCACAGTTGCTACGAACATTCACAGATGTTCTATGTGGGCGCCATTTGTGACACGGGTGATGTCTATTCGGTACTGCGTTTCCTGCCAACGTAGCTCGACCAATGCAGGTAACTGCGCCGATTATCTGGCGCCTTACCAGCTGTAAGCCCTGAGGAAACGGGGGTATGTAAAACATGTCCTTCACATATCCTCAAAAGAACACATCCAGTGGTGTAAGTCAGGTGACCTGGGGCCATAACATGAGCGGCACACCATTCTACCGAACAAGACCAATCCAGCGCTGAGGAAAATGCTCGTTGAGGTGACTACACACATCAAAGAAAGTTTTGCATCACCTCGGTTCCGAGAGTTCCGGAACCTGTACAGAAAATTGGAACAGAGATCAACAAAAAATGGTTCAAATGGCTCTGAGCACTATGGGACCTAATTTCTGAGGTCATCAGTCCCCTAGAACTTAGAACTACTTAAACCTAACTAACCTAAGGACATCACACACAGCCATGCCCGAGGCATGGCCTAGAACCGCTCTGCCACCCCGGCCGGCTAGAAATCAACATAAACATCATTTCCGCCCTTTTTTGTGCTCAGTAAAACCACACATTACATGTTGTACCATCATACAGCGAGACCTTCAGACGTGGTGGTCCAGACTGCTGTACACACCGGTACCTGTAATACCCAGTAGCACGTCCTCTTACAGTGATGCATGCCTGTATTCGTCGTGTCATACTATCCACAAGTTCAACAAGGCACTGTTGGTCCAGATTGTCCCACTCCTCAACGGCGGCTCGGCGTAGATCCCGCAGAGTGGTTGGTGGGTTACGTCATCCATAAACAACCCGTCTCAATCTATCCCAGACATGTTCGATAGGATTCATATCTGGGGAACATGTTGGTCACTCTAGTCGAGCGATATCGTTATCCTGATGGAAGTCATTCACAAGACGTGCACGATGGGGCTGTGAATTGTTGTCCATGAAGACGAATGCCTCGCCAGTATGCCGCCCATATGGTTGCACTATCGGTCGGAGAATGGCATTCACGTATCGTACAGCCGTTACGGCACCTTCAATGACCACCAGCGGCGTATGTCGGCCCCTCATAATGCCACCCCAAAACAGCAGATAACCTATGCCTTGCTGCACTCGCTCGACAGTGTATGTAAGGTGTTCAGTCTGACCAGATTCCATTTGAACACGTTTCCGACGATTGTATGGTTGAAGGCATACAGGACACTCATCGGTGGAAAGAACATGATACCAATTCTGAGCGCTTTATTCGGCATGTTGTTGGGCCCATCTGTACCGCGCTGCATGGTGTCATGATTGCGAAGATGGACCTCGTCATGGACGTAAGGAGTGAAGATGCGCATCATGCAGACTATTGCTCACAGGTTGAGTCGTAACACGACGTCCTGTGGCTGCACGAAAAACATTATTCAGCATGGTAGTGTTGCTGTCAGGGCTCTTCCGAGCCATAATCCGTAGGTAGCGGTCATCCACTTCAGTATAGACCTTGGGCGGCCTGAGCGAGCCATGTCATCGACAGTTCCTGTCTCTCTGTATATTCTTCATGTCCGAACAACATCGCTTTGGTTCACTCCGAGGCGCCTGGACACTTCCCTTGTTGAGAGCCCTTCCCGGCACAAAGTAACAATGCGGACGCGATCGAACCGCGGCATTGACCGTCTAGGCACAGTTGAACTACAGACAACACGAGCCGTGTACCTCCAGCCTGGTAGAAAGACTGGAACTGATCGGCTGTCCAACCCCCTCCGTTCAAACGGCTCTGAGCACTATGGGATTTAACATCTGAGGTCATCAGTCTCCTAGAACTTAGGACTACTTAAACCTAACTAACCTATGGACACCACACACAGCCATGCCTGAGGCAGGATTCGAACCTGCGACCTTAGCGGTCGCGCGGTTCCAGACTGTAGCGCCTAGAACCGCTCGGTCACTCAGGCCGGCCCCCCTCCGTCTAATAGGCACTGCTCATGCATGGCTGTTTACATCTTTGGGCGAGTTTAGTGACATCTCTGAACAGTCAAAGGGACTTTGTCTGTGATACAATATCCACAGTCATCGTCTATCTTCAGGAGTTCTGGTGTGTGTACGTACAGATCACAGAAACAGCGTGAGCGCAGTCTAGTGTTGCGGGTTGCATACTTCACAAATCAAGGCGCCGCGCTTATGTCAGTGCTTACGGGCACCCTTCGTTCCTGCTGTAGTTCCACGAGAATGACGAGTTTGAGAACTGTGGCTCTGGGATTTGTACTTACCCGTTGCCCTGTTTTTTCTTACTGAAGGGTGCACAACTGTAAGGCTAGTCGTGACTTATTGTTGCTAAGGAAGATTATTAGACGGTCTTGCTGCTGTAAAGTAGCACTGACCAGGTGAAACCATCGGCTGTCGGAGTCAGATGGCCTTTAACGAAGCTGTGTTTTGTGAGGCAGTGGAGAGCGTAGCACGAAAATAATGCAAAATGTCTTTCACTAGGGTGGGAGTGATATCTAGAATAAGTTTCACGCTATCGTTCAGGCTTCAGACGAAAAATATACAAATTTCGTCCAATGCAAACAAAATGGTTGTATTTTTGTTTATTCCACCCCAACCGCCACAAAACATAACTGCTGCGTGAGATTAAAACTAAGTAAAGAGCAAAGTCACTGTTACATCCATGCTAAAAAACACGCTATTTCTGTATTCATTTGGTAATGGTGACTAGCATTCATGGGCTAACAGCGAGTTGTGTGGTTTATCATTCATTGCTCTAATTTGTTTTAACAGTCAATCACCGTTTAGAGATTGCGCTTCATCCTCACGTCGGGTTTCCTGGTACTGTCGTTACACACTCGATAACGCCCCGAAAGCATTCATATGTCAACGTAATTGTTAGACATTCTCTGAAGAGATATTAAGTATTAAAATAAATTTACAGCAGTCTTGTAAAAAGTTTCATACACCTAAATCTACGTATAAACGGAACAATATTCACTAAAAACCGATCTACATCTACATGGTTACTCTGAAATTCAAAATTAAGTGCCTGACAGAGGGTTCATCGAACCACTTTCAAGCACTTTCTCTATCATTCCATTCCCGAAAGGAGCGCGGGAAAAACGAGCAGTTATATCTTCCTGTGAGTGCGCTGATATCTCTTATTTTACAGTAATGATTACTTCCCCCTGTGTAGGTGGGCACCAACAGAATCTCTCCACAATTGAAGAAGAAAGTTGGAGCTTGAAATTTCACGAGAAGATCCTGCAGCAACGAAAAATGCTTTTGTTTCAGTGATTGCTACCTAAATTCATGTATCATGTTCGCAGCATTATCTTCCATATTTCCTGTAATACATAACGAGCTGCCCTTCTTTGAACTTTTTCCGTCCTCCGTCAGTCCGACTTGATGCTGATCCCGAGGAGGGCGCACAAGTGTGGTGTAAGCAGTCTCTGCAGTAGACCTGTTGCACCTTCTAAGTGCTTTGCCAATAAAGTGCAGTCTTTGGTCTGCTTTACCCACAACATTGTCTGTGTGATCGTTCCAATTTTATTCGTAATTGTAATCCATAAGTCTTTAACTGGATTTACGGCCTTTAGACTTGTGCGCCTTATCGTGTAACTGATATTTGATGAATTTCTTTTAATACTTATGTGGATGACTTCACTGTTTTCATTCAGTAAAGTCACCCCATGAACCATGGACCTTGCCGTTGGTGGGGAGGCTTGCGTGCCTCAGCGATACAGATGGCCGTACCGTAGGTGCAACCACAACGGAGGGGTATCTGTTGAGAGGCCAGACAAACATGTGGTTCCTGAAGAGGGGCAGCAGCCTTTTCAGTAGTTGCAGGGGCAACAGTCTGGATGATTGACTGATCTGGCCTTGCAACATTAACCAAAACGGCCTTGCTGTGCTGGTACTGCGAACGGCTGAAAGCAAGGGGAAACTACAGCCGTAATTTTTCCCGAGGACATGCAGCTTTACTGTATGATTAAATGGAATAATTCCAATCCCAAAGAAAGCAGGTGCTGACAGATGTGAAAATTACCGAACTATCAGTTTAATAAGCCACGGCTGCAAAATACTAACGCGAATTCTTTACAGACGAATGGAAAAACTAGTAGATGCAGACCTCGGGGAGGATCAGTTTGGATTCCGTCGAAATGTTGGAACACGTGAGGCAATACTGACCTTACGACTTATCTTAGAAGAAAGATTAAGAAAAGGCAAACCTACGTTTCTAGCATTTGTAGACTTAGAGAAAGCTTTTGACAATGTTGACTGGAATACTCTTTTTCAAATTCTAAAGGTGGCAGGGGTAAAATACAGGGAGCGAAAGGCTATTTATAATTTGTACAGAAACCAGATGGCAGTAATAAGAGTCGAGGGGCATGAAAGGGAAGCAGTGGTTGGGAAAGGAGTGAGACAGGGTTGTAGCCTCTCCCCAATGTTATTCAATCTGTATATTGAGCAAGCAGTAAAGGAAACAAAAGAAAAATTTGGAGTAGGTATTAAAATTCATGGAGACGAAGTAAAAACTTTGAGGTTCGCCGATGACATTGTAATTCTGTCAGAGACGGCAAAGGACTTGGAAGAGCAGTTGAACGGAATGGACAGTGTCTTGAAAGAAGGATATAAGATGAACATTAACAAAAGCAAAACGAGGATAATGGAATGTAGTCAAATTAAATCGGGTGATGCTGATGGAATTAGATTAGGAAATGAGACACTTCAAGTAGTAAAGGAGTTTTGCTATTTAGGAAGTAAAATAACTGATGATGGTCGAAGTAGAGAGGATATAAAATGTAGACTGGCAATGGCAAGGAAAGCGTTTCTGAAGAAGAGAAATTTGTTAACATCGAATATAGATTTATGTATCAGGAAGTCGTTTCTGAAAGTATTTGTATGGAGTGTAGCCATGTATGGAAGTGAAACATGGACGATAACTAGTTTGGACAAGAAGAGAATAGAAGCATTCGAAATGTGGTGCTACAGAAGAATACTGAAGATAAGGTGGATAGATCACGTAACTAATGAGGAGGTATTGAATAGGATAGGGGAGAAGAGAAGTTTGTGGCACAACTTGACTAGAAGAAGGGATCGGTTGGTAGGACATGTTTTGAGGCATCAAGGGATCACAAATTTAGCATTGGAGGGCAGCGTGGAGGGTAAAAATCGTAGAGGGAGACCGAGAGATGAGTACACTAAGCAAATTCAGAAGGATGTAGGTTGCAGTAGGTACTGGGAGATGAAGCAGCTTGCACAGGATAGAGTAGCATGGAGAGCTGCATCAAACCAGTCTCAGGACTGAAGACAACAACAACAACAACAAGTCAATTATGGATTTTCGCACCATACAGTACCTTGTGTGAGACATTTTGCAATTGTTTTTGATCATCTGATGACTTTACAAGACGGTAAATGACTACATCACCTGAAAACAATCTAAGAGCGGTGCTTAGATTGTCTCCAAAATAGTTGATATAAATCAGGAACAGCACAACGATACAACACTTCCTAGGGGGACGCCAGAAATGACTTCTGTTTTACTCGATGACTTTCCATCACTTACTACGAACTGTGATCCTTATGACTGGAAATCATGAATCCAGTCGCACAACTGAGACGATACTCCATAGGCATGTAGTTTGATTAGAAGTCGCTTGTGACGAACAGTGTATTGACATCGCCTGTCGAGTGTACCCATTACTTCGTGAGAGTGAAGATTTAGTTGTATTTCACAAGAACGATATTTTCTGAATCCGTGCGGCTATTTTTCAATAAATCGTTTTCTTCGAGATGATTCATAATGTTCGAGCATATGTTCCCAAGTCCTATTGTAAATCGACGTTAGTGATATGGGTCTATAATACAGCGGATAGCACCTACTTCTTTTCTTGTACATTGGTGTGACTTCTGCAATTTTCCAGTCTTTAGATGCGGATCTTTCGAAGAGCTAGCGTTTCTGTATGATTGCTAAGTATGGAGCAATTGTATCAGCATACTCTGAAAGAAACCTGACTACCATACAATCTTGACCTGAGGCCTTCCCTTTGTTACGTGGTTTAAGCTGCTTCGCTACATAGAGGATTTCTGCTTCTAAGCTAATCATGTTCGCAGTTGCTCTAGATTCGAGTTGTGGAATATTTACTTCGTTTTCTATGGTGAAACAATTTAGGAAAAGCGTGTTTAGTAATTCTGTTTAGTGGCACTGTCATTGGTGACATAACCACTGCTATCGCTCAGTGAAGGTACTGATTACCTCTTGCCGTTTGTGTACTTTACATATGTCCAGAATCTGTTTGGATTTTCTGCCTGATTTCGTTGCGGAAACTATTAAAAGCATCTCGCATGCAGTCGTTATAGTGGTACATGACTCACTTCTGACGTTTAGACAAGTCGAACATTTTGTAACATTTCAACTTGCACTTGAGAATAGCTATAAAGCAGAACTCATGACTGTGTGAAATATATGCACAGCAATGTACAGTTTATTGACGGAGTTTTTTTTGAAAACCGTTGCATATGTGGCGGGAATGCCACCAGTCCGCGGTTATACCTTCTAACTCGTGTAACATCAATGATACTATACATGGTATTGCCATTCTAGTAACGTATGTCTGTGTCTGCACCCCATGCCGTCAAATTTTGAATATTAACACCAGTAATGAATAGCAACAGAGATTTTTCACACTTTCTTTGTCGCTAACATAAACTGTGAGAGTTAACCTTTCAGTCGATATGGATGTTTCCGAAATAGAGTCATCGTTCTAGCCACAGGAATACTTTCTTTCTGTCCCGTTCATTTTGAATCACCCTATATTTAGAAGTAGTGAAGCAAAGCAAGCGCTGTATCATGTATAAGATACAGAGGCGTGCGAGTGCACGGGACTTACCCTAGTTCACTGCTAGTAGCGTCACGTCATCGTAACGCGCCTGCATATAGTATTGCACCACATTTAACATAAAAGTAAAAATTAAGATTTGTGTGTAAAACTTTGTTAAAGTATAGTCCTATGTAATAATGTTTCAGGTAACAAATCTTAATGTTATAAAATTAGTAGTTTACGTAAAATTCACGTTTTGAAAGAAAAATAGGAGGCGCTAAATAATGACGCTAGGAAGCCAAAATTTGGTGAGAAGGTGCAGTAAGAAGTCATTAATGAGTGGTGCTGGTTTCCAAAACCATAAAACTAAAATTGACTCCAGAATCCGCGTTTTTCGGAAAAATCAGAGGCGCGAAATAATAGAGCTACAATATTGAAAATTGGTAGGATGCTTCAGTTCACCCTAATAATAATAATGGAAATACCACAATCAGTTACCTCTTCTAGTTTTTTAGTAATTTAGTAAAAACTACTTTTGTGAGTAAAATGTACATAAGCATTATAGATTAAGTACTTTAAATTTTAATGATAAAACAAATTCTTTAAGACCAATGATCAGATAGGACAATTAACAAAGCTACACCAAGTTTTAGTCTTGTAGCACAATTAACAGCTGATACAAGTCTTGATAAAGCTATAGTTCAGAGATAACAATCTACCGTTAGTTCCATTGTAAAAATTCTAGAGAGTAAAGTTTTAATTTTAGCGGGCTGAGATTTTCTACGTGCTTCTGTACTGCTCAGATGTATGTATACAAAAATTGAGAAGTTTGTAAAGCTATTATTAAATGTGATATTTAAGATTATGTGCCTGAGATAGCGATCATTTGGAGGCTGCAGGCATCTGCATAGGAACGGAAAGAACAGATGCTCTCTTGGCGGTACGCGCCGGAGCTATATAAAAAGAGCGGCAGAGGCAGTAGTAAGCTCACTCCGCATTAGACCAACGCCTAGTCCACGCGAGCTTAACGTCCGATCGCGCCTCGCCTCGGGTGACGTCATAGCGGGCTGTGACATGCGCGTACTTAGCAATGTAAACGGACATTGAAAATCGCGAGGACTGTACACCGTCCTGGATCGTTTAGACTTCGGTAACAAACTGTTATTGTGCCGTCCGTGTGAAGTATAATTCCGCGTGGCAAGTGGTGACTAACTCCACTTTTAAGGCGAGCATTAATCTTTTTTTTTAACATTATTGCGAACTATTAATAGAGCACCGTTAGTTAGAGTAATGAACTATTCGGGAGGAACTTGCTGTAGAAGTCGCCTCTGAACTATTAAACGATTGGCTGAATTAACAATATTTAATGTCTTTAGCATTTTCAGAAGTTTCGAGTAATTTGTGTGAGCCTTTAAGATAATAAAATCTTGTTTGGAACTTTAAATTTTATTGAAGCAGCCCTAATCCCGTGAAGAACTATGGATATTTTTCGTTTAGCTGGGCTGTACAGGAATGTGGCCGTGCAGACTGGGAACTAAGGTCAGTAAGTTTCCCTTCGCTTTCTGACTGGCCACCAAATTAGTTGCCAGGCTCGCGTGATTTAAGGTGGCAATGTTCAACTTTCATTCAACATTAAACAACGACTTCTTCGCCGTCCCACATATGTTGCATCGGCAATAGTCTGTTACGTGAAATGAACATTCAAACAACTCATTCGACAACTTCTTCGCCGCCCCACATATGGTGCATCGGCCGGGAAAACTGAATTAAAAGCAAATAAAAGTGCTCGATGTGTGAAAGCGATTGGTATAAATTAACGAACTCGGTAGGCAATAACAGGACACTGAATTGAACTAGTGTGGGAACAGTGTTACCAGTAAAGGCGGGTGTAGTGTATAAACAATAAGTGTCTACCGCTGTACGTTGGTTAGTGACGATGGTGAGGAAGGCGACGATGCTGGATCGCGGCTGCCGACGGCGCTGAGACTAAAGGAAGACGGTGCGTCATCGCGGAGCTGCGCTGATCTGCGAGACAGCTGCCGGCTGCGCCGAGCGGTCAACGGTGCCTTGCTGCCCCCCCCCCCCCCCCCCCTGGAGCTATTGCAGTAGGCGATTCCTGTGGCGGTACTCGACGCTACAGCTGCTGCTGCTGCCTTCAATACGTCGCGACGCGTCGCATCACGATTGCTGGTACACCGCGACGACATCATTCGTCGAAATCAAGCATTTAAGTTAAGTCAAAGACTTTTAAAATATTTATTAACTGCTGCTAACAAACTAAAAGATATGGAAAGTAGTGTACATTTCAGAAGGGAACCGGTCTCTGACCAAGAATCCTCAGGATCAGGAATTGAGTTTAATGAGGATGGTTCCATTAATCCCTCAAATATTGAACTAGAACGTAATTTGTCACCAGTAAATTATGACTTTAATTTAAATGAGAGTGCAGGGATGCAATCAATAAGTGAAATAGAAGTCAAAAGGGAGCCAGTAGAGTTGCTAACTTTGTCAGGTAGTGAAACTGAGCTCAATATATCTCCAGCTCAGTCAAGTCAAGAGATACAAAGTATCAAGGTAGAAGCTCCGGATTGGATGCAAATACTGTTTGCCAAACTCGAATCAAACCAAAATAAAATTGAGGCTAAAATTGAAAATAGTAATAAAGAGTTGGAGAATAAAATTGAGGTTAGTAATAAAGGGTTGGAAAATAAAATTGAGGCTAAAATTGAGGATAGTAATAAAGAACTAAAAGAAGAACTGCAATCAAAATGGAATAGTTTGAATTATAAGATAGATGCTATTCATCATGACATTCAAGTAAAAGTAGGGCAACAGTTAACTAAAATGCATAGTACTTTCAAATGTGAAATAGATCAAATTCAAAAAAATTATCAAGAGGCAGATGAACTTTTGGAAGTGAGGTTGTCCGAAAGATTGAGCAATGAGTCCAAACTTTGCTCTGACAAAGTTAAAGAGGTACAAATTAAAGTAGATACTTGTCAGAAAAACATTGAGAAAGTAAAAGAAACCTGTACCGAAATTCGTGGTGCAGTGGAACAAAGATGTTCTGCCAGGATAGAAGCAGTAGAGTCACAAGTAGAGGAATTAAATACTAACATTGCTAACCTAGAAAATAGAGTAACCTCTGTTAATTCTAGTCATTCTACTGTACAGCATGTGACTTCAGTTGACGCCGCTTTTATAGGGTGTCGACAGTTTTTGCGCTTTGATCCTGATAAGTACATTCACCCTCTTGAATTTTGGAATGACTTTGAGGATGTTCTCCCCAACACTTGGTCAGAAAGAGAAAAAATTTCAATTATAAGAAGTCATTTGTCAGGTGATGCTTTGCGATGGTCAGCGGATGTAATGATCAAATGTAAAACTTTATCTGAATTTAAGTCTGCATTTCTCAACGAATACTGGTCACATAACAAACAAAATGATGTGTTAAGGGAATTCTGGAGTGGTAAGAAGTTTTTCCCAGGGCGTGAATCAGTAAAGGATTTCGCTAGGAAGTGGGTTTCAAGACTGTCACATTTGACAGAAAAGATGAAGCCAGATATGATCATTATGGGTTTAGAAGGTAAGCTGCCGTGGTACTGGCAGAAGAGGATCATTTCCGCCCCTAGAGATAATATAGACAAATTTATTGAATATCTGGAAAGAGTGGAAAGAGTAGCTGCTGCTGAGGAGCAGGTGCAGCAGAATAACAAATCTTCTAACAATCACGTACAAAATAATGGAAACGTGAACGTTAGAAATATGGAAGTTAGGCACACCAAAACAAACTATCGAAACCAAAGCCGTGGCAGAGGAAGAGGGGGTAGATACTCACCACGCTTTCGTAACAACTACTATGACGAAAGTGGAGAAGTAAATACTATGCCATTAAGACAAGAAGGGAGTCATGATGCTACTATATCTAGTGGTGTCACAGATGAACACAACAGGCCGCGTGTGGGAAACTAAATCCCGTCTATGAGGAAACTGGCGCTCACCAGGCGGTAACAGTAACACAGCCAGTAACGGAAACACAGACAATCAGCCAACATACACAGACAGACAACATGGATGACGAAATAAATACAGATAATACCAGTGATGTGTTAAGCCAATCTCACAAAATAGTGGATAGTATTTTGGATACACTAGAAAAATGGGTCAAGGAAGAACAGGAACTCAAGGTAGATAATGGGGAAGAAATAGATAATGGGTTTGAGTCTGATGGGAATAATGATGAAGTAAAAGCTTACATCTTCGATGAAAATGGCAATCTAAAAGCTGAAGTAGAAGTAGCAGAAGTAGAATCAGTACTGCAAAACTTTAGAGAGGAGGAAATGATGAATGAAGGGGGTAGAAATAGTAACGAGGTGAAAGAATCTAGTAGCTGTGTAAACGTGCCACAAATGGTTGAAGGTGACGACATTCTTATGAACAGCAATATTGCGCAGGGACGCAGTTGCTCAGAGGTAGAGGATAGTTTGGCTGATGTGCAGCAAACAAAAGTAGAAAAAGTCGTCAGATGCTTCGATTTAAAGTTAGTGGACAGATTAGAGAAAGCAGCTAAGATTATAGAGCATGATGAGCCCCAGGATGTAAATGTAAATGTAATTGCAACTGATCAGAATTACTTTAGCTGGAAGAACATAGAACGAGATTTATTAGACGAGGTGTGTGAGCAACCTGTTCAATGTAAAATAACTCACCCTGTTATCAAAGTAAACATATCAGGAGTCACTGTGCGTTGTCTGCTTGACAGTGGCAGTGAAGCAAGTGCTTTATCACAAACATTTTTTGACACCATACCCAATAAAGAGAAGTTAACAGTTATGAAAGTAAGTGGCTTAGAGATTATAGGTGCTACTGGAAAAGTCTCTAGACCAGTTCAACACGAAGCTTTGATACCCATTGGTATAAATGACGTAGTAATAGATCATCCTTGTTTGATTGTGCTAGGCTTAAGTGTTGATATGTTGATTGGTACTGATTTCTTATCAAAGTACCAGGGAAAGATCAATTTTGATCAGAACAACTTAATTTTAACTTTACCTGACTCTAAAGTGATAAGAGAGTCTTTTATAGGAAGTCATATAGGCGGTAGTAATGAAACTTGGGAACTGCCTATTAGAGTAATAAAGAATAAAGGATACTTGCAGGAACCACATAATATCATTCCGAGTATGATTGACTTTCCAGTTCTAAGTCAGAGTACATTGGATGAGAAGAAAGCACAGGCCAGGGCAAATATACGCAAAAGAGCTTTAGATAGGAAAAAGAGGCATGATGCAAGGGCTTCCCCCACTAGTTTTAAAATTGGTGAGCTAGTGCTGGTCAAAACAAAAGAAAAATCAAAGAAAATTTCTGCAGAAACTAAAAACTTTATGCATGTATATCATGGACCATTTAGAATAGTAAGTAAACCTCATGCAAATGCCTATCGTTTGGAATATCCAAAGAGTAAGAGAGAACTAGGTCTAAGAAATATTGTGGATCTAAAGGAATTTAAAATTAACAGTAATTAATCAAACTGTAGGGAGTCTGCCACTCTTTGGCGGATACACGGTTTGGCGTACCGTGCAGTCCCAGCTGGGTGAAACTTTATTTCCTTTTCAAGTTTCATTCCCTTCTTCTGGTCTATCATAACAGGTAAGAATCACATATGTCTTCATGTTGTATATATGCTATTAGGTTTTAAGTATTCTTAGTAAGGATCTACCTAGTGAATGGCAAAACAAAAGTCTGAGTACCAATAAGAGGCAAACATGGCTAAAATAAATAAATTAAAATATTTCATGTAATTGTAAAGGGTTAGAAACTACAACTAAGAGAGACACTTTGCAGTATACGAAGTACGGTATGAATATGAATAATCCATGAGATTATGCAGAAGGTAGTATGTTGCTAGAAATAAGGTTGTCTGAAGGAAAACAGTGTAAGAAGGTAATGCTCATAGAGGCAAGCGATGGCGTTTTAGAATTAAATAAATGGAGATGTGTGGAAGTGGTGTGAGGATCGCACCATATATAGAAACAGGACGTCAATAGGCTGACAAAAGGGAGAAAGAAGTGGAGAAATGAAGTATTTTGAATCTGAAAGAAAAGAGAGAAAATGAATAAGGTGAAGAAGTGAAGTAAGTAAATTGAAGTAAATGATGTAGGATTAAAGAATAATTCCCTCACGTCTCGTGAAATGGTGAAAAACGCTAAATCTTGCTTGAGGCAAATAAATAGTTAAACAGACAACAGAAACACACAAATATTGGAAAATGCAGAAATTTGGAATCGGTATACTGAAAATAACTAATTTCTTTAGTAATTCATACAATAAAGCAAAGTGCTGGTCAGCAAATGACTTCTTTGATGAACTAATCCATACGATAATTAAGCCAGAGTACATTAAAACTAAAAGGTTACTCAATTTTCTAAGTTGAAGCAAGATCTTAATATATTAATTTGCTAAATTTTCACTATTTAGGAACCTAAAAGATTATTTATGAAAGATGAAAGTAGGAGCTATTGTATCAGATACGACTTAGTGCTAAATGTCTTTCTGACAACTTCACAATTAGTAAAATAATGCCAGAATATAAACTATAAAATGTACTTTGTCCTACCTTAGATATAAGTTGAAAACAGAAACTTAGACTGTATTGTCTGTTTCTCAGGGACATGCAGGCTGCATGAATGACTGACAACAAGCGGTAGGGAGATTGGAAGTAGAGACGCAAACCACAGTGAATACAATTTCCTCCCACAATTTTGTCAATCAGTGAAATTAAATGAGTGTTACAATAGGACACCCACCACAGTGCCGAGTATTATAGTAAAAGAAAAATGTGAGTGCGTTGCAGTGATAAAAGTCATGTGTATTTTCTTTTTCAGGAAGAGACTGATTTAAAAAAAAAAATAACTATTTTGTAACCATTGAAAAATTTATATTTCCATGTAAATGTATGTAAATAATTTGTGAATGTCTTCTGTACTAGGTTTTCTATGTGTATATGAGTATGGTTATTTTGTGTATGTAGTAATAAGGAATTTCCTAAGAAGAAGCAACTTAAGTTGAAAGAGGTATACTAAAGTAATCCATCGCTTGTTTGTTCTTTTAGAAATTTAATTTTGTTCAAAAATAGATTTTCACGAAAATTAAAAAGGGGGTGATGAAGCAAAGCAAGCGCTGTATCATGTATAAGATACAGAGGCGAGCGAGTGCACGGGACTTACCCTAGTTCACTGCTAGTAGCGTCACGTCATCGTAACGCGCCTGCATATAGTATTGCACCACATTTAACATAAAAGTAAAAATTAAGATTTGTGTGTAAAACTTTGTTAAAGTATAGTCCTATGTAATAATGTTTCAGGTAACAAATCTTAATGTTATAAAATTAGTAGTTTACGTAAAATTCACGTTTTGAAAGAAAAATAGGAGGCGCTAAATAATGACGCTAGGAAGCCAAAATTTGGTGAGAAGGTGCAGTAAGAAGTCATTAATGAGTGGTGCTGGTTTCCAAAACCATAAAACTAAAATTGACTCCAGAATCCGCGTTTTTCGGAAAAATCAGAGGCGCGAAATAATAGAGCTACAATATTGAAAATTGGTAGGATGCTTCAGTTCACCCTAATAATAATAATGGAAATACCACAATCAGTTACCTCTTCTAGTTTTTTAGTAATTTAGTAAAAACTACTTTTGTGAGTAAAATGTACATAAGCATTATAGATTAAGTACTTTAAATTTTAATGATAAAACAAATTCTTTAAGACCAATGATCAGATAGGACAATTAACAAAGCTACACCAAGTTTTAGTCTTGTAGCATAATTAACAGCTGATACAAGTCTTGATAAAGCTATGGTTCAGAGGTAACAATCTACCGTTAGTTCCATTGTAAAAATTCTAGAGAGTAAAGTTTTAATTTTAGCGGGCTGAGATTTTCTACGTGCTTCTGTACTGCTCAGATGTATGTATACAAAAATTGAGAAGTTTGTAAAGCTATTATTAAATGTGATATTTAAGATTATGTGCCTGAGATAGCGATCATTTGGAGGCTGCAGGCATCTGCATAGGAACGGAAAGAACAGATGCTCTCTTGGCGGTACGCGCCGGAGCTATATAAAAAGAGCGGCAGAGGCAGTAGTAAGCTCACTCCGCATTAGACCAACGCCTAGTCCACGCGAGCTTAACGTCCGATCGCGCCTCGCCTCGGGTGACGTCATAGCGGGCTGTGACATGCGCGTACTTAGCAATGTAAACGGACATTGAAAATCGCGAGGACTGTACACCGTCCTGGATCGTTTAGACTTCGGTAACAAACTGTTATTGTGCCGTCCGTGTGAAGTATAATTCCGCGTGGCAAGTGGTGACTAACTCCACTTTTAAGGCGAGCATTAATCTTTTTTTTTAACATTATTGCGAACTATTAATAGAGCACCGTTAGTTAGAGTAATGAACTATTCGGGAGGAACTTGCTGTAGAAGTCGCCTCTGAACTATTAAACGATTGGCTGAATTAACAATATTTAATGTCTTTAGCATTTTCAGAAGTTTCGAGTAATTTGTGTGAGCCTTTAAGATAATAAAATCTTGTTTGGAACTTTAAATTTTATTGAAGCAGCCCTAATCCCGTGAAGAACTATGGATATTTTTCGTTTAGCTGGGCTGTACAGGAATGTGGCCGTGCAGACTGGGAACTAAGGTCAGTAAGTTTCCCTTCGCTTTCTGACTGGCCACCAAATTAGTTGCCAGGCTCGCGTGATTTAAGGTGGCAATGTTCAACTTTCATTCAACATTAAACAACGACTTCTTCGCCGTCCCACATATGTTGCATCGGCAATAGTCTGTTACGTGAAATGAACATTCAAACAACTCATTCGACAACTTCTTCGCCGCCCCACAGTAGGACTAAGAAGCGATATGAAACGGGACGAAGACGTAAAATCTGTGTTAGGGAAACCGAATGGAAGGCTTAAGCCAGCCTCACACCAGACGTGTTTCTCATCGTAAATCACGCGAGACATGGTATCCGGCATGGCTGCTGCACGCTCTGAAACGAACAGCTGCATAAGAGGGAACGCCCTCCTCATGTAGAGTAGAAATATCTCTGGAGTGTGCATTCAGATGCGCGGAATTGATTTTCTGTTGTCAACATTCATTGGCAGCGTCGTCACATGATCTCGGGACGGCGTAGGTTTGTCCGCAATGCATCCTGAAACTTTGAATGTCGTCGTATCGCTAGTACGGACAGACTCCCATCGTAGGTGCTGAGGTCTCAGTATAGGCGTTCTGCGGGCACCATGACAGTTTGCATTCGATACTTGGAATAATTTGGGCTCTTAACTTTGAGAAGCATAGTGAACGGGCATCACGTCACCGCACTATCTCATCAGCATGTAATCACACCGTGCATCACGTCATGTCACGTCAATTCGCTTTTTCCGTGTCAGAATACAGTCTCAGAATTGAGAAACTAAAAACGACAAAGTTTATTAATGACCAAAGCTAACTTCATAACGTATGTTAATGATTAATTTCTGTTGTTAAACTGCTATGATATGAAACAACATATTAAAATATTGACATTTATTTACTAGTTGAAATATATACATACAAACATTGTCAGTATGTGGGTGTTATTTTGACGAACTGGCGCAATAGATTGATCTGAGAAGTACCCTTTGGCTCCTGCAAGAAGCAATTTCCACCCCATACTATTACAGAAGTCAGACAGACGCTCCTATCGTACCAAAAAGAAATGCCTGAAAAACCTTCAGCAATAAATATCTTCTGGAGTCGTCCGTTGTAAGAAAAAGACACGAAATACGCTATTTTCTTACGTAACTAGTGGGATATTTGGGTACTTGTGTATTGCTAGTTAGTGGAAGAAAAGCATTAAACGAACGGAAAATATTATTTATTGAAAAATCTGAGAAAATCAAGTGAAACTTTTTTTGTTTATAAACTGATACACAAATTTCCGGGTTCTTTTCGGAATAGGAGGTTACCTCTTATGGCTAGGAATCCCATTTACATACAGAGTGTGGGAAAGCTCTTTCATCCGTTTTATTTAAGAATGTTATTTACCTGGCAGAATGGCTGAGAGCTGCGCCTACTCAACTTGAATAATTATCTGATTGAATTTTTCTAAGTACGGTCGAGGCTGTCGCGTGAGAAATATAATGGAGTAACGTGAATTAAGTATGTTATTCCTAATGGAGGAAAGATGGGGCTCGCCTAAACTGTAGCGCACAATACCGTGAGCTGCGACGACTGCTGCCTGCGTCGTTCGCCGCTGAAAAATAACAAAACAATCTCTTTGTATCAGGATTGACCTTCTCCAGTCAAACTCTCACTACGCCTTGATGAAGTAAAGGACTCCTATCTGCCCCTAGTCTAACTATCGGCGTGGTACAGCGGTCAGATAACCAGTCCACCGTGATCCCACTCAATGTTCGCTCGCAGGCGATAACTAAGACTCTGTGTTCACACCGCACATTACGTGTCGCATCCAACACAGTGAACAAACGCTTAACAGCTTGCAACTCAATATAGAGTATCACTCCGATTCGCTAGCGATAGAAGTGCTCTCTCAGAGCAGTACTGAGTAGAGACTTTGGTCCTCGCTCTCTGTGTATACACACGAGCGAACTCGCTCGCTCTACTTGTCTCCGCTGCAAGAGCACCACCGGAACAAATCCTCTCCACGCAAAAAGCGAAAGTGTATATCGTCCACTGTCTTTCCCTCACTCCTCTGGCTCGTTGCCTCATAAATAGTCCGCCAATCAGCGTTACTCTTACAAACGGGAGAATGGCGCCCCGTTTAAGCCCACCAATCCGGAAATACATAGCGTCTGTGTAAGGCGTTTACTGTCCACTTGTGAGAACTCTGAAACTGCGCACTAGGTCCGTCAAAAATGCGTGTGCTGGGGCTCTCCCACACAATATAGCGGGTTTTGCTTTTAAGGTGAACACGCAGGACATTATCCCTTTTCTCTGGCAAAAACTGTTTTGGTCCCTGGGCGGTCGGCCGGCCGGCGCAGCTGCATGCTAACTCACCCTCCTATGGACTTTACAGCTGGCTGGTTGCCTCTGTCAAACAAAAACTTCTATGGCCATCGTATCTTGAATGTTTGTGTACGCCACCCTCGACTTTTTAATCTCGGTGCGCACTTGCGATTTATTTATTAGATTTGCATGTCGATTAAATGGAAATATGTAAAATTGACTCTACCCTATCGAGTTTGGGCTCGATGAAACATCTTGATACGCAGATTACGATGGTGAGGTCGGAATATGTAAGAAATGAAGGTCGGGAGACCACGCCATCTTACGCAGTCAAACAATAGGTAAATGAAATAAAATAGAGCTTGTTCACATTATCCACTTTTTTCTTACATAATTAATAATGTCGTAGACAGCTGCATTTTTCACTCTTATTAAAGCTGACCTTTTCACTTAAAATGTAATGTTTCGGAAATTGCTTTCTCAGTTAATATTCTTATTTCTCTACATTATGGGCGTCAGCTCTGTTCCGTTAATGTAAAATATAAATAATTTTTCGCTTTCAGATGTCTGACCTCACTTGTGTGAGAACACTCAATGCAAAAAAATATCCACGTTGTCTTGGAAAATTTGCAATACGTTAACAAAATCAAGCACATGATGAATATTACGAAGACACAAAAGTATAAAATCCATTACTATTAGTGTGAGTGAGTGAGTGTGTGTGTGTGTGTGTGTGTGTGTGTGTGTGTGTGTGTGTGTGTGTGTGGCGAAAGCAGACAACAATACCGTCAAAACTTTCTTCGCAAGAAACATACACGTGCTGTGACATGACGCTTGGTGACGACCCATTGGTGATCTGTGTGAATGTTTTGGCATCACGTGATGACCAATGTGAATTGCCTTTAAACAAACAGCGTCGTTCCGGGATTAATTGACAATTCCAACTTGATGTAGACTACATGAGCAGAACGCAATACCCACTCCTGAGATATTTCTACACTGTGGGTCCTCATCGCGATTTGCGACCTCAGCGCTCTCTATCGACAGTTTCCGGGTGCATCTGGCCCTTAAATCGCGCGGTTTTCTTACGAAGATGGACGCGCGTAAAATAACTTCTTCAACTCTGTTAGCGACTGCCGAAGAAGAGCCGAGTAAATCGCGGAGAGGATGCTGGACTCCTCGACGATCTGAAGAGAATATTCCTAGAGAAACACGACATAATGCTGTACAACGATCTGAAGTATGTACTAGTAGAAGCTATTCGTTGTTTCAGTTGAATCTTCATCCCATTTTCTGTTTTAAACTGAATATAATTAAACTACAGTGTCTAATGTTAGTTCGTGCGTGCATAATATCCATCTTCTCTATCTTGGATAGAATATCATCACTGTGACGCAACGCACTTCGTCACATAGATGTCAGAATTGAGGTTCGTTTCGTAATATGTACTATTTGAACAAAAGAGGAAATTTTTTCGAAGCTGGTCACCCTCACTCAGAAATATATTTACCGGTAGGACAATAACATCAAGCAGTTCATAAAACCTACATCTACATGGTTGCTCTGCAATTCACACTTAAGTGCCTGGCAGAGGGTTCATCGAACCATTTTCATACTGTTCTCTACCATTCCACTCTCGAATGGCGCATGGGAAAAATGAACACCTAAATCTTTCCGTTCGAGCTCTGGTTTCTCTTATTTTATTATGATGATCAATTATCCCTACGTAGGTGGGTGTCAACAAAATATTTACGCCTTCGGAAAAGAAAATTGGTGACTGAAATTTCGTAATTAGATCTCACCGCAAAGAAAACCGCCTTTCTTTCAGTGACTGCCACCCCAACTCGCGTAGCATATCAGTGACACTCTCATTCCTACTGCGCGATAACAGGAAACGAGCTGCCCTTCTTTGCACTTTTTCGATGTCCTCTGTCAATTCTACCTCGTAAGGATCCCACACCGCGCAGCAATATTCCAGCGGAGGACGAACAAGTGTAATGTAGGCTGTCTCTTACGTGGGTTTGTCGCATCTTCTAAGTGTTCTGCCAACAAAGCGCAGCCTTTGTTTCGCCTTCCCCACAACATTATCTATGTGATATTTCCAATGCAAGTTGCTCGTAATTGTAATTTCTAGGTATTTAGTCGAATTGACACCCTTTAGATGTGTGCGGTTTATCGTATACCCAAAATTTATTGAATTTATTTTAGAACCCATATGGATGACCTCGCACTTTTCTTTGTTTAGTGCTAACTGCCACTTTTCGCACCATACAGAAATTCTCTCTAAATCATTTTGTAGTTGAAATTAATCGTCTGATGATTTTGCTAGACGGTAAATCACAGAGTCATCTGCAAACAATCTAAGGGGGCTGCTCAGATTATCACCAAGATCATTTACATAAATCAGGAACAGCAGAGGACTCAAAAATGGTCAAATGGCTCTGAGCACTATGGGACTTAACTTCTGAGGTCATCAGTCCCCTAGACTTAGAACTACTTACATCCTTAGGACATCACACACATCCATGCCCGAGGCAGTATTCGAACCTGCGACTGTAGCGCCTAGAACCGCTCGGCCACGCCGGCAGCCGGCAGTAGAGGGCCTATGACACTACCTTGCGGAACGCCAGATATCACTTCAGTTCTACTCAATGATTTACTGTCTGTCACTACAAACTGTGACCTCTCTGAGAGGAAATCACGAATCCAGTCACACAACTGAGACGATACTCCACATGCACGCAATTTGATTAATAGTCGCTTGTGAGGGTCGGTATTAAAAGCCTTCTGGAAATCTAGGAATCTGCAATCGATCTGAGATCTCTTGTCGACAGCACTCATTATTTCGGGGGAATAAACAGCTAGCTGTGTTGCACAAGAACGATATTTTCTGAATCCGTGTTGGTTATGTATCAATAAGTCATTTTCTTCAAGGTTTTTCATAGTGTTCGAGTACAGTATAAGCTCCAAAATTCTAGCTAGATTTATATATTTCATACAAAAACTTCTCTATGGTACTTGTGTTTACTTTCTGACATAGACTGGCAATCACATTAAGATTCCTGTCCATCTACAGGGTGTTTCAAAAATGACCGGTATATTTGAAATGGCAATACAGACTAAACGAGCAGCGATAGAAATACACCGTTTGTTGCAATATGCTTGGGACAACGGTACATTTTCAGGCAGGCAAACTTTCGAAATTACAGTAGTTACAATTGTCAACAACAGATGGCGCTGCGGTCTGGGAAACTCTATAGTACGATATTTTCCACATATCCACCATGCGTAGCAATAATATGGCGTAGTCTCTGAATGAAATTACCCGAAACCTTTGACAACGTGTCTGGCGGAATGGCTTCACATG
Source organism: Schistocerca gregaria (assembly GCF_023897955.1). Classification (NCBI taxonomy): domain Eukaryota; kingdom Metazoa; phylum Arthropoda; class Insecta; order Orthoptera; family Acrididae; genus Schistocerca; species Schistocerca gregaria. The sequence continues at coordinate 563,052,756 of NC_064926.1, forward strand.
CAGATGAGATGTGTAAGTAGGCTGTTTAGGTTTTCTTGTTGGTAACGCCACATAGCGCTCGGTATGAAAAAATCACTGGCTGTGCCGTGTGCAGTCTGTGTTTAGTCTGCATTGTTGTCTGCCATTGTAGTGTTGGGCAGCGGCAGCTGGATGCTAACAGCGCGTAGCGTTGCGCAATTGGAGGTGAGCCGCCAGCAGTGGTGGACGTGGGGAGAGAGATGGCGGAGTTTTGTAATTTGTAAGACTGGATGTCATGAACTACCATATATATTTTGACTATTAAGGTAAATACACTGTTTGTTCTCTATTAAAATCTTTCATTTGCTAACTATACCTATCAGTAGTTAGTGCCTTCCGTAGTTTGAATCTTTTATTTAGCTGGCAGTAGCGGTGCTCGCTGTGTTGCAGTAGTTCGAGTAACGAAGATTTTTGTGAGGTAAGTGATTTGTGAAAGGTATAGGTTAATGTTGGTCAGGGCCATTCTTTTGTAGGGATTTTTGAAAGTCAGATTGCGTTGCGCTAAGAAATATTGTGTGTCAGGTTAAGCACAGTCGTGTATAAATAGTTCTAAGGGGACGTTTTATATGTCGACCCTTAGCCAAGGATACCTCACTGGAATCTTCTGATTTTTGTCTTGTAGTTTGTGTAATTAGTGTAGCTTTTGTTTATTGCTAGCGCGTAATCATAGAATTTCCTTTGTAGTTGCAGTCTTTCATTGTTGTACAGTAAAACAGTTGTGGCATGCATGTAGTTTTGCACAAAGTATTTCGCAGCTGCGCTTGCAATTAACTAGATATTATTTTCAGTGATATGTTAATGTGTTCTCTTATTTTTGCTTTTCAAATTGTGCTATTTTTGTGTTTTCGTGTGAAATATTGTGACAATAATGGCGTGTGAAAAACGCAATACTAGGCTCCAAAGTAAACTGAGAAATGACAGTGAAGACGAAAGCAGTGTGTTAGCGCCACCATGTAATGAATTAACTAATGTTCAAAGTAGTAATTTGGTAATTGTGCATAGGGAAATGGAGCGGCTTGCAAATAATGGTGTAGGCAGTGAAACAATTAGTGAACAGGAAAGCGTTATCGATCGATCGGTCGGCAACAGTTCGCCTCAGGATTCCGAAATGACAGGACACAATATTGCAAATACTGTAAATTCAGGTTTTGCGTCCTCACCGTTTTCTCAAATAAGTCAAGACACATTTTCTGTTTTTCAAACTGCGAATATTGCCGGTGCAAATGCATTGCCGAATAGAACTAAGGATCATGTTTCAGACACCAGTGCATTGTTATTACAATTAATGCAACAAATGGGACAAAAGCTTCAAAAGTTAGACACAATGGAACAAAATCTTCAAAAGTCAGACACAATGGAACAAAATCAGAGACAAACACAGCAAAAGCTTCAAAAGTTGGACACAATGGAACAAAATCTTCAAAAGTTAGACACAATGGAACAAAATCTTCAAAAGTTAGACACAATGGAACAAAAGCTTCAAAAGTTAGACACCACGCTTGAACAAACACGTGAAGATTTAACTAATGAGTTACATAACATTGAATCGAAATGTCAAAAAGTCTGTAATGACGTAAAAACACAAATTTGTGAGCATTTCCAACCTATTTTTTCGCGGCATGAAAATGCATTACAGAATCACGAAGCAGCCATAAAAGAACTGCAAACTATTGTTCATGAAAATCATGAGACCTTGCAAGCTAAAATTGACTCAGTTGCATCTACCGATTCGGTTACGCAACTTGCAAAAACTCAAGCGAACTTAAAGGACACAGTAGATACTCTGAAAATTGGTTCAGAAAGACACACAGAGGAAATAATTTCACTGTCGGATAAAGTAGCCGAACTTTCAGATCAGTTCACTAACTTATCTACGAAGGTAGATGATGATCTGAATGACACAAAACCTGTAGCCTTCACTGACACTGAAGAGTATGAACAAATTAGGAAATTCAAACCGAATCAAAATCAAATCAACACACAGTACAAAAGAGAAATGCGGGAAGTACAAGATCAGTTGGCTCAAGTAATACAAGAATTACATATTTCAGAGGACACTCGCGCCCCAGTATGGGAAGAGGGACATAGCAATACAGAACAACCACAAAATAATAACACAGGGCATTTCGGAAATCATGAAAGTAATTGGCAAAGTACACCGAATTTTGAGATGGAACCGCCGAAACGACGTAACAATGACCGATATGCGACCCGCCAACACGATGATTTTGACTATAAGCTGTTCATTACTACACGTAAATTCAAAACATTTAAGAATTCTGGCAACGACATTCATCCACAAGCGTGGCTCCATCAATTATCTCATTGTTTTCCTCCCAACTGGTCACTAGAGCACAGATTAGAATTTATGTGTGGCTATTTAGAGAATGAACCAGCTGTAAGAATGCGATCGGTCATTCACGATTGCCACAGTGAAGGAGAATTTTACCATGCCTTCCTCTCAGCATATTGGTCCCAAGCCACACAAGACCGAGTAAAACATAGCATCATAATGATGAAACATTTCGAACAATCTGAATTTTCCAGTCTTGTCAAATATTTTGAAGACATGTTACATAAGAATCAGTATCTTTCAAACCCATACAGCCCCTCAGAACTCATCCGCATTTGCTTAATCAAATTATCTGAACATTTACGACAGATTATTTTAGCAGGACGATGCAAAGACGACATTGAAGCTTTTCAGGGACTGTTACAAGAACTGGAAATTGACACTGACAATCGAACGCGAAAACAGGAACACAACAATTACAGGTCACACCTGTCACAATTCCGCGATGACAGAAATAATACACGACAAGGCTATTCGTACAACGTAAATCGTGACCAAAACGGACACCACCCGTATGACAACCGTTGGCAGAGTAGTAATTATTACAGGGAAAGATCACCTCTCCGCGGTAATGACTATCACAGAGACAATCAGAGAAACAGACAATATGGAAACCAAAATAATTATTATCAAGGGAGACGGAATAACTTAAGACGTAATGGTCCAGCGCGCAGTTGCGATTCAGTGAGAAATTCTCCACCACGTGACCGACAAGAAAGAAACTATGGAATCTACCGACATGACGACACACGATATGATCGTAACGACAGACCTGAATTGCAGCAGAACTGGCGGGAATCAAACAGAGCAGGGCCTCCTCGACAAGGTGAATTTGTAGAAGTTAGGTCTCCTAATCCCATTAACGACTCGCGCCAACAAAGACACAATAGGCAATGACTCATACCGCTGGCAGCCACAAAACGTACTTTTGAAGCTGACGACGCAGCTGCCGTAGCTTGTAATTACGTAAAAATGGAAGACATTAGGGACATCTTACTCCAGGAACAGGACGTAAAACATAACAACATTGCATATCCTGTGATTCACATTACAGTAAATGACGTAAAATTTACGGCAGTACTTGACTCAGGCAGTCCCATTTCAGTAATTAGTGAAACAGCTTTTAGTAAATGCAGCAAATCGAAAGATTTCCCCACACTTCCGTTACGCAAGATTAAATTACAAGGTGCAGTCATTGAAAAAAGTGTAGATGTACGCCAACAAACCAACTTAGAATTCTTTTGTCAAAGCCACAGCTTCTCTATGAATTTTCTTATTGTTCCATTATTGTCCACGGAACTTATACTGGGAGTAGACTTTTTGAATGAAAACAAAGCAATCTTAAACTTTCACGATGCTGAAATAAGTTTACAGAAAGAAGGTAAGTCAATAGCTTTGAAATTTGAAGATTGGCTCTCAAACCATGACGAGGAAATTAATCGGCTTTACCTTCTGTTAGACAACAGTTCGGAATTTTCTACGGAACTAGACACTAACAGTCGCTCTGCAAGTACTGACAGGGATGATATCGACGGCACAATTGAAACTAATGAGTTAATTCAGAATAAAATTCAAACAATTGAGAATTGTAATGACACTGATAGGCAGGACCTTTTTGAGATTTTACAAGCACATTCCACAGTTTTTACTTACAAAACAGGAACAATCAAGGCATTTCAATACCAATTTCGTGTTCGTGAGCATACTAAATTTTGTGTTAGACCATACGTAATTCGAGCACATTATAGGGACCGTGTTAGAACAGAAATACAATCCATGCTTGACGACGGCATTATTGAGCCTGCAGTAAGCTCATACAACAATCCATTACATGTTGTTGAGAAGAAAAATGGATCGATCAGGCTTGTCTTAGATTCGAGACAAATCAATACTATCATTATTCCTGAAACAGACAGGCCGCAAACGTTGGAAGAACTTCTTCAAAATTTTAATGGTGTAAAAGTGTTGTCTTCCATTGATCTCAGATCCAGCTTTTATCAGATCGAACTTCATCTAGAATGTAGAAAATACACAGCTTTCCTTTGTTTCGGCGTTTGTTATCAGTTTCGGAAACTTCCTTTTGGTTTGAACATTTCCTCTGCAGCATTCATTCGCGGGCTAAATTCCATATTAACTGAGCTCTTAAAACGTCACATCACCTTATATGTGGACGATATTCTGATAGCAGAAGCCTCATGGGAACAACATAATCGCATCCTCAACAGCGTGTTGCATATTTTTGCAGAATCTGGAATTACAGTTAACTTGGAAAAGTCTGAATTGGGTAGGACAAAAGTGAAGTTTTTGGGACATATTATTTCTTCTGAAGGCATCCAGCCGGATCCTGAAAAGTTAGAAGCAATCAGAGCCATTCCAGTTCCATCCACAAAAAAAAAAAAAAAAACAAGTCCGCAGTTTTCTAGGTCTCGTAAATTTTTACCGTCGTTTTCTGAATATGCAAATTCTAGTTACACCAAAACTTTGTTCTCTCACTGGAAAAAATACTATTTGGAACTGGGACGAACAAGCACAGTTGGAATTCAATTCTTTGAAAGAATCGTTACTGAACGCGCCAATACTAGCTCATCCAGATCTCTCACAAGATTTTTGCCTTAGCACGGATTCTTCTAAAGTCGGTCTTGGTGCCCATTTATTTCAAGAAGCCACAGAAAATGACATTACTGTTCAGAAAACCATTGCTTTTGCTAGCCGAGTGCTAACAAAATCTGAAAAAAATTATTCCGTTACTGAATTAGAAGCTTTAGCTATCGTTTGGGCATTTAACAAATTCCGTTTCTTTCTTTATGGTAAGCACGTAAAAGTATACAGTGACCATCGTGCATTACAATTTCTTATGTCTTCAAAATTAAATCATGACAGGTTAAAACGTTGGGCATTGTTTCTGCAAGAATTCCACTTCACAATAGTCTACATTCCCGGCAAGGAGAACATTGTTGCGGACGCACTGTCACGCGCACCGGCTGGGCTTGAGAAAAGTAACACAGAAAGCAACCTCGAGAGAAATTTCAGTATTCTTTACATCCAGAAAGTCGCCTTTGAAAACTTCATCACCACATCTTTAGAGGACATTGCTCATGAACAAGATAAAGATCCGATTTGGAAAGACGTCTAAAGTAAATGGCATGAAAAGATACACACACAGATTCGGCATTATTATCTGGTTAGAAACAACATACTGTTCAAACGATGCACTGTTGATGACAAGCTATGGGTACTTTGCATTCCAGACGATTTTGTTAATAAGCTCATTTGGTACATTCATTTCAGCTATGCACATTTTGGTCCACGAAAATGTTATCATATTCTTCGAACGACTTGTTATTTTAACAATATGGAAAAGAGAATTCGATGAGTCTTGTCTATTTGTAAACTTTGTCAAAAGGCGAAACCATCTACTGTCTCTCATCGTGCTCCATTGTTTCCTATCATTCCTTCTAAATTAAAAGAATTTGCTGCTGTTTATCTCTTGGGACCGCTTGTCAGAACATCTAATGGATTTTCGTACGTTCTAGTCGCTGTTGAACTTACTTCAAAATTTGTTTCTTTCACTCCGTTACGTAAAGCCACTGGACGGTCTGTATCCAACGCCTTTGTTAGAAATTTCTTACGTGAAGTTGGACACGTTAGTAAAGTAATTTCAGATAACGGACCGCAATTCAGATCTGCTGTTTGGTCACGCATGCTTCGTAACCATAAAATCAAATCTGTTTTTATTTCATTGTACTCACCACATTGTAACCCATCTGAACGGATTATGAAAGAAATCAATAAGCTTTGCAGACTTAATTGTCACAGAAAGCATCAGCATTGGGACAGATATTTACACTTATTTTAAAACGTGCTGAATGAAATGCCTCATGACTCCACTGCTTTACCACCTGTTCTTGTACTGAAGAATAAAGAACCACCAAACAGAATCAGAGAGCTTGTACCTTTTCCGAATACACGTAAACTTCGACACAAAGATATAATTGATTTGGCTATTAAAAATATAAATTCTGCTGCAGACAAAAGGAAAAAATTACACGGTAAAGCAAATGCAAAGAAATTATATATTGGTCAGAAAGTTAACATTAAAGCTCATCCATTGTCACATAAGAAGAAACACTTGAGTCACAAATTCTTTCTAGTTTACAATGGATCTTACAGAATCCGACGTATACCACATGATAATTGCGTTGAAGTTGAAACTCTTGCGTACTAGGAAGAATAAATGTTTACACCACATTTCATATGTAAAACCGTTTATTGAAAGATAATCTGCTTTTTAACTTTGTCTTTGCCATAAAATTTTTCGCTTCACGTTATTAGTATGCTTTGTCAGACTTAGAAACTGTTAACATGCAACAATGTTTTGAAGTTCACTATCCAGTCTAGAACCTGGGGAACATTTTTAAACAGAAATTACGAATGCATTGTTATAGTGAACAGACATCACAGTGTTATTGTGCATGTACATTCTTGCTTGTTAGTTGCACGATTACGTAACGACTATAAGGCTGACATACTTAGAACAGTTACCAGTACTGCTAATGAGATTTTAATGCAACATTTTGGTTCACTTGAAAATAAATTCTGGATTTAAAGTTCTTTCTGTGAGATTAAAGATGACTTAGCATTTGGTTTCTTTGACAGCTACACGATTATATCACGACGCTACTAATATGTGACATGATTTACATTGTTGCTTTTGCGGTGTATCTGTTTTATATCTGCACAGTTTTTCTGTATTATTCTGGAAAGTAAAACATGTTTTAGTAGTAACGTTTGTGGTATAGTTACAATGAGACAGCCTTTTCTGTAGCACAACAATACGTTACAGTACAATACTTACTTCATCACAGCAATAAGCGTAGTAATACGATATCTATACGCAAAGCATTTCACTTTTATTTATCATGAGGTAAGTACATTGACTTCTGCAGAACGTAGCTTTCGGAGGACAATAACTACGACACTTCCACAGAGATTGTCTTACAGCAAGACGCACATTTAGCGCTACAGGACACGCAGTAAACTATTTATTTTTCAACATATTTGAATTACAAAGAAAGTTTTCCGTGATACATTTCATTCCATTGCTGTAATCTGTAACACCAGAGGATATAATTACATTAATCCTCAGGGTGGTACACGCTTACTTTGTGTACCATGTGTTTGGCAAGCACAAGGAGCCCTAGCTAATATGGTATTTGCTTATACAACTCTACACATCGGTACCATATTTATCTAACACATAAATTACACAGCTATCTGATCATTTAACTGAGAGAAACAAACATTTATTTTACTAGATCAGTGACAGATGTTTACGTAATTACACAGTTGGATAACTTCACACTTACGAAATTGTATTCTTTTCTGTACTTTGTGAACTGTTCATATTTTTCCAGAACCATTGTGATACTATGAGAGCTTTGAATGACGCATTTGGTATGGGATCATGATTTTTCAAGTACGTTTGAGGTAGATGACACTTTTGACATGAGCAGAGAATTTTTTTTAGGTTTTGAAATTATTGGAGGAAGCTACGGAGATTTTGAGAATTTGACTGTGGTGTTATGATGTTATTATTACGACTACGATGTGAATTATGCTGCTGAAGTATGCTTAAGCTGATGCTATATGAGTTATTTGGTTATGCTACGTATCTGTTATGATGACATATTGAAGAAGTGTCGACGAATATACATATGTGTAATAAGGTAAGGAATAATGAGTAGTGGTTAGGGACTCTGGTTTGTGAAAAAGGATGTTGGAAACCAAGAATCGTACTTTAAGAGTTATGAAATGTGTGTATACGCGTGAATGTATCACAAGGCCGCCAAAAATTTTTGGACACTGTTATATTAATAGAATTTTGTTTCTACAGATGTGTAATGCAAATTCTTGACCTGTGAAATTTTTTACATGAGACTGCCACTGTAGCGGAAACTGGTGTCGTAAATATTTCGTTAAGACAGTTAAGTGACCACCTGCACGTAACGCGTCGTGGGCACCCAGCTGCGCGACAACCACCTGACAAAAGAAAGCCATTAGTGTGTGCCTTTCAGAGGCACAGGTAAAAAAGAAAAGGCCATTATCCTCTCTATTGACATTCCTTTGTAGAAAGCACCGCAAATACGACACGCTCATTACTGAGAAAGATACTTACATCTGACACCTGATTATAACAAACGTCTTTCTACGAGAGTTGAGAGACTTCTACTAACTTATGAAATGTCACATGACTATTGAATGATATTTTTATGCTTTGTCCATAGTTGCTTATTTCATTTGATATCTGTTTTCCAGCTGTGTTGCATCATTGATTTTATAAAATAAAAGTAAATGCATTTGCTAATGTGAAAACTTTCTGTCAACAGATCTGTTAAATAATAATTTTATGATCCACATTCTTAAAAAAAGGAGCACTTGGAAAGGAAAGAACAATAAGAAGGGACTAGTAACAGGAACTGCATACATAATTTTCTTTTCAAGTACTTGGTAATTTATTTAATAGAATAAGTTGTGGTGCACCACTTTAATTACATAGTCATTAAGATGTGATTATAACTTTCCCTTGTCTGCATTGTTGTCTTTAGTGTACTATTTTTTCTGCTTGTGGGTTTGTCATGTTTAGGTATAAGTTATTACATTTATTGCTGCTTGCTATGCTTACTTGCATTTTTTATTCATTGCTGTTTGAGTTAATCGTTTTGTGCTGCTGCATTGCGTCGTCCCTTAGTTTAGCATCTGAGCTCAGTAGATTTTAAGTTAGCTTAAAAGGGGGTAGGCTACATAAGAAACTAACTATGATGAATTGGAAGAGAAGCATTGAGAAGCTATATGAAAATGATTTGGCCAAAAAAAGTAGTGTATAGTGGAGAAAAACTATTTTTGAAAGAGGATGAGAAAAGTACAGAAAGCAGCTATAGATAGGACTTTTTGAAAATAATGAAGAACGAAGGGCGATCTCCGAGAAGTAAAGAAAGTTTTGTTTGCAAAATACTGCAGTAAAACAAACCCTGCCCTTTCCTTGTGTTATCCCACTATGTGTTTGTGTACCCTTGTGTATTTATGTTCTTCCTGTCTTTATATGTTTATCTGATAAGACTTATGTTGCAGAATTTTTCTAATACTAAGCTACATTCACTATGATGAGGAATACTGTTATCCTCAAATATAATTTGCATTAATAACATGTTATTTACTTTGTAAAGATGTTGACACATTATTTATTCTGTTTTGTTCTAATGCTCATGTGTGAAATTGATGTTTCAAAAGTTATTCTGATTTTTTATGTATGTACTTATGTCGTAATTTTCGTAACACTGATGTAATTGCTATTTCGATTCTTTTGTAAAGCCTGTACTACTGCAAATGTTATCTGTAGTGTTATGTTCTTTAAAGATGTATTTTGTACCTTTGTTATTGCATTCTTATGTTACAAAATTGTAATTGACACCAGTTCATCAAATTAAGTAAATTGTAAATTACATTTCACTGCACACGTTTCTGTTGGTCATAGTATATGGACAATATCTGAGAAGTAGGGACTGATAGTGTTTGCACATGTGTTAATAACTCAGCAAGGGACTGGTTAACAGCATTGCTGGTTCTAAGGACAATTCCAAAAACTTTGTGAGTGGACAAGTGGTGGGTTATGGACTTGCTAAGTTATCCGCAAGACTCTTCAATGGTGATTGTGCGCCTGCACAGTCAAACAGATGGCTGCTGGCCATCTCTACAAGGACTACAGTGGGTCTACACCTTTGACGACCCACCGGTACCATTATTTCTACAAGGACTGCAATGGGTCTGCACCTCTGGTGGCCCACCAATACCGTAATCTCTACCAGGACTACAAGGGGTCTACTCTGTGATGACCTACCTACCAATATTCATCAAAACTTCGACTGACTCTGCTGTGGGTTTGCTCTGTTGTGGCCCATTACCTGTCTGCATGTCAAGAGTCAGCACTGTCTTTCGTTGGAAGGACAACACTACTTCTTCAAGACTGCTTAGAAATCCACTACTTCCAAGTGCAATTTCTGTTATTGCTCAGACTTTGAAAAAAACACTGCAATTTTACTGTGATGAACGATCAGGACTGTCTTTATGGACTGTGAGAAAATTTTAGCTTCTGTCCAACATTGTATCAATAAGTGTGTGTATTTGATATCTTTGTTTAGTAATTATGAAAAATTTTATCAAATCATTATTGGCCACTGCACAAAACAATTTGTAAAATTTTTTTGTGGGGAGCATGGGGGCTATGTAAGTAGGCTGTTTAGGTTTTCTTGTTGGTAACGCCACATAGCGCTCGGTATGAAAAAATCACTGGCTGTGCCGTGTGCAGTCTGTGTTTAGTCTGCATTGTTGTCTGCCATTGTAGTGTTGGGCAGCGGCAGCTGGATGCTAACAGCGCGTAGAGTTGCGCAATTGGAGGTGAGCCGCCAGCAGTGGTGGATGTGGGGAGAGAGATGGCGGAGTTTTGTAATTTGTAAGACTGGATGTCATGAACTACCATATATATTTTGACTATTAAGGTAAATACACTGTTTGTTCTCTATTAAAATCTTTCATTTGCTAACTATACCTATCAGTAGTTAGTGCCTTCCGTAGTTTGAATCTTTTATTTAGCTGGCAGTAGTGGCGCTCGCTGTGTTGCAGTAGTTCGAGTAACGAAGATTTTTGTGAGGTAAGTGATTTGTGAAAGGTATAGGTTAATGTTGGTCAGGGCCATTCTTTTGTAGGGATTTTTGAAAGTCAGATTGCGTTGCACTAAAAAATATTGTGTGTCAGATTAAGCACAGTCGTGTATAAATAGTTCTAAGGGGACGTTTCAGATGTACTGCTTCAGCTGTTCAAATGTTTCTGGATTCTGGCGGTACACCTGGTCTTTCAAGTGTCCCCACAGAAAGAAGTCACAGGGGTACATGTCTGGCGAATAGGGAGGCTAATCCACGACGCCTCCTGTATGTTTCGGATAGCCCAAAGCAATCACACGATCAGCGAAATATTCATTCAGGAAATTAAAGACGTCGGCCGTGCGATGTGGCCCGGCACCATCTTGCATAAACCACGAGGTGTTCGCAGTGTCGTCTAAGGCAGTTTGTACCGCCACAAATTCACGAAGAATGTCCAGATAGCGTGATGCAGTAATCGTTTCGGATCTGAAAAATGGGCCAATAATTCCTTTGGAAGAAATGGCGGCCCAGACCAGTACTTTTTGAGGATGCAGGGACGATGGGACTGCAACATGGGGCTTTTCGGTTCCCCATATGCGCCAGTTCTGTTTATTGACGAAGCCGTCCAGGTAAAAATAAGCTTCGTCAGTAAACCAAATGCTGCCCACATGCATGTCGCCCTCATCAATTCTGTGCACTATATCGTTAGCGAATGTCTCTCGTGCAGCAATGGTAGCGGCGCTGAGGGGTTGCCGCCTTTGAATTTTGTATGGATAGAGCTGTAAACCCTGGCGCATGAGACGATACGTGGACGTTGGCGTCATTTGGACCGCAGCTGCAACACGGCGAACGGAAACCCGAGGCCGCTGTTGAATCACCTGCTGCACTAGCTACGCGTTGCCCTCTGTGGTTGCCATATGCGGTCGCCCTACCTTTCCAGCACGTTCATCCGTCACGTTCCGTTGAAATTTTCAAACAGATCCTTTATTGTATAGCTTTTCGGTCCTTTGGTTACATTAAACCTCCATTGAAAACTTCGTCTTGTTGCAACAACACTGTGTTCTAGGCGGTGGAATTCTAACACCAGAAAAATCCTCTGTTCTAAGGAATAAACCATGTTGTCCACAGCACACTTGCACGTTGTGAACAGAACACGCTTACAGCAGAAAGACGACGTACAGAATGGCGCACCCACAGACTGCGTTGTCTTCTATATCTTTCACTTCGCTTGCAGCGCCATGTGTTGTTGAAAATTGTAACTACTGTAATTTCGAAAGTTTGTCCGCCTGAAAATGTACTGTTGTCCCAAGCATATTGCAACAAACGGTGTATTTCTATCGCTGCTCGTTTAGTTTTTATTGCCGTTTCAAATATACCGGTCATTTTTGAAACACCCTGTACATCTACATGTACATAGATAATCCGCAAGCGATCGTACGTCGCATGGCGGACGGTGCTCTGTACCACTATTAGTCATTTTCTTCGCTATTTCACTCGCAGATACAGCGAAGAGAAAACGACTGTCTATATGCCTCCATACGAGCCCTAACTTATCGCATCTTATCTTCCTGGTCCTTCCTGTTGGAGGCAGTACATTCGTTTGGTAGTCAGCTTCAAATGGAAGTTCTCTAAATTTTCTCAATAGTGTTCCTCGAAAAGGCCGTCGCCTTTGAGCCGTGGTAGAAATTGCTATTTTGAAGAGAGCGCCGAAGAGCATAGTGTGAAGCAGTTGCCCTCCGCTTCTGGCGGTGGCGCCGCTGTGGCAATAGCAGCTTTGGTGTCTCCCTCTGGTGGGGAGGGGGAAAGGTGGCCTGTTCACGTGCATTTAAGGGGCGCTATGAGGTCGCCAGTGGGGGGGTGTGGGTAAGGGCCAGTCTGTCGTCCCCAGCTTGCTAGTCTGTCTCTCGTCTGCATTTGTTAGGCAGTTAGTGTCTGTCTGTCGCTCGGAGTGCGAGTATGTCTGTCGTTAGCATCAACCTTTAAAGCCGGCAAAACGAGAGTTTTTCCACTCCGCTAGTAAGAGAACTCAGCGAGTGGTCGCCCGGTCGGGGCTTAGTTCCTGCATCTGAGTCTGCGCGTTAGGCCGCCAGTCTGCTGGAGTTTGCTCAGGCAACGGTCATTGGCGTTGGGATCGATCGGTTGGTCGATCGCGCATTGAGACACAAGATGACTTGTATGTCTTGAGCGTCGGCGCATGTGAGGTCGCCACGTGAGTCCAGTGGGCCGCGCCGAATAGCCAGGGGTAGTGGCTTCGCGGTCGACACGAGAGTCACAGGAGTCAACCCACGACATCGGTCTGGCCGGTGTGAGCTGCGACGCCGTGAGACGGCAGATCGGCGCGCCTTCCTGCGTCCGTTGAAGCGGCTGGCAGCGGACGGTTCGGGAGAGCGATTTGGGACTGCTGCGCCAGGTCTTCTGGAGAAATCGCAGTTTATTAGAAGTTAAGTGATAGGTCATACGTTTTTTGATTTAGTCTTGTTAAATTCTACTTGTTTTCTTGGTGAGGCCACCAGCCGTTTTGCTTTGGGGTCGTCCCACCATTCTTCTCTTTTGCCCACTCGCAGGAAGGTGGTTGTTTATAAATTGGGTGGTCCGTTTTTCCCTTGTGGAGTAGGGGTGGGTTAGAGCAACCTGCGGTTCGGGTTGTTCGGTAAGCTCCCTACCAATCTACTGTACGTTAGCAGCTGCCTCTGTCATGTTTGTCGGATTTGGTGTGTTAACGAATTTATTGCTTGGAGTGTAACGGCCTAATACCTGAAATATGTTTTGATCTTTGGAAACTTTGATATTATTGCCTATGAACTTGAGGGGCTGTATCTGTGTACTGTAGAGCATCTTAACTATTGTTTGACCAAGATTGCATTTCATGGGCTTTTATTTAAATGAGTATTTTAGTATATAAAGCTGCTACCCTTTCGCCGTAAGACTTTTCTTAGAAGTTAAAATCAAGTTCCATCTTGCGTGGCAAGGTTAATATTTTAATTGTTAGTGTTTGTACCATTTCCATCCCTTCTACAGGAGGGGAGGGGGGGGGTGCATCGTTTGTGTGCTTGTGTAAATTGTTAAAACTCTTAGTTTAAAGTTATCTGGTGTGTTGCAGATTTGCACCAGTATAGTCTTTCAGAGGCTATTGTGAGCGGTCTTCACTAAGGCCGTGTCAAAAGGGAGCAGCAAGGTTCTCTGCCCGAAAGCTCATACAATCACAACTTGTTTCTTTCTGCCTCTGATTAAATTGTAACTTTCATATTTAGAGGACCCTTTCTGATTGTAATTTTAAATTTGTTTCTTTTTAAAAATGCTTTTAGGCACTATTAAAGTGAATAAAATTCCCATTTGTTAAAAGGAATTCGGTTATGATTTCGTCAGTTACTCCCTGGGAACTACTTCCTTGCCTACAGAGTGTGGTTAAATGTGTTAATGTTCTTGATGAATCGCTAGTAAATAAAATAAATTCTTGGGAATATTCTTTGAAAATAAATGACGGTTCAGCCTTCAGTCCAGGGATTCCCATTTGAGATCTCGAAGCATCTCCGTAACACCTACTTGTTGTTCTTGTAACACCTACTTGTTCTTACTTACAGCTAACAAACCTAGCAGCCCGCCTCTTATATTACTTTGATGTCTTCCTTTAATCCACCCTGGTATGGATCCCTAACACTCGATCAGTATTCAAGAGTAAGTCGCACCAGCGTCCTATATGCTGTCCCATTTACAGATGAATCACACTTTTCCAAAATTCTCCCAATAAACCCAAGTCGACTGTTCGCCTTTCCTACCGCAGTCCTCACGTGCTCGTTCCATTTCATATCACTTTGCGACGTTACTCCCAGACATTTAAACGACTTGATTGTTTCAAGCAGGACATTAATAGTATTATATCCGAAAATTATGGGTTTATTTGTCCTGCACATCCCCCTTAACTTACATTTTTCTGCATCTAAAGCTAGCTGTCATTCATCACACCATGCAGAAATTTTATTTGAGTCGTCTTGTATCCTCCTACAGCCACTCAACTTCAACACCTTGTAACACCAGGATCGATTATAAGTAATTTATACCATGTAATTTTTTTATATATATATATATATATATATATATATATATATATATATATATATATATATATATATAATTACATGGTATAAATTACTTATAATCGATCCTGATATATGAAGATAGTAACTGTTCTCTAAAGAGAAGATACCATTGATGACAGTGGAGTTTCTCTAGAATAAGCGATACTTAATTGAAACCCTCAGCTGCTGACAGGTGTTGTTGATATACCTCGATGGGGACAGCAGAAAATGTGTTTCCCGGCCGGGATTCGAACCCGGGTTCTTTTGCTTACATGGCAGACGCTCTATCCATCTGAGCCACCGAGGACACAGATGAACAGCGCGACTGCAAGGACTTATCCCTTACATACTTCCCTTCAGACCCACATTTCCAACTGCCCACAATCTACATACGTAATGTACGTAATAGGTATTTGCCCATCCACTCATTAATAGAGCACGCTAAGGTGATGATTCCAGCCTTTAACTATATATGTGAAGATAGTAACCGTTCTCGAAAGAACAGATACCATTGATGATCGTGCAGCTTGTCTAGAATAAATGATACTTAATTGACTATTGCTACATTGTAAAAACTTAAGTGTGTTTAAATAATGAATATATATAAAATATGTCTGTTTATGAAAAAGAAATTGTGTGCAGAAAACTGGTTCATACTTAGGTAAGTTGTATTATAAGGAAGGGAAAGATGTAGGGAACCCCCTCTGCTACGGAAGTGTGTGGGCGCCTGGGAAAAGGTGGAATTGGAGGTCAATCTGGGCAGCAAGGGAGAGAGCACGTTAGGCAGTCAGTGGCCAGCAGTTGAACAGTCAACACCGTGGGTGCCAAGTTTGGCATTCAGGAACCGATTTATGATGGAATGGCCTCGGATGTGGTTTCGGCTGTAAAATGGTGCTCTCGCATTTTGGAATGGCTCTGAAAATGATTAATACGTCGCCAAGAAGATCTGAATGGAGCATTAAACCGCCAGAGGTGAGACCAGATAGCCGCCACGTGATTGCTACCACTATTGCGCCACTGCTTCACCAGCTTTGGAAATCATATTTGGATACCAGTATGAACCAGTATGCTTGTGTATGAGTGTTTTTCAATAATAATTTCAATGATGAAAATTCGTGTTTGAACTTTGAAACTGCCCTGTTCATGAAACCAAACGGGGTCCTATCCTAAACGTGCTAAAGACCGAGTATCCTGTTTATGAAGAACCACTGACTTGCTTCTATTTGAATGTGCCTAAGTTTCAGTGTTAAAGCATATAAATGTTAGTAGTTAAATTACTTGTTTCTCAGGTAAAGAGAGAGGCACATAATTTTGAAGTTATAAAAAATTCTATTTTGCTTTAAATTGTTACTATTTTGAATGTGCCAAAGTTTTTGTGTTAAAGCACATAAATGTTGTTACTTAAAATCACTTGCTTCACAAGAAATGAAAGAGGCACATAATTTTGAACCTACTTGAAACTTAACCTTACCTTAACTACTAACTTGAACTTATTTCTGAAGTTAATTAAGAATATTGTTAGTGTAAATTGCTATAAAGCATTGAAAGATAATCTCAAGTGGGGTTGGAAGTCAGTATTAGTGTGATGCAAATTGTTCTTGAAATGTGTGCATAGACTGCATATAGGGAAAGTGACAGTTCATGCGTGTCCACTTCAATCTTTTCTGGTATGAGAAGTTAATTTAAATACAGTTGCTGCTAATGAAATCTGAAACATTTTGACAGTAGAGTGAACATGTAATGTGTTAGCTACAGTGCAATTGGGTTATTTGGGTATTAGTTAAATTAGGACTATGTTCATGCTCAATTTTGGTCTTATGATGTAATTTGATAACATCTTGATACTGAATTCACTGCACTTTACTAAGAGAGAAATAACGAAAGTTCCTTTCGTAAAATTATAATTGAATTCTTTGAACTTAATGGTTCCAAATTATTGTGCCTAATTAGGTTGGCGACCGTCTATTATTTCATTCTCGAGAACTTAGTTACTTTTTTAGCATCCAAAATTAGTCTTTCAGTTTTTCTACCAATCGCCATAGTCACGAAATCTATGTTTGATCCCTTCTATCTATTAGGTTAGCACACGGTCAAACAGCAGCAATATTGTTATAAGTTCACCATACACCACGGAATCATAAACAAACAACTGCAGATTGCTGCACATCCTGTCAGCCAATTCATTTATGGGGCACTCCTAACGATACCCTTGTCTCTGATGAACACTTGCCGTCGTGGACAATATACTAGGTTCTATAATTTAAAGAGTCTTCGAGCCACTCACGTAACTGTAAACCTATTCCATATGCTCGTATCTTCGTTAACAGCCTGCACTGGGGCACAGTGTCAATTGAGGAAAGATTGCAATCGTTGGCATTCGCAACAAGAACTTGCAAATACTTTATTTGTAATAAACAACATCGACTATTACAGATAATACTTCCATTGAATTGATAAGAAATACACAGGATTCTTTAGAAAACAAAAGGTGAAGAAAGAAATTTTGAATGAGATCTACTCAAACTTGCTCCTTCTCATTTCACAGGTCACAACACTATCAACTACACATCGGCTTCGATTATGCACTGTCTACAAAAGTCATTATTTGATATTTAACAATGAAAAATTGCACCAGAACAATGCGCTTTGATAGATCCTCATTGTGCACTGGAACGTCACACTTTCGTAATACACAAGTTATAGCACTTAAAAACTTCAATTACAGAAAGCTTTTAACTACCAGTATGTACTTTCCTATCATTTTATTATAACAAATCTTCTCTTAAACGACTCGTTTTCGAGAGATCCTCAATTTTCTGATGCTTTGAAACAGCTTATATTCATAACAAGTACTCGACGATGAAGAAAAGCACGGAACGCTCAATTTAACGCCATACAATATGGCGGCTTCTAAGTTCTCCTTGTGACGTGAAACTGTGTCACTTCACACAGACAGCATTCCTCTCCACGAGGCAAAAATCTGCCATGCTAGTTCGTTATTTCACGTTCTGGCAGTGTTGTGGAACATGGAATTCACGCTTTAACGTCAAAATTCACGCTTTAACGTCACCAGCTATTCAAGCACATGCGTTTTCACGTCTGTCGATGAGATGGCTTCAGATTCGTTTGAAGGCTACTGGAAAAAAATTCAATGCTTTTTGGAAGGAAAACGCAAGCAGCACGCTGGTGCGCCCAATTGTACGGTATTATTCCTGGGTTTGAACTCCTTACCAAGGAAGCAGCGAAAAAATTCAGAGACGCACTGCTGTGGTAGGGAGGGGTCGGCGTAACCCATACTAAAGTGTAACAGAAATGCTCGAGGACCTTAAATGGGAATTCTTGGGAAAAGGACGATGCAGCTGTTGCGAAGTCCTCTTGGTTAAATCTGGGGAAGCTGTATTCGAAGAAGACTGTGCTATCATTATGCTTCCATCATCGAATATTTTACAGAGCGGACATTAGAACAGCAAAAGAGACAAGGGTATCGTCAGGAATGCCCCAGGGAAGTGTGATAGGACCGCTATTACTCTCTATATACACGTATGATTTCGTGGACAGGACGGGCAGCAATCTGTGGTTGTTTGTCGACGATGCTGTGGTGTACGGTAAGGTGTCGAAGTTGAGTGACTGTAGGAGGATAAGAGATGACTGAGAAAAAATCTCTAGCTGGTGTGATGAATGGCAGTTAGCTCTAAATCTAGAACAATATAAGTTAACTGGGATGAGCAGGAAAAACAAACCTTTAGTGCTCGTAAACAGCATTAGTAGTGTCCGCCTTGACACACTAAAGTCCTTTAAATATCTAGGCGTAACGTTGCAAAGCGATACGGAATGGAACGAGCATGTCAGGATTATGGTAGGAAAGGCGAATAGTCGATTTTGGTTTATTGGGAAAATTCTAGGAAAGTGTGGCACATATGTAAAGAAGACCACATATACAGTCATGCTCATAAATTAAGGATAACTGCAGAATGCGGTGCCACACAACGTGGCACTACACAAAACTGGCGCTAATACCATAGGCACATAGGGAACACACACGACTCGGATCTGTAAGTCTACGGTATTGGTTAAGTCGAGAAAACCGTCCCGAAAAGCATGTGCTACAAAACGCGACTGTTTCCAGCGCATGTACCCCGACATCAGTATGGGATATGATCACCATGCACACGTACACAGGCTGCAAAACGGGTTGGCAAACTCTGGATCAGGCGGTCGAGCAGCTGCTGCGGTATAGCCTCCCAGTCTTGCACCAGTGTCTGTCGCAGCTTCTGAAGTGTCATAGGGGTTTGAAGACGTGCAGCGACCGAGAGCATCCCAGACGTGCTGATATCTTCTGCCTCCACGATGGCAGCTTGGTGGGGCCGTGCGTTATCATTCATCAGGAGGAAGGTGGGACCAACTGCACCCCTGAAAAGGCGGATATACTGGTGCAAAAAAGTCCCGATACATCTGACCTGTTACAGTTGCTCTGTCAAAGACATGCGGGGGTGTACGTGCACCAATCATAATTCCACCCCATCCACGCCATCAAACCACGACCTCTATACAGGTCCCTTTCAAGGACATTAAGGGGTTGGTATCTGGTGCCTGGGTCACGCCAGATGAAAACCCGGTGAGAATCACTGTTCAGACTATACCTGGACTCGTTTGTGAACATAACCTGGGACCACTGTTCCAATGACCATATGTTGTGTTCTTGACACCATGCTTTACGGCCTCTGCTGTGACCAGGGTTCAGTGGAATGTACCTTGAAGGTCTCCAGGCGAATAAACCATGTCTGTTCAGTCGTCTGTAGACTGTGTGTCTGGGGACAACTGCTCCAGTGGCTGCGGTAAGATCCCGAGCAAGGCTACCTGCAGTACTCCGTGGCCGGCTCGTGGCACTGATGGTGAGATAACGGTCTTCTTGTGGGGCTTTACACTGTGGACGTCCCGCACTGTAGTGTCTGGACACGTTTCCTATCTGCTGGAATCATTGCCATAATCTTGAGATCACACTTTTTGACACACGGAGCGCCCGTGATACGACCTGCTGTTTGAGCAGCCTCCAGTCGCCCTAGTATTCTATCTCTCATAACATCAACTTTGAGCCATTTTCAACACACAGTCATCATTAGAACGTTTGAAAACGTCTGCACAATTACTCGCTGCACCGTACTCTGACATGCACCAATGTATGTGGACTGCTGCCAGCGCCGCCGTGCGACGGCGACAGGTCAAATGCACCGCATGGTCATACCCCGAGGTGATTTAAACCCACAAACCGCCCACCAGAGCGTAGTTTCACCATGTATGAGCATTATCCTTAATTTATGAGTATGAGTGTAGAACGCTAATGGGACCTTTCCTTGAGTACTGGTCCAGTGTTTGGGGAGCGTACAAAGTCGGGTTAAAGGGAGACATCGAAGCACCTCGGAGGCGGGCTGCTAGATTTGATACTAGTAGGTTCTAACAACACGTAAGTGTTACGGAGATGCTTCGGAAACTCAAATGGGAATCCGGCGGTAATCTTTTCCCAGAAACATTATTGAGAAAGGTCGAAGCTGACTGCAGAATGATTCTGTTGCCTCCAACATACATTGCGTGCAAGGACCATGAAGATAAGATACAAGAAATTAGGACTCTTACGGAGGCATATAGACAGTCGTTTTCCTCTCGTTCTGTTAGTGAGTGGAAATGACTAGTGGTGGTACGGGATACCCTCCGCCACGTACCGGAAAGTGGATTGCGGGGTATCGATGTATGTGTCGATGTAAATTAGGACATATACATAGGGATGAAGGCTCGCTCAGTAGGTGACTGGAATGCCTCCGCCATGAATTCATTGTGCGTACAGTGGCTTGCGGAGTGTATGCCTCTACAAGCAGATGATGGTGATATACTGGCTGCATAAAAAAATACCAACTTTTGGTATCTTGTGCGGGAGAGCAAACTGATGATTTTTCAAGGGAGAACGCTTGTTGTGGAATATACACACCATTCCTGTTAGAGGCTTCTAGTGGTTATATCAATGCGTAGTGTCTGTTCTTTCGATCATGTCCGGAGGAATAGTTACCGCGCGGAATATGCAGCAGTGATACATATGATGCTCCGAAAGAATAGACACCACCCATTTGTGTAACTGATTCGCCTCGATGGGCAACGAACCCACAACCTTCACTACGGACGTACAATATCGTTCGACCTCCTGCAGCAATCTAAAATTAACCAGCGCAGAAGACACAGACGGGGACTGGAGACAGGTGGCGCTAGGGATCGCGCCGAGATAGGCCGCGTATGTGCGATAAACACTGTCCGGATGGCACAGTGAATACGCAACTGCCTACTAAGCAGGTGATCCCGGGCACACATTCTCACTCATACCGCATGAAGTACTGATGCAACTGATATTATCAGTTGCTTTTCTTTCCTTTCCTTTCTCCCGCCCCCCCCCCCCCCCTTCCACCTTCAACTTACATAATTTGAAAAGAAATCCATGTTCGTTAAAGTGCCGTCTACCTATACACGTTACAAATTAAAGTCCCCTGTCGCGTTTTTCTTTCTGCATTAGATGGCCAATCTCAGGAGCCACCGAAAACAACTCGAAACGTTTTTCATCAATAGATAGGCTGATTTACGAGGAAGTTTTCTGTATGAAATTTATGACCGCTTCGTCAGACAAGTCTGAAGATCGGATCGCTCTCGAATTTTCTCTTCACGCTACGCACGCAAACTGAGAAGAGGTCGCTGCCTCCTGTCCCTGTTTTCGTTATGACATCGTGTAACGTTCTCTTCTGACTACAACAGCGGCTGCAAGAATGTGGTTACGCTCGCTACCACACTCATGGTCATAAATTAAGGATAGTACTGAGACATGGTGAAACAAGGCTCTGGTGGGCGGTTTGCGTGTTTATATCACCTCGGTGTATGACCATACTGTGCATCTGACCTGCGGTCGTCGCACGTTAGCGCTGACTGCAGTCCACATACGCAGTGAGTAAGTGTGCAGACGTTTACAGACGTGCTAATGGTGACTGTGTGTTGAAAATGGCTCAAAGAACACATATTGATGACGTTATGAGGGGTAGAATACTAGGGGAGCTGAAGGCTGGTCAAACACAGCAGGTCGTAGCACGGGCCCTCTGTGTGCCACAAAGTGTGATCTCAAGATTATGGCAACCATTCCAGCAGACAGGAAACGTGTCCAGGCGCTACAGTACGGGAAGTCCATAGTGTACAGCACCACAAGAAGACCAATATCTCACCATTAGTGCCCGCAGACGGCCACGGAGTAGTGCAGGTAGCCTTCCTCGGGACCTTAGCGCAGTCACTGGAACAGTTGTCTCCAGACACAGTGTAAAGACGACTGAACACACATGGTTTATTCGCCCAGAGACCTGCAAGGTGTACACAGGAGAGCCCGTAAAGCCTGGTGTCAAGAACACAGTACATGGTCATTGGAACAGTGGTTCTAGGTTATGTTCACGGACGAGTCCACGTATAGTCTCAACAGTGATTCTCGCCGGGTTTTCATCTGGTGTGAACCAGGAACCAGATACCAACCCCTTAATGTCATTGAAAGGGACCTGTATAGAGGTCGCGGTTTGATGGTGTGGGGTAGGATTATAATTGGTGCACGTACACCCCTGCATGTCTTTGACAGAGGAACTGTAACAGGTCATGTGTATCGGGACGTCATTTTGCACCAATATGTCCGCCTTTTCAGGGGTGCAGTGGGTCCTACCTTCGTCCTGATATATGACAACGCACGGCCCCACCGAGCTGTCATCGTGGAGGAGTACCTAGAAACAGCCTGCCTGTTCTACAGACCTAAACCCCATCGAGAACGTCTGGGATGCTCTCAGTCGACGTATCGCAGCACGTATTCAAACTCCTACGACACTTCAGCAGCTCCGACCGGCACTGGTGCAAGAATGGGAGGCTATACCCCAGCAGCTGCTCGACCACCTGATCCAGAGTATGCCAACCCGTTGTGCGGCCTGTGTACGTGTGCATGGTGATCGTATCCCAGCTTGATGTCGGAGTACCTGCGCAGGAAACTCTGGCGTTTTGTACCACGTGTGTCTTGGGACCGTTTTCTCAACTTATCTCCAATACTTTGGACTTCGAGATCTGTGTCATGTGTGTTCCCTATGTGCCTATCCTATTAATTCCAGTTTTATGTAGTGTCACGTTGTATGGCACCAAATTCTGCTGCTATCTTTAATTTATGAGAATGAGTGTAGGAGGGTTGAATGCAGAGCTCCACGGGCGCGCCGCATTCTCTGCTTTGAAGAGGATAATGTCTGCCTCATAGGGGAGAACCCGACGACGGGTACTCGAAATACTGTACATGCCTCGGGCTGATGTAGAGAACACAGGTCGGAGATCGTTCTTTTCACTGTATGTGTATCGTGAAAAGGGTGATTTGGAAGTGATGCGATCTTCAAACTTATTTTACATCCACTTAGTACATTTCTGGACATTGTTTCCTTACCAATACTTTACCTAGCAAGTCCCCTCTACAAAGCCTGCAAGGCTGTCCATATATCTCTAAGAGTGCGAACGGGTGGAGATCTCTTCTGAACGCCGGCCATGGCGGCTGAGCTGTTCTAGGCGCTTCAGTCTGGAACCGCGCGACTGCTACGGTCACCGGTTCGAATCCTCCCTCGGGCATGGATGTGTGTGATGTCCTTAGGTTAGTTACGTTTAAGTAGTTCTGAGTTCTAGGGGACTGATGGCCGCAGATGTTAAGTTCCATATTGCTCAGAGCCATTTGAACCATCTCTTCTGAACAGCACGTTCCTGGAGACTCTGTAGCAATTCTGGACGTGTAGAGTGTCGCATTGTCCTGCTGGGATTGCCCACGTCCGTCGGAATGCACAATGGACATGAATTGATGCGCGCGATCAGACAGGACGCTTACTTACGTGTCACCTGTCAGACTCGTATCTAAATACACTCCTCGAAATGGAAAAAAGAACACATTGACACCGGTGTGTCAGACCCACCATACTTGCTCCGGACACTGCGAGAGGGCTGTAAAAGCAATGATCACACGCACGGCACAGCGGACACACCAGGAACCGCGGTGTTGGCCGTCGAATGGCGCTAGCTGCGCAGCATTTGTGCACCGCCGCCGTCAGTGTCAGCCAGTTTGCCGTGGCATACGGAGCTCCATCGCAGTCTTTAACGCCAGAGATTGTACCGTACACAAAAATGATCCACCAAATCCCAATGCCAATCTTGAACAGGCCACAGCACTGACCGACACCGCAAATGACACGCATAAAGTCGGGGCAACAACCGCAACTAAAGCTGACAGTGCGCATATCATACTCAAAGCTGATACGACCGATGCAAATAATGACGAAGAGCAGACCTGTGAGAACCAACTCGTGTCAGACCGAATTAGAACTAAGGTACACTCACCCAACACATCTAAAACACAACAAGATAGCACAAATGAAACACACAAAAAACACACGAAAATAATCACAGCCTTCAAGAAACTAAACCCACGTAATAAACCTAAACAGCCTAAGAGAGTTAAAAAAGTGAAAGCGTGTGACGACCAACCGCGGCAATTGCCGGCTGTTCCAACACCTTGTGTCAAAATAGTGATTACCCCCAGTGGTGTAAACACACCCTCAGTTCCCAAATCAACAACCGCAACGTCAACGCCTTTGGAATCCCCCGCAACGACCAACATGGGCACCCATCCAGCGCTTCTTGCAGAGGCGCACAACGACTCCACTACACCACCACGGCACGACACGGCAGCGGGCACGTCAACACACGCCACCACCACCACTAGTTTTAAATACGATAAGTTAGACCTAAATGTAAAATTAAGTAGGCTAGAAAAGAGGGACATATTAGAGACGGCACAACGGATGCTTATTCGCACCCTACATCCATATGGAGATTCGGTCTGTTTTCGTACATCGGAGCAAACCGACAGACTCATTCTCAAAACAGAAAACATACCGACGGATCCTGACAGCCTGCTTAATCTGCTCATGCAGGTGTGCGCGCGCAGGGAGGAGCCAATCGACCTAGATAAGCTATATAAGGATCACGTTAGGGCTCATGGGAGAACATACTTCGATTATAGCCAAACTGGCAGCAAGTGCTACGCCACTGTTAAACACCCGAACTGCTGTTAGCACAGCTTAATGCTATGCGGAGTATACTCGTCAACTCGGAGCTCCCACAAGCCCTACGTGAACTAAGAAGTGACATTCTGTGTTTACAGGAGCCATATACCAGAATAGGTCAAATCCCTAATCTCCCTCCAGGCGCGGTGACAGTTGCGGAGGGGGCGGGCTGCAAGGCATCCGTCACAATTCTAAACAAAGAAATATACCTGGTGAAAATCACAGAACTCTGTTCTGAACACCTAGCTACAGTCGAAGTCACGCACAAGGGGAATACGTGGATCATCGCGTCGCTGTACGCCCAATCCTGTCACAGCATTATACCATATGCAGACCTCATTAGAGATCTTGCAAATTATGCTGGCAACAAGAAACTACTTATCTGTGCAGACATAAATGCCAGATCCACCCTGTGGCATTCAGACAGAACTGACGACAGAGGCAGAATCATAAACGACATCATTAATGAAAATGGACTCCACATACTCAACGAAGAAGGACACCACCCGACTTACACCGGACACAACGGCTACACATCAAACATAGACATTACCATCGCCAACAATGCTGCCATTAACCATGTACGAGACTGGACTGTACATGATCAGATCACAGCTAGCGACCACAACATCATCACACTAACCTTAAATGGTACATCCAACATCAACTCAGTCACACAACCCAAAAGACTTATTTAACAAAACGGATTGGAATAGGGTCAGACGAACAATACATGAGCACACATTGCACGACATCACCGGTAGTGTTGACTTCCGAGCACACATGCTGACGGACATCATCACAAAAATACAGAACACCTGCATACCTACACAAAGCAAGATAAAACACCAAAACATTCCATGGACCACACAATTAACGCGACTCAAACAGGACTCAAAACGTAAGCAAAAGCTTTATCAACGTGCAATCTCAGACAGAGAAAGAGAAATACGACTACACGACTACCGGCTTGCCAAGGACAGGTACAAACTCGAGCTGAATAAGACCAGGAAAGACCACTGGAACAGCCATGTAGCAGCACAAACAGAACTAAACATTTGGGGGGAACCATACAAAATAGTGACAGAAAAAGTAAAGAGCCCACTGGTTCTGGGAACGCTGCGACAGGAAGACGGCGCGATGACTAAGGGCTGGAGACGCACAGCGGAGTTCCTGCTAAGCAAACTCCTGCCTGATGACATCGCTGACACTGACACACCAGAACAAGCAGCACTGAGACGCGAACTCGACACAGCATACATTACACCAACTGTCGTCTGTCCTTTTGCACAGGAAGAAGTCGCGATAGCGATTTCAGAACTAAAAAACAAAAAGGCGCCAGGACCAGACGGTATCCACTCTGAGGTACTAAAACAAATTACACCGCAGATCACCCCATATCTCACAACATTGCTAAACGACGCATTAAGGCTGGGTCGAGTGCCTGCAGTGTGGAAGTCCTCGAAGGCGGTCATCATCAAAAAAGCCCCAGACAAAGACCCCTCAGATCCCAAGTCATTCAGACCAATATGCCTCATCAACACACTGGGTAAAATACAAGAGAAACTACTTTGTAAACGACTACGAGCACATAGAACACTACGGGGACTAACACCACACCAATACGGCTTCAGGGAAGGGAAATCTATAGACGACGCAATAAACAGAGCACTCCAAATAGTACATAACACACCTAACAAATACACACTTGCCATTATGATAGATATATCAGGTGCTTTCGATAACCTGTGGTGGCCGGCCTTGTTCAAGAGGCTCAGACACCTGCAGGTGCCGGAATCCCTGTACAATAGCTTCATCGACTATTGCAAAGGCAGGACAGTCGTTTGGCACATGGACAATCAGAAAGTAATCAAACGTATTACAAAAGGCTGTCCACAAGGGTCGATCTGCGGCCCCATCTTCTGGGACATAGTGATTGAACCGCTCCTACAGTTACTAGAGGAGCACACTTTGACAGATGGAGTTGTCGCCTATGCTGACGATCTACTCGTGGTTGTATCAGCAAATAACCGGGCCCAGCTAGAAGAAAGAGCCAATGGAACACTTCATACAATAACCAAATGGTGTGCTAAGAACAAACTAAAGATAGCAGAAACCAAAACATACACACTGTTAAAGGGCATCCTACGCAGGAACCCAACAGTCAAAATAGGGGACACAAACATAAAGAGACTCGCGGTTACACGCTATCTAGGAGTATACATTGACGAACGTTTGAACTTCCACGAACACATGCGAATATGCACAAACAAAGCAGAAAAGCTACTACACAAACTGGCAAGGCTAAATTCGGAACAATTTAGACTACCCCTGTCAGTCACACGAACATACCATTGTGCTCTCTTCGAGTCAGTACTATGCTTTGCTGCCAGTACATGGGCCCACAGATTGAGTCTCTCAACCAACAGAACCATTGTACGTAGAGGACAAAGAAGTGTTTTACTTCGATTAACTGGGGCCTTCAACACAACGTCAATTGATGCACTATGTGTGGTCATGGGAATCTTCCCAATAGACATCACAATTAGGTACCGTGCAGGAATGTACTGGCTTAGGATGGGGAGAATAGACCAGGTTCGGCAGATCACTGGTGTACCGATTGAGTCAACACGCCAACTTAAAACATGGCGAGTGGATACCTGGCAGAGCGAGTGGGACAACAGCGATAAGGGCCGCCGAGTATACAACTTCTTCCCTGACATCCGGGAAAGACTAAAACTGAAACATATCGATCCCAGCCGCGGTATGGTACACTTCATCACAGGACACGGCCCCTATCCCACGCACCTGAACCGCGTGAGTCTGCAGCAGACTAATAGATGCACATGCGGGGAAGAAGGTTCCCCTGAACACATCGTCTTTTTCTGCGGACAACGCACGATCACAAGACACACAGTACACGTAGACCACTTGAACACACAAAATGAACTACATGCCATAGTACGCGATCCTGAAAGGTGGACTGAACTTAATACACTGACTGACGAAATCTCAAAGATTCAACATGTTGAATATTTACGCAACAGACCATACAGAAGGCAAGTCGGCACAACCAGACAACAGGATGCCCAGGGGATCACAGACATTACTGATACATCGAGTGAAGAAGAAGAAGACACAGATGCAGACCACGGCACCAACACAGATATTGAGGCGTCCAGCGCGTATGACCCATAGTGTCAACTAAAGTGGCCTCAAAGACTTTTCCCGAAAGACCGACAAATGGTGCATATGTCACATAAATTCTGGAAAACTGATTGCACCTAAATGTAAATATGTATATAGTTAATAGTACCTCCATGTCTACCATGAGCTTAAAGCTAGGCACCTCTTCAAGGGACCTACGCCTTCTGGTAAGAGGCAGCGCACGGCCTGGATGGAAGGATCTTAATTGTGGTCCCTCTTGACTGAGCCCAACCCGACGGATACATATTGTAGATCGGGGAAAACCACCTTTCAGGCTGTGTTGCTGGCGGGGCCGGGAGGTGCTAACTAACGCATTATGAAGTATCATAAGCCTTATTGCTTCAACACAAATTGTCAGTTTTAATGCACCTGTACAACCGCTACCATAACCACTATTTTACCAATACCATCGAAGCCAAAGCTTAAAGGTAGGCACCTCTTCAAGGGACCTACGCCTTCTGGTAAGAGGCGGCACACGGCCTGGATGGAAGGATCTTAATTGTGGTTCCTCCTGACTGAGCCCAACCCGACAGATACATCTTGTAGATCGGGGAAAACCACCGTTCAGGCCGTGTTGTCGGCGGGGCCGGGAGGTGCCAACAACCGAACAGTCTTTATTAGGAGCCATGCAAGCCCGAAATAAACAGCCACATTCCATCTCACCTCTATTACCATTACCATAACAACTTTCCACCAATAACTTCTGAGCCAGATCATAAAGCTGGGCATTATTTGTTATTCATCACAAGGTAGCTTTGCAGACTAGACATGGAGGGTTAGTTGGCTAATGTACCTCAACCTTCCATAGTTAAGTAAGTACTTAGAATGGCAGACATTAGAAGGAATGGTGAGCGACGTCCAGCGACTTGAGGATCATTCCAAAACCCTGGACGCCGCCCACAACCAGGTGACGGGCCCATACTACACCATTCCTTTCCCTATTCCTTTCCCTTTTTTCTACTTCTTCCAAACATCCTATTAATTATTAAGTTTTTGTATTATTATTTTCTTAATTCTTTCATATACTTGTCTGTCTGTCTGTATCCTACTTATTTTATATTAGTTTTAAGATTTTAATATGCTCCACAATAACAAAAAAAAAGATAAGAACCATACAAAGCCCGCCTCCACGTGGCGGGACACGGGCAACGGTGTGGGTGGGGACGGGAGCCGAGGTGATGGCACAATCAGCCACTCCGGACCCCGGACCCAGCCACAGCGGCCAAGAGGCTATATAAGACCCACCATAAGAAATTAGGCGGTGGGTCATTAAATATAAAGCAGCAAGTGGAAAAAAAAGTCTTTAACACTGGTAGCATGCCGCGACAGCGTGGACGTGAACCGTATGTGCAGTTGACGGACTTTGAGCGAGGGCGTATAGTGGGCATGCGGGAGGCCGGGTGGACGTACCGCCGAATTGCTCAACACGTGGGGCGTGAGGTCTCCACAGTACATCGATGTTGTCGCCAGTGGTCGGCGGAAGGTGCACGTGCCCGTCGACCTGGGACCGGACTGCAGCGACGCACGGATGCACGCCAAGAGCCGTAGGGGAACGCACCGCCACTTCCCAGCAAATTAGGGACACTGTTGCTCCTGGGGTATCGGCGAGGACCATTCGCAACCGTCTCCATGAAGCTGGGCTACGGTCCCGCACACCGTTAGGCCGTCTTCCGCTCACGCCCCAACATCGTGCAGCCCGCCTCCAGTGGTGTCGCGACAGGCGTGAATGGAGGGACGAATGGAGACGTGTCGTCTTCAGCGATGAGAGTCGCTTCTGCCTTGGTGCCAATGATGGTCGTATGCGTGTTTGGCGCCGTGCAGGTGAGCGCCACAATCAGGACTACATACGACCGAGGCACACAGGGCCAACACTCGGCATCATAGTGTGGGGAGCGATCTCCTACACTGGCCGTACACCTCTGGTGATCGTCGAGGGGACACTGAATAGTGCACGGTACATCCAAACCGTCATCGAACCCATCGTTCTACCATTCCTAGACCGGCAAGGGAACTTGCTGTTCCAACAGGACAATGCACGTCCGCATGTATCCCGTGCCACCCAACGTGCTCTAGAAGGTGTAAGTCAACTACCCTGGCCAGCAAGATCTCCGGATCTGTCCCCCATTGAGCATGTTTGGGACTGGATGAAGCGTCGTCTCACGCGGTCTGCACGTCCAGCACGAACGCTGGTCCAACTGAGGCACCAGGTGGAAGTGGCATGGCAAGCCGTTCCACAGGACTACATCCAGCATCTCTACGATCGTCTCCATGGGAGAATAGCAGCCTGCATTGCTGCGAAAGGTAGATATACACTGTACTAGTGCCGACATTGTGCATGCTCTGTTGCCTGTGTCTATGTGCCTGTGGTTCTGTCAGTGTGATCATGTGATGTATCTGACCCCAGGAATGTGTCAATAAAGTTTCCCCTTCCTGGGACAATGAATTCACGGTGTTCTTATTTCAATTTCCAGGAGTGTATATCAGGGGTTCCATATCACTCCAACTGCACACGCCCCACACCATTATAGAACATCCACCAGCTTGCACAGGCCCCTGCTGACGTGCAGGGCCCATGGATTCATGTGGTTGTCTCCATACCAGCCGGCTGTTGTGGCCGAGCGGCTCTAGACGCTTGAGCCCGGACCCTCGTGACTGCTACGGTCGCAGGTTCGAATCCTGCCTCGGGCATGGGTGTGTGTGATGTCCTTAGGTTAGTTAGGTTTAAGTAATTATAAGTTCTTGGGGACTAACGACCTGAGATGTTAAGTCCCATAGTGCTCAGAGCCATTTGAACCATTTGATTCTCCATATCCAAATACGTCCATCCGCTCGATACAATTCGAAACGAGACTCGCCCGAGCAAGCAACATGTTTCCAGTCATCAACAGTCCAATGTCGGTGCTGACGGGCCCAGGCGAGGCGTAAAGCTTTGTGTTGTACACGAGAGGGCATTCTGCTCCGAAAGCCCATATCGATACTTCGTTGAAAGGATCGCACGCCGACACTTGTTGATGGTACAGCAATAAAAAC
Source organism: Schistocerca gregaria (assembly GCF_023897955.1). Classification (NCBI taxonomy): domain Eukaryota; kingdom Metazoa; phylum Arthropoda; class Insecta; order Orthoptera; family Acrididae; genus Schistocerca; species Schistocerca gregaria. The sequence goes on from NC_064926.1 coordinate 563,084,275, forward strand.
TTAAGATTTTCTCGGAAGGGCTGCACTTCTGTCACGTTGAACGTTTCTCTTCAGTCGTTGCTCGTCCCCTTTCTTGCCGGCTCTTTTTTTCAGCCGCAGCGATGTGGGATATTTAATGTTTTACCGCATTCCTGATATTCAGGGTACACTCATGAAATGGTCGTACGTGAAAATACCCACTTCATGGCTACCTCGGAGATACTGTGTCCCATCGCTCGTACGTCGACTATAACACCACGTTGAAACTCACTGAAGTCTTGACAACCTGCCAATGTAGCAGTAGTAACCCATCTAACAACTGCGCCGGACACTTGTCTTACATTCTGCCTGTTTACACGTCTTTGTATTCGAATACGTATGCATACACCAGTTTCTGTGGCGCTTCAGTGTATATCTTCACTAGTGTGCAACACATCTCCTCTATTGAACAAGTGCTCCATTGCTCTTAAGGCATGCATTTCAGAGTCCTCCTTTTGCAGACTTTTTTATTGTTTCGGTCCATACTACCACCTCTGAAAGTTGCCTACCTACAATCTTAACAACAACAGTACTGTATCTGTGTTCCACTGTCAGAGGTACCGGAACAATTTTCGCTTATAATTTTCGGCTCATTCGTTTGCGGTACAGCGACCTTTACCTCAAATTGATACGTTTATCCTTCTCCATCATCCCTTAAAGTTTGCAACATCATCGCGGGATCACGTTGTACATAAATGATGATTCAAAGGAATGGGAAATTTGGGATGAGCGCAATTACTTTACCCGTACACTACTGGCCATTAAAATTGCTGCACCACGAAGATGACGTGCTACAGACGCGAAATTTAATCGACAGGAAGAAGATACTGTGATATGCAAATAATTAGCTTTTCAGAGCATTCACACAAGGTTGGCGCCGGTGGCGACACCTACAACGTGCTGACATGAGGAAAGTTTCCAAACGATTTCTCATACACAAACAGCAGTTGACCGGCGTTGCCTGGTGAAACGTTGTTGTGATGCCTCGTGTAAGGAGGAGAAATGCGTACCATGACGTTTCCGACTTTGATAAAGGTCGGATTGTAGCCTATCGCGATTGCAGTTTATCGTATCGCGATATTGCTGCTCGCTTTGGTCGAGATCCAATGACTGTTAGCAGAATATGGAATCGGTGGGTTCAGGAGGGTAATACGGAACGCCGTTCTGGATCCAACGGCCTCGTATCACTAGCAGTCGAGATGACAGGCATCTTATCCGCATGGCTGTAACGGATCGTGCAGCCACGTCTGGATCCCTGAGTCAACAGATGGGGACGTTTGCAAGACAACAACTATCTGCACGAACAGTTCGACGACGTTTGCAGCAGCATGGACTATCAGGTCGGATACCATTGCTGCGGTTACCCTTGACGCTGCATCACAGACAGGAGCGCCTGCGATGGTGTACTCAACGACGAACCTGGGTGCACGAATGGCAAAACGTCATTTTTTCGGATAAAGGCAGGTTCAGTTTACAGCAGTGTTTGGCGACATCGTGGTGAACGCACATTGGAAGCGTGTATCCGTCATCGCCATACTGGCGCATCACCCAGCATGATGGTATGGGGTGCCATTGGTTACACGTCTCGGCCGCCTCTTGTTCGCACTGACGGTACTTCGAACAGTGAACGTTACATTTAAGATTTGTTATGATCCGTGGCTCTACCGTTCATTCGATCTCTGCGAAACCTTTCATTTCAGCAGGATAATGCTCGACCGCACGTTGCAGGTCCTGTACGGGCCTTTTTGGATACATAAAATGTTCGACTGCTGCCCTGGCCGTCACAATTTCCAGATCTCTCACCAATTGAAAACGTCTGGTCAATGGTGGCCGAGCAACTGGCTCGTCACAATACGCGAGTCACTACTCTTGATGAACTGTGGTATTGTGTTGAAGCTGCATGAGTAGCTGTACCTCTATACGCCATCCAAGCTCTGTTTGACTCAATGCCCAGAGGTGGCTGTCCGGGGAACTGATTTCTCAGTATCTACGCACCCAAATTGCTTGAAAATGTAATCACATGTCAGTTCTAGTGTAATATATTGGTCCAATGAATACCCGTTTATCACCTGCCTTTCTTTTTGGGTTAGCAATTTTAATGGCCAGTAGTGTACTTATTTATGTCAGTTTATGGTACACTTTATTGACTGTCACAAGCATTTTTATTTCTTGAATATCACATCCGATATGTGAGCTCCCCATCAGCACACATTCCTGCAGTCTGATAGGACTGTCAAGGGTGGCTCGGCCTAACATTTCAATAGAAATCCCAGAGATTTCCGCTAGTATTCTTGCTCGAAGTTATTTGATGGTAGCAGAACGAGTACGGTAAATCGCGCTCTCAAGGTGGCCCACGCTGTCAGGTGAGGCGATCTTGGGGTCGGTTAACGAACAGTCGTCGTACAATTCCCATCGACATCCATTCCTTATTGCCGTTCCTCCATCATGTTGAAACCAACTGTTATTAAGAAAATGGGACAGTTACGCCGAAACAAGGCTCCCCATGGTGGCAACATAGCTAACAGAGGTTACAACAGTCAGCCAGCCATGATCATATTTAAAGTAAGTAGGGACCTGTAACACCACCCGATGACATGGCCCACTAAAGAGTAACCTTACTGCTCTGTAGTGGATCCTAGTGTAGCTGGCGTGAGTTTTGCTGGGACCAGTGGCGAAAATTCTGTGTATTGGCAAAGCCACTGAGGTGGAAGCGAGCTTCGTCCGATATCGACATGTCGATAATGAAACTGTCGTGCATTTTTGCTAACGTATATTCAGCGCATTGTCTGCCCATTAGGAGACCGTTAGGTTGAAGTTGCTGAACGATGTGGTGCTTCAACGGATTGAACTTTAAATCCACTTTCAGTATCCGTCGGACGCTCGAACGATGCGGCTGTAGAGAATCTGCGAGACGAAAACAGTTGGCACGGTTCGTCGATAATATCTCGCGTCAAGCGATACGGTGGCTCCCTACAGATTGTTTTTGCAATGCGGAACACGTTGCTTCAAAATTCCGGTCCCAGATGTTGATTGCATGCATTGAGGGAACGTGACCACGCAGTCCGATGTTGAAATGACGCAGAAATTCTCGTATCGCGGTAGTTGGGTAATTATACTGCGCGCCAGTGCAGCAACGTTGTTGACAGGATTACAGCAAGTACAAAACTAACGAAACAATCGATGTGCTCCTGGCATACGACAAAATTGAAGCCAATGGCTAAGCTGCTCCCGTCACAGATGCTCCACCGCAATCGCATTTTGCAGCAGCTGAGAGAAGACTAACGTATATTCCACCTAGAGTTTCTCCAAAATCTTTCCGTGCCTGCAGAACATCGATTTTCATTCCACAAAAAACCTCCTGCTTCATTCTTCTAGGACGTCCGAATGATCGTAGCTACTTCTTCTTCAGAGGCATTATCGCATAGCCAATTCATCTCTTCTCTAGGCTGTTTCTGCCGTCCTTTCTCAGTCCCACAATTGTGTTCCGGAAGCGGCAACAGTTTTAAAAGTTCTTCTGAATGCTCCAAAGTTCTCGTCGTGGGACTTTGTCCTTTGCTCGTAATGGACAAAACCGTAGGTGACCTTATCTTTCACTATAGTCGACATAATCGTCTTGAGAAAATTCAGCAAATGTACACGTGTAGATATTTAAGTTAATTCTCAGTTACAGTTTCTTTCCAGTTGGACACTTTTTTCATTCGATTACATGTTTCATCACTCTATTTTTAAATCTACAACAAAGTAAAACTATATAGGTACCATCAATATTTTACAACAGTAGAAAAGAAAAGAACTGTACATACAGTCATTTCCACAAGAAAGTGTACGCCATAATTTTAAATGTAACGTCCACACGCGACATCTCCGGTAATGGTCTCGAATCTGTAATCAATGCACCTTTGGATAGTGTATAGATAAACAGTGTGAGAGTTGAATGTTTTGTTTTGTCGGTTGCGTTTAAAATGAATGCAAGATATCTGAAGCTTCACGAGGCCAAAGGGAGCAAAACTTTCATGTGGAGCTGCTGCTAAAATTCTTAGAAAGTCAAAGACATTCGTTGCGAAGTGGATCAAAGGGCAAAGGTGCTAAGCTGTAATCGACAATGGCGACAGTTGGATTAATTATTAGGTAACTGTGCAATTAGTGATAACATGTATTTTCATGTAAACATATATTAATAATAGTGTCTTTTATTTCATAGAGATAATAACGTACACTTTCATGTGGAACTTACTGTATATGTAGTATTCAGCTAAGGAATTGCATCAGCAACCCGTCTTGTCCATTCAGAGCAACATATCAGAGTACTGCATTTTGCAACTGCGGTCAATGTTTTATATAGATAGATGTTGAAGGTAGGGGGTAGGGGGGGGGGTGGAGTGGAGCTGATTGGAGCGGGGGAAAGGAATCAGGGAAGGAGTGGTTGGAATATCATTAGTTTAACAAGAGAGGTACTTCTAAAATTATAGAACTTATAATTATGTAAAAGTTCTCGTCGAAACACTAATAGTGTAGAACAATGTGTATGTAAAATGTAAGCGGCAAAAAATTGCGAAATTATAAACAAGGGGTGATCGAGAGCGAGCAAAGAAAGCAAGGGCGAGGGGGGGGGGGGGGAGATGGATAGTGGCAGGGATGATGCGGGGTCAATAAGAGAGAGTCTTACACTAAAGTTGCAAGAAGTCAATAATGTAAACACCTTCTGTTAAGATGCCGGAATATATGCGTAAAACTGATGTAAAAGGGAAAAAAATACTAGATTTCAAAACTGGGAATAAAGATGCGAAAACTGAATTAGCATCTGAAGATATTCAAATTGTGAAACTTATGAGGTATAAAGTCATAAGTTCTTACTCTGAAAGTATAAAAATAAAATTCTATAAAAATATTTCGTTATGATATTAGAAGTTCTTTATAGCTCGTGGGTGTGTACAAGACTTTCTTGTCTTTCTGTTCAGCTCTTGGGGTGCTGTCATTGATTTTACGTTGTTGTTTTCTTTTAATTTTCTGTAGTAACTTAGTTCACACAGGATACCGTTGCTCACTGCAAATTGCTTCATAGTAGCGATTTTTTCATTCCTGTCACGCTCGCTTCTTGGCAGTTCTACAGAAAAATTAAAAGACAACAACAGCGTAAAATGAACGGCAGTACGCTAACAGGTGAATAGAAAGACTATGAAGTCATGTACATGCCCTTGAATTATTAAGAACGTGTGCCGGAAGTTATCGATAGACTATTCTGTAATACAAAGGGTACTAGGAAAGTTTTGCAGTACGACGCAGTATAAGTCGCAGGAGGCTGATTTTTGCTGCGTTCTGAGTATACTTCATACCTGCATTGTAGCCGCTGTGACAAATCTGTGGCAACAATCGTTCACTGTCAAGGTTAGTCTGAAGTGCTTGCTAGGGCAGCGTCGTCACGAAATGAGATTCAGGCAGTTTTGCGGTACCACTTTGCGCCTGGTTCAAACATAGACTAGCCGCTCCGGGTAGCCGCGTGGTCTCAGGCGCCTTGCCACGGTCGGGTATCTCCCCCCGTCGGGGGTTCGAGTTCTCCCACGGGCATGGGTGTGTAGGTTGTCCTTAGGGGAAGTTAGTTTAAGTTAGATTGAGTAGTGTGTAAGCCTAGGGACTGATGACCCTAGCAATTTGGTCCCATAAGATCTTACCACAAATTTCCAACTTTTTTTTTCTTTTTTCTTTTTTTTTTGCACCATCATACACAAAAGGACGGGAAGGCCACGATCGTCAGCTACGGAGGAAAACATTGATGCTGTGAGGAAAATGCGAGACGAAGACGGGCTGAAACGTCCCCTTAGAAAAATTATGAATGACTGTGCTGGTAAACTTCTACGTTATTTGATTTTCAAACAGCTGAGCAAAACTGAACGTACGCAGACAGCTCTCTCTTTACTTATTCTGATCAACACTAAACTGACACGCAATATTTTCAACGCAACGCAATCTGACTTTCAATAATCGCTAGAAAAGAATGGTCCTGACTAACAATAACCTATACATTTCATGAATCACTTACCTCACAAAAATCTTCGTTACTCGAACTACTGCAATACAGCGAGCGCCAATTCTGCCAGCTAAATAAAAGATTCTAACTACTGAAGGCACTAACTACTGATAGGCATAGTTAGCAAATGAAAGATTTTGATAGAGAATAAACAATGTATTTACCTTAATAATGTTCAAAAGTCATATATATCTATCAGTTCAGGACAACCATCTTTATAAATTTCCTTTTTCTGGCGGACACACGTCCAGATCGTTCGCTTATAGTAACCTCTCAAAACTCTGGCCTCTCTCTCTCCACATCCATCACTGGCGGCTCACCTCCGACTGCGTAAGTCCGCAGCTCGTGCTCTGGCGGTCGTGTTCTCGCTTCCCGAGCACGGGGTGCCGGGTTGGATTCCCTGCCTCGAGATGACTAGGTGTTTGTGCTGTCCTCATGGTTTCATCATCATTCATGAAAGTGGCGAGATTGAACTAAGCAAAGGTTGGGAAATTGTACGGGCGCTGATAACGGCCCAGTTGAGCACCCCACAAACCAAACATCATCATCATCTTCATCATCCAACTGCCCAACGCTACGCGCTGTTCACATCCAACTGCCCAACACTACACAAGCGAATATCCAACAATGAGTCCAACCAGCCACAGACTGCACACAGCACAGTCAGTGATTTTCATACAGAGCGCTACGTGGCGTTATCAACATAAAAACTTAAACAGCGTACTTACAAGGCGAGTGACCTATAGCAGATAGAGGATACCCTAGGTCAATTTGATTCTGCATGATCATTTGCAAGTAAAGAAATTTTTTGGTCTCTGGGTGCCGCATAGACTAACGGAAGAGCAGATGTCACGACGTGTGACTTTACGCCAGGAGATGTTAAACAGGCTTTCTAAGGGTCAATCTCAGTATGTGAATAGCGTCGTGACAAGTGACGAGACTTGGCTGTACTATTATAACGTGCCGACTGAGACTCAAAGTTTGGGTTTTTGAAGATGACGACACGCCCGAAGCTGTCAGAAAATCCCGATCAATAAAGAAGAAAATGATAACGGTTTTTTAGATTGAGTGGAATTGTGGAGCGAGTTGTTTTAAATACACAGAAGACAGCCCCGCTAAGTGATACACTGAGCATTACGTGCCCAAAGTCATGCAATTTTTGAAGAACCTGCAACCGATGTCAGTGTAATGGGACACCCTGTTCTAACGTAACCTTTTTTTATAGAAGTAGCCGATACCACGATTAATCCAGAATCTGGGTAGGTGAACATTATCGGCTGTTTCACTCAAAGAATTTCATTTGATTTCTTATACTATGTGTTGTATTTCAGGCTAAAATGTATAAAAAGAAATTAATTTGTTACACCTATATGTGCTGTTAAAATTATTCTTATTGTAGAAATATAAGAAATTACTACATTTCTGGCATACTTAAAATTCATATTATTAATTCTGCAATCGGACGATAATTATTAAATTTATTTCTGGACTCATTTACAGAAAAATGATTTAACTGATTAAAGATTCTTCTTTTGTCAAGAAAGTATGTAAACCCTTTTGCTTTGTAAACTTGTAACGTCCCCTTAGAAAAATTTTGAAAGGCTGTGCTAGTAAACTTCTACATTATTTGATACAAAGACAGCTGAGTAAAACTGAATGTACTCAGGCAGTTCTCTTTCTACTTATTCTGATCATCACCAAACTGACACACAATAATTTTTATCGCAACGCAATCGGACTTTGAAAAATTCCTACAAAAGAATGGCCATGACTAACAATAACCTATACCTTTCATGAATCACTTACCTCACAAAAATTCTCGTTGCTCGAACTACTGCAATACAGCGAGCGCCAATGTTGCCAGCTAAATAAAAGATTCTCTACTGAAGGCACTAACTACTGATAGGCATAGTCAGCAAATAAAAGATTTTGATAGAGAACAAATAAAGTGTTTACCTTAATAAAGTTCAAAAGTCATGATATATATAATTCATGACATCCATCTTTTCAATTTCCTTTTTCTGGCGGACACACGTCCAGATTGTCCGCTTATAGTAACCTCTCAAAGCTCTGGCATCTCTCTCTCCACAACCACCACTGCTGGCGGCTCACCTTCAGCTATCCAACGCTAGGTGCTGTTGACATCCAATTGCCCAACACTACACAAGCGAATATTACAACAATGAGTCCAGCCACACACTGCACACAGCACAGTCAGTGATTTTCATACAGAGCGCTACGTGGCGTTACCGACATAAAAACCTGTACAGCCTACTTACTAACTCTTTGGAATATTGTGAGCACCGCAGAATTTGTGTAGTAGTTGGCATGCCTATGATGGAAGCATACGTGTTTTTTAAAAATTTTGTCCACAATAATGTAATTGATGGTTTCATGAAAATGGAGATTGTGGAGTCTGTGTGATATAGAAGAATGTGATGAAATAATAGCAAATCATAGCAACAGATGGTACTTCATCAGTTATTTGGTCATCAGGAACCCACAACGTTAAACCAAAATTTCAGCCTGAAGAATGTATCCCTTGATGCAAGAACTGGAGGCAAGAACAAGAGAGAATGAGGATAAGTAAAACGTTTTTCTTTTATATATCATAAGCCTCATGAAGCTTTCAAAACTTGTACAGAGGCAGAGAATTTTAATAGTGATGTGTGGGAGGGTAAGATTATATCGAGAATGAACACTTGTTTCCTCCATCACGACAACGCTCCAGCTCACCGCGCCAAAGCATGCACCGAATATCTGCGGGATACAGGACTAACGCTTCTTGAGCACCCTCTTTGCCGTCCAGACCTTACTCCTTGTGACTTTGCGCTGTTCCTGCATGTAAAAATGAAGCTGGAAGGAGTCCAGTTTTCAAGTGATGAGGACCTACTGAGGGCTTGGCACAACGATTGCGCCTTACTCCCTACAGAAACTTGGGGGAACTGGTTTAGGGGTTGGTTTCGGAGAATGAAGGGGTGCTTTCAACGTGGGACAACTGAATAAGTAAAGCTGTATTGCAAAACTTTCTCAGTGCCCTTTGTACCAATTTGCGTATAGAGTTTAAAACTAATGACATTATTCGCTTCAAACTGAGGCATCGTGTAAATAGAAAAGCCTCGAAATTCACGGCAGTAAGTGTACATAAAGTAAAGTGTGGAAACTGTCCTAAAGACTGCGTTTGTCAAACATACAGGAGGTTTCAAATGCGCTTCAAAAATCGTGATTAAATTCCTAGTAATAAAACAACGTTTGGTGAGCCGAAGCATGCTGCTGGAACTATTGATACGCATTCTCAAGTGCTGTACAATGCACCTCCCGACAGTGTTGGAAGAAACTGAGATTTTTACACACCGTCTGCAAGAGCCTGGCTACACATCAAATCAGCCAAACGATTTCAATAACAGTCCAATTTTTAGGAGCTTTGAAAGCCTATTCTAATCGTCCACGTCACGGCAGCCCATGTGTGATCAACAGCGCCACTCAGGGCGAAGAGACGGCGGCACAGTATAGGGTCAGACCACACACTGTCTCATCAGCACCCAGGGGTGCACACTAGCTGGCTCCCGTAAATACCGTAGTGCAAAAGTGCGTGCCGTACAACGCAGCCAAGCAGAAGCAGCAGCAGATGTAATTAACCGTAACTGTCACCCCCTGTTCCCGAGATCGCTACGGTCGCAGGTTCGAATCCTGCCTCGGGCATGGATGTGTTGATGTCCTTAGGTTACGTAGGTTTAAGTAGTTATAAGTTCTAGGGGACTGATGACCTCAGATGTTAAGTCCCATAGTGCTTAGAGCCGTTGGAACCATTTGAACCCCTGTTTTCTGTAAATATAGTCACTGCACGTAGTTTAACTTCTATAATTTATTGTTTTATATTTTTTACGGCTTTTTTCTTTCAGTTTTTCCATTCTCTAACTCATAATGAAGGGACAGGATGATAGGACAACTGTTAAGACATCAGGGAATGACTTCCATGGTACTTGAGGGAGCTGTAGAGGGAAAAAACTGTAGAAGAAGACTGGAATACACCCAGCAAATAATTGAGGATGTAGGCCGCAAGTGCTACTCTAAGATGACGAGGCTAGCACAAGACAGAAATTCGTTGTGGGCCGCATCAAACCAGTCAGAAGACTGATGATCCAAAAAAGAAAACAACATAATATTTGATGATTCTTTATGCAGTTCTAGATCCCCCTTCGTAATTCCACTTACGTAATTTTAATATCTTTATGTCTTTCACTATTTATACATCCATTGTTCTAGGCCTATACTTTTTATATTTTAACGAAAAAATCTCTATACAATTTTATTTTTATACTTTCAGTGTAAGAACGTACGCATTCATACTTCCAAAGTTTCACAATTTGAATAGCTGCAGATGTTTATGCAGTTTTTGGATACTTTATTTCCAGTTTTAAAATCTACTATTTTGTCCCCCTTTTCCAGTTTTACGCATATATTTTTGTATCTTATCAGAAGCTTTTTACATTAATTGCATCTTGGAAGTTTAGTGTAAGACCCTCTCTTTTTAATCCCACAGCCTCCCTGCCACTATCAGCCCTCCCCCCATCAGCCCCTCCGTTTCCTTCTTTGTCCACTCTCAATCCCCCCCTCGTTCCTTTACAATTTCACTATTTTTGTCGTTTACGGATTGTTCTACACTGTTAGCATTTCAACGAGAATTTTGACATAATTATGCTTCCTATAATTTTAGCAGGATCTCTCTTGTTGAACTCATGACATCGCTACCACTCCCTCCCTACTTCCTTTCCCCTCCTCCAATAAGCTTCCCTCCATTTCCCCTCCCCCCTCCTCCCCCTACTTCCAACGTCTGCATATTTAAAACATCGACCGCTACTGCAAAACACAGAACTCGGATACTTCGCTCTGAATGAACAACAAAAGTTGCTGATGCAATTACTTAGCTAGTTTCTACATTTATGTACAGTTATTTTCTTATCTACTGTTGCACAATATTAGATGCTACACATTTAGTTTTAGATCTGAAGATGATCCAGAGTGATCGAAACATGTAATCAAATTAAAAAAGTGTGCAGCTGAGACGGAAAAGTAAATAAGAAGTATCTTAAATATCGACCCTATCTTTTCTGGGACCAGCTAATGCGGTGCTCGCAAGACAGTATTGTTAAAGTGTTCTTTTAGGAAGTATTCCCTTCATTGTTCCTTCGTATGCTCCAAAGGTTCTTCATGTTTCTGTTTGGCGTGCCTGTAGATTCCTACTCGTCTCACTTGCTCTTACGCACTTGTAAACCTAGTTTTTGCATCAGTTTTGTCAGATCTGCTATCTGTTTCTTTGCTAAACCAAAGCGGAAATCTTACGTTCTAATCTCTTGTCATAAAATTACTACCACCGCTATATATGAATGCTGCAGCCTTTAGTTTTTACGAATATATTTTAATGTTATGAGAGAACTGGAAATATGCACAACGCAACATAATTACAGGATCATTTCTCCGAATGCCCGTAATCATTTATTGCGACATGTAATGTGGACGTTTGGGTCAAAGCTGCCAACAACTTTCTGCTGTAGTGGTGCAAAAACGTGGCGCCTTGCGACATCCTAGGGCTCAACGATGCTTCAGTCATCAGGGTGTCCACACTTGCGAAAAACATACTGCGTGATATCAAGACTGGGAGACGTGGTACTAACCTCCTTCTTGGAGGCAAATATTCCAGAATTCGAATCAAGAACAGCTGCCAACGTGAGTGAAGTAGAAGTATATATCCTCGGAGTGGTGAAGCAACTTAAATCATTTAAGAAAAGCAAGTCTTCTGCTCTAGACTATATATTAGTTAGGTATCAGACTATGCTGATGCAATTGCTCCATAGTTAATAATCATATACAACCGTTCGCTCGACGAAAGATCCGTACCCAAAGACTTGAAGGTTGCACAGGTCACACCAATATTCAAGGAACGTAGTGGGAGTAATCCACTAGATTATAGCCCCATATCATTAACGTCGATATGCAGCAGGATTTTGAAACATATATTGTCTTCGAACATTGTGAATTACGTCGAAGAAAACGGCCCTCTGACACGGATTTAGGAAACATCGTTCTTGTGAAACATAACTAACTCTTTACTCGCATGAAGTGTTGAGTCCTATTGATAAGGAATTTCAAATGGATTCCATATTTTTGGATTTCCGGACGGCTTTTGACACTGTACCACACAAGCAGCTTGTAGTGAAATTGCGTGCTTATGTGACTGGATTCGTGATTTCCTGTCAGAGAAGTTACAGTTCGTAGTAACTAACGGAAAGTAAGCGAGTAAAACAAATGTAATTTCTGGCGTTCCCCAAGGTAGTTTTATAGGCCTTTTCCTGTTCCTTATCTATATAAACGATTTGGGAGACAATCTGAGCAGCGGTCTTCGGTTGTTTCCAGATCACGCTGTTCTTTATCGACTAGTAAAGTCATCAGGAGATAAAAACAAATTGCAAAACGATTTACAAAGGGTATGTATATGGTGCGAAAATTGGCAATTGACCCTAAATAACGAAAAGTGTGCGGTCATCCACATGAGTGCTATAAGGAATCCGTTAAACTTCAGTTACACGATAAATCAGTCAAATATAAAGGCCGTAAATTCAACTAAATAGCTAGGAATTACAGTTACGCACAAACTAACTTGGAAGGAACACATAGAACGTGTTGTGTGGAAGGCTGACCAAAGACTGCGCTTTATTGGCAGGACATTTAGAAAATGTAACAGACCTACTAAGGAGACTGCCTACACTACGCTTGTCCGTCCTCTTTCAGAAAACCGTTGCGCGGCGTGGAATTCTTAACAGGTACGACTGACGGAGACCATCGAAAAAGTTCAAAGGAGGGCAGCACGTTTTGTATTAACGTGAAATATGGGAGAGAGTGTCACTGAAATGATACGGGATTTGGGATGGACATCATTAAAACACAGGCGTTTTTCGTTGCGGAGGAATATTCTCAAGAATATTCTCACGAAAAGAAGCGGTGAAATGTGCATGAGAGTGGGTACGACGACCTTTCGATTGTGTGAGACGTCCACGCTGGCGTTGGGCAGTGTAGTGGTAAGATCTGGTGCCAGTGCGACATCATTAACCCACCTTACATCTCACGTCAACTTCTGACCTCTGATCTTTTTTTCGCATGTGCCGACAGCTTGATAGTTGAAGCATTGCAGGGCGCCACGGTTTTGCACCATTACAAAAGAAGGTTCTACGTACTTTTGATCCCAATTTGCAACTCATACTTAGCAATGGGAAATTATTACAGGGTTTCGAAGAGGCGATCACTCAATTCTGTTGCGCGGTGTATATTGGGGGTAAGTTAATGGGCCGGCCGTTGTGCCCGAGCGGTTCTTGTCACTTCAATCCGGAATCACACTGCTGCTACGGTCGCAGGTTCGAATCCTGCCTCGGGCATGGATGTGTGTGATTCCCTTACGTTAGTAAGGTTTAAGTAGTTCTACGTCTATGGGACTGATGACCTCAGATGTTAAGTCCCATAGCGCCTGGAGCCATTTGAAACATTAAGTTAATGGTCTCTTAGTTCTGTAGTTACAGCATGACTGTCACAGAGCTGAAATGAATTTAATTATTTTTATTTGTCCTAAAACTACGACTGCTGCCATGGGGTATGTTTGTGTCGTATTTCTGCAGTTAATGGCCGGAGCATTTTCCCTTTCCTTACGTATGGCTCCTGTGTACAGATACTGAAATACTGAACGCACAGCGGGACTTTTTTTTATCCACATTTCTCGAACGCTGTGAAGAACGCTCTCAAGTGAAATATGAGGTGACAGTTTTGAGCTCTCTTTGTAGCGTAGTCCACGATGTGGCGCTCCTGTTCGTTTTCGTAAGTCAGCAGCTTTTGGTTTCGCGTCAGTGTTCTCGCTTCCCGACCACGGGCTCCCGGGTTCGATTCCCGGTGGGGTCAAGGATTTTCACCTGCCTCAAGATGACTGGATGTTTGTGTTGTCCTCATCATTTCATCATCACTCATGGAAGTGGCGAGTCTGGACTGAGCAATGGTTGGGAATTTGTACGAGCGCTGATAACCGCGCCGTTGAGCGCTCCGCAAACCAAACATCACCATCGTTTTTCGTAACGAAATGTGGAACATCGATGAATCACAATCTCAGTCTACAGCCATATCGCTGTCCGTATGGACTGTTGAAATCAGCAGTTGCAGTTATAAAGTAGCGAGTGCCGGGACGCATTAACGACCGGACGTGTTAACGGCTCATGTGCTATGTACAATAAAACCGCTTCCAAACGGTCGCAATATTGCTGAAGGATGTGGCGTTGAAACGCCTGTTGTGGAGTCAGTGTATGCACTGGTACATAAATATAATTGACTGTGTCGTACGTGTGTCGTAATGTGAAAGTTAAGTCACCGCGAAAGAGATTGGCTGATTGCATTTCTATTAGTCCATCTGCCATGAGAGCTGATTTATCTACATATTCTTAAGAAAAATTTAAAATTCGTGCAGTATGGGCGGGAAGTTTGTCTGTTGTTGTGGTCTTCAGTCATGAGATTGGTTTTATGCAGCTCTCCATGCTACTCTATCATGTGCAAGCTTCTTCATCTCCCAGTACCTACTGCAACCTACATCCTTCTGAATCTGTTTAGCGTATTCATCTCTTGGTCTCCCTCTACGATTTTTACCCTCCACGCTGCCCTCCAATACTAAATTGGTGATCCCTTGATGCCTCAAAACATGTCCTACCAACCGATCCCTTCTTCTAGTCAAGTTGTGCCACAAACTTCTCATCTTCCCAATTTTATTCAATACCTCCTCATTAGTTATATGATCTAGCCATCTAATCTTCAGCATTGTTCTGTAGCACCACATTTCGAAAGCTTCTATTCACTTCTTGTCCAAATTATTTATTGTCCAAGTTTTACTTCCATACATGGCTACACTCTATACAAATACTTTCAGAAACGACTTCCTGACACTTAAATCTATACTCGATGTTAACAAATTTCTCCTCTTCAGAAACGCTTTCCTTGCCATTGCCAGTCTACACTTGATATCCTCTCTACTTCGACCATCATCAGTTATTTTGCTCCCCAAATAGCGAAACTCCTTTAGTTTCCTGAACTAAGTCCCTCAGCATCACCCGACTTAATTCGACTACATTCCATTATCCTCGTTTTGCTTTTGTCGATGTTCATCTTATATCCTCCTTTCAAGACACTGTCCATTCCGTTCAACTACTCTTCCAAGTCCTTTGCTATCTCTGACAGAATTACAATGTCATCGGCGAACCTCAAAATTTTGATGTCTTCTCCATGGATTTTACAACCTACTCCGAATTTTTCTTTTTTCTTCCTTCACTGCTTGCTCAATATACAGATTGAATAACATCGGGAAGAAGTTACAACCCTGTCTCACTCCCTTCCCAACAACTGCTTCTCTTTCATGTCCCTCGACTCTTATAACTGCCATCTGGTTTCTGTACAAATTGTAAATAGCCTTTCGCTCCCTCTATTTTACCCCTGCCACCTTCAGAATTTGAAAGAGAGTATTCCAGTCAACATTGTCAAAAGTCTACAAATGCTAGAAACGTAGGTTTGCCTTTCCTTAATCTAGCTTCTAAGATAAGTCGTAGGGTCAGAATTGCCTCACGTGTTCCAATATTTCTACGGAATCCAATCTGATCTTCCCCGAGGTCGGCTTCTACCAGTTTTTCCATTCGTCTGTAAAGAACTCCTGTTAATATTTTGCATCCGTGACTTATTAAACTGACTGTGCGGTAATTTTTACATCTGTCGGCACCAGCTTTCTTTGGGACTATTTTACCTCCGGAATATTTTCCCCAATTGGACGCCATCATCATTTAACCATACAGTAAAGCTGCATGCCCTCGGGAAAAATTTCTGCTGTAGTTTCCCCTTGCTTTCAGCGGTTCGCCGTACCAGCACAGCAACGTCGTTTTGGTTAGTGTTACAAGGCCAGATCAGTCAATCATCCAGACTGTAGCCCCTGCAACTACTGAAAAGGCTGCTGCCCCTCTTCAGGAACCACACGTTTGTCTGGCCTCTCAACAGATACCCCTCTGTTGTGGTTGCACCTGCGGTACGGCCATCTGTATCGCTGAGGCACACAAGACAAGCCTCCCCACCAACTGCAAGGACCATGGTTCTTGAGGGGGGTGGGGAAGAATGAAGAATCATTTCGCTCACGTTTTTTCATGTAGAAACTGCGATTTTTAATAACTGAACTGATTTTATTGCCCGACGCCAGTTCACTGACTAATCTTTTTATTTGGCACTCTTCAGTCTCTTGGAACACTTAAGAGTCTTTCTTTAGCTAAGGAATTTTTGTTTGACTCGCAACTGACAGCCAAATCCCAAATGTTTTCTACAAATTATGACTGTAGTTGCACTAGTAATATATTAATTTCATAGTTTCAAGTACTCCGGCGATATGAAATTGTGCTTCAGTTCAGCAGTACCAAATAACGGAGTTTTCATTCTGAATCAACTGATATTGTCCACGTAAACCTTTCCTGGATCTGCAGCATTTTCGTACGTGATGTTCATAGCGTTTTTATTTTTCTATCTTGTCTTCTTTATCACTTTGGCCAGAGCGAGATTATTTGTTATATTTAGTTGCAATGTAATTAAGCATATCGTTACTTTTGTTTGCTAAATTTTTTGTTTCCCAACTCACTTCTAATCTTTTTTACAATATTCGCTTTCGAGACAGACCCAAAAAGTGAAAAAACTTACAAGAAAATAAAAATCCCGAAGAAAGAAAGACGGTTTAAAAATTAACCGGGAAATGCAGGCACGTTTTTGCCTGCCTACGAGAAGCCTTTCCCTCAATACGTGACTGTGAACACAGATTGTTGTCTCAGTACCCTTTCGTCCAAACAGCTTCATACAGATACAACTATTACCGAACACATGGCTTATCGCTAACGAGATTTCCGTGGCGACAGACAGCTTGGTTCGCAGAGCCGTCTCCTACACAGCTCATTCATGTTCAACAGTGGATTTGTTGCTACTATTCAGCTGTGCTGTTGTACTATCTGAAACGTTGGCGAGCGCGTATTGAAGCAAATAAGGTCCTTTTTTTAAAGCTGTGGTTTAAATGATGTTTGTACGAACGTCGAAGTAACTTTAAGGATATTTATGGCTATGCGAAACACGTCAGCCTCGCGCCTATTTCAACACCGAAGTGACCAAAGTCATGGGATACCTCCTAACATCATGCCGGGCCTCCTTTTTGCCAAGCGTTGTGCAGCAACGCGGCGTGGCGTGGACTCAGTAAGTCGTTGGAAGTCCGCTGCAGAAATCCTGAATCATGCTGCCTCCATAGCCGTTCACGTCCGATGCAGGATTTTGTGCACGAACTGACCTCTCGATTAAGTCCCATAAATATTCGATATGATTCATATCAGGGTCTGGGTGGCCAAATCATTCGCTCGAATAGCCCAGAATGTTCTTGAAACCATTTATGAACAGTTGTGGCGCGGTGACGTAGCACATCGTTGTACGGGAGCATGAAGTCCATGAATGGCTGCAAATGGTCTCCAAGTAGCTGACCATAACCATTTCCAGGCAATGATCGTTCATTTGGACCAGAGGAGCCAGTCCATTCCACGTAAACACAGCCCACAACATCATGCAGCCACCACCAGCTCACACAGTGCCTTGTAGACAACTTGGGTCCATTGACAGGAGGGTTCTGCACCACATTCCAACCCTATCATCAAATAGGGACACATCTGACCAGCCCACAGTTGTCCAGTTGTCTAGGGTCCAACTGATACGGTCACGATCCCAGGAGAGGGGCTGCAGGTGATGTCGTGCTGTCAGCAAAGGAACTCCTGTCGCTCATCTGCTGCCATAGCTGACTAAAGACAAATTTCGCTGCACTGTCCTAATGGATACGTTCGTCGCACACCCTGTTTCACTCAGTGCTGCTTGTCTGCTACTCCTACAGCACTACACAAACACTGCTGCTCTCGGTCGTTAAGTGAAGGTCACGGGCCACTGCGTTACCCGTGGCGAGAGGTAATGTTTGAAGTTTAGTATTTTCAGCACTCTCTTGACGTTCTGGATCTTGGAATATTGAATTCCTTAACGCTTCCGAAATGACGTCTCCCAAGCCCCTACCAGCAACTACTGTTCCACGTTCAAAGTCTGTTTTTTCTCATGGTGTGGTCATAATCACGTCGGAAACAGTTTCACATGAATCACTTGTGTACAAACGACAGCTCCGTCAATGTAAAGCCCTTTCATACATTTTATACGCGTTGCTGTCGCCATCTGTATATGTGGATATCGCTATACAATGACTTTTGTCAGTGTAATTATGACCGTTTATTGACCCAGTAACATGATATGGAGATCAAATAAGAACTTTGAGGTTTGCCGATTACATTGTAATTTTGTCAGAGACAGCAAAGGACTTGGAAGAGCAGTTGAATGGAATGGACAGTGTCTTGAAAGGAGGATATAAGATGAACATCAACAAAAGCAAAACGAGGATATGTAATGTAGTCGAATTAAGTCTGGTGATGCTGAGGGAACTAGATTAGGAAACGAGACACTTAAAGTAGTAAAGGAGTTTTGGTATTTGGGGAGCAAAATAACTGATGATGGTCGAAGTAGAGAGGATATAAAATGTAGATGGGAAATGGCAAGGAAAGCGTTTCTGAAGAGGAGAAATTTGTTAACATCGAGTATAGATATAAGTGTCAGGAAGTCGTTTCTGAAAGTTTTTGTATGGAGTGTAGCCATGTATGGAAGTGAAACATGGACGATAAATAGTTTGGATAAGAAGAGAATAGAAGCTTTCGAAATGTGGTGCTACAGAAGAATGCTGAAGATTAGATGGGTAGATCACATATCTAATGAGGAGGTACGGAATAGAACTGGGGAGAAGAGGAGTTTGTGGCACAACTAGACAAGAAGAAGTGTCCGGTTGGTAGGACATATTCTGAAGCATCGAGGTATCACAAATTTATCATTAGAGGGCAGCGTGGAGGGTAAAAATCGTAGAGGGAGTCAAAGAGATGAATACACTAAGCAGATTCAGAAGGATGTAGGTTGCAGTAGGTACTGGGAGATGAAGAAGCTTGCAAAGGATAGAGTAGCATGGAGAGCTGCATCAAACCAGTCTCATGATTGAAGACCACAACAACAACAACAACAACAACAACAACAACATGATATGTCATCAGTCCTCTGACTGGTTTGATGCGACCCGCCACGAATTCCTCTCCTGTGGCAACCTCCTAATCTCGGAGTCGCACTTGCAACCTACGTCCTAAATTATTTCCTGGATACATTACAGTCTGTCCTCTTTTACAGTTTATTCCCTCGACAGCTCCCTCTAATACCATGGAAGTCCAGAGTGAAATTTTGACTCTGCAGCGGAGTGTGCGCTGTTATGAAACTTCGTGGCAGATTAAAACTGTGTACCGGACCGAGACTCGAACTCGGGACCTTTGCCTTTCGTGGGCAAGTGCTCCATCATCTGAACTACGGAAGCACTCACTTGCGCCAGTACCTGGTCTCCTATCTTCCAAATTTAACAGAAGTTCTGCTAACCTTGCAGAACTAGCACTCCTGGAAGAAAGGATATTTCGGAGACATGGCTTAGCCACAGGCTGGGAGATGTTTCCAGAGTGCCAGGGAAGTCACTCCCTGATGTCTTAACAGATGTTCTATCGTTGTTTCCCTTCTCCTTGTCAGTGTTTTCCACATATTCCTTTCCTCTCCGATTCTGCGCAGAGTCTCCTCAAGCCGGCCAGAGTGGCCGAGCGGTTCTAGGCGCTTCAGTCCGGAACCGCGCGACTGCTACTGTCGCAGGTTCGGATCCTGCCTCGGGCATTGATGTGTGTGATGTCCTTCGGTTAGTTAGGTTTAAGTAGTTCTAAGTTCTAGGGGACTGATGACCACAGGTGTTAAGTCCCATAGTGCTCAGAGCCTTTTGAACCATTTTGAAGAGCCTGTAGCATCAAATCTCAAACGATTGGATTCTTTTCTGTTCCGCTTTTCCCACAGTCCATGTTTCGTTGCCATACAATGCTGTGCTCCAAACGTACATCAGAAATTTCTTCCTCAAATTAAGGCCTATGTTTAAACTCGCAGACTTCTCTTGGCCAG
Source organism: Schistocerca gregaria (assembly GCF_023897955.1). NCBI lineage: Eukaryota > Metazoa > Arthropoda > Insecta > Orthoptera > Acrididae > Schistocerca > Schistocerca gregaria. Next base: position 563,104,457 of record NC_064926.1, read on the forward strand.
GAATGCCCTTTTTGCCAGTGCTAGTTTCCTTTTGATGACCGCCTTGCTCCGTACGTCGCCTAGGTAGCAGAATTCCTTAACTTCATCTATTTCGCGACCATCAATCCTGATGTTAAGTTTCTCACTGTTTTCATCTGTCTTCGACTTTCAGTTCATATTCTGTAATTATACTGTTTATTCTAGTCAGAAGATCATGTAATTGCTCTTCTGTTTCACTCAGGATAGCAATGTCATCAGCGGATCGTATGATTGATGTTCTTTCATCTTGAATTTTATTTCCACTTCCGAACCTTTCTTTTATTTTCATCACTGCTTCTTCGATGTAAAGAGTGCACAATAGGGGGCGGCAGACTACATCCCTGTCTTACACCCTTTTTAATCCGAGCACTTCGTTCTCGGTCGTCCAGTCTCATTATTGCCTATTGGCTCTTGTACATATTGTACACCGACCGGCTCTCCCTGTAGCTTATTCATATTTTTCTCACAATTTTTAACATCTTGTACCATTTTACATTGTCGAACGTTTTTGCCAGGTCGACAAATCCTATGCACGTATCTTGATTTTTCTTTAGTCTTGCATCCACTATCAACCGCAATTTCCGCTGCCTAGAGCCAAAATGACCGCCATATAACACATCCTTACTTTTCTTTACCATTTTGAGGTTACCCATACTTAACTTTAATACGTCTTAGTATATTGAATCTCTGTGTAGTTAAGAGGGTAGAACGGCAGTACAATAGCCAGGGTGTATCATTAGGGACAAATGGTTCAAAAGGCTCTGAGCACTATGGGACAACTTCTTAGGTCATCAGCCCCCTAGAACTTATAACTACTTAAACCTAACTAACATAAGGACATCACACACATCCATGCCCGAGGCAGGATTCGAACCTGCGACCGTAGCAGTCGCGCGGTTCCGGACTGAAGCGCCTAGAACCGCTCGGCCACACATTAGGGACTGGATAGGAGGTGAGGCCAGCGTCCGGGGTACCGGTCACCCGCAAGCGGCTCTACAGGCGAAGGCCGTTTCGCCACTGTCACTGATGTGCTCCTGGAGTTTCTCTGAGGGGATCAGTGTTTCCTCGAATTGATGGGGCCCGAGCTGAACTACTACTGGGTGGGGGCGTCCGATGGGCAGGCGGTAAAACAGTGCGACTCGGGGCACCTCGGCAACATAAGATCGCTTCATAACGTGGAAAGAGCGAAACTCCAGCGTTGGGGCTGAATCTGTAGCTTGCCGACGGCTCGCTGGCGTCGCTGTTGAAATCACTGTCCACTTGGAGTATAGGTGTTAATGTAAGGCTGATTTGCGATTGGTCGAGGTTCGTGAACTGTGGGAACAGTGACTTATCACATGTCGGCATTCGGAACTTATGAGGAACATTAGGCTGTTTTGCATAATGAGCGTACCATCACTGAGGATCAAGACAGAGAACACGTCCAACTGTCCGCCAACGAATAGCTGCGTTTCTTGAGGCGGCAGACGATGATGACCACATGCCACCATTCAGCCGTGAAGATGTGACGCGCTGCATCAAGTCCCTGTCGACCAGAAAGGCACCAGGTCACAACCAGCCAGGAAGCGACATACTGAAACACCTCCCGCCACTGGCTAATTACCCTTCTGACAGACACATTCGACGAACTTATGCGACAGCAAAAAATCTGTCTCATTGAAAACGCGCAGAAGTTATAGCGAACGCGAAACCATGGAAAGACCCAGAGTTCCCTCAACACCGCAGAGCAAACAGGCTACTGCCCACCCTCAGTAAACTGTACCAGCGCCTCCAACTGTCCGCTATACAGCACCGTATTACACGGGACCAAATGCTGCCGAAATTCCAATTCAGCTTTCAGCAAAAACATTCTGGCCCCCGACAGATTATGAGAGTGGTTGAAGCAGTTACAGAAAGCTTCAACCGAAAGGGCTGTTGCGGGCTCGCCTTAATAGACGTAGCAAAAGCGTTTGACTCTGTTTGCACACCATCTACACCCAAGACATCCCCGGAGAGATCGTCGGAATAGAGAAAAACTAGGACTTTTGCACTTAAGCCAGCCGCTGTGGCCGAGCGGTTCTAGGCTCGTCAGTCCGGAACCGCGCTGCTGCTACGGTCGGGCATGAATGTGTGTGGTGTCCTTAGGTTAGTTAGGTTTAAGTAGTTCTAGCTCTAAGGGACTGATGACCTCAGATGCTAAGTCCCATAGTGCTTAGAGCCATTTGAACCATTTCTTTTTTTTGCAGTTAAAATCGATGGGTCCCTGCCCACCAAAAGAAGAACCAGTACAGGCATACCTAGGTTGTGTCCTGGGTCCCGTCCTCTACGCTGTGTGCACTGCTGACGTCCCAACGCCGCAGCATGTACACACAGCGCAATACGCCAATAACACTCCATTCTTCTCCTACCCTATAAACAGGAACCTGCTTACAAGACGCCAGCAAATCGCTATAGACCACACAGAAAACTGGCCAAACCAATCGTGGATCTCCGTCAACACCACCACGCCGCTCACTGGACGCTACGGCAAAAGCAGACTTCCAGGAAGACCCCACCAATTGCTGCAACTACAGGGCCAGAGGCTCCTCTGGAGAGACTCTGCGAGGTACCTTGATGTCACACTTGAAAAGCGCCTGACTTGGAAGTACCACATAGAGAAGCTCCGCAGAAAAGCTCTCGGTAGCATGCGATCATGTACCCAGTCCCGAAATCCAACAGTTCCGTCGACCCCAGCGCAGGTGACGCGGTCTGCTGGAATATGCGTGCCCGTATGGCGCTACGCACCAAAATCGGCAATAGAGCTCCTACAGCAAGTCCAGGACAGAGAGTTAAGGCGAGCTCTGTAATTCGCAGTGTTCCTCCCTACAGCAGAGCTACACGAAGCTACAGGCACAGAACTACTCTGAAGCGCCAAATAAATTGGTATTGGCATGCGTATTCAATTACAAAAATGGCTCTGAGCACTACGGGACTTAACATCTGAGGTCATCGGTCCCCTAGAACTTAGAACTACTTAAACCTAACTAACCTAAGGACATCACACACTTCCATACCCGAAGCAGGATGCGAACCTGCTACCGTAGCGGTTGTGCTGTTCCAGACTGAAGCACCTAGAATCACTCGCTCACAGCGGCCGGCGTTCAATTACAGCGATATGTAAACAGGTGGAATAGGGCACAGCGCTTGGCAACGCCTATATACGACAACAAATGTCCGGCTCAGTTGCTGGCTCGGGTACTGCTGCTACAATTGCGGGTTATCAAGATTTAAGTGAGTTTGAACGTGGTGTTACAGTCGGCGCAAGAGCGATGGGCCATAGCATCTCTAAGATAGCGATGAAGGGGGGATTTTTCCCTAGTACACCGTGAATATCAGGAATCCAGTAAAACATAAAATTTCCTGCATAGCCGCGGCCGTAAAAAGATCCTGCAAGAGCGGGACCAACGACGACTGAAGACAATCATTCAGCGTGACAGAAGTCTAACAGTTTGGCAAATTGCTGCAGATTTCAATGCTGGGCCATCAACAAGTCTTAGCATGCGAACCATTCAACGAAATATCACCGATATGGGCTTTCGGAGCCGAAGGCGGACTCGTGTACTCTTGGTGACTGCACGACACAAAGCCGTACAAAGCCTAGGTCCGTCAACACCGACGTTGGACTATTGACGACTGGAAGCAAGCTGCCTGGTCGGACGAGTCTAGTTTCAAATTGTATTAGGCGGGTGGGTGTGTACGGGTATGGAGACAACCTCATGAAGCCATGGACCGTGCATGTTACCAGCGGACTGTTGAAAGCTCTGTAATGGTGTGTGGCGTGTGCAGATGGAGTGACATCGGACCCTTTATACGTCTAGATACGAACGATGACAGGTGACACGTACGTAAACATCCTGTCTGATCACCTCCATCCATTCATGTCCATTGTGCATTCCGATGAACATTATTGAGCATATCTGGGATGCCTTACAACGTGCTGTTCAGAAGAGATCTCCAGTCCCTCCTACTCTTACGGATTTATGGACAGTCCTACAGGATTCGTGGCGCCAATTCCCTCCAGTACGACTTCAAACATTAGTCGAGTCCATACCAAGTCGTATTGCGGTACTTCTGCGTGCTCGCGGGGACGCTGCACTATTTTCGGCAAGCGTACCAGTTTCTTTGGCTTTTCAGTGTACTTACGCTCCCTAGCGGAAATCTTCCATGCCAAGGCCAAAGCGCCTCAAAATGAACTAAATAACAACGTTGGGGAATCTGACAAGATGTACGACACACAAACGATCAACATAGCTACTCAGTGAGTAGCACACTAGGAAATCTCCGGTAAAAACACTCACTAGACAAAACATATAACGCAAGAACAACTTCTTGAGAAAGAGGAGCAAAAGAGAGCTAATGCATACCACTTGTAGGTAGAAAGATCAGACTATTTTGCATCATAAGCGTGCCATTTCTGAGACGAGATTTCCCATTGGCAGAAGTTGAGATGTTCATTTAGACTGACTTACCAGGAGTTTTTGGTGGCCTCACGAGGACAGAAGCGGAGAGCGAAAGTTGTTAAACATTCGGGAGGGAGTCTTCTTGAGAGTAGCACAGGTCACACCAGTATTCCAGAAAGGCAATAGGAATAATCCACTGGATTACAGGCCCATATGATTGACGGCGATATGCAGCAGGATTTTGGAACATATATTGTTTTGAACATTAACAATTAACTCGAAGTGACCGGTCTATTGAGACATAATGAATACGAATTTACAGGAAATCGCTCTTGTGAAACAGAACTAGCTCTTTACTCACACGAAGTGTATAACCTCCCCGTCACTTATCGATCTTAATGACAATGAAAAATTAAACCGCGTGTACCTAATGGAAATTTGGGAAAGGCAATCGTCACCGAAGTGAATCTGTCGGTAAAGAGGGAGGAAGGGTTACAACTAAATGAACCCACAACGTTAAACCAAAATTTCAGCTTGAAGAATGTATCCCTTGATGCAAGAACTGGAGGCAAGAACAAGAGAGAATGAGGATAAGTAAAACGTTTTTCTTTTATATATCATAAGCCTCATGAAGCTTTCAAAACTTGTACAGAGGCAGAGAATTTTAATAGTGATGTGTGGGAGGGTAAGATTATATCGAGAATGAACACTTGTTTCCTCCATCACGACAACGCTCCAGCTCACCGCGCCAAAGCATACACCGAATATCTGCGGGATACAGGACTAACGCTTCTTGAGCACCCTCCTTGCCGTCCAGACCTTACTCCTTGTGACTTTGCGCTGTTCCTGCATGTAAAAATGAAGCTGGAAGGAGTCCAGTTTTCAAGTGATGAGGACCTACTGAGGGCTTGGCACAACGATTGCGCCTTACTCCCTACAGAAACTTGGGGGAACTGGTTTAGGGGTTGGTTTCGGAGAATGAAGGGGTGCTTTCAACGTGGGACAACTGAATAAGTAAAGCTGTATTGCAAAACTTTCTCAGTGCCCTTTGTACCAATTTGCGTATAGAGTTTAAAACTAATGACATTATTCGCTTCAAACTGAGGCATCGTGTAAATAGAAAAGCCTCGAAATTCATGGCAGTAAGTGTACATAAAGTAAAGTGTGGAAACTGTCCTAAAGACTGCGTTTGTCAAACAGACAGGACGTTTCAAATGCGCTTCAAAAATCGTGATTAAATTCCTAGTAATAAAACAACGTTTGGTGAGCCGAAGCACGCTGTTGGAACTATTGATACGCATTCTCAAGTGCTGTACAATGCACCTCCCGACAGTGTTGGAAGAAACTGAGATTTTTACACACCGTCTGCAAGAGCCTGGCTACACATCAAATCAGCCAAACGATTTCAGTAACAGTCCAATTTTTAGGAGCTTTGAAAGCCTATTCTAATCGTCCACGTCACGGCAGCGCATGTGTGATCAACAGCGCCACCCAGGGCGAAGAGACGGCGGCACAGTATAGGGTCAGACCACACACTGTCCCATCAGCACCCAGGGGTGCACACTAGCTGGCTCCCGTAAATACCGTAGTGCAAAAGTGCGTGCCGTACAACGCAGCCAAGCAGAAGCAGCAGCAGATGTAATTAACCGTAACTGTCACCCCCTGTTCCCGAGACCGCTACGGTCGCAGGTTCGAATCCTGCCTCGGGCATGGATGTGTTGATGTCCTTAGGTTAGGTAGGTTTAAGTAGTTATAAGTTCTAGGGGACTGATGACCTCAGATGTTAAGTCCCATAGTGCTTAGGGCCGTTGGAACCATTTGAACCCCTGTTTCCTGTAAATATAGTCACTGCACGTAGTTTAACTTCTATAATTTATTGTTTTATATTTTTTACGGCTTTTTTCTTTCAGTTTTCCCATCCTCTAACTCATAATGAAGGGGCAGGATGATAGGACAACTGTTAAGACATCAGGGAATGACTTCCATGGTACTTGAGGGAGCTGTAGAGGGAAAAAACTGTAGAAGAAGACTGGAATACACCCAGCAAATAATTGAGGATGTAGGCCGAAAGTGCTACTCTAAGATGACGACGCTAGCACAAGACAGAAATTCGTTGTGGGCCGCATCAAACCAGTCAGAAGACTGATGATCCAAAAAAGAAAACAACATAATATTTGATGATTCTTTATGCAGTTCTAGATCCCCCTTCGTAATTCCACTTACGTAATTTTAATATCTTTATGTCTTTCACTATTTATACATCCATTGTTCTAGGCCTATACTTTTTATATTTTAACGAAAAAATCCCTATACAATTTTATTTTTATACTTTCAGTGTAAGAACGTACGCATTCATACTTCCAAAGTTTCACAATTTGAATAGCTGCAGATGTTTATGCAGTTTTTGGATACTTTATTTCCAGTTTTAAAATCTACTATTTTGTCCCCCTTTTCCAGTTTTACGCATATATTTTTGTATCTTATCAGAAGCTTTTTACATTAATTACATCTTGGAAGTTTAGTGTAAGACCCTCTCTTTTTAATCCCACAGCCTCCCTGCCACTATCAGCCCTCCCCCCATCAGCCCCTCCGTTTCCTTCTTTGTCCACTCTCAATCCCCCCCTGGTTCCTTTACAATTTCACTATTTTTGTCGTTTACGGATTGTTCTACACTGTTAGCATTTCAACGAGAATTTTGACATAATTATGCTTCCTATAATTTTAGCAGGATCTCTCTTGTTGAACTCATGACATCGCTACCACTCCCTCCCTACTTCCTTTCCCCTCCTCCAATAAGCTTCCCTCCATTTCCCCTCCCCCCTCCTCTCCCTACTTCCAACGTCTGCATATTTAAAACATCGACCGCTGCTGCAAAACACAGAACTCGGATACTTCGCTCTGAATGAACAACAAAAGTTGCTGATGCAATTACTTAGCTAGTTTCTACATTTATGCACAGTTATTTTCTTATCTACTGTTGCACAATATTAGATGCTACACATTTAGTTTTAGATCTGAAGATGATCCAGAGTGATCGAAACATGTAATCGAATTAAAAAAGTGTGCAGCTGAGACGGAAAAGTAAATGAGAATTATCTTAAATATCGACCCTATCTTTTCTGGGACCAGCTAATGCGGTGCTCGCAAGACAGTATTGTTAAAGTGTTCTTTTAGGAAATATTCCCTTCATTGTTCCTTCGTATGCTCCAAAGGTCCTTCATGTTTCTGTTTGGTGTGCCTGTAGATTCCTACTCGTCTCACTTGCTCTTACGCACTTGTAAACCTAGTTTCTGCATCAGTTTTGTCAGATCTGCCATCTGTTTCTTCGCTAAACCAAAGCGGAAATCTTACGTTCTAATCTCTTGTCATAAAATTACTACCACTGCTATCTATGAATGCTGCAGCCTTTAGTTTTTACGAATATATTTTAACTTTATGAGAGAACTGGAAATATGCACAACGCAACATAATTACAGGATCATTTCTCCGAATGCCCGTAATCATTTATTGCGACATGTAATGTGGACGTTTGGGTCAAAGCTGCCAACAACTTTCTGCTGTAGTGGTGCAAAAACGTGGCGCCTTGCGACATCCTAGGGCTCAACGATGCTTCAGTCATCAGGGTGTCCACACTTGCGAAAAACATACTGCGTGATATCAAGACTGGGAGACGTGGTACTAACCTCCTTCTTGGAGGCAAATATTCCAGAATTCGAATCAAGAACAGCTGCCAACGTGAGTGAAGTAGAAGTATATATCCTCGGAGTGGTGAAGCAACTTAAATCATTTAAGAAAAGCAAGTCTTCTGCTCTAGACTATATATTAGTTAGTTATCAGACTATGCAATTGCTCCATAGTTAATAATCATATACAACCGTTCGCTCGACGAAAGATCCGTACCCAAAGACTTGAAGGTTGCACAGGTCACACCAATATTCAAGGAACGTAGTGGGAGTAATCCACTAGATTATAGCCCCATATCATTAACGTCGATATGCAGAAGGATTTTGAAACATATATTGTCTTCGAACATTGTGAATTACGTCGAAGAAGACGGCCCTCTGACACGGATTTAGGAAACATCGTTCTTGTGAAACATAACTAACTCTTTACTCGCATGAAGTGTTGAGTCCTATTGATAAGGAATTTCAAATGGATTCCATATTTTTCGATTTCCGGACGGCTTTTGACACTGTACCACACAAGCAGCTTGTAGTGAAATTGCGTGCTTATGTGACTGGATTCGTGATTTCCTGTCAGAGACGTTACAGTTCGTAGTAACTAACGGAAAGTCAGCGAGTAAAACAAATGTAATTTCTGGGGTTCCCCAAGGTAGTTTTATAGGCCTTTTCCTGTTCCTTATCTATATAAACGATTTGGGAGACAATCTGAGCAGCGGTCTTCGGTTGTTTCCAGATCACGCTGTACTTTATCGACTAGTAAAGTCATCAGGAGATAAAAACAAATTGCAAAACGATTTACAAAGGGTATGTATATGGTGCGAAAATTGGCAATTGACCCTAAATAACGAAAAGTGTGCGGTCATCCACATGAGTGCTATAAGGAATCCGTTAAACTTCAGTTACACGATAAATCAGTCAAATATAAAGGCCGTAAATTCAACTAAATAGCTAGGAACTACAGTTACGCACAAACTAACTTGGAAGGAACACATAGAACGTGTTGTGTGGAAGGCTGACCAAAGACTGCGCTTTATTGGTAGGACATTTAGAAAATTTAACAGACCTACTAAGGAGACTGCCTACACTACGCTTGTCCGTCCTCTTTCAGAAAACCGTTGCGCGGCGTGGAATTCTTAACAGGTACGACTGACGGAGACCATCGAAAAAGTTCAAAGGAGGGCAGCACGTTTTGTATTAACGCGAAATATGGGAGAGAGTGTCACTGAAATGATACGGGATTTGGGATGGACATCATTAAAACACAGGCGTTTTTCGTTGCGGAGGAATATTCTCAAGAATATTCTCACGAAAAGAAGCGGTGAACTGTGGATGAGAGTGGGTTACGACGACCTTTCGATTGTGTGAGACGTCCACGCTGGCGTTGGGCAGTGTAGTGGTAAGATCTGGTGCCAGTGCGACATCATTAACCCACCTTACATCTCACGTCAACTTCTGACCTCTGATCTTTTTTTCGCATGTGCCGACAGCTTGATAGTTGAAGCATTGCAGGGCGCCACGGTTTTGCACCATTACAAAAGAAGGTTCTACGCACTTTTGATCCCAATTTGCAACTCATACGTAGCAATGGGAAATAATTACAGGGTTTCGAAGAGGCGATCACTCAATTCTGTTGCGCGGTGTATATTGGGGGTAAGTTAATGGGCCGGCCGTTGTGCCCGAGCGGTTCTAGTCACTTCAATCCGGAATCGCACTGCTGCTACGGTCGCAGGTTCGAATCCTGCCTCGGGCATGGATGTGTGTGATTCCCTTACGTTAGTAAGGTTTAAGTAGTTGTACGTCTATGGGACTGATGACCTCAGATGTTAAGTCCCATAGCGCTTGGAGCCATTTGAAACATTAAGTTAATGGTCCGACCTGGTCTCTTAGTTCTGTACTTACAGCATGACTGTCACAGAGCTGAAATGAATTTAATTATTTTTATTTGTCCTAAAATTACGACTGCTGTCATGGGGTATGTTTGTGTCGTATTTCTGCAGTTAATGGCGGGAGCATTTTCCCTTTCCTTACGCATGGCTCCTGTGTACAGATACTGAAATACTGAACGCGCAGCGGGACTTTTTTTATCCACGTTTCTCGAATGCTGTGAAGAACGCTCTCCAGTGAAATATAAGGTGACAGTTTTGAGCTCTCTTTGTAGCGTAGTCCACGATGTGGCGCTCCTGTTCGTTTTCGTAAGTCAGCTGCTTTTGGTTTCGCGTCAGTGTTACGGCTTCCCGACCGCGGGGACCCGGGTTCGATTCCCGGTGGGGTCAAGGATTTTCACCTGCCTCAAGATGACTGGATGTTTGTGTTGTCCTCATCATTCATCATCACTCATGGAAGTGGCGAGTCTGGACTGAGCAATGGTTGGGAATTTGTACGAGCGCTGATAACCGCGACGTTGAGCGCTCCGCAAACCAAACATCACCATCGTTTTTCGTAACGAAATGTGGAACATCGATGAATCACAATCTCAGTCTACAGCCATATCGCTGTCCGTATGGACTGTTGAAATCAGCAGTTGCAGTTACAAAGTAGCGAGTGCCGGGACGCATTAACGACCGGACGTGTTAACGGCTCATGTGCTATGTATAATAAAACCGCTTCCAAACGGTCGCAATATTGCTGAAGGATGTGGCGTTGAAACGCCTGTTGTGGAGTCAGTGTATGCACTGGTACATAAATATAATTGACTGTGTCGTACGTGTGTCGTAATGTGAAAGTTAAGTCACCGCGAAAGAGATTGGCTCATTGCATTTCTATCACTCCATCTGCCATGAGAGCTGATTTATCTACATATTCTTCAGAAAAATTTAAAATTCGTGCAGTATGGGCGGGAAGTTTGTCTGTTGTTGTGGTCTTCAGTCATGAGACTGGTTTGATGCAGCTCTCCATGCTACTCTATCATGTGCAAGCTTCTTCATCTCCCAGTACCTACTGCAACCTACATCCTTCTGAATCTGTTTAGCGTATTCATCTCTTGGTCTCCCTCTACGATTTTTACCCTCCACGCTGCCCTCCAATACTAAATTGGTGATCCCTTGATGCCTCAAAACATGTCCTACCAACCGATCCCTTCTTCTAGTCAAGTAGTGCCACAAACTTCTCTTCTTCCCAATTTTATTCAATACCTCCTCATTAGTTATATGACCTAGCCATCTAATCTTCAGCATTGTTCTGTAGCACCACATTTCGAAAGCTTCTATTCACTTCTTGTCCAAATTATTTATTGTCCAAGTTTTACTTCCATACATGGCTACACTCTATACAAATACTTTCAGAAACGACTTCCTGACACTTAAATCTATACTCGATGTTAACAAATTTCTCCTCTTCAGAAACGCTTTCCTTGCCATTGCCAGTCTACACTTGATATCCTCTCTACTTCGACCATCATCAGTTATTTTGCTCCCCAAATAGCGAAACTCCTTTAGTTTCCTGAACTAAGTCCCTCAGCATCACCCGACTTAATTCGACTACATTCCATTATCCTCGTTTTGCTTTTGTCGATGTTCATCTTATATCCTCCTTTCAAGACACTGTCCATTCCGTTCAACTACTCTTCCAAGTCCTTTGCTATCTCTGACAGAATTACAATGTCATCGGCGAACCTCAAAATTTTGATGTCTTCTCCATGGATTTTACAACCTACTCCGAATTTTTCTTTTTTCTTCCTTCACTGCTTGCTCAATATACAGATTGAATAACATCGGGAAGAAGTTACAACCCTGTCTCACTCCCTTCCCAACAACTGCTTCTCTTTCATGTCCCTCGACTCTTATAACTGCCATCTGGTTTCTGTACAAATTGTAAATAGCCTTTCGCTCCCTCTATTTTACCCCTGCCACCTTCAGAATTTGAAAGAGAGTATTCCAGTCAACATTGTCAAAAGTCTACAAATGCTAGAAACGTAGGTTTGCCTTTCCTTAATCTAGCTTCTAAGATAAGTCGTAGGGTCAGAATTGCCTCACGTGTTCCAATATTTCTACGGAATCCAATCTGATCTTCCCCGAGGTCGGCTTCTACCAGTTTTTCCATTCGTCTGTAAAGAACTCCTGTTAATATTTTGCATCCGTGACTTATTAAACTGACTGTGCGGTAATTTTTACATCTGTCGGCACCAGCTTTCTTTGGGACTATTTTACCTCCGGAATATTTTCCCCAATTGGACGCCATCATCATTTAACCATACAGTAAAGCTGCATGCCCTCGGGAAAAATTTCTGCTGTAGTTTCCCCTTGCTTTCAGCGGTTCGCCGTACCAGCACAGCAACGTCGTTTTGGTTAGTGTTACAAGGCCAGATCAGTCAATCATCCAGACTGTAGCCCCTGCAACTACTGAAAAGGCTGCTGCCCCTCTTCAGGAACCACACGTTTGTCTGGCCTCTCAACAGATACCCCTCTGTTGTGGTTGCACCTGCGGTACGGCCATCTGTATCGCTGAGGCACACAAGACAAGCCTCCCCACCAACTGCAAGGACCATGGTTCTTGAGGGGGGTGGGGAAGAATGAAGAATCATTTCGCTCACGTTTTTTCATGTAGAAACTGCGATTTTTAATAACTGAACTGATTTTATTGCCCGACGCCAGTTCACTGACTAATCTTTTTATTTGGCACTCTTCAGTCTCTTGGAACACTTAAGAGTCTTTCTTTAGCTAAGGAATTTTTGTTTGACTCGCAACTGACAGCCAAATCCCAAATGTTTTCTACAAATTATGACTGTAGTTGCACTAGTAATATATTAATTTCATAGTTTCAAGTACTCCGGCGATATGAAATTGTGCTTCAGTTCAGCAGTACCAAATAACGGAGTTTTCATTCTGAATCAACTGATATTGTCCACGTAAACCTTTCCTGGATCTGCAGCATTTTCGTACGTGATGTTCATAGCGTTTTTATTTTTCTATCTTGTCTTCTTTATCACTTTGGCCAGAGCGAGATTATTTGTTATATTTAGTTGCAATGTAATTAAGCATATCGTTACTTTTGTTTGCTAAATTTTTTGTTTCCCAACTCACTTCTAATCTTTTTTACAATATTCGCTTTCGAGACAGACCCAAAAAGTGAAAAAACTTACAAGAAAATAAAAATCCCGAAGAAAGAAAGACGGTTTAAAAATTAACCGGGAAATGCAGGCACGTTTTTGCCTGCCTACGAGAAGCCTTTCCCTCAATACGTGACTGTGAACACAGATTGTTGTCTCAGTACCCTTTCGTCCAAACAGCTTCATACAGATACAACTATTACCGAACACATGGCTTATCGCTAACGAGATTTCCGTGGCGACAGACAGCTTGGTTCGCAGAGCCGTCTCCTACACAGCTCATTCATGTTCAACAGTGGATTTGTTGCTACTATTCAGCTGTGCTGTTGTACTATCTGAAACGTTGGCGAGCGCGTATTGAAGCAAATAAGGTCCTTTTTTTAAAGCTGTGGTTTAAATGATGTTTGTACGAACGTCGAAGTAACTTTAAGGATATTTATGGCTATGCGAAACACGTCAGCCTCGCGCCTATTTCAACACCGAAGTGACCAAAGTCATGGGATACCTCCTAACATCATGCCGGGCCTCCTTTTTGCCAAGCGTTGTGCAGCAACGCGGCGTGGCGTGGACTCAGTAAGTCGTTGGAAGTCCGCTGCAGAAATCCTGAATCATGCTGCCTCCATAGCCGTTCACGTCCGATGCAGGATTTTGTGCACGAACTGACCTCTCGATTAAGTCCCATAAATATTCGATATGATTCATATCAGGGTCTGGGTGGCCAAATCATTCGCTCGAATAGCCCAGAATGTTCTTGAAACCATTTATGAACAGTTGTGGCGCGGTGACGTAGCACATCGTTGTACGGGAGCATGAAGTCCATGAATGGCTGCAAATGGTCTCCAAGTAGCTGACCATAACCATTTCCAGGCAATGATCGTTCATTTGGACCAGAGGAGCCAGTCCATTCCACGTAAACACAGCCCACAACATCATGCAGCCACCACCAGCTCACACAGTGCCTTGTAGACAACTTGGGTCCATTGACAGGAGGGTTCTGCACCACATTCCAACCCTATCATCAAATAGGGACACATCTGACCAGCCCACAGTTGTCCAGTTGTCTAGGGTCCAACTGATACGGTCACGATCCCAGGAGAGGGGCTGCAGGTGATGTCGTGCTGTCAGCAAAGGAACTCCTGTCGCTCATCTGCTGCCATAGCTGACTAAAGACAAATTTCGCTGCACTGTCCTAATGGATACGTTCGTCGCACACCCTGTTTCACTCAGTGCTGCTTGTCTGCTACTCCTACAGCACTACACAAACACTGCTGCTCTCGGTCGTTAAGTGAAGGTCACGGGCCACTGCGTTACCCGTGGCGAGAGGTAATGTTTGAAGTTTAGTATTTTCAGCACTCTCTTGACGTTCTGGATCTTGGAATATTGAATTCCTTAACGCTTCCGAAATGACGTCTCCCAAGCCCCTACCAGCAACTACTGTTCCACGTTCAAAGTCTGTTTTTTCTCATGGTGTGGTCATAATCACGTCGGAAACAGTTTCACATGAATCACTTGTGTACAAACGACAGCTCCGTCAATGTAAAGCCCTTTCATACATTTTATACGCGTTGCTGTCGCCATCTGTATATGTGGATATCGCTACACAATGACTTTTGTCAGTGTAATTATGACCGTTTATTGACCCAGTAACATGATATGGAGATCAAATAAGAACTTTGAGGTTTGCCGATTACATTGTAATTTTGTCAGAGACAGCAAAGGACTTGGAAGAGCAGTTGAATGGAATGGACAGTGTCTTGAAAGGAGCATATAAGATGAACATCAACAAAAGCAAAACGAGGATATGTAATGTAGTCGAATTAAGTCTGGTGATGCTGAGGGAACTAGATTAGGAAACGAGACACTTAAAGTAGTAAAGGAGTTTTGGTATTTGGGGAGCAAAATAACTGATGATGGTCGAAGTAGAGAGGATATAAAATGTAGATGGGAAATGGCAAGGAAAGCGTTTCTGAAGAGGAGAAATTTGTTAACATCGAGTATAGATATAAGTGTCAGGAAGTCGTTTCTGAAAGTTTTTGTATGGAGTGTAGCCATGTATGGAAGTGAAACATGGACGATAAATAGTTTGGATAAGAAGAGAATAGAAGCTTTCGAAATGTGGTGCTACAGAAGAATGCTGAAGATTAGATGGGTAGATCACATATCTAATGAGGAGGTACGGAATAGAACTGGGGAGAAGAGGAGTTTGTGGCACAACTAGACAAGAAGAAGTGTCCGGTTGGTAGGACATATTCTGAAGCATCGAGGTATCACAAATTTATCATTAGAGGGCAGCGTGGAGGGTAAAAATCGTAGAGGGAGTCAAAGAGATGAATACACTAAGCAGATTCAGAAGGATGTAGGTTGCAGTAGGTACTGGGAGATGAAGAAGCTTGCAAAGGATAGAGTAGCATGGAGAGCTGCATCAAACCAGTCTCATGATTGAAGACCACAACAACAACAACAACAACAACAACAACAACATGATATGTCATCAGTCCTCTGACTGGTTTGATGCGACCCGCCACGAATTCCTCTCCTGTGGCAACCTCCTAATCTCGGAGTCGCACTTGCAACCTACGTCCTAAATTATTTCCTGGATACATTACAGTCTGTCCTCTTTTACAGTTTATTCCCTCGACAGCTCCCTCTAATACCATGGAAGTCCAGAGTGAAATTTTGACTCTGCAGCGGAGTGTGCGCTGTTATGAAACTTCGTGGCAGATTAAAACTGTGTACCGGACCGAGACTCGAACTCGGGACCTTTGCCTTTCGTGGGCAAGTGCTCCATCATCTGAACTACGGAAGCACTCACTTGCGCCAGTACCTGGTCTCCTATCTTCCAAATTTAACAGAAGTTCTGCTAACCTTGCAGAACTAGCACTCCTGGAAGAAAGGATATTTCGGAGACATGGCTTAGCCACAGGCTGGGAGATGTTTCCAGAGTGCCAGGGAAGTCACTCCCTGATGTCTTAACAGATGTTCTATCGTTGTTTCCCTTCTCCTTGTCAGTGTTTTCCACATATTCCTTTCCTCTCCGATTCTGCGCAGAGTCTCCTCAAGCCGGCCAGAGTGGCCGAGCGGTTCTAGGCGCTTCAGTCCGGAACCGCGCGACTGCTACTGTCGCAGGTTCGGATCCTGCCTCGGGCATTGATGTGTGTGATGTCCTTCGGTTAGTTAGGTTTAAGTAGTTCTAAGTTCTAGGGGACTGATGACCACAGGTGTTAAGTCCCATAGTGCTCAGAGCCTTTTGAACCATTTTGAAGAGCCTGTAGCATCAAATCTCAAACGATTGGATTCTTTTCTGTTCCGCTTTTCCCACAGTCCATGTTTCGTTGCCATACAATGCTGTGCTCCAAACGTACATCAGAAATTTCTTCCTCAAATTAAGGCCTATGTTTAAACTCGCAGACTTCTCTTGGCCAGGAATGCCCTTTTTGCCAGTGCTAGTTTCCTTTTGATGACCGCCTTGCTCCGTACGTCGCCTAGGTAGCAGAATTCCTTAACTTCATCTATTTCGCGACCATCAATCCTGATGTTAAGTTTCTCACTGTTTTCATCTGTCTTCGACTTTCAGTTCATATTCTGTAATTATACTGTTTATTCTAGTCAGAAGATCATGTAATTGCTCTTCTGTTTCACTCAGGATAGCAATGTCATCAGCGGATCGTATGATTGATGTTCTTTCATCTTGAATTTTATTTCCACTTCCGAACCTTTCTTTTATTTTCATCACTGCTTCTTCGATGTAAAGAGTGCACAATAGGGGGCGGCAGACTACATCCCTGTCTTACACCCTTTTTAATCCGAGCACTTCGTTCTCGGTCGTCCAGTCTCATTATTGCCTATTGGCTCTTGTACATATTGTACACCGACCGGCTCTCCCTGTAGCTTATTCATATTTTTCTCACAATTTTTAACATCTTGTACCATTTTACATTGTCGAACGTTTTTGCCAGGTCGACAAATCCTATGCACGTATCTTGATTTTTCTTTAGTCTTGCATCCACTATCAACCGCAATTTCCGCTGCCTAGAGCCAAAATGACCGCCATATAACACATCCTTACTTTTCTTTACCATTTTGAGGTTACCCATACTTAACTTTAATACGTCTTAGTATATTGAATCTCTGTGTAGTTAAGAGGGTAGAACGGCAGTACAATAGCCAGGGTGTATCATTAGGGACAAATGGTTCAAAAGGCTCTGAGCACTATGGGACAACTTCTTAGGTCATCAGCCCCCTAGAACTTATAACTACTTAAACCTAACTAACATAAGGACATCACACACATCCATGCCCGAGGCAGGATTCGAACCTGCGACCGTAGCAGTCGCGCGGTTCCGGACTGAAGCGCCTAGAACCGCTCGGCCACACATTAGGGACTGGATAGGAGGTGAGGCCAGCGTCCGGGGTACCGGTCACCCGCAAGCGGCTCTACAGGCGAAGGCCGTTTCGCCACTGTCACTGATGTGCTCCTGGAGTTTCTCTGAGGGGATCAGTGTTTCCTCGAATTGATGGGGCCCGAGCTGAACTACTACTGGGTGGGGGCGTCCGATGGGCAGGCGGTAAAACAGTGCGACTCGGGGCACCTCGGCAACATAAGATCGCTTCATAACGTGGAAAGAGCGAAACTCCAGCGTTGGGGCTGAATCTGTAGCTTGCCGACGGCTCGCTGGCGTCGCTGTTGAAATCACTGTCCACTTGGAGTATAGGTGTTAATGTAAGGCTGATTTGCGATTGGTCGAGGTTCGTGAACTGTGGGAACAGTGACTTATCACATGTCGGCATTCGGAACTTATGAGGAACATTAGGCTGTTTTGCATAATGAGCGTACCATCACTGAGGATCAAGACAGAGAACACGTCCAACTGTCCGCCAACGAATAGCTGCGTTTCTTGAGGCGGCAGACGATGATGACCACATGCCACCATTCAGCCGTGAAGATGTGACGCGCTGCATCAAGTCCCTGTCGACCAGAAAGGCACCAGGTCACAACCAGCCAGGAAGCGACATACTGAAACACCTCCCGCCACTGGCTAATTACCCTTCTGACAGACACATTCGACGAACTTATGCGACAGCAAAAAATCTGTCTCATTGAAAACGCGCAGAAGTTATAGCGAACGCGAAACCATGGAAAGACCCAGAGTTCCCTCAACACCGCAGAGCAAACAGGCTACTGCCCACCCTCAGTAAACTGTACCAGCGCCTCCAACTGTCCGCTATACAGCACCGTATTACACGGGACCAAATGCTGCCGAAATTCCAATTCAGCTTTCAGCAAAAACATTCTGGCCCCCGACAGATTATGAGAGTGGTTGAAGCAGTTACAGAAAGCTTCAACCGAAAGGGCTGTTGCGGGCTCGCCTTAATAGACGTAGCAAAAGCGTTTGACTCTGTTTGCACACCATCTACACCCAAGACATCCCCGGAGAGATCGTCGGAATAGAGAAAAACTAGGACTTTTGCACTTAAGCCAGCCGCTGTGGCCGAGCGGTTCTAGGCTCGTCAGTCCGGAACCGCGCTGCTGCTACGGTCGGGCATGAATGTGTGTGGTGTCCTTAGGTTAGTTAGGTTTAAGTAGTTCTAGCTCTAAGGGACTGATGACCTCAGATGCTAAGTCCCATAGTGCTTAGAGCCATTTGAACCATTTCTTTTTTTTGCAGTTAAAATCGATGGGTCCCTGCCCACCAAAAGAAGAACCAGTACAGGCATACCTAGGTTGTGTCCTGGGTCCCGTCCTCTACGCTGTGTGCACTGCTGACGTCCCAACGCCGCAGCATGTACACACAGCGCAATACGCCAATAACACTCCATTCTTCTCCTACCCTATAAACAGGAACCTGCTTACAAGACGCCAGCAAATCGCTATAGACCACACAGAAAACTGGCCAAACCAATCGTGGATCTCCGTCAACACCACCACGCCGCTCACTGGACGCTACGGCAAAAGCAGACTTCCAGGAAGACCCCACCAATTGCTGCAACTACAGGGCCAGAGGCTCCTCTGGAGAGACTCTGCGAGGTACCTTGATGTCACACTTGAAAAGCGCCTGACTTGGAAGTACCACATAGAGAAGCTCCGCAGAAAAGCTCTCGGTAGCATGCGATCATGTACCCAGTCCCGAAATCCAACAGTTCCGTCGACCCCAGCGCAGGTGACGCGGTCTGCTGGAATATGCGTGCCCGTATGGCGCTACGCACCAAAATCGGCAATAGAGCTCCTACAGCAAGTCCAGGACAGAGAGTTAAGGCGAGCTCTGTAATTCGCAGTGTTCCTCCCTACAGCAGAGCTACACGAAGCTACAGGCACAGAACTACTCTGAAGCGCCAAATAAATTGGTATTGGCATGCGTATTCAATTACAAAAATGGCTCTGAGCACTACGGGACTTAACATCTGAGGTCATCGGTCCCCTAGAACTTAGAACTACTTAAACCTAACTAACCTAAGGACATCACACACTTCCATACCCGAAGCAGGATGCGAACCTGCTACCGTAGCGGTTGTGCTGTTCCAGACTGAAGCACCTAGAATCACTCGCTCACAGCGGCCGGCGTTCAATTACAGCGATATGTAAACAGGTGGAATAGGGCACAGCGCTTGGCAACGCCTATATACGACAACAAATGTCCGGCTCAGTTGCTGGCTCGGGTACTGCTGCTACAATTGCGGGTTATCAAGATTTAAGTGAGTTTGAACGTGGTGTTACAGTCGGCGCAAGAGCGATGGGCCATAGCATCTCTAAGATAGCGATGAAGGGGGGATTTTTCCCTAGTACACCGTGAATATCAGGAATCCAGTAAAACATAAAATTTCCTGCATAGCCGCGGCCGTAAAAAGATCCTGCAAGAGCGGGACCAACGACGACTGAAGACAATCATTCAGCGTGACAGAAGTCTAACAGTTTGGCAAATTGCTGCAGATTTCAATGCTGGGCCATCAACAAGTCTTAGCATGCGAACCATTCAACGAAATATCACCGATATGGGCTTTCGGAGCCGAAGGCGGACTCGTGTACTCTTGGTGACTGCACGACACAAAGCCGTACAAAGCCTAGGTCCGTCAACACCGACGTTGGACTATTGACGACTGGAAGCAAGCTGCCTGGTCGGACGAGTCTAGTTTCAAATTGTATTAGGCGGGTGGGTGTGTACGGGTATGGAGACAACCTCATGAAGCCATGGACCGTGCATGTTACCAGCGGACTGTTGAAAGCTCTGTAATGGTGTGTGGCGTGTGCAGATGGAGTGACATCGGACCCTTTATACGTCTAGATACGAACGATGACAGGTGACACGTACGTAAACATCCTGTCTGATCACCTCCATCCATTCATGTCCATTGTGCATTCCGATGAACATTATTGAGCATATCTGGGATGCCTTACAACGTGCTGTTCAGAAGAGATCTCCAGTCCCTCCTACTCTTACGGATTTATGGACAGTCCTACAGGATTCGTGGCGCCAATTCCCTCCAGTACGACTTCAAACATTAGTCGAGTCCATACCAAGTCGTATTGCGGTACTTCTGCGTGCTCGCGGGGACGCTGCACTATTTTCGGCAAGCGTACCAGTTTCTTTGGCTTTTCAGTGTACTTACGCTCCCTAGCGGAAATCTTCCATGCCAAGGCCAAAGCGCCTCAAAATGAACTAAATAACAACGTTGGGGAATCTGACAAGATGTACGACACACAAACGATCAACATAGCTACTCAGTGAGTAGCACACTAGGAAATCTCCGGTAAAAACACTCACTAGACAAAACATATAACGCAAGAACAACTTCTTGAGAAAGAGGAGCAAAAGAGAGCTAATGCATACCACTTGTAGGTAGAAAGATCAGACTATTTTGCATCATAAGCGTGCCATTTCTGAGACGAGATTTCCCATTGGCAGAAGTTGAGATGTTCATTTAGACTGACTTACCAGGAGTTTTTGGTGGCCTCACGAGGACAGAAGCGGAGAGCGAAAGTTGTTAAACATTCGGGAGGGAGTCTTCTTGAGAGTAGCACAGGTCACACCAGTATTCCAGAAAGGCAATAGGAATAATCCACTGGATTACAGGCCCATATGATTGACGGCGATATGCAGCAGGATTTTGGAACATATATTGTTTTGAACATTAACAATTAACTCGAAGTGACCGGTCTATTGAGACATAATGAATACGAATTTACAGGAAATCGCTCTTGTGAAACAGAACTAGCTCTTTACTCACACGAAGTGTATAACCTCCCCGTCACTTATCGATCTTAATGACAATGAAAAATTAAACCGCGTGTACCTAATGGAAATTTGGGAAAGGCAATCGTCACCGAAGTGAATCTGTCGGTAAAGAGGGAGGAAGGGTTACAACTAAATGAAAGGAAAAAATGCAAATGAAATCGGAGGATATTAATACTGAAAAAGGGTAAAGTCAATAAAGAAAGTAAATGTGCGATCTTTACGTTAACAATTAACTGGCGTTAATAAGATATTTGAGATTTGGGGAAAATTACGGTCCCCTGTCCTATGGACAACTACTATAATAACAGAAAAAGAAAGGTTAATGCACATATAATTAGCACTAAAAGCGTGGCAACTGAAGGTTGACACGTGTTGTGTGAAAACTGAATGTTTGTCAGAAGTAATAAATTTGGCTATACTCTGACTTAATTTAGCAAAAGAAGTAATAAAACCGGAAAATTGTAAGTTAATTTAGTGACTGCAATTAATAATGAACTTTGTTTCTGAAGCACTTCGAAATAAAATAAAATAAGGTTAGTCTTGAGCTACCTCAACAATCATCTCAAAAGCATCTTGAATCTACGCAGTTTGGAACTAAGGGATTTAACTTTAACTCTGAACTTGAATTAAATGATTTTGAACAGTTAACAATAGTAAAATTTAGTATGAAGCAAGCTGAGATGCAGTCACTGGTAAGCTAAAATACGGTAACAAAACTCGCACTCTTAATTTGTGCTTGTGTAGTCGAAATATAATAATAGCAAGTCGAGCGCAATTACATGCTGCCAAACCCCAAAAGCGCGGCAACTCGCGGGAGCGTCACACAACACCCCTGCTCCACCGCCCTACTCCAGCCAGACTCTGCTCTGTCCGTGCTCCACGCGGCAGAGTTAACACTACCAAAGATCCTAAGCACTTTGGTTCTCCACTCGACCTATCGATGGAATCGTTCGATAGTATTATTTTCGCTATGCAAGACCCAGCGTAAAAATACAAATAATATTTATGGAACAAATCAATTATACATCGACATTAATGCATAAATAAATAAATAAATATGTATACTTGAAGATATGACATTTCTGTGTCTTTATATAAAAACAATAACTATATATAAAGACACAGAAATGTCATATCTTCAGGTAACAAAATAAGGATGCAATTTATAGTACAATAGATGGAAATAAGAGGATATGCATTTCCGGCGTTACATGTGCCCCACATTGTCTGAGGATGTTCATGTAACCTAAACAGACTCAGAAAAGTCCCAAAAAGGAAGTAAAAAACAGCGGAAATGCATATGCTCAAAACATCAGGAAAATTTAGCGTTAGGCTAATTAACCATAAACCAATTTTTAGACGATAATAGTTGAGTGGAGAGGAGATAGTCCTTACCTTATTCCACTCTGTCACCTTACACAAAAGAAAACAGGTTGACAACATATTAAAATTCATAGAAAACACAAAAAATGGTTTAGCTATTCTAAGTCAGCAAAATTCCTAACAGTATCAAGAAATGGAATACTACTTACAAAATTAATCAGAGTACATGATCATAAAAACAGGTAGATCAGAATACGCAAATTAACAATTAATTACATAGAATAGACATTTTTATATAACCTTTTCATAATTAATATTCTTGTCGTGAGAGTCCACTTAACGCTAAACAAGAAAATAATATACAGCAGGTCGACAAAAACATAAATATTGACTGCAGAATTCTTTCACATCAACTCCGCCTTCCGTACCCGCAAGTACAAAGAATGCCGACAGCGGAACAAGAGCCGACAGCGGCTCCGCCTCGCCAGTATTGTTGCGCCCGCCTGTGCGGCACGCTTGATCTCACTCGCCCGTGTAACGGCATTTCCAGAACGTCCGTTTCACTGAATTCTTCCGGAAAACTCACTCCCGAGTAATCTCAAGGAGTCCATTAACACTATCACAGTGGATAACTCAACACTGTCCATCATCACACGCATATGCTAGCCTGAAACTTAAAACAGCGTCTATGTGCATCGGCAATGACTAGTAAAACACGCATTCATGAAATCTTACAGCTAGTTACAAAATCATATTTACATTCCTTAATCTACTGTGACTAAGCTGAAAACTGAAACTAGCAGCTTGGATTTTTCAATTGATTAATAATCAGTTACTCTTAAATCATTTAGTCAAAATTAACTATTTATTGATTACAACTCCTTTAATTCCTCTTGGTCAGGCAAAAGCATGATAACATGGCAAATCCTTAAATCTTACACTCTATATTTACATACTGTACAAATTACCTCTTCTGTGCCATTAATCAATCCTTGTTTGGTACAATTTCAAGTCTACAATGTTCCGTACACCTAATAGTTTTCCAGAGCTTGGATACTCTAAGCAATAAGCATTTGTGTGAGGTATACCAATGACTTTATATGGTCCATTATCAACAAATTTAAATTTTGAAATTTCGTTGTATATCTCGCTCGATTTCTCATGAGCTTTTACAAGTACCAATTCTCCGATTGCAAACTTAGCAAAACGCGCTTTAGCGTCATGACGACGTGTGCGAGCATCTGCTTTTAGCTTCATTATTTCTCGCAAACGATCTTTTTTCACACCAATACTAATGTCAATCCGTGGAGGGAATTTGATTATCTCTTCCACTAAAGTTTTACTTCTGTCATCTAACATTACTTCTTCTGGAGAAAATCCCGTAGATTCATGTCTACGTCAATGTCATCTGGACAGTTAACAATGTGTATAGGCTGATATTGCCTATGCACACCGTCTCCTGCCTCGTCAAAACCAACTACTATTGTTTTATCTTGTGACGTACATGTCAAGGTTTTGCTTTCGCAATTAATCACTGCACGGTACTTTAATAGCCAATCTAACCCGATAATTACCTCCGTAGTTAAGTCTGGCACGACGACAAACTCTTGGTCAAATCGTGCCCCACATATCTCGAAGTTAACAAAAATCTGTTTTGTGACCGGTTTACTGACCTTCCCAGTATCACCGATAATTTTCGCTCCTGTTACTGGCGTAACTACGATGCCAGGTCTGTCTTTCAGTAACTCAAATATTTTCCCAGGTACAGGTACAGCACCGGTGTCAATCAACACGTTTAGTTGTAGGTCGGGCATATTAACAGACACTACTATCTGCCTACACTTATCCTCGACTGTTTCTTTATTTTCCCACAATAAATACTCGTCTATATCAAGGTCATTCCAGAAAAAACCATCTGGCTTTGATCCTAAATCCGGCTTATCTGGTGGCTTTTTCAGCCTCTTTTCCTGTAACTCGTCAACTAGTGAGTATTGCTTTGCTATCACTTCACTAATTGTCACCTTCGTTGATTCCTCTTTGACCAGATTGATCTCATCTGCCAATCTACCTGGAGGAATGTGCCCTGTAGTATCTGCAATTACTTCCTCTGGATCTTCGCAAACCACACTGTTACCTTCCGACCGTATAACGTCAACTCTAACCTCATACACGCTGTAATCTACGTGCTTTTCTACCAGTCGTGTCCGGCTATCACTATAACTTTCGGTAAAGTCTGCCGGTTAGGACCAGAACTTTCCGTTACTACCTCAACTTCCAACTCCTGCGGGACGAAACACGACGAATCTTGCTCGTGCTCCCCATTAACATCAACTATTTCTGGTAAGTCTGCCGGTTAGGGCCAGAACTTTCTATCACTTCATAAACACTATCTTTCTGTGGGACGAGACGCGCAAATCCTACCCGCGCTCCCCATAAACACATCTCCCATACAGGCCACTATAATGTCTTAGTTTGTAACATGAGCAACCGAACTGCCTTAACCAGACCTAATCCCTCTTTGCATCCCTTCGCTCGATGACGGACGTTTTGTCTGACATCTGATCTTCTCTCAACACTTGCGTATCATTCTTAAACTCAATCTCCGGTTCCGCTGTGGGTGTTACAGCTGCCACTTTATAATCGATTTCCGGAACACTACTTAAATTGTTCTCACTGACATTGAATGTATTTTCTACTGCCTCGTCTACAGCTGATCTACTGCTTGTGGGCTCACTCCTTTCTCCTGACACTGGCACACACTCCCGCCGTTGATTATTTCATACGGAATTTTCATAACGACGACACCTCGGTTTTCTCCTGTTATTGGGCCGTCAAAATTTCTCCACGTCCGGTCGGTCCCTCACCGGCGCGGCTAATGGTTCCCCTGTCTCGTCCCAGCAGATCCGCTCCCCGGATGCTGCTGAGGCGGCTGATCACACCCTCTGGCGTTATTACTATTCTGCGAAGCCCGTATCACGCTCGTATGATACTGGTTCCCGTCATTCCTGTTATTATTTGCATTGTACCGATTGTCATTATAGAACGAGCCATTATTAATATTGCTGCCAAGGTTGAGGTATGCATTATTCCCATGGTTATCGTTGTTGTGGTTGTTGTGGTACCCGTTGTTGTTACCACGGCCTCTACCACTGCCGCGGAAAATGCGCCAATTGTCCTCGTCCTCTTTCCAGGAAAGCTTCCCAGACTATTTCGGATTCCGTGCGGCGATCACGCAAATATTGCAACTTGAGGATCCAGCGCGCACAAAACTCCTTCATCGAGCCACGCGAATTCGCATCGAAAGGCCTCGATACGACAAATTCTGACCGGTATTCAGCCAGAAACAAATTCTTAAACTCGTCGAAAGTCAGGTTCGTGATGTTGAGGTTTAAGCCCCAACGCTTGGCATCACCAGCCAACACGTCAATAACCCCATTAATTTTTCTCTCATTAGTCCATGATCTGAGTAAAACGCTTTCACAACTTTTAGTAAAATCAGTCGCGTGTATACCGCCTTTTTTCAAGGGGTCGAACCGCTCCTCTTTCGTCAACAATTCCGAACTATGTGCACAGATTGGCACATAGTTCTGTTTTTCGTCACGTTTCTTTTCTAATTCCGACACTCTCGTAATTACATGGCAAGTGGTTGTCGCAAGCGTTTCCACGACCCTCTTTTTCCCTTCGCAGGTATTACCCTGCTTCCTCCCTT
This sequence comes from Schistocerca gregaria, assembly GCF_023897955.1. Classification (NCBI taxonomy): domain Eukaryota; kingdom Metazoa; phylum Arthropoda; class Insecta; order Orthoptera; family Acrididae; genus Schistocerca; species Schistocerca gregaria. The sequence goes on from NC_064926.1 coordinate 563,130,880, forward strand.
TAGCATCTACCTCGGATACTAAAGCCTTTAAAGTTTCCACCTTCTGTTGATCCTCTTTTTTCACTAATTGAATTTGTTCCGTCACCTTATTCTCAAAGATCGGAGCAACTGCTTTTCCAACACTTTTCTCGATTCTGCTAATTTCGGAGTCAAAACTATTTATGCTCGCAATTTCCGCCTGAACTCCTATCATTTCCTGTTTAAGATTACCAATTTCGGTATTAATCACAAAAATATCTTCCTTGATTTTATCAACTTTTGTGTTAACAACTCCAACATTGTTGTTAACAACATTAGTAGCTTTGTTCTGACTGTCTAGCTTCCTGTCAATTTTTTTCAGACTGAGCTCTAATTTCTGCCGATTGAGTCTTGATTTCGTTAATTAAAACATTCAGTAAATCAGTTAAATTCCCGGAAACTACCGGTTTAACTTCCGTAGTGGCTTCCTCTTTAATTGACCCCCGTACTCGTCATCAAGTGGTTCAGATTTGATTTTCACTCCCTATTCCGAAACATTTTCTAAAGTTTGGAATTCAATTTCTGCTCTTTGTTGCGTTTCGGCGGCCGCGTCTTTCATGCTAGCCGCGTCCCGCTGAACAATGGGTTCCACAGTGCGCGTTTCCCACAGTTCGACCGATTGTTCCGTCCCCAAGTCTACCAAATTCTGGTAATTGTTGCCTTCACTCATTTTACTAATTTTCAATATAATTGCCAAATCTCAAATCTAATTAGGATTCCTCCCACTACTTATTCTCGCTGACATAACGACCTGTTCGTAACGAGTACACTGTTACGAGATTTGCACAATGCAAAATTCGTGTCCAGAACAACCTCAAATCCGAAGATTGTCTTGTCACCAGGTCGCCACATGTAACCTCCCCCTCACTTATCGACCTTAGTGACAGTGAAATATAAACCGCGTGTACCTAATGCAAATTTGGGAAAAGCAATCGTCACCAAAGTTAATCTGTCGGTAAAGAGGGAGGAAGGGTTACATCTAAATGAAAGGAAAAATGCAAATGAAACTGGTGGAAATTAATTTTGAAAAAGGGTGAGGTCAATAAAGAAAGTGAATGTGTGGTCGTTACGTTAGCAATTAACTGGCGTTAATAAGATATTTGAGATTTGGGGAAAATTACAGTTCCCTGTCCTATGGACAACTACTATAATAACTGAAAAAGGAAGGTTAATGCACATATAGTTAGCTCTATAAGCGTGGCAACTGAAGGTTGACCCGTGTTGTGTGAAAACTGAATGTTTGCCAGAAGTAATAAATTTGGCTATACTCTGACTTAATTTAGCAAAAGAATTAATAAAACCGGAAAATTGTAAGTTAATTTAGTGACTGTAATTAATAGTGAACGTTGTTTCGGAAGCACTTCGAAATAAAATAAAATAAGGTTAGTCTTGGGCTACCTCAACAATCATTTCAAAAGCTACTTGAATCTACGCAATTTAGAAATAAGACATTTAACTTTGAACTTGAATTAAATGATTCTGGACAATTAACAATAGTGTAATTTATTACGTACCAAGCTGAGCTGCAGTCACAGGTAAGCTAAAATACGGTAACAAAACTCGCACTCTTAATTTGTGCTTGTGTAGTCGAAATATTATTCTGTTTGGTTACGGTAGCCAGCTATGAATATTACTTTAATGCTGGCGTTTGAATTTCAACGACACTCGAGTTCATTCCGGGAAAGGAAGGGACCCTTCTTGGTAATGGAATTGGGACAATGAGCAACAAAGGTTCATGCTAAGTTGTTCTATTTTTGTGATGCAAATGTAACAGTTTGAAAAGCAGAGGTCTGCCATACAGTTCTAAAATTTTACGTGCTTTCACTCTTCCTTGTTGGTTGATTGAAGGTTTTGAAGTCTTCGATCGATGAGGTGGCGGCAATCACTTATTGTCGGCCGTGCAGAAGCTGAATGTTGGCGCGCCGTCTTCTCGACACGGTCACCAGGCGAAACGGGCCCTTGATGTGCGCCAGCTAATGCTTCCCGTCTGCGACACTGTGTCAGAAACTATCACAGCATGTCGAGTGCAATTACATGCTGCCAAACCCCGAAAGTGCAGCAACCCGCAGGAGCGTCACACAACACCCCTGCTCCACCACCCTACTCCAGCCAGACTGCTCTGCTCGCGCTCCACTTGGCAGGGTTAACACTACCAAAGATCCTAAATACTTTGGTTCTCTACAAGACCTATCGATGTAATGGTTCGATAGCACAGTTTTCCCTAGGCAGGATCCAGCGTAAAAATACAAATAATATTTACAAAACAAATCAATTATACATCATTATAAATGCACACACAGACACACACACAGACACACACACAGACACACACACAGACACACACACAGACACACACACAGACACACACACAGACACACACACACACAGACACACACACACAGACACACACACACAGACACACACACACAGACACACACACACAGACACACACACACAGACACACACACACAGACACACACACACAGACACACACACACAGACACACACACAGACACACACACAGACACACACACAGACACACACACACACAGACACACACACACACAGACACACACACAGACACACACACAGACACACACACACACACAGACACACACACAGACACACACACACACAGACACACACACAGACACACACACAGACACACACACACACAGACACACACACACACAGACACACACACACACAGACACACACACACACACAGACACACACACACACAGACACACACACACACACACACACACAGACACACACAGACACACACACACAGACACACACACACACACACACACACATATATATATATATATATATATATATATATATATATATATATATATATATATATATGAGAGAGAGAGAGAGAAATTGTGAAACAATTACAATATATAAAGGCACAGAAATGTCCTTTCTTCAGGTAACATAAAAGGAAAAAAAATTATAGTACAATAGATGGAAGTAGGAGGATATGTATTTCCACCTTTACAAGTGTTGAGTGCTATCGACAAGGGATTTCAAATTGATTACATATTTCTAGATTTCCCAGGTGCTTTTGACACTACCTCACAAGTGGCTTCAAAACAAATTTCATGCTTATGGAATATCGTCTCAGTTATGCGACTGGATAACGTGATTTACTGTCAGAGAGTTCACAGTTCGTGGTAAATGACTGAAAGTCATCGAGTAAAACTGACGTGATTTCTGGCGTTCCTCAAGATAGTGTTATAAGTCGTCTGCGGTTCTTTATCTATACAAACGATTTAGGAGACGATCAGAGCAGCCGTCATAGGTTGTTTTGCCGAAGATGCGTGAAACGTAACAGCCCATTAAGACTTATTTGAAACGAACATTTCTCGGTCTAATTCTCGATCGCACATGTAAACAAAATATATAACTCACCTAGAAAAACTTACAACTGAAAGAATAACTGTTTAGTCTATTTCAGTTCAAAGTTTTGAAGCTCTGTAAATGAAGGGAATAATTCCCACGAAGGGAGTATCTAGTAACTAATAAAAAATATAAATATATTATTGTAATTTCTTATTTGAGTGTTTACTCTCGAATGAAATGACAGACATGTACTAATATCATAGTGTACTTACTGTATTGAGCAGACATACGTTTATATATGTATTTTCAGTTTTTTCTATAAATTTTTGTTGTTAATTAATCAAATATTCATTTAAAACAGTGCTGAGGATTGTTCGGGATTGTTTAGAACGCATATATATAGGATTATCCCTATTGGCATTAGAGGGTCAGTCTGGTTTTGGATTTTAGACAGAAAGCATGTAGCTTGTTGTGCATGATTTATTTCATTATTGTGAGTATATTACAACTTGTTTCAGATTTGTCAAGTTACTTCTATTTAATTTGAGATTCTATTTTGTTTAAAACTGACATGGTGAGGCCGTGGCTGTGGACAATTAATGTAGGTTAATTCTTACAAAGAAGAAGACAGAAACCAGCCACTGTTAATACTACTTAGGTAAATAGCGCCGTTACTGGTTTCGAACTGCCAAGTTCACCATGAGACGGCTGTTCACATGACTTCCAAAATACACTTTACATTATCTCCCGTTTTCTATTTTTATTCTCCCACTGTGCCGAAGTATCTTTGGTGTGATGTCGCCGTCGAAAATTCCGCGCGATTTTTTTGCGAAGTTTCAGGATTGTATTTTTCGAATATTCCAAAATATATCCACCCTTATGTAATTTGTACATCACCATATCGTGCAAAGCACCACACACACACACACACACACACACACACACACACACCAGAACAAAACGAATTTCCCACATGTGAATTAATCACAAAAATTACAGATCTGCAATCTTTGTGATAACCTCGCATGTGACAAATAGGCAGGGTGAATCACCTAAATATTTTACCAAAAATGTTTCGGAAATGGAAAGTGTTATTGATCTGCGATTTCCATGGAATAAATTGGTAGTCTGGGGCTCGTATTCTTAGCCAAATAACAGATATAATTTTTAGTGTAAACTTACACTTTTTAAATGGAACAATGACTATTGATAATGACAGATTACAATTAAGGCAAATTAGAATGTCAACTGTGTTTATTACAGGATTCTAGTTGGAGTTGTTTATGAGTTATCGTATTTTGAAAAATTCCCACACCGACACTTGCTTGTGCCCTTCAACCTGTGTAGTCGCGAGGCACAATGTTGTTATGTTTGCTTACAGCGTGCCTGTGTATTTCGTGTGTGTGACAGTACAAATAGTAGGTCGTGAGTGGACGGTGGGTTTTATAAACGCAGAAAAAGCCAACATGCTAATAGTGTACAGAAAGTGTAGGAAGAATGCAATTCATTCTTGTACTGTGTACACGACAAGATATTACAATAAACGTCAACCATCTCGGCAATTATTTATCATCCCTTTCACCTAATTACGTGGAAGTGGTAGCACAACACCTAGACAACGTAACAGAAGGAAACAAGTGGCGGTAGAAGAAGGAAACAGTGTTCATACTGCTGTTGCAGTTGATCCTCTCGTTAGCTCCTACAGAATACCACGAGGAAGTGGCATGAGTCAGGTAAGTGTTCTATGCATTGTCCTTCGACATAGGTCCCATCGGTATCACATCTCTCTCCATTAGGTGTTGCATGGAAACGATTATGAGAATCATATTAACTTCTGTAGACGGGCATTAAGACAGAATACTCCTGATGTATCTTCTTTAGTGACAGGGTCACATTTATTAATAGTTGTTGTTGTTGTGGTCTTCAGTCCTGAGACTGGTTTGATGCAGATCTCCACGCTACTCTATCCCGTGCAAGCTTCTTCATCTCCCAGTACCTAATGCAGCGTACATCCTTTTGAATCTGCTTAGTGTATTCATCTCTCGGTCCCTCTACGATTTTTACCCTCCACGCTGCCCTCCAATACTAAATTTGTGATCCCTTGATGCCGCAGAACGTGTCCTACCAACCGATCCCTTCTTCTTGTCAAGTTGTGCCACGAACTCCGCTTCTCCCCAATCCTATTCAGTACCTCCTCATTAGTTATGTGATCTACCCATCTAATCTTCAGCATTCTTCTGTAGCACCACATTTCGAAAGCTTCTACTCTCTTCTTGTCCAAACTAGTTATCGTCTATGTTTCACTTCCATACACGGCTACACTCGATACATATATTCTCAGAAACGACATCCTGACAGATCTATACTCGATGTTAACAAATTTCTCTTCTTCAGAAACGCATTCCTTGACACTACCAATCTACATTTTATATCCTCTCTACTTCGACCTTCATCAGTTATTTTGCTCCCCAAATAGGAAAACTCCTTTACTACTTTACGTGTCTCATTTCGTAATGTAATTCCCTCAGCATCACCCGACGTAATTCGCCAACATTCTACTATCCTCGTTTTGCTTTTCTTGATGTTCATCTTATATCTTACTTTCAAGACACTGTCCATTCCATTCAACTGTTCCAAGTCCTTTGCTGTCTCTGACAGAATTACAATGCCATGGGCGAACCTCAAAATTTTTATTTCTTCCATGGATTTTAATACCTACTCCGAATTTTTCTTTTGTTTCCTTTAGTGCTTGCTCAATATACAGATTGAACAACATCGGGGAGAGGCTACAACCCTGTCTCACTCCCTCCCCATCCACTGCTTCCCTTTCATGTCTATCGACTCTTATAACTGCCATTTGATTTCTGTACACATTGTAAATAGCCTTTCGCTCCCTGTATTTTACTCCTGCCACCTTCAGAATTTGAAAGACAGTGTTCCAGTCAACATTGTCAAAAGCTTTCTCTAAGTCTACAAATGCTAGAAACGTAGGTTTATCTTTTCTTAATCTAGCTTCTAAAATACGTTGTAGGGTCAGTACTGCCTCACGTGTTCCAATATTCCTACGGAATCCTAACTGATCTTCCCAAGGTCGGCTTCTACTAGTTTTTCCAATCGTCTGTAAGGAATTCGCGTTAGTATTTTGCAGGCGTGACTTATTAAACTGATATTTCGGTAATTTTCACATCTGTCAACGCCTGCTTTTTTGGGATTGGAATTATTATATTCTTCTTGAAGTCCGAGGGTATTTCGCCTGTCTCATACACCTTGCTCACCAGATGGTAGTGTTTTGTCAGGATTGGGTGTCCCAAGGCTGTCAGGAGTTCTAATGGAATGTTGTCTACTCCTGGGGCCTAGTTTCGACTCAGGTCTTTCAGTGCTCTGTCGAACTCTTCACTCAGTATCATATCTCGTATTTCATCTTCTTCTAAATCCTCTTCCATTTCCATAATATTGTCCTCAAGTACATCTCCCTTGTATGGACCCTCTATATACTCCTTCCACCTTTTTGGTTTCCCTTCTTTGCTTAGAACTGGGTTTCCATCTGAGCTCTTCATATTCATGCAAGTGGTTCTCTTTTCTCCAAAGGTCTCTTTAATTTTCCTGTAGCAGTATCTATCTTACCTTTAGTGAGATAAGCCTCTACATCCATACATTTGTGCTCTAGCCATGTCTGTTTAGCCATTTTGCACTTCCTGTCGATCTCATTTTTGAGACTTTTGTATTTCTTTTTGCCTGCTTCATTTACTGCATTTTTTATATTTTCTCCTTTCGTCAATTAAATTCAATGTTTTTTCTGTCACCCAAGGGTTACTATTAGCCCTCGTCTTTTTATCCACTTGATCCTCTGCTGCGTTCACTACTTCATCCCGCAGAGCTACCCATTCTTCTTCTACTGCATCTCTTTCCCCGATTGCTGTCAATTGTTCCCTTATGCTCTCCCTGTAACCCTGTACAACCTCTGGTTTAGTCAGTTTATCCAGGTCCCATCTCCTTAAATTCCCATGTTTTTGCAGTTTCTTCAGTTTTAATCTACAGTTCATAACCAATAGACTATGGTCAGAGTCCACATCTGCCCCTGGATATGTCTTACAATTTAAAACCTGGTTCCTAAATCTCTGTCTTGCCACTATATAATCTACCTGAAGCCTTGTAGTATCTCCAGGCTTCTTCTATGTATACAATCTTCTTTTATGTTTCTTGAACCAAGTGTTAGCTATGATTAAGTTGTGCTCTGTGCAAAATTCCACCAGGCGGCTTCCTCTTTCATTTCTTACCCCCAATCCATATTCACCTACTACGTTTCCTTCTCTTCCCTTTCCTACTACCGAATTCCAGTCACCCATGACTATTAAATTTTCGTCTCCCTTCACTATCTGGGTAATTTATTTTATTTCATCATACGTTTCTTCAATTTTTTCGTCATCTGCAGAGCTAGTGGCATATAGACTTGTACTACTCTCATAGGCGTGGGCTTCATGTCTATCTTGGCCACAACAATGCGTTGGCTGTGCTGTGTGTAGTAGGTTACCAGCATTCCTATTTTTTTATTCGTTATTAAACCTACTCTTGCATTACCCCTATTTGATTTTGTATTTATAACCCTGTATTCACCGGACCAAAAGTTGTGTTCCTCCTGCCATCGAACCTCACTAATTCCCACTATATACAACTTTAACCTATCCATTTCCCTTTTTAAATTTTCTAGCCTACCTGCCCGATTAAGTGATCTGACATTCCACGCTCCGATCCGTAGAACGCCAGTTTTCTTTCTCCTGATAATGACGTCCTCCTGAGTAGCCCCCGCCCGGAGGTTTAATTTATTAATTATAGTCAAGTAAACTGCACAAACATGCGCTATTGGTTGCTGGCAATTCTCATTGGCTTCTTCAGGTGGAGTGTTAGTGCCTACGGAGTGTAAATGTGTGGCGTGGAATGGTCCCATTTTTTACAGACGAAACACTCAATGTGTTCAAGTATTGCAGCCTCCTATCAGACCATGTTCCACAGAAGCTAGAATACGCTCCTCTGCAGACTGCGAGGTACGTGTGGTACCACCATTATGGCTGTCCAGCCCGTAGTGCACCAAGTACTGAAGGATGTCATCGCAATTTCTTTCCTAGTAGTTGGACTGGACACAGAGGAGTTGTACCCTGGCCAGCGCCTTATCCAGATTTTACGCCTATAGACACTTTTCCGTGGGGAAAGCTGAAAGACGCTGTCTACAAGGACATACGAACTACAACCAGTGATATGCAACGACGTATTTCGACAGCCTGCCCTCGGACATCTTCACTGAAATGCTAGCACGTGTACAGCTGTCGTTCCATACCAGGCTGGAAGACTGCATTGCCGAGGGCGGTGGTCAGTTAACTCGTTACTGGTCTGAATCCACATAACTAGTGTATGCACGTGTACTGTTCTTTAGTGTATACTACCACATGTATTGTAAACATATCGGTCTGGAAATTTTTCATAATACGATCTCTCCAAAATGGTCCACACTGGAAGCCTGCAACAGACACTAGTCATTCTGATTTACCTTACATTTAATTTGTGAATGCCAACAGGCATTATTCCATTTAAAAAGTGTATATTTGCACAAACAGAAATTAGCACTTCAATTTTTCACAGGACGGATTGGTAGTCATGGGCTCATATAGTCAGCCTATAAACAGTGTTACTTTATTATTTTTTTAATTCTTTATTTTATGGCCGTCATTGGACCACTCTAGTCAAAAATACAAAGTTCTATACAAGTTGTTACACAGGGATACAATCTGGTTCAACAATAACTTAATATGATATTTAGGTAATATCATTAATAGAGTCTATTCTTATATGAAAGGTGTTTTGCTCTTCTGTCTGCCCAATATTTCTTCATTCTTTCAGATATTTTGTTTCTTTCTTCATCTGAGACAACTCTACCTGTACTCCTTTTATTGATTTTCATTTGTAGTCTGGTTTGCGGGTCTTGCAGTATTCTGGTTTTCTCTGTCTTGTTTTTTAGGTCATCTACTGTAATTTGAAGTTCTTTTATATCTTCCTTCATTTCTGTGAGCCATTTAATGTCGCTCTTGTTATTCCACAATTTTTGTATTATTTTTTTACTAATTCTGTTTTCTGGAGTTCTTATCAGATGTCCAAAGAATGAGATGCATTTCTTCCTGGTTGTGCTCATGACTGGTTCTATTTTCTTGTATACTGTTTCATTTGATGCTATTCTCCAATGTCCATTTTTTTATACTGTTTATTTATACATGTCCTAATTATTCTTCCTTCTAGTTTTAGTATTCTGTCAATTTCTGCTGTATTAGTTGTTTTGAAGATAGTTTCAGCTGCATACGTTACTTCTGGTTGTGTAACTGTTTTATAGTGTTTTAATTTTGCATCTACAGATAGGCTTTTTTTGTTGTATGTAGTTTTGATAATGTAATTTGCATAGTTCAGTTTTTTATTCTATTCTGCCATGATGGCTTCTCATTTAGATTATATGTTGTTATTTCACCTAAATATTTAAATTTATCAACAATTTTGATTTCCTGTTCTCCTATTGTAATTTTGTTTGCAAGTGGTGGATCAGTTAGCATAATCTCCGGTTTTTCAAATGATATTTTAAGGCGTACTTTCTCTGCCTTTTCGTTTAGTGATTTCTCTTGTTGCCTGGCTTCTTGAACGGTATTAGCTAGGAGAGCAAGATCATCAGCGAAATCCCAAGCAGTTTAAGCTAGTATCATCTTTTGCACTTCCAGTTCTTATCCTCTTTGGATTGTCCTTGTACCATTCTCTCATTATGTAATCCAGTGCACAGTTGAACAGTAATGGTAATCCAGTGCACAGTTGAACAGTAATGGTGATAGGCAGTCACCTTGCCTTAAGTCTGTTTTTGTGAGGAATGGTTCCGAAATTTCTCCTCTAAACTTCACTTTTGGTGTTCGTTAGAGTGAGTTGTATTATTTTAATTAGTTTTGGAAGGAGTCCTAGATTTCTTAAAATTTTTGATACTGAAGGTCTGTGGAAACAGTTATATGCCTTCTTAAAATCTACAAATGTTATTGCCAGAGGTTTGCTCCGTTTCTTGTAGTATGCCATAATCAATTTTAAACTAATTATCTGCTCTGCACAGCTTCTCCATGGTCTGAAACCTCACTGATATTCCCCTAACACTTGTTCAATTGTTCTGTGATTCTTTCATATAGGATCTTGGATAGAATTTTGTATGTGCAATCTAGGAGAGAGATTCCTCTGTAGTTGAATGGGTTGCTCTTATCTCCATTTTTGTGTAGTGGGTGGACAATAGCTGTGGTCCAATGTTCAGGAAATCGTTCTGTTACCCAAATTTTTGTTAGAGCCATTTGTGAGGAGGTCTTGACTGTGTCACTTGCATATTTCCACATTTCAACAAACACCTGATCTTCTCCACATGCCTTATAATTTTTTTGTTGTTTAATAATTTTTTCTACTTCTTGGAAAGTTGGAGGGTCTAGTTTGTTAGGTTTGGTTTTTATTGGGGTATATATGTTGATTTGTAAGGGTTCTTTGGGTTCCTCACAATTCAGAAGTTTGTTAAATGCTTTTGCCATGATTTCTGCATTTTCCTTGTTACTGTATGTCATTCTTCCATCTTCATCTTTCAGTATTAGTGTAGGGGCCTCATATAGTTGTAGTTATTTCCCAAAGATTTTATCGTAGTTCCTGGAGTTGGTTTTATGATAATTACCTTCTATAGAGTTTATAATATCTTTATGAAATCCTCTCTTGATTCTTCTAATATTTTGAGTGAATTTTTTTCTTTCATTTCTTAGGTTGATGGCATTTTCTTCAGTTTTATGTGTTTGAAACTTTAACCATGCTTGGTGTCTATCTTCATGAAATTTGTCACATTCTGATGTCCACCATGCATGTTTCCTTCGTGGGTTCAAGGGAGCTAGATTCTCTGCTTGCTCAATATACAAATTGAATAACATCGGCTAGAGGCTACAACCCTGTCTCATCTCTTCCCAAACACTGCTTCCCTTTCAGGTCCCTCCACTCTTATGTCTGCCATCTGGTTACTGTACAAATTGTAAATAGCCTTTCGCTCCCTGTATTTTACCCCTGCCACCTTTAGAATTTGAGAGTATTCCAGTCAACATTGTCAATCGCTTTCTATAAGTCTACAAATGCTAGAAACGTATGTTTGCCTTTCCTTAATCTTTCTTCTAACAAGGAAACCTCCTCATCGCATCCCCTCAGATTTAGTTATAAGTTGGCACAGTGGATAGGCCTTCAAATACTGAATACAGATCAATTGAGAAAACAGGAAGAAGTTTCTGTGGAACTATGAAAAAAAATTAAGCAAAATATACAAACTGAGTAGCCCATGTGCAAGATAGGCAACATCAAGGATAATGTGAGCTCAGGAGTGCTGTGGTCCCGTGGTTAGCCTGAGCAGCTGCAGAACTAGGGAGGTCCTTGGTTCAAGTCTTACCTCGAGTAAAAAGTTTGCTCTCTTTATTTTCGCAAAGTTATGATCTGTCCATTCGTTCATTGATGTCTCTGTTCACTGGGATAAGTTTAGTGTCTGTGTTTTGCCACCCCACCGCAAAACTGTGCGAGCTATATTTGCTGGATTCATATTGCCCACGGAATGCATCTCATGTATTTAATGCACTCTCGTCCAAAGTAGCGAACAGTGTAAGTAGGCTGCTTAGGTTTTTATATTGGTAACGCCACGTAGCGCTCTGTATGAAAATCACTGGCTGTGCTGTGGGCAGTCTGTGGCTGGGTGGCATTGTTGTAATATTCGCTATTGTAGTGTTGGGCTGTTGGCTGTTAACAGCGCGTAGCGTTGGGCAGTTGAAGGTGAGCCGCCAGCAGAGGTGGATGTGGGGAAGTGAGATGGCGAATTTTTGAGAATGGATAATCTGGACGTGTGTCCATCAGAAACAGTACATTTGTAAGAATGGATGTCGTGAACTGCTATATATATATATATATAATGACTATTAAGGTAAATACATTGTTTCTTCTCTATCAAAATCTTTCATTTGCTAACTATGCCTATCAGTAGTTAGTGCCTTCAGTAGTTTGAATCTTTTATTTAGCTCGCAGTAGTGGCGCTCCTGTTTGCAGTAGTTTGAGTAGCGAAGATTTTTTTGGGGTAAGTGATTTGTGAAACGTATAGGTTAATGTTAGTCAGGGCCATTCTTTTGTAGGGATTTTGAAAGTCAGATTGTGTTGAGCTAAAATTATTGTGTGTCAGTTTAAGCACAGTCATGTACAATTGTTCAAAGGGGACGTTTCAACAGTCAATTGCCAGCCAGGGTGCTCGTTAGCAGGAATGCTCTCTCTTCTGTGCGCTGCAGTCGACTGACGTCGTGTGTTTCGATGTTTGTTTAGGTGTAGCGTCCCCATACTATGGCGCAGTTACCTCGCATCGGACAGACGGACGGATAGATAGATAATAATTATCTGAAAATAAAAAATTAAACTTTTCACTCGAGGGAAGACTTTGAACTAAGGACCTCTTGGTCTACAGCTGCTGACGCTAACGAAGGGACCACGGCGCTCCTGAGCTCACTCTCTCCTTGATGTTGCCTATCTTGCACATGGACTACTCAGTTTGTATATTTAGCTTATTTTTTCATAGTTCCACATAACTTCTTCCTGTTTTCTCGATTGATCTGTGTTCAGTTTTTCAAGGCCTATCCACTGTGCCAACTTATAACTAAATATGAGGGGTGTGTGATGGGGAGGTTACCTTGTAAGATAAGTCGTAGGGTCAGTATTGCCTCACGTGTTCCAATATTTCAACGTAATGCAAACTGATCTTCCCCGAGGTCGCCTTCTACCAGTTTTTCCATTTGTCTGTAAAGCATTTGCGTTAGTATTTTGCAGCTATGACTTATTAAACTGATAGTTCGGAAATTTTCACATCTATCGACACCTGCTTTCTTTGGAATTGGAATTATGATATTTTTCTTGAAGTCTGAGGGTATTTCTGCTGTGTTATACAACTTGCTCACCAGATGATAGAGTTTTGACAGGAATGGCTATCCCAAGGCTGTCAGTAGTTCTAATGGAATGTTGTCTACTCCTGGTGCCTCTTCACGCAGTATGCCACTGTGAGGGAGCAAATCAGGTTTTCATTAAATACTCGCTGTAACGTTCGTTAACGTTAGTTACCTTTGAGATATGACGTGGTGAGTTGATGATAGCCAAGAATGCTTTTAAGGCGAAAAAGACGCCATTGGTAGCACGCCACTGAGTTTGAACGAGATAGTGTAATAAGGCTGGATGTTACTGCTGCAGTGTTGCAGAAATGTAGTTACTGTACATGTTTGCTGGCAGCAGAGGTCACGGGAATGTACGATCGCAAGGAGATCGAGCTCTGGACGGAACTACATCTACATCTACGTCTACATTAGTACTCCGCAAGCCACCCAATGGTGTGTGGCGGAGAGCACTTTACGTGCCACTGCATTACCTCCCTTTCCTGTTCCAGTCGCGTATGGTTCGCGGGAAGAACGACTGCCGGAAAGCCTCCGTGCGTGCTCGAATCTATCTAATTTTACATTCGTGATCTCCTCGGGAGTTATAAGGAGGTGGAAGCAATATAATCGATACCTCATAGAGAAACGCACTCTCGAAACCTGGACAGCAAGGTACACCCCGATGCAGAGCACATCTCTTGCAGTGCCTGCGACTTGAGTTTGCTTAACACCTCCGTAACGCTATCATACTTACCAAATAACCCTGTGACGAAATGCGCCGCTCTTCTTAGGATCTTCTGTATCTGCTCTGTCAACCTGACCTGGTATAGATCCCACACTGAATATAGGTCGAACGAGTGTTTTGTAAGCCACCTCCTTTGTTGATGGACTACATTTTTTAAGGACTCTCCCAATGAATCTCATCCTGGTACCCACCTTACCAACAGTTAATTTTATATAATCATTCCACTTCAAAACGTTCCGCAAGTATACTCCCAGATATGTTACAGAAGTAACTGTTTCCAGTGTTTGTTCCACTATCATATAATCATACAATAAAAGATCCTTCTTTCCATGTATTCGCAATACATTACATTTGTCTATTTTAAGGGTCAGTTGCCACTCCCTGCCCTAAGTGCCTATCCGCTGCAGATCTTCCTGCATTTCGCTACAATTTTCTAATGGTGCCACTTCTCTGTATATCACAGCATCATCCACGAAAAGCCGCATGGAACTTCCGACACTATCTACTAGGTCATTTATATATATTGTGAAAAGCAATGGTCCCATAACACTCCCCTGTGGCACGCCAGAGGTTACTTAAACGTCTGTAGACGTCTCTCCATTGAGAACAACATGCTGTGTTCTGTTTGCTAAAAACTCTTCAATCCAGCCAAACAGCTGTAACAGTTCGTGAGGGAAGACCATTGTTTTCGGTGTGTGGCTCTGGCGCATTGTACTGCATATGCTGCAGCAATCTGACCATCAGTTGGCACCACAAAGACAGAACGAACTGTTACAAATCGGTTACCTCGAGGACAGCTCCGAGCCAGACGCCCCGTAGCGTGCGTTCCATTGACCACAAACCATCGTCATTTGCGAGCTCACTGGTGTCAAGCGAGAGCTCATTTAAGGGCACGGTGGAGGTCTGTTGTGTCCTATGATCAAAGATGTTTCTGCCTCGGTGCCAGTGTTGGCCGTGTGTTGGTTAGAAGGATGCCGTTCGAGTGTCTGCAACCAACGTGTCTGCGTGCTAGACACACTGGACCCACACCTGGAGCTATGGCCTGAGGTGCGGTTTCGTATGAAGACTGGAGCACTCACGTGGTTATACCACGCTGCGTGACTGCAAAATTGTGCGTCAGTCTGCTGATTCGACCTGTTGTGCTGCCATTCCTGAACAGCGTCCCTGGGGGATGTTTTCCAACAGTATAACGCTTGCCCACTTACCACTGTTGTAACCCAGTATGCTTTACAGAGAGTCGATATGTTGTCTTGGCCTGCTTGGTCACCAGATCTGCCTCCAACCGAGCAAATACGGACATCATAGGAGGACAACTCTGGCGTCATCCACAAACAGATTAAGCGTCTCTGCATAGACCGACCTAGGGCAACAGGCATGGAACGCCATCCGGCAAACCGACATCCGGCACTTGCGTGAACGTTTCTTTCAACGTTCTGGAGCTACATCGGTTATTAATGTATCGGCATTTCAAAAGGGTTCAAATGGCTCTGAGCACTATGGAACTTAACATCTGAGGTCATCAGTCCCCTAGAACTTAGAACTACTTAAACCTAACTAACCTAAGGACATCACACACATCCATGCCCGAGGCAGGATTCGAACCTGCGACCTTAGTGGTTTCGCGGTTCCAGACTGAAGCGCCTAGAACCGCTCGGCCACACCGGCCCGCTAACGGCATTTCACATTTGCAATAGATTATCTCCCGCTTACATTAACTGTGATCTTCAAATGTTAATCACTTAAATACGTAGCCTAGACAAATGTAATCGCGAAATCTTTTTTCCTCTACATTAATTATTTTTTGGTATTGTGATATTTTTTCGTCAGTGTTTATGTCGTATGATGGTCTGTTCAGGGTTTAATTTTCCTTCAACAAAACCCGCTTGTTCCGTGGATGGGAGAGGTTGAATGTATGGCTTCAGACGATGGTTCTAGACGCAAAGCAAAATTATGCTGCCTTGGGACATGAGAGCAATAGTTCGATGGTTGGAACAGTACTCTACTGATCCTTTCTTTTTGCAAGGTGATGAAGAGAAATTTTGACCAGTCTTTCTGGCAACTCCCCAGTTTTCCATACTCTTTTACACAATGAATGCCACCCATCAATAGATCCGTTTCTTTATCCATCTATCCAGATATACCGTCCAGACCAGCGTCGGCCACGGTGTGCAAAAATACGGACGGGCAAGGAATGTGTGCCGAAGCTCGGCGTGTATCACTTTTTCTGGGCACTTCTCGGAAGTGCTCGATAAGGCGTGAGATTTCATTTAGCAGTGCGGTGAGGCATTTTTCGGTCGGTACTACATTTACCAGTTCGGCGAAATCGTGATGTCAGCGCTGATAGTCCTTCGCTATTTGTTCGTGATACAGCAATTTTTGACGGGTACAGTGGCTTTTTGCGCAAGAAGAGACTCTCTAGTGATCTATCGTCAGAAGCTTTTAAAAGCTAACGGGAATGACAGAACAGGATGAGAATTCTCAGTATCTATTATGCAGTCGCAAAATCGACGAGTGCAGCAACTATGGAACTACGTTACGGTACTACGCAGAATTTAAAGATTTAGTTGATGAAGAAAGAGCAAATAATTAGAGAGATAGCACAGAGGATTCGTTGTTTTGCATCAAGGAGCACTTATAGGCTACATTTGCTGGCGTGCAACACGTGATGAAATTTTCTGATGTCGCGCGCTTTATTAAACAGTCGGATGCAACAGTTTTCTATAGAACTGAACATAGATTGTGGAGAATTTATGTATGCTACTGCAGAATACGTTGTTTAAGTCTGGAACGATTTTTCGATTTAAAATCCCTATTGTTGAATTTAATAAGGAAAAAGGAAACCAGAAACGAAAATTAGAATATCCAGAATTCACTGCACACATCGCATTCTAAGCGTACTTTCATACAAACTGACGACAGTAAGAGACTGCAAGGTGAGAACATTTCTGATTTGATGGGGGTTCATTTAAGAGGAAAACCGCGTTGTGGAGGGGCTATTTCGGACAAAAAAACACCGTCCATTTCTCTAAACTCACTGGCGTTGTAGAAAATGCAAGTTTTGAAGAATTCATTGTGTCCTTGAAAGAAGTACAATGATGGTTTTCTAAAGCTTTTGCGAACACTGCCAGTCTTACATCTGTTTTCGAGCTGTTTTCGAGAGCGTTTGCCATCTCAGTTTAAAGCGCCCCTGTGTAAGTGCAGATGGGTCTGACTGATCTGCAGTGTGAATCCCGTTTAAAAGACAAACTGTTTTACGTTAAAACTGTCCAGGAGGTCTACATTGTTTTTCCCAGGAAGGGCTTCCATGCCTCCGTAATGAGGTTGCAAACGAGGTAAAATATTTTTAAAAAATGTTCAAATATGTGTGGAATCTTATGGGACTTAACTGCTAAGTTCATCAGTCCCTAAGCTTACACACTACTTAACCTAAATTATCCTAAGGACAAACACACACACACACACACCCAGGCCCGAGGGAGGACTCGAACTTCTGCCGGGAGCAGCCGCAAGTGAACATATTTCATTCAACATATGTGTGTGAGAGGTTTTTTTTCAATAATGAAACTTAGTAAGACACGATTACGTGGCAACATCAGTGCGAAAATCTATGAAATTGTGTGTCTCTGTTCATAAACCAACTGTTTGTACAGTCGTACCTAGCCACCAGCAAGGTTGAACCACCTGAAGATGTCGGAAGTTAGCCCGAGGAAATATTGTGAAATTTACACAACGTGATCCGACGGAAAACCCGTGAAGACTATTTACAACATACTATAAATAAGTAAATAATACCGAAGCTGATGCCTGTAGGAACCAAAATTACTTGACAACGCACAATTTTTAAACTACGCAAACTCGGCGCCACGTGCTCCGGTTGCCTGGTGCTCTGGACAACCCATGACATCGATTGCTTTGCCAGCCGGAGCTCGCGATGTATCCAAGGCGGCCCGCATGCTCGGTGGTAGCGCGCCAGCCTTCCACTCTGGGGGACTGGGGGCGAATCAGCCGGGGTCCCGACACATCCATTGTAGTTTCATGACAATACGTGCCGAGAATAAAACTGAAAAGGACCTTTTTCGTAGCTAGGACATTGTTTACTTTAAGCTCGAACTGGCGACCCTCTGACGCCGACACAAGCTTGGTAACGTCGAACGATGTTTTGTCGAACTCTTTCAAAGATTCCTGGTATTGCCCTGAAGTGATTGGCGGCATGTTGAATGCGATCCATTAATTCCTCTTCGTTTCTAGGTGGTTCGCATCCGGTTGGGTGAACTAGAACCTTGAAGAATCCCCAAAGGGAAAATACAGGTGGCCTGAGATGTGGTGATCGTGAACGCCTCTGCCAATTACCCGTACGTCGATCTTTTTAAATATTCGCGTACAGTACGACTGGAATGTGGGGGCGCCCCATCACGCTTCAACCACATGCGTCGCCATATGACCAGGGGAACATCTTCCAGCAGGCTGGGTAGAGTTTCTTGCAAAAAGTGGAGGTGATTTGCCCCGGTAAGTCGAGGAGGTAGACGAACCGGCCCAATAGGATTGTCACCCACAATGTCTGCCCAAATGTTGAGCGAAAAACGTTCCTGGTGTCTGTGGACGCACATGACATAAGGATTTCCCCTTGTCCAGTAATTGACGTTAAGACTGTCGTAAAGGTCATCCCGATGGAAGGTGCACTCCTCGGTAAATAACAATGACGGAGAAGTCGGGACCTCGTGCAACACGTCACAAAACCCTAGGCTGCGTTCATAGTCTGCTACAGGATTTAGATCTTGGACAGAGTACGAACTAAATGGATGCTGGCCGTCATACCTCAAAACCTCCCAGACTAACCGATTAGTGACCCACATATTGTCCAACCGCTCGAGTATTTGTCGTAGGTTCTCCTTCGAAGCGCTCGAGTCTTTTCAAATGCAGCATCCCGTCGTGTTCGTGGTCTTGCAGCATCACCACGATATCCCGCTAACGAGCCTGTTTCGCTAAGTCGCCAGTGAATTGCTGTAAACGTTCGCGTGTGTGGGAGGCGTCTTGCTGGTACAACCGTGGAGCTTCATGCGCATTACCGTCGGCTAGTCCATAAACAAAAACCATATCTCGTTGTTTTTCAAATGAATACTATGCCACCATGTTTACTGTAGAACTAAATCGCAGGTGATGTGTGTGTGGTCCGAAGCGAAGCTTAGTGTGAATGCCTCTGACGCAATGTGGAGACAAACAGCAAGGTCTATTCGACATGTGTGCGTATCACGTTGGGGCAGCAATGAGGCGAGGGACGTTTGTATGTGTGAACCAACAACCATAGCGCTGCCCGGACGACAACAGTGCAAACCCACGGCCTATCGTAGAGCATGGCGCCAAGTTTCCATAGTTTAAAACTGGTGCGTTGTCGACCTACACAGCATTGGAAAGTTTGCTTCCTACTGGCATCAGCTATCTAGGGTTAACATTTCGTGACAATTTTTCTCCAGCCTGTATATTCAGTGTGACTGCATTGCCATCTAAACGCGGCGCATCTGCACTTTCCCCCTCTTCTCCCTCCTCATGTTCAGACAATGTGGTATGGAGGTGGGAAGCGTGCAGCCAGGCGAGAGGTCCCGGATTCTTGGCCATCCCTGGTCTAGGAAAGAGCTACTTATAGTTCTTCTGATATTGGTTTGTGTTCCGTATTTCGTTACGTAAGACTGAAGGTGCCAACACAAGTTACTCAACTGCAGGGTTGTCACTAATGTTATTTCCACAGAAAAACTCCTCACGCGTTGGTCCACCTCTCGTCCTTAGGCGAACAGTTAATCGGCTTGATATTGAGTGACAGACATGTTTTTGCACAGAGCGTAACTTAACCATAGCTAACACTTGGTTCAAGAATCATAAAAGAAGGCTGTATACTTGGAAGAAGCCTGCAGATACTGACATGTTTCAGACAGATTATATAACGGTAAGACGGAGATTTAGGAACTAGGTTTTAAATGGCAAGACATTTCCAGGGGCAGATGTGGACTCTGACCACAAACTATTGGTTATGAACTGTAGATTAAAACTGAAGAAACTGCAAAAACATGAGAATTTAAGGAGATGGGACCTGGATAAACTGACTAAACCAGAGGTTGTACAGGGTTACAGGGAGAGAATAAGGGAACAATTGACAGCAATGGGGGAAAGAGATACAGCAGAAGAAGAATGGGTAGCTCTGCGGGATGAAGTAGTGAACGCAGCAGATGATCAAGTGGGTAAAAAGACGAGGGCTAATAGTAATCCTTGGGTGACAGAAAAAAACATTGAATTTAATTGACGAAAGGAGAAAATATAATAAATGCAGTAAATGAAGCAGGCAAAAAGAAATACAAAAGTCTCAAAAATGAGATCGACAGGAAGTGCAAAACGGCTAAACAGACATGGCTAGAGGACAAATGTATGGATGTAGAGGCGTATCTCACTAAAGGTAAGATAGACACTGCTACAGGAAAATTAAAGAGACCTTTGTAGGTAAGAGAATCACTTGCATGAATATCAAGAGCTTTGGTGGAAACCCAGTTCTAAGCAATGAAGGGAAAGCAGAAAGGTGGAAGGAATATATAGAGGGTCTATACAAGGGCGATGTACTTGAGGACAATATTCTGGAAATGGAAGAGGATGTAGATGAAGATGAAATGGGAGATACGATACTGCGTGAAGAGTTTGACAGAGCACTGAAAGACCTAAGTCGAAACAAGGCCCCCGGAGTAGACAAGTATCCATTAGAACTACTGACGGCCTTGGGAGAGCCAATCCTGACATCTGGTGAGCAAGATTTACGAAACAGGCGAAATACCCTCACACTTCAAGAAAAATATAATAACTCCAATCCCAAAGAAAGCAGGTGTTGACAGATGTGAAAATTACCGAACTATCAGTTTAATAAGTCTGAGCTGCAAAATACTAACGCGAATTCTTTACAGACTGATGGAAAAACTAGTAGAAGCAGACCTCGGGGAAGATCAGTTTGCATTCCGTATATATGTTGGAACACGTGAGGCAATACTGACCCTACGACTTATTTTAGAAGATAGATTAAGGAAGGGCAAACCTACATTTCTAGCATTTGCAGACTTAGAGAAAGCTTCGGACAATGTTGTCTGGAATACTCTCTTTCAAATTCTGAAGGTGCCAGGGGTAAAATAAAGGGAGTGAAAATCTATTTACCATTTGTACAGAAACCAGATGGCAGTTATACGAGTTGAGGGGCATGAAAGGGAAGCAGTGGAGGGGAGTGAGACAGGGTTGTACCCTCTCCTCGATGTTATTCAATCTGTATATTGAGCAAGTAGTAAAGAAAACAAAAGAAAAATTCGGAGTAGGTATTAAAAATCCATGAAGAAGAAATAAAACCTTTGAGGTTCGCCGATGACATTGTAATTCTGTCAGAGACAGCAATGGACTTGGAAGAGCAGTTGAACGGAATGGATAGTGTCTTGAAAGGATAAGATGAACATCGACAAAAGCAAACCAAGGATAATGGAATGTAGTCGAATTAAGTTGGGTGATGCTGAGGGAATTACATTAGGAAACGAGACACGTAAAGTAGAAAAGGAGTTTTGCTATTTGGGGAGCAAAATAACTGATGACGGTCGAAGTAGAGAGGATATAAAATGTAGACTGGCTATGCCAAGGAGAGGTTTCGAAGAAGAGAAATTCGTTAACCTCGAGTATAGATTTAAGTGTTTTGTAAGTATTGGTATAGACTGTAGTTATGTATGGAAGTGAAACATGGACGATAAATAGTTTGGACAAGAAGAGAATAGAAGCTTTTGAAATGTGGTGCCAGAGAAGAATGCTGAAGATTAGATGGGTAGATCACATAACTAATGAGGAGGTATTGAATAGGATTGGGGAGAAGAGAAGTTTGTGGCACAACTTGACAAGAAGAAGGGATCGGTTGGTAGGACATGTTCTGAGGCATCAAGAGATCACCAATTTAGTATTGGAGGGCAGAGTGGAGGGTAAAAATCGTAGAGGGAGACCAAGAGATGAATACACTAAGCAGATTCAGAAGGATGTAGGTTGCGGTAGGTACTGGGAGATGATGAAGCTTGATAGAGTAGCATGTAGTGCTGCATCAAACCAGTCTCAGCACTGAAGACCACAACAACAGAGTTGTTTGATGTTCTCCTGAGGAATATCGTGCAAATTCTGTCCAACTGGTGCGTTAGATCGTCAAATCTCGAGATTATTGGAGGGCCCTGCCATTAATACTCCAAACGTTCTCAGTTGGGGAGAGATCCAGTGACCTCGCTGGCGAAGGCAGGATTTGGCAAGCGCGAAGACAAGTAATAGAAACCCTCTCGCTGTGCAGGAAGGCATCATCTTTCTGAAATGTAAACCTAAGATGGCTTGCCATGAAGGGCAACAAAATGCGACGTAGAATATTGTGGACGCGTCGCTGTGCTGTAAGAGTGCCGCGAGCGACAACCAACATGGTCCTGCTATGAAATGAAATAAAATGGCACCCCAGAACATCACTCCTGGTTGTCACGCCGTATTGTGGGCGATGGTGTGATATCCCTTCACTGTCCTGGACGTCTCAAGACACGTCTGTACTGGCTATCAGGACCCAGATCGCAACGGTACTCATCACTGAAAACACTTCTACTCCAATCAATGAATCTTCTCCAACCAGAATGTATTTGAAACCAGTGCAAATGGGCTTGATGATGTTCACAGGTGAATGATAGTCGGTGCAAAGCGCGCCGTGAACTCAGCTCCCTTTCTGTGAACCGCCTTTTAAACGTTGTAAGTAGGCTATTTAGGTTTTTATGTTGGTAACGCCACATAGTGCTATGTATGAAAATCGCTGACTGTGTGTTGTGGGCAGTCTGTGGCTGGTTTGCATTGTTGGAATATTTGCTATTGTAGTGTTGGGAAGTTGGAAGTGAACAGTGCGTAGCGTTGTGCAGTTGGAGGTGAGCCGGCAGCAGTGGTGGATGTGGGGAGAGAGATGGCAGAGTTTTGAGAGCAGACGATCTGGAAGTGTGTCCATGAGAAAAACGAAATTTGTAAGACCGGGTGTCATGAACTGATACATATATATTATGACTTTTGAACGCTATTAAGGTAAATACATTGTTTGTTCTCCACCAAAATCTTTCATTTGCTAACTGTGCGAGCAGTAGTTAGTGCCTTCAGTAGTTAGAATCTTTTATTTAGCTGGCAGTATTGGCACACGCTGTATTGCAGTAGTTTGAGCAACGAAGATTTTTGTGAGGTAAGTGATTCATGAAAGGTACAGGTTATTGTTAGTCAAGGCCATTCTTTTGTAGGGATTATTCAAAGTCAGATTGCGTTGCAAAAAAAAAAAAGAGGTGTCAGTTTACTGTTGATCAGAATAAGTAAAAAGAGAAATGTATGAGTACGTTCAATTTTGCTCAGCTGTTTGAAAATCAAATAACGTAAGTGGTTTACAAGCACTGTCATCCTTATTTTTCTAAGGGGAAGTCTCAACGTCCTTGTGGTCACTGAAGCACCACTTCCACGCCGGATCGATGATAATGAAGAATTTGGAACTCTGAGTGCCTCTCTGACGACTGTTCGGTTCTCATGTCGTTTCTCGAGGTCGACCGCTACCTTCTTGATGCTGTGTTTGGGCGTGGTTCACCCATTCCTGCCAACATCGTCAAATAGTGCCATCGCTCCTATTCAAATGTCGAGCGATTTGCCGAGTACGCTAACCAGCTTCTTTGAACCCAACTACACGTCCTCTTTCATCTGCTGACATCTGCGTTTATTGTTCACGCTCCTGTCTGCGAGGCATAGTTACCGTGCAGCTGAGGACACGGAATGAAATTCGCAGAGGTTCACACATTCATCCACCGGCCGCCGAAGTTTACATTTCCGCATTTTCCATCGACGCCTGTATGTATATCCGTTTGTTACTGATTTGAACAACTCCGTGTTGCTATTATTTATTTTTAGGAGTCGCTGAGCCCATTTAAATACCTTGATGCCCAGTTATTTACCCACTTTGTTATTTACCCACTTTCCACGGAGACCAGCGGTATTGACGCTGCTCTCGACAGGGAGAGGAGTAAACCACCTGGCGTGCCACTGAAAAGTGCTCCAAACAACAGCACAGAAATCCCCGTATTCAATGCATTCTTACTGCGTCGTTTATTGTCAGGTACGCAATACAGTTATAGCACTTATTTTGTCCGCTGCCAGCTTTTGTCTCGGAATCTGCGGCCGACATTTGGCTAACGGTTTTACTGACGTTCCGCTAGCCCGGGTGGCTGCCGTTATCAGAGGTTCGCCCTCCATTACTCGTGGTGGAATCCACTTCGCCATAGGCTGACGAAAAGTCAGAAAAACTATTAACCAGCTGTCGGCCGCAGACTCCGAGACAAAAGTCAGCAGTCTTCATGTCAACTGGTGGCCGCAAAAGTCCCACCAATTTAGAATGAGCTTTTGCCAAAACAGATTTCTAGTTCCGTCAAAATATTCAATTCTTGAAGACGTAAGAGGTATGTAGATGCTATTGCATAGTGACAGGCTGATCATGGTAATTTACTTCATGTTTTTTTTTTTTTTTTTTAACCAATTTATCCTTTAGACTGGGCGCTGCGTGTATGCAGAGCTAAATCGAGACGAGCGACTAATATTAAGATATGTACTCTCCGCATATAGGGAAGGAAGATGTATGAGTTTAATGGAGTCTGTAACTACTTCATTTTAAAATAATGATTTCTCTTTCATTGATGACATTCCAGATAAGGTTTAAGACGCAATATAGACTGATAGCGAGGAGATAAATTTCGAAATAGAGGAACTGGTCTTAATTCCATAGCAAGTAAAGAAACAGCGAGTTTGACGTGACCTTTGAAATGTGGAGATCGAATGATCGCGTGAAGCTAGGTAGGTGTATATACAAGGTGGGCAATAGGTATGGAAACAGTTATCTAAAACAAAAACAGGTGAATAACCAAAAATTTAAGATTAAGTTCTGAGATGGAAGACAGGGGAAAAACTAAGTGTCTATGTCACCAACAGGACGGCCATTTTTGAAACGTTCATCTTGGATACTACTTGTAAAATTCAGATTTTATAGGAGTTGTATGATGCAGAATGGGTAGCCTTGAGGGATGAAGCGGTGAAGGCAGCAGAGGATCAAGTAGGTAAAAAGACGAGGGCTCGTAGAAATCCTTGGGTGACAGAAGAAATACTGAATTTAATTGATGAGAGGAAAAAAATATAAAAATGCGGTAAATAAAGCAGGCAAAAAGGAATACAAACGTCTCAAAAATGAGATCGACAGGAAGTGCAAAATGGCTAAGCAGGCATGGCTAGAGGACAAATGTAAGGATGTAGAGGCTTATCTCACTAGGGGTAAGATAGATACTGCCTACAGGAAAATTAAAGAGACCTTCGCAGAAAAGAGGACCAATTGTATGAATATTAAGAGCTCAGATGGAAACCCAGTTCTAAGCAAAGAAAGGAAAGCAGAAAGGTGGAAGGAGTACATAGAGGGTCTATACAAGGGCGATGTTCTTGAGGACAATATTATGGAAATGGAAGAGGATGTAGATGAAAATGAAATGGGAGATATGATACTGCTTGAAGAATTTGATAGAGCACTGAAAGACCTAAGTCGAAACAAGGCCTCAGGAGTAGACAACATTCCATTAGAACTACTGATAGCCTTGGGAGAGCCAGTCCTGACAAAACTCTACCATCTGGTGAGCAAAATGTATGAGACAGATGAAATACCCTCAGACTTCAGGAAGGATATAATAATTCCAATCCCAAAGAAAGCAGGTGTTGACAGATGTGAAAATTACCGAACTATCAGTTTAATAAGTCACGGTTGCAAAATACTAACGCCAAATCTGTACAGACGAATGGAAAAACTGGTAGAAGCCGACCTCGGGGAAGATCAGTTTGGATTCCGTAGAAATATGGGAACACGTGAGGCAATACTGACCCTACGACTTACCTTAGAAGCTAGATTAAGAAAAGGCAAACCTACGTTTCTAGCATTTGTAGACTTAGAGAAAGCTTTTGACACAGGGTTGTAGCCTCTCCCCAATGTTAATCAATCTGTATATTGAGCAATCAGTAAAGGAAACAAAATCAATATTTCGAGTAGGTATTAAAATCCATGGAGAAGAAATAAAAACTTTAAGGTTCGCCGATGACATTGTAATTCTGTCAGAGACAGCAAAAGACTTCAAAGAGCAGTTGAACGGAATGGACAGTGTCTTGAAGGGAGGATGTAAGATGAACATCAACAAAAGCAAAACGAGGATAATGGAATGTAGTCGAATTAAGTCGGGTGAAGCTTAGGGAATTAGGTTAGGAAATGAGACACTTAAAACAGTAAAGCAGTTTTGCTATTTGGTGAGAAAGTAACTGATGATGGTCGAAGTAGAGAGGATATAAAATGTAGACTGGCAGTGGCAAGGAAAGCGTTTCTGAAGAAGAGAAATTTGTTAACATGGAGTATAGATTTAGATGTCAGGAAGTCGTTTCTGAAAGTATTTGTATGGAGTGTAGCCATGTATGCAAGTGAAACATGGACGGTAAGTAGTTTGGACAAGAAGAGAATAGAAGCCTTTGAAATGTGGTGCTACAGAAGAATGTTGAAGATTAGATGGGTAGATCACATAACTAATGAGGAAGTGTTGAATAGGATTGGGGAGAAGAGGAGCTTGTGGCGCAACTTGACAAGAAGAAGAGATCGGTTGGTAGGACATGTTGTGAGGCATCAAGGGATCGCCAAGTTAGTATTGGAGGGCAGCGTGGAGGGTAAAAACCGTAGAGGGAGACCAAGAGATGAATACACTAAGCAGAGTCAGAAGGATGTAGGCTGCAGTAAATACTGGGAGATGAAGAAGCTTACACAGGATAGAGTAGCATGCACAGCTGCATCAAATCAGTCTCAGGACTGAAGACCACAACAACAACAACATGATGCATCAAACATATTAACATACGAACACAAGGAAAATAATGGTACTTTTCATTTGAGCGTAGCTTTATTCGTTATCGACTTACGGCACATGTTTCTTCCTCGCAGCATACTTTAAAGATGATGGCCGTAACACAACCTGCACACTGAGCGCATCGAGATCGTCGTGATATCATGAGACATTAGCACCTGTGTTATGTCAACCAACGCCATCCTGGCAGACTACCCCCGATGTGATGATGAAACTCGTCGCGGAAGTCCGCCAAACTGTCTTTGTCGGAGGCAAACCTGAAAGCTGGACAATCGAAAACTGATATGAATGAAACCGCACTTCTGGCATCATTCGGTAACTCTTCACAGGCCAGTGCTGTCGCTTTTCGCGTGAAACTGGATTCAGCCTGTAATGTTACTTGAATTACGTGACCATTACGGCACTTCACTTCAACCTCTCGATACCAGCAATATTCTACTGTGTTTCTGTAAAATAGTTAACATATTTCTGTGACAACATTCAGATTTGATTTCATTAATGTAGAGGTACTTCTATACTTCGATATGTATATATTGTAATGATATTATTCTTATGTGTATTCTTTCTTTTGCCACTATGGTCTTCGACGTACTTGTAAATGATTTTTGGGGCGCGTAAACGGTTATTAGAGAGTCAAGCTTTGCTCGTCATGTTAAAAAGATGCAAATTGTAGTCAGATTATGAAACGTGAACTTTAACAGTGAGGAAGATATTTTCAAGTATGTTTTATATTGTGAAGTCATGTTTTGGAACGAGTTGCGTGATGTTGCAACCAAAGTAATAAAAAAAGTAGTGTAACTTAAATACGGAGTGCTGATTACCTTTTTTTACATCACCATTGTCCTAACTTGCAAAAGTTTAATCTTCATGAATGGTTTATGGAACACATATATAAAACTTTTGAATATCGCAGAATAACACCTAGGCCTCTTTGCATCCGAGCTTGGAATCATCACTACCTAGATTTTCGACGATTGAGCCATGAGTTCACAACGAGACCAGCGTGGGAAACATGAAAACATGAGTGCCTAGTTTATCCATTATTTCAAGAAATGACTTTATTAACTGTGCTCTAATGACACCTGCCACATAATATAGCTTTGGTGCTGCCCGAAAATGCAATATTTTGCAGCGTGAGTAGCACTACAATCACAATTAATTTTTGACCTTTGTTGTGGTAGGGTTGTTAGAAGCCATACAAATGAGAATTTTGGTCAAACATACATAAATGGTACCCTAACAAAATGGAAACGTTACATCTCTCCGAGGACGATAAAGATCGTCGTATTGAGTCTGCAGTATGGGTGAACTGCTGGCTGTACGAAAACCGTCATTTGCCCTGTGGTCTGTTGTTTACGAATGGCGCCAACATCATTGTGAAACTAACAGAATCACGGATTCCCGTCACATGTCAACCGTCACTGGATGGCTCCGTCTTGGATAGTCGGGGCATCGAAAGTGGTTCACATCTACACCTACATGATTACTCTGCAATTTACAATGAAGTACCTGGCACCTTCAAACTATTTCCTTACCGTTCCACTCTCCAACAACGCGCTGGAAAAACAAACACACAATTGTTTTCGTCTGAGCTCTGATTCCTCTTACTTTATTTTGATGATCATTCCACCCTTTGAACACTGGTGCCACAAAATTAATTTCCCATTCGGAGGAGCAATCTGTTTTAATGACTGCCAGCCCAGATCGCGTATCATATCCGTTGCACTCTCTCCCCTACTTCCTGATAATACAAAACGACCTGCCCTTCTTTGAACTTTTCGATTTTCTCTGCCAACCTTGTCTGATGCGGATCCCACACCGTGCAGCAATACTCCATAGTCAAGAAGAGGACGGACAAGCGTAGTGTTGGCGGTCTCCTTAGTAGATCTGTTGCATTTACTGTTGCATTTACTGTTGCATTTACTGCCAATAAATCGGAGTCCTTGGTTCGCTTTCCTCACAAAGTTACATGTGATCGTTCTAAGTTGTTTGTAATTGTTATCTTTAAGTATTTACTTGGATTCACAGTCAGATTTGGGTGATTTATCGTGTAACCGACATTTGGCGGATTCCTTTTAATATTCATATGGGTGAGTTCACACTTTTTTCATTATTTAGAGTCAATTGTCACCATTCGAATCATAAAGATATCTTGTTCAATCACTTTGCAGTTAATTTTGATCGTCTATTGACTTTACCAGACGGTGTATGACAGTACCATGTGCAAACAATCTAAGCGAGCTACTCAGATTGTCTCAAAAATCGTTTATTTATATCAGGAACAGCAGAATGTCTATAACACGTTCTTGGGAAACTCCAGATATTACTTCTGCCTTATTCGATGAATTTCTATCTGTTACTACGAACTGTGACCTTTCTGACAAGAAATCATGAATTCACTTAAATAGGACACTACTCCTAGGCACGCAATTTTATTAGAAATCGTTTCTGAGAAACGGTGTCAAGAGCCTTCTGGAAACCAAAGAAATTTGGAATTAATTTATTTTTGACATCCTCTGTCGATAGCGCTCATTCCTTCATGGGAGCCGCGCGGGGTAGCCGTGCAGTCCAAGGCGCCTTGTAATGGTCCATGCGTCTCCCCCCGTCAGAGGTTCGAGTCCTCCCTCGGGGGTGGGTATGGGTGTTTCCCTTCATGTAAGTTAGTTTAAGTTAGTAGTGTGTAAGCTTAGGGACCTATGAACTCAGCAGTTTGGTCTGATAGAACTTACCACAATTTTTTTCCTTCTTGGGAATAAACAGCTGTGTTTCACAAGAACGATATTTTCTGAATCCAGTGTGGCTGTTTGTCAATAAAACGTTTTGTTTGAGGTAACTCGTAATGGTTGAACACAGTATATGTTTCAAAATACTATTGCAGACAGACTTTAGTGACATGGGTCTGTAATTCAGCGTATTACTCCTATTTCCTTTCTTGCGCAGTGGTGTGGTCTGTGCAAGATTCCAGCCTTTCGAATACTGATCTTTCGAAGAGCTAGCTATTGTATATGATTGCTAAGAATGGAGCTATTGTATCAGCATACTTTGGAAGGAACTTAAGTGGTGTACAATTTGGATCCGAGGCCTCGGCTTTAGTAAGTAATTTAAGCTGCTTCGCTACACCGATGATATCTACGTCTAAGTTACTCATATTGGCAGTTATTATAGATTCGAATTCTGGAATATTTACCTCGTCTTCTTTGCTGAAGGAACTTCAGAAAACCGTCTTCAGTAACTCTGCTTTAGTGGCCCTGCCATCAGCAACATTACCATTTTTATCTCACAGCGAAGGTATTCGTTGCACATTGCCTCCGGTATACTTTGCATTCAATCAGAAACTCTTTGGATTTTGTACCTGATTTCCAGACAGAGTCTCGTTGTGGAAACTATCAAAAGCATCTCACACTGAATTTCGTGCTAAATTTCAAGCTTTTATAAACGAGATGGAGAATGTGGGTTCTCCTGTTGTTGGATCTTTTGCCTTTCAGGGTTCAACATGCGATAGAACTCGAATGAATAAAGTTATGCTCAAATGAAAGACCCAATTTTTTTTCGTGCAATCTCCTACCTGTTTTATAAAACACATGGTATATCCCTTTCACTTTGAAAATTACGAGTTGCATCCAAGGTGGAGGTTTACATACTGGCCGCCACGAGATGACCTCACAGGCTTTTACACTCTCCCGCCTCTTACTAGTTGAGTTTAAATTGTTTCTCCATATGTTTTCATGTTTTAGAAGTGTGACACCAAATCTAGTGGCTAACCCGCATTTTCCATACACTATTCATGTCCAATGGTCTCCACTGTATAGCTTCATGGTGTTGCACTTGCCTACACGGCTATTGTAGTCGCAGACTGTGTAGCCATCACGTTGCTAGCTCTACGGTGTTTGCTTCTCGTGCAGAGCACTTGCGGATGAATGCGTAGCGGACGGACTTCGATGAGGCTCCGTGCTGCTGTTAGCATGGATTGTGGCCCCTCCAGTCGAGAGGTGGATGCCGTACCTCTTCATCATTGATGCGCACGCAGAGACTGAACAGGCCCTGCATCTCGCGATAAACAGTTGCCGGCGTGGTGTGTTCGCGAAGTTTACCGCGCGCGCCATGGTAGCCTCTTCGCTGGCTCCACTGCGCCATTGGCTGGTACCGAACCGAGGATAAGTGCACGAGGAGAGGCAGCGAAGTGTGCTGACGCACAGGGTCTGCAGCTGCACCGGTCGAGACTCGAATGTGTACCTGCATATTTTCAGAGGTCAATCACAGGTGTTTTGTGATGGTTTTGATGTGAAGAAACCTCGTTTTCCAGTGGCTCCTTATACAATACTGTGCTAGGCCCAGTATCATCAGTTACCGTTTTAGGAAGTCCGTTTATGGCAGGCAATCACTTTCTTCTTAATGCTGCTTCATGCGCTGGATCAGTATAATCATCATTTTGGCTTTACGAAAGGTAAAGGCACGATAGAGGCAGTTATCACGTTGAGCTTAATATGGAAACTAAGCTGAAGAAAAATCAAAGCAAGATCATAACATTCGTCAACCTAGAAAAACAATGTTCTACAATGTAAAACGGTGTAAACTTTTCTAAATTCTGGGTAAAACAGGAGTCATCTACAGGAAAAGGCGGGTGATATTCAATATGTACAAAACTAATAGGGAGAAACAATATTGGAAGGCGAAAAACACTGTGCGCGGATTACAGTGAGATGCTTTCTCTCGCCAATAGTATCAAATCTATACATTGAGGAAGCAATGGCGGGAATAAAAGGAAGGTTAAAGAATGGGATTGTAATTCTGGGCGCTACAGTCTGGAACCGCCCGACCGCTACGGTCGCAGGTTCGAATCCTGCGTTGGGCATGGATGTGTGTGATGTCCTTAGGTTAGGTTAGGTTTAAGTAGTTCTAAGTTCTAGGAGACTGGTGACCTCAGAAGTTAAGTTCCATAGTACTCAGAGCTATTTGAACCATTTTTTGTAATTCAGGGTGAAAGGATATCAACGAAAAGATTCGCTTATCATATTGCTACCCCTAGTGAATGTGCAGAAGACTTACGGCACCTTTTGGATGGAATTAACAGTGTAGTGAGTTCAGAATATGGACTGAAAGTAAACAGGAAAAAGACAAAAATTATGAGAGGAACGAGAAATGAGAATAGCGAGAAACTTAACATAGAAATTGGGGATCATGAGGCAGATGAAGTTAATGAGTGCTGCTACCTTGGAAGCAAAATAACCCGTCACGGACGAAGCAATAGGGACATAAAAAGCAGACTAGCAAGCCAAAGTGGGCATTCATAGCTTAGATAAGTCTACAGGTGACAAACATTGGCCTTAATCTGAAAAAAAAAGTCTGCGTATCTATGTTTAGGCCACAGCATTGTACGGTAGTATGTTATGTACAGTGGGAAAACAGGAGCAGAGAAGAATCGAAGCTACAGACGAATGTTGAAAATCAAGTGGACTGATAATATGGGGAATGAGGAAGTATTCTGCAGAATAGGCGAAGAAGGCAACGTATGGAAAACACTTGCAAGAAGAAGGGCAGGATGATAGGACACTTTTTAGACATCAAGGATTAACAACCACGATACTAGAGGTTACTGTAGAAGGTAAAAACTGTAGCGGTAGACAGAGGTTTGAATATATCCAACAAACAATTCAGGATGTAGGATGCAGTTGCCACTCAGAGGCGAGGAGGTTTAGCGCAGGAAGAGAATTCGTGGCGGGCCAGATCAAACGAGTCGGAAGACTGGAACATAAAAAAAAGAAAATTACCGTCTAGCACATCGCACTGGAAAGGAAGTATTTCCCTACATCGCGTCCTCTTTCCATCCACATTCCCTTCTATGACTGTTTTTATAAAACGCATATGAAAGGCTTTACACTACTTTTTATTTTAACCTGCGAGTTCATAAGAGAATATGAGCCCGGTGTTTAATGCGCTGGAACTTTTTCCCTTTATAGAAAGGGTGAACCATATGTAAATAAGCGCAATATGACAAGCTTTGTTTTTGAGTTTCGTAGCGGCAAGAACTGTCGGACAGTAACACAGAAAAATTAAATGGATCTTCAACAAAAGCTGAATCTAAACAAAACGGGAACCGCAGTCCTTACAGACAGACCTCATACAGCCATTTACAATACATTTGTATGATTTACACCTCACTGATGTAATTCGAGTGTTGCGGACGATTTTGAATTCCGCATCGTCCATCATCTAATGAACTGATAAGTTCTGAGCTACGTCGAGCCCCTGAGAGGGGCAGCACGTCACTTTAACAGCACCACTAACTTAGCTGCATACCTGGAAGTTTCATTTAGATGAAAATCTCATCTATTTTAAATGGCGCTAAAGCGAATCTAGTAAAATTGAAAACATAGTTCTTATGTGAACGCATGTGGAGATATGGGACACGTAAAAGGATTAACTTAAACAAAGACCAATGGGAGTGAAAAGTAGGTTCGTAAGAATGCCAAATTATATTCAATTTTAATATCTTGCTCAGTAATTTAAGCCCAAAATCTCCAATTTCATATAGAAATCCAGTTCAGCTTGAAATTATCTGGCAGGTTAAAACTGTGTGCCAGACCGAGAGTCGATCTCGGAACTTTTATCTAGGTCTAGCAAGCGCTCTACCTACTGAGCTACCCAAGCTCAACACAGGACCAATACTGACAGCTTTACTTCCTCCAGTAACTGATACCAGTCCACCGTGATCACAAGACAGTCCATTTACAATAGAAACAACCAAATCACCACATGCCAACATTAACGTACAAAGTTGGGACTGTTAGCAGAATATGGAATCGGTGGGTTCAGGAGGGAAATACGGAACGCCGTGCTGGATACCAACGGCCTCGTATCATTAGCAGTCAAAATGAAAAGCATCTTATCCGCATGGCTTTAACGGATCGTGCAGCCACGTCTCGACCCCTGAGTCAACAGATGGGACGTTTGCAAGACAACAACCATCTGCACGAATAACCATCTTAACCGAGAAACCTAGCGTAGCTGGCCACAGCACTGGGGTCGACATGGCTGTACATCCGTGTCGGTACCTTCCAGAACCTCGTTAACTCTCTTCTTGCACATCTTATGTTTACGCGTTGCAAAATGTGGCTGTTTATGCGTTTGATGCGTGGTCACATTAATGGCACTGAACGGTGTAACCTTACCCATGTCAAAATACGATTGCAAAGTATTTTGCATAAATAAAATTGAAATTTTCTAATGATTATGAAGAACCCGCCTCGACTGCAAATAGAAACCGGATGCTGACCTAGGTTTCGGCGCGGATAACCACGCCTTCTTCGGAACACACTAAAACTACAAACTGCCTAAAGAGGCCTCGTCCAACAGTAATACAGAGCGCCCAAAAGGGCAAAAGACTCGCATAGAACGTAAAATAAACGGTACGTGTATACCATTTCAATAGCTGTACTTAGCTCAAACGTCAGAAGAGTGTTTCCTCACTCCAGCCAACTTTCGTTGGGCCACAGGCTCTACTTTGAAGAACCACGAGGCTTAGAACTACGTTAATGCATTGCGGACATGCGAGCCCCAACCATCTCACCGTAATCCAAACAGAAGTCACTTCAACGTGCCTATTTGATCATCACAAGACAAAGCATCTGTACTAATGAGGTCGGTACGTGCTCACAGCTGCAGGTGTAAGAAGAGAGTGTGTGGTCACAAACGACCCATTTTCTGCTGACCACGTCGTATTGTGAAGTGGTTCTGCCACCAAGCTTTCCTACTGGCGGACTCCCATCAAAACTAAGATGACCTGCTGAGACCTAACTCATAGTTTCCACCCAGTGGTATAGTATTCATTCATACAGCTAGATGGCTATAGGGTTTCTGGGACAAGTGCTTATTGAAGAATGCATGAAAATACAGCAGCAAAAGTGTCGAATAGCAGACGATTTTTACATCCTAGATTTTTACTATTTGTATTCTATTCACTTTATTGTTCTTTTATTATACTCTACATCTGTAATCTGCAAGAGCAGTAGTACAGTTATGAGGCCTTTAGTACATTTTGAGCAACCTTGCACCATCTCGCTGGCACACACGTGGCGTGACACCGTACACATTACGTATTGTGATTTGTCCAAGTGCAGGGGCGAGACGCTTTGTCTTTAGTAACCTGATACACAGTTACATCAACAAAAATTCTATCTTGTCAATAATTTTTAGCCGGCCGCGGTGGTTGAGCGGTACTAGGCGCTTCAGTCCGGAACCGCGCGACTGCTCCGGTCGCAGGTCAGAATCCTGCCTCGGGCATGGATGTGTGTGATGTCCTTAGGTTAGTTAGGTTTAAGTAGTTCTAAGTTCTAGGGGACTGGTGACCTCAGATGTTAAGTCCCATAGTGCTCAGAACCAACCAATAATTTTCACCTCTCTCATACATACACATTTTACCCTACCAGTCACAGCCCAGTTTTTTATCAGCCATAAAAAGAAATAGCCAATCACAATGTAAGCAAAAACTGCCTGCTTGACCAAGTACAAAATTATCTGAAAGACAAGAATTTTGCTGCGTGATAAAAAAATATTCAATTTTGTATCAAATATGCATGAAGGGGGTAATTTGCAAGTAAGCTGCACTTGTCAACGAGCTTAGCTCGATCTTTGTACCACATTTGGTGCAAGGTACAATTGACACCAAAATTTAATATTTCTATATCTGAAATTTGTCTGTGTTATTGTTTCGTAACTGAACAAAACACATAATTCTTGCTAAGTGTCACAATGTTATTATCACATCTGAAATATCTGTCAAAAAATATAAGCTGTGTACCTTACACGATTTACACAAAAACTCTCAGAACAGGATAAGAAATAGTAATTACAAAATTCATTACCTAAATGTGTATAATGAACATGATTTTTTTAAAAGTGACCTCTCACATTGCGAGAGTGAGTGTGTTTTAAATAACGTGGATACCAAACAAACATTTGCATCAAAACCTTTAACACCTGACGCTGAAAGGAAACCAATTCGCGTTGCACACATTCACAAAGAACGCCGCAGCGGTAAAGAACCGGCAACGACTCAGTTCCAGCGGAGAATTGTTGCGTGCGCTATAAGGGCATGCTACATCTCTGCGTATGCAGTGGCATTCCAGAACGTCCACCTGCCTCAAATTGTTGTTACTCATCCCCAATAATCTCAAGGAGTCCTCTTTTTAATTCCATCACAGTGGATAACAACACTGTCCGTTAA
Source organism: Schistocerca gregaria (assembly GCF_023897955.1). Taxonomy (NCBI): domain Eukaryota; kingdom Metazoa; phylum Arthropoda; class Insecta; order Orthoptera; family Acrididae; genus Schistocerca; species Schistocerca gregaria. Next base: position 563,167,162 of record NC_064926.1, read on the forward strand.
TACACACGTGTACACAGACCTGAAACTTACAGTTCGTCTAAGTACATTGGTAATAACTCACATCACACAGATTACAATAAAATTTTAACATAATACATGCATATACAAAGTTCAGACTCACTAATACTAGAATAGCACGTAATGGCTTGGTTCCTTTTTTCTCATTTCGGACTAATTGGTCCTTGACTGGTACGATTTCAAATCGACAATATTACTTACACATAACAGCTTGCATGATTTAGGAAAAGCTAAACAGTAAGTGTTAGTATGAGGTACATTGATAATCTCAAAAGGTCCATTGTAAATGAATTTAAATTTTGAAATTACATGGTCGATTTCGCTTCACTTTCGTGTGTTTTAACAAGTACAAGATCGCCAATAGCAAATCTTGCAAACAGCGCTTTAGCGTAATGGCGCTGTATTCGCGCTTCAGCTTTCTTTTTCATCATTTCTGGTAGGTGTTCTTTCTTTACTTCGAGGTGAATATCAACTCTCGGAGGGAAATCAATCATTTCTTCCACTAAACGTTTAGACTTCTGGTCTAATAGTATTTCTTCCGGAGTGTAGCCCGTGGACTCATACGTCAAGGCGTTCATTATTTTCTCGAAATCACCGACGTAATTGCCCCATGATCTGTGTTTGTGGTGGCAATACGTGCGGCAAAGCCGACCTAATTCACGCATGTACCGTTCCGCGGGATTCCCGCTTGGGCAATAGACCGAAAAGCGTATTACTTCAATTCCATTACTTTTCATTCCTCCATTTCATAATTCGGAAGTAAATTGCGCTCCGTTATCGGACAAAACCGCTTTTGGTTTGCCGACGTGCAGAAAGTAATCATTAACAAATCTGTTATAAACCGCTCTAGCTGTTGATTTTCTAATCGGATATAACTTGATGAACTTAGAAAATTTTTTTTTGCACCACTAATATGTAAGCGAAATTCCCTGAAGTCTTGTGCAGGGTACCATAGAGTTTGGTACAAACCAAATCCAGCACATCGTTAGGTCTTATGCTCTGCATAGGGCCACAACTGCTGCAAGAAAAGAGACCACCGTGTCAATCTTTCATGCAGTAAACGACAATCCTTCAGATAAGTGAGCGCCTTGTGATCCGTGTGAATTATCACCTTTCAGTCCCACAAACAACCTTTAAATTTTCTGAAATCCCATATGATAGCGAGACATTCTTTCTCAGAAATCGCACAGTTTCGCTCACATTTCGTCTCGGCTTGCGAACGCGACTGTTGTGTGTTCTTTATTTTCTCCTTCTCCTACCTCTTGAAACAATTCTACTCCTAAGTCATAATTAGATGAGTCCGTTCCCATATGAAATGGCAACGCAAGATCAGGATGGGACAATATGTTATTCTGTAGTAATGCATTTTTCAGTCTTTCAAATGCGGCCTGACACTCGTCAGTCCACACAAATGGCGTATTTTTTCGCAACAAGTTGTTCAGGTTTGTATCGTTTAAGACATGCCCTTGCACGAATTCGCGATAGAATCCTGAGAGCCCTAGGAAGTTCTTTAACTGTTTCCTAGTCTACGGCGGAGGACAGACCTTTATTGCCTCCACTTTCTGTGGATCTTTAGTATTACCCTCTGTTGTCACAATGTGAGCAAGAAAATTCAGTTCTTTCTTGACAAACTCACTTATTCAGTTCGTCATTTCACCTTGGCGTAACGCACTGAAAACTTCAGCTAACAATTCGCAATGTTCTCACCACGACGAATTCGCCAGCAGCAAATTGTCGATGTACACTGTCGGTTTTGAGCTCAGGGAAGCACCTAACACCTTATTCAGGCACTGATAAAGACAGAAACAGATATATTCACGCCGAATGGAACTACCTTGTACAGGTAACGTTGGCCTGCATATAAAAATGCCGTATATTTCCTACACTCTTTTTCTAAGGCTATTTGCCAGTACCCAGCTGTGAGATCAAGGCTAATCATAAACTGTACATTGTGAAATATTTGCAGTATCTCTTCCATATTTTCTGATCTGTCTCACGTTGAACGACCTTGTTCAACGCGCGTGCGTCTATCACAATCCTGACACTACCATACCTATTCTACATCTACATCTACATCCGTACTCCGCAAGCCACCTGACGGTGTGTGGCGGAGGGTACCCAGAGTACCTCTATCGGTTCTCCCTTCTATTCCAGTCTCGTATTGTACGTGGAAAGAAGGATTGTCGGTATGCTTCTGTGTGGGCTCTAATCTCTCTGATTTTATCCTCATGGTCTCTTCGCGAGATATACGTAGGAGGGAGCAATATACTGCTTGACTCTTCGGTGAAGGTATGTTCTCGAAACTTTAACAAAAGCCCGTACCGAGCTACTGAGCGTCTCTCCTGCAGAGTCTTCCACTGGAGTTTATCTATCATCTCCGTAACGCTTTCGCAATTACTAAATGATCCTGTAACGAAGCGCGCTGCTCTCCGTTGGATCTTCTCTATCTCTTCTATCAACCCTACCTGGTGCGGATCCCACACTGCTGAGCAGTATTCAAGCATTGGGCGAACAAGTGTACTGTAGCCTACTTCCTTTGTTGTCGGATTACATTTCCTTAAGATTCTTCCAATGAATCTCAGTCTGGCATCTGCTTTACCGACGATCAACTTTATATGATCATTCCATTTTAAATCACTCCTAATGCGTACTCCCAGATAATTTATGGAATTAACTGCTTCCAGTTGCTGACCTGCTATTTTGTAGCTAAATGATAAGGGACCTATCTTTCTATGTATTCGCATCACATTACACTTCGCTACATTGAGATTCAATTGCCATTCCGTGCACCATGCGTCAATTCGCTGCAGATCCTCCTGCATTTCAGTACAATTTTCCATTGTTGCAACCTCTCGATACACCACAGCATCATCTGCAAAAAGCCTCAGTGAACTTCCGATGTCATCCACCAGGTCATTTATGTATATTGTGAACAGCAACGGTCCTATGACACTCCCCTGCGGCACACCTGAAATCGCTCTTACTTCGGAAGACTTCTCTCCATTGAGAATGACGTGCTGCGTTCTGTTATCTAGGAACTCCTCAATCCAATCACACAATTGATCTGATAGTCCGTATGCTCTTACTTTGTTCATTAAACGACTGTGGGGAACTGTGTCAAACGCCTTGCGGAAGTCAAGAAACACGGCATCCACCTGTGAACCCGTGTCTAAGGCCCTCTGAGTCTCGTGGACGAATAGCGCGAGCTGGGTTTCACACGATCGTCTTTTTCGAAACCCACGCTGATTCCTACAGAGTAGATTTCTAGTCTCCAGAAAAGACATTATACTCGAACATAATACGTGTTCCAAAATTCTACAACTGATCGACGTTAGAGATATAGGTCTATAGTTCTGCACATCTGTTCGACGTCCCTTCTTGAGAACGGGGATGACCTGTGCCCTTTTCCAATCCTTTGGAACGCTTCGCTCTTCTAGAGACCTACGGTACACCGCTGCAAGAAGGGGGGCAAGTTCCTTCGCGTACTCTGTGTAAAATCGAACTGGTATCCCATCAGGACCAGCGGCCTTTCCTCTTTTGAGCGATTTTAATTGTTTCTCTATCCCTCTGTCGTCTACTTCGATATCTACCATTTTGTCAACTGTGCGACAATCTAGAGAAGGAAGCACAGTGCAGTCTTCCTCTGTGAAACAGCTTTGGAAGAAGACATTTAGTAATTCGGCCTTTAGTCTGTCATCCTCTGTTTCAGTACCATTTTGGTCACAGAGTGTCTGGACATTTTGTTTTGATCCACCTACCGCTTTGACATAGGACCAAAATTTCTTAGGATTTTCTGCCAAGTCAGTACATAGAACTTTACTTTCGAATTCATTGAAAGCCTCTCGCATAGCCCTCCTCACACTACATTTCGTTTCGCGTAATTTTTGTTTGTCTGCAAGGCTTTGGCTATGTTTATGTTTGCTGTGAAGTTCCCTTTGCTTCCGCAGCAGTTTTCTAACTCGGTTGTTGTACCACGGTGGCTCTTTTCCATCTCTTACGATCTTGCTTGGCACATACTCATCTAACGCATATTGTACGATGGTTTTGAACTTTGTCCACTGATCCTCAACACTATCTGCACTTGAGACAAAACTTTTGTGTTGAGCCGTCAGATACTCTGTAATCTGCTTTTTGTCACTTTTGCTAAACAGAAAAATCTTCCTACCTTTTTTAATATTACTATTTACGGCTGAAATCATCGACGCAGTAACCGCTTTATGATCGCTGATTCCCTGTTCTGCATTAACTGATTCAAATAGTTCGGGTCTGTTTGTCACCAGAAGGTCTAATATATTATCGCCACGAGTCGGTTTTCTGTTTAACTGCTCAAGGTAGTTTTCAGATAAAGCACTTAAAAATATTTCACTGGATTCTTTGTCCCTGCCACCCGTTATGAACGTTTGAGTCTCCCAGTCTATATCCGGCAAATTAAAATCTCCACCCAGAACTATAACATGGTGGGGAAATCTACTCGAAATATTTTCCAAATTATTCTTCAGGTGCTGAGCCACAACAGCTGCTGAGCCCGGGGGCCTATAGAGACATCCAATTACCATGTCTGAGCATGCTTTAACCGTGACCTTCACCCAAATCATTTCACAATTCGAATCTCCCTCAATTTCCTTCGATACTATTGCACTTCTTATCGCTATAAACACGCCTCCCCCTTCACTGTCCAGCCTATCTCTGCGGTATACATTCCAATCAGAGTTTAGGATTTCATTACTGTTTACGTCTGGTTTCAGCCAACTTTCTGTTCCTAGTACTATATGGGCGTTGTGACCGTTTATTAATGAGAGCAGTTCTGGGACCTTTCTATAGACGCTCCTGCAGTTTACTATTAGCACATTAATATTGTTATTCCTTGTTGCATTTTGCCTACTCCTGCCTTGCCGCGTCTCAGGAGGCGTCTTGTCGGGCCTAGGGAGGGAATTCTCTAACCTAAAAAAACCCCATGTGCACTCCACACGTACTCCGCTACCCTCGTAGCCGCTTCCGGCGTGTAGTGCACGCCTGACCTATTCAGGGGGACCCTACATTTCTCCACCCGATAGCGGAGGTCGAGAAATTTGCACCCCAGCTCTCCGCAGAATCGTCTGAGCCTCTGGTTTAAGCCTTCCACTCGGCTCCAAACCAGAGGACCGCGATCGGTTCTCGGAACGATACTACAAATAGTTAGCTCTGATTCCACCCCGCGAGCGAGGCTTTCCACCTTCACCAACTCCGCCAACCGCCTGTACGAACTGAGGATTACCTCTGAACCCAGACGGCAAGAGTCATTGGTGCCGACATGAGCAACAATTTGCAGTCGGGTTATTATTAAGGGATTGTTATAGGGGCTGGTACTCCTCTCTATACCATTCCATTCTAACATCTGATCTATGTCTTGCTGGACAGCCTCCTTCTTGGATAGCGGTACCGCATATGGTCGTACAAAGAATGGCTCATGGGGTATTACATTTAACTTGCACTGATGCCCAGTAACAAGCACCGGTTTATTTGTTTCTCATTATTACGTCATATAGGTCTCGTCTTTGTTCAGGCAGGGCGTTTGGCAATCTGTCTACAAAGCTCTCTAATTCGTCTTCCAAACAATTGTCTACATTCATATTGCGGATACCGCAGTATTCTATTTTTCTGCCTACACCAATCTCATTAGGACAAACAAAATGAAGAGGTTTGTATTGACTACACACATCGCACTCGTTTCATCAAAACTCACATTTGTTTCGGTCTTGTCTTTGGAAATGCATTTCATGGTCTTATTATTGCAGTTAATAATTGCGCGATATTTTAACAACCAATCTAAACCCATTAATATCGGTGCACAGATCTGGCACAATGACAAATTCCTATTCGAATGGTTCTCCTTGAATCTCAAAACATACAAATATTTGGTTTGTTATCAGTTTGCTATTCATTCCGGTAACACTGATTATTTTGACTCCCATTGCTGGCATAACTACTACTACTGGTTTATCTTTCAGTAATTAAAAAGTTGTTCCCGACATAGCACTTCGCTCTGCCCTGTATAAATTACAATTTGCGTTTGTGGGCCGCGCATATTAACGGGCACTACAATCTGTCTACACCTGTCATTATCAATGGTTTGGTCTTCCCACATCAAATCCCCATCTACCTCCAGGTCGTCCCAGGAAAATCCGTCCTGTTCCGATGCCGACAGCGGTTTATCCGGCGGTTTTCTAATTCTTTGTGTTTGAACGTTTTTGATTTCTATTTGTCTGTCCTGCGGTAGTTGAACTTGTTTTGATCTCAACACCGTAATCTCACTATCAATTTTATCGCTCAATGAACTTTGTTTAACCAATAGTTCGCTAATTGTCACGTCAGGTAGGTATTCTTCGGAAAGATGGCTGTCATCGTCCGAGATTTTTGGAGAAGAGTGCTCTGTTTTTTTCTTCTATCTCATCTCCCAAGCTCACGCAACCCTCATCACTCTCGTGTGACTGTCTAATGTCAGGTTTGACATCGTAGATATTGTAATCTACGTGGCTTTCAATTAGTTTTACCTGGACATTATCGCAAAATTCATCTCGCCCCTCCTCGTAACACCCGCCTCTGTTTTCAATAGGACTAACGTCGCTGGGGTTGGCAACTTCAAAAACTTCATTTTGACAAGCCTGCCGTTCAGGTACAGAGATTTCCGTTTCAGAAACGCTAATTTCTTGCGGGCTGAGAAGCGTCAATTTCTGTCCGCTTTCTCTATTAGCACACCTCCCACACAATCCTCTATAACTTTTCAGTTTGTCGTACATCCGACCGGACTGACCTAACCACACCTCCTCGCGTTCCGTATTTCCCTGCTCCATAACGGAAACTTTATTCGAGGTCGGCTCTATTACTTCCGCTGGCGACTCATACTCTACCGAAACTTGCGTAACCGTTGTTGCTTTAACAGCGGCCGCTCCCTTCTCCCCTGCCGGTACACTAACATCATGATTACTTTTACTAGCAGTGACTGCCGTTTCCAGGTGTTATCATTACTCTCGCTCTCTTTACTCTCTCCCATCGCTGAGTTATCCTTTCGGATTTATTGTCTAGGTTTTCGTTGGGCCGCCGAGGTCTCCCCACGCCCGCAGGCCCCCTAACGGACGCGGCTGGTTGTTTCCCTGACTAATTCCGACAGACCTGTTGCCGCCAGACTGCAGTGATGTATCATTCCGCTCCTGTCTATTATCACTACTCCAAGGACCACGTATCATATTTACTTCATACTGGCCCCTATCATGTCTACAGTTGAGGTTATTGTTACTATGACCATTATTATTATAATTATTATAGTGCTGTGCATTGTTCTTACGTTGGTGGTTGCTACCATTATTGCCATGATTATTGTTATTGCTCTGGTTGTGACTATGGTGGTAATTGTTACCATTCCCACGGCTTTTAACATTTTCGCGGTTATTCCACCAATTGTCTTCGTCTTCTACTTTCTCTAAAAACACAGCAGTCGTTCTCGAACTACTGCAGATGTATCTCTTGGAGTCATCTGGAAGCTTCTGCCACAGGCCCCAGACAATCTCCGATTCAGTTTTCCCATCGCACAAATATTCATATCTGCGGTTCCAGTGTTCACGAAATTCTTTCATGGAGCCACGCGTGTTCACATCGTAGGGCCTCGACACTACGAAACCGCGCCATACACACTCTTGTTTCTGCTCTGACCAATAGTCTTTCAAGAATACATTTTTGAACTCTTGAAACGTCATGTTTGTTACGTCAAGGTTTAAGCCTCATCGCTTAGCCTCGCCAGCTAACACGTCGATTACTTCATTTATTTTTCTCTTGTCTGTCAATGATTCCGGCAATACCCTTTCACAATTTTTAATGACGTCTGTGGCGTGAAGTCCACCCTGCTTTTTGAGGGGATCAAAACGCTCCTCCTCCGCTAATATTTCAGCGCTATGTGCATGGTATGACACATAGTGCAGATTTTCTTCTAATCGTTTCTCTAACTCATTTATCCTTGTAACTACTTCGCAAGTGGTAACTGATAACGTTTCCACCTCCTACTTCTTTCCATTACACATAACCGAATGTTTATTTACTTTAGCACCTACGTCGGATACTAAAGTCTGTAAACTCGTTATTTTAGCTAAATCCTTTTCTCGAGCTACTTTCACTTTTTCAGCTACCTTGCCCTCTATTGTGGGACCAACACTCTTCCAGTTTCTGTTCGATCGTCCCTACTTCAGTCTCGAAGCGACTTTTTATGTCTTCTATCTTTGTTTGGGTTTCCTCCACATCATGCTTCAGATTACCGATTTCGGTACTCAATGCTATTACTTCTGCTCCAATTTTATCTAACTTTGTGTTAACAGTTCCAATACTACTGTTAAGAGTTTTAATTGCTTTATTCTGGTCATCCATTTTACTGATTAACAAACTGAACAAATATTTTATATTTCCGGAAATGACAGATGGCAACTCCGGTTCTGTCTTAATAGATTCCTCGTATCCGTCATGAATAGGTTCTGTTTTACTTCTTATTCCGTCTTCCGTAGCATTTGCATGTGCCTGGAATTCCGTTTCTGCCACTGTTCGATTATCAGCAGCAGCGTCTGTGATGCTAGCCACCTAACTCTGAACAATGGGTCCCGCTTCCTGGATCCTGCATTGTTCGACCGATTGTTCCGCATTCGGTACAATCAAAGTACTCGTTTCGCCTAATTTATTCATCATGCCCAGTTTCCGCATTACTGTGAAATTTAAATGGGTGGCTTGTTTCTGCCACTTACTGTTACTGTAGTTGAGCGACTTTGTTTGTAGCAACAAATTATTATTCGCTACAAAACTGCACAATGCAAATTCGTGCCCAGAAGAATATCAAACTGATATTTCCCTGTCACCAGCGTCGCCCTTACTAATCGGCCTATTCTGATTGCGATATAAAATATGACCGTGGATCGCGTGTATATCTAATGGAATTTTTCTAATTGGATAAGGCCGTATTTCTCGAAGAAGTAATACCGATAAGTAGGGGGAAAGTGTACAACCGATCTTTCCGATAGAAAAGCCTACTGAAAATAAAAAAAAAGTAATTAAACCGAACAGGGCTACAATTTGGAAAAATGAAAGTTATTTTATGCATTCACTCACGAACAGCACTGGACAGAAAAGAGGTACCACTGATCATGAATCCAAAAGTTCCACTATTGAACGAAAAGGAAACAATTACGGTCGCCAGCCCACTAGGGCGATTTACATCCAAAATCCTGTACAAGACGATGGGAAAGAAAAACATTAATTATTAAACACTGATGTGGCAACTAAAGGTTGTCCCGTTCTTTGACACTAATTTTAAGTGAGTATGTAATGACAAAGAAAACTGAGAAGTCACTTTTATATTAAGTTTGTCATTAAATTTTGAAAAAGGCAATCGAGTAATGATTTGAAAATATGCTCTCAAACTGTATGTTAGTATTGAACTTCGTTACGTGAACAATGACTTTCAGAGAGCTCAACATAAGGTCATCAAAGAAATTTAGAATTAGGCGAGCACTTTTTACTTTACAGTTACTTGACTTTCAAGTTGGATTTCCTATTATTGTCTGAACAACTGAGTCTTTTTTTTTACTGAGCTGAACTGAATTAAATACTAGAATACGTACCAACCAAATATCCATGTGCTCCAAGCTATATGTAAAATAAATAAAACTTCCGCACTCTTAATTTGTGCATTTTCTTACGATATGGATTTTTTCCAGTGATTCTCAAACTTCGGTTAGCATATAAGGAAAAAAAAAAGGGAACAAGGACCCTGCTTGGTAACAATGTCTCGGGGCAATGAGGACACAATCGCTCTGAATTTAACTGATTATTATTTAAATAAAGTTCATTAATCAAATCACATTCAGTTGTGCTGCTGGGTTAGCCGCTAATGCTTTCTTACTTCAGTGCTGTGCATACGACGAAACTCGGAGCCGACGACGAATCTGAGTTGCTGGAACTGCTGCTGTTGTTGAAGACGGTAGCACCTTGTGGGGCCGCAGCTAATTACAGGAACAGGCAGTCGTAATTAATACAGCCTCTTCCGCCCGTCCACTGTCCTTCCTCCTGCTACTGGTCATCTGGCCGGCGTGCGTACATGATGCCGCTGAAATGGCACTCTCTACTGCGAGAGTGTTAACACCACACTACCGCACACTACAAGCGCTGGAACCCGTCTCCCGCTCTCTCCGCGTGCTCTGCGCAACAACCCCCTATCCAAAGGTTTCAAAACGCACAAGCACTGCTATTATCGTTTCTAGTCGATGCAAATAATTCCTTTGGCTTTTTCCCAGAGCTTATAAGTTTCACAGTAAAACACAGATAAATACAATGACATGTCAACAGACTTCTATCTAAATGTACACATACAGCGAAGCAATGTCCTTACTTATTAAAAGAAAGCATTTAAACTACAAATATTTACATACAATTAAAAAAATATATGTCGTTAGCAGGTGCCATGCATCTTGCATTTTCGGTTTTTCAAATCAATTTGAAATCCCTTGTCAATACCACTCAACACTTCCGGCGAATAAAGAGCTAGTTGTGTTTCACAAGAACGATGTTTTCTAAACCCATGCTGACTGTGCGACAATACACGGTTTTTTTCGAGGTAATGCATAATCTTCGAACACAATATATGTTCCAAAATCCTACTGCATATCGACGTTAACGATATGGGTCTGTAATCAAGTAGGTTACTCCTACTACCTTTCTTGAATATTGGTGTGACCTGCGCAACTTTCCAGTCTTTGGGTACGGATCTTTCGTCGAGCGAGAGGTTGTATATGATTGCTAAGTATGGAGCCAACGCATCAGCATTCTCTGAAAGGAGCAGAAAACTTGCTGTTATTGATTTAAGTTGTTTCACTACTCTGACGATCCTTACTTCTACATTACTTATGTTGGCAGTTGTTCTTGATTCCAATTCTGGAATATTTTCTTCGTCATCTGTTGTGAAGGCATTTCGGAAGGCCGTGTTTAGTAATTCTGCTTTGGCAGCGCTGTCTTCGATAGTATCTCCATTGCTATCACGCAGAGAAGGCACTGATTGTTCCTTGGCCGCTAACATACTTTACATAAGACCAGAATTCCTTTGGATTTTCTGCCTAGTTTCGAGACAAAGATTCGTTGTGTAAACTGTTAAGCATCTTGCATTGAAGCGTGCGCAAAATTTCGAGCTACTGTTAAAGATCGACAATCTCGACGATTTTGCGTCTGTTTAAAGTTGGCATGTTTGTTTTGTCGTTTCTGCAACAGTGTTCTGACCACTTTTATGTACCAAGGAGGATGAGCTCTGTCGTTTGTTAATTTATTTGGTATAAATTTCTCAATTGCTGCAGATACTATTTCTTTGAATTCAAGCCACATATGATCTACAGTTATATTATTAATTTGAAGGGAGTGGAAATTGTCTCTCTGGAAGACGTGAAGTGAATTTTTATCTGCTTTTTTAATAGGAATATTGTTCGTTTTTTTGTGGAGGATTTGGGGGGGTACAATATTCAATCTCGCTACGACAATCCTGTGTTCAATAATCCCTCTAATCATTTTGATGCTCGTTATTAACTCAGGATTACTTGTTACTAAGAGGTGAAGTGCGTTTTCACAACCGCTTACTATTAACGTGGGTTTATGAAAGAACTGCTCGAAATAATTTTAAGGGAATGCGTTAAGCACAATTTCGGATGATGTTTTATGGGTACCTCTGGAACTAAACGTGTATTTTCGCCAACATATCCAGGGTAAATTAAAGTCATCACCAACTATAATCGTATGAGTCGGGTACGTGTTCGAAATCAAACCAGTCTTTGAACCTTTCAGCAACTGTATCATCTGAATTTTATTCCGATTGCTAACAACGACCTCTGCCAACTCACAGGAACTATCTAGTTCAATTTCGCAACAAGATAAACTACTAACAGCAACAAACACGCCACCGCCAACCGTGTTTAGCCTATCCTTTCGGAACACTGTTAGGTTCTTCGCAAAAATTCCTGCTGAGCTTATATCCGGCTTTAGCCAGCTTTCGGTGCCTATAACGATTTGAGCATCAGTGCTTTCTATTAGTTCTTGGAGCTCTAGTACTTTCCCAACACAGCTACGACAATTAACAACTATTATACCGATGGTTCCTGTATCTACGTTCTTCCTGTGTTGAGCCTGCCCCTATGTGACTGAAGCCCTCTTGTGTTTTCCCGAGATCTTCTAACCTAAAAAGACCGCCCAGTCCTCGCCAACAACCCCTGCTAGCCGTATAGTCGCCTCCTGCGTGTTGTGGACACCTGACCTGTTTAGCGGAACGCGAAACCCAACAAATCTTTGGCACAAGTCGAGAAATCCGCAGCCTAGACGGTCGCAGAGCCGTCTGAGCCTCTGATTCAGACCCTCCACCCAGCTCTGTACCAGAAGTCCGCAATCGGTCCTGTCGACTATTCTGCAAATGGCCAGCTCTGCTTTCGTCTTGTGAGTAACACTGGCAGCCTTTGCTACTTCTGTTGGCCACTTCTGATGCAAAGTCACACTCATCATTTGTACCAACGTGATCAACCCCCTGCAGTTGGCTGCACCCTGTGCTTTTCTTGGCAGCTGGGGAGACCCGTTCCACATGTGGAATGACTCTCCCCAGTATGCACACGGAATGCACATTGGTTTTCTTTCCCTTCTTCGTAGCCACGCCCCTAAGGGGCCCCATAACGGGCCCAACTATCAATGATCCCACCCTCTGTGATTGTCCGGATCTTGCAGGCTCAGTGTTTTCCTCTGAGACAGGACAGGCGACAGCATCTGGCTCAGCGACAGAGTCAGCCACAGACAGCACCTGGAACCTGTTTGTCAGACAAATCGGGAAGTCCTTACACGCAGCCGCCTGGGAAGTCTTTCGCCGCCTGCTACACCCTGGGGCGACCTCGCTCTCGACCTCAGGTGAGGGGTCAACCTCAGTGCGAGCAGTAACTAGGCTGGCCACCGGTGAGGACGGATAGAGGACTCGGACGTGCTGGACGTCTGTTAGATCCCCACGGCCGCCCACAACAGTGGTGCGCATCCACTGCAGCCTCAGGCTGTGTAACCGGAGCCGTCACAGCCTCTACGGTCGCAGGTTCGAATCCTGCCTCGGGCGTGGATGTGTGGGATGTCCTTAGGTTAGTTAGGTTTAAGTAATTATAAGTTCTAGGGGACTGATGACCTCAGATGCTAAGTCCCATTTGAACCATCACAGCCTGAAGCTGAGAGCGAAGTGTCACCATCTCGGCTCGCATCCACATACAACAATCGCAGTCCCTGTCCATACCAATGACCGTGGAGAACTAAATCATGCAGATAAACGGACTATCGGCACGTACTGCGCAACTCTACTGTCGACCCTGACGAAAATGCAGGAACTGTGTCTAATAAATTAGATCAATACGCAGATATTCAAAAACCTAACTACCGAAGCATTCTGGTGAAACTAAATAATTTGCCCCTGATTAGGAACTTGTAATATGTCACAAAATCGGTTTACTATCCGACGCAGACGAAAGCGCGAATACTGTGACTATTAGATACTAAGTAAAGACGCAGAAACTCAAGAAACTACACTATTAAAGCACACAAATGATTTAATAAAATTCGCTCCTGGTTTGGAACTCGTAAAAGTCACAAAATCGGATATTTCCCTGTTGCTCCTTGTGTCTCGACCTGCTACTGCCGCCAGACTCAGTGTCTGAATCAATGAAAACAAAGAAATAAACCGGACTATTACCCTTCTGTCTCTACCTCCACAACTATGTATTCTTTGGTCTCAACCAATATAGCCTATTCTGCGGTATTTTTTTACTCTTTGGCTTCTTAAAGCTAGTATGTGGCGTCTCTGCTGATACTTGAGGAAAGGAATCTATGGTCCCTTGAAAAAGGTTTGATTCTACTGATATGGACAATTGAAGGTCGTCCTGGTAATTGTAACTTTACGTTTGCAGGTGACTTTACCCAGACCACCTGGTAAGGGTTTGCAGGTAATTCCCACTGGGCCTATCTGTTACTGTGGTAAATTCCTATTACTTAATCCCACACTCTCTTGACGTTTTAGCGCTTTTGTGTTAGCCCGTTTCACCTTTTGGCACACTTCCTTTAGAGTTTTTGCCTATACCTTCAAGTGTTCACCTTCTTTTCCCAACTTTAATTTCATCACATCAAACAGAAGGCATTTTGCGTCCATGAGCCATCTCGTAAGGCGTTCCTGTATGAGATATTGAATTTAAAGCGCAAGCTACAAAATCTAAAAAATCTAAGCATGCGTCCCAGTCTAGGTGTTGATAATTCACATGATGGCTTAATATCTTAGATATAGTCCTATGAATTCCTTCTGTACGACCATTTGCCTGGGAAGGGGGGGGGGAGGGGGGATGGACTTGTACGTAATTTCTTAACTGTCAGTAAGCACACAACTGATTAATGAGATTGGATATGAAAATTATGCCCTGTTCTGTAATATTAATTTGTGAGACCCCAAATTTAAGTATCCGATGATTTATCATAGCGTAATCTACTATGTTTGCTTTCTGATCTGGTGTTGCTACCATCACCAGGTGTCTTGAGATGATAGATAATTGTGAACACATACTTGTTACCAGATTGACTCCTGTGAAATGGCCTCAGAAAATCTGTTCCTATCATTTGGAATGGATAGTCAGACACCAATAGAATTTGCGATTGGGTCTTTTGATGGGGTAAACCAGAATGTCGTGCACATGTAATACAGTTCTTGACGTACTGTTGAACATCAGTGTTTCTTGTTCTCCTCCAAAACCTTTCCGCTACTTTTTTATTTGTTGTTCTCTTACCCTTGTTACCTGATATATGAGCATATGCTTGCCATAATACTTATGTCTACAAAGCTGTTGGAACTACAGCACATGGCCCAGTCTTGTAATCTTGTTTGATCTCAATGTTAAAAAATTTATCGGCTCAACCACTTGTTTATGGTGTAAAACACTAAGATTGACGCGTATCGGAAGTCAAGCTTCCATCATCAGAATAATAAAAAGTAAAAGAACCTGTTAAAACTCGCTAAAATGAAACATGTACCAGGCACAATAAAATTGATAATAAAATTAAAACATCGTGGCTACTTCTCTTGTTGCAGCCGTGTCTTCCAAGGTGCATCTCCACGCAGTCGTCAAAATATCAAAGGAAACTCTAAAATGGTGTCGCCTATGGTGTTCAACATCTAACCACATGGCTCTCTCCTATATCGTCTAAACCGCCCTTGCGTCTTCGTTGATACCACACACCACGTAGCCAAACACGACACTGAAACTCGAGTGAGCTCACGCGCAAGTAAACAAGGAAGTCACAGAGACAACCATACAAACAGATGACGTATACATGTTCCAAGGACCTCTTGAAATGATGGTATCCCGCCGATTGCTAAAAATGTAGTTACTAAAAGAAACCAGTGAAATGTTTAAAAAAGTATTTGTATCACCAGTTAGCTGTTCATTCAGTGTGTTCTGATTATCCACGCTATGTATAGTAATCCCAGCTGTTCTAGTAGATCCAGCTGTTTGCCTTTGTCCTGTCTATGTAAAATAACGAGGTCCTGATCTATTCCCAACATGGGGTATCCCGTTTCCCAAATATGCGTGGCTACAGCTGACTTTTCGAAATTATTAAGCCGGAAAGCATCGCTATGTTCTTTGTAACGTACTTTAAAGGACCTACCAGTTTGGCCTACATAGCTTACCTTGCACGTGTTACACTGCATTTCATAGACCCCAGCTCTCTCATATTTATCGATTTCCTGCTGTAAATTATTTCTTAGTTTAAATAGCAGCGTTTTATTGGTCTGAAAAGCGGTATCAACTTTAAAAGGTTTGAAAATGTTAGCCACTTTTTGCGAAATATCACCGAAGTATGGTAATGTGACTCTCGTAATATTATTTGCGGTATTCTTCCTTGCATTCGCTCGCTGTTTCTGCCGTATTAATTTATTGACAACGCTTTGGTGATATCCGTTAGCTCTGGATAGTTGTTACGCTATGTTCAGCTCAGTCATTCTGTCTTCTTAATTTATAGGGACTCTAAAGGCTCTATCTATCTATCAAAGATCTAAAAGCAGAAAGTTTCTGGCTATTAGGATGGCAGGAATTATTTTGTATCAACACATCAGTTGTGGTTGGTTTCCTAAATATTTTAAAAACATGCCTACCATTTTGTTTCCTAATACTTAGGTCGAGAAATTGCAGTTCACCATTTTTCTCTTCTTCTACAGTGAATTTAATTTTACCGTGTAACTCGTTAAATTTATTTACTATTTCTGTAACTTATTTTTCTTGTCCATCGATAAGAAGCAAGGTATCATCTACATAGCGTTTGTAATATACAATTTTATCCATGGGATGTTCCGGGTTAACGAGGAGTCTTTTTTCCAAATGATTTATAAAGATATCTGCTATGGTTCCAGATATACTGGAACCCATAGCCAGTCCATCTTTTTCCATATAAAATTTATTGTTAAAAGAAAAATAATTATATTTCAGAACGAATTCTAACAGTTTGATGAATTCGACTATTTATTGCTGAGAAAGTGTTTTGTACTTAAGCAAATTTTCTTTGTTGACCTTAACGGCCCCATTTACCGGCACATTCGCATAGAGGCGTTTAATGTCTAGAGATACTAGGCGGGCCGTGTCAGCGATAGGCTTATCCTTCATTATCAAAGCTGAATTATTAGTGATTGAAAACTTATCCTCGAATACGAAAGATTCTTTTAAAATTTTATCGAGCATTTTAGTGATTTTGCATAAAGGAATGTTTCTAGAATTCACAATTACTTTAGCAGGACGATTTTCCTTATGTACCTTAAACTGGGATCTCAGTCGTGGAGCTTTCGGATTCATGACGGAGCAGCGTATATTTTCTTTTTCTGTGAACAGGAAGAAAGACCTCTTCAATCGCTTTTTTAACTCGGCTTGTACCTTTTTTTGTTAAATCCATGCCGATTTCTGTCATATCGTTTTCCGAAAAGAACTGCAATGTTTTATTAATGTGCTGCTCTTCACTAACAATAACAATAGAATTTGATTTGTCCGCTTTGGTAACGATTGCGTTATTTGAATCAAGCTTTTCGTTAATAGAAGTAACAGTTTTGTAATCTCTCCTATGACTGTAAGCATTATTCGAAATTTTATTTTGTTCAGCTTTAATTGCTTTTGCTAATTTATGCCCCACATGTCCTTTTTCATATGTATTTAGTTTAGCAACATCTGCTGCGATGTTTGTTGCCACAACCAAATCTTTTATTACTTTTTTATTTAAAGCCGGTTGTACATTAAATTTAAGCCCCTTATTAAGTAAATTTAGCTCGTCATCGTTGAAAACGATATCAGTTTCGTTAACAACCTTGGAGTAAAACTGGAACCTATCTACTTGTTGCGGACTCTCTATTCTATTATTACTGTACTGTTGTCGTAATCTCTCTAATTTAAAATCTTGCCTGCTTTTTATTTTTACGAATTCGTTCTGTATACCCTCGTCTGTTTCGGCTTTAACATTGTCCCATGTCGCACTGGATACTACATTCGCCGCTTCTAAGTGGGCCCTAAGTAGCTGTTCGTTAATTATATCTTTTTTCTTATGGAGGAATTTTATTTCCGCTGCCAGCCAAACTTTCTGTGCTTTCTCGATCACTATTCTACGTACATTGGACTTCGAATTACATAATTTGACTTTGATGTAATTGGGGATATATTTATATGTCACGCACGCCTTGTTAAAATTTAAATTAGCCGTTGTTTTTAACCACTTTCGTTTCAGGTTCTTGTACTTACAAATACACCTCAATGCTTCGTCTGGCAACTTAACTTTGATTTTATCCATACTGGATCAGAGGTCGTGGTTGTCAATTTCAATGTTAAGAATATATCGGCTCAACCACTTGTTTATAACGTAAAACACTAAGATTGACGCGTTTCGGAAGTCAAGCTTCCATCATCAGAATAATAAAAAGTAAAAGAACCTGTTAAAACTCGCTAAAATGGAACATGTACCGGACACATTAAAGTTGATAGTAAAATTAAAACATCGTGGCTACTTCTCTTGTTGCAGCCGTGTCTTCCAAGGTGCATCTCTGCATAGCCGTCAAAATATAAAAAATTCTAAAATGGTGTCGCCTATGGTGTTCAACATCTAACCATATGGCTCTCTCCTCTATCGTCGTAAACCGCCCTTGCGTCTTCGTTGATACCACACACCACGTAGCCAAACACGACACTGAAACGCGAGTGAGCTCACGCTCAAGTAAACAAGGAAGTCACAGAGATGACCATACAAACAAATGACGTATACATGTTTCAGTGTCGTGTTCGGCAACCCAGATGAGTTTTCCTGTACCTGCAGGTACTCTGTCATGCAAAACAACTTTTAATGCACTTATGCACAGTTTATTCGATGCCACCTTTGTAATGGGTGCATTTTGTGATATAGAAAAATTTGCAACTACTGTCGTACAAAATGGAAATAATTTAGCATGGAATTCAATCACCCATTGCCAAAGGTTGATTCTAGCAAGATGCCTAAGCAAAAAATCTACCCCAACAATCGCAGACAAACCTTGTCCCACAGTTGTCAACACTTCCATTTGATCAAGAAACCTTGTGTTTCGTACATTAAGACCGAGCCTTATTGTCCAGACTAAATTACTGCACTGCCGCCAATTGCGCATGACCAATACAATGGCAAGTGGGTTGTTTTAAAAATTAGCGTCATTCAAACACAATTGGTTTATTTTTTTATTTACCCAAACATGTTTCGACATCAACGTGTCATCTTTTGTGGGTCAAATTTTTATTTCTGTAAAGTACAATATCACATTCATAATAATTTAACTACTATAGGCCTGTTGTTGTGGTCTTCAATCCATAGACAGGTTTGATGCAGCTCTCCATGCTACTCTATCCTGTGCAAGCTTCTTCATCTCCCAGTACTTACTGCAAGCTACATCCTTCTGAATCTGCTTACTGTATTCATCTCTTGGTCTTCCTCTACGATTTTTACCCTCCACGCTGCCCTCCAATACTAAATTGGTGATCCATTGATGCCTCAGAATTTTCTGTAGCACCACATTTCGAAAGCTTCTATTCTCTTCTTGCCTAAACTATTTATCATCGACATTTCACTTCCATACATACCTTAGCTACACTCCATACAAATACTTTCAGAAACGAGTTCCTGACACTTAAATCTATACTCGATATTAACAAATTTTTCTTCTTCAGAAATGCTTTCCTTGCCATTGCCAGTCTACATTTTATATCCTCGCTACTTCGACCATCATCAGTTATTTTGCTCCCCAAATAGCAAAACTCCTTTACTACTTCAAGTGTCTCATTTCCTAATCTAATTCCCGCAGCATGACCTGATTTAATTCGACTACATCCTCGTTTTGCTTTGGTTGATGTTCATCTTATATCCTTCTTTTAAGACACTGTACATTCCATTCAGCTGCTCTTCCAGGGCCTTTGCTATCTCTGACAGAATTATAATGTCATCGGCAAACTTTAAAGCTTTTAATTTCTTCTCCATGGATTTTAATTCCTACTCCGAATTTTTCTTTTGTTTCCTTTACTGCTTGCTCAATATACGGATTGGATAACATTGGGGAGAGGCTACCACCCTGTCTCTCTCCCTTCCCAACCACTGCTTCCCTTTCATGCCCCTAAACTCTTATAGCTGACATCTGGTTTCTGTACAAATTGTAAATAGCCTTTCGCTCCCTGTATTTTACCCCTGCCACCTTCAGAATTTGAAAGAGAGTATTCCAGTCAACATTGTCAAAAGCTTTCTCTAAGTCTACAAATGCGAGAAACGTAGGTTTGCCTTTCCGTAATCTATTTTCTAAGATAAGTCGTAGTGTCAGTATTGCCTCACGTGTTGCAACATTTCTACGGAATCCAAATTGATCTTCCCCGAGTTTGGCTTCTACTAGTTTTTCCATACGTCTGTAAAGAATTCGTGTTAGTATTGTGCACCCGTGACTTATTAAACTTATAGTTCGGTAAATTTCACACCTATCAACACTTGCTATCTTTGGGATTGGAATTATTATATTCTTTTTGAAGTCTGAGAGTATTTCGCCTGTCTCACACATCTTGCTCCCAACATGTAAAGTTTTGTTAGGCTTGGCTCTCCCAAGGCTGTCAGTAAACACGCGATCTAGTGTTCTACTCCCGGGGCCTTCTTCCGACTTAGGTCCTTCAGTGCTCTGTGAAACTCTTGACGCAGTATCATATCTCCTATCTCATCGTCATCTACATTCTCTTCCATTTCTATAATATTGTCCCCAAGAACATCGCCCTTGCATAGACCTTCTATATACTCTTTCCACCTTTCTGCTTTCCCTTCTTTGCTTAGAACTGGATTTCCATCTGAGCTCTTGATATTCATGCAAGTGGTTCTCTTTTCTCCAAATGTCTCTTTTTTTTCCTGCAGGCAGTATCTATCTTACCCCTCGTGATATGTGCCTCTACATCCTTACATTTGTCCTCTAGCCATCCCTGCTTAGCTATTTTGCACTTCCTGTCGATGTCATTTTTGCCACGTTTGTATTCTTTTTTGTCCGCTTCATTTACTGCATTTTTATATTTTCTTCTTTCATCAATTAAATTCAATATCTCTTCTGTTACCCAGGGATTTCTATTAGCCCTCGTCTTTTTGCCTACTTGATCCTCTGCTACTTTCATTATTTCATCTGTCAAAGCTACCCATTCTTCTTCTACGGTATTATTTTCCCCCATTTTTGTCAACCGTTCTCTAATGCTGTCGCCGAAGCTCTCTGCAACCTCTGGTTCTTTCAGTTTATGCAGGTCCCATCTCCTCAATTTCCTACTTTGTTGCAGTTTCTTCAGTTGTAATCTACAGTTCATAACCAATAGGTTGTGATCAGAGTCCACATCTGCCCCTGGAAATGTCTTACAATTTAAAACCAGGTTCCTGAATTTCTGTCATACCATTACATAATCTATCTGAGACCTTCCAGTAACCCCAGTCTTCTTCCATGTATACAACCTCCCTTTATGATTCTTGAACCAAGTATTAACTATTATTAAGTTATGCTCTGTGCAAAACTCTTCCAGGCGGGTTCCTCTTTCATTCCTTCCTCCCATTCCGTATTTACCTACAACGTTTCCTTCTCTTCATTTTCCTACTACCGAGTTCCAGTCACCCATGGCAATTAAATTTTCGTCTCCTTTCATTATCTGAATAATTTCTTTTATCTCATCATACATTTCATCAATCTCTTCGTCATCTGCTGAGCTAGTTGGCATATAAACTTGCACTACTGTGGTTGGCGCGGGCTTCGTGTCTTTCTTGGCCACAGTAATGCGTTCACTATGCTGTTTGTAGTAGCTTACCCGTATTCCTATTTTCCT